>NC_082341.1:88328419-89754669 GCF_027477595.1 Haemorhous mexicanus | reverse complement strand
CTTAAAAAGTAATGAACATTTTTGATTAAGGACTTTGGCTTCAGCTTTACACTGTGCAGTAAAGTTCAAGGCTGAAGAGCTCAAACCTGTATTTTGAAAAGCTTTAAAAAAAAATTAATGTGCTTCAGTAGATCCCTTGAGGTTGGAAGCATTTACACAACCATTGCCTGGTCCTGCTGTGGGTCAAGGAACCCTCCAGCTGAGGGCACCAGCAATGCTGTTTTATTTAACTGATATTGATAATAAACTAATTAATGGCAACTACTGCCAATTAAAGAGCAAAATAAGGAGCTTGTGGCCAAACCCCAGCTTTGCAGAAAGGCTTAATCAAACTGTACATGGGAAAACATGGATAAAAGTGCAGATTGTGTATCTGGAAACAAAAATGAGGGGCAGATGACAAATGGCTAATTCTTTGGGCCAGACTCAAAGTATTGATGTGAAATGAAGCATTTGAGTTCCATGAACAGACTAGAGAACAAAAACCCAAACGAAATATTTGAATTTGTGGTAGGACTTTGCTCCTTGCCTTTACAGAAGAAAATCCCAAATACAAGCAGACACAGTTAAATGGAAGTAATTTTCCTCATCAAATGGCTTCAGCTTCCCTCAGCTTTGCACTGACTGGGGACACTGAGGAGGCCAACACCAGCCATCATTTCATCCTTCTCTGGGCAGGTGTTTTACAGGTGGTTTGGGTGCTGCATGGGTCCACAGCCCAGATCCTCAGTGTGCCCCATTTTCCCCAGATCCTGGTTTGTATCAGAGCAGCGGGAGGTGGGTGTGCTGGCTGAGCTGCTGTGCACTGCTTGAGCTGCCAAGGGTGGGGATGATGCATTCCTGCCCAGCAAGGGGTCTGTGAGCATCCCAGCAGAGGAAAATGCTGCAGGAGCAATGAGAGGCAAACTGAAAGGAAATTGAAATGGAAATAATACAGTCACTGAAGCCCCCTACTATTCATACAATTTCTTGGAAATCAAGCTAGAGATGAAGCTGTCTGCTGCAGAAAAGAAATAGGCTCTTCTTTCCAACCCATCCTCGGATGGGTACCAGCTGCTTATTAGCAGTAGACCCCCACTTTCCAACAGGGATGCCTTTCTCTTGCCCCTCCTTCCATCCTGCTCCCTCCCTCTGCCCAGCGAATCCCACATTCCTGTACTGGGGTAGATCCTGGGTCCATCTTTCTGGCTCACTGGTACAGAGTGTGTGGGTTCGGGGTGCAAAGAAGAGCAATGACAGTTCGGGTCAGGTTCTGATGGATGTGGTGTGACACAAAAACTACTATCCCACAGACATTTCTATCCACAGATTCCCATCAAAACGAAGTTTCTCCAGCCTTCCCAGCCAGCCCTTCAAGTCGAGGCTTCAGTCCTCTGTTGTCTTCTTCATTTTGGACCAGCAATGGGATCCCTTGAGTGTTATAAGGAAGCAGACAACCTCTTCCCACAAGGATTCCACTGAAATGAGGGGTCAGGACATCAGAAGGGATCTGAGATTTCCCAAAAGAAAAGCTGATATTTCCCCCAGCTCATTGATACCCAGGGACTGCAGTCTCAGTTACAGTTCATGACTTTCATTATTTCAGTCTTTGGATAGAATTTAATGTTGTCCAAATAAAGCCTGGGCTGTACAGCCTCCACAGCACTCTGCTCTACCCTCTTAGATCCTACTCACCTAAGCAAATGGGAAGGAGCATTCCTGGAACGATGCTAAACAGAGATTACAGAGTTAACTTGACTCCTCCATTCAGTGAAATCAAACTGGATTTGCCAAGCTAGCAGCCCCTCTCCTGCCTTCTCTGGCTGGTATCAGTCTAATTAAATACTCTTTCTCCCATGCAGCTTTTTTATTCTCAGGTCAACTTACTGGAAAAGCAGAAAAAACAGGCTCTGAAGGATTGGATTCCGGGTCAGCTGGCAGAACTCATCATAAACAGCCAAAGCAGCATCAGCACAGAGGCATCAGAGCCAAAACCTCAACTCACGGCTGGGAGGAAGAGTGGCAGCATATCTGCTTTTCCATGCAGGCTTCTCAAACATGGGCGCTTGGAACCTGCATGTAATAAATCTCTAGGACAGCTGATGCAGGGACGTCAAGGGCAGAGCAGCTTTCTAATTAGGAAGAGACTCTATCTGCAGGAGCCTCTTCAGTTTGCTGTGGGATATAGTATAAGAAATTAAGTCCTGTAATAACAGATCCCTCATAATGACACCATCTTCTGTGCAGAGACCCACAGATTGTTTTCCCTCTACTCAAAAATACAGCTCTTCAGCTGTATTTTCACTCTTCAGCTTCTTGGTGCTGATGAACATCGTTGCTCTCACAGCGATTCCTCTTTGGTACTTGGCATGGGGGGAATTTCTACCACTGGACACTAGCCCCTGTCCCTGCAGGATCTCCCTGATGCAGCAGGAACAAGCACAGGTGAGAGGGCCCAGGGAGGGGGTGAGCTGGCATTCTGGTTCTGGTTCCTGCTCAAGCAAGTGCCTCATCCTGTGGACCACCTTGTCCCTGGCTGCTGATTGAGAACTGGCAGCTTTGTCCTGGACTCAGAAGAAAAAGGAGCTTTATCAGGAGCTCAGCCATTGCCCTGCACCAGCCTTTCTCCATCAGGTGGGATTTCTCTCCTCACCACGTGACCCTGGAACATCTAGGGCATCTCACAATCCCAAGGGGCACTTGGATGCAGTCCCCCCACTAGGCTGCTTTCTAGTGACTTGCCATCAGCCAGCAAATCACTATTTGATTTGTTTCCCTGCCCTGCAGATCACCCTGAAGCCTTACTTCTGCATTTCTTCACCCATTCAGATGCCTGTTCCCCAGGTCTCTGAATACACAAACTTTGCCCAGCTCTGGAAGACTGCCCTCTAGAGCTGAAGAAATCTCAGTTTCAGGAAGGGAAAAAAAGACTTCCACATGCAATGATAAGAGCAGCATTTTAAGATGCCAATCACTGGCAGTGCCTGCTGAAACAAGGTGCCATCATGGCCTGAGGAACTCCAGGAGCATTGTCTGTTTAGTGAAGCTAATTGCTCTCAACCAAAAATGGGCACACCCCTCTCTGTCCCCTGGGGAAAACACCCCAGCTGCTGTGAAGTCCTGCCCTGCCTGTGGTCAGGAAGCTTTGGAAATGCTGGACACTAGTGGAGGGCAGCTCAGGTGGCTCTAAAGGCACTTGCTATGGTGCTGGCAAGAGCTGGGAGAAGGCATGAGGAGCTGCAGGAGGATAAACACAAAGATGAGTAGGAAAGCTGTGAAGGTGCCTGGCAGATCTTCCTATGATCCCTTACTTCTGAGATGGGGAGCTCATACATTAGAAGGAAAGGTTGTCACCTTGTATTTATGATACAATTTTCAACAATTTGAGAATTTATTTTCAAACAAATTGAAAATCGCGATTTTCAATTGCATTTTTTTAGGTTGGGGAAAAGACTGCTCTGCTTTCCAGGCCTGATCAGCAGGAGAGCAACATTAAATGATAATCTTTTACTCAGTCTGTGTTGTTTGTTACTTCTCTGGTTCATGGGTCCAGGAAAAGCAAAGGACAGTGTTTCTACCTGAAACCTTCCCTAAGCTTCAGCACAAGCAGAGGATAATCTCCAGAGGTGGGATTCAGGCACAACCCACCCATGCCCATTCCTGGGCATGAGGAAAGCAGCACAGCTCTCATGAGTTTCAAACAGGAGCAGAGCCTTCTGCTATTTTCCCAAAAATTATTCTCAGTACCTTATTTTATTTGCAATAGGAGAGAGAAATTATGTCCACATTCATCAAATAATAAGCAATGGTGGCGAGAAGTTGTGCTGGTGGGAGCTTTGAGCTAAGTGTGGTGAGTTGCACAGATTTGTGGCTTATGGGCTACGTTAATTCCCAGTTTGTCTCAGCCTGGATGTCTGGCTCTGGCAGAGGGGGAAGATTTTGGATGATTAGAGTTCCCATTTTAGGAAGCAGCTATTTACTGTTGTTACTGCACATCAGGGAATACTTTAGAAAGCTCAAAATGTATCAGTCAGATTTTAACCTCCTTTAGCAGGGAGTGGGAAGTGGGTCATGCAGTTGTGGTACAGAGCTGTCTGAGTTAACACTGGCGCACAGCCACAGCCCTTGTTCAGTGCCTCTCAGAGGGGGAGGCGCTCCCACTATGTGCATCAGGGGTGAAATTCCTTGCCAGCAAAACCTGAAAACCAGATTTAAGAGCAGAAAAGAGCAGAGCAGCTCTGTCCAGAAGAGCTTTTTGCCCCCATTTCCTAAAGGTGGATCAGTTAGGTGCAATTCTGAACTGAGATGCTCATGGTAAGACCCCTTCCAGGGCTGCATTTCTAACTGGATGACCAGGGTTGCTGGTCCTTCCCTCTTGTTTGCTCATACAGAATGTACACATGCTTATGTGCATGGGGTGAAGCAGAGGGCCTTGCTGTCACCTTGCTGTCACCTCAGATGCTGCCACCCCTTTGCTGTTACCCCTAAATATGGTAAAGGCAACTGCTCTCTTGTCTGACAGCAGTCATGGCCCAGGGACCAAGCCATGGTGTCACACATAACCCCAGCTGGAGCCTCTGAGCCCTTCCTATGTGACCAGACTGTGCAGCACAGCACTGTGGAGATGCCCTCAGCTGCAAGGGAAATGAATGCCAGCAGCATGCCTGGGAGGCAGGCCACCTCTTTTCCCATACCAAACTCTGCTCCTGCCACTACCAGCAAGCTGCTAGCACAGCACCAGTGTGTGACAGGAAGGAACACAGAGCATTGGTGATACTCAAAGATATTATGAATGCCCTGGGAGAACAAGTTAGCAACCCTTTCCTTCAGTAATACCTCTGCCTGATCTCTGTTCAATCTCTCAGGAACTCCAGGAATCCTTGCCACTGACAGCCTACTAAAGCAGCTGAATGTGGCTTCTGGGCTCTGCCCCTCACCCTTCCAAAGATGCACATGGGCCAGGATAGGCAGGGATTACAGGAGGCCAGCCCCAGAGCAGCTCAAGCAGCAGGGAGAAAATGAGAAATGAGGGTTCTGCCAGCTATACACCTGCTTGGACTGCCCACAGCTCATGGAAAGGCAAACACCTTCCTTTCTCTGCAAGGATTCCCCCCAGACCTCCTGGCTTGGCTTGGCACTAAGGGACAGTGGTTGTTCCTTTCCTAAAACACACTGGCACTTGCCCATGGTCTCTACGAGCTCAAGATACTGAAAATAAAAGTCATTATTTCTGAAATGCAGAAGAGGTACAAGAGGTGCTCTGGATGCAACATGAATTCTTTTCAGTCAGGCTGATAGTGCTGGACTTGCCAGGCAGAAAGAAAGTAAAGAAATGAAAACCTTCACTCCTCCCCACCCCCAAAGCCACACACACAAAAAGCCAAGCTCCAGGTCTTCAAGAGCTCTCACTAACACTCTTGTATAATCGTTTCTCTACCACTCAGCCTGCCCACAACACACTGATGGCTGGAATAAAGACAAATGGCTTTCCATAACTAATATGGAAAAACACTGATTTCTAATGAAATCCTTATACTCCAGCAAACAAATGTTACAGCACTAAAGCTTTTCTTCTTCTTAACAGCACAAATACATGCTTTGTCTACAGCATTTGTATGGTTCAGCATTGTGGGTTTACTGATACCGGGGTGATGAGCACACACTACTGCTGTGGCTTCTCACAGCACGAGCAGAACACTATATCTGATAACTGATGAGAAGAGCGTCAAGCACAAGTAAGAAATCCTCAGCAACTAATTGCCCTGGAAGTTACAGACTATTTTAAATTTTTATCTTAATACCACAATCCTTGGTGTAATATTCTTCAATTCACAAAACTGATAGAGCAACCCTTCTTGCATACTTACAATTCTCAGAATGTTTTATTTTCTATGACTTACAAGAAAAAAAAATTGAGTTTATTAATTAATAAATTACTTCTCATTTATAATATAGGTATTTGAAGTTTCCCTTTGCAATTTGTCATTTGTTCTTACTCATGACAAATAAATCAAAAGTAGTGCTCCAGATTGCAAGGCAAGACATATTCTATTACCATCTGTATGGCAGATGTCTTTTGTCAAGCCGGCAGTTTGCCTTATCTCTCTCTCTGAGTGATCACAATCACTCCTCCCATGGGAGGTAACGTCTGCTGATAAGAGGCTATTGAATGTCACTGCATGACTGATAAGAACTATAGCATCCCATTGTGAGATGCTTTGCCGAGAGGGAGGAGCCAAGCATTGCTACCCAGATATAATTTGGAGATCCTGGAGTAACTGCAAGGCTTCTCCACTGGATTTCCCAGAGGAACAGCAGCTGCCTTTTCTGGATATTCGGAGGAAGACTATCCCCTTTTCTACAGGACCTCTGCTCCAACAGAACCACACCTGACACTCCAGGAGAGCTGCAGCCGCATTTCCAATTGAACTGCTACAAATACCCTGACCAACAGGGTGTGAGGTTGAGTTCTGATTCTGTCAGCGTTGTTCTAGTGTACTGCATTGTTTATTTTATCCTTTTATTTTTTTCCCTATTGAAGAACGGTTATTTCCTGATCCCATATTTTTTGCCTAAAAGCCCCTTAGTATAAAATTTATGGCAATTTGGAGGGGTGGGGAGGGTTTACATTTTCCATTTCAGGGGAGGCTTCTGCCTTCCTTAGCAGACTCCAGTCTTTTCAAACCCAGAATAGTACATACGTGAAAATGAAGACACTTTCTTAATAATTTTAGATAAATGCATAGTTTGAAGCCAGGGCAAACCCCAGGAATGGAACCTCCAGCCTTCAAGAAGTTGTTCCAACCACTTTGCAGCCTCCTATTGAGAGGAAACACCTACAAACTGCTTCTATGAGGTTTTGTTTTGACTTAGCAGCAAATCATAGAGCAATAGGACAAGTTGCAAGTTTCCAAAACCAAAAGGGAAACAAAATCTCCCGATTTCAATGGGGACCAATTCAGGCAAGCTTTGCTGAAGGCACCTGCACTGGACGGCATGCAATGCCATTTGAAGGCTTTAACTTTATAAAAAATATATCTTTTATTTATTATTTATCTCTTATTTCTTTTCCTTATTTTTTTCTTTATAAGTATAATTGCCATGTCCCTCATATCCCTCGGTTTTGATTTTGGGAGAGATTTTTTTTTTTTTTTTCATTTTTTTGAGTATCCACGCCACGTCCCTCATATGTTCCCCTCCAAGTTGTGTCTGCCTCCTTGACTTTGTCCCAGAATTGGCAACAGCTGTGAGCTTAGTTCTGGCCTCTTCTGGACCTTTGCACTGCACCTCATTTCCGCCCAGACCACTTTCTCGTAGTCCCTAAATTTCCCAAATATTAATTTTCTTTCCTTCAGTTTCATTTCCTTTGATGGCATCTCCATTTCAGAGTGCTCCTTAGTCCTTCTTATTTCTTTTGACCTACCGCGTGGATCAATTTTTACAAGCCTGGGGGTATGTCATGCATGTCCCTGTAATGGATGTCATGCCATGCGTTTTGATGGCTTTGACTTTGCCGGAGATTTTTTTTTTTTCTTTTTCATTTTTTTAGGTAACAATGCCACAACCCTCATATCTTCCCCTATAAGGTGCGTCTGCCTCCTTGATTTTTCCCCTGCTTTTGCAACAGCTGTGAGCTTAGTTCTGGCCTCTTTTGGACATTTGCACTGCAATCATATCTGCCCAGACCACTTCCTTGTAATCATTACATCTCCCCATTTTCTGGCTTTTTGGGGATTTTTTTCAATTGCATTTCTTTTGATCATATCTTCTTTCTGGAGTATTTGTGAGCCTTTCTTTTCAAGGTCGCAAGATTTCCTTTCCCGTCCCGAAAGGAAATGAAATTTCAATGGGAACGAATGGGGCAAGCTTTGGTGCATGTCCCTGCACTAGATAGCATGACATGTCTTTTGATGGCTTTGACTTTGGCTGAGGTTTTCTTTTTTTTTTTTCATTTTCTTAAGTATCCACGCTACGTCCCTCATATCTTCCCCTCCAAGTTGTGTCTGCCTCGTTGATTTTTCCCCTGCTTTTGCAACAGCTGTGAGCATAGTTCTTGCTTCTTCTGGACCTTTGCACTGCACCTCAATTCCACACAGACCACTTTTTCTAAATAACTAAATTTCCCAAATTTTAATTTTCTTTCCTTCAATTTCATTTTCTTTGATGGTATCTCCATTTCAGAGTGCTCCTTTGTCCTTCTTATTTGTTTTGACCTACCGCGTGGATCAATTTTTACAAGCCTAGGGGTATGTTGTGCATGTCCCTGCACTAGATGGCATATCATGCTTTTTGATGGCTTTGATTTTGGACGTGATTTTCTTTTTTTTTTAATATTTTCTGAAGTTTCCATGCCACATCCCTCATACCTTCCTCTCCAAGTTGTGTCTGCCTCCTTGATTTTTCCCCTGCTTTTGCAACAGCTGTGAGCATAGTTCTGGCCTCTTCTGGACCTTTGCACTGCACCTCATTTCCACACAGACCACTTTCTCGTAGTCCCTCAATTTCCCAAATTTTAATTTTCTTTCCTTCAATTTCATTTCCTTTGATGGTATCTCCATTTCAGAGTGCTCCTTAGTCCTTCTTATTTGCTTTGATCTACCGCGTGGATCAATTTCTACAAGCCTAGGGGTATGGCGTGAGTGTCCGTGCAATGGATGGCATGACATGTCTTTTGATGGCTTTGAGTTTGGACGAGATTTTCTTGTTTTTTTTCATTTTCTTAAGTATCCATGCCACATCCCTAATATCTTCCCCTCCAAGTTGTGTCGGCCTCCTTGATTTTTCCCCTGCTTTTGCAACAGGTGTGAGCTTAGTTCTTGCCTCTTCTGGACCTTTGCACTGCACCTCATTTCCACATAGACCACTTTCTCGTAGTCCCTAAATTTCCCAAATTTTAATTTTCTTTCCTTCAATTTCATTTCCTTTGATGGTATCTCCATTTCAGAGTGCTCCTTAGTCCTTCTTATTTGTTTTGACCTACCGCGTGGATCAATTTTTACAAGCCTAGTGGTAATATCATGCATGTCCCTGCACTAGATGGCATATCATGCTTTTTGATGGCTTTGATTTTGGACGAGATTTTCTTTTTTTTTTTCTTTTTTTTAGGTATCCATGCCACGTCCCTCATATCTTCCCCTCCAAGTTGCGTCTGCCTCCTTGATTTTTCCCCTGCTTTTGCAACAGCTGTGAGCTTAGTTCTGGCCTCTTTTGGACATTTGCACTGCAATCATATCCGCCCTGACCACTTTCTTGTAGTCATTACATCTCCCCATTTTCTGGCTTTTTGGTGATTTTTTTCAATTGCATTTCTTTTGATCATATCTTCTTTCTGGAGTATTTGTGAGCCATTCTTTTCAAGGTCGCAAGATTTCGTTTCCCGTCCCGAAAGGAAATTTCATTTCCCTTCGGGACGGGAAACGAAATCTTGCGATTTCAATGGGAACAAAGGGGGCAAGCTTTGGTGCATGTCCCTGCATTGGATGGCATGACATATCTTTTGATGGCTTTGACTTTGAACGAGATTTTCTTGTTTTTTTTCATTTTCTTAAGTATCCACGCTACGTCCCTCATATCTTCCCCTCCAAGTTGTGTCTGCCTCCTTGATTTTTCCCCTGCTTTTGCAACAGCTGTGAGCTTAGTTCTGGCCTCTTCTGGACCTTTGCACTGCACCTCATTTCCACACAGACCACTTTCTCGTAGTCCCTAAATTTCCCAAATTTTAATTTTCTTTCCTTCAATTTCATTTCCTTTGATGGTATCTCCATTTCAGAGTACTCCTTAGTCCTTCTTATTTGTTTTGACCTACCGCGTGGATCAATTTTTACAACCTAGTGGTATGTCGTGCATGTCCCTGCAATGGATGGCATGCCATGCCTCTTGATGGCTTTGATTTTGGACAAGATTTCCTTTTTTTTTTTCATTTTCTTAAGTATCCACGCTACGTCCCTCATACCTTCCCCTCCAAGTTGTGTCTTCCTCCTTGATTTTTCCCCTGCTTTTGCAACAGCTGTGAGCTTAGTTCTTGCCTCTTCTGGACCTTTGCACTGCACCTCATTTCCGCCCAGACCACTTTCTCGTAGTCCCTAAATTTCCCAAATTTTAATTTTCTTTCCTTCAATTTCATTGCCTTTGATGATATCTCCATTTCAGAGTGCTCCTTAGTCCTTCTTATTTGTTTTGACCTACCGCGTGGATCAATTTTTACAAGCCTAGGGGTATGTTGTGCATGTCCCTGCACTAGATGGCATATCATGCTTTTTGATGGCTTTGATTTTGGACGTGATTTTCTTTTTTTTTTAATATTTTCTGATGTTTCCATGCCACATCCCTCATACCTTCCTCTCCCAGTTGTGTCTGCCTCCTTGATTTTTCCCCTGCTTTTGCAACAGCTGTGAGCTTAGTCCTGGCCTCTTCTGGACCTTTGCACTGCACCTCATTTCCACACAGACCACTTTCTCGTAGTCCCTAAATTTCCCAAATTTTAATTTTCTTTCCTTCAATTTCATTTCCTTTGATGATATCTCCATTTCAGAGTGCTCCTTAGTCCTTCTTATTGGTTTTGAGCTACCGTGTGGATCAATTTTTACAAGCCTAGGGGTATGTCATGCATGTCCCTGCACTAGATGGCATATCATGCTTTTTGATGGCTTTGATTTTGGACGAGATTTTCTTGTTTTTTTTCTTTTTTTTAGGTAACCATGCCACGCCCCTCATATCTTCCCCTCCAAGTTGCGTCTGCCTCCTTGATTTTTCCCCTGCTTTTGCAACAGCTGTGAGCTTAGTTCTTGCCTCTTCTGGACCTTTGCACTGCACCTCATTTCCACACAGACCACTTTCTCGCCGTCCCTAAATTTCCCAAATTTTAATTTTCTTTCCTTCAATTTCATTTCCTTTGATGGTATCTCCATTTCAGAGTGCTCCTTAGTCCTTCTTATTTGTTTTGACCTACCACGTGGATCAATTTTTACAAGCCTAGGGGTATGTTGTGCATGCACCTTCATTGGATGGCATATCATGCTTTTTGATGGCTTTGATTTTGGACAAGATTTTCTTTTTTTTTTTTAATTTTCTGAAGTTTCCATGCCACATCCTCATACCTTCCTCTCCAAGTTGTGTCTGCCTCCTTGATTTTTCCCCTGCTTTTGCAACAGCTGTGAGCTTAGTTCTGGCCTCTTCTGGACCTTTGCACTGCACCTCATTTCCACACAGACCACTTTCTCGTAGTCCCTAAATTTCCCAAATTTTAATTTTCTTTCCTTCAATTTCATTTCCTTTGATGGTATCTCCATTTCAGAGTGCTCCTTAGTCCTTCTTATTTGTTTTGACCTACTGCGTGGATCAATTTTTACAAGACCAGGGGTATGTCGTGCCTGTCCCTGCACTGGATGGCGTGCCATGAATTTTGATGGCTGTGACTTTGGCCTGGATTATTTTTTTTTTTTTCATTTTCTTAAGTATCCATGCCACGTCCCTCATATCTTCCCCTCCAAGTTGCGTCTGCCTCCTTGATTTTTCCCCTGCTTTTGCAACAGCTGTGAGCTTAGTTCTGGCCTCTTTTGGACATTTGCACTGCAATCATATCCGCCCAGACCACTTCCTTGTAGTCATTACATCTCTCCATTTTCTGGCTTTTTGGGGATTTTTTTCAATTGCATTTCTTTTGATCATATCTTCTTTCTGGAGTATTTGTGAGCCTTTCTTTTCAAGGTCGCAAGATTTCGTTTCCCGTCCCGAAAGGAAATTTCATTTCCTTTCGGGACGGGAAACGAAATCTTGCGATTTCAATGGGAACGAAGGGGGCAAGCTTTGGTGCATGTCCCTGCATTGGATGGCATGACATGTCTTTTGATGGCTTTGACTTTAAACGAGATTTTCTTGTTTTTTTTCATTTTCTTAAGTATCCACGCTACGTCCCTCATATCTTCCCCTCCAAGTTGTGTCTGCCTCCTTGATTTTCCCCCTGCTTTTGCAACAGCTGTGAGCTTAATTCTGGCCTCTTCTGGACCTTTGCACTGCACCTCATTTCCACACAGAGCACTTTCTCGCAGTCCCTAAATTTCCCAAATTTTAATTTTCTTTCCTTCAATTTCATTTCCTTTGATGGTATCTCCATTTCAGAGTGCTCCTTAGTCCTTCTTATTTGTTTTGACCTACCGCGTGGATCAATTTTAACAAGCCTAGTGGTATGTCGTGCATGTCCCTGCACTAGATGGCATATCATGCTTTTTGATGGCTTTGATTTTGCCCGAGATTTTCTTTTTTTTTTTCATTTTTTTAGGTAACCATGCCACGTCCCTCATATCTTCCCCTCCAAGTTGCGTCTGCCTCCTTGATTTTTCCCCTGCTTTTGCAACAGCTGTGAGCTTAATTCTGGCCTCTTTTGGACATTTGCACTGCAATCATATCCGCCCAGACCACTTCCTTGTAGTCATTACATCTCCCCATTTTCTGGCTTTTTGGGGATTTTTTTCAATTGCATTTCTTTTGATCATATCTTCTTTCTGGAGTATTTGTGAGCCTTTCTTTTCAAGGTCGCATGATTCCGTTTCTCGTCCCGAAATGAAATGTAATTTCTTTTCGGGACGGGAAACGAAATCTTGCGATTTCAATGGGAACGAAGGGGGCAAGCTTTGGTGCATGTCCCTGCATTGGATGGCATGACATGTCTTTTGATGGCTTTGACTTTAAACGAGATTTTCTTGTTTTTTTTCATTTTCTTAAGTATCCACTCTACGTCCCTCATATATTCCCCTCAGAGTTGTGTCTGCCTCCTTGATTTTTCCCCTGCTTTTGCAACAGCTGTGAGCTTAGTTCTGGCCTCTTCTGGACCTTTGCACTGCACCTCATTTCCACACAGAGCACTTTCTCGCAGTCCCTAAATTTCCCAAATTTTAATTTTCTTTCCTTCAATTTCATTTCCTTTGATGGTATCTCCATTTCAGAGTGATCCTTAGTCCTTCTTATTTGTTTTGAGCTACCGCGTGGATCAATTTTAACAAGCCTAGGGGTATGTCGTGTATGTCCCTGCAATGGATGGCATGCCATGCCTTTTGATGGCTTTGATTTTGGACGAGATTTTCTTGTTTTTTTTCATTTTCTTAAGTATCCACGCTACGTCCCTCATATCTTCCCCTCCAAGTTGTGTCTGCCTCCTTGATTTTTCCCCTGCTTTTGCAACAACTGTGAGCTTAGTTCTGGCCTCTCCTGGACCTTTGCACTGCACCTCATTTCCGCCCAGACCATTTTCTCATAGTCCCTAAATTTCCCAAATTTTAATTTTCTTTCCTTCAATTTCATTGCCTTTGATGATATCTCCATTTCAGAGTGCTCCTTAGTCCTTCTTTTTTGTTTTGTCCTACCGCGTGGATCAATTTTTACAAGCCTAGGCGTATGTCATGCATGTCCCTGCACTTGATTGCATATCATGCTTTTTGATGGCTTTGATTTTGGACGAGATTTTCTTTTTTTTTTTTTCATTTTCTTAAGTATCCACGCTACGTCCCTCATATCTTCCCCTCCAAGTTTGTCTGCCTCCTTGATTTTCCCCCTGCTTTTGCAACAGCTGTGAGCTTAATTCTTGCCTCTTCTGGACCTTTGCACTGCACCTCATTTCCACACAGACCACTTTCTCGTAGTCCCTAAATTTCCCAAATTTTAATTTTCTTTCCTTCAATTTCATTTCCTTTGATGGTATCTCCATTTCAGAGTACTCCTTAGTCCTTCTTATTTGTTTTGACCTACCGCGTGGATCAATTTTTACAACCTAGGCGTATGTCGTGCATGTCCCTGCAATGGATGGCATGCCATGCCTCTTGATGGCTTTGATTTTGGACAAGATTTCCTTTTTTTTTTTCATTTTCTTAAGTATCCACGCTACGTCCCTCATACCTTCCCCTCCAAGTTGTGTCTTCCTCCTTGATTTTTCCCCTGCTTTTGCAACAGCTGTGAGCTTAGTTCTTGCCTCTTCTGGACCTTTGCACTGCACCTCATTTCCGCCCAGACCACTTTCTCGTAGTCCCTAAATTTCCCAAATTTTAATTTTCTTTCCTTCAATTTCATTGCCTTTGATGATATCTCCATTTCAGAGTGCTCCTTAGTCCTTCTTATTTGTTTTGACCTACCGCGTGGATCAATTTTTACAAGCCTAGGTGTATGTTGTGCATGTCCCTGCACTAGATGGCATATCATGCTTTTTGATGGCTTTGATTTTGGACGTGATTTTCTTTTTTTTTTAATATTTTCTGATGTTTCCATGCCACATCCCTCATACCTTCCTCTCCCAGTTGTGTCTGCCTCCTTGATTTTTCCCCTGCTTTTGCAACAGCTGTGAGCTTAGTCCTGGCCTCTTCTGGACCTTTGCACTGCACCTCATTTCCACACAGACCACTTTCTCGTAGTCCCTAAATTTCCCAAATTTTAATTTTCTTTCCTTCAATTTCATTTCCTTTGATGATATCTCCATTTCAGAGCGCTCCTTAGTCCTTCTTATTGGTTTTGAGCTACCGTGTGGATCAATTTTTACAAGCCTAGGGGTATGTCATGCATGTCCCTGCACTAGATGGCATATCATGCTTTTTGATGGCTTTGATTTTGGACGAGATTTTCTTGTTTTTTTTCTTTTTTTTAGGTAACCATGCCACGCCCCTCATATCTTCCCCTCCAAGTTGCGTCTGCCTCCTTGATTTTTCCCCTGCTTTTGCAACAGCTGTGAGCTTAGTTCTTGCCTCTTCTGGACCTTTGCACTGCACCTCATTTCCACACAGACCACTTTCTCGCCGTCCCTAAATTTCCCAAATTTTAATTTTCTTTCCTTCAATTTCATTTCCTTTGATGATATCTCCATTTCAGAGTGCTCCTTAGTCCTTCTTATTTGTTTTGACCTACCACGTGGATCAATTTTTACAAGCCTAGGGGTATGTTGTGCATGCACCTTCATTGGATGGCATATCATGCTTTTTGATGGCTTTGATTTTGGACAAGATTTTCTTTTTTTTTTTTAATTTTCTGAAGTTTCCATGCCACATCCTCATACCTTCCTCTCCAAGTTGTGTCTGCCTCCTTGATTTTTCCCCTGCTTTTGCAACAGCTGTGTGCTTAGTTCTGGCCTCTTCTGGACCTTTGCACTGCACCTCATTTCCACACAGACCACTTTCTCGTAGTCCCTAAATTTCCCAAATTTTAATTTTCTTTCCTTCAATTTCATTTCCTTTGATGGTATCTCCATTTCAGAGTGCTCCTTAGTCCTTCTTATTTGTTTTGACCTACCGCGTGGATCAATTTTTACAAGCCTAGTGGTATGTCGTGCATGTCCCTGCACTAGATGGCATATCATGCTTTTTGATGGCTTTGATTTTGCCCGAGATTTTCTTTTTTTTTTTCATTTTTTTAGGTAACCATGCCACGTCCCTCATATCTTCCCCTCCAAGTTGCGTCTGCCTCCTTGATTTTTCCCCTGCTTTTGCAACAGCTGTGAGCTTAGTTCTGGCCTCTTTTGGACATTTGCACTGCAATCATATCCGCCCAGACCACTTCCTTGTAGTCATTACATCTCCCCATTTTCTGACTTTTTGGGGATTTTTTTCAATTGCATTTCTTTTGATCATATCTTCTTTCTGGAGTATTTGTGAGCCTTTCTTTTCAAGGTCGCATGATTCCGTTTCTCGTCCCGAAATGAAATGTAATTTCTTTTCGGGACGGGAAACGAAATCTTGCGATTTCAATGGGAACGAAGGGGGCAAGCTTTGGTGCATGTCCCTGCATTGGATGGCATGACATGTCTTTTGATGGCTTTGACTTTAAACGAGATTTTCTTGTTTTTTTTCATTTTCTTAAGTATCCACTCTACGTCCCTCATATATTCCCCTCAGAGTTGTGTCTGCCTCCTTGATTTTTCCCCTGCTTTTGCAACAGCTGTGAGCTTAATTCTGGCCTCTTCTGGACCTTTGCACTGCACCTCATTTCCACACAGAGCACTTTCTCGCAGTCCCTAAATTTCCCAAATTTTAATTTTCTTTCCTTCAATTTCATTTCCTTTGATGGTATCTCCATTTCAGAGTGCTCCTTAGTCCTTCTTATTTGTTTTGAGCTACCGCGTGGATCAATTTTAACAAGCCTAGGGGTATGTCGTGTATGTCCCTGCAATGGATGGCATGCCATGCCTTTTGATGGCTTTGATTTTGGACGAGATTTTCTTGTTTTTTTTCATTTTCTTAAGTATCCACGCTACGTCCCTCATATCTTCCCCTCCAAGTTGTGTCTGCCTCCTTGATTTTTCCCCTGCTTTTGCAACAACTGTGAGCTTAGTTCTGGCCTCTCCTGGACCTTTGCACTGCACCTCATTTCCGCCCAGACCATTTTCTCATAGTCCCTAAATTTCCCAAATTTTAATTTTCTTTCCTTCAATTTCATTGCCTTTGATGATATCTCCATTTCAGAGTGCTCCTTAGTCCTTCTTTTTTGTTTTGTCCTACCGCGTGGATCAATTTTTACAAGCCTAGGCGTATGTCATGCATGTCCCTGCACTTGATTGCATATCATGCTTTTTGATGGCTTTGATTTTGGACGAGATTTTCTTTTTTTTTTTTTCATTTTCTTAAGTATCCACGCTACGTCCCTCATATCTTCCCCTCCAAGTTTGTCTGCCTCCTTGATTTTCCCCCTGCTTTTGCAACAGCTGTGAGCTTAATTCTTGCCTCTTCTGGACCTTTGCACTGCACCTCATTTCCACACAGACCACTTTCTCGTAGTCCCTAAATTTCCCAAATTTTAATTTTCTTTCCTTCAATTTCATTTCCTTTGATGGTATCTCCATTTCAGAGTGCTCCTTAGTCCTTCTTATTTGTTTTGACCTACCGCGTGGATCAATTTTAACAAGCCTAGGGGTATGTCGTGTATGTCCCTGCAATGGATGGCATGCCATGCCTTTTGATGGCTTTGATTTTGGACGAGATTTTCTTGTTTTTTTTCATTTTCTTAAGTATCCACGCTACGTCCCTCATATCTTCCCCTCCAAGTTTTGTCTGCCTCCTTGATTTTTCCCCTGCTTTTGCAACAACTGTGAGCTTAGTTCTGGCCTCTCCTGGGCCTTTGCACTGCACCTCATTTCCGCACAGACCATTTTCTCATAGTCCCTAAATTTCCCAAATTTTAATTTTCTTTCCTTCAATTTCATTGCCTTTGATGATATCTCCATTTCAGAGTGCTCCTTAGTCCTTCTTTTTTGTTTTGTCCTACCGCGTGGATCAATTTTTACAAGCCTAGGCGTATGTCATGCATGTCCCTGCACTTGATTGCATATCATGCTTTTTGATGGCTTTGATTTTGGACGAGATTTTCTTTTTTTTTTTTTCATTTTCTTAAGTATCCACGCTACGTCCCTCATATCTTCCCCTCCAAGTTGTGTCTGCCTCGTTGATTTTTCCCCTGCTTTTGCAACAGCTGTGAGCTTAGTTCTTGCCTCTTCTGGACCTTTGCACTGCACCTCATTTCCACACAGACCACTTTCTCGTAGTCCCTAAATTTCCCAAATTTTAATTTTCTTTCCTTCAATTTCATTTCCTTTGATGGTATCTCCATTTCAGAGTGCTCCTTAGTCCTTCTTATTTGTTTTGACCTACCGCGTGGATCAATTTTAACAAGCCTAGGGGTATGTTGTGCATGCACCTGCATTGGATGGCATGCCATGCCTTTTGATGGCTTTGATTTTGGACGAGATTTTCTTTTTTTTTTCATTTTCTTAAGTATCCACTCTACGTCCCTCATATCTTCCCCTCCAAGTTGTGTCTTCCTCCTTGATTTTTCCCCTGCTTTTGCAACAGCTGTGAGCTTAGTTCTGGCCTCTCCTGGACCTTTGCACTGCACCACATTTCCACACAGACCACTTTCTCATAGTCCCTAAATTTCCCAAATTTTAATTTTCTTTCCTTCAATTTCATTTCCTTTGATGGTATCTCCATTTCAGAGTGCTCCTTAGTCCTTCTTATTTGTTTTGAGCTACCGCGTGGATCAATTTTAACAAGCCTAGGGGTATGTCGTGCGTGTCCCTGCACTAGATGGCATATCATGCTTTTTGATGGCTTTGATTTTGCCCCAGATTTTCTTTTTTTTTTTCATTTTTTTAGGTAACCGTGCCACGTCCCTCATATCTTCCCCTCCAAGTTGTGTCTGCCTCCTTGATTTTTCCCCTGCTTTTGCAACAGCTGTGAGCTTAGTTCTGGCCTCTTCTGGACCTTTGCACTGCACCTCATTTCCACACAGACCACTTTCTCGTAGTCCCTAAATTTCCCAAATTTTAATTTTCTTTCCTTCAATTTCATTTCCTTTGATGGTATCTCCATTTCAGAGTGCTCCTTAGTCCTTCTTATTTGTTTTGACCTACCGCGTGGATCAATTTTAACAAGCCTAGGGGTATGTCCTGTATGTCCCTGCAATGGATGGCATGCCATGCCTTTTGATGGCTTTGATTTTGGACGAGATTTTCTTGTTTTTTTTCATTTTCTTAAGTATCCACGCTACGTCCCTCATATCTTCCCCTCCAAGTTTTGTCTGCCTCCTTGATTTTTCCCCTGCTTTTGCAACAACTGTGAGCTTAGTTCTGGCCTCTCCTGGACCTTTGCACTGCACCTCATTTCCGCCCAGACCTTTTTCTCATAGTCCCTAAATTTCCCAAATTTTAATTTCCTTTCCTTCAATTTCATTGCCTTTGATGATATCTCCATTTCAGAGTGCTCCTTAGTCCTTCTTAGTTGTTTTGACCTACCGCGTGGATCAATTTTTACAAGACCAGGGGTATGTCGTGCGTGTCCCTGCACTGGATGGCATGCCATGCCCTTTGATGGCTGTGACTTTGGCCGAGATTTTTTTTTTTTTTTTTCATTTTCTTAAGTATCCATGCCACGTCATTCATATCTTCCCCTGCAAGTTGAGTCTGCCTCCTTGATATTCCCCCTGCTTTTGCAACAGCTGTGAGCTTAATTCTGGCCTCTTCTGGACTTTTGCCCTGCACCTCATTTCCACGCAGACCATTTTCTCATAGTCCCTAAATTACCCAAATTTTAATTTTCTTTCCTTCAATTTCATTTCCTTTGATGGTATCTCCATTTCAGAGTGCTCCTTAGTCCTTCTTATTTGTTTTGACCTACCGCGTGGATCAATTTTTACAAGACCAGGGTTATGTCGTGCATGTCCCTGCAATGGATGGCATGCCATGCCTTTGGATGGCTTAGATTTTGGACGTGATTTTCTTTTTTTTTTCATTTTTTTAGGTAACCATGCCACGTCCCTCATATCTTCCCTTCGAAGTTGTGTCTGCCTCCTTGATTTTCCCCCTGCTTTTGCAACAGCTCTGAGCTTAATTCTGGCCTCTTTTGGACATTTGCACTGCAATCATATCCGCCCAGACCACTTTCTTGTAGTCATTACATCTCCCCATTTTCTGGCTTTTTGGTGATTTTTTTCAATTGCATTTCTCTTGATTATATCTTCTTTCTGGAGTATTTCTGAGCCTTTCTTTTCAAGGTCGCAAGATTTGGTTTCCAGTCCCGAAGGGAAATGAAATTTCAATTCCTTTCGGGAAGGCAAACGGAATCTTGCGAGCCCTTCAAAGGAAGGCTTTCAAACACTTGAGAAAGGAGATATCATCAAAACAAATGCAGTTGAAAAAAAGGCCAAAAAAATGGAAAATCGGGAGATATAGTTACAACAAGAAAGTGGTCTGGGCAGAAATGAGGTGCAGTGCAAAGGACCAAAAGAGGCCAAAAGTAACCTCACAGCTGTTGCAAAAGCAGGGGAAAAATCAAAGAAGTAGGCACTACTTGAATGGGAAGAAATAAGGGACAAGAAATTGAGACTACAAAAAAAGAAAAAAAAAAAAAAATTCGTGGCCAAAGCAAAAGAGATCAAAAGGCATGGCATGTCATCCAGTGCAGGGACATGCAGCACATACACCAAGGCTTGCTTAAATTGATCTGCCTTGAAGCCAGAAATACAAAAGTAGGGCTTAGAACCATTCTGGAATAGAGATACCAGCAAAGGAAATGAAATTGAAGAAAAAAAAAAAAGAAATTGGGGAATTTTGTGACTTCAAGAAAGTGGTCTGGGCAGAAATGAGGTGCAGTGCAAAGGACCAAAAGAGGCCAAAAGTAACCTCACAGCCGTTGCAAAAGCAGGGGAAAAACCAAGGATGCAGGCACTACTTGGATGGGAAGAAATGAGGGACATGGCATGGACACTTAAAAAAAAAAAGAAAAACATTAAAAAATCTTTGCCAGAGCAAAAGCCATCAAAAGGCATGGCATGCCATCCAGTGCAGGGACTTGCACCAAAGCTTGCCCAATTGGTCCCCATTGAAATCGCAAGATTCCGTTTGCCTTCCCGAAAGGAAATGAAATTTCCTTTCGGGAAGGCAAACGGAATCTTGCGAGCCCTTCAAAGGAAGGCTTTCAAACACTTGAGAAAGGAGATATCTTCAAAAGAAATGCAGTTAAAAAAAGGCCAAAAAAATGGAAAATCGGGAGATATAGTTACAACAAGAAAGTGGTCTGGGCGGAATTGAGGTGCAGTGCAAAGGACCAAAAGAGGCCAAAAGTAACCTCACAGCTGTTGCAAAAGCAGGGGAAAAATCAAAGAAGTAGGCACTACTTGGATGGGAAGAAATATAGGACAGAAAATTGAGACTACAGAAAAAGAAAAAAAAAAAAAAATTCGTGGCCAAAGCAAAAGAGATCAAAAGGCATGGCATGTCATCCAGTGCAGGGACATGCAGCACATACACCAAGGCTTGCATAAATTGATCCTCCTTGAAGCCAGAAATACAAAAGAAGGACTTAGAACCACTCTGGAAAAGAGATACCAGCAAAGGAAATGAAATTGAAGAGAAAAAAAAAAAAGAAATTGGGAAATTCTGTGACTTCAAGATAGTGGTCTGGGAAGAAATGAGGTGCAGTGCAAAGGACCAAAAGAGGCCAAAAGTAACCTCACAGCTGTTGCAAAAGCAGGGGAAAAATCAAAGAAGTAGGCACTACATGAATGGAAAGAAATGAGGGACATGGCATTGATACTTCATTTAAAAAAATTAAAAAGCAAAATTCGTGGCCAAAGCAAAAGAGATCAAAAGGCATGGCATGTCATCCAGTGCAGGGACATGCAGCACATACACCAAGGCTTGCATAAATTGATCCTCCTTGAAGCCAGAAATACAAAAGAAGGACCTACAAACACTCTGGAATAGAGATACCAGCAAAGGAAATGAAATTGAAAATAAAAAACAAAACAAATTGGGAAATTTTGTGACTTCAAGAAAGTGGTCTGGGCAGAAATGAGGTGCAGTGCAAAGGACCAAAAGAGGCCAAAACTAACCTCACAGCCGTTGCAAAAGCAGGGGAAAAACCAAGGATGCAGGACTACTTGAATGGGAAGAAATGAGGGACATGGCATGGAAACTTAAAAAAAAAAAGAAAAACATTAAAAAATCTTTGCCAGAGCAAAAGCCATCAAAAGGCATGGCATGCCATCCAGTGCAGGGACTTGCACCAAAGCTTGCCCAATTGGTCCCCATTGAAATCGCAAGATTCCGTTTGCCTTCCCGAAAGGAAATGAAATTTCCTTTCGGGAAGGCAAACGGAATCTTGCGAGCCCTTCAAAGGAAGGCTTTCAAACACTTGAGAAAGGAGATATCATCAAAACAAATGCAGTTGAAAAAAAGGCCAAAAAAATGGAAAATCGGGAGATATAGTTACAACAAGAAAGTGGTCTGGGCAGAAATGAGGTGCAGTGCAAAGGACCAAAAGAGGCCAAAAGTAACCTCACAGCTGTTGCAAAAGCAGGGGAAAAATCAAAGAAGTAGGCACTACTTGAATGGGAAGAAATAAGGGACAAGAAATTGAGACTACAAAAAAAGAAAAAAAAAAAAAAATTCGTGGCCAAAGCAAAAGAGATCAAAAGGCATGGCATGTCATCCAGTGCAGGGACATGCAGCACATACACCAAGGCTTGCTTAAATTGATCTGCCTTGAAGCCAGAAATACAAAAGTAGGGCTTAGAACCATTCTGGAATAGAGATACCAGCAAAGGAAATGAAATTGAAGAAAAAAAAAAAAGAAATTGGGGAATTTTGTGACTTCAAGAAAGTGGTCTGGGCAGAAATGAGGTGCAGTGCAAAGGACCAAAAGAGGCCAAAAGTAACCTCACAGCCGTTGCAAAAGCAGGGGAAAAACCAAGGATGCAGGCACTACTTGAATGGGAAGAAATGAGGGACATGGCATGGACACTTAAAAAAAAAAAGAAAAACATTAAAAAATCTTTGCCAGAGCAAAAGCCATCAAAAGGCATGGCATGCCATCCAGTGCAGGGACTTGCACCAAAGCTTGCCCAATTGGTCCCCATTGAAATCGCAAGATTCCGTTTGCCTTCCCGAAAGGAAATGAAATTTCCTTTCGGGAAGGCAAACGGAATCTTGCGAGCCCTTCAAAGGAAGGCTTTCAAACACTTGAGAAAGGAGATATCTTCAAAAGAAATGCAGTTAAAAAAAGGCCAAAAAAATGGAAAATCGGGAGATATAGTTACAACAAGAAAGTGGTCTGGGCGGAATTGAGGTGCAGTGCAAAGGACCAAAAGAGGCCAAAAGTAACCTCACAGCTGTTGCAAAAGCAGGGGAAAAATCAAAGAAGTAGGCACTACTTGGATGGGAAGAAATATAGGACAGAAAATTGAGACTACAGAAAAAGAAAAAAAAAAAAAAATTCGTGGCCAAAGCAAAAGAGATCAAAAGGCATGGCATGTCATCCAGTGCAGGGACATGCAGCACATACACCAAGGCTTGCATAAATTGATCCTCCGCGAAGCCAGAAATACAAAAGAAGGACTTAGAACCACTCTGGAATAGAGATACCAGCAAAGGAAATGAAATTGAAGAAAAAAAAAAAAAAGAAATTGGGAAATTTTGTGATTTCAAGAAAGTGGTCTGGGCAGAAATGAGGTGCAGTGCAAAGGATCAAAAGAGGCCAAAGGTAACCTCACAGCTGTTGCAAAAGCAGGGGAAAAATCAAAGAAGTAGGCACTACTTGGATGGGAAGAAATGAGGGACGTGGCATGGACACTTAAAAATAAAAAGAAAAACATTAAAAAATCTTTGCCAGAGCAAAAGCCATCAAAAGGCATGGCATGCCATCCAGTGCAGGGACTTGCACCAAAGCTTGCCCAATTGGTCCCCATTGAAATCGCAAGATTCCGTTTGCCTTCCCGAAAGGAAATGAAATTTCCTTTCGGGAAGGCAAACGGAATCTTGCGAGCCCTTCAAAGGAAGGCTTTCAAACACTTGAGAAAGGAGATATCATCAAAACAAATGCAGTTGAAAAAAAGGCCAAAAAAATGGAAAATCGGGAGATATAGTTACAACAAGAAAGTGGTCTGGGCAGAAATGAGGTGCAGTGCAAAGGACCAAAAGAGGCCAAAAGTAACCTCACAGCTGTTGCAAAAGCAGGGGAAAAATCAAAGAAGTAGGCACTACTTGAATGGGAAGAAATAAGGGACAAGAAATTGAGACTACAAAAAAAGAAAAAAAAAAAAAAATTCGTGGCCAAAGCAAAAGAGATCAAAAGGCATGGCATGTCATCCAGTGCAGGGACATGCAGCACATACACCAAGGCTTGCTTAAATTGATCTACCTTGAAGCCAGAAATACAAAAGTAGGGCTTAGAACCATTCTGGAATAGAGATACCAGCAAAGGAAATGAAATTGAAGAAAAAAAAAAAAGAAATTGGGGAATTTTGTGACTTCAAGAAAGTGGTCTGGGCAGAAATGAGGTGCAGTGCAAAGGACCAAAAGAGGCCAAAAGTAACCTCACAGCCGTTGCAAAAGCAGGGGAAAAACCAAGGATGCAGGCACTACTTGAATGGGAAGAAATGAGGGACATGGCATGGACACTTAAAAAAAAAAAGAAAAACATTAAAAAATCTTTGCCAGAGCGAAAGCCATCAAAAGGCATGGCATGCCATCCAGTGCAGGGACTTGCAACAAAGCTTGCCCAATTGGTCCCCATTGAAATCGCAAGATTCCGTTTGCCTTCCCGAAAGGAAATGAAATTTCCTTTCGGGAAGGCAAACGGAATCTTGCGAGCCCTTCAAATGAAGGCTTTCAAACACTTGAGAAAGGAGATATCTTCAAAAGAAATGCAGTTGAAAACAAGGCCAAAAAAATGGAAAATCGGGTGATATAGTTACAACAAGAAAGTGGATTGGGCAGAAATGAGGTGCAGTGCAAAGGACCAAAAAAGGCCAAAAGTAACCTCACAGATGTTGCAAAAGCAGGGGAAAAATCAAAGAAGTAGGCACTACTTGGAGGGGAAGAAATGAGGGACATGGCATTGATACTTCTTTTAAAAAAATTAAAAAGCAAAATTCGTGGCCAAAGCAAAAGAGATCAAAAGGCATGGCATGTCATCCAGTGCAGGGACATGCAGCACATACACCAAGGCTTGCATAAATTGATCCTCCTTGAAGCCAGAAATACAAAAGAAGGACCTACAAACACTCTGGAATAGAGATACCAGCAAAGGAAATGAAATTGAAAATAAAAAACAAAACAAATTGGGAAATTTTGTGACTTCAAGAAAGTGGTCTGGGCAGAAATGAGGTGCAGTGCAAAGGACTAAAAGAGGCCAAAAGTAACCTCACAGCCGTTGCAAAAGCAGGGGAAAAACCAAGAATGCAGGCACTACTTGAATGGGAAGAAATGAGGGACATGGCATGGAAACTTAAAAAAAAAAAGAAAAACATTAAAAAATCTTTGCCAGAGCAAAAGCCATCAAAAGGCATGGCATGCCATCCAGTGCAGGGACTTGCACCAAAGCTTGCCCAATTGGTCCCCATTGAAATCGCAAGATTCCGTTTGCCTTCCCGAAAGGAAATGAAATTTCCTTTCGGGAAGGCAAACGGAATCTTGCGAGCCCTTCAAAGGAAGGCTTTCAAACACTTGAGAAAGGAGATATCATCAAAAGAAATGCAGTTGAAAAAAAGGCCAAAAAAATGGAAAATCGGGAGATATAGTTACAACAAGAAAGTGGTCTGGGCAGAAATGAGGTGCAGTGCAAAGGACCAAAAGAGGCCAAAAGTAACCTCACAGCTGTTGCAAAAGCAGGGGAAAAATCAAAGAAGTAGGCACTACTTGGATGGGAAGAAATGAGGGACATGGCATTGATACTTCATTTAAAAAAATTAAAAAGCAAAATTCGTGGCCAAAGCAAAAGAGATCAAAAGGCATGGCATGTCATCCAGTGCAGGGACATGCAGCACATACACCAAGGCTTGCATAAATTGATCCTCCGCGAAGCCAGAAATACAAAAGAAGGACTTAGAACCACTCTGGAATAGAGATACCAGCAAAGGAAATGAAATTGAAGAAAAAAAAAAAAAAGAAATTGGGAAATTTTGTGATTTCAAGAAAGTTGTCTGGGCAGAAATGAGGTGCAGTGCAAAGGACCAAAAGAGGCCAAAGGTAACCTCACAGCTGTTGCAAAAGCAGGGGAAAAATCAAAGAAGTAGGCACTACTTGGATGGGAAGAAATGAGGGACATGGCATTGATACTTCATTTAAAAAAATTAAAAAGCAAAATTCGTGGCCAAAGCAAAAGAGATCAAAAGGCATGGCATGTCATCCAGTGCAGGGACATGCAGCACATACACCAAGGCTTGCATAAATTGATCCTCCGCGAAGCCAGAAATACAAAAGAAGGACTTAGAACCACTCTGGAATAGAGATACCAGCAAAGGAAATGAAATTGAAGAAAAAAAAAAAAAAGAAATTGGGAAATTTTGTGATTTCAAGAAAGTGGTCTGGGCAGAAATGAGGTGCAGTGCAAAGGATCAAAAGAGGCCAAAGGTAACCTCACAGCTGTTGCAAAAGCAGGGGAAAAATCAAAGAAGTAGGCACTACTTGGATGGGAAGAAATGAGGGACGTGGCATGGACACTTAAAAATAAAAAGAAAAACATTAAAAAATCTTTGCCAGAGCAAAAGCCATCAAAAGGCATGGCATGCCATCCAGTGCAGGGACTTGCACCAAAGCTTGCCCAATTGGTCCCCATTGAAATCGCAAGATTCCGTTTGCCTTCCCGAAAGGAAATGAAATTTCCTTTCGGGAAGGCAAACGGAATCTTGCGAGCCCTTCAAAGGAAGGCTTTCAAACACTTGAGAAAGGAGATATCATCAAAAGAAATGCAGTTGAAAAAAAGGCCAAAAAAATGGAAAATCGGGAGATATAGTTACAACAAGAAAGTGGATTGGGCAGAAATGAGGTGCAGTGCAAAGGACCAAAAGAGGCCAAAAGTAACCTCACAGCTGTTGCAAAAGCAGGGGAAAAATCAAAGAAGTAGGCACTACTTGAATGGGAAGAAATAAGGGACAAGAAATTGAGACTACAAAAAAAGAAAAAAAAAAAAAAATTCGTGGCCAAAGCAAAAGAGATCAAAAGGCATGGCATGTCATCCAGTGCAGGGACATGCAGCACATACACCAAGGCTTGCATAAATTGATCCTCCTTGAAGCCAGAAATACAAAAGAAGGACTTAGAACCATTCTGGAAAAGAGATACCAGCAAAGGAAATGAAATTGAAGAAAAAAAAAAAAAAAGAAATTGGGAAATTTTGTGATTTCAAGAAAGTTGTCTGGGCAGAAATGAGGTGCAGTGCAAAGGACCAAAAGAGGCCAAAAGTAACCTCACAGCTGTTGCAAAAGCAGGGGAAAAATCAAAGAAGTAGGCACTACTTGGATGGGAAGAAATGAGGGACATGGCATGGACACTTAAAAATAAAAAGAAAAACATTAAAAAATCTTTGCCAGAGCAAAAGCCATCAAAAGGCATGGCATGCCATCCAGTGCAGGGACTTGCACCAAAGCTTGCCCAATTGGTCCCCATTGAAATCGCAAGATTCCGTTTGCCTTCCCGAAAGGAAATGAAATTTCCTTTCGGGAAGGCAAACGGAATCTTGCGAGCCCTTCAAAGGAAGGCTTTCAAACACTTGAGAAAGGAGATATCATCAAAAGAAATGCAGTTGAAAAAAAGGCCAAAAAAATGGAAAATCGGGAGATATAGTTACTACAAGAAGGTGGTCTGGGTGGAAATGAGGTGCAGTGCAAAGGACCAAAAGAGGCCAAAAGTAACCTCACAGCTGTTGCAAAAGCAGGGGATAAATCAAAGAAGTAGGCTCTACTTGAATCGGAAGAAATAAGGGACAAGAAATTGAGACTACAAAAAAAGAAAAAAAAAAAAAATTCGTGGCCAAAGCAAAAGAGATCAAAAGGCATGGCATGTCATCCAGTGCAGGGACATGCAGCACATACACCAAGGCTTGCATAAATTGATCCTCCTTGAAGCCAGAAATACAAAAGAAGGACTTAGAACCACTCTGGAAAAGAGATACCAGCAAAGGAAATGAAATTGAAGAAAAAAAAAAAAAAGAAATTGGGAAATTCTGTGACTTCAAGATAGTGGTCTGGGAAGAAATGAGGTGCAGTGCAAAGGACCAAAAGAGGCCAAAAGTAACCTCACAGCTGTTGCAAAAGCAGGGGAAAAATCAAAGAAGTAGGCACTACATGAATGGAAAGAAATGAGGGACATGGCATTGATACTTCATTTAAAAAAATTAAAAAGCAAAATTCGTGGCCAAAGCAAAAGAGATCAAAAGGCATGGCATGTCATCCAGTGCAGGGACATGCAGCACATACACCAAGGCTTGCATAAATTGATCCTCCTTGAAGCCAGAAATACAAAAGAAGGACCTACAAACACTCTGGAATAGAGATACCAGCAAAGGAAATGAAATTGAAAATAAAAAACAAAACAAATTGGGAAATTTTGTGACTTCAAGAAAGTGGTCTGGGCAGAAATGAGGTGCAGTGCAAAGGACTAAAAGAGGCCAAAAGTAACCTCACAGCCGTTGCAAAAGCAGGGGAAAAACCAAGAATGCAGGCACTACTTGAATGGGAAGAAATGAGGGACATGGCATGGAAACTTAAAAAAAAAAAGAAAAACATTAAAAAATCTTTGCCAGAGCAAAAGCCATCAAAAGGCATGGCATGCCATCCAGTGCAGGGACTTGCACCAAAGCTTGCCCAATTGGTCCCCATTGAAATCGCAAGATTCCGTTTGCCTTCCCGAAAGGAAATGAAATTTCCTTTCGGGAAGGCAAACGGAATCTTGCGAGCCCTTCAAAGGAAGGCTTTCAAACACTTGAGAAAGGAGATATCATCAAAACAAATGCAGTTGAAAAAAAGGCCAAAAAAATGGAAAATCGGGAGATATAGTTACAACAAGAAAGTGGTCTGGGCAGAAATGAGGTGCAGTGCAAAGGACCAAAAGAGGCCAAAAGTAACCTCACAGCTGTTGCAAAAGCAGGGGAAAAATCAAAGAAGTAGGCACTACTTGGATGGGAAGAAATGAGGGACATGGCATTGATACTTCATTTAAAAAAATTAAAAAGCAAAATTCGTGGCCAAAGCAAAAGAGATCAAAAGGCATGGCATGTCATCCAGTGCAGGGACATGCAGCACATACACCAAGGCTTGCATAAATTGATCCTCCGCGAAGCCAGAAATACAAAAGAAGGACTTAGAACCACTCTGGAATAGAGATACCAGCAAAGGAAATGAAATTGAAGAAAAAAAAAAAAAAGAAATTGGGAAATTTTGTGATTTCAAGAAAGTTGTCTGGGCAGAAATGAGGTGCAGTGCAAAGGACCAAAAGAGGCCAAAGGTAACCTCACAGCTGTTGCAAAAGCAGGGGAAAAATCAAAGAAGTAGGCACTACTTGGATGGGAAGAAATGAGGGACATGGCATTGATACTTCATTTAAAAAAATTAAAAAGCAAAATTCGTGGCCAAAGCAAAAGAGATCAAAAGGCATGGCATGTCATCCAGTGCAGGGACATGCAGCACATACACCAAGGCTTGCATAAATTGATCCTCCGCGAAGCCAGAAATACAAAAGAAGGACTTAGAACCACTCTGGAATAGAGATACCAGCAAAGGAAATGAAATTGAAGAAAAAAAAAAAAAAGAAATTGGGAAATTTTGTGATTTCAAGAAAGTGGTCTGGGCAGAAATGAGGTGCAGTGCAAAGGATCAAAAGAGGCCAAAAGTAACCTCACAGCTGTTGCAAAAGCAGGGGAAAAATCAAAGAAGTAGGCACTACTTGGATGGGAAGAAATGAGGGACGTGGCATGGACACTTAAAAATAAAAAGAAAAACATTAAAAAATCTTTGCCAGAGCAAAAGCCATCAAAAGGCATGGCATGCCATCCAGTGCAGGGACTTGCACCAAAGCTTGCCCAATTGGTCCCCATTGAAATCGCAAGATTCCGTTTGCCTTCCCGAAAGGAAATGAAATTTCCTTTCGGGAAGGCAAACGGAATCTTGCGAGCCCTTCAAAGGAAGGCTTTCAAACACTTGAGAAAGGAGATATCATCAAAAGAAATGCAGTTGAAAAAAAGGCCAAAAAAATGGAAAATCGGGAGATATAGTTACAACAAGAAAGTGGATTGGGCAGAAATGAGGTGCAGTGCAAAGGACCAAAAGAGGCCAAAAGTAACCTCACAGCTGTTGCAAAAGCAGGGGAAAAATCAAAGAAGTAGGCACTACTTGAATGGGAAGAAATAAGGGACAAGAAATTGAGACTACAAAAAAAGAAAAAAAAAAAAAAATTCGTGGCCAAAGCAAAAGAGATCAAAAGGCATGGCATGTCATCCAGTGCAGGGACATGCAGCACATACACCAAGGCTTGCATAAATTGATCCTCCTTGAAGCCAGAAATACAAAAGAAGGACTTAGAACCATTCTGGAAAAGAGATACCAGCAAAGGAAATGAAATTGAAGAAAAAAAAAAAAAAAGAAATTGGGAAATTTTGTGATTTCAAGAAAGTTGTCTGGGCAGAAATGAGGTGCAGTGCAAAGGACCAAAAGAGGCCAAAAGTAACCTCACAGCTGTTGCAAAAGCAGGGGAAAAATCAAAGAAGTAGGCACTACTTGGATGGGAAGAAATGAGGGACATGGCATGGACACTTAAAAATAAAAAGAAAAACATTAAAAAATCTTTGCCAGAGCAAAAGCCATCAAAAGGCATGGCATGCCATCCAGTGCAGGGACTTGCACCAAAGCTTGCCCAATTGGTCCCCATTGAAATCGCAAGATTCCGTTTGCCTTCCCGAAAGGAAATGAAATTTCCTTTCGGGAAGGCAAACGGAATCTTGCGAGCCCTTCAAAGGAAGGCTTTCAAACACTTGAGAAAGGAGATATCATCAAAAGAAATGCAGTTGAAAAAAAGGCCAAAAAAATGGAAAATCGGGAGATATAGTTACTACAAGAAGGTGGTCTGGGTGGAAATGAGGTGCAGTGCAAAGGACCAAAAGAGGCCAAAAGTAACCTCACAGCTGTTGCAAAAGCAGGGGATAAATCAAAGAAGTAGGCTCTACTTGAATCGGAAGAAATAAGGGACAAGAAATTGAGACTACAAAAAAAGAAAAAAAAAAAAAATTCGTGGCCAAAGCAAAAGAGATCAAAAGGCATGGCATGTCATCCAGTGCAGGGACATGCAGCACATACACCAAGGCTTGCATAAATTGATCCTCCTTGAAGCCAGAAATACAAAAGAAGGACTTAGAACCACTCTGGAAAAGAGATACCAGCAAAGGAAATGAAATTGAAGAAAAAAAAAAAAAAGAAATTGGGAAATTCTGTGACTTCAAGATAGTGGTCTGGGAAGAAATGAGGTGCAGTGCAAAGGACCAAAAGAGGCCAAAAGTAACCTCACAGCTGTTGCAAAAGCAGGGGAAAAATCAAAGAAGTAGGCACTACATGAATGGAAAGAAATGAGGGACATGGCATTGATACTTCATTTAAAAAAATTAAAAAGCAAAATTCGTGGCCAAAGCAAAAGAGATCAAAAGGCATGGCATGTCATCCAGTGCAGGGACATGCAGCACATACACCAAGGCTTGCATAAATTGATCCTCCTTGAAGCCAGAAATACAAAAGAAGGACCTACAAACACTCTGGAATAGAGATACCAGCAAAGGAAATGAAATTGAAAATAAAAAACAAAACAAATTGGGAAATTTTGTGACTTCAAGAAAGTGGTCTGGGCAGAAATGAGGTGCAGTGCAAAGGACCAAAAGAGGCCAAAACTAACCTCACAGCCGTTGCAAAAGCAGGGGAAAAACCAAGGATGCAGGACTACTTGAATGGGAAGAAATGAGGGACATGGCATGGAAACTTAAAAAAAAAAAGAAAAACATTAAAAAATCTTTGCCAGAGCAAAAGCCATCAAAAGGCATGGCATGCCATCCAGTGCAGGGACTTGCACCAAAGCTTGCCCAATTGGTCCCCATTGAAATCGCAAGATTCCGTTTGCCTTCCCGAAAGGAAATGAAATTTCCTTTCGGGAAGGCAAACGGAATCTTGCGAGCCCTTCAAAGGAAGGCTTTCAAACACTTGAGAAAGGAGATATCATCAAAACAAATGCAGTTAAAAAAAAGGCCAAAAAAATGGAAAATCGGGAGATATAGTTACAACAAGAAAGTGGTCTGGGCAGAAATGAGGTGCAGTGCAAAGGACCAAAAGAGGCCAAAAGTAACCTCACAGCTGTTGCAAAAGCAGGGGAAAAATCAAAGAAGTAGGCACTACTTGGATGGGAAGAAATGAGGGACATGGCATTGATACTTCATTTAAAAAAATTAAAAAGCAAAATTCGTGGCCAAAGCAAAAGAGATCAAAAGGCATGGCATGTCATCCAGTGCAGGGACATGCAGCACATACACCAAGGCTTGCATAAATTGATCCTCCGCGAAGCCAGAAATACAAAAGAAGGACTTAGAACCACTCTGGAATAGAGATACCAGCAAAGGAAATGAAATTGAAGAAAAAAAAAAAAAAGAAATTGGGAAATTTTGTGATTTCAAGAAAGTGGTCTGGGCAGAAATGAGGTTCAGTGCAAAGGATCAAAAGAGGCCAAAGGTAACCTCACAGCTGTTGCAAAAGCAGGGGAAAAATCAAAGAAGTAGGCACTACTTGGATGGGAAGAAATGAGGGACGTGGCATGGACACTTAAAAATAAAAAGAAAAACATTAAAAAATCTTTGCCAGAGCAAAAGCCATCAAAAGGCATGGCATGCCATCCAGTGCAGGGACTTGCACCAAAGCTTGCCCAATTGGTCCCCATTGAAATCGCAAGATTCCGTTTGCCTTCCCGAAAGGAAATGAAATTTCCTTTCGGGAAGGCAAACGGAATCTTGCGAGCCCTTCAAAGGAAGGCTTTCAAACACTTGAGAAAGGAGATATCATCAAAACAAATGCAGTTGAAAAAAAGGCCAAAAAAATGGAAAATCGGGAGATATGGTTACAACAAGAAAGTGGTCTGGGCAGAAATGAGGTGCAGTGCAAAGGACCAAAAGAGGCCAAAAGTAACCTCACAGCTGTTGCAAAAGCAGGGGAAAAATCAAAGAAGTAGGCACTACTTGAATGGGAAGAAATAAGGGACAAGAAATTGAGACTACAAAAAAAGAAAAAAAAAAAAAAATTCGTGGCCAAAGCAAAAGAGATCAAAAGGCATGGCATGTCATCCAGTGCAGGGACATGCAGCACATACACCAAGGCTTGCTTAAATTGATCTACCTTGAAGCCAGAAATACAAAAGTAGGGCTTAGAACCATTCTGGAATAGAGATACCAGCAAAGGAAATGAAATTGAAGAAAAAAAAAAAAGAAATTGGGGAATTTTGTGACTTCAAGAAAGTGGTCTGGGCAGAAATGAGGTGCAGTGCAAAGGACCAAAAGAGGCCAAAAGTAACCTCACAGCCGTTGCAAAAGCAGGGGAAAAACCAAGGATGCAGGCACTACTTGAATGGGAAGAAATGAGGGACATGGCATGGACACTTAAAAAAAAAAAGAAAAACATTAAAAAATCTTTGCCAGAGCGAAAGCCATCAAAAGGCATGGCATGCCATCCAGTGCAGGGACTTGCACCAAAGCTTGCCCAATTGGTCCCCATTGAAATCGCAAGATTCCGTTTGCCTTCCCGAAAGGAAATGAAATTTCCTTTCGGGAAGGCAAACGGAATCTTGCGAGCCCTTCAAATGAAGGCTTTCAAACACTTGAGAAAGGAGATATCTTCAAAAGAAATGCAGTTGAAAACAAGGCCAAAAAAATGGAAAATCGGGAGATATAGTTACAACAAGAAAGTGGATTGGGCAGAAATGAGGTGCAGTGCAAAGGACCAAAAAAGGCCAAAAGTAACCTCACAGATGTTGCAAAAGCAGGGGAAAAATCAAAGAAGTAGGCACTACTTGGAGGGGAAGAAATGAGGGACATGGCATTGATACTTCTTTTAAAAAAATTAAAAAGCAAAATTCGTGGCCAAAGCAAAAGAGATCAAAAGGCATGGCATGTCATCCAGTGCAGGGACATGCAGCACATACACCAAGGCTTGCATAAATTGATCCTCCTTGAAGCCAGAAATACAAAAGAAGGACCTACAAACACTCTGGAATAGAGATACCAGCAAAGGAAATGAAATTGAAAATAAAAAACAAAACAAATTGGGAAATTTTGTGACTTCAAGAAAGTGGTCTGGGCAGAAATGAGGTGCAGTGCAAAGGACTAAAAGAGGCCAAAAGTAACCTCACAGCCGTTGCAAAAGCAGGGGAAAAACCAAGAATGCAGGCACTACTTGAATGGGAAGAAATGAGGGACATGGCATGGAAACTTAAAAAAAAAAAGAAAAACATTAAAAAATCTTTGCCAGAGCAAAAGCCATCAAAAGGCATGGCATGCCATCCAGTGCAGGGACTTGCACCAAAGCTTGCCCAATTGGTCCCCATTGAAATCGCAAGATTCCGTTTGCCTTCCCGAAAGGAAATGAAATTTCCTTTCGGGAAGGCAAACGGAATCTTGCGAGCCCTTCAAAGGAAGGCTTTCAAACACTTGAGAAAGGAGATATCATCAAAAGAAATGCAGTTGAAAAAAAGGCCAAAAAAATGGAAAATCGGGAGATATAGTTACAACAAGAAAGTGGTCTGGGCAGAAATGAGGTGCAGTGCAAAGGACCAAAAGAGGCCAAAAGTAACCTCACAGCTGTTGCAAAAGCAGGGGAAAAATCAAAGAAGTAGGCACTACTTGGATGGGAAGAAATGAGGGACATGGCATTGATACTTCATTTAAAAAAATTAAAAAGCAAAATTCGTGGCCAAAGCAAAAGAGATCAAAAGGCATGGCATGTCATCCAGTGCAGGGACATGCAGCACATACACCAAGGCTTGCATAAATTGATCCTCCGCGAAGCCAGAAATACAAAAGAAGGACTTAGAACCACTCTGGAATAGAGATACCAGCAAAGGAAATGAAATTGAAGAAAAAAAAAAAAAAGAAATTGGGAAATTTTGTGATTTCAAGAAAGTTGTCTGGGCAGAAATGAGGTGCAGTGCAAAGGAACAAAAGAGGCCAAAAGTAACCTCACAGCTGTTGCAAAAGCAGGGGAAAAATCAAAGAAGTAGGCACTACTTGGATGGGAAGAAATGAGGGACATGGCATGGACACTTAAAAATAAAAAGAAAAACATTAAAAAATCTTTGCCAGAGCAAAAGCCATCAAAAGGCATGGCATGCCATCCAGTGCAGGGACTTGCACATAAGCTTGCCCAATTGGTCCCCATTGAAATCGCAAGATTCCGTTTGCCTTCCCGAAAGGAAATGAAATTTCCTTTCGGGAAGGCAAACGGAATCTTGCGAGCCCTTCAAAGGAAGGCTTTCAAACACTTGAGAAAGGAGATATCATCAAAAGAAATGCAGTTGAAAAAAAGGCCAAAAAAATGGAAAATCGGGAGATATAGTTACTACAAGAAGGTGGTCTGGGTGGAAATGAGGTGCAGTGCAAAGGACCAAAAGAGGCCAAAAGTAACCTCACAGCTGTTGCAAAAGCAGGGGATAAATCAAAGAAGTAGGCTCTACTTGAATCAGAAGAAATAAGGGACAAGAAATTGAGACTACAAAAAAAGAAAAAAAAAAAAAATTCGTGGCCAAAGCAAAAGAGATCAAAAGGCATGGCATGTCATCCAGTGCAGGGACATGCAGCACATACACCAAGGCTTGCATAAATTGATCCTCCTTGAAGCCAGAAATACAAAAGAAGGACTTAGAACCACTCTGGAAAAGAGATACCAGCAAAGGAAATGAAATTGAAGAAAAAAAAAAAAAAGAAATTGGGAAATTCTGTGACTTCAAGATAGTGGTCTGGGAAGAAATGAGGTGCAGTGCAAAGGACCAAAAGAGGCCAAAAGTAACCTCACAGCTGTTGCAAAAGCAGGGGAAAAATCAAAGAAGTAGGCACTACATGAATGGAAAGAAATGAGGGACATGGCATTGATACTTCATTTAAAAAAATTAAAAAGCAAAATTCGTGGCCAAAGCAAAAGAGATCAAAAGGCATGGCATGTCATCCAGTGCAGGGACATGCAGCACATACACCAAGGCTTGCATAAATTGATCCTCCTTGAAGCCAGAAATACAAAAGAAGGACCTACAAACACTCTGGAATAGAGATACCAGCAAAGGAAATGAAATTGAAAATAAAAAACAAAACAAATTGGGAAATTTTGTGACTTCAAGAAAGTGGTCTGGGCAGAAATGAGGTGCAGTGCAAAGGACCAAAAGAGGCCAAAAGTAACCTCACAGCCGTTGCAAAAGCAGGGGAAAAACCAAGGATGCAGGCACTACTTGAATGGGAAGAAATGAGGGACATGGCATGGAAACTTAAAAAAAAAAAGAAAAACATTAAAAAATCTTTGCCAGAGCAAAAGCCATCAAAAGGCATGGCATGCCATCCAGTGCAGGGACTTGCACCAAAGCTTGCCCAATTGGTCCCCATTGAAATCGCAAGATTCCGTTTGCCTTCCCGAAAGGAAATGAAATTTCCTTTCGGGAAGGCAAACGGAATCTTGCGAGCCCTTCAAAGGAAGGCTTTCAAACACTTGAGAAAGGAGATATCATCAAAACAAATGCAGTTGAAAAAAAGGCCAAAAAAATGGAAAATCGGGAGATATAGTTACAACAAGAAAGTGGTCTGGGCAGAAATGAGGTGCAGTGCAAAGGACCAAAAGAGGCCAAAAGTAACCTCACAGCTGTTGCAAAAGCAGGGGAAAAATCAAAGAAGTAGGCACTACTTGGATGGGAAGAAATGAGGGACATGGCATTGATACTTCATTTAAAAAAATTAAAAAGCAAAATTCGTGGCCAAAGCAAAAGAGATCAAAAGGCATGGCATGTCATCCAGTGCAGGGACATGCAGCACATACACCAAGGCTTGCATAAATTGATCCTCCGCGAAGCCAGAAATACAAAAGAAGGACTTAGAACCACTCTGGAATAGAGATACCAGCAAAGGAAATGAAATTGAAGAAAAAAAAAAAAAAGAAATTGGGAAATTTTGTGATTTCAAGAAAGTGGTCTGGGCAGAAATGAGGTGCAGTGCAAAGGATCAAAAGAGGCCAAAGGTAACCTCACAGCTGTTGCAAAAGCAGGGGAAAAATCAAAGAAGTAGGCACTACTTGGATGGGAAGAAATGAGGGACGTGGCATGGACACTTAAAAATAAAAAGAAAAACATTAAAAAATCTTTGCCAGAGCAAAAGCCATCAAAAGGCATGGCATGCCATCCAGTGCAGGGACTTGCACCAAAGCTTGCCCAATTGGTCCCCATTGAAATCGCAAGATTCCGTTTGCCTTCCCGAAAGGAAATGAAATTTCCTTTCGGGAAGGCAAACGGAATCTTGCGAGCCCTTCAAAGGAAGGCTTTCCAACACTTGAGAAAGGAGATATCATCAAAAGAAATGCAGTTGAAAAAAAGGCCAAAAAAATGGAAAATCGGGAGATATAGTTACTACAAGAAGGTGGTCTGGGTGGAAATGAGGTGCAGTGCAAAGGACCAAAAGAGGCCAAAAGTTACCTCACAGCTGTTGCAAAAGCAGGGGAAAAATCAAAGAAGTAGGCTCTACTTGAATCGGAAGAAATAAGGGACAAGAAATTGAGACTACAAAAAAAGAAAAAAAAAAAAATTCGTGGCCAAAGCAAAAGAGATCAAAAGGCATGGCATGTCATCCAGTGCAGGGACATGCAGCACATACACCAAGGCTTGCATAAATTGATCCTCCTTGAAGCCAGAAATACAAAAGAAGGACTTAGAACCACTCTGGAAAAGAGATACCAGCAAAGGAAATGAAATTGAAGAAAAAAAAAAAAAAGAAATTGGGAAATTCTGTGACTTAAAGATAGTGGTCTGGGAAGAAATGAGGTGCAGTGCAAAGGACCAAAAGAGGCCAAAAGTAACCTCACAGCTGTTGCAAAAGCAGGGGAAAAATCAAAGAAGTAGGCACTACTTGGATGGGAAGAAATGAGGGACGTGGCATTGATACTTCATTTAAAAAAATTAAAAAGCAAAATTCGTGGCCAAAGCAAAAGAGATCAAAAGGCATGGCATGTCATCCAGTGCAGGGACATGCAGCACATACACCAAGGCTTGCATAAATTGATCCTCCTTGAAGCCAGAAATACAAAAGAAGGACCTACAAACACTCTGGAATAGAGATACCAGCAAAGGAAATGAAATTGAAGAAAAAAAAAAAAAAGAAATTGGGAAATTTTGTGATTTCAAGAAAGTGGTCTGGGCAGAAATGAGGTGCAGTGCAAAGGATCAAAAGAGGCCAAAGGTAACCTCACAGCTGTTGCAAAAGCAGGGGAAAAATCAAAGAAGTAGGCACTACTTGGATGGGAAGAAATGAGGGACGTGGCATGGACACTTAAAAATAAAAAGAAAAACATTAAAAAATCTTTGCCAGAGCAAAAGCCATCAAAAGGCATGGCATGCCATCCAGTGCAGGGACTTGCACCAAAGCTTGCCCAATTGGTCCCCATTGAAATCGCAAGATTCCGTTTGCCTTCCCGAAAGGAAATGAAATTTCCTTTCGGGAAGGCAAACGGAATCTTGCGAGCCCTTCAAAGGAAGGCTTTCAAACACTTGAGAAAGGAGATATCATCAAAACAAATGCAGTTGAAAAAAAGGCCAAAAAAATGGAAAATCGGGAGATATAGTTACAACAAGAAAGTGGTCTGGGCAGAAATGAGGTGCAGTGCAAAGGACCAAAAGAGGCCAAAAGTAACCTCACAGCTGTTGCAAAAGCAGGGGAAAAATCAAAGAAGTAGGCACTACTTGGATGGGAAGAAATGAGGGACATGGCATTGATACTTCATTTAAAAAAATTAAAAAGCAAAATTCGTGGCCAAAGCAAAAGAGATCAAAAGGCATGGCATGTCATCCAGTGCAGGGACATGCAGCACATACACCAAGGCTTGCCTAAATTGATCCTCCGCGAAGCCAGAAATACAAAAGAAGGACTTAGAACCACTCTGGAATAGAGATACCAGCAAAGGAAATGAAATTGAAGAAAAAAAAAAAAAAGAAATTGGGAAATTTTGTGATTTCAAGAAAGTGGTCTGGGCAGAAATGAGGTGCAGTGCAAAGGATCAAAAGAGGCCAAAGGTAACCTCACAGCTGTTGCAAAAGCAGGGGAAAAATCAAAGAAGTAGGCACTACTTGGATGGGAAGAAATGAGGGACGTGGCATGGACACTTAAAAAAAAAAAGAAAAACATTAAAAAATCTTTGCCAGAGCAAAAGCCATCAAAAGGCATGGCATGCCATCCAGTGCAGGGACTTGCACCAAAGCTTGCCCAATTGGTCCCCATTGAAATCGCAAGATTCCGTTTGCCTTCCCGAAAGGAAATGAAATTTCCTTTCGGGAAGGCAAACGGAATCTTGCGAGCCCTTCAAAGGAAGGCTTTCAAGCACTTGAGAAAGGAGATATCATCAAAACAAATGCAGTTGAAAAAAAGGCCAAAAAAATGGAAAATCGGGAGATATAGTTACTACAAGAAGGTGGTCTGGGTGGAAATGAGGTGCAGTGCAAAGGACCAAAAGAGGCCAAAAGTTACCTCACAGCTGTTGCAAAAGCAGGGGATAAATCAAAGAAGTAGGCTCTACTTGAATCGGAAGAAATAAGGGACAAGAAATTGAGACTACAAAAAAAGAAAAAAAAAAAAATTCGTGGCCAAAGCAAAAGAGATCAAAAGGCATGGCATGTCATCCAGTGCAGGGACATGCAGCACATACACCAAGGCTTGCATAAATTGATCCTCCTTGAAGCCAGAAATACAAAAGAAGGACTTAGAACCACTCTGGAAAAGAGATACCAGCAAAGGAAATGAAATTGAAGAAAAAAAAAAAAAAAGAAATTGGGAAATTCTGTGACTTCAAGATAGTGGTCTGGGAAGAAATGAGGTGCAGTGCAAAGGACCAAAAGAGGCCAAAAGTAACCTCACAGCTGTTGCAAAAGCAGGGGAAAAATCAAAGAAGTAGGCACTACTTGGATGGGAAGAAATGAGGGACGTGGCATTGATACTTCATTTAAAAAAATTAAAAAGCAAAATTCGTGGCCAAAGCAAAAGAGATCAAAAGGCATGGCATGTCATCCAGTGCAGGGACATGCAGCACATACACCAAGGCTTGCATAAATTGATCCTCCTTGAAGCCAGAAATACAAAAGAAGGACCTACAAACACTCTGGAATAGAGATACCAGCAAAGGAAATGAAATTGAAGAAAAAAAAAAAAAAGAAATTGGGAAATTTTGTGATTTCAAGAAAGTGGTCTGGGCAGAAATGAGGTGCAGTGCAAAGGATCAAAAGAGGCCAAAGGTAACCTCACAGCTGTTGCAAAAGCAGGGGAAAAATCAAAGAAGTAGGCACTACTTGGATGGGAAGAAATGAGGGACATGGCATTGATACTTCATTTAAAAAAATTAAAAAGCAAAATTCGTGGCCAAAGCAAAAGAGATCAAAAGGCATGGCATGTCATCCAGTGCAGGGACATGCAGCACATACACCAAGGCTTGCATAAATTGATCCTCCGCGAAGCCAGAAATACAAAAGAAGGACTTAGAACCACTCTGGAATAGAGATACCAGCAAAGGAAATGAAATTGAAGAAAAAAAAAAAAAAGAAATTGGGAAATTTTGTGATTTCAAGAAAGTGGTCTGGGCAGAAATGAGGTGCAGTGCAAAGGATCAAAAGAGGCCAAAGGTAACCTCACAGCTGTTGCAAAAGCAGGGGAAAAATCAAAGAAGTAGGCACTACTTGGATGGGAAGAAATGAGGGACGTGGCATTGATACTTCATTTAAAAAAATTAAAAAGCAAAATTCGTGGCCAAAGCAAAAGAGATCAAAAGGCATGGCATGTCATCCAGTGCAGGGACATGCAGCACATACACCAAGGCTTGCATAAATTGATCCTCCGCGAAGCCAGAAATACAAAAGAAGGACTTAGAACCACTCTGGAATAGAGATACCAGCAAAGGAAATGAAATTTAAGAAAAAAAAAAAAAAGAAATTGGGAAATTTTGTGATTTCAAGAAAGTGGTCTGGGCAGAAATGAGGTGCAGTGCAAAGGATCAAAAGAGGCCAAAGGTAACCTCACAGCTGTTGCAAAAGCAGGGGAAAAATCAAAGAAGTAGGCACTACTTGGATGGGAAGAAATGAGGGACGTGGCATGGACACTTAAAAATAAAAAGAAAAACATTAAAAAATCTTTGCCAGAGCAAAAGCCATCAAAAGGCATGGCATGCCATCCAGTGCAGGGACTTGCACCAAAGCTTGCCCAATTGGTCCCCATTGAAATCGCAAGATTCCGTTTGCCTTCCCGAAAGGAAATGAAATTTCCTTTCGGGAAGGCAAACGGAATCTTGCGAGCCCTTCAAAGGAAGGCTTTCAAACACTTGAGAAAGGAGATATCATCAAAACAAATGCAGTTGAAAAAAAGGCCAAAAAAATGGAAAATCGGGAGATATAGTTACAACAAGAAAGTGGTCTGGGCAGAAATGAGGTGCAGTGCAAAGGACCAAAAGAGGCCAAAAGTAACCTCACAGCTGTTGCAAAAGCAGGGGAAAAATCAAAGAAGTAGGCACTACTTGAATGGGAAGAAATAAGGGACAAGAAATTGAGACTACAAAAAAAGAAAAAAAAAAAAAAATTCGTGGCCAAAGCAAAAGAGATCAAAAGGCATGGCATGTCATCCAGTGCAGGGACATGCAGCACATACACCAAGGCTTGCTTAAATTGATCTACCTTGAAGCCAGAAATACAAAAGTAGGGCTTAGAACCATTCTGGAATAGAGATACCAGCAAAGGAAATGAAATTGAAGAAAAAAAAAAAAGAAATTGGGGAATTTTGTGACTTCAAGAAAGTGGTCTGGGCAGAAATGAGGTGCAGTGCAAAGGACCAAAAGAGGCCAAAAGTAACCTCACAGCCGTTGCAAAAGCAGGGGAAAAACCAAGGATGCAGGCACTACTTGAATGGGAAGAAATGAGGGACATGGCATGGACACTTAAAAAAAAAAAGAAAAACATTAAAAAATCTTTGCCAGAGCGAAAGCCATCAAAAGGCATGGCATGCCATCCAGTGCAGGGACTTGCACCAAAGCTTGCCCAATTGGTCCCCATTGAAATCGCAAGATTCCGTTTGCCTTCCCGAAAGGAAATGAAATTTCCTTTCGGGAAGGCAAACGGAATCTTGCGAGCCCTTCAAAGGAAGGCTTTCAAACACTTGAGAAAGGAGATATCTTCAAAAGAAATGCAGTTGAAAACAAGGCCAAAAAAATGGAAAATCGGGAGATATAGTTACAACAAGAAAGTGGATTGGGCAGAAATGAGGTGCAGTGCAAAGGAACAAAAAAGGCCAAAAGTAACCTCACAGATGTTGCAAAAGCAGGGGAAAAATCAAAGAAGTAGGCACTACTTGGAGGGGAAGAAATGAGGGACATGGCATTGATACTTCTTTTAAAAAAATTAAAAAGCAAAATTCGTGGCCAAAGCAAAAGAGATCAAAAGGCATGGCATGTCATCCAGTGCAGGGACATGCAGCACATACACCAAGGCTTGCATAAATTGATCCTCCTTGAAGCCAGAAATACAAAAGAAGGACCTACAAACACTCTGGAATAGAGATACCAGCAAAGGAAATGAAATTGAAAATAAAAAACAAAACAAATTGGGAAATTTTGTGACTTCAAGAAAGTGGTCTGGGCAGAAATGAGGTGCAGTGCAAAGGACTAAAAGAGGCCAAAAGTAACCTCACAGCCGTTGCAAAAGCAGGGGAAAAACCAAGAATGCAGGCACTACTTGAATGGGAAGAAATGAGGGACATGGCATGGAAACTTAAAAAAAAAAAGAAAAACATTAAAAAATCTTTGCCAGAGCAAAAGCCATCAAAAGGCATGGCATGCCATCCAGTGCAGGGACTTGCACCAAAGCTTGCCCAATTGGTCCCCATTGAAATCGCAAGATTCCGTTTGCCTTCCCGAAAGGAAATGAAATTTCCTTTCGGGAAGGCAAATGGAATCTTGCGAGCCCTTCAAAGGAAGGCTTTCAAACACTTGAGAAAGGAGATATCATCAAAAGAAATGCAGTTGAAAAAAAGGCCAAAAAAATGGAAAATCGGGAGATATAGTTACAACAAGAAAGTGGTCTGGGCAGAAATGAGGTGCAGTGCAAAGGACCAAAAGAGGCCAAAAGTAACCTCACAGCTGTTGCAAAAGCAGGGGAAAAATCAAAGAAGTAGGCACTACTTGGATGGGAAGAAATGAGGGACATGGCATTGATACTTCATTTAAAAAAATTAAAAAGCAAAATTCGTGGCCAAAGCAAAAGAGATCAAAAGGCATGGCATGTCATCCAGTGCAGGGACATGCAGCACATACACCAAGGCTTGCATAAATTGATCCTCCGCGAAGCCAGAAATACAAAAGAAGGACTTAGAACCACTCTGGAATAGAGATACCAGCAAAGGAAATGAAATTGAAGAAAAAAAAAAAAAAGAAATTGGGAAATTTTGTGATTTCAAGAAAGTGGTCTGGGCAGAAATGAGGTGCAGTGCAAAGGATCAAAAGAGGCCAAAGGTAACCTCACAGCTGTTGCAAAAGCAGGGGAAAAATCAAAGAAGTAGGCACTACTTGGATGGGAAGAAATGAGGGACGTGGCATGGACACTTAAAAATAAAAAGAAAAACATTAAAAAATCTTTGCCAGAGCAAAAGCCATCAAAAGGCATGGCATGCCATCCAGTGCAGGGACTTGCACCAAAGCTTGCCCAATTGGTCCCCATTGAAATCGCAAGATTCCGTTTGCCTTCCCGAAAGGAAATGAAATTTCCTTTCGGGAAGGCAAACGGAATCTTGCGAGCCCTTCAAAGGAAGGCTTTCAAACACTTGAGAAAGGAGATATCATCAAAAGAAATGCAGTTGAAAAAAAGGCCAAAAAAATGGAAAATCGGGAGATATAGTTACTACAAGAAGGTGGTCTGGGTGGAAATGAGGTGCAGTGCAAAGGACCAAAAGAGGCCAAAAGTTACCTCACAGCTGTTGCAAAAGCAGGGGATAAATCAAAGAAGTAGGCTCTACTTGAATCGGAAGAAATAAGGGACAAGAAATTGAGGCTACAAAAAAAGAAAAAAAAAAAAATTCGTGGCCAAAGCAAAAGAGATCAAAAGGCATGGCATGTCATCCAGTGCAGGGACATGCAGCACATACACCAAGGCTTGCATAAATTGATCCTCCTTGAAGCCAGAAATACAAAAGAAGGACTTAGAACCACTCTGGAAAAGAGATACCAGCAAAGGAAATGAAATTGAAGAAAAAAAAAAAAAAGAAATTGGGAAATTCTGTGACTTAAAGATAGTGGTCTGGGAAGAAATGAGGTGCAGTGCAAAGGACCAAAAGAGGCCAAAAGTAACCTCACAGCTGTTGCAAAAGCAGGGGAAAAATCAAAGAAGTAGGCACTACTTGGATGGGAAGAAATGAGGGACGTGGCATTGATACTTCATTTAAAAAAATTAAAAAGCAAAATTCGTGGCCAAAGCAAAAGAGATCAAAAGGCATGGCATGTCATCCAGTGCAGGGACATGCAGCACATACACCAAGGCTTGCATAAATTGATCCTCCTTGAAGCCAGAAATACAAAAGAAGGACCTACAAACACTCTGGAAAAGAGATACCAGCAAAGGAAATGAAATTGAAGAAAAAAAAAAAAAAGAAATTGGGAAATTTTGTGATTTCAAGAAAGTGGTCTGGGCAGAAATGAGGTGCAGTGCAAAGGATCAAAAGAGGCCAAAGGTAACCTCACAGCTGTTGCAAAAGCAGGGGAAAAATCAAAGAAGTAGGCACTACTTGGATGGGAAGAAATGAGGGACATGGCATTGATACTTCATTTAAAAAAATTAAAAAGCAAAATTCGTGGCCAAAGCAAAAGAGATCAAAAGGCATGGCATGTCATCCAGTGCAGGGACATGCAGCACATACACCAAGGCTTGCATAAATTGATCCTCCGCGAAGCCAGAAATACAAAAGAAGGACTTAGAACCACTCTGGAATAGAGATACCAGCAAAGGAAATGAAATTGAAGAAAAAAAAAAAAAAGAAATTGGGAAATTTTGTGATTTCAAGAAAGTGGTCTGGGAAGAAATGAGGTGCAGTGCAAAGGATCAAAAGAGGCCAAAGGTAACCTCACAGCTGTTGCAAAAGCAGGGGAAAAATCAAAGAAGTAGGCACTACTTGGATGGGAAGAAATGAGGGACGTGGCATTGATACTTCATTTAAAAAAATTAAAAAGCAAAATTCGTGGCCAAAGCAAAAGAGATCAAAAGGCATGGCATGTCATCCAGTGCAGGGACATGCAGCACATACACCAAGGCTTGCATAAATTGATCCTCCGCGAAGCCAGAAATACAAAAGAAGGACTTAGAACCACTCTGGAATAGAGATACCAGCAAAGGAAATGAAATTTAAGAAAAAAAAAAAAAAGAAATTGGGAAATTTTGTGATTTCAAGAAAGTGGTCTGGGCAGAAATGAGGTGCAGTGCAAAGGATCAAAAGAGGCCAAAGGTAACCTCACAGCTGTTGCAAAAGCAGGGGAAAAATCAAAGAAGTAGGCACTACTTGGATGGGAAGAAATGAGGGACGTGGCATGGACACTTAAAAATAAAAAGAAAAACATTAAAAAATCTTTGCCAGAGCAAAAGCCATCAAAAGGCATGGCATGCCATCCAGTGCAGGGACTTGCACCAAAGCTTGCCCAATTGGTCCCCATTGAAATCGCAAGATTCCGTTTGCCTTCCCGAAAGGAAATGAAATTTCCTTTCGGGAAGGCAAACGGAATCTTGCGAGCCCTTCAAAGGAAGGCTTTCAAACACTTGAGAAAGGAGATATCATCAAAACAAATGCAGTTGAAAAAAAGGCCAAAAAAATGGAAAATCGGGAGATATAGTTACAACAAGAAAGTGGTCTGGGCAGAAATGAGGTGCAGTGCAAAGGACCAAAAGAGGCCAAAAGTAACCTCACAGCTGTTGCAAAAGCAGGGGAAAAATCAAAGAAGTAGGCACTACTTGAATGGGAAGAAATAAGGGACAAGAAATTGAGACTACAAAAAAAGAAAAAAAAAAAAAAATTCGTGGCCAAAGCAAAAGAGATCAAAAGGCATGGCATGTCATCCAGTGCAGGGACATGCAGCACATACACCAAGGCTTGCTTAAATTGATCTACCTTGAAGCCAGAAATACAAAAGTAGGGCTTAGAACCATTCTGGAATAGAGATACCAGCAAAGGAAATGAAATTGAAGAAAAAAAAAAAAGAAATTGGGGAATTTTGTGACTTCAAGAAAGTGGTCTGGGCAGAAATGAGGTGCAGTGCAAAGGACCAAAAGAGGCCAAAAGTAACCTCACAGCCGTTGCAAAAGCAGGGGAAAAACCAAGGATGCAGGCACTACTTGAATGGGAAGAAATGAGGGACATGGCATGGACACTTAAAAAAAAAAAGAAAAACATTAAAAAATCTTTGCCAGAGCGAAAGCCATCAAAAGGCATGGCATGCCATCCAGTGCAGGGACTTGCACCAAAGCTTGCCCAATTGGTCCCCATTGAAATCGCAAGATTCCGTTTGCCTTCCCGAAAGGAAATGAAATTTCCTTTCGGGAAGGCAAACGGAATCTTGCGAGCCCTTCAAAGGAAGGCTTTCAAACACTTGAGAAAGGAGATATCTTCAAAAGAAATGCAGTTGAAAACAAGGCCAAAAAAATGGAAAATCGGGAGATATAGTTACAACAAGAAAGTGGATTGGGCAGAAATGAGGTGCAGTGCAAAGGAACAAAAAAGGCCAAAAGTAACCTCACAGATGTTGCAAAAGCAGGGGAAAAATCAAAGAAGTAGGCACTACTTGGAGGGGAAGAAATGAGGGACATGGCATTGATACTTCTTTTAAAAAAATTAAAAAGCAAAATTCGTGGCCAAAGCAAAAGAGATCAAAAGGCATGGCATGTCATCCAGTGCAGGGACATGCAGCACATACACCAAGGCTTGCATAAATTGATCCTCCTTGAAGCCAGAAATACAAAAGAAGGACCTACAAACACTCTGGAATAGAGATACCAGCAAAGGAAATGAAATTGAAAATAAAAAACAAAACAAATTGGGAAATTTTGTGACTTCAAGAAAGTGGTCTGGGCAGAAATGAGGTGCAGTGCAAAGGACTAAAAGAGGCCAAAAGTAACCTCACAGCCGTTGCAAAAGCAGGGGAAAAACCAAGAATGCAGGCACTACTTGAATGGGAAGAAATGAGGGACATGGCATGGAAACTTAAAAAAAAAAAGAAAAACATTAAAAAATCTTTGCCAGAGCAAAAGCCATCAAAAGGCATGGCATGCCATCCAGTGCAGGGACTTGCACCAAAGCTTGCCCAATTGGTCCCCATTGAAATCGCAAGATTCCGTTTGCCTTCCCGAAAGGAAATGAAATTTCCTTTCGGGAAGGCAAACGGAATCTTGCGAGCCCTTCAAAGGAAGGCTTTCAAACACTTGAGAAAGGAGATATCATCAAAAGAAATGCAGTTGAAAAAAAGGCCAAAAAAATGGAAAATCGGGAGATATAGTTACAACAAGAAAGTGGTCTGGGCAGAAATGAGGTGCAGTGCAAAGGACCAAAAGAGGCCAAAAGTAACCTCACAGCTGTTGCAAAAGCAGGGGAAAAATCAAAGAAGTAGGCACTACTTGGATGGGAAGAAATGAGGGACATGGCATTGATACTTCATTTAAAAAAATTAAAAAGCAAAATTCGTGGCCAAAGCAAAAGAGATCAAAAGGCATGGCATGTCATCCAGTGCAGGGACATGCAGCACATACACCAAGGCTTGCATAAATTGATCCTCCGCGAAGCCAGAAATACAAAAGAAGGACTTAGAACCACTCTGGAATAGAGATACCAGCAAAGGAAATGAAATTGAAGAAAAAAAAAAAAAAGAAATTGGGAAATTTTGTGATTTCAAGAAAGTGGTCTGGGCAGAAATGAGGTGCAGTGCAAAGGATCAAAAGAGGCCAAAGGTAACCTCACAGCTGTTGCAAAAGCAGGGGAAAAATCAAAGAAGTAGGCACTACTTGGATGGGAAGAAATGAGGGACGTGGCATGGACACTTAAAAATAAAAAGAAAAACATTAAAAAATCTTTGCCAGAGCAAAAGCCATCAAAAGGCATGGCATGCCATCCAGTGCAGGGACTTGCACCAAAGCTTGCCCAATTGGTCCCCATTGAAATCGCAAGATTCCGTTTGCCTTCCCGAAAGGAAATGAAATTTCCTTTCGGGAAGGCAAACGGAATCTTGCGAGCCCTTCAAAGGAAGGCTTTCAAACACTTGAGAAAGGAGATATCATCAAAAGAAATGCAGTTGAAAAAAAGGCCAAAAAAATGGAAAATCGGGAGATATAGTTACTACAAGAAGGTGGTCTGGGTGGAAATGAGGTGCAGTGCAAAGGACCAAAAGAGGCCAAAAGTTACCTCACAGCTGTTGCAAAAGCAGGGGATAAATCAAAGAAGTAGGCTCTACTTGAATCGGAAGAAATAAGGGACAAGAAATTGAGGCTACAAAAAAAGAAAAAAAAAAAAATTCGTGGCCAAAGCAAAAGAGATCAAAAGGCATGGCATGTCATCCAGTGCAGGGACATGCAGCACATACACCAAGGCTTGCATAAATTGATCCTCCTTGAAGCCAGAAATACAAAAGAAGGACTTAGAACCACTCTGGAAAAGAGATACCAGCAAAGGAAATGAAATTGAAGAAAAAAAAAAAAAAGAAATTGGGAAATTCTGTGACTTAAAGATAGTGGTCTGGGAAGAAATGAGGTGCAGTGCAAAGGACCAAAAGAGGCCAAAAGTAACCTCACAGCTGTTGCAAAAGCAGGGGAAAAATCAAAGAAGTAGGCACTACTTGGATGGGAAGAAATGAGGGACGTGGCATTGATACTTCATTTAAAAAAATTAAAAAGCAAAATTCGTGGCCAAAGCAAAAGAGATCAAAAGGCATGGCATGTCATCCAGTGCAGGGACATGCAGCACATACACCAAGGCTTGCATAAATTGATCCTCCTTGAAGCCAGAAATACAAAAGAAGGACCTACAAACACTCTGGAATAGAGATACCAGCAAAGGAAATGAAATTGAAGAAAAAAAAAAAAAAGAAATTGGGAAATTTTGTGATTTCAAGAAAGTGGTCTGGGCAGAAATGAGGTGCAGTGCAAAGGATCAAAAGAGGCCAAAGGTAACCTCACAGCTGTTGCAAAAGCAGGGGAAAAATCAAAGAAGTAGGCACTACTTGGATGGGAAGAAATGAGGGACGTGGCATGGACACTTAAAAATAAAAAGAAAAACATTAAAAAATCTTTGCCAGAGCAAAAGCCATGAAAAGGCATGGCATGCCATCCAGTGCAGGGACTTGCACCAAAGCTTGCCCAATTGGTCCCCATTGAAATCGCAAGATTCCGTTTGCCTTCCCGAAAGGAAATGAAATTTCCTTTCGGGAAGGCAAACGGAATCTTGCGAGCCCTTCAAAGGAAGGCTTTCAAACACTTGAGAAAGGAGATATCATCAAAACAAATGCAGTTGAAAAAACGGCCAAAAAAATGGAAAATCGGGAGATATAGTTACAACAAGAAAGTGGTCTGAGCAGAAATGAGGTGCAGTGCAAAGGACCAAAAGAGGCCAAAAGTAACCTCACAGCTGTTGCAAAAGCAGGGGAAAAATCAAAGAAGTAGGCACTACTTGGATGGGAAGAAATGAGGGACATGGCATTGATACTTCATTTAAAAAAATTAAAAAGCAAAATTCGTGGCCAAAGCAAAAGAGATCAAAAGGCATGGCATGTCATCCAGTGCAGGGACATGCAGCACATACACCAAGGCTTGCATAAATTGATCCTCCGCGAAGCCAGAAATACAAAAGAAGGACTTAGAACCACTCTGGAATAGAGATACCAGCAAAGGAAATGAAATTGAAGAAAAAAAAAAAAAAGAAATTGGGAAATTTTGTGATTTCAAGAAAGTGGTCTGGGCAGAAATGAGGTGCAGTGCAAAGGATCAAAAGAGGCCAAAGGTAACCTCACAGCTGTTGCAAAAGCAGGGGAAAAATCAAAGAAGTAGGCACTACTTGGATGGGAAGAAATGAGGGACGTGGCATGGACACTTAAAAATAAAAAGAAAAACATTAAAAAATCTTTGCCAGAGCAAAAGCCATCAAAAGGCATGGCATGCCATCCAGTGCAGGGACTTGCACCAAAGCTTGCCCAATTGGTCCCCATTGAAATCGCAAGATTCCGTTTGCCTTCCCGAAAGGAAATGAAATTTCCTTTCGGGAAGGCAAACGGAATCTTGCGAGCCCTTCAAAGGAAGGCTTTCAAGCACTTGAGAAAGGAGATATCATCAAAAGAAATGCAGTTGAAAAAAAGGCCAAAAAAATGGAAAATCGGGAGATATAGTTACAACAAGAAGGTGGTCTGGGTGGAAATGAGGTGCAGTGCAAAGGACCAAAAGAGGCCAAAAGTAACCTCACAGCTGTTGCAAAAGCAGGGGATAAATCAAAGAAGTAGGCTCTACTTGAATCGGAAGAAATAAGGGACAAGAAATTGAGACTACAAAAAAAGAAAAAAAAAAAAAATTCGTGGCCAAAGCAAAAGAGATCAAAAGGCATGGCATGTCATCCAGTGCAGGGACATGCAGCACATACACCAAGGCTTGCATAAATTGATCCTCCTTGAAGCCAGAAATACAAAAGAAGGACTTAGAACCACTCTGGAAAAGAGATACCAGCAAAGGAAATGAAATTGAAGAAAAAAAAAAAAAAAGAAATTGGGAAATTCTGTGACTTCAAGATAGTGGTCTGGGAAGAAATGAGGTGCAGTGCAAAGGACCAAAAGAGGCCAAAAGTAACCTCACAGCTGTTGCAAAAGCAGGGGAAAAATCAAAGAAGTAGGCACTACTTGGATGGGAAGAAATGAGGGACGTGGCATTGATACTTCATTTAAAAAAATTAAAAAGCAAAATTCGTGGCCAAAGCAAAAGAGATCAAAAGGCATGGCATGTCATCCAGTGCAGGGACATGCAGCACATACACCAAGGCTTGCATAAATTGATCCTCCTTGAAGCCAGAAATACAAAAGAAGGACCTACAAACACTCTGGAATAGAGATACCAGCAAAGGAAATGAAATTGAAGAAAAAAAAAAAAAAGAAATTGGGAAATTTTGTGATTTCAAGGAAGTGGTCTGGGCAGAAATGAGGTGCAGTGCAAAGGATCAAAAGAGGCCAAAGGTAACCTCACAGCTGTTGCAAAAGCAGGGGAAAAATCAAAGAAGTAGGCACTACTTGGATGGGAAGAAATGAGGGACGTGGCATGGACACTTAAAAATAAAAAGAAAAACATTAAAAAATCTTTGCCAGAGCAAAAGCCATCAAAAGGCATGGCATGCCATCCAGTGCAGGGACTTGCACCAAAGCTTGCCCAATTGGTCCCCATTGAAATCGCAAGATTCCGTTTGCCTTCCCGAAAGGAAATGAAATTTCCTTTCGGGAAGGCAAACGGAATCTTGCGAGCCCTTCAAAGGAAGGCTTTCAAACACTTGAGAAAGGAGATATCATCAAAACAAATGCAGTTGAAAAAAAGGCCAAAAAAATGGAAAATCGGGAGATATAGTTACAACAAGAAAGTGGTCTGGGCAGAAATGAGGTGCAGTGCAAAGGACCAAAAGAGGCCAAAAGTAACCTCACAGCTGTTGCAAAAGCAGGGGAAAAATCAAAGAAGTAGGCACTACTTGAATGGGAAGAAATAAGGGACAAGAAATTGAGACTACAAAAAAAGAAAAAAAAAAAAAAATTCGTGGCCAAAGCAAAAGAGATCAAAAGGCATGGCATGTCATCCAGTGCAGGGACATGCAGCACATACACCAAGGCTTGCATAAATTGATCCTCCGCGAAGCCAGAAATACAAAAGAAGGACTTAGAACCATTCTGGAAAAGAGATACCAGCAAAGGAAATGAAATTGAAGAAAAAAAAAAAAAAAGAAATTGGGAAATTTTGTGACTTCAAGGAAGTGGTCTGGGCAGAAATGAGGTGCAGTGCAAAGGACCAAAAGAGGCCAAAAGTAACCTCACAGCCGTTGCAAAAGCAGGGGAAAAATCAAAGAAGTAGGCACTACTTTAATGGGAAGAAATGAGGGACATGGCATGGACACTTAAAAAAAAAAAGAAAAACATTAAAAAATCTTTGCCAGAGCAAAAGCCATCAAAAGGCATGGCATGCCATCCAGTGCAGGGACTTGCACCAAAGCTTGCCCAATTGGTCCCCATTGAAATCGCAAGATTCCGTTTGCCTTCCTGAAAGGAAATGAAATTTCCTTTAGGGAAGGCAAACGGAATCTTGCGAGCCCTTCAAATGAAGGCTTTCAAACACTTGAGAAAGGAGATATCTTCAAAAGAAATGCAGTTAAAAAAAAGGCCAAAAAAATGGAAAATCGGGAGATATAGTTACAACAAGAAGGTGGTCTGGGTGGAATTAAGGGGCAGTGCAAAGGACCAAAAAAGGCCAAATGTAACCTCACAGCTGTTGCAAAAGCAGGGGAAAAATCAAAGAAGTAGGCACTACTTGAATGGGAAGAAATATAGGACAGAAAATTGAGACTACAGAAAAAGAAAAAAAAAAAAAAAATTCGTGGCCAAGCAAAAGAGATCAAAAGGCATGGCATGTCATCCAGTGCAGGGACATGCAGCACATACACCAAGGCTTGCTTAAATTGATCTACCTTGAAGCCAGAAATACAAAAGTAGGGCTTAGAACCATTCTGGAATAGAGATACCAGCAAAGGAAATGAAATTGAAGAAAAAAAAAAAAGAAATTGGGAAATTTTGTGACTTCAAGAAAGTGGTCTGGGCAAAAATGAGGTGCAGTGCAAAGGACCAAAAGAGGCCAAAAGTAACCTCACAGCCGTTGCAAAAGCAGGGGAAAAACCAAGGATGCAGGCACTACTTGAATGGGAAGAAATGAGGGACATGGCATGGAAACTTAAAAAAAAAATTAAAAACATTAAAAAATCTTTGCCAGAGCAAAAGAGATCAAAAGGCATGGCATGCCATCCAGTGCAGGGACTTGCACCAAAGCTTGCCCAATTGGTCCCCATTGAAATCGCAAGATTCCGTTTGCCTTCCCGAAAGGAAATGAAATTTCCTTTCGGGAAGGCAAACGGAATCTTACGAGCCCTTCAAAGGAAGGCTTTCAAACACTTGAGAAAGGAGATATCATCAAAACAAATGCAGTTGAAAAAAAGGCCAAAAAAATGGAAAATCGGGAGATATAGTTACAACAAGAAAGTGGTCTGGGCAGAAATGAGGTGCAGTGCAAAGGACCAAAAGAGGCCAAAAGTAACCTCACAGCTGTTGCAAAAGCAGGGGAAAAATCAAAGAAGTAGGCACTACTTGGATGGGAAGAAATGAGGGACATGGCATTGATACTTCATTTAAAAAAATTAAAAAGCAAAATTCGTGGCCAAAGCAAAAGAGATCAAAAGGCATGGCATGTCATCCAGTGCAGGGACATGCAGCACATACACCAAGGCTTGCATAAATTGATCCTCCTTGAAGCCAGAAATACAAAAGAAGGACCTACAAACACTCTGGAATAGAGATACCAGCAAAGGAAATGAAATTGAAAATAAAAAACAAAACAAATTGGGAAATTTTGTGATTTCAAGAAAGTGGTCTGGGCAGAAATGAGGTGCAGTGCAAAAGAACCAAAACAGGCCAAAAGTAACTTCACAGCCGTTGCAAAAGCAGGGGAAAAATCAAAGAAGTAGGCACTACTTGAATTGGAAGAAATAAGGGACAAGAAATTGAGACTACAAAAAAAGAAAAAAAAAAAAAAAATTCGTGGGCAAAGCAAAAGAGATCAAAAGGCATGGCATGTCATCCAGTGCAGGGACATGCAGCACATACACCAAGGCTTGCCTAAATTGATCCTCCTTGAAGCCAGAAATACAAAAGAAGGGCTTAGAACCATTCTGGAAAAGAGATACCAGCAAAGGAAATGAAATTGAAGAAAAAATAAAGAAAGAAATTGGGAAATTTTGTGATTTCAAGAAAGTGGTCTGGGAAGAAATGAGGTGCAGTGCAAAGGACCAAAAAAGGCCAAAAGTAACCTCACAGCTGTTGCAAAAGCAGGGAAAAAATCAAAGAAGTAGGCACTACATGAATGGGAAGAAATGAGGGACAAGAAATTGAGACTACAAAAAAAGAAAAAAAAAAAAAATTCGTGGCCAAAGCAAAAGAGATCAAAAGGCATGGCATGTCATCCAGTGCAGGGACATGCAGCACATACACCAAGGCTTGCATAAATTGATCCTCCTTGAAGCCAGAAATACAAAAGAAGGACTTAGAACCACTCTGGAAAAGAGATACCAGCAAAGGAAATGAAATTGAAGAAAAAAAAAAAAAAGAAATTGGGAAATTCTGTGACTTAAAGATAGTGGTCTGGGAAGAAATGAGGTGCAGTGCAAAGGACCAAAAGAGGCCAAAAGTAACCTCACAGCTGTTGCAAAAGCAGGGGAAAAATCAAAGAAGTAGGCACTACTTGGATGGGAAGAAATGAGGGACGTGGCATTGATACTTCATTTAAAAAAATTAAAAAGCAAAATTCGTGGCCAAAGCAAAAGAGATCAAAAGGCATGGCATGTCATCCAGTGCAGGGACATGCAGCACATACACCAAGGCTTGCATAAATTGATCCTCCTTGAAGCCAGAAATACAAAAGAAGGACCTACAAACACTCTGGAATAGAGATACCAGCAAAGGAAATGAAATTGAAGAAAAAAAAAAAAAAGAAATTGGGAAATTTTGTGATTTCAAGAAAGTGGTCTGGGCAGAAATGAGGTGCAGTGCAAAGGATCAAAAGAGGCCAAAGGTAACCTCACAGCTGTTGCAAAAGCAGGGGAAAAATCAAAGAAGTAGGCACTACTTGGATGGGAAGAAATGAGGGACGTGGCATGGACACTTAAAAATAAAAAGAAAAACATTAAAAAATCTTTGCCAGAGCAAAAGCCATCAAAAGGCATGGCATGCCATCCAGTGCAGGGACTTGCACCAAAGCTTGCCCAATTGGTCCCCATTGAAATCGCAAGATTCCGTTTGCCTTCCCGAAAGGAAATGAAATTTCCTTTCGGGAAGGCAAACGGAATCTTGCGAGCCCTTCAAAGGAAGGCTTTCAAACACTTGAGAAAGGAGATATCATCAAAACAAATGCAGTTGAAAAAAAGGCCAAAAAAATGGAAAATCGGGAGATATAGTTACAACAAGAAAGTGGTCTGGGCAGAAATGAGGTGCAGTGCAAAGGACCAAAAGAGGCCAAAAGTAACCTCACAGCTGTTGCAAAAGCAGGGGAAAAATCAAAGAAGTAGGCACTACTTGGATGGGAAGAAATGAGGGACATGGCATTGATACTTCATTTAAAAAAATTAAAAAGCAAAATTCGTGGCCAAAGCAAAAGAGATCAAAAGGCATGGCATGTCATCCAGTGCAGGGACATGCAGCACATACACCAAGGCTTGCATAAATTGATCCTCCGCGAAGCCAGAAATACAAAAGAAGGACTTAGAACCACTCTGGAATAGAGATACCAGCAAAGGAAATGAAATTGAAGAAAAAAAAAAAAAAGAAATTGGGAAATTTTGTGATTTCAAGAAAGTGGTCTGGGCAGAAATGAGGTGCAGTGCAAAGGATCAAAAGAGGCCAAAGGTAACCTCACAGCTGTTGCAAAAGCAGGGGAAAAATCAAAGAAGTAGGCACTACTTGGATGGGAAGAAATGAGGGACGTGGCATGGACACTTAAAAATAAAAAGAAAAACATTAAAAAATCTTTGCCAGAGCAAAAGCCATCAAAAGGCATGGCATGCCATCCAGTGCAGGGACTTGCACCAAAGCTTGCCCAATTGGTCCCCATTGAAATCGCAAGATTCCGTTTGCCTTCCCGAAAGGAAATGAAATTTCCTTTCGGGAAGGCAAACGGAATCTTGCGAGCCCTTCAAAGGAAGGCTTTCAAGCACTTGAGAAAGGAGATATCATCAAAAGAAATGCAGTTGAAAAAAAGGCCAAAAAAATGGAAAATCGGGAGATATAGTTACTACAAGAAGGTGGTCTGGGTGGAAATGAGGTGCAGTGCAAAGGACCAAAAGAGGCCAAAAGTAACCTCACAGATGTTGCAAAAGCAGGGGATAAATCAAAGAAGTAGGCTCTACTTGAATCGGAAGAAATAAGGGACAAGAAATTGAGACTACAAAAAAAGAAAAAAAAAAAAATTCGTGGCCAAAGCAAAAGAGATCAAAAGGCATGGCATGTCATCCAGTGCAGGGACATGCAGCACATACACCAAGGCTTGCATAAATTGATCCTCCTTGAAGCCAGAAATACAAAAGAAGGACTTAGAACCACTCTGGAAAAGAGATACCAGCAAAGGAAATGAAATTGAAGAAAAAAAAAAAAAAAGAAATTGGGAAATTCTGTGACTTCAAGATAGTGGTCTGGGAAGAAATGAGGTGCAGTGCAAAGGACCAAAAGAGGCCAAAAGTAACCTCACAGCTGTTGCAAAAGCAGGGGAAAAATCAAAGAAGTAGGCACTACTTGGATGGGAAGAAATGAGGGACGTGGCATTGATACTTCATTTAAAAAAATTAAAAAGCAAAATTCGTGGCCAAAGCAAAAGAGATCAAAAGGCATGGCATGTCATCCAGTGCAGGGACATGCAGCACATACACCAAGGCTTGCATAAATTGATCCTCCTTGAAGCCAGAAATACAAAAGAAGGACCTACAAACACTCTGGAATAGAGATACCAGCAAAGGAAATGAAATTGAAGAAAAAAAAAAAAAAGAAATTGGGAAATTTTGTGATTTCAAGGAAGTGGTCTGGGCAGAAATGAGGTGCAGTGCAAAGGATCAAAAGAGGCCAAAGGTAACCTCACAGCTGTTGCAAAAGCAGGGGAAAAATCAAAGAAGTAGGCACTACTTGGATGGGAAGAAATGAGGGACGTGGCATGGACACTTAAAAATAAAAAGAAAAACATTAAAAAATCTTTGCCAGAGCAAAAGCCATCAAAAGGCATGGCATGCCATCCAGTGCAGGGACTTGCACCAAAGCTTGCCCAATTGGTCCCCATTGAAATCGCAAGATTCCGTTTGCCTTCCCGAAAGGAAATGAAATTTCCTTTCGGGAAGGCAAACGGAATCTTGCGAGCCCTTCAAAGGAAGGCTTTCAAACACTTGAGAAAGGAGATATCATCAAAACAAATGCAGTTGAAAAAAAGGCCAAAAAAATGGAAAATCGGGAGATATAGTTACAACAAGAAAGTGGTCTGGGCAGAAATGAGGTGCAGTGCAAAGGACCAAAAGAGGCCAAAAGTAACCTCACAGCTGTTGCAAAAGCAGGGGAAAAATCAAAGAAGTAGGCACTACTTGAATGGGAAGAAATAAGGGACAAGAAATTGAGACTACAAAAAAAGAAAAAAAAAAAAAAATTCGTGGCCAAAGCAAAAGAGATCAAAAGGCATGGCATGTCATCCAGTGCAGGGACATGCAGCACATACACCAAGGCTTGCATAAATTGATCCTCCGCGAAGCCAGAAATACAAAAGAAGGACTTAGAACCATTCTGGAAAAGAGATACCAGCAAAGGAAATGAAATTGAAGAAAAAAAAAAAAAAAGAAATTGGGAAATTTTGTGACTTCAAGGAAGTGGTCTGGGCAGAAATGAGGTGCAGTGCAAAGGACCAAAAGAGGCCAAAAGTAACCTCACAGCCGTTGCAAAAGCAGGGGAAAAATCAAAGAAGTAGGCACTACTTTAATGGGAAGAAATGAGGGACATGGCATGGACACTTAAAAAAAAAAAGAAAAACATTAAAAAATCTTTGCCAGAGCAAAAGCCATCAAAAGGCATGGCATGCCATCCAGTGCAGGGACTTGCACCAAAGCTTGCCCAATTGGTCCCCATTGAAATCGCAAGATTCCGTTTGCCTTCCTGAAAGGAAATGAAATTTCCTTTAGGGAAGGCAAACGGAATCTTGCGAGCCCTTCAAATGAAGGCTTTCAAACACTTGAGAAAGGAGATATCTTCAAAAGAAATGCAGTTAAAAAAAAGGCCAAAAAAATGGAAAATCGGGAGATATAGTTACAACAAGAAGGTGGTCTGGGTGGAATTAAGGGGCAGTGCAAAGGACCAAAAAAGGCCAAATGTAACCTCACAGCTGTTGCAAAAGCAGGGGAAAAATCAAAGAAGTAGGCACTACTTGAATGGGAAGAAATATAGGACAGAAAATTGAGACTACAGAAAAAGAAAAAAAAAAAAAAAATTCGTGGCCAAGCAAAAGAGATCAAAAGGCATGGCATGTCATCCAGTGCAGGGACATGCAGCACATACACCAAGGCTTGCTTAAATTGATCTACCTTGAAGCCAGAAATACAAAAGTAGGGCTTAGAACCATTCTGGAATAGAGATACCAGCAAAGGAAATGAAATTGAAGAAAAAAAAAAAAGAAATTGGGAAATTTTGTGACTTCAAGAAAGTGGTCTGGGCAAAAATGAGGTGCAGTGCAAAGGACCAAAAGAGGCCAAAAGTAACCTCACAGCCGTTGCAAAAGCAGGGGAAAAACCAAGGATGCAGGCACTACTTGAATGGGAAGAAATGAGGGACATGGCATGGAAACTTAAAAAAAAAATTAAAAACATTAAAAAATCTTTGCCAGAGCAAAAGAGATCAAATGGCATGGCATGCCATCCAGTGCAGGGACTTGCACCAAAGCTTGCCCAATTGGTCCCCATTGAAATCGCAAGATTCCGTTTGCCTTCCCGAAAGGAAATGAAATTTCCTTTCGGGAAGGCAAACGGAATCTTACGAGCCCTTCAAAGGAAGGCTTTCAAACACTTGAGAAAGGAGATATCATCAAAACAAATGCAGTTGAAAAAAAGGCCAAAAAAATGGAAAATCGGGAGATATAGTTACAACAAGAAAGTGGTCTGGGCAGAAATGAGGTGCAGTGCAAAGGACCAAAAGAGGCCAAAAGTAACCTCACAGCTGTTGCAAAAGCAGGGGAAAAATCAAAGAAGTAGGCACTACTTGGATGGGAAGAAATGAGGGACATGGCATTGATACTTCATTTAAAAAAATTAAAAAGCAAAATTCGTGGCCAAAGCAAAAGAGATCAAAAGGCATGGCATGTCATCCAGTGCAGGGACATGCAGCACATACACCAAGGCTTGCATAAATTGATCCTCCTTGAAGCCAGAAATACAAAAGAAGGACCTACAAACACTCTGGAATAGAGATACCAGCAAAGGAAATGAAATTGAAAATAAAAAACAAAACAAATTGGGAAATTTTGTGATTTCAAGAAAGTGGTCTGGGCAGAAATGAGGTGCAGTGCAAAAGAACCAAAACAGGCCAAAAGTAACCTCACAGCTGTTGCAAAAGCAGGGGAAAAATCAAAGAAGTAGGCACTACTTGAATTGGAAGAAATAAGGGACAAGAAATTGAGACTACAAAAAAAGAAAAAAAAAAAAAAAAATTCGTGGGCAAAGCAAAAGAGATCAAAAGGCATGGCATGTCATCCAGTGCAGGGACATGCAGCACATACACCAAGGCTTGCCTAAATTGATCCTCCTTGAAGCCAGAAATACAAAAGAAGGGCTTAGAACCATTCTGGAAAAGAGATACCAGCAAAGGAAATGAAATTGAAGAAAAAATAAAGAAAGAAATTGGGAAATTTTGTGATTTCAAGAAAGTGGTCTGGGAAGAAATGAGGTGCAGTGCAAAGGACCAAAAAAGGCCAAAAGTAACCTCACAGCTGTTGCAAAAGCAGGGAAAAAATCAAAGAAGTAGGCACTACATGAATGGGAAGAAATGAGGGACAAGAAATTGAGACTACAAAAAAAGAAAAAAAAAAAAAATTCGTGGCCAAAGCAAAAGAGATCAAAAGGCATGGCATGTCATCCAGTGCAGGGACATGCAGCACATACACCAAGGCTTGCATAAATTGATCCTCCGCGAAGCCAGAAATACAAAAGAGGGACTTAGAACCATTCTGGAAAAGAGATACCAGCAAAGGAAATGAAATTGAAGAAAAAAAAAAAAAGAAATTGGGAAATTTTGTGATTTCAAGGAAGTGGTCTGGGCAGAAATGAGGTGCAGTGCAAAGGACCAAAAGAGGCCAAAAGTAACCTCACAGCTGTTGCAAAAGCAGGGGAAAAATCAAAGAAGTAGGCACTACTTGAATGGGAAGAAATGAGGGACATGGCATGTACACTTAAAAATAAAAAGAAAAACATTAAAAAATCTTTGCCAGAGCAAAAGCCATCAAAAGGCATGGCATGCCATCCAGTGCAGGGACTTGCACCAAAGCTTGCCCAATTGGTCCCCATTGAAATCGCAAGATTCCGTTTGCCTTCCTGAAAGGAAATGAAATTTCCTTTCGGGAAGGCAAACGGAATCTTGCGAGCCCTTCAAATGAAGGCTTTCAAACACTTGAGAAAGGAGATATCATCAAAAGAAATGCAGTTAAAAAAAAGGCCAAAAAAATGGAAAATCGGGAGATATAGTTACAACAAGAAAGTGGTCTGGGCGGAATTGAGGTGCAGTGCAAAGGACCAAAAAAGGCCAAAAGTAACCTCACAGCTGTTGCAAAAGCAGGGGAAAAATCAAAGAAGTAGGCACTACTTGAATGGGAAGAAATATAGGACAGAAAATTGAGACTACAGAAAAAGAAAAAAAAAAAAAATTCGTGGCCAAAGCAAAAGAGATCAAAAGGCATGGCATGTCATCCAGTGCAGGGACATGCAGCACATACACCAAGGCTTGCCTAAATTGATCCTCCTTGAAGCCAGAAATACAAAAGAAGGACCTACAAACACTCTGGAATAGAGATACCAGCAAAGGAAATGAAATTGAAGAAAAAAAAAAAAAGAAATTGGGAAATGTTGTGACTTCAAGATAGTGGTCTGGGCAGAAATGAGGTGCAGTGCAAAGGATCAAAAGAGGCCAAAAGTAACCTCACAGCTGTTGCAAAAGCAGGGGAAATATCAAAGAAGTAGGCACTACATGAATGGGAAGAAATGAGGGACATGGCATTGATACTTCATTTAAAAAAATTAAAAAGCAAAATTCGTGGCCAAAGCAAAAGAGATCAAAAGGCATGGCATGTCATCCAGTGCAGGGACATGCAGCACATACACCAAGGCTTGCTTAAATTGATCTACCTTGAAGCCAGAAATACAAAAGTAGGGCTTAGAACCATTCTGGAATAGAGATACCAGCAAAGGAAATGAAATTGAAGAAAAAAAAAAAAAGAAATTGGGAAATTTTGTGACTTCAAGAAAGTGGTCTGGGCAGAAATGAGGTGCAGTGCAAAGGACCAAAAGAGGCCAAAACTAACCTCACAGCCGTTGCAAAAGCAGCTGAAAAACCAAGGATGCAGGCACTACTTGAATGGGAAGAAATGAGGGACATGGCATGGAAACTTAAAAAAAAAAAGAAAAACATTAAAAAATCTTTGCCAGAGCAAAAGCCATCAAAAGGCATGGCATGCCATCCAGTGCAGGGACTTGCACCAAAGCTTGCCCAATTGGTCCCCATTGAAATCGCAAGATTCCGTTTGCCTTCCCGAAAGGAAATGAAATTTCCTTTCGGGAAGGCAAACGGAATCTTGCGAGCCCTTCAAAGGAAGGCTTTCAAACACTTGAGAAAGGAGATATCATCAAAACAAATGCAGTTAAAAAAAAGGCCAAAAAAATGGAAAATCGGGAGATATAGTTACAACAAGAAAGTGGTCTGGGCGGAAATGAGGTGCAGTGCAAAGGACCAAAAGAGGCCAAAAGTAACCTCACAGCTGTTGCAAAAGCAGGGGAAAAATCAAAGAAGTAGGCACTACTTGAATGGGAAGAAATATAGGACAGAAAATTGAGACTACAGAAAAAGAAAAAAAAAAAAAATTCGTGGCCAAAGCAAAAGAGATCAAAAGGCATGGCATGTCATCCAGTGCAGGGACATGCAGCACATACACCAAGGCTTGCCTAAATTGATCCTCCTTGAAGCCAGAAATACAAAAGAAGGACCTACAAACACTCTGGAATAGAGATACCAGCAAAGGAAATGAAATTGAAGAAAAAAAAAAAAAGAAATTGGGAAATGTTGTGACTTCAAGATAGTGGTCTGGGCAGAAATGAGGTGCAGTGCAAAGACCAAAAGAGGCCAAAAGTAACCTCACAGCTGTTGCAAAAGCAGGGGAAATATCAAAGAAGTAGGCACTACATGAATGGGAAGAAATGAGGGACATGGCATTGATACTTCATTTAAAAAAATTAAAAAGAAAAATTCGTGGCCAAAGCAAAAGAGATCAAAAGGCATGGCATGTCATCCAGTGCAGGGACATGCAGCACATACACCAAGGCTTGCCTAATTTGATCCTCCGCGAAGCCAGAAATACAAAAGAAGGACTTAGAACCATTCTGGAAAAGAGATACCAGCAAAGGAAATGAAATTGAAGAAAAAAAAAAAAAAATTGGGAAATTTTGTGACTTCAAGGAAGTGGTCTGGGCAGAAATGAGGTGCAGTGCAAAGGACCAAAAGAGGCCAAAAGTAACCTCACAGCTGTTGCAAAAGCAGGGGAAAAATCAAAGAAGTAGGCACTACTTGGATGGGAAGAAATGAGGGACATGGCATGGACACTTAAAAATAAAAAGGAAAACATTAAAAAATCTTTGCCAGAGCAAAAGCCATCAAAAGGCATGGCATGCCATCCAGTGCAGGGACTTGCACCAAAGCTTGCCCAATTGGTCCCCATTGAAATCGCAAGATTCCGTTTGCCTTCCCGAAAGGAAATGAAATTTCCTTTCGGGAAGGCAAACGGAATCTTGCGAGCCCTTCAAAGGAAGGCTTTCAAACACTTGAGAAAGGAGATATCTTCAAAAGAAATGCAGTTGAAAAAAAGGCCAAAAAAATGGAAAATCGGGAGATATAGTTACAACAAGAAAGTGGTCTGGGCAGAAATGAGGTGCAGTGCAAAGGACCAAAAGAGGCCAAAAGTAACCTCACAGCTGTTGCAAAAGCAGGGGAAAAATCAAAGAAGTAGGCACTACTTGAATGGGAAGAAATAAGGGACAAGAAATTGAGACTACAAAAAAAGAAAAAAAAAAAAAAATTCGTGGCCAAAGCAAAAGAGATCAAAAGGCATGGCATGTCATCCAGTGCAGGGACATGCCGCACATACACCAAGGCTTGCATAAATTGATCCTCCTTGAAGCCAGAAATACAAAAGAAGGACTTAGAACCATTCTGGAAAAGAGATACCAGCAAAGGAAATGAAATTGAAGAAAAAAAAAAAAAGAAATTGGGAAATTTTGTGACTTCAAGGAAGTGGTCTGGGCAGAAATGAGGTGCAGTGCAAAGGACCAAAAGAGGCCAAAAGTAACCTCACAGCTGTTGCAAAAGCAGGGGAAATATCAAAGAAGTAGGCACTACTTGGATGGGAAGAAATGAGGGACATGGCATGGACACTTAAAAATAAAAAGAAAAACATTAAAAAATCTTTGCCAGAGCAAAAGCCATCAAAAGGCATGGCATGCCATCCAGTGCAGGGACTTGCACCAAAGCTTGCCCAATTGGTCCCCATTGAAATCGCAAGATTCCGTTTGCCTTCCCGAAAGGAAATGAAATTTCCTTTTGGGAAGGCAAACGTAATCTTGCGAGCCCTTCAAAGGAAGGCTTTCAAACACTTGAGAAAGGAGATATCTTCAAAAGAAATGCAGTTAAAAAAAAGGCCAAAAAAATGGAAAATCGGGAGATATAGTTACAACAAGAAAGTGGTCTGGGCGGAATTGAGGTGCAGTGCAAAGGACCAAAAAAGGCCAAATGTAACCTCACAGCTGTTGCAAAAGCAGGGGAAAAATCAAAGAAGTAGGCACTACTTGAATGGGAAGAAATATAGGACAGAAAATTGAGACTACAGAAAAAGAAAAAAAAAAAAAATATCGTGGCCAAAGCAAAAGAGATCAAAAGGCATGGCATGTCATCCAGTGCAGGGACATGCAGCACATACACCAAGGCTTGCCTAAATTGATCCTCCTTGAAGCCAGAAATACAAAAGAAGAACTTAGAACCATTCTGGAAAAGAGATACCAGCAAAGGAAATGAAATTGAAGAAAAAAAAAAGAAAGAAATTGGGAAATTTTGTGATTTCAAGAAAGTGGTCTGGGCAGAAATGAGGTGCAGTGCAAAGGACCAAAAGAGGCCAAAAGTAACCTCACAGCTGTTGCAAAAGCAGGGGAAAAATCAAAGAAGTAGGCACTACTTGGATGGGAAGAAATGAGGGACATGGCATGGACACTTAAAAATAAAAAGGAAAACAATAAAAAATCTTTGCCAGAGCAAAAGCCATCAAAAGGCATGGCATGCCATCCAGTGCAGGGACTTGCACCAAAGCTTGCCCAATTGGTCCCCATTGAAATCGCAAGATTCCGTTTGCCTTCCCGAAAGGAAATGAAATTTCCTTTCGGGAAGGCAAACGGAATCTTGCGAGCCCTTCAAAGGAAGGCTTTCAAACACTTGAGAAAGGAGATATCTTCAAAAGAAATGCAGTTGAAAAAAAGGCCAAAAAAATGGAAAATCGGGAGATATAGTTACAACAAGAAAGTGGTCTGGGCAGAAATGAGGTGCAGTGCAAAGGACCAAAAGAGGCCAAAAGTAACCTCACAGCTGTTGCAAAAGCAGGGGAAAAATCAAAGAAGTAGGCACTACTTGAATGGGAAGAAATAAGGGACAAGAAATTGAGACTACAAAAAAAGAAAAAAAAAAAAAAATTCGTGGCCAAAGCAAAAGAGATCAAAAGGCATGGCATGTCATCCAGTGCAGGGACATGCAGCACATACACCAAGGCTTGCCTAAATTGATCCTCCTTGAAGCCAGAAATACAAAAGAAGGACTTAGAACCATTCTGGAAAAGAGATACCAGCAAAGGAAATGAAATTGAAGAAAAAAAAAAAAAGAAATTGGGAAATTTTGTGACTTCAAGGAAGTGGTCTGGGCAGAAATGAGGTGCAGTGCAAAGGACCAAAAGAGGCCAAAAGTAACCTCACAGCCGTTGCAAAAGCAGGGGAAATATCAAAGAAGTAGGCACTACTTGGATGGGAAGAAATGAGGGACATGGCATGGACACTTAAAAATAAAAAGAAAAACATTAAAAAATCTTTGCCAGAGCAAAAGCCATCAAAAGGCATGGCATGCCATCCAGTGCAGGGACTTGCACCAAAGCTTGCCCAATTGGTCCCCATTGAAATCGCAAGATTCCGTTTGCCTTCCCGAAAGGAAATGAAATTTCCTTTCGGGAAGGCAAACGGAATCTTGCGAGCCCTTCAAAGGAAGGCTTTCAAACACTTGAGAAAGGAGATATCTTCAAAAGAAATGCAGTTAAAAAAAAGGCCAAAAAAATGGAAAATCGGGAGATATAGTTACAACAAGAAAGTGGTCTGGGCGGAATTGAGGTGCAGTGCAAAGGACCAAAAAAGGCCAAATGTAACCTCACAGCTGTTGCAAAAGCAGGGGAAAAATCAAAGAAGTAGGCACTACTTGAATGGGAAGAAATATAGGACAGAAAATTGAGACTACAGAAAAAGAAAAAAAAAAAAAAATTCGTGGCCAAAGCAAAAGAGATCAAAAGGCATGGCATGTCATCCAGTGCAGGGACATGCAGCACATACACCAAGGCTTGCCTAAATTGATCCTCCTTGAAGCCAGAAATACAAAAGAAGGACCTACAAACACTCTGGAATAGAGATACCAGCAAAGGAAATGAAATTGAAGAAAAAAAAAAAAAGAAATTGGGAAATGTTGTGACTTCAAGATAGTGGTCTGGGCAGAAATGAGGTGCAGTGCAAAGACCAAAAGAGGCCAAAAGTAACCTCACAGCTGTTGCAAAAGCAGGGGAAATATCAAAGAAGTAGGCACTACATGAATGGGAAGAAATGAGGGACATGGCATTGATACTTCATTTAAAAAAATTAAAAAGCAAAATTCGTGGCCAAAGCAAAAGAGATCAAAAGGCATGGCATGTCATCCAGTGCAGGGACATGCAGCACATACACCAAGGCTTGCTTAAATTGATCTACCTTGAAGCCAGAAATACAAAAGTAGGGCTTAGAACCATTCTGGAATAGAGATACCAGCAAAGGAAATGAAATTGAAGAAAAAAATAAAAGAAATTGGGAAATTTTGTGACTTCAAGAAAGTGTTCTGGGCAGAATTGAGGTGCAGTGCAAAGGACCAAAAGAGGCCAAAAGTAACCTCACAGCCGTTGCAAAAGCAGGGGAAAAACCAAGGATGCAGGCACTACTTGAATGGGAAGAAATAAGGGACATGGCATGGACACTTAAAAATAAAAAGAAAAACATTAAAAAATCTTTGCCAGAGCAAAAGAGATCAAATGGCATGGCATGCCATCCAGTGCAGGGACTTGCACCAAAGCTTGCCCAATTGGTCCCCATTGAAATCGCAAGATTCCGTTTGCCTTCCCGAAAGGAAATGAAATTTCCTTTCGGGAAGGCAAACGGAATCTTGCGAGCCCTTCAAAGGAAGGCTTTCAAACACTTGAGAAAGGAGATATCTTCAAAAGAAATGCAGTTGAAAAAAAGGCCAAAAAAATGGAAAATCGGGAGATATAGTTACAACAAGAAAGTGGTCTGGGCAGAAATGAGGTGCAGTGCAAAGGACCAAAAGAGGCCAAAAGTAACCTCACAGCTGTTGCAAAAGCAGGGGAAAAATCAAAGAAGTAGGCACTACTTGGATGGGAAGAAATGAGGGACATGGCATTGATACTTCATTTAAAAAAATTAAAAAGCAAAATTCGTGGCCAAAGCAAAAGAGATCAAAAGGCATGGCATGTCATCCAGTGCAGGGACATGCAGCACATACACCAAGGCTTGCCTAAATTGATCCTCCTTGAAGCCAGAAATACAAAAGAAGAACTTAGAACCATTCTGGAAAAGAGATACCAGCAAAGGAAATGAAATTGAAGAAAAAAAAAAGAAAGAAATTGGGAAATTTTGTGATTTCAAGAAAGTGGTCTGGGCAGAAATGAGGTGCAGTGCAAAGGACCAAAAGAGGCCAAAAGTAACCTCACAGCTGTTGCAAAAGCAGGGGAAAAATCAAAGAAGTAGGCACTACTTGAATGGGAAGAAATAAGGGACAAGAAATTGAGACTACAAAAAAAGAAAAAAAAAAAAAATTCGTGGCCAAAGCAAAAGAGATCAAAAGGCATGGCATGTCATCCAGTGCAGGGACATGCAGCACATACACCAAGGCTTGCCTAAATTGATCCTCCGCGAAGCCAGAAATACAAAAGAAGGACTTAGAACCACTCTGGAAAACAGATACCAGCAAAGGAAATGAAATTGAAGAAAAAAAAAAAAAAGAAATTGGGAAATTTTTTGACTTCAAGATAGTGGTCTGGGAAGAAATGAGGTGCAGTGCAAAGGATCAAAAGAGGCCAAAAGTAACCTCACAGCTGTTGCAAAAGCAGGGGAAAAATCAAAGAAGTAGGCACTACTTGAATAGGAAGAAATAAGGGACAAGAAATTGAGACTACAAAAAAAGAAAAAAAAAAAAAATTCGTGGCCAAAGCAAAAGAGATCAAAAGGCATGGCATGTCATCCAGTGCAGGGACATGCAGCACATACACCAAGGCTTGCCTAAATTGATCCTCCGCGAAGCCAGAAATACAAAAGAAGGACTTAGAACCACTCTGGAAAAGAGATACCAGCAAAGGAAATGAAATTGAAGAAAAAAAAAAAAAAGAAATTGGGAAATTTTGTGACTTCAAGATAGTGGTCTGGGCAGAAATGAGGTGCAGTGCAAAGGATCAAAAGAGGCCAAAAGTAACCTCACAGCTGTTGCAAAAGCAGGGGAAAAATCAAAGAAGTAGGCACTACATGAATGGAAAGAAATGAGGGACATGGCATTGATACTTCATTTAAAAAAATTAAAAAGCAAAATTCGTGGCCAAGGCAAAAGAGATCAAAAGGCATGGCATGTCATCCAGTGCAGGGACATGCAGCACATACACCAAGGCTTGCCTAAATTGATCCTCCGCGAAGCCAGAAATACAAAAGAAGGACCTACAAACACTCTGGAATAGAGATACCAGCAAAGGAAATGAAATTGAAAATAAAAAACAAAACAAATTGGGAAATTTTGTGACTTCAAGAAAGTGGTCTGGGCAGAAATGAGGTGCAGTGCAAAGGACCAAAAGAGGCCAAAAGTAACCTCACAGCCGTTGCAAAAGCAGGGGAAAAACCAAGGATGCAGGCACTACTTGAATGGGAAGAAATGAGGGACATGGCATGGACACTTAAAAATAAAAAGAAAAACATTAAAAAATCTTTGCCAGAGCAAAAGCCATCAAAAGGCATGGCATGCCATCCAGTGCAGGGACTTGCACCAAAGCTTGCCCAATTGGTCCCCATTGAAATCGCAAGATTCCGTTTGCCTTCCCGAAAGGAAATGAAATTTCCTTTCGGGAAGGCAAACGGAATCTTGCGAGCCCTTCAAAGGAAGGCTTTCAAACACTTGAGAAAGGAGATATCTTCAAAAGAAATGCAGTTAAAAAAAAGGCCAAAAAAATGGAAAATCGGGAGATATAGTTACAACAAGAAAGTGGTCTGGGCGGAATTGAGGTGCAGTGCAAAGGACCAAAAAAGGCCAAATGTAACCTCACAGCTGTTGCAAAAGCAGGGGAAAAATCAAAGAAGTAGGCACTACTTGAATGGGAAGAAATATAGGACAGAAAATTGAGACTACAGAAAAAGAAAAAAAAAAAAAAATTCGTGGCCAAAGCAAAAGAGATCAAAAGGCATGGCATGTCATCCAGTGCAGGGACGTGCAGCACATACACCAAGGCTTGCATAAATTGATCCTCCGCGAAGCCAGAAATACAAAAGAAGGACTTAGAACCATTCTGGAAAAGAGATACCAGCAAAGGAAATGAAATTGAAGAAAAAAAAAAAAAGAAATTGGGAAATTTTGTGACTTCAAGGAAGTGGTCTGGGCAGAAATGAGGTGCAGTGCAAAGGACCAAAAGAGGCCAAAAGTAACCTCACAGCCGTTGCAAAAGCAGGGGAAAAATCAAAGAAGTAGGCACTACTTGAATGGGAAGAAATGAGGGACATGGCATGGACACTTAAAAATAAAAAGAAAAACATTAAAAAATCTTTGCCAGAGCAAAAGCCATCAAAAGGCATGGCATGCCATCCAGTGCAGGGACTTGCACCAAAGCTTGCCCAATTGGTCCCCATTGAAATCGCAAGATTCCGTTTGCCTTCCCGAAAGGAAATGAAATTTCCTTTCGGGAAGGCAAACGGAATCTTGCGAGCCCTTCAAAGGAAGGCTTTCAAACACTTGAGAAAGGAGATATCTTCAAAAGAAATGCAGTTGAAAAAAAGGCCAAAAAAATGGAAAATCGGGAGATATAGTTACAACAAGAAAGTGGTCTGGGCAGAAATGAGGTGCAGTGCAAAGGACCAAAAGAGGCCAAAAGTAACCTCACAGCTGTTGCAAAAGCAGGGGAAAAATCAAAGAAGTAGGCACTACTTGGATGGGAAGAAATGAGGGACATGGCATTGATACTTCATTTAAAAAAATTAAAAAGCAAAATTCGTGGCCAAAGCAAAAGAGATCAAAAGGCATGGCATGTCATCCAGTGCAGGGACATGCAGCACATACACCAAGGCTTGCCTAAATTGATCCTCCTTGAAGCCAGAAATACAAAAGAAGAACTTAGAACCATTCTGGAAAAGAGATACCAGCAAAGGAAATGAAATTGAAGAAAAAAAAAAGAAAGAAATTGGGAAATTTTGTGATTTCAAGAAAGTGGTCTGGGCAGAAATGAGGTGCAGTGCAAAGGACCAAAAGAGGCCAAAAGTAACCTCACAGCTGTTGCAAAAGCAGGGGAAAAATCAAAGAAGTAGGCACTACTTGAATGGGAAGAAATAAGGGACAAGAAATTGAGACTACAAAAAAAGAAAAAAAAAAAAAATTCGTGGCCAAAGCAAAAGAGATCAAAAGGCATGGCATGTCATCCAGTGCAGGGACATGCAGCACATACACCAAGGCTTGCCTAAATTGATCCTCCGCGAAGCCAGAAATACAAAAGAAGGACTTAGAACCACTCTGGAAAACAGATACCAGCAAAGGAAATGAAATTGAAGAAAAAAAAAAAAAAGAAATTGGGAAATTTTTTGACTTCAAGATAGTGGTCTGGGAAGAAATGAGGTGCAGTGCAAAGGATCAAAAGAGGCCAAAAGTAACCTCACAGCTGTTGCAAAAGCAGGGGAAAAATCAAAGAAGTAGGCACTACTTGAATAGGAAGAAATAAGGGACAAGAAATTGAGACTACAAAAAAAGAAAAAAAAAAAAAATTCGTGGCCAAAGCAAAAGAGATCAAAAGGCATGGCATGTCATCCAGTGCAGGGACATGCAGCACATACACCAAGGCTTGCCTAAATTGATCCTCCGCGAAGCCAGAAATACAAAAGAAGGACTTAGAACCACTCTGGAAAAGAGATACCAGCAAAGGAAATGAAATTGAAGAAAAAAAAAAAAAAGAAATTGGGAAATTTTGTGACTTCAAGATAGTGGTCTGGGCAGAAATGAGGTGCAGTGCAAAGGATCAAAAGAGGCCAAAAGTAACCTCACAGCTGTTGCAAAAGCAGGGGAAAAATCAAAGAAGTAGGCACTACATGAATGGAAAGAAATGAGGGACATGGCATTGATACTTCATTTAAAAAAATTAAAAAGCAAAATTCGTGGCCAAGGCAAAAGAGATCAAAAGGCATGGCATGTCATCCAGTGCAGGGACATGCAGCACATACACCAAGGCTTGCCTAAATTGATCCTCCGCGAAGCCAGAAATACAAAAGAAGGACCTACAAACACTCTGGAATAGAGATACCAGCAAAGGAAATGAAATTGAAAATAAAAAACAAAACAAATTGGGAAATTTTGTGACTTCAAGAAAGTGGTCTGGGCAGAAATGAGGTGCAGTGCAAAGGACCAAAAGAGGCCAAAAGTAACCTCACAGCCGTTGCAAAAGCAGGGGAAAAACCAAGGATGCAGGCACTACTTGAATGGGAAGAAATGAGGGACATGGCATGGACACTTAAAAATAAAAAGAAAAACATTAAAAAATCTTTGCCAGAGCAAAAGCCATCAAAAGGCATGGCATGCCATCCAGTGCAGGGACTTGCACCAAAGCTTGCCCAATTGGTCCCCATTGAAATCGCAAGATTCCGTTTGCCTTCCCGAAAGGAAATGAAATTTCCTTTCGGGAAGGCAAACGGAATCTTGAGAGCCCTTCAAAGGAAGGCTTTCAAACACTTGAGAAAGGAGATATCATCAAAAGAAATGCAGTTGAAAAAAAGGCCAAAAAAATGGAAAATCGGGAGATATAGTTACAACAAGAAAGTGGTCTGGGCAGAAATGAGGTGCAGTGCAAAGGACCAAAAGAGGCCAAAAGTAACCTCACAGCTGTTGCAAAAGCAGGGGAAAAATCAAAGAAGTAGGCTCTACTTGAATCGGAAGAAATAAGGGACAAGAAATTGAGACTACAAAAAAAGAAAAAAAAAAAAAAAATTCGTGGCCAAAGCAAAAGAGATCAAAAGGCATGGCATGTCATCCAGTGCAGGGACGTGCAGCACATACACCAAGGCTTGCATAAATTGATCCTCCGCGAAGCCAGAAATACAAAAGAAGGACTTAGAACCATTCTGGAAAAGAGATACCAGCAAAGGAAATGAAATTGAAGAAAAAAAAAAAAAGAAATTGGGAAATTTTGTGACTTCAAGGAAGTGGTCTGGGCAGAAATGAGGTGCAGTGCAAAGGACCAAAAGAGGCCAAAAGTAACCTCACAGCCGTTGCAAAAGCAGGGGAAAAATCAAAGAAGTAGGCACTACTTGAATGGGAAGAAATGAGGGACATGGCATGGACACTTAAAAATAAAAAGAAAAACATTAAAAAATCTTTGCCAGAGCAAAAGCCATCAAAAGGCATGGCATGCCATCCAGTGCAGGGACTTGCACCAAAGCTTGCCCAATTGGTCCCCATTGAAATCGCAAGATTCCGTTTGCCTTCCCGAAAGGAAATGAAATTTCCTTTCGGGAAGGCAAACGGAATCTTGCGAGCCCTTCAAAGGAAGGCTTTCAAACACTTGAGAAAGGAGATATCTTCAAAAGAAATGCTGTTGAAAAAAAGGCCAAAAAAATGGAAAATCGGGAGATATAGTTACTACAAGAAGGTGGTCTGGGCGGAAATGAGGTGCAGTGCAAAGGACCAAAAGAGGCCAAAAGTAACCTCACAGCCGTTGCAAAAGCAGGGGAAAAATCAAAGAAGTAGGCACTACTTGAATGGGAAGAAATAAGGGACAAGAAATTGAGACTACAAAAAAAGAAAAAAAAAAAAAAAAAATTCGTGGCCAAAGCAAAAGAGATCAAAAGGCATGGCATGTCATCCAGTGCAGGGACATGCAGCACATACACCAAGGCTTGCTTAAATTGATCTTCCTTGAAGCCAGAAATACAAAAGAAGGGCTTAGAACCATTCTGGAATAGAGATACCAGCAAAGGAAATGAAATTGAAGAAAAAAAAAAAGAAATTGGGAAATTTTGTGACTTCAAGAAAGTGGTCTGGGCAGAAATGAGGTGCAGTGCAAAGGATCAAAAGAGGCCAAAAGTAACCTCACAGCCGTTGCAAAAGCAGGGGAAAAACCAAGGATGCAGGCACTACTTGAATGGGAAGAAATGAGGGACATGGCATGGACACTTAAAAATAAAAAGAAAAACATTAAAAAATCTTTGCCAGAGCAAAAGCCATCAAAAGGCATGGCATGCCATCCAGTGCAGGGACTTGCACCAAAGCTTGCCCAATTGGTCCCCATTGAAATCGCAAGATTCCGTTTGCCTTCCCGAAAGGAAATTTCATTTCCTTTCGGGAAGGCAAACGGAATCTTGCGAGCCCTTCAAAGGAAGGCTTTCAAACACTTGAGAAAGGAGATATCATCAAAAGAAATGCAGTTGAAAAAAAGGCCAAAAAAATGGAAAATCGGGAGATATAGTTACAACAAGAAAGTGGTCTGGGCGGAATTGAGGTGCAGTGCAAAGGACCAAAAAAGGCCAAAAGTAACCTCACAGCTGTTGCAAAAGCAGGGGAAAAATCAAAGAAGTAGGCACTACTTGAATGGGAAGAAATGAGGGACAAGAAATTGAGACTACAAAAAAAGAAAAAAAAAAAAAATTCGTGGCCAAAGCAAAAGAGATCAAAAGGCATGGCATGTCATCCAGTGCAGGGACATGCAGCACATACACCAAGGCTTGCTTAAATTGATCTTCCTTGAAGCCAGAAATACAAAAGAAGGGCTTAGAACCATTCTGGAATAGAGATACCAGCAAAGGAAATGAAATTGAAGAAAAAAAAAAGAAATTGGGAAATTTTGTGACTTCAAGGAAGTGGTCTGGGCAGAAATGAGGTGCAGTGCAAAGGACCAAAAGAGGCCAAAAGTAACCTCACAGCCGTTGCAAAAGCAGGGGAAAAATCAAAGAAGTAGGCACTACTTGGATGGGAAGAAATGAGGGACATGGCATTGATACTTCATTTAAAAAAATTAAAAAGCAAAATTCGTGGCCAAAGCAAAAGAGATCAAAAGGCATGGCATGTCATCCAGTGCAGGGACATGCAGCACATACACCAAGGCTTGCTTAAATTGGTCTTCCTTGAAGGAAGAAATACAAAAGAGGGACTTTGAACCATTCTGGAATAGAGATACCAGCAAAGGAAATGAAATTGAAGAAAAAAAAAAAGAAATTGGGAAATTTTGTGACTTCAAGAAAGTGGTCTGGGCAGAAATGAGGTGCAGTGCAAAGGACCAAAAGAGGCCAAAAGTAACCTCACAGCCGTTGCAAAAGCAGGGGAAAAATCAAAGAAGTAGGCACTACTTGAATGGGAAGAAATGAGGGACATGGCATGGACACTTAAAAATAAAAAGAAAAACATTAAAAAATCTTTGCCAGAGCAAAAGCCATGAAAAGGCATGGCATGCCATCCAGTGCAGGGACTTGCTCCAAAGCTTACCCAGTTGGTCCCCATTGAAATCGCAAGATTCCGTTTGCCTTCCCGAAAGGAAATGAAATTTCCTTTCGGGAAGGCAAACGGAATCTTGCGAGCCCTTCAAAGGAAGGCTTTCAAACACTTGAGAAAGGAGATATCTTCAAAAGAAATGCAGTTAAAAAAAAGGCCAAAAAAATGGAAAATCGGGAGATATAGTTACTACAAGAAGGTGGTCTGGGGGGAAATGAGGTGCAGTGCAAAGGACCAAAAGAGGCCAAAAGTAACCTCAGAGCTGTTGCAAAAGCAGGGGAAAAATCAAAGAAGTAGGCACTACTTGAATGGGAAGAAATAAGGGACAAGAAATTGAGACTACAAAAAAAGAAAAAAAAAAAAAAAATTCGTGGGCAAAGCAAAAGAGATCAAAAGGCATGGCATGTCATCCAGTGCAGGGACATGCAGCACATACACCAAGGCTTGCTTAAATTGATCTTCCTTGAAGCCAGAAATACAAAAGAAGGGCTTAGAACCATTCTGGAATAGAGATACCAGCAAAGGAAATGAAATTGAAGAAAAAAAAAAAAGAAATTGGGAAATTTTGTGACTTCAAGGAAGTGGTCTGGGCAGAAATGAGGTGCAGTGCAAAGGACCAAAAGAGGCCAAAAGTAACCTCACAGCTGTTGCAAAAGCAGGGGAAAAACCAAGGATGCAGGCACTACTTGAATGGGAAGAAATGAGGGACGTGGCATGGACACTTAAAAATAAAAACATTAAAAAATCTTTGCCAGAGCAAAAGCCATCAAAAGGCATGGCATGCCATCCAGTGCAGGGACTTGCACCAAAGCTTGCCCAATTGGTCCCCATTGAAATCGCAAGATTCCGTTTGCCTTCCCGAAAGGAAATGAAATTTCCTTTCGGGAAGACAAACGGAATCTTGCGAGCCCTTCAAAGGAAGGCTTTCAAACACTTGAGAAAGGAGATATCTTCAAAAGAAATGCAGTTGAAAAAAAGGCCAAAAAATTGGAAAATTGGGAGATATAGTTACAACAAGAAAGTGGTCTGGGCGGAAATGAGGTGCAGTGCAAAGGACTAAAGAGGCCAAAAGTAACCTCAGAGCTGTTGCAAAAGCAGGGGAAAAATCAAAGAAGTAGGCACTACTTGAATGGGAAGAAATAAGGGACAAGAAATTGAGACTACAAAAAAAGAAAAAAAAAAAAAAAAATTCGTGGCCAAAGCAAAAGAGATCAAAAGGCATGGCATGTCATCCAGTGCAGGGACATGCAGCACATACACCAAGGCTTGCCTAAATTGATCCTCCGCGAAGCCAGAAATACAAAAGAAGGACTTAGAACCACTCTGGAAAAGAGATACCAGCAAAGGAAATGAAATTGAAAACAAAAAACAAAACAAATTGGGAAATTTTGTGACTTCAAGAAAGTGGTCTGGGCAGAAATGAGGTGCAGCGCAAAGGACCAAAAGAGGCCAAAAGTAACCTCACAGCTGTTGCAAAAGCAGGGGAAAAACCAAGGATGCAGGCACTACTTGAATGGGAAGAAATGAGGGACACGGCATGGACACTTAAAAATAAAAAGAAAAACATTAAAAAATCTTTGCCAGAGCAAAAGCCATCAAAAGGCATGGCATGCCATCCAGTGCAGGGACTTGCACCAAAGCTTGCCCAATTGGTCCCCATTGAAATCGCAAGATTCCGTTTGCCTTCCCGAAAGGAAATGAAATTTCCTTTAGGGAAGGCAAACGGAATCTTGCGAGCCCTTCAAAGGAAGGCTTTCAAACACTTGAGAAAGGAGATATCTTCAAAAGAAATGCAGTTAAAAAAAAGGCCAAAAAAATGGAAAATCGGGAGATATAGTTACAACAAGAAAGTGGTCTGGGCAGAAATGAGGTGCAGTGCAAAGGACCAAAAGAGGCCAAAAGTAACCTCACAGCTGTTGCAAAAGCAGGGGAAAAATCAAAGAAGTAGGCACTACTTGAATGGGAAGAAATAAGGGACAAGAAATTGAGACTACAAAAAAAGAAAAAAAAAAAAAAAATTCGTGGGCAAAGCAAAAGAGATCAAAAGGCATGGCATGTCATCCAGTGCAGGGACATGCAGCACATACACCAAGGCTTGCCTAAATTGATCCTCCTTGAGGCCAGAAATACAAAAGAAGGACCTACAAACACTCTGGAATAGAGATACCAGCAAAGGAAATGAAATTGAAGAAAAAAAAAAAAAAAGAAATTCGGAAATTTTGTGACTTCAAGAAAGTGGTCTGGGCAGAAATGAGGTGCAGTGCAAAGGACCAAAAGAGGCCAAAAGTAACCTCACAGCCGTTGCAAAAGCAGGGGAAAAATCAAAGAAGTAGGCACTACTTGAATGGGAAGAAATGAGGGACATGGCATGGACACTTAAAAATAAAAAGATAAACATTAAAAAATCTTTGCCAGAGCAAAAGCCATCAAAAGGCATGGCATGCCATCCAGTGCAGGGACTTGCACCAAAGCTTGCCCAATTGGTCCCCATTGAAATCGCAAGATTCCGTTTGCCTTCCCGAAAGGAAATGAAATTTCCTTTCGGGAAGGCAAACGGAATCTTGCGAGCCCTTCAAAGGAAGGCTTTCAAACACTTGAGAAAGGAGATATCTTCAAAAGAAATGCAGTTAAAAAAAAGGCCAAAAAAATGGAAAATCGGGAGATATAGTTACAACAAGAAAGTGGTCTAGGCAGAAATGAGGTGCAGTGCAAAGGACCAAAAGAGGCCAAAAGTAACCTCACAGCTGTTGCAAAAGCAGGGGAAAAATCAAAGAAGTAGGCACTACTTGAATGGGAAGAAATAAGGGACAAGAAATTGAGACTACAAAAAAAGAAAAAAAAAAAAAAAATTCGTGGCCAAAGCAAAAGAGATCAAAAGGCATGGCATGTCATCCAGTGCAGGGACATGCAGCACATACACCAAGGCTTGGTTAAATTGATCTTCATTGAAGCCAGAAATACAAAAGAAGGGCTTAGAACCATTCTGGAATAGAGATACCAGCAAAGGAAATGAAATAGAAGAAAAAAAAGAAAGAAATTGGGAAATTTTGTGACTTCAAGAAAGTGTTCTGGGCAGAAATGAGGTGCAGTGCAAAGGACCAAAAGAGGCCAAAAGTAACCTCACAGCTGTTGCAAAAGCAGGGGAAAAACCAAGGATGCAGGCACTACTTGAATGGGAAGAAATGAGGGACATGGCATGGACACTTAAAAATAAAAAGAAAAACATTAAAAAATCTTTGCCAGAGCAAAAGCCATCAAAAGGCATGGCATGCCATCCAGTGCAGGGACTTGCACCAAAGCTTGCCCAATTGGTCCCCATTGAAATCGCAAGATTCCGTTTGCCTTCCCGAAAGGAAATGAAATTTCCTTTCGGGAAGGCAAACGGAATCTTGCGAGCCCTTCAAAGGAAGGCTTTCAAACACTTGAGAAAGGAGATATCTTCAAAAGAAATGCAGTTAAAAAAAAGGCCAAACAAATGGAAAATCGGGAGATATAGTTACAACAAGAAAGTGGTCTGGGCAGAAATGAGGTGCAGTGCAAAGGACCAAAAGAGGCCAAAAGTAACCTCACAGCTGTTGCAAAAGCAGGGGAAAAATCAAAGAAGTAGGCACTACTTGAATGGGAAGAAATGAGGGACAAGAAATTGAGACTACAAAAAAAGAAAAAAAAAAAAAAATTCGTGGCCAAAGCAAAAGAGATCAAAAGGCATGGCATATCATCCAGTGCAGGGACATGCAGCACATACACCAAGGCTTGCTTAAATTGATCTTCCTTGAAGCCAGAAATACAAAAGAAGGGCTTAGAACCATTCTGGAATAGAGATACCAGCAAAGGAAATGAAATTGAAGAAAAAAATAAAAGAAATTGGGAAATTTTGTGACTTCAAGAAAGTGGTCTGGGCAGAAATGAGGTGCAGTGCAAAGGACCAAAAGAGGCCAAAAGTAACCTCACAGCCGTTTCAAAAGCAGGGGAAAAATCAAAGAAGTAGGCACTACTTGAATGGGAAGAAATGAGGGACATGGCATGGACACTTAAAAATAAAAAGAAAAACATTAAAAAATCTTTGCCAGAGCAAAAGCCATCAAAAGGCATGGCATGCCATCCAGTGCAGGGACTTGCACCAAAGCTTGCCCAATTGGTCCCCATTGAAATCGCAAGATTCCGTTTGCCTTCCCAAAAGGAAATGAAATTTCCTTTCGGGAAGACAAACGGAATTTGCGAGCCCTTCAAAGGAAGGCTTTCAAACACTTGAGAAAGGAGATATCTTCAAAAGAAATGCAGTTGAAAAAAAGGCCAAACAAATGGAAAATCGGGAGATATAGTTACAACAAGAAAGTGGTCTGGGCGGAAATGAGGTGCAGTGCAAAGGACCAAAAGAGGCCAAAAGTAACCTCACAGCTGTTGCAAAAGCAGGGGAAATATCAAAGAAGTAGGCACTACTTGAATGGGAAGAAATAAGGGACAAGAAATTGAGACTACAAAAAAAGAAAAAAAAAAAAAATTCGTGGCCAAAGCAAAAGAGATCAAAAGGCATGGCATGTCATCCAGTGCAGGGACATGCAGCACATACACCAAGGCTTGCATAAATTGATCCTCCGCGAAGCCAGAAATACAAAAGAAGGACTTAGAACCATTCTGGAAAAGAGATACCAGCAAAGGAAATGAAATTGAAGAAAAAAAAAAAAAGAAATTGGGAAATTTTGTGACTTCAAGGAAGTGGTCTGGGCAGAAATGAGGTGCAGTGCAAAGGACCAAAAGAGGCCAAAAGTAACCTCACAGCCGTTGCAAAAGCAGGGGAAAAATCAAAGAAGTAGGCACTACTTGAATGGGAAGAAATGAGGGACATGGCATGGACACTTAAAAATAAAAAGAAAAACATTAAAAAATCTTTGCCAGAGCAAAAGCCATCAAAAGGCATGGCATGCCATCCAGTGCAGGGACTTGCACCAAAGCTTGCCCAATTGGTCCCCATTGAAATCGCAAGATTCCGTTTGCCTTCCCGAAAGGAAATGAAATTTCCTTTCGGGAAGGCAAACGGAATCTTGCGAGCCCTTCAAAGGAAGGCTTTCAAACACTTGAGAAAGGAGATATCTTCAAAAGAAATGCAGTTGAAAAAAAGGCCAAACAAATGGAAAATCGGGAGTTATAGTTACAACAAGAAAGTGGTCTGGGCAGAAATGAGGTGCAGTGCAAAGGACCAAAAGAGGCCAAAAGTAACCTCACAGCTGTTGCAAAAGCAGGGGAAATATCAAAGAAGTAGGCACTACATGAATGGGAAGAAATAAGGGACAAGAAATTGAGACTACAAAAAAAGAAAAAAAAAAAAAAATTCGTGGCCAAAGCAAAAGAGATCAAAAGGCATGGCATGTCATCCAGTGCAGGGACATGCAGCACATACACCAAGGCTTGCATAAATTGATCCTCCGCGAAGCCAGAAATACAAAAGAAGGACCTACAAACACTCTGGAATAGAGATACCAGCAAAGGAAATGAAATTGAAGAAAAAAAAAAAAAAAATTGGGAAATTTTGTGACTTCAAGGAAGTGGTCTGGGCAGAAATGAGGTGCAGTGCAAAGGACCAAAAGAGGCCAAAAGTAACCTCACAGCCGTTGCAGAAGCAGGGGAAAAACCAAGGATGCAGGCACTACTTGAATGGGAAGAAATGAGGGACATGGCATGGACACTTAAAAATAAAAAGAAAAACATTAAAAAATCTTTGCCAGAGCAAAAGCCATCAAAAGGCATGGCATGCCAACCAGTGCAGGGACTTGCACCAAAGCTTGCCCAATTGGTCCCCATTGAAATCGCAAGATTCCGTTTGCCTTCCCGAAAGGAAATGAAATTTCCTTTCGGGAAGGCAAACGGAATCTTGCGAGCCCTTCAAATGAAGGCTTTCAAACACTTGAGAAAGGAGATATCATCAAAAGAAATGCAGTTGAAAAAAAAGCCAAAAAAGTGGAAAATCGGGAGATATAGTTACTACAAGAAGGTGGTCTGGGTTGAAATGAGGTGCAGTGCAAAGGACCAAAAGAGGCCAAAAGTAACCTCACAGCCGTTGCAAAAGCAGGGGAAAAAACAAAGAAGTAGGCACTACTTGGATGGGAAGAAATGAGGGACATGGCATTGATACTTCATTTAAAAAAATTAAAAAGCAAAATTCGTGGCCAAAGCAAAAGAGATCAAAAGGCATGGCATGTCATCCAGTGCAGGGACATGCAGCACATACACCAAGGCTTGCATAAATTGATCCTCCGCGAAGCCAGAAATACAAAAGAAGGACTTAGAACCATTCTGGAAAAGAGATACCTACAAAGGAAATAAAATTGAAGAAAAAAAAAAAAAAAATTGGGAAATTTTGTGACTTCAAGGAAGTGGTCTGGGCAGAAATGAGGTGCAGTGCAAAGGACCAAAAGAGGCCAAAAGTAACCTCACAGCTGTTGCAAAAGCAGGGGAAAAATCAAAGAAGTAGGCACTACCTTAATGGGAAGAAATAAGGGACAAGAATTTGAGACTACAAAAAAAGAAAAAAAAAAAAAAATTAGTGGCCAAAGCAAAAGAGATCAAAAGGCATAGCATGTCATCCAGTGCAGGGACATGCAGCACATACACCAAGGCTTGCCTAAATTGATCCTCCGCGAAGCCTGAAATACAAAAGAAGGACCTACAAACACTCTGGAATAGAGATACCAGCAAAGGAAATGAAATTGAAGAAAAAAAAAAAAGAAATTGGGAAATTTTGTGACTTCAAGGAAGTGGTCTGGGCAGAAATGAGGTGCAGTGCAAAGGAACAAAAGAGGCCAAAAGTAACCTCACAGCTGTTGCAAAAGCAGGGGAAAAATCAAAGAAGTAGGCACTACTTGGATGGGAAGAAATGAGGGACATGGCATGGATACTTCATTTAAAAAAATTAAAAAGCAAAATTCGTGGCCAAAGCAAAAGAGATCAAAAGGCATGGCATGTCATCCAGTGCAGGGACATGCAGCACATACACCAAGGCTTGCCTAAATTGATCCTCCACGAAGCCAGAAATATAAAAGAAGGGCTTAGTACCATTCTGGAATAGAGATACCAGCAAAGGAAATGAAATTGAAAATAAAAAACAAAACAAATTGGGAAATTTTGTGACTTCAAGGAAGTGGTCTGGGCAGAAATGAGGTGCAGTGCAAAGGACCAAAAGAGGCCAAAAGTAACCTCACAGCCGTTGCAAAAGCAGGGGAAAATCCAAGGATGCAGGCACTACTTGAATGGGAAGAAATGAGGGACATGGCATGGACACTTAAAAATAAAAAGAAAAACATTAAAAAATCTTTGCCAGAGCAAAAGCCATCAAAAGGCATGGCATGCCATCCAGTGCAGGGACTTGCACCAAAGCTTGCCCAATTGGTCCCCATTGAAATCGCAAGATTCCGTTTGCCTTCCCGAAAGGAAATGAAATTTCCTTTCGGGAAGGCAAACGGAATCTTGCGAGCCCTTCAAAGGAAGGCTTTCAAACACTTGAGAAAGGAGATATCATCAAAAGAAATGCAGTTGAAAAAAAGGCCAAAAAAATGGAAAATCGGGAGATATAGTTACTACAGGAAGGTGGTCTGGGTGGAAATGAGGTGCAGTGCAAAGGACCAAAAGAGGCCAAAAGTAACCTCACAGCCGTTGCAAAAGCAGAGGAAAAATCAAAGAAGTAGGCACTACTTGAATGGGAAGAAATAAGGGACAAGAAATTGAGACTACAAAAAAAGAAAAAAAAAAAAAAAATTCGTGGCCAAAGCAAAAGAGATCAAAAGGCATGGCATGTCATCCAGTGCAGGGACATGCAGCACATACACCAAGGCTTGCCTAAATTGATCCTCCGCGAAGCCAGAAATACAAAAGAAGGACTTAGAACCACTCTGGAATAGAGATACCAGCAAAGGAAATGAAATTGAAGAAAAAAAAAAAAAAGAAATTGGGAAATTTTGTGATTTCAAGAAAGTGGTCTGGGCAGAAATGAGGTGCAGTGCAAAGGATCAAAAGAGGCCAAAAGTAACCTCACAGCCGTTGCAAAAGCAGGGGAAAAACCAAGGATGCAGGCACTACTTGAATGGGAAGAAATGAGGGACATGGCATGGACACTTAAAAATAAAAAGAAAAACATTAAAAAATCTTTGCCAGAGCAAAAGCCATCAAAAGGCATGGCATGCCATCCAGTGCAGGGACTTGCACCAAAGCTTGCCCAATTGGTCCCCATTGAAATCGCAAGATTCCGTTTGCCTTCCCGAAAGGAAATGAAATTTCCTTTCGGGAAGGCAAACGGAATCTTGCGAGCCCTTCAAAGGAAGGCTTTCAAACACTTGAGAAAGGAGATATCATCAAAAGAAATGCAGTTGAAAAAAAGGCCAAAAAAATGGAAAATCGGGAGATATAGTTACTACAGGAAGGTGGTCTGGGTGGAAATGAGGTGCAGTGCAAAGGATCAAAAGAGGCCAAAAGTAACCTCACAGCCGTTGCAAAAGCAGAGGAAAAATCAAAGAAGTAGGCACTACTTGAATGGGAAGAAATAAGGGACAAGAAATTGAGACTACAAAAAAAGAAAAAAAACAAAAAATTCGTGGCCAAAGCAAAAGAGATCAAAAGGCATGGCATGTCATCCAGTGCAGGGACATGCAGCACATACACCAAGGCTTGCCTAAATTGATCCTCCGCGAAGCCAGAAATACAAAAGAAGGACTTAGAACCACTCTGGTATAGAGATACCAGCAAAGGAAATGAAATTGAAGAAAAAAAAAAAAAAGAAATTGGGAAATTTTGTGATTTCAAGAAAGTGGTCTGGGCAGAAATGAGGTGCAGTGCAAAGGATCAAAAGAGGCCAAAAGTAACCTCACAGCTGTTGCAAAAGCAGGGGAAAAATCAAAGAAGTAGGCACTACTTGGATGGGAAGAAATGAGGGACATGGCATTGATACTTCATTTAAAAAAATTAAAAAGCAAAATTCGTGGCCAAAGCAAAAGAGATCAAAAGGCATGGCATGTCATCCAGTGCAGGGACATGCAGCACATACACCAAGGCTTGCCTAAATTGATCCTCCGCGAAGCCAGAAATACAAAAGAAGGACTTAGAACCATTCTGGAAAAGAGATACCAGCAAAGGAAATGAAATTGAAGAAAAAAAAAAAAAAATTGGGAAATTTTGTGACTTCAAGGAAGTGGTCTGGGCAGAAATGAGGTGCAGTGCAAAGGACCAAAAGAGGCCAAAAGTAACCTCACAGCCGTTGCAAAAGCAGGGGAAAAACCAAGGATGCAGGCACTACTTGAATGGGAAGAAATGAGGGACATGGCATAGACACTTAAAAATAAAAAGAAAAACATTAAAAAATCTTTGCCAGAGCAAAAGCCATCAAAAGGCATGGCATGCCATCCAGTGCAGGGACTTGCACCAAAGCTTGCCCAATTGGTCCCCATTGAAATCGCAAGATTCCGTTTGCCTTCCCGAAAGGAAATGAAATTTCCTTTCGGGAAGGCAAACGGAATCTTGCGAGCCCTTCAAAGGAAGGCTTTCAAACACTTGAGAAAGGAGATATCATCAAAAGAAATGCAGTTGAAAAAAAGGCCAAACAAATGGAAAATCGGGAGATATAGTTACAACAAGAAAGTGGTCTGGGCGGAAATGAGGTGCAGTGCAAAGGACCAAAAGAGGCCAAAAGTACCCTCCCAGCCGTTGCAAAAGCAGGGGAAAAATCAAAGAAGTCGGCACTACTTGAATGGGAAGAAATAAGGGACAAGAAATTGAGACTACAAAAAAAGAAAAAAAAAAAAAAAATTCGTGGCCAAAGCAAAAGAGATCAAAAGGCATGGCATGTCATCCAGTGCAGGGACATGCAGCACATACACCAAGGCTTGCCTAAATTGATCCTCCGCGAAGCCAGAAATACAAAAGAAGGACTTAGAAACATTCTGGAAAAGAGATACCTGCAATGGAAAAATAAATTAAAAAAAAAAAAAAAAAATTTGGAAATTTTGTGACTTCAAGGAAGTGGTCTGGGCAGAAATGAGGTGCAGTGCAAAGGAACAAAAGAGGCCAAAAGAAACCTCACAGCCGTTGCAAAAGCAGGGGAAAAACCAAGGATGCAGGCACTACTTGAATGGGAAGAAATGAGGGACATGGCATGGACACTTAAAAATAAAAAGAAAAACATTAAAAAATCTTTGCCAGAGCAAAAGCCATCAAAAGGCATGGCATGCCATCCAGTGCAGGGACTTGCACCAAAGCTTGCCCAATTGGTCCCCATTGAAATCGCAAGATTCCGTTTGCCTTCCCGAAAGGAAATGAAATTTCCTTTCGGGAAGGCAAACGGAATCTTGCGAGCCCTTCACAGGAAGGCTTTCAAACACTTGAGAAAGGAGATACCATCAAAAGAAATGCAGTTGAAAAAAAGGCCCAAAAAATGGAAAATCGGGAGATATAGCTACTACAAGAAGGTGGTCTGGGTGGAAATGAGGTGCAGTGCAAAGGACCAAAAGAGGCCAAAAGTAACCTCCCAGCCGTTGCAAAAGCAGGGGAAAAATCAAAGAAGTAGGCACTACTTGAATGGGAAGAAATAAGGGACAAGAAATTGAGACTACAAAAAAAGAAAAAAAAAAACAAATTCGTGGCCAAAGCAAAAGAGATCAAAAGGCATGGCATGTCATCCAGTGCAGGGACATGCAGCACATACACCAAGGCTTGCCTAAATTGATCCTCCGCGAAGCCAGAAATACAAAAGAAGGACTTATATCCACTCTGGAATAGAGATACCAGCAAAGGAAATGAAATTGAAGAAAAAAAAAAAAAAAAAAATTGGGAAATTTTGTGATTTCAAGAAAGTGGTCTGGGTGGAAATGAGGTGCAGTGCAAAGGACCAAAAGAGGCCAAAAGTAACCTCACAGCTGTTGCAAAAGCAGGGGAAAAATCAAAGAAGTAGGCACTACTTGAATGGGAAGAAATGAGGGACATGGCATTGATATTTCATTTAAAAAAATTAAAAAGCAAAATTCGTGGCCAAAGCAAATGAGATCAAAAGGCATGGCATGTCATCCAGTGCAGGGACATGCAGCACATACACCAAGGCTTGCCTAAATTGATCCTCCGCGAAGCCAGAAATACAAAAGAAGGAGCTACAAACACTCTGGTATAGAGATACCAGCAAAGGAAATGAAATTGAAGAAAAAAAAAAAAGAAATTGGGAAATTTTGTGACTTCAAGAAAGTGGTCTGGGCAGAAATGAGGTGCAGTGCAAAGGAACAAAAGAGGCCAAAAGTAACCTCACAGCTGTTGCAAAAGCAGGGGAAAAATCAAAGAAGTAGGCACTACTTGGATGGGAAGAAATGAGGGACATGGCATGGATACTTCATTTAAAAAAATTAAAAAGCAAAATTCGTGGCCAAAGCAAAAGAGATCAAAAGGCATGGCATGTCATCCAGTGCAGGGACATGCAGCACATACACCAAGGCTTGCCTAAATTGATCCTCCGCGAAGCCAGAAATACAAAAGAAAGACCTACAAACACTCTGGAATAGAGATACCAGCAAAGGAAATGAAATTGAAGAAAAAAAAAAAAAAGAAATTGGGAAATTTTGTGACTTCAAGAAAGTGGTCTGGGCAGAACTGAGGTGCAGTGCAAAGGATCAAAAGAGGCCAAAAGTAACCTCACAGCTGTTGCAAAAGCAGGGGAAAAAACAAAGAAGTAGGCACTACTTGGATGGGAAGAAATGAGGGACATGGCATGGACACTTAAAAATAAAAAGAAAAACATTAAAAAATCTTTGCCAGAGCAAAAGCCATCAAAAGGCATGGCATGCCATCCAGTGCAGGGACTTGCACCAAAGCTTGCCCAATTGGTCCCCATTGAAATCGCAAGATTCCGTTTGCCTTCCCGAAAGGAAATGAAATTTCCTTTCGGGAAGGCAAACGGAATCTTGCGAGCCCTTCAAAGGAAGGCTTTCAAACACTTGAGAAAGGAGATATCATCAAAAGAAATGCAGTTGAAAAAAAGGCCAAACAAATGGAAAATCTGGAGATATAGCTACTACAAGAAGGTGGTCTGGGCGGAAATGAGGTGCAGTGCAAAGGACCAAAAAAGGCCAAAAGTAACCTCACAGCTGTGGCAAAAGCAGGGGAAAAATCAAAGAGATAGGCACTACTTGAATGGGAAGAAATAAGGGACAAGAAATTGAGACTACAAAAAAAGAAAAAAAAAAACAAATTCGTAGCCAAAGCAACAGAGATCAAAAGGCATGGCATGTCATCCAGTGCAGGGACATGCAGCACATACACCAAGGCTTGCCTAAATTGATCCTCCGCGACGCCAGAAATACAAAAGAAGGACTTAGAACCACTCTGGAATAGAGATACCAGCAAAGGAAATGAAATTGAAGAAAAAAAAAAAAAAGAAATTGGGAAATTTTGTGATTTCAAGAAAGTGGTCTGGGCAGAAATGAGGTGCAGTGCAAAGGATCAAAAGAGGCCAAAAGTAACCTCACAGCTGTTGCAAAAGCAGGGGAAAAATCAAAGAAGTAGGCACTACTTGGATGGGAAGAAATGAGGGACATGGCATTGATACTTCATTTAAAAAAATTAAAAAGCAAAATTCGTGGCCAAAGCAAAAGAGATCAAAAGGCATGGCATGTCATCCAGTGCAGGGACATGCAGCACATACACCAAGGCTTGCCTAAATTGATCCTCCGCGAAGCCAGAAATACAAAAGAAGGACTTAGAACCATTCTGGAAAAGAGATACCTGGAATGGAAAAATAAATTGAAGAAAAAAAAAAAAAAAATTGGGAAATTTTGTGACTTCAAGGAAGTGGTCTGGGCAGAAATGAGGTGCAGTGCAAAGGACCAAAAGAGGCCAAAAGAAACCTCACAGCCGTTGCAAAAGCAGGGGAAAAACCAAGGATGCAGGCACTACTTGGATGGGAAGAAATGAGGGACATGGCATGGACACTTAAAAATAAAAAGAAAAACATTAAAAAATCTTTGCCAGAGCAAAAGCCATCAAAAGGCATGGCATGCCATCCAGTGCAGGGACTTGCACCAAAGCTTGCCCAATTGGTCCCCATTGAAATCGCAAGATTCCGTTTGCCTTCCCGAAAGGAAATGAAATTTCCTTTCGGGAAGGCAAACGGAATCTTGCGAGCCCTTCACAGGAAGGCTTTCAAACACTTGAGAAAGGAGATACCATCAAAAGAAATGCAGTTGAAAAAAAGGCCCAAAAAATGGAAAATCGGGAGATATAGCTACTACAAGAAGGTGGTCTGGGCGGAAATGAGGTGCAGTGCAAAGGATCAAAAGAGGCCAAAAGTAACCTCACAGCTGTTGCAAAAGCAGGGGAAAAATCAAAGAAGTAGGCACTACTTGAATGGGAAGAAATAAGGGACAAGAAATTGAGACTACAAAAAAAGAAAAAAAAAATAAAATTCGTGGCCAAAGCAAAAGAGATCAAAAGGCATGGCATGTCATCCAGTGCAGGGACATGCAGCACATACACCAAGGCTTGCCTAAATTGATCCTCCGCGAAGCCAGAAATACAAAAGAAAGACCTACAAACACTCTGGAATAGAGATACCAGCAAAGGAAATGAAATTGAAAATAAAAAACAAAACAAATTGGAAAATTTTGTGACTTCAAGGAAGTGGTCTGGGCAGAAATGAGGTGCAGTGCAAAGGACCAAAAGAGGCCAAAAGTAACCTCACAGCCGTTGCAAAAGCAGGGGAAAAACCAAGGATGCAGGCATTACTTGAATGGGAAGAAATGAGGGACATGGCATGGACACTTAAAAATAAAAAGAAAAACATTAAAAAATCTTTGCCAGAGCAAAAGCCATCAAAAGGCATGGCATGCCATCCAGTGCAGGGACTTGCACCAAAGCTTGCCCGATGGGTCCCCATTGAAATCGCAAGATTCCGTTTGCCTTCCCGAAAGGAAATGAAATTTCCTTTCGGGAAGGCAAACGGAATCTTGCGAGCCCTTCAAAGGAAGGCTTTCAAACACTTGAGAAAGGAGATATCATCAAAAGAAATGCAGTTGAAAAAAAGGCCAAACAAATGGAAAATCGGGAGATATAGTTACAACAAGAAAGTGGTCTGGGCGGAAATGAGGTGCAGTGCAAAGGATCAAAAGAGGCCAAAAGTAACCTCACAGCTGTTGCAAAAGCAGGGGAAAAATCAAAGAAGTAGGCACTACTTGAATGGGAAGAAATAAGGGACAAGAAATTGAGACTACAAAAAAAGAAAAAAAAAATAAAATTCGTGGCCAAAACAAAAGAGATCAAAAGGCATGGCATGTCATCCAGTGCAGGGACATGCAGCACATACACCAAGGCTTGCCTAAATTGATCCTCCGCGAAGCCAGAAATACAAAAGAAAGACCTACAAACACTCTGGAATAGAGATACCAGCAAAGGAAATGAAATTGAAAATAAAAAACAAAACAAATTGGAAAATTTTGTGACTTCAAGGAAGTGGTCTGGGCAGAAATGAGGTGCAGTGCAAAGGACCAAAAGTGGCCAAAAGTAACCTCACAGCCGTTGCAAAAGCAGGGGAAAAACCAAGGATGCAGGCATTACTTGAATGGGAAGAAATGAGGGACATGGCATGGACACTTAAAAATAAAAAGAAAAACATTAAAAAATCTTTGCCAGAGCAAAAGCCATCAAAAGGCATGGCATGCCATCCAGTGCAGGGACTTGCACCAAAGCTTGCCCAATTGGTCCCCATTGAAATCGCAAGATTCCGTTTGCCTTCCCGAAAGGAAATGAAATTTCCTTTCGGGAAGGCAAACGGAATCTTGCGAGCCCTTCAAAGGAAGGCTTTCAAACACTTGAGAAAGGAGATATCATCAAAAGAAATGCAGTTGAAAAAAAGGCCAAAAAAATGGAAAATCGGGAGATATAGTTAGTACAAGAAGGTGGCCTGGGTTGAAATGAGGTGCAGTGCAAAGGACCAAAAGAGGCCAAAAGTAACCTCCCAGCCGTTGCAAAAGCAGGGGAAAAATCAAAGAAGTAGGCACTACTTGAATGGGAAGAAATAAGGGACAAGAAATTGAGACTACAAAAAAAGAAAAAAAAAAAAACAAATTCGTGGCCAAAGCAAAAGAGATCAAAAGGCATGGCATGTCATCCAGTGCAGGGACATGCAGCACATACACCAAGGCTTGCCTAAATTGATCCTCCGCGAAGCCAGAAATACAAAAGAAAGACCTACAAACACTCTGGAATAGAGATACCAGCAAAGGAAATGAAATTGAAGAAAAAAAAAAAAAAAGAAATTGGGAAATTTTGTGATTTCAAGAAAGTGGTCTGGGCAGAAATGAGGTGCAGTGCAAAGGATCAAAAGAGGCCAAAAGTAACCTCACAGCTGTTGCAAAAGCAGGGGAAAAATCAAAGAAGTAGGCACTACTTGGATGGGAAGAAATGAGGGACATGGCATTGATACTTCATTTAAAAAAATTAAAAAGCAAAATTCGTGGCCAAAGCAAAAGAGATCAAAAGGCATGGCATGTCATCCAGTGCAGGGACATGCAGCACATACACCAAGGCTTGCCTAAATTGATCCTCCGCGAAGCCAGAAATACAAAAGAAGGACCTACAAACACTCTGGTATAGAGATACCAGCAAAGGAAATGAAATTGAAGAAAAAAAAAAAAGAAATTGGGAAATTTTGTGACTTCAAGGAAGTGGTCTGGGCAGAAATGAGGTGCAGTGCAAAGGACCAAAAGAGGCCAAAAGTAACCTCACAGCCATTGCAAAAGCAGGGGAAAAACCAAGGATGCAGGCACTACTTGAATGGGAAGAAATGAGGGACATGGCATGGACACTTAAAAATAAAAAGAAAAACATTAAAAAATCTTTGCCAGAGCAAAAGCCATCAAAAGGCATGGCATGCCATCCAGTGCAGGGACTTGCACCAAAGCTTGCCCAATTGGTCCCCATTGAAATCGCAAGATTCCGTTTGCCTTCCCGAAAGGAAATGAAATTTCCTTTCGGGAAGGCAAACGGAATCTTGCGAGCCCTTCAAAGGAAGGCTTTAAAACACTTGAGAAAGGAGATATCATCAAAAGAAATGCAGTTGAAAAAAAGGCCAAACAAATGGAAAATCGGGAGATATAGTTACAACAAGAAAGTGGTCTGGGCGGAAATGAGGTGCAGTGCAAAGGATCAAAAGAGGCCAAAAGTAACCTCACAGCTGTTGCAAAAGCAGGGGAAAAATCAAAGAAGTAGGCACTACTTGAATGGGAAGAAATAAGGGACAAGAAATTGAGACTACAAAAAAAGAAAAAAAAAATAAAATTCGTGGCCAAAGCAAAAGAGATCAAAAGGCATGGCATGTCATCCAGTGCAGGGACATGCAGCACATACACCAAGGCTTGCCTAAATTGATCCTCCGCGAAGCCAGAAATACAAAAGAAAGACCTACAAACACTCTGGAATAGAGATACCAGCAAAGGAAATGAAATTGAAAATAAAAAACAAAACAAATTGGAAAATTTTGTGACTTCAAGGAAGTGGTCTGGGCAGAAATGAGGTGCAGTGCAAAGGACCAAAAGAGGCCAAAAGTAACCTCACAGCCGTTGCAAAAGCAGGGGAAAAACCAAGGATGCAGGCACTACTTGAATGGGAAGAAATGAGGGACATGGCATGGACACTTAAAAATAAAAAGAATAACATTAAAAAATCTTTGCCAGAGCAAAAGCCATCAAAAGGCATGGCATGCCATCCAGTGCAGGGACTTGCACCAAAGCTTGCCCAATTGGTCCCCATTGAAATCGCAAGATTCCGTTTGCCTTCCCGAAAGGAAATGAAATTTCCTTTCGGGAAGGCAAACGGAATCTTGCGAGCCCTTCAAAGGAAGGCTTTCAAACACTTGAGAAAAGAGATATCATCAAAAGAAATGCAGTTAAAAAAAGGCCAAACAAATGGAAAATCTGGAGATATAGTTACAACAAGAAAGTGGTCTGGGTTGAAATGAGGTGCAGTGCAAAGGACCAAAAGAGGCCAAAAGTAACCTCACAGCCGTTGCAAAAGCAGGGGAAAAATCAAAGAAGTAGGCACTACTTGAATGGGAAGAAATAAGGGACAAGAAATTGAGACTACAAAAAAAGAAAAAAAACAAAAAATTCGTGGCCAAAGCAAAAGAGATCAAAAGGCATGGCATGTCATCCAGTGCAGGGACATGCAGCACATACACCAAGGCTTGCCTAAATTGATCCTCCGCGAAGCCAGAAATACAAAAGAAGGACTTAGAACCACTCTGGTATAGAGATACCAGCAAAGGAAATGAAATTGAAGAAAAAAAAAAAAAAGAAATTGGGAAATTTTGTGATTTCAAGAAAGTGGTCTGGGCAGAAATGAGGTGCAGTGCAAAGGATCAAAAGAGGCCAAAAGTAACCTCACAGCTGTTGCAAAAGCAGGGGAAAAATCAAAGAAGTAGGCACTACTTGGATGGGAAGAAATGAGGGACATGGCATTGATACTTCATTTAAAAAAATTAAAAAGCAAAATTCGTGGCCAAAGCAAAAGAGATCAAAAGGCATGGCATGTCATCCAGTGCAGGGACATGCAGCACATACACCAAGGCTTGCCTAAATTGATCCTCCGCGAAGCCAGAAATACAAAAGAAGGACTTAGAACCATTCTGGAAAAGAGATACCAGCAAAGGAAATGAAATTGAAGAAAAAAAAAAAAAAATTGGGAAATTTTGTGACTTCAAGGAAGTGGTCTGGGCAGAAATGAGGTGCAGTGCAAAGGACCAAAAGAGGCCAAAAGTAACCTCACAGCCGTTGCAAAAGCAGGGGAAAAACCAAGGATGCAGGCACTACTTGAATGGGAAGAAATGAGGGACATGGCATGGACACTTAAAAATAAAAAGAAAAACATTAAAAAATCTTTGCCAGAGCAAAAGCCATCAAAAGGCATGGCATGCCATCCAGTGCAGGGACTTGCACCAAAGCTTGCCCAATTGGTCCCCATTGAAATCGCAAGATTCCGTTTGCCTTCCCGAAAGGAAATGAAATTTCCTTTCGGGAAGGCAAACGGAATCTTGCGAGCCCTTCAAAGGAAGGCTTTCAAACACTTGAGAAAGGAGATATCATCAAAAGAAATGCAGTTGAAAAAAAGGCCAAACAAATGGAAAATCGGGAGATATAGTTACAACAAGAAAGTGGTCTGGGCGGAAATGAGGTGCAGTGCAAAGGACCAAAAGAGGCCAAAAGTAACCTCACAGCCGTTGCAAAAGCAGGGGAAAAATCAAAGAAGTAGGCACTACTTGAATGGGAAGAAATAAGGGACAAGAAATTGAGACTACAAAAAAAGAAAAAAAAAAAAAAATTCGTGGCCAAAGCAAAAGAGATCAAAAGGCATGGCATGTCATCCAGTGCAGGGACATGCAGCACATACACCAAGGCTTGCATAAATTGATCCTCCGCGAAGCCAGAAATACAAAAGAAGGACCTACAAACACTCTGGAATAGAGATACCAGCAAAGGAAATGAAATTGAAGAAAAAAAAAAAAAAATTGGGAAATTTTGTGACTTCAAGGAAGTGGTCTGGGCAGAAATGAGGTGCAGTGCAAAGGACCAAAAGAGGCCAAAAGTAACCTCACAGCCGTTGCAGAAGCAGGGGAAAAACCAAGGATGCAGGCACTACTTGAATGGGAAGAAATGAGGGACATGGCATGGACACTTAAAAATAAAAAGAAAAACATTAAAAAATCTTTGCCAGAGCAAAAGCCATCAAAAGGCATGGCATGCCAACCAGTGCAGGGACTTGCACCAAAGCTTGCCCAATTGGTCCCCATTGAAATCGCAAGATTCCGTTTGCCTTCCCGAAAGGAAATGAAATTTCCTTTCGGGAAGGCAAACGGAATCTTGCGAGCCCTTCAAATGAAGGCTTTCAAACACTTGAGAAAGGAGATATCATCAAAAGAAATGCAGTTGAAAAAAAAGCCAAAAAAGTGGAAAATCGGGAGATATAGTTACTACAAGAAGGTGGTCTGGGTTGAAATGAGGTGCAGTGCAAAGGACCAAAAGAGGCCAAAAGTAACCTCACAGCCGTTGCAAAAGCAGGGGAAAAAACAAAGAAGTAGGCACTACTTGGATGGGAAGAAATGAGGGACATGGCATTGATACTTCATTTAAAAAAATTAAAAAGCAAAATTCGTGGCCAAAGCAAAAGAGATCAAAAGGCATGGCATGTCATCCAGTGCAGGGACATGCAGCACATACACCAAGGCTTGCATAAATTGATCCTCCTCGAAGCCAGAAATACAAAAGAAGGACTTAGAACCATTCTGGAAAAGAGATACCTACAAAGGAAATAAAATTGAAGAAAAAAAAAAAAAAAATTGGGAAATTTTGTGACTTCAAGGAAGTGGTCTGGGCAGAAATGAGGTGCAGTGCAAAGGACCAAAAGAGGCCAAAAGTAACCTCACAGCTGTTGCAAAAGCAGGGGAAAAATCAAAGAAGTAGGCACTACCTTAATGGGAAGAAATAAGGGACAAGAATTTGAGACTACAAAAAAAGAAAAAAAAAAAAAAATTAGTGGCCAAAGCAAAAGAGATCAAAAGGCATAGCATGTCATCCAGTGCAGGGACATGCAGCACATACACCAAGGCTTGCCTAAATTGATCCTCCGCGAAGCCTGAAATACAAAAGAAGGACCTACAAACACTCTGGAATAGAGATACCAGCAAAGGAAATGAAATTGAAGAAAAAAAAAAAAGAAATTGGGAAATTTTGTGACTTCAAGGAAGTGGTCTGGGCAGAAATGAGGGGCAGTGCAAAGGACCAAAAGAGGCCAAAAGTAACCTCACAGCCGTTGCAAAAGCAGGGGAAAAACCAAGGATGCAGGCACTACTTGAATGGGAAGAAATGAGGGACATGGCATGGACACTTAAAAATAAAAAGAAAAACATTAAAAAATCTTTGCCAGAGCAAAAGCCATCAAAAGGCATGGCATGCCATCCAGTGCAGGGACTTGCACCAAAGCTTGCCCAATTGGTCCCCATTGAAATCGCAAGATTCCGTTTGCCTTCCCGAAAGGAAATGAAATTTCCTTTCGGGAAGGCAAACGGAATCTTGCGAGCCCTTCAAAGGAAGGCTTTAAAACACTTGAGAAAGGAGATATCATCAAAAGAAATGCAGTTGAAAAAAAGGCCAAACAAATGGAAAATTGGGAGATATAGTTACAACAAGAAAGGGGTCTGGGTGGAAATGAGGTGCAGTGCAAAGGACCAAAAGAGGCCAAAAGTAACCTCACAGCCGTTGCAAAAGCAGGGGAAAAACCAAGGATGCAGGCACTACTTGAATGGGAAGAAATGAGGGACATGGCATGGACACTTAAAAATAAAAAGAAAAACATTAAAAAATCTTTGCCAGAGCAAAAGCCATCAAAAGGCATGGCATGCCATCCAGTGCAGGGACTTGCACCAAAGCTTGCCCAATTGGTCCCCATTGAAATCGCAAGATTCCGTTTGCCTTCCCGAAAGGAAATGAAATTTCCTTTCGGGAAGGCAAACGGAATCTTGCGAGCCCTTCAAAGGAAGGCTTTCAAACACTTGAGAAAGGAGATATCATCAAAAGAAATGCAGTTGAAAAAAAGGCCAAAAAAATGGAAAATCGGGAGATATAGTTACAACAAGAAAGGGGTCTGGGCGGAAATGAGGTGCAGTGCAAAGGACCAAAAGAGGCCAAAAGTAACCTCACAGCCGTTGCAAAAGCAGGGGAAAAATCAAAGAAGTAGGCACTACTTGAATGGGAAGAAATAAGGGACAAGAATTGAGACTACAAAAAAAGAAAAAAAAAAAAAAATTCGTGGCCAAAGCAAAAGAGATCAAAAGGCATGGCATGTCATCCAGTGCAGGGACATGCAGCACATACACCAAGGCTTGCTTAAATTGATCTTCCTTGAAGCCAGAAATACAAAAGAAGGGCTTAGAACCATTCTGGAATAGAGATACCAGCAAAGGAAATGAAATTGAAAATAAAAAACAAAACAAAGTGGGAAATTTTGTGACTTCAAGAAAGTGGTCTGGGCAGAAATGAGGTGCAGTGCAAAGGACCAAAAGAGGCCAAAAGTAACCTCACAGCTGTTGCAAAAGCAGGGGAAAAATCAAAGAAGTAGGCACTACCTTAATGGGAAGAAATAAGGGACAAGAAATTGAGACTACAAAAAAAGAAAAAAAAAAAAAAATTAGTGGCCAAAGCAAAAGAGATCAAAAGGCATAGCATGTCATCCAGTGCAGGGACATGCAGCACATACACCAAGGCTTGCCTAAATTGATCCTCCGCGAAGCCTGAAATACAAAAGAAGGACCTACAAACACTCTGGAATAGAGATACCAGCAAAGGAAATGAAATTGAAAATAAAAAAAAAGAAATTGGGAAATTTTGTGACTTCAAGGAAGTGGTCTGGGCAGAAATGAGGGGCAGTGCAAAGGACCAAAAGAGGCCAAAAGTAACCTCACAGCCGTTGCAAAAGCAGGGGAAAAACCAAGGATGCAGGCACTACTTGAATGGGAAGAAATGAGGGACATGGCATGGACACTTAAAAATAAAAAGAAAAACATTAAAAAATCTTTGCCAGAGCAAAAGCCATCAAAAGGCATGGCATGCCATCCAGTGCAGGGACTTGCACCAAAGCTTGCCCAATTGGTCCGCATTGAAATCGCAAGATTCCGTTTGCCTTCCCGAAAAGAAATGAAATTTCCTTTCGGGAAGGCAAACGGAATCTTGCGAGCCCTTCAAAGGAAGGCTTTCAAACACTTGAGAAAGGAGATATCATCAAAAGAAATGCAGTTGAAAAAAAGGCCAAACAAATGGAAAATCGGGAGATATAGTTACAACAAGAAAGGGGTCTGGGCGGAAATGAGGTGCAGTGCAAAGGACCAAAAGAGGCAAAAAGTAACCTCACAGCTGTTGCAAAAGCAGGGGAAAAATCAAAGAAGTAGGCACTACTTGAATGGGAAGAAATAAGGGACAAGAAATTGAGACTACAAAAAAAGAAAAAAAAAAAAAAATTCGTGGCCAAAGCAAAAGAGATCAAAAGGCATGGCATGTCATCCAGTGCAGGGACATGCAGCACATACACCAAGGCTTGCTTAAATTGATCTTCCTTGAAGCCAGAAATACAAAAGAAGGGCTTAGAACCATTCTGGAATAGAGATACCAGCAAAGGAAATGAAATTGAAAATAAAAAACAAAACAAATTGGGAAATTTTGTGACTTCAAGGAAGTGGTCAGGCAGAAATGAGGTGCAGTGCAAAGGATCAAAAGAGGCCGGAAGTAACCTCACAGCTGTTGCAAAAGCAGGGGAAAAATCAAAGAAGTAGGCATTACTTGGATGGGAAGAAATGAGGGACATGGCATTGATACTTCATTTAAAAAAATTAAAAAGCAAAATTCGTGGCCAAAGCAAAAGAGATCAAAAGGCATGGCATGTCATCCAGTGCAGGGACATGCAGCACATACACCAAGGCTTGCATAAATTGATCCTCCGCGAAGCCAGAAATACAAAAGAAGGACTTAGAACCATTCTGAAAAAGAGATACCAGCAAAGGAAATGAAATTGAAGAAAAAAAAAAAAAATTGGGAAATTTTGTGATTTCAAGAAAGTGGTCTGGGCAGAAATGAGGTGCAGTGCAAAGGATCAAAAGAGGCCAAAAGTAACCTCACAGCTGTTGCAAAAGCAGGGGAAAAATCAAAGAAGTAGGCACTACTTGAATGGGAAGAAATAAGGGACAAGAAATTGAGACTACAAAAAAAGAAAAAAAAAAAAAATTTGTGGCCAAAGCAAAAGAGATCAAAAGGCATAGCATGTCATCCAGTGCAGGGACATGCAGCACATACACCAAGGCTTGCCTAAATTGATCCTCCGCGAAGCCAGAAATACAAAAGAAGGACCTACAAACACTCTGGAATAGAGATACCAGCAAAGGAAATGAAATTGAAGAAAAAAAAAAAAGAAATTGGGAAATTTTGTGACTTCAAGGAAGTGGTCTGGGCAGAAATGAGGTGCAGTGCAAAGGACCAAAAGAGGCCAAAAGTAACCTCACAGCTGTTGCAAAAGCAGGGGAAAAACCAAGGATGCAGGCACTACTTGAATGGGAAGAAATGAGGGACATGGCATGGACACTTAAAAATAAAAAGAAAAACATTAAAAAATCTTTGCCAGAGCAAAAGCCATCAAAAGGCATGGCATGCCATCCAGTGCAGGGACTTGCACCATAGCTTGCCCAATTGGTCCCCATTGAAATCGCAAGATTCCGTTTGCCTTCCCGAAAGGAAATGAAATTTCCTTTTGGGAAGGCAAACGGAATCTTGCGAGCCCTTCAAAGGAAGGCTTTCAAACACTTGAGAAAGGAGATATCATCAAAAGAAATGCAGTTGAAAAAAAGGCCAAACAAATGGAAAATTGGGAGATATAGTTACTACAGGAAGGTGGTCTGGGTGGAAATGAGGTGCAGTGCAAAGGACCAAAAGAGGCCAAAAGTAACCTCACAGCCGTTGCAAAAGCAGGGGAAAAACCAAGGATGCAGGCACTACTTGAATGGGAAGAAATGAGGGACATGGCATGGACACTTAAAAATAAAAAGAAAAACATTAAAAAATCTTTGCCAGAGCAAAAGCCATCAAAAGGCATGGCATGCCATCCAGTGCAGGGACTTGCACCAAAGCTTGCCCAATTGGTCCCCATTGAAATCGCAAGATTCCGTTTGCCTTCCCGAAAGGAAATGAAATTTCCTTTCGGGAAGGCAAACGGAATCTTGCGAGCCCTTCAAAGGAAGGCTTTCAAACACTTGAGAAAGGAGATATCATCAAAAGAAATGCAGTTGAAAAAAAGGCCAAACAAATGGAAAATCGGGAGATATAGTTACAACAAGAAAGTGGTCTGGGCGGAAATGAGGTGCAGTGCAAAGGACCAAAAGAGGCCAAAAGTAACCTCACAGCCGTTGCAAAAGCAGGGGAAAAATCAAAGAAGTAGGCACTACTTGAATGGGAAGAAATAAGGGACAAGAAATTGAGACTACAAAAAAAGAAAAAAAAAAAAAATTCGTGGCCAAAGCAAAAGAGATCAAAAGGCATGGCATGTCATCCGGTGCAGGGACATGCAGCACATACACCAAGGCTTGCTTAAATTGATCTTCCTTGAAGCCAGAAATACAAAAGAAGGACTTAGAACCATTCTGGAATAGAGATACCAGCAAAGGAAATGAAATTGAAAATAAAAAACAAAACAAATTGGGAAATTTTGTGACTTCAAGGAAGTGGTCTGGGCAGAAATGAGGTGCAGTGCAAAGGACCAAAAGAGGCCAAAAGTAACCTCACAGCCGTTGCAAAAGCAGGGGAAAAACCAAGGATGCAGGCACTACTTGAATGGGAAGAAATGAGGGACATGGCATGGACACTTAAAAATAAAAAGGAAAACATTAAAAAATCTTTGCCAGAGCAAAAGCCATCAAAAGGCATGGCATGCCATCCAGTGCAGGGACTTGCACCAAAGCTTGCCCAATTGGTCCCCATTGAAATCGCAAGATTCCGTTTGCCTTCCCGAAAGGAAATTTCATTTCCTTTCGGGAAGGCAAACGGAATCTTGCGAGCCCTTCAAAGGAAGGCTTTCAAACACTTGAGAAAGGAGATATCATCAAAAGAAATGCAGTTGAAAAAAAGGCCAAAAAAATGGAAAATCGGGAGATATAGTTACTACAGGAAGGTGGTCTGGGTGGAAATGAGGTGCAGTGCAAAGGACCAAAAGAGGCCAAAAGTAACCTCACAGCTGTTGCAAAAGCAGAGGAAAAATCAAAGAAGTAGGCACTACTTGAATGGGAAGAAATAAGGGACAAGAAATTGAGACTACAAAAAAAGAAAAAAAAAAACAAATTCGTGGCCAAAGCAAAAGAGATCAAAAGGCATGGCATGTCATCCAGTGCAGGGACATGCAGCACATACACCAAGGCTTGCCTAAATTGATCCTCCGCGAAGCTAGAAATACAAAAGAAGGACTTAGAACCACTCTGGAATAGAGATACCAGCAAAGGAAATGAAATTGAAGAAAAAAATAAAAAAGAAATTGGGAAATTTTGTGATTTCAAGAAAGTGGTCTGGGCAGAAATGAGGTGCAGTGCAAAGGATCAAAAGAGGCCAAAAGTAACCTCACAGCTGTTGCAAAAGCAGGGGAAAAATCAAAGAAGTAGGCACTACTTGGATGGGAAGAAATGAGGGACATGGCATTGATACTTCATTTAAAAAAATTAAAAAGCAAAATTCGTGGCCAAAGCAAAAGAGATCAAAAGGCATGGCATGTCATCCTGTGCAGGGACATGCTGCACATACACCAAGGCTTGCTTAAATTGAGCTTCCTTGAAGCCAGAAATACAAAAGAAGGGCTTAGAACCATTCTGGAATAGAGATACCAGCAAAGGAAATGAAATTGAAAATAAAAAAAAAGAAATTGGGAAATTTTGTGACTTCAAGGAAGTGGTCTGGGCAGAAATGAGGTGCAGTGCAAAGGATCAAAAGAGGCCAAAAGTAACCTCACAGCCGTTGCAAAAGCAGGGGAAAAATCAAGGATGCAGGCACTACTTGAATGGGAAGAAATGAAGGACATGGCATGGACACTTCATTTAAAAAAATTAAAAAGCAAAATTCGTGGCCAAAGTAAAAGAGATCAAAAGGCATGGCATGTCATCCAGTGCAGGGACATGCAGCACATACACCTAGGCTTGCCTAAATTGATCCTCCGCGAAGCCAGAAATACAAAAGAAGGACTTAGAACCACTCTGGAATAGAGATACCAGCAAAGGAAATGAAATTGAAGAAAAAAATAAAAAAGAAATTGGGAAATTTTGTGATTTCAAGAAAGTGGTCTGGGCAGAAATGAGGTGCAGTGCAAAGGATCAAAAGAGGCCAAAAGTAACCTCACAGCTGTTGCAAAAGCAGGGGAAAAATCAAAGAAGTAGGCACTACTTGGATGGGAAGTAATGAGGGACATGGCATGGACACTTAAAAATAAAAAGAAAAACATTAAAAATTCTTTGCCAGATCAAAAGCCATCAAAAGGCATGGCATGCCATCCAGTGCAGGGACTTGCACCAAAGCTTGCCCAATTGGTCCCCATTGAAATCGCAAGATTCCGTTTGCCTTCCCGAAAGGAAATGAAATTTCCTTTCGGGAAGGCAAACGGAATCTTGCGAGCCCTTCAAAGGAAGGCTTTCAAACACTTGAGAAAGGAGATATCATCAAAAGAAATGCAGTTGAAAAAAAGGCCAAAAAAATGGAAAATCGGGAGATATAGTTACTACAGGAAGGTGGTCTGGGTGGAAATGAGGTGCAGTGCAAAGGACCAAAAGAGGCCAAAAGTAACCTCCCAGCCGTTGCAAAAGCAGGGGAAAAATCAAAGAAGTAGGCACTACTTGAATGGGAAGAAATGAGGGACATGGCATGGACACTTAAAAATAAAAAGAAAAACATTAAAAAATCTTTGCCAGAGCAAAAGCCATCAAAAGGCATGGCATGCCATCCAGTGCAGGGACTTGCACCAAAGCTTGCCCAATGGGTCCCCATTGAAATCGCAAGATTCCGTTTGCCTTCCCGAAAGGAAATGAAATTTCCTTTCGGGAAGGCAAACGGAATCTTGCGAGCCCTTCAAAGGAAGGCTTTCAAACACTTGAGAAAGGAGATATCATCAAAAGAAATGCAGTTGAAAAAAAGGCCAAACAAATGGAAAATCGGGAGATATAGTTACAACAAGAAAGGGGTCTGGGCGGAAATGAGGTGCAGTGCAAAGGATCAAAAGAGGCAAAAAGTAACCTCACAGCTGTTGCAAAAGCAGGGGAAAAATCAAAGAAGTAGGCACTACTTGAATGGGAAGAAATAAGGGACAAGAAATTGAGACTACAAAAAAAGAAAAAAAAAAAAAAATTCGTGGCCAAAGCAAAAGAGATCAAAAGGCATGGCATGTCATCCAGTGCAGGGACATGCAGCACATACACCAAGGCTTGCTTAAATTGATCTTCCTTGAAGCCAGAAATACAAAAGAAGGGCTTTGAACCATTCTGGAATAGAGATACCAGCCAAGGAAATGAAATTGAAAAAAAAAAACAAAGCAAATTGGGAAATTTTGTGACTTCAAGGAAGTGGTCTGGGCAGAAATGAGGTGCAGTGCAAAGGATCAAAAGAGGCCAGAAGTAACCTCACAGCTGTTGCAAAAGCAGGGGAAAAATCAAAGAAGTAGGCACTACTTGGATGGGAAGAAATGAGGGACATGGCATTGATACTTCATTTAAAAAAATTAAAAAGCAAAATTCGTGGCCAAAGCAAAAGAGATCAAAAGGCATGGCATGTCATCCAGTGCAGGGACATGCAGCACATACACCAAGGCTTGCATAAATTGATCCTCCGCGAAGCCAGAAATACAAAAGAAGGACTTAGAACCATTCTGAAAAAGAGATACCAGCAAAGGAAATAAAATTGAAGAAAAAAAAAAAAATTGGGAAATTTTGTGACTTCAAGGAAGTGGTCTGGGCAGAAATGAGGTGCAGTGCAAAGGACCAAAAGAGGCCAAAAGTAACCTCACAGCTGTTGCAAAAGCAGGGGAAAAATCAAAGAAGTAGGCACTACTTGAATGGGAAGAAATAAGGGACAAGAAATTGAGACTACAAAAAAAGAAAAAAAAAAAAAATTCGTGGCCAAAGCAAAAGAGATCAAAAGGCATAGCATGTCATCCAGTGCAGGGACATGCAGCACATACACCAAGGCTTGCCTAAATTGATCCTCCGCGAAGCCAGAAATACAAAAGAAGGACCTACAAACACTCTGGTATAGAGATACCAGCAAAGGAAATGAAATTGAAGAAAAAAAAAAAAGAAATTGGGAAATTTTGTGACTTCAAGGAAGTGGTCTGGGCAGAAATGAGGTGCAGTGCAAAGGACCAAAAGAGGCCAAAGGTAACCTCACAGCCGTTGCAAAAGCAGGGGAAAAACCAAGGATGCAGGCACTACTTGAATGGGAAGAAATGAGGGACATGGCATAGACACTCAAAAATAAAAAGAAAAACATTAAAAAATCTTTGCCAGAGCAAAAGCCATCAAAAGGCATGGCATGCCATCCAGTGCAGGGACTTGCACCAAAGCTTGCCCAATTGGTCCCCATTGAAATCGCAAGATTCCGTTTGCCTTCCCGAAAGGAAATGAAATTTCCTTTCGGGAAGGCAAACGGAATCTTGCGAGCCCTTCAAAGGAAGGCTTTCAAACACTTGAGAAAGGAGATATCATCAAAAGAAATGCAGTTGAAAGAAAGGCCAAACAAATGGAAAATCGGGAGATATAGTTACAACAAGAAAGTGGTCTGGGCGGAAATGAGGTGCAGTGCAAAGGACCAAAAGAGGCAAAAAGTAACCTCACAGCTGTTGCAAAAGCAGGGGAAAAATCAAAGAAGTAGGCACTACTTGAATGGGAAGAAATAAGGGACAAGAAATTGAGACTACAAAAAAAGAAAAAAAAAAAAAAATTCGTGGCCAAAGCAAATGAGATCAAAAGGCATGGCATGTCATCCAGTGCAGGGACATGCAGCACATACACCAAGGCTTGCCTAAATTGATCCTCCACGAAGCCAGAAATACAAAAGAAGGGCTTAGAACCATTCTGGAATAGAGATACCAGCAAACGAAATGAAATTGAAGAAAAAAAAAAAAAAGAAATTGGGAAATTTTGTGATTTCAAGAAAGTGGTCTGGGCAGAAATGAGGTGCAGTGCAAAGGATCAAAAGAGGCCAAAAGTAACCTCACAGCCGTTGCAAAAGCAGGGGAAAAACCAAGGATGCAGGCACTACTTGAATGGGAAGAAATGAGGGACATGGCATGGACACTTAAAAATAAAAAGAAAAACATTAAAAAATCTTTGCCAGAGCAAAAGCCATCAAAAGGCATGGCATGCCATCCAGTGCAGGGACTTGCACCAAAGCTTGCCCAATTGGTCCCCATTGAAATCGCAAGATTCCGTTTGCCTTCCCGAAAGGAAATGAAATTTCCTTTCGGGAAGGCAAACGGAATCTTGCGAGCCCTTCAAAGGAAGGCTTTCAAACACTTGAGAAAGGAGATATCATCAAAAGAAATGCAGTTGAAAAAAAGGCCAAAAAAATGGAAAATCGGGAGATATAGTTACTACAGGAAGGTGGTCTGGGTGGAAATGAGGTGCAGTGCAAAGGATCAAAAGAGGCCAAAAGTAACCTCACAGCCGTTGCAAAAGCAGAGGAAAAATCAAAGAAGTAGGCACTACTTGAATGGGAAGAAATAAGGGACAAGAAATTGAGACTACAAAAAAAGAAAAAAAACAAAAAATTCGTGGCCAAAGCAAAAGAGATCAAAAGGCATGGCATGTCATCCAGTGCAGGGACATGCAGCACATACACCAAGGCTTGCCTAAATTGATCCTCCGCGAAGCCAGAAATACAAAAGAAGGACTTAGAACCACTCTGGTATAGAGATACCAGCAAAGGAAATGAAATTGAAGAAAAAAAAAAAAAAGAAATTGGGAAATTTTGTGATTTCAAGAAAGTGGTCTGGGCAGAAATGAGGTGCAGTGCAAAGGATCAAAAGAGGCCAAAAGTAACCTCACAGCTGTTGCAAAAGCAGGGGAAAAATCAAAGAAGTAGGCACTACTTGGATGGGAAGAAATGAGGGACATGGCATTGATACTTCATTTAAAAAAATTAAAAAGCAAAATTCGTGGCCAAAGCAAAAGAGATCAAAAGGCATGGCATGTCATCCAGTGCAGGGACATGCAGCACATACACCAAGGCTTGCCTAAATTGATCCTCCGCGAAGCCAGAAATACAAAAGAAGGACTTAGAACCATTCTGGAAAAGAGATACCAGCAAAGGAAATGAAATTGAAGAAAAAAAAAAAAAAATTGGGAAATTTTGTGACTTCAAGGAAGTGGTCTGGGCAGAAATGAGGTGCAGTGCAAAGGACCAAAAGAGGCCAAAAGTAACCTCACAGCCGTTGCAAAAGCAGGGGAAAAACCAAGGATGCAGGCACTACTTGAATGGGAAGAAATGAGGGACATGGCATAGACACTTAAAAATAAAAAGAAAAACATTAAAAAATCTTTGCCAGAGCAAAAGCCATCAAAAGGCATGGCATGCCATCCAGTGCAGGGACTTGCACCAAAGCTTGCCCAATTGGTCCCCATTGAAATCGCAAGATTCCGTTTGCCTTCCCGAAAGGAAATGAAATTTCCTTTCGGGAAGGCAAACGGAATCTTGCGAGCCCTTCAAAGGAAGGCTTTCAAACACTTGAGAAAGGAGATATCATCAAAAGAAATGCATTTGAAAAAAAGGCCAAAAAAATGGAAAATCGGGAGATATAGTTACTACAGGAAGGTGGTCTGGGTGGAAATGAGGTGCAGTGCAAAGGACCAAAAGAGGCCAAAAGTAACCTCACAGCCGTTGCAAAAGCAGAGGAAAAATCAAAGAAGTAGGCACTACTTGAATGGGAAGAAATAAGGGACAAGAAATTGAGACTACAAAAAAAGAAAAAAAAAAAAAAATTCGTGGCCAAAGCAAATGAGATCAAAAGGCATGGCATGTCATCCAGTGCAGGGACATGCAGCACATACACCAAGGCTTGCCTAAATTGATCCTCCACGAAGCCAGAAATATAAAAGAAGGGCTTAGTACCATTCTGGAATAGAGATACCAGCAAAGGAAATGAAATTGAAAATAAAAAACAAAACAAATTGGGAAATTTTGTGACTTCAAGGAAGTGGTCTGGGCAGAAATGAGGTGCAGTGCAAAGGACCAAAAGAGGCCAAAAGTAACCTCACAGCCGTTGCAAAAGCAGGGGAAAATCCAAGGATGCAGGCACTACTTGAATGGGAAGAAATGAGGGACATGGCATGGACACTTAAAAATAAAAAGAAAAACATTAAAAAATCTTTGCCAGAGCAAAAGCCATCAAAAGGCATGGCATGCCATCCAGTGCAGGGACTTGCACCAAAGCTTGCCCAATTGGTCCCCATTGAAATCGCAAGATTCCGTTTGCCTTCCCGAAAGGAAATGAAATTTCCTTTCGGGAAGACAAACGGAATCTTGCGAGCCCTTCAAAGGAAGGCTTTCAAACACTTGAGAAAGGAGATATCATCAAAAGAAATGCAGTTGAAAAAAAGGCCAAAAAAATGGAAAATCGGGAGATATAGTTACTACAGGAAGGTGGTCTGGGTGGAAATGAGGTGCAGTGCAAAGGACCAAAAGAGGCCAAAAGTAACCTCACAGCCGTTGCAAAAGCAGAGGAAAAATCAAAGAAGTAGGCACTACTTGAATGGGAAGAAATAAGGGACAAGAAATTGAGACTACAAAAAAAGAAAAAAAAAAAAAAATTCATGGCCAAAGCAAAAGAGATCAAAAGGCATGGCATGTCATCCAGTGCAGGGACATGCAGCACATACACCAAGGCTTGCCTAAATTGATCCTCCGCGAAGCCAGAAATACAAAAGAAGGACTTAGAACCACTCTGGAATAGAGATACCAGCAAAGGAAATGAAATTGAAGAAAAAAAAAAAAAAGAAATTGGGAAATTTTGTGATTTCAAGAAAGTGGTCTGGGCAGAAATGAGGTGCAGTGCAAAGGATCAAAAGAGGCCAAAAGTAACCTCACAGCCGTTGCAAAAGCAGGGGAAAAACCAAGGATGCAGGCACTACTTGAATGGGAAGAAATGAGGGACATGGCATGGACACTTAAAAATAAAAAGAAAAACATTAAAAAATCTTTGCCAGAGCAAAAGCCATCAAAAGGCATGGCATGCCATCCAGTGCAGGGACTTGCACCAAAGCTTGCCCAATTGGTCCCCATTGAAATCGCAAGATTCCGTTTGCCTTCCCGAAAGGAAATGAAATTTCCTTTCGGGAAGGCAAACGGAATCTTGCGAGCCCTTCAAAGGAAGGCTTTCAAACACTTGAGAAAGGAGATATCATCAAAAGAAATGCAGTTGAAAAAAAGGCCAAAAAAATGGAAAATCGGGAGATATAGTTACTACAGGAAGGTGGTCTGGGTGGAAATGAGGTGCAGTGCAAAGGATCAAAAGAGGCCAAAAGTAACCTCACAGCCGTTGCAAAAGCAGAGGAAAAATCAAAGAAGTAGGCACTACTTGAATGGGAAGAAATAAGGGACAAGAAATTGAGACTACAAAAAAAGAAAAAAAACAAAAAATTCGTGGCCAAAGCAAAAGAGATCAAAAGGCATGGCATGTCATCCAGTGCAGGGACATGCAGCACATACACCAAGGCTTGCCTAAATTGATCCTCCGCGAAGCCAGAAATACAAAAGAAGGACTTAGAACCACTCTGGTATAGAGATACCAGCAAAGGAAATGAAATTGAAGAAAAAAAAAAAAAAGAAATTGGGAAATTTTGTGATTTCAAGAAAGTGGTCTGGGCAGAAATGAGGTGCAGTGCAAAGGATCAAAAGAGGCCAAAAGTAACCTCACAGCTGTTGCAAAAGCAGGGGAAAAATCAAAGAAGTAGGCACTACTTGGATGGGAAGAAATGAGGGACATGGCATTGATACTTCATTTAAAAAAATTAAAAAGCAAAATTCGTGGCCAAAGCAAAAGAGATCAAAAGGCATGGCATGTCATCCAGTGCAGGGACATGCAGCACATACACCAAGGCTTGCCTAAATTGATCCTCCGCGAAGCCAGAAATACAAAAGAAGGACTTAGAACCATTCTGGAAAAGAGATACCAGCAAAGGAAATGAAATTGAAGAAAAAAAAAAAAAAATTGGGAAATTTTGTGACTTCAAGGAAGTGGTCTGGGCAGAAATGAGGTGCAGTGCAAAGGAACAAAAGAGGCCAAAAGTAACCTCACAGCCGTTGCAAAAGCAGGGGAAAAACCAAGGATGCAGGCACTACTTGAATGGGAAGAAATGAGGGACATGGCATGGACACTTAAAAATAAAAAGAAAAACATTAAAAAATCTTTGCCAGAGCAAAAGCCATCAAAAGGCATGGCATGCCATCCAGTGCAGGGACTTGCACCAAAGCTTGCCCAATTGGTCCCCATTGAAATCGCAAGATTCCGTTTGCCTTCCCGAAAGGAAATGAAATTTCCTTTCGGGAAGGCAAACGGAATCTTGCGAGCCCTTCAAAGGAAGGCTTTCAAACACTTGAGAAAGGAGATATCATCAAAAGAAATGCAGTTGAAAAAAAGGCCAAACAAATGGAAAATCGGGAGATATAGTTACAACAAGAAAGTGGTCTGGGCGGAAATGAGGTGCAGTGCAAAGGACCAAAAGAGGCCAAAAGTACCCTCCCAGCCGTTGCAAAAGCAGGGGAAAAATCAAAGAAGTCGGCACTACTTGAATGGGAAGAAATAAGGGACAAGAAATTGAGACTACAAAAAAAGAAAAAAAAAAAAAAATTCGTGGCCAAAGCAAAAGAGATCAAAAGGCATGGCATGTCATCCAGTGCAGGGACATGCAGCACATACACCAAGGCTTGCCTAAATTGATCCTCCGCGAAGCCAGAAATACAAAAGAAGGACTTAGAAACATTCTGGAAAAGAGATACCTGCAATGGAAAAATAAATTAAAAAAAAAAAAAAAAAATTGGGAAATTTTGTGACTTCAAGGAAGTGGTCTGGGCAGAAATGAGGTGCAGTGCAAAGGAACAAAAGAGGCCAAAAGAAACCTCACAGCCGTTGCAAAAGCAGGGGAAAAACCAAGGATGCAGGCACTACTTGAATGGGAAGAAATGAGGGACATGGCATGGACACTTAAAAATAAAAAGAAAAACATTAAAAAATCTTTGCCAGAGCAAAAGCCATCAAAAGGCATGGCATGCCATCCAGTGCAGGGACTTGCACCAAAGCTTGCCCAATTGGTCCCCATTGAAATCGCAAGATTCCGTTTGCCTTCCCGAAAGGAAATGAAATTTCCTTTCGGGAAGGCAAACGGAATCTTGCGAGCCCTTCACAGGAAGGCTTTCAAACACTTGAGAAAGGAGATACCATCAAAAGAAATGCAGTTGAAAAAAAGGCCCAAAAAATGGAAAATCGGGAGATATAGCTACTACAAGAAGGTGGTCTGGGTGGAAATGAGGTGCAGTGCAAAGGACCAAAAGAGGCCAAAAGTAACCTCCCAGCCGTTGCAAAAGCAGGGGAAAAATCAAAGAAGTAGGCACTACTTGAATGGGAAGAAATAAGGGACAAGAAATTGAGACTACAAAAAAAGAAAAAAAAAAACAAATTCGTGGCCAAAGCAAAAGAGATCAAAAGGCATGGCATGTCATCCAGTGCAGGGACATGCAGCACATACACCAAGGCTTGCCTAAATTGATCCTCCGCGAAGCCAGAAATACAAAAGAAGGACTTAGAACCACTCTGGTATAGAGATACCAGCAAAGGAAATGAAATTGAAGAAAAAAAAAAAAAAGAAATTGGGAAATTTTGTGATTTCAAGAAAGTGGTCTGGGCAGAAATGAGGTGCAGTGCAAAGGATCAAAAGAGGCCAAAAGTAACCTCACAGCTGTTGCAAAAGCAGGGGAAAAATCAAAGAAGTAGGCACTACTTGGATGGGAAGAAATGAGGGACATGGCATTGATACTTCATTTAAAAAAATTAAAAAGCAAAATTCGTGGCCAAAGCAAAAGAGATCAAAAGGCATGGCATGTCATCCAGTGCAGGGACATGCAGCACATACACCAAGGCTTGCCTAAATTGATCCTCCGCGAAGCCAGAAATACAAAAGAAGGACTTAGAACCATTCTGGAAAAGAGATACCAGCAAAGGAAATGAAATTGAAGAAAAAAAAAAAAAAATTGGGAAATTTTGTGACTTCAAGGAAGTGGTCTGGGCAGAAATGAGGTGCAGTGCAAAGGAACAAAAGAGGCCAAAAGTAACCTCACAGCCGTTGCAAAAGCAGGGGAAAAACCAAGGATGCAGGCACTACTTGAATGGGAAGAAATGAGGGACATGGCATGGACACTTAAAAATAAAAAGAAAAACATTAAAAAATCTTTGCCAGAGCAAAAGCCATCAAAAGGCATGGCATGCCATCCAGTGCAGGGACTTGCACCAAAGCTTGCCCAATTGGTCCCCATTGAAATCGCAAGATTCCGTTTGCCTTCCCGAAAGGAAATGAAATTTCCTTTCGGGAAGGCAAACGGAATCTTGCGAGCCCTTCAAAGGAAGGCTTTCAAACACTTGAGAAAGGAGATATCATCAAAAGAAATGCAGTTGAAAAAAAGGCCAAACAAATGGAAAATCGGGAGATATAGTTACAACAAGAAAGTGGTCTGGGCGGAAATGAGGTGCAGTGCAAAGGACCAAAAGAGGCCAAAAGTACCCTCCCAGCCGTTGCAAAAGCAGGGGAAAAATCAAAGAAGTCGGCACTACTTGAATGGGAAGAAATAAGGGACAAGAAATTGAGACTACAAAAAAAGAAAAAAAAAAAAAAATTCGTGGCCAAAGCAAAAGAGATCAAAAGGCATGGCATGTCATCCAGTGCAGGGACATGCAGCACATACACCAAGGCTTGCCTAAATTGATCCTCCGCGAAGCCAGAAATACAAAAGAAGGACTTAGAAACATTCTGGAAAAGAGATACCTGCAATGGAAAAATAAATTAAAAAAAAAAAAAAAAAATTGGGAAATTTTGTGACTTCAAGGAAGTGGTCTGGGCAGAAATGAGGTGCAGTGCAAAGGAACAAAAGAGGCCAAAAGAAACCTCACAGCCGTTGCAAAAGCAGGGGAAAAACCAAGGATGCAGGCACTACTTGAATGGGAAGAAATGAGGGACATGGCATGGACACTTAAAAATAAAAAGAAAAACATTAAAAAATCTTTGCCAGAGCAAAAGCCATCAAAAGGCATGGCATGCCATCCAGTGCAGGGACTTGCACCAAAGCTTGCCCAATTGGTCCCCATTGAAATCGCAAGATTCCGTTTGCCTTCCCGAAAGGAAATGAAATTTCCTTTCGGGAAGGCAAACGGAATCTTGCGAGCCCTTCACAGGAAGGCTTTCAAACACTTGAGAAAGGAGATACCATCAAAAGAAATGCAGTTGAAAAAAAGGCCCAAAAAATGGAAAATCGGGAGATATAGCTGCTACAAGAAGGTGGTCTGGGTGGAAATGAGGTGCAGTGCAAAGGACCAAAAGAGGCCAAAAGTAACCTCCCAGCCGTTGCAAAAGCAGGGGAAAAATCAAAGAAGTAGGCACTACTTGAATGGGAAGAAATAAGGGACAAGAAATTGAGACTACAAAAAAAGAAAAAAAAAAACAAATTCGTGGCCAAAGCAAAAGAGATCAAAAGGCATGGCATGTCATCCAGTGCAGGGACATGCAGCACATACACCAAGGCTTGCCTAAATTGATCCTCCGCGAAGCCAGAAATACAAAAGAAGGACTTATATCCACTCTGGAATAGAGATACCAGCAAAGGAAATGAAATTGAAGAAAAAAAAAAAAAAAAAAATTGGGAAATTTTGTGATTTCAAGAAAGTGGTCTGGGTGGAAATGAGGTGCAGTGCAAAGGACCAAAAGAGGCCAAAAGTAACCTCACAGCTGTTGCAAAAGCAGGGGAAAAATCAAAGAAGTAGGCACTACTTGAATGGGAAGAAATAAGGGACATGGCATTGATATTTCATTTAAAAAAATTAAAAAGCAAAATTCGTGGCCAAAGCAAATGAGATCAAAAGGCATGGCATGTCATCCAGTGCAGGGACATGCAGCACATACACCAAGGCTTGCCTAAATTGATCCTCCGCGAAGCCAGAAATACAAAAGAAGGAGCTACAAACACTCTGGTATAGAGATACCAGCAAAGGAAATGAAATTGAAGAAAAAAAAAAAAGAAATTGGGAAATTTTGTGACTTCAAGAAAGTGGTCTGGGCAGAAATGAGGTGCAGTGCAAAGGAACAAAAGAGGCCAAAAGTAACCTCACAGCTGTTGCAAAAGCAGGGGAAAAATCAAAGAAGTAGGCACTACTTGGATGGGAAGAAATGAGGGACATGGCATGGATACTTCATTTAAAAAAATTAAAAAGCAAAATTCGTGGCCAAAGCAAAAGAGATCAAAAGGCATGGCATGTCATCCAGTGCAGGGACATGCAGCACATACACCAAGGCTTGCCTAAATTGATCCTCCGCGAAGCCAGAAATACAAAAGAAAGACCTACAAACACTCTGGAATAGAGATACCAGCAAAGGAAATGAAATTGAAGAAAAAAAAAAAAAAGAAATTGGGAAATTTTGTGACTTCAAGAAAGTGGTCTGGGCAGAACTGAGGTGCAGTGCAAAGGATCAAAAGAGGCCAAAAGTAACCTCACAGCTGTTGCAAAAGCAGGGGAAAAAACAAAGAAGTAGGCACTACTTGGATGGGAAGAAATGAGGGACATGGCATGGACACTTAAAAATAAAAAGAAAAACATTAAAAAATCTTTGCCAGAGCAAAAGCCATCAAAAGGCATGGCATGCCATCCAGTGCAGGGACTTGCACCAAAGCTTGCCCAATTGGTCCCCATTGAAATCGCAAGATTCCGTTTGCCTTCCCGAAAGGAAATGAAATTTCCTTTCGGGAAGGCAAACGGAATCTTGCGAGCCCTTCAAAGGAAGGCTTTCAAACACTTGAGAAAGGAGATATCATCAAAAGAAATGCAGTTGAAAAAAAGGCCAAACAAATGGAAAATCTGGAGATATAGCTACTACAAGAAGGTGGTCTGGGCGGAAATGAGGTGCAGTGCAAAGGACCAAAAAAGGCCAAAAGTAACCTCACAGCTGTGGCAAAAGCAGGGGAAAAATCAAAGAGATAGGCACTACTTGAATGGGAAGAAATAAGGGACAAGAAATTGAGACTACAAAAAAAGAAAAAAAAAAACAAATTCGTAGCCAAAGCAACAGAGATCAAAAGGCATGGCATGTCATCCAGTGCAGGGACATGCAGCACATACACCAAGGCTTGCCTAAATTGATCCTCCGCGACGCCAGAAATACAAAAGAAGGACTTAGAACCACTCTGGAATAGAGATACCAGCAAAGGAAATGAAATTGAAGAAAAAAAAAAAAAAGAAATTGGGAAATTTTGTGATTTCAAGAAAGTGGTCTGGGCAGAAATGAGGTGCAGTGCAAAGGATCAAAAGAGGCCAAAAGTAACCTCACAGCTGTTGCAAAAGCAGGGGAAAAATCAAAGAAGTAGGCACTACTTGGATGGGAAGAAATGAGGGACATGGCATTGATACTTCATTTAAAAAAATTAAAAAGCAAAATTCGTGGCCAAAGCAAAAGAGATCAAAAGGCATGGCATGTCATCCAGTGCAGGGACATGCAGCACATACACCAAGGCTTGCCTAAATTGATCCTCCGCGAAGCCAGAAATACAAAAGAAAGACCTACAAACACTCTGGAATAGAGATACCAGCAAAGGAAATGAAATTGAAAATAAAAAACAAAACAAATTGGAAAATTTTGTGACTTCAAGGAAGTGGTCTGGGCAGAAATGAGGTGCAGTGCAAAGGACCAAAAGAGGCCAAAAGTAACCTCACAGCCGTTGCAAAAGCAGGGGAAAAACCAAGGATGCAGGCATTACTTGAATGGGAAGAAATGAGGGACATGGCATGGACACTTAAAAATAAAAAGAAAAACATTAAAAAATCTTTGCCAGAGCAAAAGCCATCAAAAGGCATGGCATGCCATCCAGTGCAGGGACTTGCACCAAAGCTTGCCCGATGGGTCCCCATTGAAATCGCAAGATTCCGTTTGCCTTCCCGAAAGGAAATGAAATTTCCTTTCGGGAAGGCAAACGGAATCTTGCGAGCCCTTCAAAGGAAGGCTTTCAAACACTTGAGAAAGGAGATATCATCAAAAGAAATGCAGTTGAAAAAAAGGCCAAACAAATGGAAAATCGGGAGATATAGTTACAACAAGAAAGTGGTCTGGGCGGAAATGAGGTGCAGTGCAAAGGATCAAAAGAGGCCAAAAGTAACCTCACAGCTGTTGCAAAAGCAGGGGAAAAATCAAAGAAGTAGGCACTACTTGAATGGGAAGAAATAAGGGACAAGAAATTGAGACTACAAAAAAAGAAAAAAAAAATAAAATTCGTGGCCAAAGCAAAAGAGATCAAAAGGCATGGCATGTCATCCAGTGCAGGGACATGCAGCACATACACCAAGGCTTGCCTAAATTGATCCTCCGCGAAGCCAGAAATACAAAAGAAAGACCTACAAACACTCTGGAATAGAGATACCAGCAAAGGAAATGAAATTGAAAATAAAAAACAAAACAAATTGGAAAATTTTGTGACTTCAAGGAAGTGGTCTGGGCAGAAATGAGGTGCAGTGCAAAGGACCAAAAGTGGCCAAAAGTAACCTCACAGCCGTTGCAAAAGCAGGGGAAAAACCAAGGATGCAGGCATTACTTGAATGGGAAGAAATGAGGGACATGGCATGGACACTTAAAAATAAAAAGAAAAACATTAAAAAATCTTTGCCAGAGCAAAAGCCATCAAAAGGCATGGCATGCCATCCAGTGCAGGGACTTGCACCAAAGCTTGCCCAATTGGTCCCCATTGAAATCGCAAGATTCCGTTTGCCTTCCCGAAAGGAAATGAAATTTCCTTTCGGGAAGGCAAACGGAATCTTGCGAGCCCTTCAAAGGAAGGCTTTCAAACACTTGAGAAAGGAGATATCATCAAAAGAAATGCAGTTGAAAAAAAGGCCAAAAAAATGGAAAATCGGGAGATATAGTTAGTACAAGAAGGTGGCCTGGGTTGAAATGAGGTGCAGTGCAAAGGACCAAAAGAGGCCAAAAGTAACCTCCCAGCCGTTGCAAAAGCAGGGGAAAAATCAAAGAAGTAGGCACTACTTGAATGGGAAGAAATAAGGGACAAGAAATTGAGACTACAAAAAAAGAAAAAAAAAAAAACAAATTCGTGGCCAAAGCAAAAGAGATCAAAAGGCATGGCATGTCATCCAGTGCAGGGACATGCAGCACATACACCAAGGCTTGCCTAAATTGATCCTCCGCGAAGCCAGAAATACAAAAGAAAGACCTACAAACACTCTGGAATAGAGATACCAGCAAAGGAAATGAAATTGAAGAAAAAAAAAAAAAAAGAAATTGGGAAATTTTGTGATTTCAAGAAAGTGGTCTGGGCAGAAATGAGGTGCAGTGCAAAGGATCAAAAGAGGCCCAAAGTAACCTCACAGCTGTTGCAAAAGCAGGGGAAAAATCAAAGAAGTAGGCACTACTTGGATGGGAAGAAATGAGGGACATGGCATTGATACTTCATTTAAAAAAATTAAAAAGCAAAATTCGTGGCCAAAGCAAAAGAGATCAAAAGGCATGGCATGTCATCCAGTGCAGGGACATGCAGCACATACACCAAGGCTTGCCTAAATTGATCCTCCGCGAAGCCAGAAATACAAAAGAAGGACCTACAAACACTCTGGTATAGAGATACCAGCAAAGGAAATGAAATTGAAGAAAAAAAAAAAAGAAATTGGGAAATTTTGTGACTTCAAGGAAGTGGTCTGGGCAGAAATGAGGTGCAGTGCAAAGGACCAAAAGAGGCCAAAAGTAACCTCACAGCCGTTGCAAAAGCAGGGGAAAAACCAAGGATGCAGGCACTACTTGAATGGGAAGAAATGAGGGACATGGCATGGACACTTAAAAATAAAAAGAAAAACATTAAAAAATCTTTGCCAGAGCAAAAGCCATCAAAAGGCATGGCATGCCATCCAGTGCAGGGACTTGCACCAAAGCTTGCCCAATTGGTCCCCATTGAAATCGCAAGATTCCGTTTGCCTTCCCGAAAGGAAATGAAATTTCCTTTCGGGAAGGCAAACGGAATCTTGCGAGCCCTTCAAAGGAAGGCTTTAAAACACTTGAGAAAGGAGATATCATCAAAAGAAATGCAGTTGAAAAAAAGGCCAAACAAATGGAAAATCGGGAGATATAGTTACAACAAGAAAGTGGTCTGGGCGGAAATGAGGTGCAGTGCAAAGGATCAAAAGAGGCCAAAAGTAACCTCACAGCTGTTGCAAAAGCAGGGGAAAAATCAAAGAAGTAGGCACTACTTGAATGGGAAGAAATAAGGGACAAGAAATTGAGACTACAAAAAAAGAAAAAAAAAATAAAATTCGTGGCCAAAGCAAAAGAGATCAAAAGGCATGGCATGTCATCCAGTGCAGGGACATGCAGCACATACACCAAGGCTTGCCTAAATTGATCCTCCGCGAAGCCAGAAATACAAAAGAAAGACCTACAAACACTCTGGAATAGAGATACCAGCAAAGGAAATGAAATTGAAAATAAAAAACAAAACAAATTGGAAAATTTTGTGACTTCAAGGAAGTGGTCTGGGCAGAAATGAGGTGCAGTGCAAAGGACCAAAAGAGGCCAAAAGTAACCTCACAGCCGTTGCAAAAGCAGGGGAAAAACCAAGGATGCAGGCACTACTTGAATGGGAAGAAATGAGGGACATGGCATGGACACTTAAAAATAAAAAGAATAACATTAAAAAATCTTTGCCAGAGCAAAAGCCATCAAAAGGCATGGCATGCCATCCAGTGCAGGGACTTGCACCAAAGCTTGCCCAATTGGTCCCCATTGAAATCGCAAGATTCCGTTTGCCTTCCCGAAAGGAAATGAAATTTCCTTTCGGGAAGGCAAACAGAATCTTGCGAGCCCTTCAAAGGAAGGCTTTCAAACACTTGAGAAAAGAGATATCATCAAAAGAAATGCAGTTAAAAAAAGGCCAAACAAATGGAAAATCTGGAGATATAGTTACAACAAGAAAGTGGTCTGGGTTGAAATGAGGTGCAGTGCAAAGGACCAAAAGAGGCCAAAAGTAACCTCACAGCCGTTGCAAAAGCAGGGGAAAAATCAAAGAAGTAGGCACTACTTGAATGGGAAGAAATAAGGGACAAGAAATTGAGACTACAAAAAAAGAAAAAAAACAAAAAATTCGTGGCCAAAGCAAAAGAGATCAAAAGGCATGGCATGTCATCCAGTGCAGGGACATGCAGCACATACACCAAGGCTTGCCTAAATTGATCCTCCGCGAAGCCAGAAATACAAAAGAAGGACTTAGAACCACTCTGGTATAGAGATACCAGCAAAGGAAATGAAATTGAAGAAAAAAAAAAAAAAGAAATTGGGAAATTTTGTGATTTCAAGAAAGTGGTCTGGGCAGAAATGAGGTGCAGTGCAAAGGATCAAAAGAGGCCAAAAGTAACCTCACAGCTGTTGCAAAAGCAGGGGAAAAATCAAAGAAGTAGGCACTACTTGGATGGGAAGAAATGAGGGACATGGCATGGACACTTAAAAATAAAAAGAATAACATTAAAAAATCTTTGCCAGAGCAAAAGCCATCAAAAGGCATGGCATGCCATCCAGTGCAGGGACTTGCACCAAAGCTTGCCCAATTGGTCCCCATTGAAATCGCAAGATTCCGTTTGCCTTCCCGAAAGGAAATGAAATTTCCTTTCGGGAAGGCAAACGGAATCTTGCGAGCCCTTCAAAGGAAGGCTTTCAAACACTTGAGAAAAGAGATATCATCAAAAGAAATGCAGTTAAAAAAAGGCCAAACAAATGGAAAATCTGGAGATATAGTTACAACAAGAAAGTGGTCTGGGTTGAAATGAGGTGCAGTGCAAAGGACCAAAAGAGGCCAAAAGTAACCTCCCAGCCGTTGCAAAAGCAGGGGAAAAATCAAAGAAGTAGGCACTACTTGAATGGGAAGAAATAAGGGACAAGAAATTGAGACTACAAAAAAAGAAAAAAAACAAAAAATTCGTGGCCAAAGCAAAAGAGATCAAAAGGCATGGCATGTCATCCAGTGCAGGGACATGCAGCACATACACCAAGGCTTGCCTAAATTGATCCTCCGCGAAGCCAGAAATACAAAAGAAGGACTTAGAACCACTCTGGTATAGAGATACCAGCAAAGGAAATGAAATTGAAGAAAAAAAAAAAAAAGAAATTGGGAAATTTTGTGATTTCAAGAAAGTGGTCTGGGCAGAAATGAGGTGCAGTGCAAAGGATCAAAAGAGGCCAAAAGTAACCTCACAGCTGTTGCAAAAGCAGGGGAAAAATCAAAGAAGTAGGCACTACTTGGATGGGAAGAAATGAGGGACATGGCATTGATACTTCATTTAAAAAAATTAAAAAGCAAAATTCGTGGCCAAAGCAAAAGAGATCAAAAGGCATGGCATGTCATCCAGTGCAGGGACATGCAGCACATACACCAAGGCTTGCCTAAATTGATCCTCCGCGAAGCCAGAAATACAAAAGAAGGACTTAGAACCATTCTGGAAAAGAGATACCAGCAAAGGAAATGAAATTGAAGAAAAAAAAAAAAAAATTGGGAAATTTTGTGACTTCAAGGAAGTGGTCTGGGCAGAAATGAGGTGCAGTGCAAAGGACCAAAAGAGGCCAAAAGTAACCTCACAGCCGTTGCAAAAGCAGGGGAAAAACCAAGGATGCAGGCACTACTTGAATGGGAAGAAATGAGGGACATGGCATGGACACTTAAAAATAAAAAGAAAAACATTAAAAAATCTTTGCCAGAGCAAAAGCCATCAAAAGGCATGGCATGCCATCCAGTGCAGGGACTTGCACCAAAGCTTGCCCAATTGGTCCCCATTGAAATCGCAAGATTCCGTTTGCCTTCCCGAAAGGAAATTTCATTTCCTTTCGGGAAGGCAAACGGAATCTTGCGAGCCCTTCAAAGGAAGGCTTTCAAACACTTGAGAAAGGAGATATCATCAAAAGAAATGCAGTTGAAAAAAAGGCCAAACAAATGGAAAATCGGGAGATATAGTTACAACAAGAAAGTGGTCTGGGCGGAAATGAGGTGCAGTGCAAAGGACCAAAAGAGGCCAAAAGTACCCTCCCAGCCGTTGCAAAAGCAGGGGAAAAATCAAAGAAGTCGGCACTACTTGAATGGGAAGAAATAAGGGACAAGAAATTGAGACTACAAAAAAAGAAAAAAAAAAAAAAATTCGTGGCCAAAGCAAAAGAGATCAAAAGGCATGGCATGTCATCCAGTGCAGGGACATGCAGCACATACACCAAGGCTTGCCTAAATTGATCCTCCGCGAAGCCAGAAATACAAAAGAAGGACTTAGAAACATTCTGGAAAAGAGATACCTGCAATGGAAAAATAAATTAAAAAAAAAAAAAAAAAATTGGGAAATTTTGTGACTTCAAGGAAGTGGTCTGGGCAGAAATGAGGTGCAGTGCAAAGGACCAAAAGAGGCCAAAAGTAACCTCACAGCTGTTGCAAAAGCAGGGGAAAAACCAAGGATGCAGGCACTACTTGAATGGGAAGAAATGAGGGACATGGCATGGACACTTAAAAATAAAAAGAAAAACATTAAAAAATCTTTGCCAGAGCAAAAGCCATCAAAAGGCATGGCATGCCATCCAGTGCAGGGACTTGCACCAAAGCTTGCCCAATTGGTCCCCATTGAAATCGCAAGATTCCGTTTGCCTTCCCGAAAGGAAATGAAATTTCCTTTCGGGAAGGCAAACGGAATCTTGCGAGCCCTTCACAGGAAGGCTTTCAAACACTTGAGAAAGGAGATACCATCAAAAGAAATGCAGTTGAAAAAAAGGCCCAAAAAATGGAAAATCGGGAGATATAGCTACTACAAGAAGGTGGTCTGGGTGGAAATGAGGTGCAGTGCAAAGGACCAAAAGAGGCCAAAAGTAACCTCCCAGCTGTTGCAAAAGCAGGGGAAAAATCAAAGAAGTAGGCACTACTTGAATGGGAAGAAATAAGGGACAAGAAATTGAGACTACAAAAAAAGAAAAAAAAAAACAAATTCGTGGCCAAAGCAAAAGAGATCAAAAGGCATGGCATGTCATCCAGTGCAGGGACATGCAGCACATACACCAAGGCTTGCCTAAATTGATCCTCCGCGAAGCCAGAAATACAAAAGAAGGACTTATATCCACTCTGGAATAGAGATACCAGCAAAGGAAATGGAATTGAAGAAAAAAAAAAAAAAAAAAATTGGGAAATTTTGTGATTTCAAGAAAGTGGTCTGGGTGGAAATGAGGTGCAGTGCAAAGGACCAAAAGAGGCCAAAAGTAACCTCACAGCTGTTGCAAAAGCAGGGGAAAAATCAAAGAAGTAGGCACTACTTGAATGGGAAGAAATAAGGGACATGGCATTGATATTTCATTTAAAAAAATTAAAAAGCAAAATTCGTGGCCAAAGCAAAAGCCATCAAAAGGCATGGCATGTCATCCAGTGCAGGGACATGCAGCACATACACCAAGGCTTGCCTAAATTGATCCTCCGCGAAGCCAGAAATACAAAAGAAGGAGCTACAAACACTCTGGTATAGAGATACCAGCAAAGGAAATGAAATTGAAGAAAAAAAAAAAAGAAATTGGGAAATTTTGTGACTTCAAGAAAGTGGTCTGGGCAGAAATGAGGTGCAGTGCAAAGGAACAAAAGAGGCCAAAAGTAACCTCACAGCTGTTGCAAAAGCAGGGGAAAAATCAAAGAAGTAGGCACTACTTGGATGGGAAGAAATGAGGGACATGGCATGGATACTTCATTTAAAAAAATTAAAAAGCAAAATTCGTGGCCAAAGCAAAAGAGATCAAAAGGCATGGCATGTCATCCAGTGCAGGGACATGCCGCACATACACCAAGGCTTGCCTAAATTGATCCTCCGCGAAGCCAGAAATACAAAAGAAAGACCTACAAACACTCTGGAATAGAGATACCAGCAAAGGAAATGAAATTGAAGAAAAAAAAAAAAAAGAAATTGGGAAATTTTGTGACTTCAAGAAAGTGGTCTGGGCAGAAATGAGGTGCAGTGCAAAGGATCAAAAGAGGCCAAAAGTAACCTCACAGCTGTTGCAAAAGCAGGGGAAAAAACAAAGAAGTAGGCACTACTTGGATGGGAAGAAATGAGGGACATGGCATGGACACTTAAAAATAAAAAGAAAAACATTAAAAAATCTTTGCCAGAGCAAAAGCCATCAAAAGGCATGGCATGCCATCCAGTGCAGGGACTTGCACCAAAGCTTGCCCAATTGGTCCCCATTGAAATCGCAAGATTCCGTTTGCCTTCCCGAAAGGAAATGAAATTTCCTTTCGGGAAGGCAAACGGAATCTTGCGAGCCCTTCAAAGGAAGGCTTTCAAACACTTGAGAAAGGAGATATCATCAAAAGAAATGCAGTTGAAAAAAAGGCCAAACAAATGGAAAATCTGGAGATATAGCTACTACAAGAAGGTGGTCTGGGCGGAAATGAGGTGCAGTGCAAAGGACCAAAAAAGGCCAAAAGTAACCTCACAGCTGTGGCAAAAGCAGGGGAAAAATCAAAGAGATAGGCACTACTTGAATGGGAAGAAATAAGGGACAAGAAATTGAGACTACAAAAAAAGAAAAAAAAAAACAAATTCGTAGCCAAAGCAACAGAGATCAAAAGGCATGGCATGTCATCCAGTGCAGGGACATGCAGCACATACACCAAGGCTTGCCTAAATTGATCCTCCGCGACGCCAGAAATACAAAAGAAGGACTTAGAACCATTCTGGAATAGAGATACCAGCAAAGGAAATGAAATTGAAGAAAAAAAAAAAAAAGAAATTGGGAAATTTTGTGATTTCAAGAAAGTGGTCTGGGCAGAAATGAGGTGCAGTGCAAAGGATCAAAAGAGGCCAAAAGTAACCTCACAGCTGTTGCAAAAGCAGGGGAAAAATCAAAGAAGTAGGCACTACTTGGATGGGAAGAAATGAGGGACATGGCATTGATACTTCATTTAAAAAAATTAAAAAGCAAAATTCGTGGCCAAAGCAAAAGAGATCAAAAGGCATGGCATGTCATCCAGTGCAGGGACATGCAGCACATACACCAAGGCTTGCCTAAATTGATCCTCCGCGAAGCCAGAAATACAAAAGAAGGACTTAGAACCATTCTGGAAAAGAGATACCTGGAATGGAAAAATAAATTGAAGAAAAAAAAAAAGAAATTGGGAAATTTTGTGACTTCAAGGAAGTGGTCTGGGCAGAAATGAGGTGCAGTGCAAAGGACCAAAAGAGGCCAAAAGAAACCTCACAGCCGTTGCAAAAGCAGGGGAAAAACCAAGGATGCAGGCACTACTTGAATGGGAAGAAATGAGGGACATGGCATGGACACTTAAAAATAAAAAGAAAAACATTAAAAAATCTTTGCCAGAGCAAAAGCCATCAAAAGGCATGGCATGCCATCCAGTGCAGGGACTTGCACCAAAGCTTGCCCAATTGGTCCCCATTGAAATCGCAAGATTCCGTTTGCCTTCCCGAAAGGAAATGAAATTTCCTTTCGGGAAGGCAAACGGAATCTTGCGAGCCCTTCACAGGAAGGCTTTCAAACACTTGAGAAAGGAGATACCATCAAAAGAAATGCAGTTGAAAAAAAGGCCCAAAAAATGGAAAATCGGGAGATATAGCTACTACAAGAAGGTGGTCTGGGTAGAAATGAGGTGCAGTGCAAAGGACCAAAAGAGGCCAAAAGTAACCTCCCAGCCGTTGCAAAAGCAGGGGAAAAATCAAAGAAGTAGGCACTACTTGAATGGGAAGAAATAAGGGACAAGAAATTGAGACTACAAAAAAAGAAAAAAAAAAACAAATTCGTGGCCAAAGCAAAAGAGATCAAAAGGCATGGCATGTCATCCAGTGCAGGGACATGCAGCACATACACCAAGGCTTGCCTAAATTGATCCTCCGCGAAGCCAGAAATACAAAAGAAGGACTTATATCCACTCTGGAATAGAGATACCAGCAAAGGAAATGAAATTGAAGAAAAAAAAAAAAAAAGAAATTGGGAAATTTTGTGATTTCAAGAAAGTGGTCTGGGTGGAAATGAGGTGCAGTGCAAAGGACCAAAAGAGGCCAAAAGTAACCTCACAGCTGTTGCAAAAGCAGGGGAAAAATCAAAGAAGTAGGCACTACTTGAATGGGAAGAAATAAGGGACATGGCATTGATACTTCATTTAAAAAAATTAAAAAGCAAAATTCGTGGCCAAAGCAAAAGAGATCAAAAGGCATGGCATGTCATCCAGTGCAGGGACATGCAGCACATACACCAAGGCTTGCCTAAATTGATCCTCCGCGAAGCCAGAAATACAAAAGAAGGACCTACAAGCACTCTGGTATAGAGATACCAGCAAAGGAAATGAAATTGAAGAAAAAAAAAAAAGAAATTGGGAAATTTTGTGACTTCAAGGAAGTGGTCTGGGCAGAAATGAGGTGCAGTGCAAAGGACCAAAAGAGGCCAAAAGTAACCTCACAGCCGTTGCAAAAGCAGGGGAAAAACCAAGGATGCAGGCACTACTTGAATGGGAAGAAATGAGGGACATGGCATGGACACTTAAAAATAAAAAGAAAAACATTAAAAAATCTTTGCCAGAGCAAAAGCCATCAAAAGGCATGGCATGCCATCCAGTGCAGGGACTTGCACCAAAGCTTGCCCAATTGGTCCCCATTGAAATCGCAAGATTCCGTTTGCCTTCCCGAAAGGAAATGAAATTTCCTTTCGGGAAGGCAAACGGAATCTTGCGAGCCCTTCAAAGGAAGGCTTTAAAACACTTGAGAAAGGAGATATCATCAAAAGAAATGCAGTTGAAAAAAAGGCCAAACAAATGGAAAATCGGGAGATATAGTTACAACAAGAAAGTGGTCTGGGCGGAAATGAGGTGCAGTGCAAAGGATCAAAAGAGGCCAAAAGTAACCTCACAGCTGTTGCAAAAGCAGGGGAAAAATCAAAGAAGTAGGCACTACTTGAATGGGAAGAAATAAGGGACAAGAAATTGAGACTACAAAAAAAGAAAAAAAAAATAAAATTCGTGGCCAAAGCAAAAGAGATCAAAAGGCATGGCATGTCATCCAGTGCAGGGACATGCAGCACATACACCAAGGCTTGCCTAAATTGATCCTCCGCGAAGCCAGAAATACAAAAGAAAGACCTACAAACACTCTGGAATAGAGATACCAGCAAAGGAAATGAAATTGAAAATAAAAAACAAAACAAATTGGAAAATTTTGTGACTTCAAGGAAGTGGTCTGGGCAGAAATGAGGTGCAGTGCAAAGGACCAAAAGAGGCCAAAAGTAACCTCACAGCCGTTGCAAAAGCAGGGGAAAAACCAAGGATGCAGGCATTACTTGAATGGGAAGAAATGAGGGACATGGCATGGACACTTAAAAATAAAAAGAAAAACATTAAAAAATCTTTGCCAGAGCAAAAGCCATCAAAAGGCATGGCATGCCATCCAGTGCAGGGACTTGCACCAAAGCTTGCCCGATGGGTCCCCATTGAAATCGCAAGATTCCGTTTGCCTTCCCGAAAGGAAATGAAATTTCCTTTCGGGAAGGCAAACGGAATCTTGCGAGCCCTTCAAAGGAAGGCTTTCAAACACTTGAGAAAGGAGATATCATCAAAAGAAATGCAGTTGAAAAAAAGGCCAAACAAATGGAAAATCGGGAGATATAGTTACAACAAGAAAGTGGTCTGGGCGGAAATGAGGTGCAGTGCAAAGGATCAAATGAGGCCAAAAGTAACCTCACAGCTGTTGCAAAAGCAGGGGAAAAATCAAAGAAGTAGGCACTACTTGAATGGGAAGAAATAAGGGACAAGAAATTGAGACTACAAAAAAAGAAAAAAAAAATAAAATTCGTGGCCAAAGCAAAAGAGATCAAAAGGCATGGCATGTCATCCAGTGCAGGGACATGCAGCACATACACCAAGGCTTGCCTAAATTGATCCTCCGCGAAGCCAGAAATACAAAAGAAAGACCTACAAACACTCTGGAATAGAGATACCAGCAAAGGAAATGAAATTGAAAATAAAAAACAAAACAAATTGGAAAATTTTGTGACTTCAAGGAAGTGGTCTGGGCAGAAATGAGGTGCAGTGCAAAGGACCAAAAGAGGCCAAAAGTAACCTCACAGCCGTTGCAAAAGCAGGGGAAAAACCAAGGATGCAGGCACTACTTGAATGGGAAGAAATGAGGGACATGGCATGGACACTTAAAAATAAAAAGAAAAACATTAAAAAATCTTTGCCAGAGCAAAAGCCATCAAAAGGCATGGCATGCCATCCAGTGCAGGGACTTGCACCAAAGCTTGCCCAATTGGTCCCCATTGAAATCGCAAGATTCCGTTTGCCTTCCCGAAAGGAAATGAAATTTCCTTTCGGGAAGGCAAACGGAATCTTGCGAGCCCTTCAAAGGAAGGCTTTCAAACACTTGAGAAAGGAGATATCATCAAAAGAAATGCAGTTGAAAAAAAGGCCAAAAAAATGGAAAATCGGGAGATATAGTTAGTACAAGAAGGTGGCCTGGGTTGAAATGAGGTGCAGTGCAAAGGACCAAAAGAGGCCAAAAGTAACCTCCCAGCTGTTGCAAAAGCAGGGGAAAAATCAAAGAAGTAGGCACTACTTGAATGGGAAGAAATAAGGGACAAGAAATTGAGACTACAAAAAAAGAAAAAAAAAAAAACAAATTCGTGGCCAAAGCAAAAGAGATCAAAAGGCATGGCATGTCATCCAGTGCAGGGACATGCAGCACATACACCAAGGCTTGCCTAAATTGATCCTCCGCGAAGCCAGAAATACAAAAGAAAGACCTACAAACACTCTGGAATAGAGATACCAGCAAAGGAAATGAAATTGAAGAAAAAAAAAAAAAGAAATTGGGAAATTTTGTGATTTCAAGAAAGTGGTCTGGGCAGAAATGAGGTGCAGTGCAAAGGATCAAAAGAGGCCAAAAGTAACCTCACAGCTGTTGCAAAAGCAGGGGAAAAATCAAAGAAGTAGGCACTACTTGGATGGGAAGAAATGAGGGACATGGCATTGATACTTCATTTAAAAAAATTAAAAAGCAAAATTCGTGGCCAAAGCAAAAGAGATCAAAAGGCATGGCATGTCATCCAGTGCAGGGACATGCAGCACATACACCAAGGCTTGCCTAAATTGATCCTCCGCGAAGCCAGAAATACAAAAGAAGGACCTACAAACACTCTGGTATAGAGATACCAGCAAAGGAAATGAAATTGAAGAAAAAAAAAAAAGAAATTGGGAAATTTTGTGACTTCAAGGAAGTGGTCTGGGCAGAAATGAGGTGCAGTGCAAAGGACCAAAAGAGGCCAAAAGTAACCTCACAGCCGTTGCAAAAGCAGGGGAAAAACCAAGGATGCAGGCACTACTTGAATGGGAAGAAATGAGGGACATGGCATGGACACTTAAAAATAAAAAGAAAAACATTAAAAAATCTTTGCCAGAGCAAAAGCCATCAAAAGGCATGGCATGCCATCCAGTGCAGGGACTTGCACCAAAGCTTGCCCAATTGGTCCCCATTGAAATCGCAAGATTCCGTTTGCCTTCCCGAAAGGAAATGAAATTTCCTTTCGGGAAGGCAAACGGAATCTTGCGAGCCCTTCAAAGGAAGGCTTTCAAACACTTGAGAAAGGAGATATCATCAAAAGAAATGCAGTTGAAAAAAAGGCCAAAAAAATGGAAAATCGGGAGATATAGTTAGTACAAGAAGGTGGCCTGGGTTGAAATGAGGTGCAGTGCAAAGGACCAAAAGAGGCCAAAAGTAACCTCCCAGCCGTTGCAAAAGCAGGGGAAAAATCAAAGAAGTAGGCACTACTTGAATGGGAAGAAATAAGGGACAAGAAATTGAGACTACAAAAAAAGAAAAAAAAAAAAACAAATTCGTGGCCAAAGCAAAAGAGATCAAAAGGCATGGCATGTCATCCAGTGCAGGGACATGCAGCACATACACCAAGGCTTGCCTAAATTGATCCTCCGCGAAGCCAGAAATACAAAAGAAAGACCTACAAACACTCTGGAATAGAGATACCAGCAAAGGAAATGAAATTGAAGAAAAAAAAAAAAAAGAAATTGGGAAATTTTGTGATTTCAAGAAAGTGGTCTGGGCAGAAATGAGGTGCAGTGCAAAGGATCAAAAGAGGCCAAAAGTAACCTCACAGCTGTTGCAAAAGCAGGGGAAAAATCAAAGAAGTAGGCACTACTTGAATGGGAAGAAATAAGGGACAAGAAATTGAGACTACAAAAAAAGAAAAAAAAAATAAAATTCGTGGCCAAAGCAAAAGAGATCAAAAGGCATGGCATGTCATCCAGTGCAGGGACATGCAGCACATACACCAAGGCTTGCCTAAATTGATCCTCCGCGAAGCCAGAAATACAAAAGAAAGACCTACAAACACTCTGGAATAGAGATACCAGCAAAGGAAATGAAATTGAAAATAAAAAACAAAACAAATTGGAAAATTTTGTGACTTCAAGGAAGTGGTCTGGGCAGAAATGAGGTGCAGTGCAAAGGACCAAAAGAGGCCAAAAGTAACCTCCCAGCTGTTGCAAAAGCAGGGGAAAAATCAAAGAAGTAGGCACTACTTGGATGGGAAGAAATGAGGGACATGGCATGGACACTTAAAAATAAAAAGGAAAACATTAAAAAATCTTTGCCAGAGCAAAAGCCATCAAAAGGCATGGCATGCCATCCAGTGCAGGGACTTGCACCAAAGCTTGCCCAATTGGTCCCCATTGAAATCGCAAGATTCCGTTTGCCTTCCCGAAAGGAAATGAAATTTCCTTTCGGGAAGGCAAACGGAATCTTGCGAGCCCTTCAAAGGAAGGCTTTCAAACACTTGAGAAAGGATATATCATCAAAAGAAATGCAGTTAAAAAAAGGCCCAAAAAATGGAAAATCGGGAGATATAGCTACTACAAGAAGGTGGTCTGGGCGGAAATGAGGTGCAGTGCAAAGGACCAAAAAAGGCCAAAATAACCTCACAGCTGTTGCAAAAGCAGGGGAAAAATCAAAGAAGTAGGCACTACTTGGATGGGAAGAAATGAGGGACATGGCATGGACACTTAAAAATAAAAAGAAAAACATTAAAAAATCTTTGCCAGAGCAAAAGCCATCAAAAGGCATGGCATGCCATCCAGTGCAGGGACTTGCACCAAAGCTTGCCCAATTGGTCCCCATTGAAATCGCAAGATTCCGTTTGCCTTCCCGAAAGGAAATGAAATTTCCTTTCGGGAAGGCAAACGGAATCTTGCGAGCCCTTCAAAGGAAGGCTTTCAAACACTTGAGAAAGGAGATATCATCAAAAGAAATGCAGTTGAAAAAAAGGCCAAAAAAATGGAAAATCGGGAGATATTGTTAGTACAAGAAGGTGGCCTGGGTTGAAATGAGGTGCAGTGCAAAGGACCAAAAGAGGCCAAAAGTAACCTCACAGCCGTTGCAAAAGCAGGGGAAAAATCAAAGAAGTAGGCACTACTTGAATGGGAAGAAATAAGGGACAAGAAATTGAGACTACAAAAAAAGAAAAAAAAAAAAAATTCGTGGCCAAAGCAAAAGAGATCAAAAGGCATGGCATGTCATCCAGTGCAGGGACATGCAGCACATACACCAAGGCTTGCCTAAATTGATCCTCCGCGAAGCCAGAAATACAAAAGAAAGACCTACAAACACTCTGGAATAGAGATACCAGCAAAGGAAATCAAATTGAAGAAAAAAAAAAAAAAAGAAATTGGGAAATTTTGTGACTTCAAGGAAGTGGTCTGGGCAGAAATGAGGTGCAGTGCAAAGGACCAAAAGAGGCCAAAAGTAACCTCACAGCTGTTGCAAAAGCAGGGGAAAAATCAAAGAAGTAGGCACTACTTGAATGGGAAGAAATGAGGGACATGGCATGGACACTTAAAAATAAAAAGAACAAAATTAAAAAATCTTTGCCAGAGCAAAAGCCATCAAAAGGCATGGCATGCCATCCAGTGCAGGGACTTGCACCAAAGCTTGCCCAATTGGTCCCCATTGAAATCGCAAGATTCCGTTTGCCTTCCCGAAAGGAAATTTCATTTCCTTTCGGGAAGGCAAACGGAATCTTGCGAGCCCTTCAAAGGAAGGCTTTCAAACACTTGAGAAAGGAGATATCATCAAAAGAAATGCAGTTGAAAAAAAGGCCAAGCAAATGGAAAATCGGGAGATATAGTTAGTACAAGAAAGTGGCCTGGGTTGAAATGAGGTGCAGTGCAAAGGACCAAAAGAGGCCAAAAGTAACCTCACAGCTGTTGCAAAAGCAGGGGAAAAATCAAAGAAGTAGGCACTACTTGGATGGGAAGAAATGAGGGACATGGCATGGACACTTAAAAATAAAAAGAAAAACATTAAAAAATCTTTGCCAGAGCAAAAGCCATCAAAAGGCATGGCATGCCATCCAGTGCAGGGACTTGCACCAAAGCTTGCCCAATTGGTCCCCATTGAAATCGCAAGATTCCGTTTGCCTTCCCGAAAGGAAATGAAATTTCCTTTCGGGAAGGCAAACGGAATCTTGCGAGCCCTTCAAAGGAAGGCTTTCAAACACTTGAGAAAGGAGATATCATCAAAAGAAATGCAGTTGAAAAAAAGGCCAAAAAAATGGAAAATCGGGAGATATAGCTACTACAAGAAGGTGGTCTGGGTGGAAATGAGGTGCAGTGCAAAGGACCAAAAGAGGCCAAAAGTAACCTCCCAGCCATTGCAAAAGCAGGGGAAAAATCAAAGAAGTAGGCACTACTTGAATGGGAAGAAATAAGGGACAAGAAATTGAGACTACAAAAAAAGAAAAAAAAAAACAAATTCGTAGCCAAAGCAACAGAGATCAAAAGGCATGGCATGTCATCCAGTGCAGGGACATGCAGCACATACACCAAGGCTTGCCTAAATTGATCCTCCGCGAAGCCAGAAATACAAAAGAAGGACTTATATCCACTCTGGAATAGAGATACCAGCAAGGGAAATGAAATTGAAGAAAAAAAAAAAAAAGAAATTGGGAAATTTTGTGATTTCAAGAAAGTGGTCTGGGCAGAAATGAGGTGCAGTGCAAAGGATCAAAAGAGGCCAAAAGTAACCTCACAGCTGTTGCAAAAGCAGGGGTAAAATCAAAGAAGTAGGCACTACTTGAATGGGAAGAAATAAGGGACATGGCATTGATACTTCATTTAAAAAAATTAAAAAGCAAAATTCGTGGCCAAAGCAAAAGAGATCAAAAGGCATGGCATGTCATCCAGTGCAGGGACATGCAGCACATACACCAAGGCTTGCCTAAATTGATCCTCCGCGAAGCCAGAAATACAAAAGAAGGACTTAGAACCATTCTGGAAAAGAGATACCTGGAATGGAAAAATAAATTGAAGAAAAAAAAAAAAGAAATTGGGAAATTTTGTGACTTCAAGGAAGTGGTCTGGGCAGAAATGAGGTGCAGTGCAAAGGAACAAAAGAGGCCAAAAGAAACCTCACAGCTGTTGCAAAAGCAGGGGAAAAACCAAGGATGCAGGCACTACTTGAATGGGAAGAAATGAGGGACATGGCATGGACACTTAAAAATAAAAAGAAAAACATTAAAAAATCTTTGCCAGAGCAAAAGCCATCAAAAGGCATGGCATGCCATCCAGTGCAGGGACTTGCACCAAAGCTTGCCCAATTGGTCCCCATTGAAATCGCAAGATTCCGTTTGCCTTCCCGAAAGGAAATGAAATTTCCTTTCGGGAAGGCAAACGGAATCTTGCGAGCCCTTCAAAGGAAGGCTTTCAAACACTTGAGAAAGGAGATATCATCAAAAGAAATGCAGTTTAAAAAAAGGCCAAAAAAATGGAAAATCGGGAGATATAGTTACAACAAGAAAGTGGTCTGGGTGGAAATGAGGTGCAGTGCAAAGGATCAAAAGAGGCCAAAAGTAACCTCACAGCTGTTGCAAAAGCAGGGGAAAAATCAAAGAAGTAGGCACTACTTGAATGGGAAGAAATAAGGGACAAGAAATTGAGACTACAAAAAAAGAAAAAAAAAAAATAAAATTCGTGGCCAAAGCAAAAGAGATCAAAAGGCATGGCATGTCATCCAGTGCAGGGACATGCAGCACATACACCAAGGCTTGCCTAAATTGATCCTCCGCGAAGCCAGAAATACAAAAGAAAGACCTACAAACACTCTGGAATAGAGATACCAGCAAAGGAAATGAAATTGAAAATAAAAAACAAAACAAATTGGAAAATTTTGTGACTTCAAGGAAGTGGTCTGGGCAGAAATGAGGTGCAGTGCAAAGGACCAAAAGAGGCCAAAAGTAACCTCACAGCCGTTGCAAAAGCAGGGGAAAAACCAAGGATGCAGGCACTACTTGAATGGGAAGAAATGAGGGACATGGCATGGACACTTAAAAATAAAAAGAACAAAATTAAAAAATCTTTGCCAGAGCAAAAGCCATCAAAAGGCATGGCATGCCATCCAGTGCAGGGACTTGCACCAAAGCTTGCCCAATTGGTCCCCATTGAAATCGCAAGATTCCGTTTGCCTTCCCGAAAGGAAATGAAATTTCCTTTCGGGAAGGCAAACGGAATCTTGCGAGCCCTTCAAAGGAAGGCTTTCAAACACTTGAGAAAGGAGATATCATCAAAAGAAATGCAGTTGAAAAAAAGGCCAAAAAAATGGAAAATCGGGAGATATAGTTACAACAAGAAAGTGGTCTGGGTTGAAATGAGGTGCAGTGCAAAGGACCAAAAGAGGCCAAAAGTAACCTCCCAGCCGTTGCAAAAGCAGGGGAAAAATCAAAGAAGTAGGCACTACTTGAATGGGAAGAAATAAGGGACAAGAAATTGAGACTACAAAAAAAGAAAAAAAAAAAAAAATTCGTGGCCAAAGCAAAAGAGATCAAAAGGCATGGCATGTCATCCAGTGCAGGGACATGCAGCACATACACCAAGGCTTTTGCGAAGCCAGAAATACAAAAGAAGGACTTAGAACCACTCTGGAATGGAGATACCAGCAAAGGAAATGAAATTGAAGGAAAAAAAAAAAAGAAATTGGGAAATTTTGTGATTTCAAGAAAGTGGTCTGGGCAGAAATGAGGTGCAGTGCAAAGGAACAAAAGAGGCCAAAAGTAACCTCACAGCTGTTGCAAAAGCAGGGGAAAAATCAAAGAAGTAGGCACTACTTGGATGGGAAGAAATGAGGGACATGGCATGGATACTTCATTTAAAAAAATTAAAAAGCAAAATTCGTGGCCAAAGCAAAAGAGATCAAAAGGCATGGCATGTCATCCAGTGCAGGGACATGCAGCACATACACCAAGGCTTGCCTAAATTGATCCTCCGCGAAGCCAGAAATACAAAAGAAAGACCTACAAACACTCTGGAATAGAGATACCAGCAAAGGAAATGAAATTGAAGAAAAAAAAAAAAAAAATTGGGAAATTTTGTGACTTCAAGGAAGTGGTCTGGGCAGAAATGAGGTGCAGTGCAAAGGACCAAAAGAGGACAAAAGTAACCTCACAGCTGTTGCAAAAGCAGGGGAAAAACCAAGGATGCAGGCACTACTTGAATGGGAAGAAATGAGGGACATGGCATGGACACTTAAAAATAAAAAGAAAAACATTAAAAAATCTTTGCCAGAGCAAAAGCCATCAAAAGGCATGGCATGCCATCCAGTGCAGGGACTTGCACCAAAGCTTGCCCAGTTGGTCCCGATTGAAATCGCAAGATTCCGTTTGCCTTCCCGAAAGGAAATGAAATTTCCTTTCGGGAAGGCAAACGGAATCTTGCGAGCCCTTCAAAGGAAGGCTTTCAAACACTTGAGAAAGGAGATATCATCAAAAGAAATGCAGTTGAAAAAAAGGCCAAAAAAATGGAAAATCGGGAGATATAGTTACTACAAGAAGGTGGTCTGGGGGGAAATGAGGTGAAGTGCAAAGGACCAAAAGAGGCCAAAAGTAACCTCACAGCCGTTGCAAAAGCAGGGGAAAAATCAAAGAAGTAGGCACTACTTGAATGGGAAGAAATAAGGGACAAGAAATTGAGACTACAAAAAAAGAAAAAAAACAAAAAATTCGTGGCCAAAGCAAAAGAGATCAAAAGGCATGGCATGTCATCCAGTGCAGGGACATGCAGCACATACACCAAGGCTTGCCTAAATTGATCCTCCGCGAAGCCAGAAATACAAAAGAAAGACCTACAAACACTCTGGAATAGAGATACCAGCAAAGGAAATGAAATTGAAGAAAAAAAAAAAAAAGAAATTGGGAAATTTTGTGACTTCAAGGAAGTGGTCTGGGCAGAAATGAGGTGCAGTGCAAAGGACCAAAAGAGGCCAAAAGTAACCTCACAGCTGTTGCAAAAGCAGGGGAAAAACCAAGGATGCAGGCACTACTTGGATGGGAAGAAATGAGAGACATGGCATGGACACTTAAAAATAAAAAGAAAAACATTAAAAAATCTTTGCCAGAGCAAAAGCCATCAAAAGGCATGGCATGCCATCCAGTGCAGGGACTTGCACCAAAGCTTGCCCAATTGGTCCCCATTGAAATCGCAAGATTCCGTTTGCCTTCCCGAAAGGAAATGAAATTTCCTTTCGGGAAGGCAAACGGAATCTTGCGAGCCCTTCAAAGGAAGGCTTTCAAACACTTGAGAAAGGAGATATCATCAAAAGAAATGCAGTTGAAAAAAAGGCCAAACAAATGGAAAATCGGGAGATATAGTTAGTCCAAGAAGGTGGCCTGGGTTGAAATGAGGTGCAGTGCAAAGGACCAAAAGAGGCCAAAAGTAACCTCACAGCTGTTGCAAAAGCAGGGGAAAAATCAAAGAAGTAGGCACTACTTGGATGGGAAGAAATGAGGGACATGGCATTGATACTTCATTTAAAAAAATTAAAAAGCAAAATTCGTGGCCAAAGCAAAAGAGATCAAAAGGCATGGCATGTCATCCAGTGCAGGGACATGCAGCACATACACCAAGGCTTGCCTAAATTGATCCTCCGCGAAGCCAGAAATACAAAAGAAGGACTTAGAACCATTCTGGAAAAGAGATACCAGCAAAGGAAATGAAATTGAAGAAAAAAAAAAAAAAAATTGGGAAATTTTGTGACTTCAAGGAAGTGGTCTGGGCAGAAATGAGGTGCAGTGCAAAGGAACAAAAGAGGCCAAAAGTAACCTCACAGCTGTTGCAAAAGCAGGGGAAAAATCAAAGAAGTAGGCACTACTTGGATGGGAAGAAATGAGGGACATGGCATGGACACTTAAAAATAAAAAGGAAAACATTAAAAAATCTTTGCCAGAGCAAAAGCCATCAAAAGGCATGGCATGCCATCCAGTGCAGGGACTTGCACCAAAGCTTGCCCAATTGGTCCCCATTGAAATCGCAAGATTCCGTTTGCCTTCCCGAAAGGAAATGAAATTTCCTTTCGGGAAGGCAAACGGAATCTTGCGAGCCCTTCAAAAGAAGGCTTTCAAACACTTGAGAAAGGAGATATCATCAAAAGAAATGCAGTTGAAAAAAAGGCCAAAAAAATGGAAAATCGGGAGATATAGTTACAACAAGAAAGTGGTCTGGGTGGAAATGAGGTGCAGTGCAAAGGACCAAAAGGGGCCAAAAGTAACCTCACAGCCGTTGCAAAAGCAGGGGAAAAATCAAAGAAGTAGGCACTACTTGAATGGGAAGAAATGAGGGACATGGCATGGACACTTAAAAATAAAAAGAAAAACATTAAAAAATCTTTGCCAGAGCAAAAGCCATCAAAAGGCATGGCATGCCATCCAGTGCAGGGACTTGCACCAAAGCTTGCCCAATTGGTCCCCATTGAAATCGCAAGATTCCGTTTGCCTTCCCGAAAGGAAATGAAATTTCCTTTCGGGAAGGCAAACGGAATCTTGCGAGCCCTTCAAAGGAAGGCTTTCAAACACTTGAGAAAGGAGATATCATCAAAAGAAATGCAGTTGAAAAAAAGGCCAAACAAATGGAAAATCGGGAGATATAGTTAGTCCAAGAAGGTGGCCTGGGTTGAAATGAGGTGCAGTGCAAAGGACCAAAAGAGGCCAAAAGTAACCTCACAGCTGTTGCAAAAGCAGGGGAAAAATCAAAGAAGTAGGCACTACTTGGATGGGAAGAAATGAGGGACATGGCATTGATACTTCATTTAAAAAAATTAAAAAGCAAAATTCGTGGCCAAAGCAAAAGAGATCAAAAGGCATGGCATGTCATCCAGTGCAGGGACATGCAGCACATACACCAAGGCTTGCCTAAATTGATCCTCCGCGAAGCCAGAAATACAAAAGAAGGACTTAGAACCATTCTGGAAAAGAGATACCAGCAAAGGAAATGAAATTGAAGAAAAAAAAAAAAAAAATTGGGAAATTTGGTGACTTCAAGGAAGTGGTCTGGGCAGAAATGAGGTGCAGTGCAAAGGAACAAAAGAGGCCAAAAGTAACCTCACAGCTGTTGCAAAAGCAGGGGAAAAATCAAAGAAGTAGGCACTACTTGGATGGGAAGAAATGAGGGACATGGCATGGACACTTAAAAATAAAAAGGAAAACATTAAAAAATCTTTGCCAGAGCAAAAGCCATCAAAAGGCATGGCATGCCATCCAGTGCAGGGACTTGCACCAAAGCTTGCCCAATTGGTCCCCATTGAAATCGCAAGATTCCGTTTGCCTTCCCGAAAGGAAATGAAATTTCCTTTCGGGAAGGCAAACGGAATCTTGCGAGCCCTTCAAAAGAAGGCTTTCAAACACTTGAGAAAGGAGATATCATCAAAAGAAATGCAGTTGAAAAAAAGGCCAAAAAAATGGAAAATCGGGAGATATAGTTACAACAAGAAAGTGGTCTGGGTGGAAATGAGGTGCAGTGCAAAGGACCAAAAGGGGCCAAAAGTAACCTCACAGCCGTTGCAAAAGCAGGGGAAAAATCAAAGAAGTAGGCACTACTTGAATGGGAAGAAATGAGGGACATGGCATGGACACTTAAAAATAAAAAGAAAAACATTAAAAAATCTTTGCCAGAGCAAAAGCCATCAAAAGGCATGGCATGCCATCCAGTGCAGGGACTTGCACCAAAGCTTGCCCAATTGGTCCCCATTGAAATCGCAAGATTCCGTTTGCCTTCCCGAAAGGAAATGAAATTTCCTTTCGGGAAGGCAAACGGAATCTTGCGAGCCCTTCAAAGGAAGGCTTTCAAACACTTGAGAAAGGAGATATCATCAAAAGAAATGCAGTTGAAAAAAAGGCCAAGCAAATGGAAAATCGGGAGATATAGTTAGTACAAGAAAGTGGCCTGGGTTGAAATGAGGTGCAGTGCAAAGGACCAAAAGAGGCCAAAAGTAACCTCACAGCTGTTGCAAAAGCAGGGGAAAAATCAAAGAAGTAGGCACTACTTGGATGGGAAGAAATGAGGGACATGGCATTGATACTTCATTTAAAAAAATTAAAAAGCAAAATTCGTGGCCAAAGCAAAAGAGATCAAAAGGCATGGCATGTCATCCAGTGCAGGGACATGCAGCACATACACCAAGGCTTGCCTAAATTGATCCTCCGCGAAGCCAGAAATACAAAAGAAGGACTTAGAACCATTCTGGAAAAGAGATACCAGCAAAGGAAATGAAATTGAAGAAAAAAAAAAAAAAATTGGGAAATTTGGTGACTTCAAGGAAGTGGTCTGGGCAGAAATGAGGTGCAGTGCAAAGGAACAAAAGAGGCCAAAAGTAACCTCACAGCTGTTGCAAAAGCAGGGGAAAAATCAAAGAAGTAGGCACTACTTGGATGGGAAGAAATGAGAGACATGGCATGGACACTTAAAAATAAAAAGGAAAACATTAAAAAATCTTTGCCAGAGCAAAAGCCATCAAAAGGCATGGCATGCCATCCAGTGCAGGGACTTGCACCAAAGCTTGCCCAATTGGTCCCCATTGAAATCGCAAGATTCCGTTTGCCTTCCCGAAAGGAAATGAAATTTCCTTTCGGGAAGGCAAACGGAATCTTGCGAGCCCTTCAAAGGAAGGCTTTCAAACACTTGAGAAAGGAGATATCATCAAAAGAAATGCAGTTGAAAAAAATGCCAAAAAAATGGAAAATCGGGAGATATAGTTACAACAAGAAAGTGGTCTGGGTGGAAATGAGGTGCAGTGCAAAGGACCAAAAGAGGCCAAAAGTAACCTCCCAGCCGTTGCAAAAGCAGGGGAAAAATCAAAGAAGTAGGCACTACTTGAATGGGAAGAAATGAGGGACATGGCATGGACACTTAAAAATAAAAAAAAAAACATTAAAAAATCTTTGCCAGAGCAAAAGCCATCAAAAGGCATGGCATGCCATCCAGTGCAGGGACTTGCACCAAAGCTTGCCCAATTGGTCCCCATTGAAATCGCAAGATTCCGTTTGCCTTCCCGAAAGGAAATGAAATTTCCTTTCGGGAAGGCAAACGGAATCTTGCGAGCCCTTCAAAGGAAGGCTTTCAAACACTTGAGAAAGGAGATATCATCAAAAGAAATGCAGTTGAAAAAAAGGCCAAACAAATGGAAAATCGGGAGATATAGTTAGTCCAAGAAGGTGGCCTGGGTTGAAATGAGGTGCAGTGCAAAGGACCAAAAGAGGCCAAAAGTAACCTCACAGCTGTTGCAAAAGCAGGGGAAAAATCAAAGAAGTAGGCACTACTTGAATGGGAAGAAATGAGGGACATGGCATTGATACTTCATTTAAAAAAATTAAAAAGCAAAATTCGTGGCCAAAGCAAAAGAGATCAAAAGGCATGGCATGCCATCCAGTGCAGGGACATGCAGCACATACACCAAGGCTTGCCTAAATTGATCCTCCGCGAAGCCAGAAATACAAAAGAAGGACTTAGAACCATTCTGGAAAAGAGATACCAGCAAAGGAAATGAAATTGAAGGAAAAAAAAAAAAAAAATTGGGAAATTTTGTGACTTCAAGGAAGTGGTCTGGGCAGAAATGAGGTGCAGTGCAAAGGAACAAAAGAGGCCAAAAGTAACCTCACAGCTGTTGCAAAAGCAGGGGAAAAATCAAAGAAGTAGGCACTACTTGAATGGGAAGAAATGAGGGACATGGCATGGACACTTAAAAATAAAAAGAAAAACATTAAAAAATCTTTGCCAGAGCAAAAGCCATCAAAAGGCATGGCATGCCATCCAGTGCAGGGACTTGCACCAAAGCTTGCCCAATTGGTCCCCATTGAAATCGCAAGATTCCGTTTGCCTTCCCGAAAGGAAATGAAATTTCCTTTCGGGAAGGCAAACGGAATCTTGCGAGCCCTTCAAAGGAAGGCTTTCAAACACTTGAGAAAGGAGATATCATCAAAAGAAATGCAGTTGAAAAAAAGGCCAAACAAATGGAAAATCGGGAGATATAGTTACAACAAGAAAGTGGTCTGGGTGGAAATGAGGTGCAGTGCAAAGGACCAAAAGAGGCCAAAAGTAACCTCACAGCTGTTGCAAAAGCAGGGGAAAAATCAAAGAAGTAGGCACTACTTGAATGGGAAGAAATGAGGGACATGGCATGGACACTTAAAAATAAAAAGAAAAACATTAAAAAATCTTTGCCAGAGCAAAAGCCATCAAAAGGCATGGCATGCCATCCAGTGCAGGGACTTGCACCAAAGCTTGCCCAATTGGTCCCCATTGAAATCGCAAGATTCCGTTTGCCTTCCCGAAAGGAAATGAAATTTCCTTTCGGGAAGGCAAACGGAATCTTGCGAGCCCTTCAAAGGAAGGCTTTCAAACACTTGAGAAAGGAGATATCATCAAAAGAAATGCAGTTGAAAAAAGGCCAAACAAATGGAAAATCGGGAGATATAGTTAGTACAAGAAGGTGGCCTGGGTTGAAATGAGGTGCAGTGCAAAGGACCAAAAGAGGCCAAAAGTAACCTCACAGCTGTTGCAAAAGCAGGGGAAAAATCAAAGAAGTAGGCACTACTTGAATGGGAAGAAATGAGGGACATGGCATTGATACTTCATTTAAAAAAATTAAAAAGCAAAATTCGTGGCCAAAGCAAAAGAGATCAAAAGGCATGGCATGTCATCCAGTGCAGGGACATGCAGCACATACACCAAGGCTTGCCTAAATTGATCCTCCGCGAAGCCAGAAATACAAAAGAAGGACTTAGAACCATTCTGGAAAAGAGATACCAGCAAAGGAAATGAAATTGAAGAAAAAAAAAAAAAAAATTGGGAAATTTTGTGACTTCAAGGAAGTGGTCTGGGCAGAAATGAGGTGCAGTGCAAAGGAACAAAAGAGGCCAAAAGTAACCTCACAGCTGTTGCAAAAGCAGGGGAAAAATCAAAGAAGTGGGCACTACTTGGATGGGAAGAAATGAGGGACATGGCATGGACACTTAAAAATAAAAAGAAAAACATTAAAAAATCTTTGCCAGAGCAAAAGCCATCAAAAGGCATGGCATGCCATCCAGTGCAGGGACTTGCACCAAAGCTTGCCCAATTGGTCCCCATTGAAATCGCAAGATTCCGTTTGCCTTCCCGAAAGGAAATGAAATTTCCTTTCGGGAAGGCAAACGGAATCTTGCGAGCCCTTCAAAGGAAGGCTTTCAAACACTTGAGAAAGGAGATATCATCAAAAGAAATGCAGTTGAAAAAAAGGCCAAACAAATGGAAAATCGGGAGATATAGTTAGTACAAGAAGGTGGCCTGGGTTGAAATGAGGTGCAGTGCAAAGGACCAAAAGAGGCCAAAAGTAACCTCACAGCTGTTGCAAAAGCAGGGGAAAAATCAAAGAAGTAGGCACTACTTGAATGGGAAGAAATGAGGGACATGGCATTGATACTTCATTTAAAAAAATTAAAAAGCAAAATTCGTGGCCAAAGCAAAAGAGATCAAAAGGCATGGCATGTCATCCAGTGCAGGGACATGCAGCACATACACCAAGGCTTGCCTAAATTGATCCTCCGCGAAGCCAGAAATACAAAAGAAGGACTTAGAACCATTCTGGAAAAGAGATACCAGCAAAGGAAATGAAATTGAAGAAAAAAAAAAAAAAAATTGGGAAATTTTGTGACTTCAAGGAAGTGGTCTGGGCAGAAATGAGGTGCAGTGCAAAGGAACAAAAGAGGCCAAAAGTAACCTCACAGCTGTTGCAAAAGCAGGGGAAAAATCAAAGAAGTAGGCACTACTTGGATGGGAAGAAATGAGGGACATGGCATGGACACTTAAAAATAAAAAGGAAAACATTAAAAAATCTTTGCCAGAGCAAAAGCCATCAAAAGGCATGGCATGCCATCCAGTGCAGGGACTTGCACCAAAGCTTGCCCAATTGGTCCCCATTGAAATCGCAAGATTCCGTTTGCCTTCCCGAAAGGAAATGAAATTTCCTTTCGGGAAGGCAAACGGAATCTTGCGAGCCCTTCAAAGGAAGGCTTTCAAACACTTGAGAAAGGAGATATCATCAAAAGAAATGCAGTTGAAAAAAAGGCCAAAAAAATGGAAAATCGGGAGATATAGTTACAACAAGAAAGTGGTCTGGGTGGAAATGAGGTGCAGTGCAAAGGACCAAAAGAGGCCAAAAGTAACCTCCCAGCCGTTGCAAAAGCAGGGGAAAAATCAAAGAAGTAGGCACTACTTGAATGGGAAGAAATGAGGGACATGGCATGGACACTTAAAAATAAAAAGAAAAACATTAAAAAATCTTTGCCAGAGCAAAAGCCATCAAAAGGCATGGCATGCCATCCAGTGCAGGGACTTGCACCAAAGCTTGCCCAATTGGTCCCCATTGAAATCGCAAGATTCCGTTTGCCTTCCCGAAAGGAAATGAAATTTCCTTTCGGGAAGGCAAACGGAATCTTGCGAGCCCTTCAAAGGAAGGCTTTCAAACACTTGAGAAAGGAGATATCATCAAAAGAAATGCAGTTGAAAAAAAGGCCAAACAAATGGAAAATCGGGAGATATAGTTAGTACAAGAAGGTGGCCTGGGTTGAAATGAGGTGCAGTGCAAAGGACCAAAAGAGGCCAAAAGTAACCTCACAGCTGTTGCAAAAGCAGGGGAAAAATCAAAGAAGTAGGCACTACTTGAATGGGAAGAAATGAGGGACATGGCATTGATACTTCATTTAAAAAAATTAAAAAGCAAAATTCGTGGCCAAAGCAAAAGAGATCAAAAGGCATGGCATGTCATCCAGTGCAGGGACATGCAGCACATACACCAAGGCTTGCCTAAATTGATCCTCCGCGAAGCCAGAAATACAAAAGAAGGACTTAGAACCATTCTGGAAAAGAGATACCAGCAAAGGAAATGAAATTGAAGAAAAAAAAAAAAAAAATTGGGAAATTTTGTGACTTCAAGGAAGTGGTCTGGGCAGAAATGAGGTGCAGTGCAAAGGAACAAAAGAGGCCAAAAGTAACCTCACAGCTGTTGCAAAAGCAGGGGAAAAATCAAAGAAGTAGGCACTACTTGGATGGGAAGAAATGAGGGACATGGCATGGACACTTAAAAATAAAAAGGAAAACATTAAAAAATCTTTGCCAGAGCAAAAGCCATCAAAAGGCATGGCATGCCATCCAGTGCAGGGACTTGCACCAAAGCTTGCCCAATTGGTCCCCATTGAAATCGCAAGATTCCGTTTGCCTTCCCGAAAGGAAATGAAATTTCCTTTCGGGAAGGCAAACGGAATCTTGCGAGCCCTTCAAAGGAAGGCTTTCAAACACTTGAGAAAGGAGATATCATCAAAAGAAATGCAGTTGAAAAAAAGGCCAAAAAAATGGAAAATCGGGAGATATAGTTACAACAAGAAAGTGGTCTGGGCAGAAATGAGGTGCAGTGCAAAGGACCAAAAGAGGCCAAAAGTAACCTCCCAGCCGTTGCAAAAGCAGGGGAAAAATCAAAGAAGTAGGCACTACTTGAATGGGAAGAAATGAGGGACATGGCATGGACACTTAAAAATAAAAAGAAAAACATTAAAAAATCTTTGCCAGAGCAAAAGCCATCAAAAGGCATGGCATGCCATCCAGTGCAGGGACTTGCACCAAAGCTTGCCCAATTGGTCCCCATTGAAATCGCAAGATTCCGTTTGCCTTCCCGAAAGGAAATGAAATTTCCTTTCGGGAAGGCAAACGGAATCTTGCGAGCCCTTCAAAGGAAGGCTTTCAAACACTTGAGAAAGGAGATATCATCAAAAGAAATGCAGTTGAAAAAAAGGCCAAACAAATGGAAAATCGGGAGATATAGTTAGTCCAAGAAGGTGGCCTGGGTTGAAATGAGGTGCAGTGCAAAGGACCAAAAGAGGCCAAAAGTAACCTCACAGCTGTTGCAAAAGCAGGGGAAAAATCAAAGAAGTAGGCACTACTTGGATGGGAAGAAATGAGGGACATGGCATTGATACTTCATTTAAAAAAATTAAAAAGCAAAATTCGTGGCCAAAGCAAAAGAGATCAAAAGGCATGGCATGTCATCCAGTGCAGGGACATGCAGCACATACACCAAGGCTTGCCTAAATTGATCCTCCGCGAAGCCAGAAATACAAAAGAAGGACTTAGAACCATTCTGGAAAAGAGATACCAGCAAAGGAAATGAAATTGAAGAAAAAAAAAAAAAAATTGGGAAATTTTGTGACTTCAAGGAAGTGGTCTAGGCAGAAATGAGGTGCAGTGCAAAGGAACAAAAGAGGCCAAAAGTAACCTCACAGCTGTTGCAAAAGCAGGGGAAAAATCAAAGAAGTAGGCACTACTTGGATGGGAAGAAATGAGGGACATGGCATGGACACTTAAAAATAAAAAGGAAAACATTAAAAAATCTTTGCCAGAGCAAAAGCCATCAAAAGGCATGGCATGCCATCCAGTGCAGGGACTTGCACCAAAGCTTGCCCAATTGGTCCCCATTGAAATCGCAAGATTCCGTTTGCCTTCCCGAAAGGAAATGAAATTTCCTTTCGGGAAGGCAAACGGAATCTTGCGAGCCCTTCAAAGGAAGGCTTTCAAACACTTGAGAAAGGAGATATCATCAAAAGAAATGCAGTTGAAAAAAAGGCCAAAAAAATGGAAAATCGGGAGATATAGTTACAACAAGAAAGTGGTCTGGGCAGAAATGAGGTGCAGTGCAAAGGACCAAAAGAGGCCAAAAGTAACCTCCCAGCCGTTGCAAAAGCAGGGGAAAAATCAAAGAAGTAGGCACTACTTGAATGGGAAGAAATGAGGGACATGGCATGGACACTTAAAAATAAAAAGAAAAACATTAAAAAATCTTTGCCAGAGCAAAAGCCATCAAAAGGCATGGCATGCCATCCAGTGCAGGGACTTGCACCAAAGCTTGCCCAATTGGTCCCCATTGAAATCGCAAGATTCCGTTTGCCTTCCCGAAAGGAAATGAAATTTCCTTTCGGGAAGGCAAACGGAATCTTGCGAGCCCTTCAAAGGAAGGCTTTCAAACACTTGAGAAAGGAGATATCATCAAAAGAAATGCAGTTGAAAAAAAGGCCAAACAAATGGAAAATCGGGAGATATAGTTAGTCCAAGAAGGTGGCCTGGGTTGAAATGAGGTGCAGTGCAAAGGACCAAAAGAGGCCAAAAGTAACCTCACAGCTGTTGCAAAAGCAGGGGAAAAATCAAAGAAGTAGGCACTACTTGGATGGGAAGAAATGAGGGACATGGCATTGATACTTCATTTAAAAAAATTAAAAAGCAAAATTCGTGGCCAAAGCAAAAGAGATCAAAAGGCATGGCATGTCATCCAGTGCAGAGACATGCAGCACATACACCAAGGCTTGCCTAAATTGATCCTCCGCGAAGCCAGAAATACAAAAGAAGGACTTAGAACCATTCTGGAAAAGAGATACCAGCAAAGGAAATGAAATTGAAGAAAAAAAAAAAAAAATTGGGAAATTTTGTGACTTCAAGGAAGTGGTCTAGGCAGAAATGAGGTGCAGTGCAAAGGAACAAAAGAGGCCAAAAGTAACCTCACAGCTGTTGCAAAAGCAGGGGAAAAATCAAAGAAGTAGGCACTACTTGGATGGGAAGAAATGAGGGACATGGCATGGACACTTAAAAATAAAAAGGAAAACATTAAAAAATCTTTGCCAGAGCAAAAGCCATCAAAAGGCATGGCATGCCATCCAGTGCAGGGACTTGCACCAAAGCTTGCCCAATTGGTCCCCATTGAAATCGCAAGATTCCGTTTGCCTTCCCGAAAGGAAATGAAATTTCCTTTCGGGAAGGCAAACGGAATCTTGCGAGCCCTTCAAAGGAAGGCTTTCAAACACTTGAGAAAGGAGATATCATCAAAAGAAATGCAGTTGAAAAAAAGGCCAAAAAAATGGAAAATTGGGAGATATAGTTACAACAAGAAAGTGGTCTGGGTGGAAATGAGGTGCAGTGCAAAGGACCAAAAGAGGCCAAAAGTAACCTCACAGCCGTTGCAAAAGCAGGGGAAAAATCAAAGAAGTAGGCACTACTTGAATGGGAAGAAATGAGGGACATGGCATGGACACTTAAAAATAAAAAGAAAAACATTAAAAAATCTTTGCCAGAGCAAAAGCCATCAAAAGGCATGGCATGCCATCCAGTGCAGGGACTTGCACCAAAGCTTGCCCAATTGGTCCCCATTGAAATCGCAAGATTCCGTTTGCCTTCCCGAAAGGAAATGAAATTTGCTTTCGGGAAGGCAAACGGAATCTTGCGAGCCCTTCAAAGGACGGCTTTCAAACACTTGAGAAAGGAGATATCATCAAAAGAAATGCAGTTGAAAAAAAGGCCAAAAAAATGGAAAATCGGGAGATATAGTTACTACAGGAAGGTGGTCTGGGTGGAAATGAGGTGCAGTGCAAAGGATCAAAAGAGGCCAAAAGTAACCTCACAGCCGTTGCAAAAGCAGAGGAAAAATCAAAGAAGTAGGCACTACTTGAATGGGAAGAAATAAGGGACAAGAAATTGAGACTACAAAAAAAGAAAAAAAACAAAAAATTCGTGGCCAAAGCAAAAGAGATCAAAAGGCATGGCATGTCATCCAGTGCAGGGACATGCAGCACATACACCAAGGCTTGCCTAAATTGATCCTCCGCGAAGCCAGAAATACAAAAGAAGGACTTAGAACCATTCTGGAAAAGAGATACCAGCAAAGGAAATGAAATTGAAGAAAAAAAAAAAAAAAATTGGGAAATTTTGTGACTTCAAGGAAGTGGTCTGGGCAGAAATGAGGTGCAGTGCAAAGGAACAAAAGAGGCCAAAAGTAACCTCACAGCTGTTGCAAAAGCAGGGGAAAAACCAAGGATGCAGGCACTACTTGGATGGGAAGAAATGAGGGACATGGCATGGACACTTAAAAATAAAAAGAAAAACATTAAAAAATCTTTGCCAGAGCAAAAGCCATCAAAAGGCATGGCATGCCATCCAGTGCAGGGACTTGCACCAAAGCTTGCCCAATTGGTCCCCATTGAAATCGCAAGATTCCGTTTGCCTTCCCGAAAGGAAATGAAATTTCCTTTCGGGAAGGCAAACGGAATCTTGCGAGCCCTTCAAAGGAAGGCTTTCAAACACTTGAGAAAGGAGATATCATCAAAAGAAATGCAGTTGAAAAAAAGGCCAAAAAAATGGAAAATCGGGAGATATAGTTACAACAAGAAAGTGGTCTGGGTGGAAATGAGGTGCAGTGCAAAGGACCAAAAGAGGCCAAAAGTAACCTCACAGCTGTTGCAAAAGCAGGGGAAAAATCAAAGAAGTAGGCACTACATGAATGGGAAGAAATGAGGGACATGGCATGGACACTTAAAAATAAAAAGAGAAACATTAAAAAATCTTTGCCAGAGCAAAAGCCATCAAAAGGCATGGCATGCCATCCAGTGCAGGGACTTGCACCAAAGCTTGCCCAATTGGTCCCCATTGAAATCGCAAGATTCCGTTTGCCTTCCCGAAAGGAAATGAAATTTCCTTTCGGGAAGGCAAACGGAATCTTGCGAGCCCTTCAAAGGAAGGCTTTCAAACACTTGAGAAAGGAGATATCATCAAAAGAAATGCAGTTGAAAAAAAGGCCAAACAAATGGAAAATCGGGAGATATAGTTAGTACAAGAAAGTGGCCTGGGTTGAAATGAGGTGCAGTGCAAAGGACCAAAAGAGGCCAAAAGTAACCTCACAGCTGTTGCAAAAGCAGGGGAAAAATCAAAGAAGTAGGCACTACTTGGATGGGAAGAAATGAGGGACATGGCATTGATACTTCATTTAAAAAAATTAAAAAGCAAAATTCGTGGCCAAAGCAAAAGAGATCAAAAGGCATGGCATGTCATTCAGTGCAGGGACATGCAGCACATACACCAAGGCTTGCCTAAATTGATCCTCCGCGAAGCCAGAAATACAAAAGAAGGACTTAGAACCATTCTGGAAAAGAGATACCAGCAAAGGAAATGAAATTGAAGAAAAAAAAAAAAAAAATTGGGAAATTTTGTGACTTCAAGGAAGTGGTCTGGGCAGAAATGAGGTGCAGTGCAAAGGAACAAAAGAGGCCAAAAGTAACCTCACAGCTGTTGCAAAAGCAGGGGAAAAATCAAAGAAGTAGGCACTACTTGGATGGGAAGAAATGAGGGACATGGCATGGACACTTAAAAATAAAAAGGAAAACATTAAAAAATCTTTGCCAGAGCAAAAGCCATCAAAAGGCATGGCATGCCATCCAGTGCAGGGACTTGCACCAAAGCTTGCCCAATTGGTCCCCATTGAAATCGCAAGATTCCGTTTGCCTTCCCGAAAGGAAATGAAATTTCCTTTCGGGAAGGCAAACGGAATCTTGCGAGCCCTTCAAAGGAAGGCTTTCAAACACTTGAGAAAGGAGATATCATCAAAAGAAATGCAGTTGAAAAAAAGGCCAAACAAATGGAAAATCGGGAGATATAGTTAGTCCAAGAAGGTGGCCTGGGTTGAAATGAGGTGCAGTGCAAAGGACCAAAAGAGGCCAAAAGTAACCTCACAGCTGTTGCAAAAGCAGGGGAAAAATCAAAGAAGTAGGCACTACTTGGATGGGAAGAAATGAGGGACATGGCATTGATACTTCATTTAAAAAAATTAAAAAGCAAAATTCGTGGCCAAAGCAAAAGAGATCAAAAGGCATGGCATGTCATCCAGTGCAGGGACATGCAGCACATACACCAAGGCTTGCCTAAATTGATCCTCCGCGAAGCCAGAAATACAAAAGAAGGACTTAGAACCATTCTGGAAAAGAGATACCAGCAAAGGAAATGAAATTGAAGAAAAAAAAAAAAAAATTGGGAAATTTTGTGACTTCAAGGAAGTGGTCTGGGCAGAAATGAGGTGCAGTGCAAAGGAACAAAAGAGGCCAAAAGTAACCTCACAGCTGTTGCAAAAGCAGGGGAAAAATCAAAGAAGTAGGCACTACTTGGATGGGAAGAAATGAGGGACATGGCATGGACACTTAAAAATAAAAAGAAAAACATTAAAAAATCTTTGCCAGAGCAAAAGCCATCAAAAGGCATGGCATGCCATCCAGTGCAGGGACTTGCACCAAAGCTTGCCCAATTGGTCCCCATTGAAATCGCAAGATTCCGTTTGCCTTCCCGAAAGGAAATGAAATTTCCTTTCGGGAAGGCAAACGGAATCTTGCGAGCCCTTCAAAGGAAGGCTTTCAAACACTTGAGAAAGGAGATATCATCAAAAGAAATGCAGTTGAAAAAAAGGCCAAAAAAATGGAAAATCGGGAGATATAGTTACAACAAGAAAGTGGTCTGGGTGGAAATGAGGTGCAGTGCAAAGGACCAAAAGAGGCCAAAAGTAACCTCACAGCTGTTGCAAAAGCAGGGGAAAAATCAAAGAAGTAGGCACTACTTGGATGGGAAGAAATGAGGGACATGGCATGGACACTTAAAAATAAAAAGGAAAACATTAAAAAATCTTTGCCAGAGCAAAAGCCATCAAAAGGCATGGCATGCCATCCAGTGCAGGGACTTGCACCAAAGCTTGCCCAATTGGTCCCCATTGAAATCGCAAGATTCCGTTTGCCTTCCCGAAAGGAAATGAAATTTCCTTTCGGGAAGGCAAACGGAATCTTGCGAGCCCTTCAAAGGAAGGCTTTCAAACACTTGAGAAAGGAGATATCATCAAAAGAAATGCAGTTGAAAAAAAGGCCAAACAAATGGAAAATCGGGAGATATAGTTAGTCCAAGAAGGTGGCCTGGGTTGAAATGAGGTGCAGTGCAAAGGACCAAAAGAGGCCAAAAGTAACCTCACAGCTGTTGCAAAAGCAGGGGAAAAATCAAAGAAGTAGGCACTACTTGGATGGGAAGAAATGAGGGACATGGCATTGATACTTCATTTAAAAAAATTAAAAAGCAAAATTCGTGGCCAAAGCAAAAGAGATCAAAAGGCATGGCATGTCATCCAGTGCAGGGACATGCAGCACATACACCAAGGCTTGCCTAAATTGATCCTCCGCGAAGCCAGAAATACAAAAGAAGGACTTAGAACCATTCTGGAAAAGAGATACCAGCAAAGGAAATGAAATTGAAGAAAAAAAAAAAAAAATTGGGAAATTTTGTGACTTCAAGGAAGTGGTCTGGGCAGAAATGAGGTGCAGTGCAAAGGAACAAAAGAGGCCAAAAGTAACCTCACAGCTGTTGCAAAAGCAGGGGAAAAATCAAAGAAGTAGGCACTACTTGGATGGGAAGAAATGAGGGACATGGCATGGACACTTAAAAATAAAAAGGAAAACATTAAAAAATCTTTGCCAGAGCAAAAGCCATCAAAAGGCATGGCATGCCATCCAGTGCAGGGACTTGCACCAAAGCTTGCCCAATTGGTCCCCATTGAAATCGCAAGATTCCGTTTGCCTTCCCGAAAGGAAATGAAATTTCCTTTCGGGAAGGCAAACGGAATCTTGCGAGCCCTTCAAAGGAAGGCTTTCAAACACTTGAGAAAGGAGATATCATCAAAAGAAATGCAGTTGAAAAAAAGGCCAAAAAAATGGAAAATCGGGAGATATAGTTACAACAAGAAAGTGGTCTGGGTGGAAATGAGGTGCAGTGCAAAGGACCAAAAGAGGCCAAAAGTAACCTCACAGCTGTTGCAAAAGCAGGGGAAAAATCAAAGAAGTAGGCACTACTTGGATGGGAAGAAATGAGGGACATGGCATGGACACTTAAAAATAAAAAGGAAAACATTAAAAAATCTTTGCCAGAGCAAAAGCCATCAAAAGGCATGGCATGCCATCCAGTGCAGGGACTTGCACCAAAGCTTGCCCAATTGGTCCCCATTGAAATCGCAAGATTCCGTTTGCCTTCCCGAAAGGAAATGAAATTTCCTTTCGGGAAGGCAAACGGAATCTTGCGAGCCCTTCAAAGGAAGGCTTTCAAACACTTGAGAAAGGAGATATCATCAAAAGAAATGCAGTTGAAAAAAAGGCCAAGCAAATGGAAAATCGGGAGATATAGTTAGTACAAGAAAGTGGCCTGGGTTGAAATGAGGTGCAGTGCAAAGGACCAAAAGAGGCCAAAAGTAACCTCACAGCTGTTGCAAAAGCAGGGGAAAAATCAAAGAAGTAGGCACTACTTGGATGGGAAGAAATGAGGGACATGGCATTGATACTTCATTTAAAAAAATTAAAAAGCAAAATTCGTGGCCAAAGCAAAAGAGATCAAAAGGCATGGCATGTCATCCAGTGCAGGGACATGCAGCACATACACCAAGGCTTGCCTAAATTGATCCTCCGCGAAGCCAGAAATACAAAAGAAGGACTTAGAACCATTCTGGAAAAGAGATACCAGCAAAGGAAATGAAATTGAAGAAAAAAAAAAAAAAAATTGGGAAATTTTGTGACTTCAAGGAAGTGGTCTGGGCAGAAATGAGGTGCAGTGCAAAGGACCAAAAGAGGCCAAAAGTAACCTCACAGCTGTTGCAAAAGCAGGGGAAAAATCAAAGAAGTAGGCACTACTTGGATGGGAAGAAATGAGGGACATGGCATGGACACTTAAAAATAAAAAGGAAAACATTAAAAAATCTTTGCCAGAGCAAAAGCCATCAAAAGGCATGGCATGCCATCCAGTGCAGGGACTTGCACCAAAGCTTGCCCAATTGGTCCCCATTGAAATCGCAAGATTCCGTTTGCCTTCCCGAAAGGAAATGAAATTTCCTTTCGGGAAGGCAAACGGAATCTTGCGAGCCCTTCAAAAGAAGGCTTTCAAACACTTGAGAAAGGAGATATCATCAAAAGAAATGCAGTTGAAAAAAAGGCCAAAAAAATGGAAAATCGGGAGATATAGTTACAACAAGAAAGTGGTCTGGGTGGAAATGAGGTGCAGTGCAAAGGACCAAAAGAGGCCAAAAGTAACCTCACAGCCGTTGCAAAAGCAGGGGAAAAATCAAAGAAGTAGGCACTACTTGAATGGGAAGAAATGAGGGACGTGGCATGGACACTTAAAAATAAAAAGAAAAACATTAAAAAATCTTTGCCAGAGCAAAAGCCATCAAAAGGCATGGCATGCCATCCAGTGCAGGGACTTGCACCAAAGCTTGCCCAATTGGTCCCCATTGAAATCGCAAGATTCCGTTTGCCTTCCCGAAAGGAAATTAAATTTCCTTTCGGGAAGGCAAACGGAATCTTGCGAGCCCTTCAAAGGAAGGCTTTCAAACACTTGAGAAAGGAGATATCATCAAAAGAAATGCAGTTGAAAAAAAGGCCAAACAAATGGAAAATCGGGAGATATAGTTAGTCCAAGAAGGTGGCCTGGGTTGAAATGAGGTGCAGTGCAAAGGACCAAAAGAGGCCAAAAGTAACCTCACAGCTGTTGCAAAAGCAGGGGAAAAATCAAAGAAGTAGGCACTACTTGGATGGGAAGAAATGAGGGACATGGCATTGATACTTCATTTAAAAAAATTAAAAAGCAAAATTCGTGGCCAAAGCAAAAGAGATCAAAAGGCATGGCATGTCATCCAGTGCAGGGACATGCAGCACATACACCAAGGCTTGCCTAAATTGATCCTCCGCGAAGCCAGAAATACAAAAGAAGGACTTAGAACCATTCTGGAAAAGAGATACCAGCAAAGGAAATGAAATTGAAGAAAAAAAAAAAAGAAATTGGGAAATTTTGTGACTTCAAGGAAGTGGTCTGGGCAGAAATGAGGTGCAGTGCAAAGGAACAAAAGAGGCCAAAAGTAACCTCACAGCTGTTGCAAAAGCAGGGGAAAAATCAAAGAAGTAGGCACTACTTGGATGGGAAGAAATGAGGGACATGGCATGGACACTTAAAAATAAAAAGAAAAACATTAAAAAATCTTTGCCAGAGCAAAAGCCATCAAAAGGCATGGCATGCCATCCAGTGCAGGGACTTGCACCAAAGCTTGCCCAATTGGTCCCCATTGAAATCGCAAGATTCCGTTTGCCTTCCCGAAAGGAAATGAAATTTCCTTTCGGGAAGGCAAACGGAATCTTGCGAGCCCTTCAAAGGAAGGCTTTCAAACACTTGAGAAAGGAGATATCATCAAAAGAAATGCAGTTGAAAAAAAGGCCAAACAAATGGAAAATCGGGAGATATAGTTAGTCCAAGAAGGTGGCCTGGGTTGAAATGAGGTGCAGTGCAAAGGACCAAAAGAGGCCAAAAGTAACCTCACAGCTGTTGCAAAAGCAGGGGAAAAATCAAAGAAGTAGGCACTACTTGGATGGGAAGAAATGAGGGACATGGCATTGATACTTCATTTAAAAAAATTAAAAAGCAAAATTCGTGGCCAAAGCAAAAGAGATCAAAAGGCATGGCATGTCATCCAGTGCAGGGACATGCAGCACATACACCAAGGCTTGCCTAAATTGATCCTCCGCGAAGCCAGAAATACAAAAGAAGGACTTAGAACCATTCTGGAAAAGAGATACCAGCAAAGGAAATGAAATTGAAGAAAAAAAAAAAAAAATTGGGAAATTTGGTGACTTCAAGGAAGTGGTCTGGGCAGAAATGAGGTGCAGTGCAAAGGAACAAAAGAGGCCAAAAGTAACCTCACAGCTGTTGCAAAAGCAGGGGAAAAATCAAAGAAGTAGGCACTACTTGGATGGGAAGAAATGAGGGACATGGCATGGACACTTAAAAATAAAAAGGAAAACATTAAAAAATCTTTGCCAGAGCAAAAGCCATCAAAAGGCATGGCATGCCATCCAGTGCAGGGACTTGCACCAAAGCTTGCCCAATTGGTCCCCATTGAAATCGCAAGATTCCGTTTGCCTTCCCGAAAGGAAATGAAATTTCCTTTCGGGAAGGCAAACGGAATCTTGCGAGCCCTTCAAAGGAAGGCTTTCAAACACTTGAGAAAGGAGATATCATCAAAAGAAATGCAGTTGAAAAAAAGGCCAAAAAAATGGAAAATCGGGAGATATAATTAGTACAAGAAGGTGGTCTGGGTGGAAATGAGGTGCAGTGCAAAGGACCAAAAGAGGCCAAAAGTAACCTCACAGCCGTTGCAAAAGCAGGGGAAAAATCAAAGAAGTAGGCACTACTTGGATGGGAAGAAATGAGGGACATGGCATGGACACTTAAAAATAAAAAGGAAAACATTAAAAAATCTTTGCCAGAGCAAAAGCCATCAAAAGGCATGGCATGCCATCCAGTGCAGGGACTTGCACCAAAGCTTGCCCAATTGGTCCCCATTGAAATCGCAAGATTCCGTTTGCCTTCCCGAAAGGAAATGAAATTTCCTTTCGGGAAGGCAAACGGAATCTTGCGAGCCCTTCAAAAGAAGGCTTTCAAACACTTGAGAAAGGAGATATCATCAAAAGAAATGCAGTTGAAAAAAAGGCCAAAAAAATGGAAAATCGGGAGATATAGTTACAACAAGAAAGTGGTCTGGGTGGAAATGAGGTGCAGTGCAAAGGACCAAAAGAGGCCAAAAGTAACCTCACAGCCGTTGCAAAAGCAGGGGAAAAATCAAAGAAGTAGGCACTACTTGAATGGGAAGAAATGAGGGACATGGCATTGATACTTCATTTAAAAAAATTAAAAAGCAAAATTCGTGGCCAAAGCAAAAGAGATCAAAAGGCATGGCATGTCATCCAGTGCAGGGACATGCAGCACATACACCAAGGCTTGCCTAAATTGATCCTCCGCGAAGCCAGAAATACAAAAGAAGGACTTAGAACCATTCTGGAAAAGAGATACCAGCAAAGGAAATGAAATTGAAGAAAAAAAAAAAAAAAATTGGGAAATTTGGTGACTTCAAGGAAGTGGTCTGGGCAGAAATGAGGTGCAGTGCAAAGGAACAAAAGAGGCCAAAAGTAACCTCACAGCTGTTGCAAAAGCAGGGGAAAAATCAAAGAAGTAGGCACTACTTGGATGGGAAGAAATGAGGGACATGGCATGGACACTTAAAAATAAAAAGGAAAACATTAAAAAATCTTTGCCAGAGCAAAAGCCATCAAAAGGCATGGCATGCCATCCAGTGCAGGGACTTGCACCAAAGCTTGCCCAATTGGTCCCCATTGAAATCGCAAGATTCCGTTTGCCTTCCCGAAAGGAAATGAAATTTCCTTTCGGGAAGGCAAACGGAATCTTGCGAGCCCTTCAAAGGAAGGCTTTCAAACACTTGAGAAAGGAGATATCATCAAAAGAAATGCAGTTGAAAAAAAGGCCAAAAAAATGGAAAATCGGGAGATATAATTAGTACAAGAAGGTGGTCTGGGTGGAAATGAGGTGCAGTGCAAAGGACCAAAAGAGGCCAAAAGTAACCTCACAGCCGTTGCAAAAGCAGGGGAAAAATCAAAGAAGTAGGCACTACTTGGATGGGAAGAAATGAGGGACATGGCATGGACACTTAAAAATAAAAAGGAAAACATTAAAAAATCTTTGCCAGAGCAAAAGCCATCAAAAGGCATGGCATGCCATCCAGTGCAGGGACTTGCACCAAAGCTTGCCCAATTGGTCCCCATTGAAATCGCAAGATTCCGTTTGCCTTCCCGAAAGGAAATGAAATTTCCTTTCGGGAAGGCAAACGGAATCTTGCGAGCCCTTCAAAAGAAGGCTTTCAAACACTTGAGAAAGGAGATATCATCAAAAGAAATGCAGTTGAAAAAAAGGCCAAACAAATGGAAAATCGGGAGATATAGTTACAACAAGAAAGTGGTCTGGGTGGAAATGAGGTGCAGTGCAAAGGACCAAAAGAGGCCAAAAGTAACCTCACAGCCGTTGCAAAAGCAGGGGAAAAATCAAAGAAGTAGGCACTACTTGAATGGGAAGAAATGAGGGACATGGCATTGATACTTCATTTAAAAAAATTAAAAAGCAAAATTCGTGGCCAAAGCAAAAGAGATCAAAAGGCATGGCATGTCATCCAGTGCAGGGACATGCAGCACATACACCAAGGCTTGCCTAAATTGATCCTCCGCGAAGCCAGAAATACAAAAGAAGGACTTAGAACCATTCTGGAAAAGAGATACCAGCAAAGGAAATGAAATTGAAGAAAAAAAAAAAAAAAATTGGGAAATTTGGTGACTTCAAGGAAGTGGTCTGGGCAGAAATGAGGTGCAGTGCAAAGGAACAAAAGAGGCCAAAAGTAACCTCACAGCTGTTGCAAAAGCAGGGGAAAAATCAAAGAAGTAGGCACTACTTGGATGGGAAGAAATGAGGGACATGGCATGGACACTTAAAAATAAAAAGGAAAACATTAAAAAATCTTTGCCAGAGCAAAAGCCATCAAAAGGCATGGCATGCCATCCAGTGCAGGGACTTGCACCAAAGCTTGCCCAATTGGTCCCCATTGAAATCGCAAGATTCCGTTTGCCTTCCCGAAAGGAAATGAAATTTCCTTTTGGGAAGGCAAACGGAATCTTGCGAGCCCTTCAAAGGAAGGCTTTCAAACACTTGAGAAAGGAGATATCATCAAAAGAAATGCAGTTGAAAAAAAGGCCAAAAAAATGGAAAATCGGGAGATATAATTAGTACAAGAAGGTGGTCTGGGTGGAAATGAGGTGCAGTGCAAAGGACCAAAAGAGGCCAAAAGTAACCTCACAGCCGTTGCAAAAGCAGGGGAAAAATCAAAGAAGTAGGCACTACTTGGATGGGAAGAAATGAGGGACATGGCATGGACACTTAAAAATAAAAAGGAAAACATTAAAAAATCTTTGCCAGAGCAAAAGCCATCAAAAGGCATGGCATGCCATCCAGTGCAGGGACTTGCACCAAAGCTTGCCCAATTGGTCCCCATTGAAATCGCAAGATTCCGTTTGCCTTCCCGAAAGGAAATGAAATTTCCTTTCGGGAAGGCAAACGGAATCTTGCGAGCCCTTCAAAAGAAGGCTTTCAAACACTTGAGAAAGGAGATATCATCAAAAGAAATGCAGTTGAAAAAAAGGCCAAAAAAATGGAAAATCGGGAGATATAATTAGTACAAGAAGGTGGTCTGGGTGGAAATGAGGTGCAGTGCAAAGGACCAAAAGAGGCCAAAAGTAACCTCCCAGCCGTTGCAAAAGCAGGGGAAAAATCAAAGAAGTAGGCACTACTTGAATGGGAAGAAATGAGGGACATGGCATGGACACTTAAAAATAAAAAGAAAAACATTAAAAAATCTTTGCCAGAGCAAAAGCCATCAAAAGGCATGGCATGCCATCCAGTGCAGGGACTTGCACCAAAGCTTGCCCAATTGGTCCCCATTGAAATCGCAAGATTCCGTTTGCCTTCCCGAAAGGAAATGAAATTTCCTTTCGGGAAGGCAAACGGAATCTTGCGAGCCCTTCAAAGGAAGGCTTTCAAACACTTGAGAAAGGAGATATCATCAAAAGAAATGCAGTTGAAAAAAAGGCCAAACAAATGGAAAATCGGGAGATATATTTAGTAGAAGAAGGTGGCCTGGGTTGAAATGAGGTGCAGTGCAAAGGAACAAAAGAGGCCAAAAGTAACCTCACAGCTGTTGCAAAAGCAGGGGAAAAATCAAAGAAGTAGGCACTACTTGGATGGGAAGAAATGAGGGACATGGCATTGATACTTCATTTAAAAAAATTAAAAAGCAAAATTCGTGGCCAAAGCAAAAGAGATCAAAAGGCATGGCATGTCATCCAGTGCAGGGACATGCAGCACATACACCAAGGCTTGCCTAAATTGATCCTCCGCGAAGCCAGAAATACAAAAGAAGGACTTAGAACCATTCTGGAAAAGAGATACCAGCAAAGGAAATGAAATTGAAGAAAAAAAAAAAAAACTTGGGAAATTTTGTGACTTCAAGGAAGTGGTCTGGGCAGAAATGAGGTGCAGTGCAAAGGAACAAAAGAGGCCAAAAGTAACCTCACAGCTGTTGCAAAAGCAGGGGAAAAATCAAAGAAGTAGGCACTACTTGGATGGGAAGAAATGAGGGACATGGCATGGACACTTAAAAATAAAAAGAAAAACATTAAAAAATCTTTGCCAGAGCAAAAGCCATCAAAAGGCATGGCATGCCATCCAGTGCAGGGACTTGCACCAAAGCTTGCCCAATTGGTCCCCATTGAAATCGCAAGATTCCGTTTGCCTTCCCGAAAGGAAATGAAATTTCCTTTCGGGAAGGCAAACGGAATCTTGCGAGCCCTTCAAAGGAAGGCTTTCAAACACTTGAGAAAGGAGATATCATCAAAAGAAATGCAGTTGAAAAAAAGGCCAAACAAATGGAAAATCGGGAGATATAGTTAGTCCAAGAAGGTGGCCTGGGTTGAAATGAGGTGCAGTGCAAAGGACCAAAAGAGGCCAAAAGTAACCTCACAGCTGTTGCAAAAGCAGGGGAAAAATCAAAGAAGTAGGCACTACTTGGATGGGAAGAAATGAGGGACATGGCATTGATACTTCATTTAAAAAAATTAAAAAGCAAAATTCGTGGCCAAAGCAAAAGAGATCAAAAGGCATGGCATGTCATCCAGTGCAGGGACATGCAGCACATACACCAAGGCTTGCCTAAATTGATCCTCCGCGAAGCCAGAAATACAAAAGAAGGACTTAGAACCATTCTGGAAAAGAGATACCAGCAAAGGAAATGAAATTGAAGAAAAAAAAAAAAAAAATTGGGAAATTTGGTGACTTCAAGGAAGTGGTCTGGGCAGAAATGAGGTGCAGTGCAAAGGAACAAAAGAGGCCAAAAGTAACCTCACAGCTGTTGCAAAAGCAGGGGAAAAATCAAAGAAGTAGGCACTACTTGGATGGGAAGAAATGAGGGACATGGCATGGACACTTAAAAATAAAAAGGAAAACATTAAAAAATCTTTGCCAGAGCAAAAGCCATCAAAAGGCATGGCATGCCATCCAGTGCAGGGACTTGCACCAAAGCTTGCCCAATTGGTCCCCATTGAAATCGCAAGATTCCGTTTGCCTTCCCGAAAGGAAATGAAATTTCCTTTCGGAAAGGCAAACGGAATCTTGCGAGCCCTTCAAAGGAAGGCTTTCAAACACTTGAGAAAGGAGATATCATCAAAAGAAATGCAGTTGAAAAAAAGGCCAAAAAAATGGAAAATCGGGAGATATAATTAGTACAAGAAGGTGGTCTGGGTGGAAATGAGGTGCAGTGCAAAGGACCAAAAGAGGCCAAAAGTAACCTCACAGCCGTTGCAAAAGCAGGGGAAAAATCAAAGAAGTAGGCACTACTTGAATGGGAAGAAATAAGGGACAAGAAATTGAGACTACAAAAAAAGAAAAAAAAAAAACAAATTCGTGGCCAAAGCAAAAGAGATCAAAAGGCATGGCATGTCATCCAGTGCAGGGACATGCAGCACATACACCAAGGCTTGCCTAAATTGATCCTCCGCGAAGCCAGAAATACAAAAGAAAGACCTACAAACACTCTGGAATAGAGATACCAGCAAAGGAAATGAAATTGAAAATAAAAAACAAAACAAATTGGGAAATTTTGTGACTTCAAGAAAGTGGTCTGGGCAGAAATGAGGTGCAGTGCAAAGGACCAAAAGAGGCCAAAAGTAACCTCACAGCTGTTGCAAAAGCAGGGGAAAAATCAAAGAAGTAGGCACTACTTGGATGGGAAGAAATGAGGGACGTGGCATGGACACTTAAAAATAAAAAGAAAAACATTAAAAAATCTTTGCCAGAGCAAAAGCCATCAAAAGGCATGGCATGCCATCCAGTGCAGGGACTTGCACCAAAGCTTGCCCAATTGGTCCCCATTGAAATCGCAAGATTCCGTTTGCCTTCCCGAAAGGAAATGAAATTTCCTTTCGGGAAGGCAAACGGAATCTTGCGAGCCCTTCAAAGGAAGGCTTTCAAACACTTGAGAAAGGAGATATCATCAAAAGAAATGCAGTTGAAAAAAAGGCCAAAAAAATGGAAAATCGGGAGATATAATTAGTACAAGAAAGTGGTCTGGGTGGAAATGAGGTGCAGTGCAAAGGACCAAAAGAGGCCAAAAGTAACCTCACAGCCGTTGCAAAAGCAGGGGAAAAATCAAAGAAGTAGGCACTACTTGAATGGGAAGAAATAAGGGACAAGAAATTGAGACTACAAAAAAAGAAAAAAAAAAAACAAATTCGTGGCCAAAGCAAAAGAGATCAAAAGGCATGGCATGTCATCCAGTGCAGGGACATGCAGCACATACACCAAGGCTTGCCTAAATTGATCCTCCGCGAAGCCAGAAATACAAAAGAAAGACCTACAAACACTCTGGAATAGAGATACCAGCAAAGGAAATGAAATTGAAGAAAAAAAAAAAAAAGAAATTGGGAAATTTTGTGATTTCAAGAAAGTGGTCTGGGCAGAAATGAGGTGCAGTGCAAAGGACCAAAAGAGGCCAAAAGTAACCTCACAGCTGTTGCAAAAGCAGGGGAAAAATCAAAGAAGTAGGCACTACTTGGATGGGAAGAAATGAGGGACATGGCATGGACACTTAAAAATAAAAAGAAAAACATTAAAAAATCTTTGCCAGAGCAAAAGCCATCAAAAGGCATGGCATGCCATCCAGTGCAGGGACTTGCACCAAAGCTTGCCCAATTGGTCCCCATTGAAATCGCAAGATTCCGTTTGCCTTCCCGAAAGGAAATGAAATTTCCTTTCGGGAAGGCAAACGGAATCTTGCGAGCCCTTCAAAGGAAGGCTTTCAAACACTTGAGAAAGGAGATATCATCAAAAGAAATGCAGTTGAAAAAAAGGCCAAACAAATGGAAAATCGGGAGATATATTTAGTAGAAGAAGGTGGCCTGGGTTGAAATGAGGTGCAGTGCAAAGGAACAAAAGAGGCCAAAAGTAACCTCACAGCTGTTGCAAAAGCAGGGGAAAAATCAAAGAAGTAGGCACTACTTGGATGGGAAGAAATGAGGGACATGGCATTGATACTTCATTTAAAAAAATTAAAAAGCAAAATTCGTGGCCAAAGCAAAAGAGATCAAAAGGCATGGCATGTCATCCAGTGCAGGGACATGCAGCACATACACCAAGGCTTGCCTAAATTGATCCTCCGCGAAGCCAGAAATACAAAAGAAGGACTTAGAACCATTCTGGAAAAGAGATACCAGCAAAGGAAATGAAATTGAAGAAAAAAAAAAAAAAATTGGGAAATTTTGTGACTTCAAGGAAGTGGTCTGGGCAGAAATGAGGTGCAGTGCAAAGGAACAAAAGAGGCCAAAAGTAACCTCACAGCTGTTGCAAAAGCAGGGGAAAAATCAAAGAAGTAGGCACTACTTGGATGGGAAGAAATGAGGGACATGGCATGGACACTTAAAAATAAAAAGAAAAACATTAAAAAATCTTTGCCAGAGCAAAAGCCATCAAAAGGCATGGCATGCCATCCAGTGCAGGGACTTGCACCAAAGCTTGCCCAATTGGTCCCCATTGAAATCGCAAGATTCCGTTTGCCTTCCCGAAAGGAAATGAAATTTCCTTTCGGGAAGGCAAACGGAATCTTGCGAGCCCTTCAAAGGAAGGCTTTCAAACACTTGAGAAAGGAGATATCATCAAAAGAAATGCAGTTGAAAAAAAGGCCAAACAAATGGAAAATCGGGAGATATAGTTAGTCCAAGAAGGTGGCCTGGGTTGAAATGAGGTGCAGTGCAAAGGACCAAAAGAGGCCAAAAGTAACCTCACAGCTGTTGCAAAAGCAGGGGAAAAATCAAAGAAGTAGGCACTACTTGGATGGGAAGAAATGAGGGACATGGCATTGATACTTCATTTAAAAAAATTAAAAAGCAAAATTCGTGGCCAAAGCAAAAGAGATCAAAAGGCATGGCATGTCATCCAGTGCAGGGACATGCAGCACATACACCAAGGCTTGCCTAAATTGATCCTCCGCGAAGCCAGAAATACAAAAGAAGGACTTAGAACCATTCTGGAAAAGAGATACCAGCAAAGGAAATGAAATTGAAGAAAAAAAAAAAAAAAATTGGGAAATTTGGTGACTTCAAGGAAGTGGTCTGGGCAGAAATGAGGTGCAGTGCAAAGGAACAAAAGAGGCCAAAAGTAACCTCACAGCTGTTGCAAAAGCAGGGGAAAAATCAAAGAAGTAGGCACTACTTGGATGGGAAGAAATGAGGGACATGGCATGGACACTTAAAAATAAAAAGAAAAACATTAAAAAATCTTTGCCAGAGCAAAAGCCATCAAAAGGCATGGCATGCCATCCAGTGCAGGGACTTGCACCAAAGCTTGCCCAATTGGTCCCCATTGAAATCGCAAGATTCCGTTTGCCTTCCCGAAAGGAAATGAAATTTCCTTTTGGGAAGGCAAACGGAATCTTGCGAGCCCTTCAAAGGAAGGCTTTCAAACACTTGAGAAAGGAGATATCATCAAAAGAAATGCAGTTGAAAAAAAGGCCAAAAAAATGGAAAATCGGGAGATATAATTAGTACAAGAAGGTGGTCTGGGTGGAAATGAGGTGCAGTGCAAAGGACCAAAAGAGGCCAAAAGTAACCTCACAGCCGTTGCAAAAGCAGGGGAAAAATCAAAGAAGTAGGCACTACTTGGATGGGAAGAAATGAGGGACATGGCATGGACACTTAAAAATAAAAAGGAAAACATTAAAAAATCTTTGCCAGAGCAAAAGCCATCAAAAGGCATGGCATGCCATCCAGTGCAGGGACTTGCACCAAAGCTTGCCCAATTGGTCCCCATTGAAATCGCAAGATTCCGTTTGCCTTCCCGAAAGGAAATGAAATTTCCTTTCGGGAAGGCAAACAGAATCTTGCGAGCCCTTCAAAAGAAGGCTTTCAAACACTTGAGAAAGGAGATATCATCAAAAGAAATGCAGTTGAAAAAAAGGCCAAAAAAATGGAAAATCGGGAGATATAGTTACAACAAGAAAGTGGTCTGGGTGGAAATGAGGTGCAGTGCAAAGGACCAAAAGAGGCCAAAAGTAACCTCCCAGCCGTTGCAAAAGCAGGGGAAAAAATCAAAGAAGTAGGCACTACTTGAATGGGAAGAAATGAGGGACATGGCATGGACACTTAAAAATAAAAAGAAAAACATTAAAAAATCTTTGCCAGAGCAAAAGCCATCAAAAGGCATGGCATGCCATCCAGTGCAGGGACTTGCACCAAAGCTTGCCCAATTGGTCCCCATTGAAATCGCAAGATTCCGTTTGCCTTCCCGAAAGGAAATGAAATTTCCTTTTGGGAAGGCAAACGGAATCTTGCGAGCCCTTCAAAGGAAGGCTTTCAAACACTTGAGAAAGGAGATATCATCAAAAGAAATGCAGTTGAAAAAAAGGCCAAACAAATGGAAAATCGGGAGATATATTTAGTAGAAGAAGGTGGCCTGGGTTGAAATGAGGTGCAGTGCAAAGGAACAAAAGAGGCCAAAAGTAACCTCACAGCTGTTGCAAAAGCAGGGGAAAAATCAAAGAAGTAGGCACTACTTGGATGGGAAGAAATGAGGGACATGGCATTGATACTTCATTTAAAAAAATTAAAAAGCAAAATTCGTGGCCAAAGCAAAAGAGATCAAAAGGCATGGCATGTCATCCAGTGCAGGGACATGCAGCACATACACCAAGGCTTGCCTAAATTGATCCTCCGCGAAGCCAGAAATACAAAAGAAGGACTTAGAACCATTCTGGAAAAGAGATACCAGCAAAGGAAATGAAATTGAAGAAAAAAAAAAAAAACTTGGGAAATTTTGTGACTTCAAGGAAGTGGTCTGGGCAGAAATGAGGTGCAGTGCAAAGGAACAAAAGAGGCCAAAAGTAACCTCACAGCTGTTGCAAAAGCAGGGGAAAAATCAAAGAAGTAGGCACTACTTGGATGGGAAGAAATGAGGGACATGGCATGGACACTTAAAAATAAAAAGAAAAACATTAAAAAATCTTTGCCAGAGCAAAAGCCATCAAAAGGCATGGCATGCCATCCAGTGCAGGGACTTGCACCAAAGCTTGCCCAATTGGTCCCCATTGAAATCGCAAGATTCCGTTTGCCTTCCCGAAAGGAAATGAAATTTCCTTTCGGGAAGGCAAACGGAATCTTGCGAGCCCTTCAAAGGAAGGCTTTCAAACACTTGAGAAAGGAGATATCATCAAAAGAAATGCAGTTGAAAAAAAGGCCAAACAAATGGAAAATCGGGAGATATAGTTAGTCCAAGAAGGTGGCCTGGGTTGAAATGAGGTGCAGTGCAAAGGACCAAAAGAGGCCAAAAGTAACCTCACAGCTGTTGCAAAAGCAGGGGAAAAATCAAAGAAGTAGGCACTACTTGGATGGGAAGAAATGAGGGACATGGCATTGATACTTCATTTAAAAAAATTAAAAAGCAAAATTCGTGGCCAAAGCAAAAGAGATCAAAAGGCATGGCATGTCATCCAGTGCAGGGACATGCAGCACATACACCAAGGCTTGCCTAAATTGATCCTCCGCGAAGCCAGAAATACAAAAGAAGGACTTAGAACCATTCTGGAAAAGAGATACCAGCAAAGGAAATGAAATTGAAGAAAAAAAAAAAAAAAATTGGGAAATTTGGTGACTTCAAGGAAGTGGTCTGGGCAGAAATGAGGTGCAGTGCAAAGGAACAAAAGAGGCCAAAAGTAACCTCACAGCTGTTGCAAAAGCAGGGGAAAAATCAAAGAAGTAGGCACTACTTGGATGGGAAGAAATGAGGGACATGGCATGGACACTTAAAAATAAAAAGGAAAACATTAAAAAATCTTTGCCAGAGCAAAAGCCATCAAAAGGCATGGCATGCCATCCAGTGCAGGGACTTGCACCAAAGCTTGCCCAATTGGTCCCCATTGAAATCGCAAGATTCCGTTTGCCTTCCCGAAAGGAAATGAAATTTCCTTTTGGAAAGGCAAACGGAATCTTGCGAGCCCTTCAAAGGAAGGCTTTCAAACACTTGAGAAAGGAGATATCATCAAAAGAAATGCAGTTGAAAAAAAGGCCAAAAAAATGGAAAATCGGGAGATATAATTAGTACAAGAAGGTGGTCTGGGTGGAAATGAGGTGCAGTGCAAAGGACCAAAAGAGGCCAAAAGTAACCTCACAGCCGTTGCAAAAGCAGGGGAAAAATCAAAGAAGTAGGCACTACTTGGATGGGAAGAAATGAGGGACATGGCATGGACACTTAAAAATAAAAAGGAAAACATTAAAAAATCTTTGCCAGAGCAAAAGCCATCAAAAGGCATGGCATGCCATCCAGTGCAGGGACTTGCACCAAAGCTTGCCCAATTGGTCCCCATTGAAATCGCAAGATTCCGTTTGCCTTCCCGAAAGGAAATGAAATTTCCTTTCGGGAAGGCAAACGGAATCTTGCGAGCCCTTCAAAAGAAGGCTTTCAAACACTTGAGAAAGGAGATATCATCAAAAGAAATGCAGTTGAAAAAAAGGCCAAAAAAATGGAAAATCGGGAGATATAGTTACAACAAGAAAGTGGTCTGGGTGGAAATGAGGTGCAGTGCAAAGGACCAAAAGAGGCCAAAAGTAACCTCACAGCCGTTGCAAAAGCAGGGGAAAAATCAAAGAAGTAGGCACTACTTGAATGGGAAGAAATGAGGGACATGGCATGGACACTTAAAAATAAAAAGAAAAACATTAAAAAATCTTTGCCAGAGCAAAAGCCATCAAAAGGCATGGCATGCCATCCAGTGCAGGGACTTGCACCAAAGCTTGCCCAATTGGTCCCCATTGAAATCGCAAGATTCCGTTTGCCTTCCCGAAAGGAAATGAAATTTCCTTTCGGGAAGGCAAACGGAATCTTGCGAGCCCTTCAAAGGAAGGCTTTCAAACACTTGAGAAAGGAGATATCATCAAAAGAAATGCAGTTGAAAAAAAGGCCAAACAAATGGAAAATCGGGAGATATATTTAGTAGAAGAAGGTGGCCTGGGTTGAAATGAGGTGCAGTGCAAAGGACCAAAAGAGGCCAAAAGTAACCTCACAGCTGTTGCAAAAGCAGGGGAAAAATCAAAGAAGTAGGCACTACTTGGATGGGAAGAAATGAGGGACATGGCATTGATACTTCATTTAAAAAAATTAAAAAGCAAAATTCGTGGCCAAAGCAAAAGAGATCAAAAGGCATGGCATGTCATCCAGTGCAGGGACATGCAGCACATACACCAAGGCTTGCCTAAATTGATCCTCCGCGAAGCCAGAAATACAAAAGAAGGACTTAGAACCATTCTGGAAAAGAGATACCAGCAAAGGAAATGAAATTGAAGAAAAAAAAAAAAAAATTGGGAAATTTTGTGACTTCAAGGAAGTGGTCTGGGCAGAAATGAGGTGCAGTGCAAAGGAACAAAAGAGGCCAAAAGTAACCTCACAGCTGATGCAAAAACAGGGGAAAAATCAAAGAAGTAGGCACTACTTGGATGGGAAGAAATGAGGGACATGGCATGGACACTTAAAAATAAAAAGAAAAACATTAAAAAATCTTTGCCAGAGCAAAAGCCATCAAAAGGCATGGCATGCCATCCAGTGCAGGGACTTGCACCAAAGCTTGCCCAATTGGTCCCCATTGAAATCGCAAGATTCCGTTTGCCTTCCCGAAAGGAAATGAAATTTCCTTTCGGGAAGGCAAACGGAATCTTGCGAGCCCTTCAAAGGAAGGCTTTCAAACACTTGAGAAAGGAGATATCATCAAAAGAAATGCAGTTGAAAAAAAGGCCAAACAAATGGAAAATCGGGAGATATAGTTAGTCCAAGAAGGTGGCCTGGGTTGAAATGAGGTGCAGTGCAAAGGAACAAAAGAGGCCAAAAGTAACCTCACAGCTGTTGCAAAAGCAGGGGAAAAATCAAAGAAGTAGGCACTACTTGGATGGGAAGAAATGAGGGACATGGCATTGATACTTCATTTAAAAAAATTAAAAAGCAAAATTCGTGGCCAAAGCAAAAGAGATCAAAAGGCATGGCATGTCATCCAGTGCAGGGACATGCAGCACATACACCAAGGCTTGCCTAAATTGATCCTCCGCGAAGCCAGAAATACAAAAGAAGGACTTAGAACCATTCTGGAAAAGAGATACCAGCAAAGGAAATGAAATTGAAGAAAAAAAAAAAAAAATTGGGAAATTTTGTGACTTCAAGGAAGTGGTCTGGGCAGAAATGAGGTGCAGTGCAAAGGAACAAAAGAGGCCAAAAGTAACCTCACAGCTGTTGCAAAAGCAGGGGAAAAATCAAAGGAGTAGGCACTACTTGGATGGGAAGAAATGAGGGACATGGCATGGACACTTAAAAATAAAAAGGAAAACATTAAAAAATCTTTGCCAGAGCAAAAGCCATCAAAAGGCATGGCATGCCATCCAGTGCAGGGACTTGCACCAAAGCTTGCCCAATTGGTCCCCATTGAAATCGCAAGATTCCGTTTGCCTTCCCGAAAGGAAATGAAATTTCCTTTTGGGAAGGCAAACGGAATCTTGCGAGCCCTTCAAAGGAAGGCTTTCAAACACTTGAGAAAGGAGATATCATCAAAAGAAATGCAGTTGAAAAAAAGGCCAAAAAAATGGAAAATCGGGAGATATAATTAGTACAAGAAGGTGGTCTGGGTGGAAATGAGGTGCAGTGCAAAGGACCAAAAGAGGCCAAAAGTAACCTCACAGCCGTTGCAAAAGCAGGGGAAAAATCAAAGAAGTAGGCACTACTTGGATGGGAAGAAATGAGGGACATGGCATGGACACTTAAAAATAAAAAGGAAAACATTAAAAAATCTTTGCCAGAGCAAAAGCCATCAAAAGGCATGGCATGCCATCCAGTGCAGGGACTTGCACCAAAGCTTGCCCAATTGGTCCCCATTGAAATCGCAAGATTCCGTTTGCCTTCCCGAAAGGAAATGAAATTTCCTTTCGGGAAGGCAAACGGAATCTTGCGAGCCCTTCAAAAGAAGGCTTTCAAACACTTGAGAAAGGAGATATCATCAAAAGAAATGCAGTTGAAAAAAAGGCCAAAAAAATGGAAAATCGGGAGATATAGTTACAACAAGAAAGTGGTCTGGGTGGAAATGAGGTGCAGTGCAAAGGACCAAAAGAGGCCAAAAGTAACCTCCCAGCCGTTGCAAAAGCAGGGGAAAAATCAAAGAAGTAGGCACTACTTGAATGGGAAGAAATGAGGGACATGGCATTGATACTTCATTTAAAAAAATTAAAAAGCAAAATTCGTGGCCAAAGCAAAAGAGATCAAAAGGCATGGCATGTCATCCAGTGCAGGGACATGCAGCACATACACCAAGGCTTGCATAAATTGATCCTCCGCGAAGCCAGAAATACAAAAGAAGGACTTAGAACCACTCTGGAAAAGAGATACCAGCAAAGGAAATGAAATTGAAGAAAAAAAAAAAAAAATTGGGAAATTTTGTGACTTCAAGGAAGTGGTCTGGGCAGAAATGAGGTGCAGTGCAAAGGACCAAAAGAGGCCAAAAGTAACCTCACAGCCGTTGCAAAAGCAGGGGAAAAACCAAGGATGCAGGCACTACTTGAATGGGAAGAAATGAGGGACATGGCATGGACACTTAAAAATAAAAAGAAAAACATTAAAAAATCTTTGCCAGAGCAAAAGCCATCAAAAGGCATGGCATGCCATCCAGTGCAGGGACTTGCACCAAAGCTTGCCCAATTGGTCCCCATTGAAATCGCAAGATTCCGTTTGCCTTCCCGAAAGGAAATGAAATTTCCTTTCGGGAAGGCAAACGGAATCTTGCGAGCCCTTCAAAGGAAGGCTTTCAAACACTTGAGAAAGGAGATATCATCAAAAGAAATGCAGTTGAAAAAAAGGCCAAACAAATGGAAAATCGGGAGATATAGTTACAACAAGAAAGTGGTCTGGGCGGAAATGAGGTGCAGTGCAAAGGACCAAAAGAGGCAAAAAGTAACCTCACAGCCGTTGCAAAAGCAGGGGAAAAATCAAAGAAGTAGGCACTACTTGAATGGGAAGAAATAAGGGACAAGAAATTGAGACTACAAAAAAAGAAAAAAAAAAAAAAAATTCGTGGCCAAAGCAAAAGAGATCAAAAGGCATGGCATGTCATCCAGTGCAGGGACATGCAGCACATACACCAAGGCTTGCCTAAATTGATCCTCCGCGAAGCCAGAAATACAAAAGAAGGACCTACAAACACTCTGGAATAGAGATACCAGCAAAGGAAATGAAATTGAAAATAAAAAACAAAACAAATTGGGAAATTTTGTGATTTCAAGAAAGTGGTCTGGGCAGAAATGAGGTGCAGTGCAAAGGACCAAAAGAGGCCAAAAGTAACCTCACAGCCGTTGCAAAAGCAGGGGAAAAACCAAGGATGCAGGCACTACTTGAATGGGAAGAAATGAGGGACATGGCATGGACACTTAAAAATAAAAAGAAAAACATTAAAAAATCTTTGCCAGAGCAAAAGCCATCAAAAGGCATGGCATGCCATCCAGTGCAGGGACTTGCACCAAAGCTTGCCCAATTGGTCCCCATTGAAATCGCAAGATTCCGTTTGCCTTCCCAAAAGGAAATGAAATTTCATTTCCTTTTGGGAAGGCAAACGGAATCTTGCGAGCCCTTCAAAAGAAGGCTTTCAAACACTTGAGAAAGGAGATATCATCAAAAGAAATGCAGTTGAAAAAAAGGCCAAACAAATGGAAAATCGGGAGATATAGTTAGTCCAAGAAGGTGGCCTGGGTTGAAATGAGGTGCAGTGCAAAGGAACAAAAGAGGCCAAAAGTAACCTCACAGCTGTTGCAAAAGCAGGGGAAAAATCAAAGAAGTAGGCACTACTTGGATGGGAAGAAATGAGGGACATGGCATTGATACTTCATTTAAAAAAATTAAAAAGCAAAATTCGTGGCCAAAGCAAAAGAGATCAAAAGGCATGGCATGTCATCCAGTGCAGGGACATGCAGCACATACACCAAGGCTTGCCTAAATTGATCCTCCGCGAAGCCAGAAATACAAAAGAAGGACTTAGAACCATTCTGGAAAAGAGATACCAGCAAAGGAAATGAAATTGAAGAAAAAAAAAAAAAAATTGGGAAATTTTGTGACTTCAAGGAAGTGGTCTGGGCAGAAATGAGGTGCAGTGCAAAGGAACAAAAGAGGCCAAAAGTAACCTCACAGCTGTTGCAAAAGCAGGGGAAAAATCAAAGGAGTAGGCACTACTTGGATGGGAAGAAATGAGGGACATGGCATGGACACTTAAAAATAAAAAGGAAAACATTAAAAAATCTTTGCCAGAGCAAAAGCCATCAAAAGGCATGGCATGCCATCCAGTGCAGGGACTTGCACCAAAGCTTGCCCAATTGGTCCCCATTGAAATCGCAAGATTCCGTTTGCCTTCCCGAAAGGAAATGAAATTTCCTTTTGGGAAGGCAAACGGAATCTTGCGAGCCCTTCAAAGGAAGGCTTTCAAACACTTGAGAAAGGAGATATCATCAAAAGAAATGCAGTTGAAAAAAAGGCCAAAAAAATGGAAAATCGGGAGATATAATTAGTACAAGAAGGTGGTCTGGGTGGAAATGAGGTGCAGTGCAAAGGACCAAAAGAGGCCAAAAGTAACCTCACAGCCGTTGCAAAAGCAGGGGAAAAATCAAAGAAGTAGGCACTACTTGGATGGGAAGAAATGAGGGACATGGCATGGACACTTAAAAATAAAAAGGAAAACATTAAAAAATCTTTGCCAGAGCAAAAGCCATCAAAAGGCATGGCATGCCATCCAGTGCAGGGACTTGCACCAAAGCTTGCCCAATTGGTCCCCATTGAAATCGCAAGATTCCGTTTGCCTTCCCGAAAGGAAATGAAATTTCCTTTCGGGAAGGCAAACGGAATCTTGCGAGCCCTTCAAAAGAAGGCTTTCAAACACTTGAGAAAGGAGATATCATCAAAAGAAATGCAGTTGAAAAAAAGGCCAAAAAAATGGAAAATCGGGAGATATAGTTACAACAAGAAAGTGGTCTGGGTGGAAATGAGGTGCAGTGCAAAGGACCAAAAGAGGCCAAAAGTAACCTCCCAGCCGTTGCAAAAGCAGGGGAAAAATCAAAGAAGTAGGCACTACTTGAATGGGAAGAAATGAGGGACATGGCATTGATACTTCATTTAAAAAAATTAAAAAGCAAAATTCGTGGCCAAAGCAAAAGAGATCAAAAGGCATGGCATGTCATCCAGTGCAGGGACATGCAGCACATACACCAAGGCTTGCATAAATTGATCCTCCGCGAAGCCAGAAATACAAAAGAAGGACTTAGAACCACTCTGGAAAAGAGATACCAGCAAAGGAAATGAAATTGAAGAAAAAAAAAAAAAAATTGGGAAATTTTGTGACTTCAAGGAAGTGGTCTGGGCAGAAATGAGGTGCAGTGCAAAGGACCAAAAGAGGCCAAAAGTAACCTCACAGCCGTTGCAAAAGCAGGGGAAAAACCAAGGATGCAGGCACTACTTGAATGGGAAGAAATGAGGGACATGGCATGGACACTTAAAAATAAAAAGAAAAACATTAAAAAATCTTTGCCAGAGCAAAAGCCATCAAAAGGCATGGCATGCCATCCAGTGCAGGGACTTGCACCAAAGCTTGCCCAATTGGTCCCCATTGAAATCGCAAGATTCCGTTTGCCTTCCCGAAAGGAAATGAAATTTCCTTTCGGGAAGGCAAACGGAATCTTGCGAGCCCTTCAAAGGAAGGCTTTCAAACACTTGAGAAAGGAGATATCATCAAAAGAAATGCAGTTGAAAAAAAGGCCAAACAAATGGAAAATCGGGAGATATAGTTACAACAAGAAAGTGGTCTGGGCGGAAATGAGGTGCAGTGCAAAGGACCAAAAGAGGCAAAAAGTAACCTCACAGCCGTTGCAAAAGCAGGGGAAAAATCAAAGAAGTAGGCACTACTTGAATGGGAAGAAATAAGGGACAAGAAATTGAGACTACAAAAAAAGAAAAAAAAAAAAAAAATTCGTGGCCAAAGCAAAAGAGATCAAAAGGCATGGCATGTCATCCAGTGCAGGGACATGCAGCACATACACCAAGGCTTGCCTAAATTGATCCTCCGCGAAGCCAGAAATACAAAAGAAGGACCTACAAACACTCTGGAATAGAGATACCAGCAAAGGAAATGAAATTGAAAATAAAAAACAAAACAAATTGGGAAATTTTGTGATTTCAAGAAAGTGGTCTGGGCAGAAATGAGGTGCAGTGCAAAGGACCAAAAGAGGCCAAAAGTAACCTCACAGCCGTTGCAAAAGCAGGGGAAAAACCAAGGATGCAGGCACTACTTGAATGGGAAGAAATGAGGGACATGGCATGGACACTTAAAAATAAAAAGAAAAACATTAAAAAATCTTTGCCAGAGCAAAAGCCATCAAAAGGCATGGCATGCCATCCAGTGCAGGGACTTGCACCAAAGCTTGCCCAATTGGTCCCCATTGAAATCGCAAGATTCCGTTTGCCTTCCCAAAAGGAAATGAAATTTCATTTCCTTTTGGGAAGGCAAACGGAATCTTGCGAGCCCTTCAAAAGAAGGCTTTCAAACACTTGAGAAAGGAGATATCATCAAAAGAAATGCAGTTAAAAAAAGGCCAAAAAAATGGAAAATCGGGAGATATAGCTACTACAAGAAGGTGGTCTGGGTGGAAATGAGGTGCAGTGCAAAGGACCAAAAGAGGCCAAAAGTAACCTCACAGCCGTTGCAAAAGCAGGGGAAAAATCAAAGAAGTAGGCACTACTTGAATGGGAAGAAATAAGGGACAAGAAATTGAGACTACAAAAAAAGAAAAAAAAAAAAAAATTCGTGGCCAAAGCAAAAGAGATCAAAAGGCATGGCATGTCATCCAGTGCAGGGACATGCAGCACATACACCAAGGCTTGCCTAAATTGATCCTCCGCGAAGCCAGAAATACAAAAGAAGGACTTATATCCACTCTGGAATAGAGATACCAGCAAAGGAAATGAAATTGAAGAAAAAAAAAAAAAGAAATTGGGAAATTTTGTGATTTCAAGAAAGTGGTCTGGGCGGAAATGAGGTGCAGTGCAAAGGACCAAAAGAGGCCAAAAGTAACCTCACAGCCGTTGCAAAAGCAGGGGAAAAATCAAAGAAGTAGGCACTACTTGAATGGGAAGAAATAAGGGACAAGAAATTGAGACTACAAAAAAAGAAAAAAAAAAAAAATTCGTGGCCAAAGCAAAAGAGATCAAAAGGCATGGCATGTCATCCAGTGCAGGGACATGCAGCACATACACCAAGGCTTGCATAAATTGATCCTCCGCGAAGCCAGAAATACAAAAGAAGGACTTAGAACCACTCTGGAATAGAGATACCAGCAAAGGAAATGAAATTGAAAATAAAAAACAAAACAAATTGGGAAATTTTGTGACTTCAAGGAAGTGGTCTGGGCAGAAATGAGGTGCAGTGCAAAGGACCAAAAGAGGCCAAAAGTAACCTCACAGCCGTTGCAAAAGCAGGGGAAAAACCAAGGATGCAGGCACTACTTGAATGGGAAGAAATGAGGGACATGGCATGGACACTTAAAAATAAAAAGAAAAACATTAAAAAATCTTTGCCAGAGCAAAAGCCATCAAAAGGCATGGCATGCCATCCAGTGCAGGGACTTGCACCAAAGCTTGCCCAATTGGTCCCCATTGAAATCGCAAGATTCCGTTTGCCTTCCCGAAAGGAAATGAAATTTCCTTTCGGGAAGGCAAACGGAATCTTGCGAGCCCTTCAAAGGAAGGCTTTCAAACACTTGAGAAAGGAGATATCATCAAAAGAAATGCAGTTAAAAAAAGGCCAAAAAAATGGAAAATCGGGAGATATAGCTACTACAAGAAGGTGGTCTGGGTGGAAATGAGGTGCAGTGCAAAGGACCAAAAGAGGCCAAAAGTAACTTCACAGCCGTTACAAAAGCAGGGGAAAAATCAAAGAAGTAGGCACTACTTGAATGGGAAGAAATAAGGGACAAGAAATTGAGACTACAAAAAAAGAAAAAAAAAAAAAAATTCGTGGCCAAAGCAAAAGAGATCAAAAGGCATGGCATGTCATCCAGTGCAGGGACATGCAGCACATACACCAAGGCTTGCCTAAATTGATCCTCCGCGAAGCCAGAAATACAAAAGAAGGACTTATATCCACTCTGGAATAGAGATACCAGCAAAGGAAATGAAATTGAAGAAAAAAAAAAAAAGAAATTGGGAAATTTTGTGATTTCAAGAAAGTGGTCTGGGTGGAAATGAGGTGCAGTGCAAAGGACCAAAAGAGGCCAAAAGTAACCTCACAGCTGTTGCAAAAGCAGGGGAAAAATCAAAGAAGTAGGCACTACTTGGATGGGAAGAAATGAGGGACATGGCATTGATACTTCATTTAAAAAAATTAAAAAGCAAAATTCGTGGCCAAAGCAAAAGAGATCAAAAGGCATGGCATGTCATCCAGTGCAGGGACATGCAGCACATACACCAAGGCTTGCCTAAATTGATCCTCCGCGAAGCCAGAAATACAAAAGAAGGACCTACAAACACTCTGGTATAGAGATACCAGCAAAGGAAATGAAATTGAAAAAAAAAAAAAAAGAAATTGGGAAATTTTGTGACTTCAAGGAAGTGGTCTGGGCAGAAATGAGGTGCAGTGCAAAGGACCAAAAGAGGCCAAAAGTAACCTCACAGCCGTTGCAAAAGCAGGGGAAAAACCAAGGATGCAGGCACTACTTGAATGGGAAGAAATGAGGGACATGGCATGGACACTTAAAAATAAAAAGAAAAACATTAAAAAATCTTTGCCAGAGCAAAAGCCATCAAAAGGCATGGCATGCCATCCAGTGCAGGGACTTGCACCAAAGCTTGCCCAATTGGTCCCCATTGAAATCGCAAGATTCCGTTTGCCTTCCCGAAAGGAAATGAAATTTCCTTTCGGGAAGGCAAACGGAATCTTGCGAGCCCTTCAAAGGAAGGCTTTCAAACACTTGAGAAAGGAGATATCATCAAAAGAAATGCAGTTGAAAAAAAGGCCAAACAAATGGAAAATCGGGAGATATAGTTACAACAAGAAAGTGGTCTGGGCGGAAATGAGGTGCAGTGCAAAGGACCAAAAGAGGCAAAAAGTAACCTCACAGCCGTTGCAAAAGCAGGGGAAAAATCAAAGAAGTAGGCACTACTTGAATGGGAAGAAATAAGGGACAAGAAATTGAGACTACAAAAAAAGAAAAAAAAAAAAAAAATTCGTGGCCAAAGCAAAAGAGATCAAAAGGCATGGCATGTCATCCAGTGCAGGGACATGCAGCACATACACCAAGGCTTGCCTAAATTGATCCTCCGCGAAGCCAGAAATACAAAAGAAGGACCTACAAACACTCTGGAATAGAGATACCAGCAAAGGAAATGAAATTGAAAATAAAAAACAAAACAAATTGGGAAATTTTGTGATTTCAAGAAAGTGGTCTGGGCAGAAATGAGGTGCAGTGCAAAGGACCAAAAGAGGCCAAAAGTAACCTCACAGCCGTTGCAAAAGCAGGGGAAAAACCAAGGATGCAGGCACTACTTGAATGGGAAGAAATGAGGGACATGGCATGGACACTTAAAAATAAAAAGAAAAACATTAAAAAATCTTTGCCAGAGCAAAAGCCATCAAAAGGCATGGCATGCCATCCAGTGCAGGGACTTGCACCAAAGCTTGCCCAATTGGTCCCCATTGAAATCGCAAGATTCCGTTTGCCTTCCCAAAAGGAAATGAAATTTCATTTCCTTTTGGGAAGGCAAACGGAATCTTGCGAGCCCTTCAAAAGAAGGCTTTCAAACACTTGAGAAAGGAGATATCATCAAAAGAAATGCAGTTAAAAAAAGGCCAAAAAAATGGAAAATCGGGAGATATAGCTACTACAAGAAGGTGGTCTGGGTGGAAATGAGGTGCAGTGCAAAGGACCAAAAGAGGCCAAAAGTAACCTCACAGCCGTTGCAAAAGCAGGGGAAAAATCAAAGAAGTAGGCACTACTTGAATGGGAAGAAATAAGGGACAAGAAATTGAGACTACAAAAAAAGAAAAAAAAAAAAAAAATTCGTGGCCAAAGCAAAAGAGATCAAAAGGCATGGCATGTCATCCAGTGCAGGGACATGCAGCACATACACCAAGGCTTGCCTAAATTGATCCTCCGCGAAGCCAGAAATACAAAAGAAGGACTTATATCCACTCTGGAATAGAGATACCAGCAAAGGAAATGAAATTGAAGAAAAAAAAAAAAAGAAATTGGGAAATTTTGTGATTTCAAGAAAGTGGTCTGGGCGGAAATGAGGTGCAGTGCAAAGGACCAAAAGAGGCCAAAAGTAACCTCACAGCCGTTGCAAAAGCAGGGGAAAAATCAAAGAAGTAGGCACTACTTGAATGGGAAGAAATAAGGGACAAGAAATTGAGACTACAAAAAAAGAAAAAAAAAAAAAATTCGTGGCCAAAGCAAAAGAGATCAAAAGGCATGGCATGTCATCCAGTGCAGGGACATGCAGCACATACACCAAGGCTTGCATAAATTGATCCTCCGCGAAGCCAGAAATACAAAAGAAGGACTTAGAACCACTCTGGAATAGAGATACCAGCAAAGGAAATGAAATTGAAAATAAAAAACAAAACAAATTGGGAAATTTTGTGACTTCAAGGAAGTGGTCTGGGCAGAAATGAGGTGCAGTGCAAAGGACCAAAAGAGGCCAAAAGTAACCTCACAGCCGTTGCAAAAGCAGGGGAAAAACCAAGGATGCAGGCACTACTTGAATGGGAAGAAATGAGGGACATGGCATGGACACTTAAAAATAAAAAGAAAAACATTAAAAAATCTTTGCCAGAGCAAAAGCCATCAAAAGGCATGGCATGCCATCCAGTGCAGGGACTTGCACCAAAGCTTGCCCAATTGGTCCCCATTGAAATCGCAAGATTCCGTTTGCCTTCCCGAAAGGAAATGAAATTTCCTTTCGGGAAGGCAAACGGAATCTTGCGAGCCCTTCAAAGGAAGGCTTTCAAACACTTGAGAAAGGAGATATCATCAAAAGAAATGCAGTTAAAAAAAGGCCAAAAAAATGGAAAATCGGGAGATATAGCTACTACAAGAAGGTGGTCTGGGTGGAAATGAGGTGCAGTGCAAAGGACCAAAAGAGGCCAAAAGTAACTTCACAGCCGTTACAAAAGCAGGGGAAAAATCAAAGAAGTAGGCACTACTTGAATGGGAAGAAATAAGGGACAAGAAATTGAGACTACAAAAAAAGAAAAAAAAAAAAAAATTCGTGGCCAAAGCAAAAGAGATCAAAAGGCATGGCATGTCATCCAGTGCAGGGACATGCAGCACATACACCAAGGCTTGCCTAAATTGATCCTCCGCGAAGCCAGAAATACAAAAGAAGGACTTATATCCACTCTGGAATAGAGATACCAGCAAAGGAAATGAAATTGAAGAAAAAAAAAAAAAGAAATTGGGAAATTTTGTGATTTCAAGAAAGTGGTCTGGGTGGAAATGAGGTGCAGTGCAAAGGACCAAAAGAGGCCAAAAGTAACCTCACAGCTGTTGCAAAAGCAGGGGAAAAATCAAAGAAGTAGGCACTACTTGGATGGGAAGAAATGAGGGACATGGCATTGATACTTCATTTAAAAAAATTAAAAAGCAAAATTCGTGGCCAAAGCAAAAGAGATCAAAAGGCATGGCATGTCATCCAGTGCAGGGACATGCAGCACATACACCAAGGCTTGCCTAAATTGATCCTCCGCGAAGCCAGAAATACAAAAGAAGGACCTACAAACACTCTGGTATAGAGATACCAGCAAAGGAAATGAAATTGAAAAAAAAAAAAAAAGAAATTGGGAAATTTTGTGACTTCAAGGAAGTGGTCTGGGCAGAAATGAGGTGCAGTGCAAAGGACCAAAAGAGGCCAAAAGTAACCTCACAGCTGTTGCAAAAGCAGGGGAAAAACCAAGGATGCAGGCACTACTTGAATGGGAAGAAATGAGGGACATGGCATGGACACTTAAAAATAAAAAGAAAAACATTAAAAAATCTTTGCCAGAGCAAAAGCCATCAAAAGGCATGGCATGCCATCCAGTGCAGGGACTTGCACCAAAGCTTGCCCAATTGGTCCCCATTGAAATCGCAAGATTCCGTTTGCCTTCCCGAAAGGAAATGAAATTTCCTTTCGGGAAGGCAAACGGAATCTTGCGAGCCCTTCAAAGGAAGGCTTTCAAACACTTGAGAAAGGAGATATCATCAAAAGAAATGCAGTTAAAAAAAGGCCAAAAAAATGGAAAATCGGGAGATATAGTTACAACAAGAAAGTGGTCTGGGCGGAAATGAGGTGCAGTGCAAAGGACCAAAAGAGGCCAAAAGTAACCTCACAGCCGTTGCAAAAGCAGGGGAAAAATCAAAGAAGTAGGCACTACTTGAATGGGAAGAAATAAGGGACAAGAAATTGAGACTACAAAAAAAGAAAAAAAAAAAAAAAATTCGTGGCCAAAGCAAAAGAGATCAAAAGGCATGGCATGTCATCCAGTGCAGGGACATGCAGCACATACACCAAGGCTTGCCTAAATTGATCCTCCGCGAAGCCAGAAATACAAAAGAAGGACCTACAAACACTCTGGAATAGAGATACCAGCAAAGGAAATGAAATTGAAAATAAAAAACAAAACAAATTGGGAAATTTTGTGATTTCAAGAAAGTGGTCTGGGCAGAAATGAGGTGCAGTGCAAAGGACCAAAAGAGGCCAAAAGTAACCTCACAGCCGTTGCAAAAGCAGGGGAAAAACCAAGGATGCAGGCACTACTTGAATGGGAAGAAATGAGGGACATGGCATGGACACTTAAAAATAAAAAGAAAAACATTAAAAAATCTTTGCCAGAGCAAAAGCCATCAAAAGGCATGGCATGCCATCCAGTGCAGGGACTTGCACCAAAGCTTGCCCAATTGGTCCCCATTGAAATCGCAAGATTCCGTTTGCCTTCCCAAAAGGAAATGAAATTTCCTTTTGGGAAGGCAAACGGAATCTTGCGAGCCCTTCAATGGAAGGCTTTCAAACACTTGAGAAAGGAGATATCATCAAAAGAAATGCAGTTGAAAAAAAGGCCAAAAAAATGGAAAATCGGGAGATATAGCTACTACAAGAAGGTGGTCTGGGTGGAAATGAGGTGCAGTGCAAAGGACCAAAAGAGGCCAAAAGTAACCTCACAGCCGTTGCAAAAGCAGGGGAAAAATCAAAGAAGTAGGCACTACTTGAATGGGAAGAAATAAGGGACAAGAAATTGAGACTACAAAAAAAGAAAAAAAAAAAAAAATTCGTGGCCAAAGCAAAAGAGATCAAAAGGCATGGCATGTCATCCAGTGCAGGGACATGCAGCACATACACCAAGGCTTGCCTAAATTGATCCTCCGCGAAGCCAGAAATACAAAAGAAGGACTTATATCCACTCTGGAATAGAGATACCAGCAAAGGAAATGAAATTGAAGAAAAAAAAAAAAAGAAATTGGGAAATTTTGTGATTTCAAGAAAGTGGTCTGGGCGGAAATGAGGTGCAGTGCAAAGGACCAAAAGAGGCCAAAAGTAACCTCACAGCTGTTGCAAAAGCAGGGGAAAAATCAAAGAAGTAGGCACTACTTGAATGGGAAGAAATAAGGGACAAGAAATTGAGACTACAAAAAAAGAAAAAAAAAAAAAAATTCGTGGCCAAAGCAAAAGAGATCAAAAGGCATGGCATGTCATCCAGTGCAGGGACATGCAGCACATACACCAAGGCTTGCATAAATTGATCCTCCGCGAAGCCAGAAATACAAAAGAAGGACTTAGAACCACTCTGGAATAGAGATACCAGCAAAGGAAATGAAATTGAAAATAAAAAACAAAACAAATTGGGAAATTTTGTGACTTCAAGGAAGTGGTCTGGGCAGAAATGAGGTGCAGTGCAAAGGACCAAAAGAGGCCAAAAGTAACCTCACAGCCGTTGCAAAAGCAGGGGAAAAACCAAGGATGCAGGCACTACTTGAATGGGAAGAAATGAGGGACATGGCATGGACACTTAAAAATAAAAAGAAAAACATTAAAAAATCTTTGCCAGAGCAAAAGCCATCAAAAGGCATGGCATGCCATCCAGTGCAGGGACTTGCACCAAAGCTTGCCCAATTGGTCCCCATTGAAATCGCAAGATTCCGTTTGCCTTCCCGAAAGGAAATGAAATTTCCTTTCGGGAAGGCAAACGGAATCTTGCGAGCCCTTCAAAGGAAGGCTTTCAAACACTTGAGAAAGGAGATATCATCAAAAGAAATGCAGTTAAAAAAAGGCCAAAAAAATGGAAAATCGGGAGATATAGCTACTACAAGAAGGTGGTCTGGGTGGAAATGAGGTGCAGTGCAAAGGACCAAAAGAGGCCAAAAGTAACTTCACAGCCGTTACAAAAGCAGGGGAAAAATCAAAGAAGTAGGCACTACTTGAATGGGAAGAAATAAGGGACAAGAAATTGAGACTACAAAAAAAGAAAAAAAAAAAAAAATTCGTGGCCAAAGCAAAAGAGATCAAAAGGCATGGCATGTCATCCAGTGCAGGGACATGCAGCACATACACCAAGGCTTGCCTAAATTGATCCTCCGCGAAGCCAGAAATACAAAAGAAGGACTTATATCCACTCTGGAATAGAGATACCAGCAAAGGAAATGAAATTGAAGAAAAAAAAAAAAAAGAAATTGGGAAATTTTGTGATTTCAAGAAAGTGGTCTGGGCGGAAATGAGGTGCAGTGCAAAGGACCAAAAGAGGCCAAAAGTAACCTCACAGCTGTTGCAAAAGCAGGGGAAAAATCAAAGAAGTAGGCACTACTTGGATGGGAAGAAATGAGGGACATGGCATTGATACTTCATTTAAAAAAATTAAAAAGCAAAATTCGTGGCCAAAGCAAAAGAGATCAAAAGGCATGGCATGTCATCCAGTGCAGGGACATGCAGCACATACACCAAGGCTTGCCTAAATTGATCCTCCGCGAAGCCAGAAATACAAAAGAAGGACCTACAAACACTCTGGTATAGAGATACCAGCAAAGGAAATGAAATTGAAAAAAAAAAAAAAAGAAATTGGGAAATTTTGTGACTTCAAGGAAGTGGTCTGGGCAGAAATGAGGTGCAGTGCAAAGGACCAAAAGAGGCCAAAAGTAACCTCACAGCCGTTGCAAAAGCAGGGGAAAAACCAAGGATGCAGGCACTACTTGAATGGGAAGAAATGAGGGACATGGCATGGACACTTAAAAATAAAAAGAAAAACATTAAAAAATCTTTGCCAGAGCAAAAGCCATCAAAAGGCATGGCATGCCATCCAGTGCAGGGACTTGCACCAAAGCTTGCCCAATTGGTCCCCATTGAAATCGCAAGATTCCGTTTGCCTTCCCGAAAGGAAATGAAATTTCCTTTCGGGAAGGCAAACGGAATCTTGCGAGCCCTTCAAAGGAAGGCTTTCAAACACTTGAGAAAGGAGATATCATGAAAAGAAATGCAGTTGAAAACAAGGCCAAAAAAATGGAAAATCGGGAGATATAGTTACAACAAGAAAGTGGTCTGGGCGGAAATGAGGTGCAGTGCAAAGGACCAAAAGAGGACAAAAGTAACCTCACAGCTGTTGCAAAAGCAGGGGAAAAATCAAAGAAGTAGGCACTACTTGAATGGGAAGAAATAAGGGACAAGAAATTGAGACTACAAAAAAAGAAAAAAAAAAAAAATTCGTGGCCAAAGCAAAAGAGATCAAAAGGCATGGCATGTCATCCAGTGCAGGGACATGCAGCACATACACCAAGGCTTGCATAAATTGATCCTCCGCGAAGCCAGAAATACAAAAGAAGGACTTAGAACCATTCTGGAAAAGAGATACCAGCAAAGGAAATGAAATTGAAGAAAAAAAAAAAAAATTGGGAAATTTTGTGACTTCAAGGAAGTGGTCTGGGCAGAAATGAGGTGCAGTGCAAAGGACCAAAAGAGGCCAAAAGTAACCTCACAGCCGTTGCAAAAGCAGGGGAAAAACCAAGGATGCAGGCACTACTTGAATGGGAAGAAATGAGGGACATGGCATGGACACTTAAAAATAAAAAGAAAAACATTAAAAAATCTTTGCCAGAGCAAAAGCCATCAAAAGGCATGGCATGCCATCCAGTGCAGGGACTTGCACCAAAGCTTGCCCAATTGGTCCCCATTGAAATCGCAAGATTCCGTTTGCCTTCCCGAAAGGAAATGAAATTTCCTTTCGGGAAGGCAAACGGAATCTTGCGAGCCCTTCAAAGGAAGGCTTTCAAACACTTGAGAAAGGAGATATCATGAAAAGAAATGCAGTTGAAAACAAGGCCAAAAAAATGGAAAATCGGGAGATATAGTTACAACAAGAAAGTGGTCTGGGCGGAAATGAGGTGCAGTGCAAAGGACCAAAAGAGGCCAAAAGTAACCTCACAGCCGTTGCAAAAGCAGGGGAAAAATCAAAGAAGTAGGCACTACTTGAATGGGAAGAAATAAGGGACAAGAAATTGAGACTACAAAAAAAGAAAAAAAAAAAAAAAATTCGTGGCCAAAGCAAAAGAGATCAAAAGGCATGGCATGTCATCCAGTGCAGGGACATGCAGCACATACACCAAGGCTTGCATAAATTGATCCTCCGCGAAGCCAGAAATACAAAAGAAAGGCTTAGAACCATTCTGGAAAAGAGATACCAGCAAAGGAAATGAAATTGAAGAAAAAAAAAAAAAAATTGGGAAATTTTGTGACTTCAAGGAAGTGGTCTGGGCAGAAATGAGGTGCAGTGCAAAGGACCAAAAGAGGCCAAAAGTAACCTCACAGCCGTTGCAAAAGCAGGGGAAAAACCAAGGATGCAGGCACTACTTGAATGGGAAGAAATGAGGGACATGGCATGGACACTTAAAAATAAAAAGAAAAACATTAAAAAATCTTTGCCAGAGCAAAAGCCATCAAAAGGCATGGCATGCCATCCAGTGCAGGGACTTGCACCAAAGCTTGCCCAATTGGTCCCCATTGAAATCGCAAGATTCCGTTTGCCTTCCCGAAAGGAAATGAAATTTCCTTTCGGGAAGGCAAACGGAATCTTGCGAGCCCTTCACAGGAAGGCTTTCAAACACTTGAGAAAGGAGATATCATCAAAAGAAATGCAGTTGAAAAAAAGGCCAAACAAATGGAAAATCGGGAGATATAGTTAGTCCAAGAAGGTGGCCTGGGTTGAAATGAGGTGCAGTGCAAAGGAACAAAAGAGGCCAAAAGTAACCTCACAGCTGTTGCAAAAGCAGGGGAAAAATCAAAGAAGTAGGCACTACTTGGATGGGAAGAAATGAGGGACATGGCATTGATACTTCATTTAAAAAAATTAAAAAGCAAAATTCGTGGCCAAAGCAAAAGAGATCAAAAGGCATGGCATGTCATCCAGTGCAGGGACATGCAGCACATACACCAAGGCTTGCCTAAATTGATCCTCCGCGAAGCCAGAAATACAAAAGAAGGACTTAGAACCATTCTGGAAAAGAGATACCAGCAAAGGAAATGAAATTGAAGAAAAAAAAAAAAAAATTGGGAAATTTTGTGACTTCAAGGAAGTGGTCTGGGCAGAAATGAGGTGCAGTGCAAAGGAACAAAAGAGGCCAAAAGTAACCTCACAGCTGTTGCAAAAGCAGGGGAAAAATCAAAGGAGTAGGCACTACTTGGATGGGAAGAAATGAGGGACATGGCATGGACACTTAAAAATAAAAAGGAAAACATTAAAAAATCTTTGCCAGAGCAAAAGCCATCAAAAGGCATGGCATGCCATCCAGTGCAGGGACTTGCACCAAAGCTTGCCCAATTGGTCCCCATTGAAATCGCAAGATTCCGTTTGCCTTCCCGAAAGGAAATGAAATTTCCTTTTGGGAAGGCAAACGGAATCTTGCGAGCCCTTCAAAGGAAGGCTTTCAAACACTTGAGAAAGGAGATATCATCAAAAGAAATGCAGTTGAAAAAAAGGCCAAAAAAATGGAAAATCGGGAGATATAATTAGTACAAGAAGGTGGTCTGGGTGGAAATGAGGTGCAGTGCAAAGGACCAAAAGAGGCCAAAAGTAACCTCACAGCCGTTGCAAAAGCAGGGGAAAAATCAAAGAAGTAGGCACTACTTGGATGGGAAGAAATGAGGGACATGGCATGGACACTTAAAAATAAAAAGGAAAACATTAAAAAATCTTTGCCAGAGCAAAAGCCATCAAAAGGCATGGCATGCCATCCAGTGCAGGGACTTGCACCAAAGCTTGCCCAATTGGTCCCCATTGAAATCGCAAGATTCCGTTTGCCTTCCCGAAAGGAAATGAAATTTCCTTTCGGGAAGGCAAACGGAATCTTGCGAGCCCTTCAAAAGAAGGCTTTCAAACACTTGAGAAAGGAGATATCATCAAAAGAAATGCAGTTGAAAAAAAGGCCAAAAAAATGGAAAATCGGGAGATATAGTTACAACAAGAAAGTGGTCTGGGCGGAAATGAGGTGCAGTGCAAAGGACCAAAAGAGGCCAAAAGTAACCTCCCAGCCGTTGCAAAAGCAGGGGAAAAATCAAAGAAGTAGGCACTACTTGAATGGGAAGAAATGAGGGACATGGCATTGATACTTCATTTAAAAAAATTAAAAAGCAAAATTCGTGGCCAAAGCAAAAGAGATCAAAAGGCATGGCATGTCATCCAGTGCAGGGACATGCAGCACATACACCAAGGCTTGCATAAATTGATCCTCCGCGAAGCCAGAAATACAAAAGAAGGACTTAGAACCACTCTGGAAAAGAGATACCAGCAAAGGAAATGAAATTGAAGAAAAAAAAAAAAAAATTGGGAAATTTTGTGACTTCAAGGAAGTGGTCTGGGCAGAAATGAGGTGCAGTGCAAAGGACCAAAAGAGGCCAAAAGTAACCTCACAGCCGTTGCAAAAGCAGGGGAAAAACCAAGGATGCAGGCACTACTTGAATGGGAAGAAATGAGGGACATGGCATGGACACTTAAAAATAAAAAGAAAAACATTAAAAAATCTTTGCCAGAGCAAAAGCCATCAAAAGGCATGGCATGCCATCCAGTGCAGGGACTTGCACCAAAGCTTGCCCAATTGGTCCCCATTGAAATCGCAAGATTCCGTTTGCCTTCCCGAAAGGAAATGAAATTTCCTTTCGGGAAGGCAAACGGAATCTTGCGAGCCCTTCAAAGGAAGGCTTTCAAACACTTGAGAAAGGAGATATCATCAAAAGAAATGCAGTTGAAAAAAAGGCCAAACAAATGGAAAATCGGGAGATATAGTTACAACAAGAAAGTGGTCTGGGCGGAAATGAGGTGCAGTGCAAAGGACCAAAAGAGGCAAAAAGTAACCTCACAGCCGTTGCAAAAGCAGGGGAAAAATCAAAGAAGTAGGCACTACTTGAATGGGAAGAAATAAGGGACAAGAAATTGAGACTACAAAAAAAGAAAAAAAAAAAAAAAATTCGTGGCCAAAGCAAAAGAGATCAAAAGGCATGGCATGTCATCCAGTGCAGGGACATGCAGCACATACACCAAGGCTTGCCTAAATTGATCCTCCGCGAAGCCAGAAATACAAAAGAAGGACCTACAAACACTCTGGAATAGAGATACCAGCAAAGGAAATGAAATTGAAAATAAAAAACAAAACAAATTGGGAAATTTTGTGATTTCAAGAAAGTGGTCTGGGCAGAAATGAGGTGCAGTGCAAAGGACCAAAAGAGGCCAAAAGTAACCTCACAGCCGTTGCAAAAGCAGGGGAAAAACCAAGGATGCAGGCACTACTTGAATGGGAAGAAATGAGGGACATGGCATGGACACTTAAAAATAAAAAGAAAAACATTAAAAAATCTTTGCCAGAGCAAAAGCCATCAAAAGGCATGGCATGCCATCCAGTGCAGGGACTTGCACCAAAGCTTGCCCAATTGGTCCCCATTGAAATCGCAAGATTCCGTTTGCCTTCCCAAAAGGAAATGAAATTTCATTTCCTTTTGGGAAGGCAAACGGAATCTTGCGAGCCCTTCAAAAGAAGGCTTTCAAACACTTGAGAAAGGAGATATCATCAAAAGAAATGCAGTTAAAAAAAGGCCAAAAAAATGGAAAATCGGGAGATATAGCTACTACAAGAAGGTGGTCTGGGTGGAAATGAGGTGCAGTGCAAAGGACCAAAAGAGGCCAAAAGTAACCTCACAGCCGTTGCAAAAGCAGGGGAAAAATCAAAGAAGTAGGCACTACTTGAATGGGAAGAAATAAGGGACAAGAAATTGAGACTACAAAAAAAGAAAAAAAAAAAAAAATTCGTGGCCAAAGCAAAAGAGATCAAAAGGCATGGCATGTCATCCAGTGCAGGGACATGCAGCACATACACCAAGGCTTGCCTAAATTGATCCTCCGCGAAGCCAGAAATACAAAAGAAGGACTTATATCCACTCTGGAATAGAGATACCAGCAAAGGAAATGAAATTGAAGAAAAAAAAAAAAAGAAATTGGGAAATTTTGTGATTTCAAGAAAGTGGTCTGGGCGGAAATGAGGTGCAGTGCAAAGGACCAAAAGAGGCCAAAAGTAACCTCACAGCCGTTGCAAAAGCAGGGGAAAAATCAAAGAAGTAGGCACTACTTGAATGGGAAGAAATAAGGGACAAGAAATTGAGACTACAAAAAAAGAAAAAAAAAAAAAATTCGTGGCCAAAGCAAAAGAGATCAAAAGGCATGGCATGTCATCCAGTGCAGGGACATGCAGCACATACACCAAGGCTTGCATAAATTGATCCTCCGCGAAGCCAGAAATACAAAAGAAGGACTTAGAACCACTCTGGAATAGAGATACCAGCAAAGGAAATGAAATTGAAAATAAAAAACAAAACAAATTGGGAAATTTTGTGACTTCAAGGAAGTGGTCTGGGCAGAAATGAGGTGCAGTGCAAAGGACCAAAAGAGGCCAAAAGTAACCTCACAGCCGTTGCAAAAGCAGGGGAAAAACCAAGGATGCAGGCACTACTTGAATGGGAAGAAATGAGGGACATGGCATGGACACTTAAAAATAAAAAGAAAAACATTAAAAAATCTTTGCCAGAGCAAAAGCCATCAAAAGGCATGGCATGCCATCCAGTGCAGGGACTTGCACCAAAGCTTGCCCAATTGGTCCCCATTGAAATCGCAAGATTCCGTTTGCCTTCCCGAAAGGAAATGAAATTTCCTTTCGGGAAGGCAAACGGAATCTTGCGAGCCCTTCAAAGGAAGGCTTTCAAACACTTGAGAAAGGAGATATCATCAAAAGAAATGCAGTTAAAAAAAGGCCAAAAAAATGGAAAATCGGGAGATATAGCTACTACAAGAAGGTGGTCTGGGTGGAAATGAGGTGCAGTGCAAAGGACCAAAAGAGGCCAAAAGTAACTTCACAGCCGTTACAAAAGCAGGGGAAAAATCAAAGAAGTAGGCACTACTTGAATGGGAAGAAATAAGGGACAAGAAATTGAGACTACAAAAAAAGAAAAAAAAAAAAAAATTCGTGGCCAAAGCAAAAGAGATCAAAAGGCATGGCATGTCATCCAGTGCAGGGACATGCAGCACATACACCAAGGCTTGCCTAAATTGATCCTCCGCGAAGCCAGAAATACAAAAGAAGGACTTATATCCACTCTGGAATAGAGATACCAGCAAAGGAAATGAAATTGAAGAAAAAAAAAAAAAGAAATTGGGAAATTTTGTGATTTCAAGAAAGTGGTCTGGACAGAAATGAGGTGCAGTGCAAAGGACCAAAAGAGGCCAAAAGTAACCTCACAGCTGTTGCAAAAGCAGGGGAAAAATCAAAGAAGTAGGCACTACTTGGATGGGAAGAAATGAGGGACATGGCATTGATACTTCATTTAAAAAAATTAAAAAGCAAAATTCGTGGCCAAAGCAAAAGAGATCAAAAGGCATGGCATGTCATCCAGTGCAGGGACATGCAGCACATACACCAAGGCTTGCCTAAATTGATCCTCCGCGAAGCCAGAAATACAAAAGAAGGACCTACAAACACTCTGGTATAGAGATACCAGCAAAGGAAATGAAATTGAAAAAAAAAAAAAAAGAAATTGGGAAATTTTGTGACTTCAAGGAAGTGGTCTGGGCAGAAATGAGGTGCAGTGCAAAGGACCAAAAGAGGCCAAAAGTAACCTCACAGCTGTTGCAAAAGCAGGGGAAAAACCAAGGATGCAGGCACTACTTGAATGGGAAGAAATGAGGGACATGGCATGGACACTTAAAAATAAAAAGAAAAACATTAAAAAATCTTTGCCAGAGCAAAAGCCATCAAAAGGCATGGCATGCCATCCAGTGCAGGGACTTGCACCAAAGCTTGCCCAATTGGTCCCCATTGAAATCGCAAGATTCCGTTTGCCTTCCCGAAAGGAAATGAAATTTCCTTTCGGGAAGGCAAACGGAATCTTGCGAGCCCTTCAAAGGAAGGCTTTCAAACACTTGAGAAAGGAGATATCATCAAAAGAAATGCAGTTAAAAAAAGGCCAAAAAAATGGAAAATCGGGAGATATAGTTACAACAAGAAAGTGGTCTGGGCGGAAATGAGGTGCAGTGCAAAGGACCAAAAGAGGCCAAAAGTAACCTCACAGCCGTTGCAAAAGCAGGGGAAAAATCAAAGAAGTAGGCACTACTTGAATGGGAAGAAATAAGGGACAAGAAATTGAGACTACAAAAAAAGAAAAAAAAAAAAAAAATTCGTGGCCAAAGCAAAAGAGATCAAAAGGCATGGCATGTCATCCAGTGCAGGGACATGCAGCACATACACCAAGGCTTGCCTAAATTGATCCTCCGCGAAGCCAGAAATACAAAAGAAGGACCTACAAACACTCTGGAATAGAGATACCAGCAAAGGAAATGAAATTGAAAATAAAAAACAAAACAAATTGGGAAATTTTGTGATTTCAAGAAAGTGGTCTGGGCAGAAATGAGGTGCAGTGCAAAGGACCAAAAGAGGCCAAAAGTAACCTCACAGCCGTTGCAAAAGCAGGGGAAAAACCAAGGATGCAGGCACTACTTGAATGGGAAGAAATGAGGGACATGGCATGGACACTTAAAAATAAAAAGAAAAACATTAAAAAATCTTTGCCAGAGCAAAAGCCATCAAAAGGCATGGCATGCCATCCAGTGCAGGGACTTGCACCAAAGCTTGCCCAATTGGTCCCCATTGAAATCGCAAGATTCCGTTTGCCTTCCCAAAAGGAAATGAAATTTCCTTTTGGGAAGGCAAACGGAATCTTGCGAGCCCTTCAAAGGAAGGCTTTCAAACACTTGAGAAAGGAGATATCATCAAAAGAAATGCAGTTGAAAAAAAGGCCAAAAAAATGGAAAATCGGGAGATATAGCTACTACAAGAAGGTGGTCTGGGTGGAAATGAGGTGCAGTGCAAAGGACCAAAAGAGGCCAAAAGTAACCTCACAGCCGTTGCAAAAGCAGGGGAAAAATCAAAGAAGTAGGCACTACTTGAATGGGAAGAAATAAGGGACAAGAAATTGAGACTACAAAAAAAGAAAAAAAAAAAAAAATTCGTGGCCAAAGCAAAAGAGATCAAAAGGCATGGCATGTCATCCAGTGCAGGGACATGCAGCACATACACCAAGGCTTGCCTAAATTGATCCTCCGCGAAGCCAGAAATACAAAAGAAGGACTTATATCCACTCTGGAATAGAGATACCAGCAAAGGAAATGAAATTGAAGAAAAAAAAAAAAAGAAATTGGGAAATTTTGTGATTTCAAGAAAGTGGTCTGGGCGGAAATGAGGTGCAGTGCAAAGGACCAAAAGAGGCCAAAAGTAACCTCACAGCTGTTGCAAAAGCAGGGGAAAAATCAAAGAAGTAGGCACTACTTGAATGGGAAGAAATAAGGGACAAGAAATTGAGACTACAAAAAAAGAAAAAAAAAAAAAAATTCGTGGCCAAAGCAAAAGAGATCAAAAGGCATGGCATGTCATCCAGTGCAGGGACATGCAGCACATACACCAAGGCTTGCATAAATTGATCCTCCGCGAAGCCAGAAATACAAAAGAAGGACTTAGAACCACTCTGGAATAGAGATACCAGCAAAGGAAATGAAATTGAAAATAAAAAACAAAACAAATTGGGAAATTTTGTGACTTCAAGGAAGTGGTCTGGGCAGAAATGAGGTGCAGTGCAAAGGACCAAAAGAGGCCAAAAGTAACCTCACAGCCGTTGCAAAAGCAGGGGAAAAACCAAGGATGCAGGCACTACTTGAATGGGAAGAAATGAGGGACATGGCATGGACACTTAAAAATAAAAAGAAAAACATTAAAAAATCTTTGCCAGAGCAAAAGCCATCAAAAGGCATGGCATGCCATCCAGTGCAGGGACTTGCACCAAAGCTTGCCCAATTGGTCCCCATTGAAATCGCAAGATTCCGTTTGCCTTCCCGAAAGGAAATGAAATTTCCTTTCGGGAAGGCAAACGGAATCTTGCGAGCCCTTCAAAGGAAGGCTTTCAAACACTTGAGAAAGGAGATATCATCAAAAGAAATGCAGTTAAAAAAAGGCCAAAAAAATGGAAAATCGGGAGATATAGCTACTACAAGAAGGTGGTCTGGGTGGAAATGAGGTGCAGTGCAAAGGACCAAAAGAGGCCAAAAGTAACTTCACAGCCGTTACAAAAGCAGGGGAAAAATCAAAGAAGTAGGCACTACTTGAATGGGAAGAAATAAGGGACAAGAAATTGAGACTACAAAAAAAGAAAAAAAAAAAAAAATTCGTGGCCAAAGCAAAAGAGATCAAAAGGCATGGCATGTCATCCAGTGCAGGGACATGCAGCACATACACCAAGGCTTGCCTAAATTGATCCTCCGCGAAGCCAGAAATACAAAAGAAGGACTTATATCCACTCTGGAATAGAGATACCAGCAAAGGAAATGAAATTGAAGAAAAAAAAAAAAAGAAATTGGGAAATTTTGTGATTTCAAGAAAGTGGTCTGGGCGGAAATGAGGTGCAGTGCAAAGGACCAAAAGAGGCCAAAAGTAACCTCACAGCTGTTGCAAAAGCAGGGGAAAAATCAAAGAAGTAGGCACTACTTGGATGGGAAGAAATGAGGGACATGGCATTGATACTTCATTTAAAAAAATTAAAAAGCAAAATTCGTGGCCAAAGCAAAAGAGATCAAAAGGCATGGCATGTCATCCAGTGCAGGGACATGCAGCACATACACCAAGGCTTGCCTAAATTGATCCTCCGCGAAGCCAGAAATACAAAAGAAGGACCTACAAACACTCTGGTATAGAGATACCAGCAAAGGAAATGAAATTGAAAAAAAAAAAAAAAGAAATTGGGAAATTTTGTGACTTCAAGGAAGTGGTCTGGGCAGAAATGAGGTGCAGTGCAAAGGACCAAAAGAGGCCAAAAGTAACCTCACAGCTGTTGCAAAAGCAGGGGAAAAACCAAGGATGCAGGCACTACTTGAATGGGAAGAAATGAGGGACATGGCATGGACACTTAAAAATAAAAAGAAAAACATTAAAAAATCTTTGCCAGAGCAAAAGCCATCAAAAGGCATGGCATGCCATCCAGTGCAGGGACTTGCACCAAAGCTTGCCCAATTGGTCCCCATTGAAATCGCAAGATTCCGTTTGCCTTCCCGAAAGGAAATGAAATTTCCTTTCGGGAAGGCAAACGGAATCTTGCGAGCCCTTCAAAGGAAGGCTTTCAAACACTTGAGAAAGGAGATATCATCAAAAGAAATGCAGTTGAAAAAAAGGCCAAAAAAATGGAAAATCGGGAGATATAGTTACAACAAGAAAGTGGTCTGGGCGGAAATGAGGTGCAGTGCAAAGGACCAAAAGAGGCCAAAAGTAACCTCACAGCCGTTGCAAAAGCAGGGGAAAAATCAAAGAAGTAGGCACTACTTGAATGGGAAGAAATAAGGGACAAGAAATTGAGACTACAAAAAAAGAAAAAAAAAAAAAAATTCGTGGCCAAAGCAAAAGAGATCAAAAGGCATGGCATGTCATCCAGTGCAGGGACATGCAGCACATACACCAAGGCTTGCATAAATTGATCCTCCGCGAAGCCAGAAATACAAAAGAAGGACTTAGAACCATTCTGGAAAAGAGATACCAGCAAAGGAAATGAAATTGAAGAAAAAAAAAAAAAAATTGGGAAATTTTGTGACTTCAAGGAAGTGGTCTGGGCAGAAATGAGGTGCAGTGCAAAGGACCAAAAGAGGCCAAAAGTAACCTCACAGCCGTTGCAAAAGCAGGGGAAAAACCAAGGATGCAGGCACTACTTGAATGGGAAGAAATGAGGGACATGGCATGGACACTTAAAAATAAAAAGAAAAACATTAAAAAATCTTTGCCAGAGCAAAAGCCATCAAAAGGCATGGCATGCCATCCAGTGCAGGGACTTGCACCAAAGCTTGCCCAATTGGTCCCCATTGAAATCGCAAGATTCCGTTTGCCTTCCCGAAAGGAAATGAAATTTCCTTTCGGGAAGGCAAACGGAATCTTGCGAGCCCTTCAAAGGAAGGCTTTCAAACACTTGAGAAAGGAGATATCATGAAAAGAAATGCAGTTGAAAACAAGGCCAAAAAAATGGAAAATCGGGAGATATAGTTACAACAAGAAAGTGGTCTGGGCGGAAATGAGGTGCAGTGCAAAGGACCAAAAGAGGACAAAAGTAACCTCACAGCTGTTGCAAAAGCAGGGGAAAAATCAAAGAAGTAGGCACTACTTGAATGGGAAGAAATAAGGGACAAGAAATTGAGACTACAAAAAAAGAAAAAAAAAAAAAATTCGTGGCCAAAGCAAAAGAGATCAAAAGGCATGGCATGTCATCCAGTGCAGGGACATGCAGCACATACACCAAGGCTTGCATAAATTGATCCTCCGCGAAGCCAGAAATACAAAAGAAGGACTTAGAACCATTCTGGAAAAGAGATACCAGCAAAGGAAATGAAATTGAAGAAAAAAAAAAAAAATTGGGAAATTTTGTGACTTCAAGGAAGTGGTCTGGGCAGAAATGAGGTGCAGTGCAAAGGACCAAAAGAGGCCAAAAGTAACCTCACAGCCGTTGCAAAAGCAGGGGAAAAACCAAGGATGCAGGCACTACTTGAATGGGAAGAAATGAGGGACATGGCATGGACACTTAAAAATAAAAAGAAAAACATTAAAAAATCTTTGCCAGAGCAAAAGCCATCAAAAGGCATGGCATGCCATCCAGTGCAGGGACTTGCACCAAAGCTTGCCCAATTGGTCCCCATTGAAATCGCAAGATTCCGTTTGCCTTCCCGAAAGGAAATGAAATTTCCTTTCGGGAAGGCAAACGGAATCTTGCGAGCCCTTCACAGGAAGGCTTTCAAACACTTGAGAAAGGAGATATCATCAAAAGAAATGCAGTTGAAAAAAAGGCCAAAAAAATGGAAAATCGGGAGATATAGTTACAACAAGAAAGTGGTCTGGGCGGAAATGAGGTGCAGTGCAAAGGACCAAAAGAGGCCAAAAGTAACCTCACAGCCGTTGCAAAAGCAGGGGAAAAATCAAAGAAGTAGGCACTACTTGAATGGGAAGAAATAAGGGACAAGAAATTGAGACTACAAAAAAAGAAAAAAAAAAAAAAATTCGTGGCCAAAGCAAAAGAGATCAAAAGGCATGGCATGTCATCCAGTGCAGGGACATGCAGCACATACACCAAGGCTTGCATAAATTGATCCTCCGCGAAGCCAGAAATACAAAAGAAAGACTTAGAACCATTCTGGAAAAGAGATACCAGCAAAGGAAATGAAATTGAAGAAAAAAAAAAAAAAATTGGGAAATTTTGTGACTTCAAGGAAGTGGTCTGGGCAGAAATGAGGTGCAGTGCAAAGGACCAAAAGAGGCCAAAAGTAACCTCACAGCCGTTGCAAAAGCAGGGGAAAAACCAAGGATGCAGGCACTACTTGAATGGGAAGAAATGAGGGACATGGCATGGACACTTAAAAATAAAAAGGAAAACATTAAAAAATCTTTGCCAGAGCAAAAGCCATCAAAAGGCATGGCATGCCATCCAGTGCAGGGACTTGCACCAAAGCTTGCCCAATTGGTCCCCATTGAAATCGCAAGATTCCGTTTGCCTTCCCGAAAGGAAATGAAATTTCCTTTCGGGAAGGCAAACGGAATCTTGCGAGCCCTTCAAAGGAAGGCTTTCAAACACTTGAGAAAGGAGATATCATCAAAAGAAATGCAGTTGAAAACAAGGCCAAAAAAATGGAAAATCGGGAGATATAGTTACAACAAGAAAGTGGTCTGGGCGGAAATGAGGTGCAGTGCAAAGGACCAAAAGAGGCCAAAAGTAACCTCACAGCCGTTGCAAAAGCAGGGGAAAAATCAAAGAAGTAGGCACTACTTGAATGGGAAGAAATAAGGGACAAGAAATTGAGACTACAAAAAAAGAAAAAAAAAAAAAAATTCGTGGCCAAAGCAAAAGAGATCAAAAGGCATGGCATGTCATCCAGTGCAGGGACATGCAGCACATACACCAAGGCTTGCCTAAATTGATCCTCCGCGAAGCCAGAAATACAAAAGAAGGACCTACAAACACTCTGGAATAGAGATACCAGCAAAGGAAATGAAATTGAAAATAAAAAACAAAAAAAATTGGGAAATTTTGTGACTTCAAGGAAGTGGTCTGGGCAGAAATGAGGTGCAGTGCAAAGGACCAAAAGAGGCCAAAAGTAACCTCACAGCCGTTGCAAAAGCAGGGGAAAAACCAAGGATGCAGGCACTACTTGAATGGGAAGAAATGAGGGACATGGCATGGACACTTAAAAATAAAAAGAAAAACATTAAAAAATCTTTGCCAGAGCAAAAGCCATCAAAAGGCATGGCATGCCATCCAGTGCAGGGACTTGCACCAAAGCTTGCCCAATTGGTCCCCATTGAAATCGCAAGATTCCGTTTGCCTTCCCGAAAGGAAATGAAATTTCCTTTCGGGAAGGCAAACGGAATCTTGCGAGCCCTTCAAAGGAAGGCTTTCAAACACTTGAGAAAGGAGATATCATCAAAAGAAATGCAGTTAAAAAAAGGCCAAAAAAATGGAAAATCGGGAGATATAGCTACTACAAGAAGGTGGTCTGGGTGGAAATGAGGTGCAGTGCAAAGGACCAAAAGAGGCCAAAAGTAACCTCACAGCCGTTGCAAAAGCAGGGGAAAAATCAAAGAAGTAGGCACTACTTGAATGGGAAGAAATAAGGGACAAGAAATTGAGACGACAAAAAAAGAAAAAAAAAAAAAAATTCGTGGCCAAAGCAAAAGAGATCAAAAGGCATGGCATGTCATCCAGTGCAGGGACATGCAGCACATACACCAAGGCTTGTGCGAAGCCAGAAATACAAAAGAAGGACTTAGAACCACTCTGGAATGGAGATACCAGCAAAAGAAATGAAATTGAAGAAAAAAAAAAAAAGAAATTGGGAAATTTTGTGATTTCAAGAAAGTGGTCTGGGCAGAAATGAGGTGCAGTGCAAAGGACCAAAAGAGGCCAAAAGTAACCTCACAGCCGTTGCAAAAGCAGGGGAATAATCAAAGAAGTAGGCACTACTTGAATGGGAAGAAATAAGGGACAAGAAATTGAGACTACAAAAAAAGAAAAAAAAAAAAAAATTCGTGGCCAAAGCAAAAGAGATCAAAAGGCATGGCATGTCATCCAGTGCAGGGACATGCAGCACATACACCAAGGCTTGCATAAATTGATCCTCCGCGAAGCCAGAAATACAAAAGAAGGACCTACAAACACTCTGGAATAGAGATACCAGCAAAGGAAATGAAATTGAAAATAAAAAACAAAAAAAATTGGTAAATTTTGTGACTTCAAGGAAGTGGTCTGGGCAGAAATGAGGTGCAGTGCAAAGGACCAAAAGAGGCCAAAAGTAACCTCACAGCCGTTGCAAAAGCAGGGGAAAAACCAAGGATGCAGGCACTACTTGAATGGGAAGAAATGAGGGACATGGCATGGACACTTAAAAATAAAAAGAAAAACATTAAAAAATCTTTGCCAGAGCAAAAGCCATCAAAAGGCATGGCATGCCATCCAGTGCAGGGACTTGCACCAAAGCTTGCCCAATTGGTCCCCATTGAAATCGCAAGATTCCGTTTGCCTTCCCGAAAGGAAATGAAATTTCCTTTCGGGAAGGCAAACGGAATCTTGCGAGCCCTTCAAAGGAAGGCTTTCAAACACTTGAGAAAGGAGATATCATCAAAAGAAATGCAGTTAAAAAAAGGCCAAAAAAATGGAAAATCGGGAGATATAGCCACTACAAGAAGGTGGTCTGGGTGGAAATGAGGTGCAGTGCAAAGGACCAAAAGAGGCCAAAAGTAACCTCACAGCCGTTACAAAAGCAGGGGAAAAATCAAAGAAGTAGGCACTACTTGAATGGGAAGAAATAAGGGACAAGAAATTGAGACTACAAAAAAAGAAAAAAAAAATAAAATTCGTGGCCAAAGCAAAAGAGATCAAAAGGCATGGCATGTCATCCAGTGCAGGGACATGCAGCACATACACCAAGGCTTGCCTAAATTGATCCTCCGCGAAGCCAGAAATACAAAAGAAGGACTTATATCCACTCTGGAATAGAGATACCAGCAAAGGAAATGAAATTGAAGAAAAAAAAAAAAGAAATTGGGAAATTTTGTGATTTCAAGAAAGTGGTCTGGGTGGAAATGAGGTGCAGTGCAAAGGAACAAAAGAGGCCAAAAGTAACCTCACAGCTGTTGCAAAAGCAGTGGAAAAATCAAAGAACTAGGCACTACTTGAATGGGAAGAAATGAGGGACATGGAATTGATACTTCATTTAAAAAAATTAAAAAGCAAAATTCGTGGCCAAAGCAAAAGAGATCAAAAGGCATGGCATGTCATCCAGTGCAGGGACATGCAGCACATACACCAAGGCTTGCCTAAATTGATCCTCTGCGAAGCCAGAAATACAAAAGAAGGACCTACAAACACTCTGGTATAGAGATACCAGCAAAGGAAATGAAATTGAAGAAAAAAAAAAAAAATTGGGAAATTTTGTGACTTCAAGGAAGTGGTCTGGGCAGAAATGAGGTGCAGTGCAAAGGACCAAAAGAGGCCAAAAGTAACCTCACAGCTGTTGCAAAAGCAGGGGAAAAACCAAGGATGCAGGCACTACTTGAATGGGAAGAAATGAGGGACATGGCATGGACACTTAAAAATAAAAAGAAAAACATTAAAAAATCTTTGCCAGAGCAAAAGCCATCAAAAGGCATGGCATGCCATCCAGTGCAGGGACTTGCACCAAAGCTTGCCCAATTGGTCCCCATTGAAATCGCAAGATTCTGTTTGCCTTCCCGAAAGGAAATGAAATTTCCTTTCGGGAAGGCAAACGGAATCTTGCGAGCCCTTCAAAGGAAGGCTTTCAAACACTTGAGAAAGGAGATATCATCAAAAGAAATGCAGTTGAAAAAAAGGCCAAAAAAATGGAAAATCGGGAGATATAGTTACAACAAGAAAGTGGTCTGGGCGGAAATGAGGTGCAGTGCAAAGGACCAAAAGAGGCCAAAAGTAACCTCACAGCCGTTGCAAAAGCAGGGGAAAAATCAAAGAAGTAGGCACTACTTGAATGGGAAGAAATAAGGGACAAGAAATTGAGACGACAAAAAAAGAAAAAAAAAAAAAAAATTCGTGGCCAAAGCAAAAGAGATCAAAAGGCATGGCATGTCATCCAGTGCAGGGACATGCAGCACATACACCAAGGCTTGTGCGAAGCCAGAAATACAAAAGAAGGACTTAGAACCACTCTGGAATGGAGATACCAGCAAAGGAAATGAAATTGAAGAAAAAAAAAAAAAGAAATTGGGAAATTTTGTGATTTCAAGAAAGTGGTCTGGGCAGAAATGAGGTGCAGTGCAAAGGACCAAAAGAGGCCAAAAGTAACCTCACAGCCGTTGCAAAAGCAGGGGAAAAATCAAAGAAGTAGGCACTACTTGAATGGGAAGAAATAAGGGACAAGAAATTGAGACTACAAAAAAAGAAAAAAAAAAAAAAATTCGTGGCCAAAGCAAAAGAGATCAAAAGGCATGGCATGTCATCCAGTGCAGGGACATGCAGCACATACACCAAGGCTTGCATAAATTGATCCTCCGCGAAGCCAGAAATACAAAAGAAGGACCTACAAACACTCTGGAATAGAGATACCAGCAAAGGAAATGAAATTGAAAATAAAAAAAAAAAAAAATTGGGAAATTTTGTGACTTCAAGGAAGTGGTCTGGGCAGAAATGAGGTGCAGTGCAAAGGACCAAAAGAGGCCAAAAGTAACCTCACAGCCGTTGCAAAAGCAGGGGAAAAACCAAGGATGCAGGCACTACTTGAATGGGAAGAAATGAGGGACATGGCATGGACACTTAAAAATAAAAAGAAAAACATTAAAAAATCTTTGCCAGAGCAAAAGCCATCAAAAGGCATGGCATGCCATCCAGTGCAGGGACTTGCACCAAAGCTTGCCCAATTGGTCCCCATTGAAATCGCAAGATTCCGTTTGCCTTCCCGAAAGGAAATGAAATTTCCTTTCGGGAAGGCAAACGGAATCTTGCGAGCCCTTCAAAGGAAGGCTTTCAAACACTTGAGAAAGGAGATATCATCAAAAGAAATGCAGTTAAAAAAAGGCCAAAAAAATGGAAAATCGGGAGATATAGCTACTACAAGAAGGTGGTCTGGGTGGAAATGAGGTGCAGTGCAAAGGACCAAAAGAGGCCAAAAGTAACCTCACAGCCGTTACAAAAGCAGGGGAAAAATCAAAGAAGTAGGCACTACTTGAATGGGAAGAAATAAGGGACAAGAAATTGAGACTACAAAAAAAGAAAAAAAAAATAAAATTCGTGGCCAAAGCAAAAGAGATCAAAAGGCATGGCATGTCATCCAGTGCAGGGACATGCAGCACATACACCAAGGCTTGCCTAAATTGATCCTCCGCGAAGCCAGAAATACAAAAGAAGGACTTATATCCACTCTGGAATAGAGATACCAGCAAAGGAAATGAAATTGAAGAAAAAAAAAAAAAGAAATTGGGAAATTTTGTGATTTCAAGAAAGTGGTCTGGGCGGAAATGAGGTGCAGTGCAAAGGACCAAAAGAGGCCAAAAGTAACCTCACAGCTGTTGCAAAAGCAGGGGAAAAATCAAAGAAGTAGGCACTACTTGAATGGGAAGAAATAAGGGACAAGAAATTGAGACTACAAAAAAAGAAAAAAAAAAAAAAATTCGTGGCCAAAGCAAAAGAGATCAAAAGGCATGGCATGTCATCCAGTGCAGGGACATGCAGCACATACACCAAGGCTTGCATAAATTGATCCTCCGCGAAGCCAGAAATACAAAAGAAGGACTTAGAACCACTCTGGAATAGAGATACCAGCAAAGGAAATGAAATTGAAAATAAAAAACAAAACAAATTGGGAAATTTTGTGACTTCAAGGAAGTGGTCTGGGCAGAAATGAGGTGCAGTGCAAAGGACCAAAAGAGGCCAAAAGTAACCTCACAGCCGTTGCAAAAGCAGGGGAAAAACCAAGGATGCAGGCACTACTTGAATGGGAAGAAATGAGGGACATGGCATGGACACTTAAAAATAAAAAGAAAAACATTAAAAAATCTTTGCCAGAGCAAAAGCCATCAAAAGGCATGGCATGCCATCCAGTGCAGGGACTTGCACCAAAGCTTGCCCAATTGGTCCCCATTGAAATCGCAAGATTCCGTTTGCCTTCCCGAAAGGAAATGAAATTTCCTTTCGGGAAGGCAAACGGAATCTTGCGAGCCCTTCAAAGGAAGGCTTTCAAACACTTGAGAAAGGAGATATCATCAAAAGAAATGCAGTTAAAAAAAGGCCAAAAAAATGGAAAATCGGGAGATATAGCTACTACAAGAAGGTGGTCTGGGTGGAAATGAGGTGCAGTGCAAAGGACCAAAAGAGGCCAAAAGTAACTTCACAGCCGTTACAAAAGCAGGGGAAAAATCAAAGAAGTAGGCACTACTTGAATGGGAAGAAATAAGGGACAAGAAATTGAGACTACAAAAAAAGAAAAAAAAAAAAAATTCGTGGCCAAAGCAAAAGAGATCAAAAGGCATGGCATGTCATCCAGTGCAGGGACATGCAGCACATACACCAAGGCTTGCCTAAATTGATCCTCCGCGAAGCCAGAAATACAAAAGAAGGACTTATATCCACTCTGGAATAGAGATACCAGCAAAGGAAATGAAATTGAAGAAAAAAAAAAAAAGAAATTGGGAAATTTTGTGATTTCAAGAAAGTGGTCTGGGTGGAAATGAGGTGCAGTGCAAAGGACCAAAAGAGGCCAAAAGTAACCTCACAGCTGTTGCAAAAGCAGGGGAAAAATCAAAGAAGTAGGCACTACTTGGATGGGAAGAAATGAGGGACATGGCATTGATACTTCATTTAAAAAAATTAAAAAGCAAAATTCGTGGCCAAAGCAAAAGAGATCAAAAGGCATGGCATGTCATCCAGTGCAGGGACATGCAGCACATACACCAAGGCTTGCCTAAATTGATCCTCCGCGAAGCCAGAAATACAAAAGAAGGACCTACAAACACTCTGGTATAGAGATACCAGCAAAGGAAATGAAATTGAAAAAAAAAAAAAAAGAAATTGGGAAATTTTGTGACTTCAAGGAAGTGGTCTGGGCAGAAATGAGGTGCAGTGCAAAGGACCAAAAGAGGCCAAAAGTAACCTCACAGCTGTTGCAAAAGCAGGGGAAAAACCAAGGATGCAGGCACTACTTGAATGGGAAGAAATGAGGGACATGGCATGGACACTTAAAAATAAAAAGAAAAACATTAAAAAATCTTTGCCAGAGCAAAAGCCATCAAAAGGCATGGCATGCCATCCAGTGCAGGGACTTGCACCAAAGCTTGCCCAATTGGTCCCCATTGAAATCGCAAGATTCCGTTTGCCTTCCCGAAAGGAAATGAAATTTCCTTTCGGGAAGGCAAACGGAATCTTGCGAGCCCTTCAAAGGAAGGCTTTCAAACACTTGAGAAAGGAGATATCATCAAAAGAAATGCAGTTGAAAAAAAGGCCAAAAAAATGGAAAATCGGGAGATATAGTTACAACAAGAAAGTGGTCTGGGCGGAAATGAGGTGCAGTGCAAAGGACCAAAAGAGGCCAAAAGTAACCTCACAGCCGTTGCAAAAGCAGGGGAAAAATCAAAGAAGTAGGCACTACTTGAATGGGAAGAAATAAGGGACAAGAAATTGAGACTACAAAAAAAGAAAAAAAAAAAAAAATTCGTGGCCAAAGCAAAAGAGATCAAAAGGCATGGCATGTCATCCAGTGCAGGGACATGCAGCACATACACCAAGGCTTGCATAAATTGATCCTCCGCGAAGCCAGAAATACAAAAGAAGGACTTAGAACCATTATGGAAAAGAGATACCAGCAAAGGAAATGAAATTGAAGAAAAAAAAAAAAAAATTGGGAAATTTTGTGACTTCAAGGAAGTGGTCTGGGCAGAAATGAGGTGCAGTGCAAAGGACCAAAAGAGGCCAAAAGTAACCTCACAGCCGTTGCAAAAGCAGGGGAAAAATCAAAGAAGTAGGCACTACTTGAATGGGAAGAAATAAGGGACAAGAAATTGAGACTACAAAAAAAGAAAAAAAAAAAAAAATTCGTGGCCAAAGCAAAAGAGATCAAAAGGCATGGCATGTCATCCAGTGCAGGGACATGCAGCACATACACCAAGGCTTGCATAAATTGATCCTCCGCGAAGCCAGAAATACAAAAGAAAGACTTAGAACCATTCTGGAAAAGAGATACCAGCAAAGGAAATGAAATTGAAGAAAAAAAAAAAAAAATTGGGAAATTTTGTGACTTCAAGGAAGTGGTCTGGGCAGAAATGAGGTGCAGTGCAAAGGACCAAAAGAGGCCAAAAGTAACCTCACAGCCGTTGCAAAAGCAGGGGAAAAACCAAGGATGCAGGCACTACTTGAATGGGAAGAAATGAGGGACATGGCATGGACACTTAAAAATAAAAAGGAAAACATTAAAAAATCTTTGCCAGAGCAAAAGCCATCAAAAGGCATGGCATGCCATCCAGTGCAGGGACTTGCACCAAAGCTTGCCCAATTGGTCCCCATTGAAATCGCAAGATTCCGTTTGCCTTCCCGAAAGGAAATGAAATTTCCTTTCGGGAAGGCAAACGGAATCTTGCGAGCCCTTCAAAGGAAGGCTTTCAAACACTTGAGAAAGGAGATATCATGAAAAGAAATGCAGTTGAAAACAAGGCCAAAAAAATGGAAAATCGGGAGATATAGTTACAACAAGAAAGTGGTCTGGGCGGAAATGAGGTGCAGTGCAAAGGACCAAAAGAGGCCAAAAGTAACCTCACAGCCGTTGCAAAAGCAGGGGAAAAATCAAAGAAGTAGGCACTACTTGAATGGGAAGAAATAAGGGACAAGAAATTGAGACTACAAAAAAAGAAAAAAAAAAAAAAAATTCGTGGCCAAAGCAAAAGAGATCAAAAGGCATGGCATGTCATCCAGTGCAGGGACATGCAGCACATACACCAAGGCTTGCATAAATTGATCCTCCGCGAAGCCAGAAATACAAAGGTAGGACTTAGAACCATTCTGGAAAAGAGATACCAGCAAAGGAAATGAAATTGAAGAAAAAAAAAAAAAGAAATTGGGAAATTTTGTGACTTCAAGGAAGTGGTCTGGGCAGAACTGAGGTGCAGTGCAAAGGACCAAAAGAGGCCAAAAGTAACCTCACAGCCGTTGCAAAAGCAGGGGAAAAACCAAGGATGCAGGCACTACTTGAATGGGAAGAAATGAGGGACATGGCATGGACACTTAAAAATAAAAAGAAAAACATTAAAAAATCTTTGCCAGAGCAAAAGCCATCAAAAGGCATGGCATGCCATCCAGTGCAGGGACTTGCACCAAAGCTTGCCCAATTGGTCCCCATTGAAATCGCAAGATTCCGTTTGCCTTCCCGAAAGGAAATGAAATTTCCTTTCGGGAAGGCAAACGGAATCTTGCGAGCCCTTCAAAGGAAGGCTTTCAAACACTTGAGAAAGGAGATATCATCAAAAGAAATGCAGTTAAAAAAAGGCCAAAAAAATGGAAAATCGGGAGATATAGCTACTACAAGAAGGTGGTCTGGGTGGAAATGAGGTGCAGTGCAAAGGACCAAAAGAGGCCAAAAGTAACCTCACAGCCGTTGCAAAAGCAGGGGAAAAATCAAAGAAGTAGGCACTACTTGAATGGGAAGAAATAAGGGACAAGAAATTGAGACGACAAAAAAAGAAAAAAAAAAAAAAAATTCGTGGCCAAAGCAAAAGAGATCAAAAGGCATGGCATGTCATCCAGTGCAGGGACATGCAGCACATACACCAAGGCTTGTGCGAAGCCAGAAATACAAAAGAAGGACTTAGAACCACTCTGGAATGGAGATACCAGCAAAGGAAATGAAATTGAAGAAAAAAAAAAAAAGAAATTGGGAAATTTTGTGATTTCAAGAAAGTGGTCTGGGCAGAAATGAGGTGCAGTGCAAAGGACCAAAAGAGGCCAAAAGTAACCTCACAGCCGTTGCAAAAGCAGGGGAAAAATCAAAGAAGTAGGCACTACTTGAATGGGAAGAAATAAGGGACAAGAAATTGAGACTACAAAAAAAGAAAAAAAAAAAAAAATTCGTGGCCAAAGCAAAAGAGATCAAAAGGCATGGCATGTCATCCAGTGCAGGGACATGCAGCACATACACCAAGGCTTGCATAAATTGATCCTCCGCGAAGCCAGAAATACAAAAGAAGGACCTACAAACACTCTGGAATAGAGATACCAGCAAAGGAAATGAAATTGAAAATAAAAAAAAAAAAAAATTGGGAAATTTTGTGACTTCAAGGAAGTGGTCTGGGCAGAAATGAGGTGCAGTGCAAAGGACCAAAAGAGGCCAAAAGTAACCTCACAGCCGTTGCAAAAGCAGGGGAAAAACCAAGGATGCAGGCACTACTTGAATGGGAAGAAATGAGGGACATGGCATGGACACTTAAAAATAAAAAGAAAAACATTAAAAAATCTTTGCCAGAGCAAAAGCCATCAAAAGGCATGGCATGCCATCCAGTGCAGGGACTTGCACCAAAGCTTGCCCAATTGGTCCCCATTGAAATCGCAAGATTCCGTTTGCCTTCCCGAAAGGAAATGAAATTTCCTTTCGGGAAGGCAAACGGAATCTTGCGAGCCCTTCAAAGGAAGGCTTTCAAACACTTGAGAAAGGAGATATCATCAAAAGAAATGCAGTTAAAAAAAGGCCAAAAAAATGGAAAATCGGGAGATATAGCTACTACAAGAAGGTGGTCTGGGTGGAAATGAGGTGCAGTGCAAAGGACCAAAAGAGGCCAAAAGTAACCTCACAGCCGTTGCAAAAGCAGGGGAAAAATCAAAGAAGTAGGCACTACTTGAATGGGAAGAAATAAGGGACAAGAAATTGAGACTACAAAAAAAGAAAAAAAAAAAAAAATTCGTGGCCAAAGCAAAAGAGATCAAAAGGCATGGCATGTCATCCAGTGCAGGGACATGCAGCACATACACCAAGGCTTGCATAAATTGATCCTCCGCGAAGCCAGAAATACAAAAGAAGGACCTACAAACACTCTGGAATAGAGATACCAGCAAAGGAAATGAAATTGAAAATTAAAAAAAAAAAAAATTGGGAAATTTTGTGACTTCAAGGAAGTGGTCTGGGCAGAAATGAGGTGCAGTGCAAAGGACCAAAAGAGGCCAAAAGTAACCTCACAGCCGTTGCAAAAGCAGGGGAAAAACCAAGGATGCAGGCACTACTTGAATGGGAAGAAATGAGGGACATGGCATGGACACTTAAAAATAAAAAGAAAAACATTAAAAAATCTTTGCCAGAGCAAAAGCCATCAAAAGGCATGGCATGCCATCCAGTGCAGGGACTTGCACCAAAGCTTGCCCAATTGGTCCCCATTGAAATCGCAAGATTCCGTTTGCCTTCCCGAAAGGAAATGAAATTTCCTTTCGGGAAGGCAAACGGAATCTTGCGAGCCCTTCAAAGGAAGGCTTTCAAACACTTGAGAAAGGAGATATCATCAAAAGAAATGCAGTTAAAAAAAGGCCAAAAAAATGGAAAATCGGGAGATATAGCTACTACAAGAAGGTGGTCTGGGTGGAAATGAGGTGCAGTGCAAAGGACCAAAAGAGGCCAAAAGTAACCTCACAGCCGTTACAAAAGCAGGGGAAAAATCAAAGAAGTAGGCACTACTTGAATGGGAAGAAATAAGGGACAAGAAATTGAGACTACAAAAAAAGAAAAAAAAAATAAAATTCGTGGCCAAAGCAAAAGAGATCAAAAGGCATGGCATGTCATCCAGTGCAGGGACATGCAGCACATACACCAAGGCTTGCCTAAATTGATCCTCCGCGAAGCCAGAAATACAAAAGAAGGACTTATATCCACTCTGGAATAGAGATACCAGCAAAGGAAATGAAATTGAAGAAAAAAAAAAAAGAAATTGGGAAATTTTGTGATTTCAAGAAAGTGGTCTGGGTGGAAATGAGGTGCAGTGCAAAGGAACAAAAGAGGCCAAAAGTAACCTCACAGCTGTTGCAAAAGCAGGGGAAAAATCAAAGAAGTAGGCACTACTTGAATGGGAAGAAATGAGGGACATGGAATTGATACTTCATTTAAAAAAATTAAAAAGCAAAATTCGTGGCCAAAGCAAAAGAGATCAAAAGGCATGGCATGTCATCCAGTGCAGGGACATGCAGCACATACACCAAGGCTTGCCTAAATTGATCCTCTGCGAAGCCAGAAATACAAAAGAAGGACCTACAAACACTCTGGTATAGAGATACCAGCAAAGGAAATGAAATTGAAGAAAAAAAAAAAAAATTGGGAAATTTTGTGACTTCAAGGAAGTGGTCTGGGCAGAAATGAGGTGCAGTGCAAAGGACCAAAAGAGGCCAAAAGTAACCTCACAGCTGTTGCAAAAGCAGGGGAAAAACCAAGGATGCAGGCACTACTTGAATGGGAAGAAATGAGGGACATGGCATGGACACTTAAAAATAAAAAGAAAAACATTAAAAAATCTTTGCCAGAGCAAAAGCCATCAAAAGGCATGGCATGCCATCCAGTGCAGGGACTTGCACCAAAGCTTGCCCAATTGGTCCCCATTGAAATCGCAAGATTCCGTTTGCCTTCCCGAAAGGAAATGAAATTTCCTTTCGGGAAGGCAAACGGAATCTTGCGAGCCCTTCAAAGGAAGGCTTTCAAACACTTGAGAAAGGAGATATCATCAAAAGAAATGCAGTTAAAAAAAGGCCAAAAAAATGGAAAATCGGGAGATATAGTTACAACAAGAAAGTGGTCTGGGCGGAAATGAGGTGCAGTGCAAAGGACCAAAAGAGGCCAAAAGTAACCTCACAGCTGTTGCAAAAGCAGGGGAAAAATCAAAGAACTAGGCACTACTTGAATGGGAAGAAATGAGGGACATGGAATTGATACTTCATTTAAAAAAATTAAAAAGCAAAATTCGTGGCCAAAGCAAAAGAGATCAACAGGCATGGCATGTCATCCAGTGCAGGGACATGCAGCACATACACCAAGGCTTGCCTAAATTGATCCTCTGCGAAGCCAGAAATACAAAAGAAGGACCTACAAACACTCTGGTATAGAGATACCAGCAAAGGAAATGAAATTGAAGAAAAAAAAAAAAAATTGGTAAATTTTGTGACTTCAAGGAAGTGGTCTGGGCAGAAATGAGGTGCAGTGCAAAGGACCAAAAGAGGCCAAAAGTAACCTCACAGCTGTTGCAAAAGCAGGGGAAAAACCAAGGATGCAGGCACTACTTGAATGGGAAGAAATGAGGGACATGGCATGGACACTTAAAAATAAAAAGAAAAACATTAAAAAATCTTTGCCAGAGCAAAAGCCATCAAAAGGCATGGCATGCCATCCAGTGCAGGGACTTGCACCAAAGCTTGCCCAATTGGTCCCCATTGAAATCGCAAGATTCCGTTTGCCTTCCCGAAAGGAAATGAAATTTCCTTTCGGGAAGGCAAACGGAATCTTGCGAGCCCTTCAAAGGAAGGCTTTCAAACACTTGAGAAAGGAGATATCATCAAAAGAAATGCAGTTAAAAAAAGGCCAAAAAAATGGAAAATTGGGAGATATAGTTACAACAAGAAAGTGGTCTGGGCGGAAATGAGGTGCAGTGCAAAGGACCAAAAGAGGCCAAAAGTAACCTCACAGCTGTTGCAAAAGCAGGGGAAAAATCAAAGAAGTAGGCACTACTTGAATGGGAAGAAATAAGGGACAAGAAATTGAGACTACAAAAAAAGAAAAAAAAAAAAAAATTCGTGGCCAAAGCAAAAGAGATCAAAAGGCATGGCATGTCATCCAGTGCAGGGACATGCAGCACATACACCAAGGCTTGCCTAAATTGATCCTCCGCGAAGCCAGAAATACAATAGAAGGACCTACAAACACTCTGGTATAGAGATACCAGCAAAGGAAATGAAATTGAAGAAAAAAAAAAAAGAAATTGGGAAATTTTGTGACTTCAAGGAAGTGGTCTGGGCAGAAATGAGGTGCAGTGCAAAGGACCAAAAGAGGCCAAAAGTAACCTCACAGCTGTTGCAAAAGCAGGGGAAAAACCAAGGATGCAGGCACTACTTCAATGGGAAGAAATGAGGGACATGGCATGGACACTTAAAAATAAAAAGAAAAACATTAAAAAATCTTTGCCAGAGCAAAAGCCATCAAAAGGCATGGCATGCCATCCAGTGCAGGGACTTGCACCAAAGCTTGCCCAATTGGTCCCCATTGAAATCGCAAGATTCCGTTTGCCTTCCCGAAAGGAAATGAAATTTCCTTTCGGGAAGGCAAACGGAATCTTGCGAGCCCTTCAAAGGAAGGCTTTCAAACACTTGAGAAAGGAGATATCATCAAAAGAAATGCAGTTGAAAACAAGGCCAAAAAAATGGAAAATCGGGAGATATAGTTACAACAAGAAAGTGGTCTGGGCGGAAATGAGGTGCAGTGCAAAGGACCAAAAGAGGCCAAAAGTAACCTCACAGCCGTTGCAAAAGCAGGGGAAAAATCAAAGAAGTAGGCACTACTTGAATGGGAAGAAATAAGGGACAAGAAATTGAGACTACAAAAAAAGAAAAAAAAGAAAAAATTTGCGGCCAAAGCAAAAGAGATCAAAAGGCATGGCATGTCATCCAGTGCAGGGACATGCAGCACATACACCAAGGCTTGCATAAATTGATCCTCCGCGAAGCCAGAAATACAAAAGAAAGACTTAGAACCATTCTGGAAAAGAGATACCAGCAAAGGAAATGAAATTGAAGAAAAAAAAAAAAAAAATTGGGAAATTTTGTGACTTCAAGGAAGTGGTCTGGGCAGAAATGAGGTGCAGTGCAAAGGACCAAAAGAGGCCAAAAGTAACCTCACAGCCGTTGCAAAAGCAGGGGAAAAACCAAGGATGCAGGCACTACTTGGATGGGAAGAAATGAGGGACGTGGCATGGACACTTAAAAATAAAAAGAAAAACATTAAAAAATCTTTGCCAGAGCAAAAGCCATCAAAAGGCATGGCATGCCATCCAGTGCAGGGACTTGCACCAAAGCTTGCCCAATTGGTCCCCATTGAAATCGCAAGATTCCGTTTGCCTTCCCGAAAGGAAATGAAATTTCCTTTCGGGAAGGCAAACGGAATCTTGCGAGCCCTTCAAAGGAAGGCTTTCAAACACTTGAGAAAGGAGATATCATCAAAAGAAATGCAGTTGAAAAAAAGGCCAAAAAAATGGAAAATCGGGAGATATAGTTACAACAAGAAAGTGGTCTGGGCGGAAATGAGGTGCAGTGCAAAGGACCAAAAGAGGCCAAAAGTAACCTCACAGCCGTTACAAAAGCAGGGGAAAAATCAAAGAAGTAGGCACGACTTGAATGGGAAGAAATAAGGGACAAGAAATTGAGACTACAAAAAAAGAAAAAAAAAAAAAAAATTCGTGGCCAAAGCAAAAGAGATCAAAAGGCATGGCATGTCATCCAGTGCAGGGACATGCAGCACATACACCAAGGCTTGCCTAAATTGATCCTCCGCGAAGCCAGAAATACAAAAGAAGGACCTACAAACACTCTGGAATAGAGATACCAGCAAAGGAAATGAAATTGAAAATAAAAAACAAAACAAATTGGGAAATTTTGTGACTTCAAGGAAGTGGTCTGGGCAGAAATGAGGTGCAGTGCAAAGGACCAAAAGAGGCCAAAAGTAACCTCACAGCTGTTGCAAAAGCAGGGGAAAAACCAAGGATGCAGGCACTACTTGAATGGGAAGAAATGAGGGACATGGCATGGACACTTAAAAATAAAAAGAAAAACATTAAAAAATCTTTGCCAGAGCAAAAGCCATCAAAAGGCATGGCATGCCATCCAGTGCAGGGACTTGCACCAAAGCTTGCCCAATTGGTCCCCATTGAAATCGCAAGATTCCGTTTGCCTTCCCGAAAGGAAATGAAATTTCCTTTCGGGAAGGCAAACGGAATCTTGCGAGCCCTTCAAAGGAAGGCTTTCAAACACTTGAGAAAGGAGATATCATCAAAAGAAATGCAGTTAAAAAAAGGCCAAAAAAATGGAAAATCGGGAGATATAGCTACTACAAGAAGGTGGTCTGGGTGGAAATGAGGTGCAGTGCAAAGGACCAAAAGAGGCCAAAAGTAACCTCACAGCCGTTGCAAAAGCAGGGGAAAAATCAAAGAAGTAGGCACTACTTGAATGGGAAGAAATAAGGGACAAGAAATTGAGACTACAAAAAAAGAAAAAAAAAAAAAAATTCGTGGCCAAAGCAAAAGAGATCAAAAGGCATGGCATGTCATCCAGTGCAGGGACATGCAGCACATACACCAAGGCTTGTGCGAAGCCAGAAATACAAAAGAAGGACTTAGAACCACTCTGGGATGGAGATACCAGCAAAGGAAATGAAATTGAAGAAAAAAAAAAAAAGAAATTGGGAAATTTTGTGATTTCAAGAAAGTGGTCTGGGCAGAAATGAGGTGCAGTGCAAAGGACCAAAAGAGGCCAAAAGTAACCTCACAGCCGTTGCAAAAGCAGGGGAAAAATCAAAGAAGTAGGCACTACTTGAATGGGAAGAAATAAGGGACAAGAAATTGAGACTACAAAAAAAGAAAAAAAAAAAAAAATTCGTGGCCAAAGCAAAAGAGATCAAAAGGCATGGCATGTCATCCAGTGCAGGGACATGCAGCACATACACCAAGGCTTGCATAAATTGATCCTCCGCGAAGCCAGAAATACAAAAGAAGGACCTACAAACACTCTGGAATAGAGATACCAGCAAAGGAAATGAAATTGAAAATAAAAAACAAAACAAATTGGGAAATTTTGTGACTTCAAGGAAGTGGTCTGGGCAGAAATGAGGTGCAGTGCAAAGGACCAAAAGAGGCCAAAAGTAACCTCACAGCCGTTGCAAAAGCAGGGGAAAAACCAAGGATGCAGGCACTACTTGAATGGGAAGAAATGAGGGACATGGCATGGACACTTAAAAATAAAAAGAAAAACATTAAAAAATCTTTGCCAGAGCAAAAGCCATCAAAAGGCATGGCATGCCATCCAGTGCAGGGACTTGCACCAAAGCTTGCCCAATTGGTCCCCATTGAAATCGCAAGATTCCGTTTGCCTTCCCGAAAGGAAATGAAATTTCCTTTCGGGAAGGCAAACGGAATCTTGCGAGCCCTTCAAAGGAAGGCTTTCAAACACTTGAGAAAGGAGATATCATCAAAAGAAATGCAGTTAAAAAAAGGCCAAAAAAATGGAAAATCGGGAGATATAGCTACTACAAGAAGGTGGTCTGGGTGGAAATGAGGTGCAGTGCAAAGGACCAAAAGAGGCCAAAAGTAACCTCACAGCTGTTGCAAAAGCAGGGGAAAAATCAAAGAAGTAGGCACTACTTGGATGGGAAGAAATGAGGGACAAGAAATTGAGACTACAAAAAAAGAAAAAAAAAAAAAAATTCGTGGCCAAAGCAAAAGAGATCAAAAGGCATGGCATGTCATCCAGTGCAGGGACATGCAGCACATACACCAAGGCTTGCATAAATTGATCCTCCGCGAAGCCAGAAATACAAAAGAAGGACTTAGAACCATTCTGAAAAAGAGATACCAGTAAAGGAAATAAAATTGAAGAAAAAAAAAAAAATTAGGAAATTTTGTGACTTCAAGGAAGTGGTCTGGGCAGAAATGAGGTGCAGTGCAAAGGACCAAAAGAGGCCAAAAGTAACCTCACAGCTGTTGCAAAAGCAGGGGAAAAATCAAAGAAGTAGGCACTACTTGAATGGGAAGAAATGAGGGACATGGCATGGACACTTAAAAATAAAAAGAAAAACATTAAAAAATCTTTGCCAGAGCAAAAGCCATCAAAAGGCATGGCATGCCATCCAGTGCAGGGACTTGCACCAAAGCTTGCCCAATTGGTCCCCATTGAAATCGCAAGATTCCGTTTGCCTTCCCAAAAGGAAATGAAATTTCCTTTCGGGAAGGCAAACGGAATCTTGCGAGCCCTTCAAAGGAAGGCTTTCAAACACTTGAGAAAGGAGATAACCTCAAAAGAAATGCAGTTGAAAAAAAGGCCAAAAAAATGGAAAATCGGGAGATATAGTTACAACAAGAAAGTGGTCTGGGCGGAAATGAGGTGCAGTGCAAAGGACCAAAAGAGGCCAAAAGTAACCTCACAGCCGTTGCAAAAGCAGGGGAAAAATCAAAGAAGTAGGCACTACTTGAATGGGAAGAAATAAGGGACAAGAAATTGAGACTACAAAAAAAGAAAAAAAAAAAAAAATTCGTGGCCAAAGCAAAAGAGATCAAAAGGCATGGCATGTCATCCAGTGCAGGGACATGCAGCACATACACCAAGGCTTGTGCGAAGCCAGAAATACAAAAGAAGGACTTAGAACCACTCTGGGATGGAGATACCAGCAAAGGAAATGAAATTGAAGAAAAAAAAAAAAAGAAATTGGGAAATTTTGTGATTTCAAGAAAGTGGTCTGGGCAGAAATGAGGTGCAGTGCAAAGGACCAAAAGAGGCCAAAAGTAACCTCACAGCCGTTGCAAAAGCAGGGGAAAAATCAAAGAAGTACGCACTACTTGAATGGGAAGAAATAAGGGACAAGAAATTGAGACTACAAAAAAAGAAAAAAAAAAAAAAATTCGTGGCCAAAGCAAAAGAGATCAAAAGGCATGGCATGTCATCCAGTGCAGGGACATGCAGCACATACACCAAGGCTTGCATAAATTGATCCTCCGCGAAGCCAGAAATACAAAAGAAGGACCTACAAACACTCTGGAATAGAGATACCAGCAAAGGAAATGAAATTGAAAATAAAAAACAAAACAAATTGGGAAATTTTGTGACTTCAAGGAAGTGGTCTGGGCAGAAATGAGGTGCAGTGCAAAGGACCAAAAGAGGCCAAAAGTAACCTCACAGCCGTTGCAAAAGCAGGGGAAAAACCAAGGATGCAGGCACTACTTGAATGGGAAGAAATGAGGGACATGGCATGGACACTTAAAAATAAAAAGAAAAACATTAAAAAATCTTTGCCAGAGCAAAAGCCATCAAAAGGCATGGCATGCCATCCAGTGCAGGGACTTGCACCAAAGCTTGCCCAATTGGTCCCCATTGAAATCGCAAGATTCCGTTTGCCTTCCCGAAAGGAAATGAAATTTCCTTTCGGGAAGGCAAACGGAATCTTGCGAGCCCTTCAAAGGAAGGCTTTCAAACACTTGAGAAAGGAGATATCATCAAAAGAAATGCAGTTAAAAAAAGGCCAAAAAAATGGAAAATCGGGAGATATAGCTACTACAAGAAGGTGGTCTGGGTGGAAATGAGGTGCAGTGCAAAGGACCAAAAGAGGCCAAAAGTAACCTCACAGCTGTTGCAAAAGCAGGGGAAAAATCAAAGAAGTAGGCACTACTTGGATGGGAAGAAATGAGGGACAAGAAATTGAGACTACAAAAAAAGAAAAAAAAAAAAAAAATTCGTGGCCAAAGCAAAAGAGATCAAAAGGCATGGCATGTCATCCAGTGCAGGGACATGCAGCACATACACCAAGGCTTGCCTAAATTGATCCTCCGCGAAGCCAGAAATACAAAAGAAGGACTTAGAACCACTCTGGAATAGAGATACCAGCAAAGGAAATGAAATTGAAGAAAAAAAAAAAAAAGAAATTGGGAAATTTTGTGATTTCAAGAAAGTGGTCTGGGCAGAAATGAGGTGCAACGCAAAGGATCAAAAGAGGCCAAAAGTAACCTCACAGCTGTTGCAAAAGCAGGGGAAAAATCAAAGAAGTAGGCACTACTTGGATGGGAAGAAATGAGGGACATGGCATTGATACTTCATTTAAAAAAATTAAAAAGCAAAATTCGTGGCCAAAGCAAAAGAGATCAAAAGGCATGGCATGTCATCCAGTGCAGGGACATGCAGCACATACACCAAGGCTTGCATAAATTGATCCTCCGCGAAGCCAGAAATACAAAAGAAGGACTTAGAACCATTCTGGAAAAGAGATACCAGCAAAGGAAAAATAAATTGAAGAAAAAAAAAAAGAAATTGGGAAATTTTGTGACTTCAAGGAAGTGGTCTGGGCAGAACTGAGGTGCAGTGCAAAGGACCAAAAGAGGCCAAAAGTAACCTCACAGCCGTTGCAAAAGCAGGGGAAAAATCAAAGAAGTAGGCACTACTTGAATGGGAAGAAATGAGGGACATGGCATGGACACTTAAAAATAAAAAGAAAAACATTAAAAAATCTTTGCCAGAGCAAAAGCCATCAAAAGGCATGGCATGCCATCCAGTGCAGGGACTTGCACCAAAGCTTGCCCAATTGGTCCCCATTGAAATCGCAAGATTCCGTTTGCCTTCCCGAAAGGAAATGAAATTTCCTTTCGGGAAGGCAAACGGAATCTTGCGAGCCCTTCAAAGGAAGGCTTTCAAACACTTGAGAAAGGAGATATCATCAAAAGAAATGCAGTTGAAAAAAAGGCCAAACAAATGGAAAATCGGGAGATATAGTTACAACAAGAAAGTGGTCTGGGCGGCAATGAGGTGCAGTGCAAAGGACCAAAAGAGGCCAAAAGTACCCTCACAGCTGTTGCAAAAGCAGGGGAAAAATCAAAGAACTAGGCACTACTTGAATGGGAAGAAAAAAGGGACAAGAAATTGAGACTACAAAAAAAGAAAAAAAAGAAAAAATTCGTGGCCAAAGCAAAAGAGATCAAAAGGCATGGCATGTCATCCAGTGCAGGGACATGCAGCACATACACCAAGGCTTGCCTAAATTGATCCTCCGCGAAGCCAGAAATACAAAAGAAGGACCTACAAACACTCTGGAATAGAGATACCAGCAAAGGAAAAATAAATTGAAGAAAAAAAAAAAAAAAATTGGGAAATTTTGTGACTTCAAGGAAGTGGTCTGGGCAGAAATGAGGTGCAGTGCAAAGGACGAAATGAGGCCAAAAGTAACCTCACAGCTGTTGCAAAAGCAGGGGAAAAACCAAGGATGCAGGCACTACTTGAATGGGAAGAAATGAGGGACATGGCATGGACACTTAAAAATAAAAAGAAAAACATTAAAAAATCTTTGCCAGAGCAAAAGCCATCAAAAGGCATGGCATGCCATCCAGTGCAGGGACTTGCACCAAAGCTTGCCCAATTGGTCCCCATTGAAATCGCAAGATTCCGTTTGCCTTCCCGAAAGGAAATGAAATTTCCTTTTGGGAAGGCAAACGGAATCTTGCGAGCCCTTCAAAGGAAGGCTTTCAAACACTTGAGAAAGGAGATATCATCAAAAGAAATGCAGTTGAAAAAAAGGCCAAAAAAATGGAAAATCGGGAGATATAATTAGTACAAGAAGGTGGTCTGGGTTGAAATGAGGTGCAGTGCAAAGGACCAAAAGAGGCCAAAAGTAACCTCACAGCCGTTGCAAAAGCAGGGGAAAAATCAAAGAAGTAGGCACTACTTGAATGGGAAGAAATAAGGGACAAGAAATTGAGACTACAAAAAAAGAAAAAAAAAAAAAAATTCGTGGCCAAAGCAAAAGAGATCAAAAGGCATGGCATGTCATCCAGTGCAGGGACATGCAGCACATACACCAAGGCTTGCCTAAATTGATCCTCCGCAAAGCCAGAAATACAAAAGAAGGACCTACAAACACTCTGGTATAGAGATACCAGCAAAGGAAATGAAATTGAAGAAAAAAAAAAAAAAGAAATTGGGAAATTTTGTGATTTCAAGAAAGTGGTCTGGGCAGAAATGAGGTGCAGTGCAAAGGATCAAAAGAGGCCAAAAGTAACCTCACAGCTGTTGCAAAAGCAGGGGAAAAATCAAAGAAGTAGGCACTACTTGGATGGGAAGAAATGAGGGACATGGCATGGACACTTAAAAATAAAAAGAAAAACATTAAAAAATCTTTGCCAGAGCAAAAGCCATCAAAAGGCATGGCATGCCATCCAGTGCAGGGACTTGCACCAAAGCTTGCCCAATTGGTCCCCATTGAAATCGCAAGATTCCGTTTGCCTTCCCAAAAGGAAATGAAATTTCCTTTCGGGAAGGCAAACGGAATCTTGCGAGCCCTTCAAAGGAAGGCTTTCAAACACTTGAGAAAGGAGATATCATCAAAAGAAATGCAGTTGAAAAAAAGGCCAAAAAAATGGAAAATCGGGAGATATAGTTACTACAAGAAGGTGGTCTGGGTGGAAATGAGGTGCAGTGCAAAGGACCAAAAGAGGCCAAAAGTAACCTCACCGCCGTTGCAAAAGCAGAGGAAAAATTAAAGAAGTAGGCACTACTTGAATGGGAAGAAATAAGGGACAAGAAATTGAGACTACAAAAAAAGAAAAAAAAAAAAAAATTCGTGGCCAAAGCAAAAGAGATCAAAAGGCATGGCATGTCATCCAGTGCAGGGACATGCCGCACATACACCAAGGCTTGCCTAAATTGATCCTCCGCGAAGCCAGAAATACAAAAGAAGGACTTAGAACCACTCTGGAATAGAGATACCAGCAAAGGAAATGAAATTGAAAATAAAAAACAAAACAAATTGGGAAATTTTGTGACTTCAAGAAAGTGGTCTGGGCAGAACTGAGGTGCAGTGCAAAGGATCAAAAGAGGCCAAAAGTAACCTCACAGCCGTTGCAAAAGCAGGGGAAAAATCAAAGAAGTAGGCACTACTTGAATGGGAAGAAATAAGGAACAAGAAATTGAGACTACAAAAAAAGAAAAAAAAAAAAAAAATTTGTAGCCAAAGCAAAAGAGATCAAAAGGCATGGCATGTCATCCAGTGCAGGGACATGCAGCACATACACCAAGGCTTGCCTAAATTGATCCTCCGCGAAGCCAGAAATACAAAAGAAGGACTTAGAACCATTCTGGAATAGAGATACCAGCAAAGGAAATGAAATTGAAGAAAAAAAAAAAAAAGAAATTGGGAAATTTTGTGATTTCAAGAAAGTGGTCTGGGCAGAAATGAGGTGCAGTGCAAAGGATCAAAAGAGGCCAAAAGTAACCTCACAGCTGTTGCAAAAGCAGGGGAAAAATCAAAGAAATAGGCACTATTTGGATGGGAAGAAATGAGGGACATGGCATTGATACTTCATTTAAAAAAATTAAAAAGCAAAATTCGTGGCCAAAGCAAAAGAGATCAAAAGGCATGGCATGTCATCCAGTGCAGGGACATGCAGCACATACACCAAGGCTTGCATAAATTGATCCTCCGCGAAGCCAGAAATACAAAAGAAGGACTTAGAACCATTCTGGAAAAGAGATACCAGCAAAGGAAATAAAATTGAAGAAAAAAAAAAAAAAATAGGGAAATTTTGTGACTTCAAGGAAGTGGTCTGGGCAGAAATGAGGTGCAGTGCAAAGGACCAAAAGAGGCCAAAAGTAACCTCACAGCTGTTGCAAAAGCAGGGGAAAAACCAAGGATGCAGGCACTACTTGAATGGGAAGAAATGAGGGACATGGCATGGACACTTAAAAATAAAAAGAAAAACATTAAAAAATCTTTGCCAGAGCAAAAGCCATCAAAAGGCATGGCATGCCATCCAGTGCAGGGACTTGCACCAAAGCTTGCCCAATTGGTCCCCATTGAAATCGCAAGATTCCGTTTGCCTTCCCGAAAGGAAATGAAATTTCCTTTTGGGAAGGCAAACGGAATCTTGCGAGCCCTTCAAAGGAAGGCTTTCAAACACTTGAGAAAGGAGATATCATCAAAAGAAATGCAGTTGAAAAAAAGGCCAAAAAAATGGAAAATCGGGAGATATAGTTACTACAAGAAGGTGGCCTGGGTTGAAATGAGGTGCAGTGCTAAGGACCAAAAGAGGCCAAAAGTAACCTCACAGCCGTTGCAAAAGCAGGGGAAAAATCAAAGAAGTAGGCACTACTTGAATGGGAAGAAATAAGGGACAAGAAATTGAGACTACATAAAAAGAAAAAAAAAAAAAAATTCGTGGCCAAAGCAAAAGAGATCAAAAGGCATGGCATGTCATCCAGTGCAGGGACATGCAGCACATACACCAAGGCTTGCCTAAATTGATCCTCCGCGAAGCCAGAAATACAAAAGAAGGACTTAGAACCACTCTGGAATAGAGATACCAGCAAAGGAAATGAAATTGAAGAAAAAAAAAAAAAAGAAATTGGGAAATTTTGTGATTTCAAGAAAGTGGTCTGGGCAGAAATGAGGTGCAGTGCAAAGGAACAAAAGAGGCCAAAAGTAACCTCACAGCTGTTGCAAAAGCAGGGGAAAAATCAAAGAAGTAGGCACTACTTGGATGGGAAGAAATGAGGGACATGGCATTGATACTTCATTTAAAAAAATTAAAAAGCAAAATTCGTGGCCAAAGCAAAAGAGATCAAAAGGCATGGCATGTCATCCAGTGCAGGGACATGCAACACATACACCAAGGCTTGCATAAATTGATCCTCCGCGAAGCCAGAAATACAAAAGAAGGACTTAGAACCATTCTGAAAAAGAGATACCAGTAAAGGAAATAAAATTGAAGAAAAAAAAAAAAATTAGGAAATTTTGTGACTTCAAGGAAGTGGTCTGGGCAGAAATGAGGTGCAGTGCAAAGGACCAAAAGAGGCCAAAAGTAACCTCACAGCTGTTGCAAAAGCAGGGGAAAAATCAAAGAACTAGGCACTACTTGAATGGGAAGAAATAAGGGACAAGAAATTGAGACTACAAAAAAAGAAAAAAAAGAAAAAATTTGCGGCCAAAGCAAAAGAGATCAAAAGGCATGGCATGTCATCCAGTGCAGGGTCATGCAGCACATACACCAAGGCTTGCATAAATTGATCCTCCGCGAAGCCAGAAATACAAAAGAAGGACTTAGAACCATTCTGAAAAAGAGATACCAGCAAAGGAAATAAAATTGAAGAAAAAAAAAAAAAAATTGGGAAATTTTGTGATTTCAAGGAAGTGGTCTGGGCAGAAATGAGGTGCAGTGCAAAGGACCAAAAGAGGCCAAAAGTAACCTCACAGCTGTTGCAAAAGCAGGGGAAAAACCAAGGATGCAGGCACTACTTGAATGGGAAGAAATGAGGGACATGGCATGGACACTTAAAAATAAAAAGGGATAAATTAAAAAATCTTTGCCAGAGCAAAAGCCATCAAAAGGCATGGCATGCCATCCAGTGCAGGGACTTGCACCAAAGCTTGCCCAATTGGTCCCCATTGAAATCGCAAGATTCCGTTTGCCTTCCCGAAAGGAAATGAAATTTCCTTTCGGGAAGGCAAACGGAATCTTGCGAGCCCTTCAAAGGAAGGCTTTCAAACACTTGAGAAAGGAGATATCATCAAAAGAAATGCAGTTGAAAAAAAGGCCAAAAAAATGGAAAATCGGGAGATATAGTTACTACAAGAAGGTGGCCTGGGTTGAAATGAGGTGCAGTGCTAAGGACCAAAAGAGGCCAAAAGTAACCTCACAGCCGTTGCAAAAGCAGGGGAAAAATCAAAGAAGTAGGCACTACTTGAATGGGAAGAAATAAGGGACAAGAAATTGCGACTACATAAAAAGAAAAAAAAAAAAAAATTCGTGGCCAAAGCAAAAGAGATCAAAAGGCATGGCATGTCATCCAGTGCAGGGACATGCAGCACATACACCAAGGCTTGCCTAAATTGATCCTCCGCGAAGCCAGAAATACAAAAGAAGGACTTAGAACCACTCTGGAATAGAGATACCAGCAAAGGAAATGAAATTGAAGAAAAAAAAAAAAAAGAAATTGGGAAATTTTGTGATTTCAAGAAAGTGGTCTGGACAGAAATGAGGTGCAGTGCAAAGGACCAAAAGAGGCCAAAAGTAACCTCACAGCTGTTGCAAAAGCAGGGGAAAAACCAAGGATGCAGGCACTACTTGAATGGGAAGAAATGAGGGACATGGCATGGACACTTAAAAATAAAAAGAAAAACATTAAAAAATCTTTGCCAGAGCAAAAGCCATCAAAAGGCATGGCATGCCATCCAGTGCAGGGACTTGCACCAAAGCTTTCCCAATTGGTCCCCATTGAAATCGCAAGATTCCGTTTGCCTTCCCGAAATGAAATGAAATTTCCTTTCGGGAAGGCAAATGGAATCTTGCGAGCCCTTCAAAGGAAGGCTTTCAAACACTTGAGAAAGGAGATATCATCAAAAGAAATGCAGTTGAAAAAAAGGCCAAAAAAATGGAAAATCGGGAGATATAGTTACTACAAGAAGGTGGTCTGGGTGGAAATGAGGTGCAGTGCAAAGGACCAAAAGAGGCCAAAAGTAACCTCACCGCCGTTGCAAAAGCAGGGGAAAAATCAAAGAAGTAGGCACTACTTGAATGGGAAGAAAAAAGGAACAAGAAATTGAGACTACAAAAAAAGAAAAAAAAAAAAAAAATTCATGGCCAAAGCAAAAGAGATCAAAAGGCATGGCATGTCATCCAGTGCAGGGACATGCAGCACATACACCAAGGCTTGCCTAAATTGATCCTCCGCGAAGCCAGAAATACAATAGAAGGACTTAGAACCACTCTGGAATAGAGATACCAGCAAAGGAAATAAAATTGAAGAAAAAAAAAAAAAGAAATTGGGAAATTTTGTGATTTCAAGAAAGTGGTCTGGGCAGAAATGAGGTGCAGTGCAAAGGAACAAAAGAGGCCAAAAGTAACCTCACAGCTGTTGCAAAAGCAGGGGAAAAATCAAAGAAGTAGGCACTACTTGGATGGGAAGAAATGAGGGACATGGCATTGATACTTCATTTAAAAAAATTAAAAAGCAAAATTCGTGGCCAAAGCAAAAGAGATCAAAAGGCATGGCATGTCATCCAGTGCAGGGACATGCAGCACATACACCAAGGCTTGCATAAATTGATCCTCCGCGAAGCCAGAAATACAAAAGAAGGACTTAGAACCACTCTGGAATAGAGATACCAGCAAAGGAAATGAAATTGAAGAAAAAAAAAAAAAAGAAATTGGGAAATTTTGTGACTTCAAGAAAGTGGTCTGGGCAGAAATGAGGTGCAGTGCAAAGGAACAAAAGAGGCCAAAAGTAACCTCACAGCTGTTGCAAAAGCAGGAGAAAAACCAAGGATGCAGGCACTACTTGAATGGGAAGAAATGAGGGACATGGCATGGACACTTAAAAATAAAAAGAAAAACATTAAAAAATCTTTGCCAGAGCAAAAGCCATCTAAAGGCATGGCATGCCATCCAGTGCAGGGACTTGCACCAAAGCTTTCCCAATTGGTCCCCATTGAAATCGCAAGATTCCGTTTGCCTTCCCGAAATGAAATGAAATTTCCTTTCGGGAAGGCAAATGGAATCTTGCGAGCCCTTCAAAGGAAGGCTTTCAAACACTTGAGAAAGGAGATATCATCAAAAGAAATGCAGTTGAAAAAAAGGCCAAAAAAAAGGAAAATCGGGAGATATAGTTACTAAAAGAAGGTGGTCTGGGTGGAAATGAGGTGCAGTGCAAAGGACCAAAAGAGGCCAAAAGTAACCTCACAGCTGTTGCAAAAGCAGGGGAAAAATCAAAGAAGTAGGCACTACTTGAATGGGAAGAAAAAAGGAACAAGAAATTGAGACTACAAAAAAAGAAAAAAAAAAAAAAAAATTCATGGCCAAAGCAAAAGAGATCAAAAGGCATGGCATGTCATCCAGTGCAGGGACATGCAGCACATACACCAAGGCTTGCCTAAATTGATCCTCCGCGAAGCCAGAAATACAATAGAAGGACTTAGAACCACTCTGGAATAGAGATACCAGCAAAGGAAATAAAATTGAAGAAAAAAAAAAAAAAGAAATTGGGAAATTTTGTGATTTCAAGAAAGTGGTCTGGGCAGAAATGAGGTGCAGTGCAAAGGACCAAAAGAGGCCAAAAGTAACCTCACAGCCGTTGCAAAAGCAGGGGAAAAATCAAAGAAGTAGGCACTACTTGAATGGGAAGAAATGAGGGACATGGCATTGATACTTCATTTAAAAAAATTAAAAAGCAAAATTCGTGGCCAAAGCTAAAGAGATCAAAAGGCATGGCATGTCATCCAGTGCAGGGACATGCAGCACATACACCAAGGCTTGCCTAAATTGATCCTCCGCGAAGCCAGAAATACAATAGAAGGACTTAGAACCACTCTGGAATAGAGATACCAGCAAAGGAAAAATAAATTGAAGAAAAAAAAAAAGAAATTGGGAAATTTTGTGACTTCAAGGAAGTGGTCTGGGCAGAACTGAGGTGCAGTGCAAAGGACCAAAAGAGGCCAAAAGTAACCTCACAGCCGTTGCAAAAGCAGGGGAAAAATCAAAGAAGTAGGCACTACTTGAATGGGAAGAAATGAGGGACATGGCATGGACACTTAAAAATAAAAAGAAAAACATTAAAAAATCTTTGCCAGAGCAAAAGCCATCAAAAGGCATGGCATGCCATCCAGTGCAGGGACTTGCACCAAAGCTTGCCCAAATGGACCCCATTGAAATCGCAAGATTCCGTTTGCCTTCCCGAAAGGAAATGAAATTTCCTTTCGGGAAGGCAAACGGAATCTTGCGAGCCCTTCAAAGGAAGGCTTTCAAACACTTGAGAAAGGAGATATCATCAAAAGAAATGCAGTTGAAAAAAAGGCCAAAAAAATGGAAAATCGGGAGATATAGTTACAACAAGAAAGTGGTCTGGGCGGAAATGAGGTGCAGTGCAAAGGACCAAAAGAGGCCAAAAGTAACCTCACAGCTGTTGCAAAAGCAGGGGAAAAATCAAAGAACTAGGCACTACTTGAATGGGAAGAAATAAGGGACAAGAAATTGAGACTACAAAAAAAGAAAAAAAAGAAAAAATTTGCGGCCAAAGCAAAAGAGATCAAAAGGCATGGCATGTCATCCAGTGCAGGGACATGCAGCACATACACCAAGGCTTGCATAAATTGATCCTCCGCGAAGCCAGAAATACAAAAGAAGGACTTAGAACCATTCTGAAAAAGAGATACCAGTAAAGGAAATAAAATTGAAGAAAAAAAAAAAAAAATTGGGAAATTTTGTGACTTCAAGGAAGTGGTCTGGGCAGAAATGAGGTGCAGTGCAAAGGACCAAAAGAGGCCAAAAGTAACCTCACAGCTGTTGCAAAAGCAGGGGAAAAACCAAGGATGCAGGCACTACTTGAATGGGAAGAAATGAGGGACATGGCATGGACACTTAAAAATAAAAAGGAATAAATTAAAAAATCTTTGCCAGAGCAAAAGCCATCAAAAGGCATGGCATGCCATCCAGTGCAGGGACTTGCACCAAAGCTTGCCCAATTGGTCCCCATTGAAATCGCAAGATTCCGTTTGCCTTCCCGAAAGGAAATGAAATTTCATTTTGGGAAGGCAAACGGAATCTTGCGAGCCCTTCAAAGGAAGGCTTTCAAACACTTGAGAAAGGAGATATCATCAAAAGAAATGCAGTTGAAAAAAAGGCCAAAAAAATGGAAAATCGGGAGATATAGTTACTACAAGAAGGTGGTCTGGGTGGAAATGAGGTGCAGTGCAAAGGACCAAAAGAGGCCAAAAGTAACCTCACAGCCGTTGCAAAAGCAGGGGAAAAATCAAAGAAGTAGGCACTACTTGAATGGGAAGAAATAAGGGACAAGAAATTGAGACTACAAAAAAAGAAAAAAAAAAAAAAATTCGTGGCCAAAGCAAAAGAGATCAAAAGGCATGGCATGTCATCCAGTGCAGGGACATGCAGCACATACACCAAGGCTTGCCTAAATTGATCCTCCGCAAAGCCAGAAATACAAAAGAAGGACTTAGAACCACTCTGGAATAGAGATACCAGCAAAGGAAATGAAATTGAAGAAAGAAAAAAAAAAGAAATTGGGAAATTTTGTGATTTCAAGAAAGTGGTCTGGGCAGAAATGAGGTGCAGTGCAAAGGATCAAAAGAGGCCAAAAGTAACCTCACAGCTGTTGCAAAAGCAGGGGAAAAATCAAAGAAGTAGGCACTACTTGGATGGGAAGAAATGAGGGACATGGCATTGATACTTCATTTAAAAAAATTAAAAAGCAAAATTCGTGGCCAAAGCAAAAGAGATCAAAAGGCATGGCATGTCATCCAGTGCAGGGACATGCAGCACATACACCAAGGCTTGCATAAATTGATCCTCCGCGAAGCCAGAAATACAAAAGAAGGACTTAGAACCATTCTGGAAAAGAGATACCAGCAAAGGAAAAATAAATTTAAGAAAAAAAAAAAGAAATTGGGAAATTTTGTGACTTCAAGGAAGTGGTCTGGGCAGAACTGAGGTGCAGTGCAAAGGACCAAAAGAGGCCAAAAGTAACCTCACAGCCGTTGCAAAAGCAGGGGAAAAATCAAAGAAGTAGGCACTACTTGAATGGGAAGAAATGAGGGACATGGCATGGACACTTAAAAATAAAAAGAAAAACATTAAAAAATCTTTGCCAGAGCAAAAGCCATCAAAAGGCATGGCATGCCATCCAGTGCAGGGACTTGCACCAAAGCTTGCCCAATTGGTCCCCATTGAAATCGCAAGATTCCGTTTGCCTTCCCGAAAGGAAATGAAATTTCCTTTCGGGAAGGCAAACGGAATCTTGCGAGCCCTTCAAAGGAAGGCTTTCAAACACTTGAGAAAGGAGATATCATCAAAAGAAATGCAGTTGAAAAAAAGGCCAAAAAAATGGAAAATCAGGAGATATAGTTACTACAAGAAGGTGGTCTGGGTGGAAATGAGGTGCAGTGCAAAGGACCAAAAGAGGCCAAAAGTAGCCTCCCAGCCGTTGCAAAAGCAGGGGAAAAATCAAAGAAGTAGGCACTACTTGAATGGGAAGAAATAAGGAACAAGAAATTGAGACTACAAAAAAAGAAAAAAAAAAAAAAAATTCGTGGCCAAAGCAAAAGAGATCAAAAGGCATGGCATGTCATCCAGTGCAGGGACATGCAGCACATACACCAAGGCTTGCCTAAATTGATCCTCCGCGAAGCCAGAAATACTAAAGAAGGACTTAGAACCATTCTGAAAAAGAGATACCAGCAAAGGAAATAAAATTGAAGAAAAAAAAAAAAAATTGGGAAATTTTGTGACTTCAAGGAAGTGGTCTGGGCAGAAATGAGGTGCAGTGCAAAGGACCAAAAGAGGCCAAAAGTAACCTCACAGCTGTTGCAAAAGCAGGGGAAAAACCAAGGATGCAGGCACTACTTGAATGGGAAGAAATGAGGGACATGGCATGGACACTTAAAAATAAAAAGAAAAACATTAAAAAATCTTTTCCAGAGCAAAAGCCATCAAAAGGCATGGCATGCCATCCAGTGCAGGGACTTGCACCAAAGCTTGCCCAATTGGTCCCCATTGAAATCTCAAGATTCCGTTTGCCTTCCCGAAAGGAAATGAAATTTCCTTTTGGGAAGGCAAACGGAATCTTGCGAGCCCTTCAAAGGAAGGCTTTCAAACACTTGAGAAAGGAGATATCATCAAAAGAAATGCAGTTGAAAAAAAGGCCAAAAAAATGGAAAATCGGGAGATATAGTTACTACGAGAAGGTGGCCTGGGTTGAAATGAGGTGCAGTGCAAAGGACCAAAAGAGGCCAAAAGTAACCTCACAGCCGTTGCAAAAGCAGGGGAAAAATCAAAGAAGTAGGCACTACTTGAATGGGAAGAAATAAGGGACAAGAAATTGAGACTACAAAAAAAGAAAAAAAAAAAAAAAAATTCATGGCCAAAGCAAAAGAGATCAAAAGGCATGGCATGTCATCCAGTGCAGGGACATGCAGCACATACACCAAGGCTTGCCTAAATTGATCCTCCGCGAAGCCAGAAATACAATAGAAGGACTTAGAACCACTCTGGAATAGAGATACCAGCAAAGGAAATAAAATTGAAGAAAAAAAAAAAAAAGAAATTGGGAAATTTTGTGATTTCAAGAAAGTGGTCTGGGCAGAAATGAGGTGCAGTGCAAAGGACCAAAAGAGGCCAAAAGTAACCTCACAGCCGTTGCAAAAGCAGGGGAAAAATCAAAGAAGTAGGCACTACTTGAATGGGAAGAAATGAGGGACATGGCATTGATACTTCATTTAAAAAAATTAAAAAGCAAAATTCGTGGCCAAAGCTAAAGAGATCAAAAGGCATGGCATGTCATCCAGTGCAGGGACATGCAGCACATACACCAAGGCTTGCCTAAATTGATCCTCCGCGAAGCCAGAAATACAATAGAAGGACTTAGAACCACTCTGGAATAGAGATACCAGCAAAGGAAAAATAAATTGAAGAAAAAAAAAAAGAAATTGGGAAATTTTGTGACTTCAAGGAAGTGGTCTGGGCAGAACTGAGGTGCAGTGCAAAGGACCAAAAGAGGCCAAAAGTAACCTCACAGCCGTTGCAAAAGCAGGGGAAAAATCAAAGAAGTAGGCACTACTTGAATGGGAAGAAATGAGGGACATGGCATGGACACTTAAAAATAAAAAGAAAAACATTAAAAAATCTTTGCCAGAGCAAAAGCCATCAAAAGGCATGGCATGCCATCCAGTGCAGGGACTTGCACCAAAGCTTGCCCAAATGGACCCCATTGAAATCGCAAGATTCCGTTTGCCTTCCCGAAAGGAAATGAAATTTCCTTTCGGGAAGGCAAACGGAATCTTGCGAGCCCTTCAAAGGAAGGCTTTCAAACACTTGAGAAAGGAGATATCATCAAAAGAAATGCAGTTGAAAAAAAGGCCAAAAAAATGGAAAATCGGGAGATATAGTTACAACAAGAAAGTGGTCTGGGCGGAAATGAGGTGCAGTGCAAAGGACCAAAAGAGGCCAAAAGTAACCTCACAGCTGTTGCAAAAGCAGGGGAAAAATCAAAGAACTAGGCACTACTTGAATGGGAAGAAATAAGGGACAAGAAATTGAGACTACAAAAAAAGAAAAAAAAGAAAAAATTTGCGGCCAAAGCAAAAGAGATCAAAAGGCATGGCATGTCATCCAGTGCAGGGACATGCAGCACATACACCAAGGCTTGCATAAATTGATCCTCCGCGAAGCCAGAAATACAAAAGAAGGACTTAGAACCATTCTGAAAAAGAGATACCAGTAAAGGAAATAAAATTGAAGAAAAAAAAAAAAAAATTGGGAAATTTTGTGACTTCAAGGAAGTGGTCTGGGCAGAAATGAGGTGCAGTGCAAAGGACCAAAAGAGGCCAAAAGTAACCTCACAGCTGTTGCAAAAGCAGGGGAAAAACCAAGGATGCAGGCACTACTTGAATGGGAAGAAATGAGGGACATGGCATGGACACTTAAAAATAAAAAGGAATAAATTAAAAAATCTTTGCCAGAGCAAAAGCCATCAAAAGGCATGGCATGCCATCCAGTGCAGGGACTTGCACCAAAGCTTGCCCAATTGGTCCCCATTGAAATCGCAAGATTCCGTTTGCCTTCCCGAAAGGAAATGAAATTTCATTTTGGGAAGGCAAACGGAATCTTGCGAGCCCTTCAAAGGAAGGCTTTCAAACACTTGAGAAAGGAGATATCATCAAAAGAAATGCAGTTGAAAAAAAGGCCAAAAAAATGGAAAATCGGGAGATATAGTTACTACAAGAAGGTGGTCTGGGTGGAAATGAGGTGCAGTGCAAAGGACCAAAAGAGGCCAAAAGTAACCTCACAGCCGTTGCAAAAGCAGGGGAAAAATCAAAGAAGTAGGCACTACTTGAATGGGAAGAAATAAGGGACAAGAAATTGAGACTACAAAAAAAGAAAAAAAAAAAAAAATTCGTGGCCAAAGCAAAAGAGATCAAAAGGCATGGCATGTCATCCAGTGCAGGGACATGCAGCACATACACCAAGGCTTGCCTAAATTGATCCTCCGCAAAGCCAGAAATACAAAAGAAGGACTTAGAACCACTCTGGAATAGAGATACCAGCAAAGGAAATGAAATTGAAGAAAGAAAAAAAAAAGAAATTGGGAAATTTTGTGATTTCAAGAAAGTGGTCTGGGCAGAAATGAGGTGCAGTGCAAAGGATCAAAAGAGGCCAAAAGTAACCTCACAGCTGTTGCAAAAGCAGGGGAAAAATCAAAGAAGTAGGCACTACTTGGAGGGGAAGAAATGAGGGACATGGCATTGATACTTCATTTAAAAAAATTAAAAAGCAAAATTCGTGGCCAAAGCAAAAGAGATCAAAAGGCATGGCATGTCATCCAGTGCAGGGACATGCAGCACATACACCAAGGCTTGCATAAATTGATCCTCCGCGAAGCCAGAAATACAAAAGAAGGACTTAGAACCATTCTGGAAAAGAGATACCAGCAAAGGAAAAATAAATTTAAGAAAAAAAAAAAGAAATTGGGAAATTTTGTGACTTCAAGGAAGTGGTCTGGGCAGAACTGAGGTGCAGTGCAAAGGACCAAAAGAGGCCAAAAGTAACCTCACAGCCGTTGCAAAAGCAGGGGAAAAATCAAAGAAGTAGGCACTACTTGAATGGGAAGAAATGAGGGACATGGCATGGACACTTAAAAATAAAAAGAAAAACATTAAAAAATCTTTGCCAGAGCAAAAGCCATCAAAAGGCATGGCATGCCATCCAGTGCAGGGACTTGCACCAAAGCTTGCCCAATTGGTCCCCATTGAAATCGCAAGATTCCGTTTGCCTTCCCGAAAGGAAATGAAATTTCCTTTCGGGAAGGCAAACGGAATCTTGCGAGCCCTTCAAAGGAAGGCTTTCAAACACTTGAGAAAGGAGATATCATCAAAAGAAATGCAGTTGAAAAAAAGGCCAAAAAAATGGAAAATCAGGAGATATAGTTACTACAAGAAGGTGGTCTGGGTGGAAATGAGGTGCAGTGCAAAGGACCAAAAGAGGCCAAAAGTAGCCTCCCAGCCGTTGCAAAAGCAGGGGAAAAATCAAAGAAGTAGGCACTACTTGAATGGGAAGAAATAAGGAACAAGAAATTGAGACTACAAAAAAAGAAAAAAAAAAAAAAAATTCGTGGCCAAAGCAAAAGAGATCAAAAGGCATGGCATGTCATCCAGTGCAGGGACATGCAGCACATACACCAAGGCTTGCCTAAATTGATCCTCCGCGAAGCCAGAAATACTAAAGAAGGACTTAGAACCATTCTGAAAAAGAGATACCAGCAAAGGAAATAAAATTGAAGAAAAAAAAAAAAAATTGGGAAATTTTGTGACTTCAAGGAAGTGGTCTGGGCAGAAATGAGGTGCAGTGCAAAGGACCAAAAGAGGCCAAAAGTAACCTCACAGCTGTTGCAAAAGCAGGGGAAAAACCAAGGATGCAGGCACTACTTGAATGGGAAGAAATGAGGGACATGGCATGGACACTTAAAAATAAAAAGAAAAACATTAAAAAATCTTTTCCAGAGCAAAAGCCATCAAAAGGCATGGCATGCCATCCAGTGCAGGGACTTGCACCAAAGCTTGCCCAATTGGTCCCCATTGAAATCTCAAGATTCCGTTTGCCTTCCCGAAAGGAAATGAAATTTCCTTTTGGGAAGGCAAACGGAATCTTGCGAGCCCTTCAAAGGAAGGCTTTCAAACACTTGAGAAAGGAGATATCATCAAAAGAAATGCAGTTGAAAAAAAGGCCAAAAAAATGGAAAATCGGGAGATATAGTTACTACGAGAAGGTGGCCTGGGTTGAAATGAGGTGCAGTGCAAAGGACCAAAAGAGGCCAAAAGTAACCTCACAGCCGTTGCAAAAGCAGGGGAAAAATCAAAGAAGTAGGCACTACTTGAATGGGAAGAAATAAGGGACAAGAAATTGAGACTACAAAAAAAGAAAAAAAAAAAAAAATTCGTGGCCAAAGCAAAAGAGATCAAAAGGCATGGCATGTCATCCAGTGCAGGGACATGCAGCACATACACCAAGGCTTGCCTAAATTGATCCTCCGCGAAGCCAGAAATACAAAAGAAGGACTTAGAACCACTCTGGAATAGAGATACCAGCAAAGGAAATGAAATTGAAGAAAAAAAAAAAAAAGAAATTGGGAAATTTTGTGATTTCAAGAAAGTGGTCTGGGCAGAAATGAGGTGCAGTGCAAAGGATCAAAAGAGGCCAAAAGTAACCTCACAGCTGTTGCAAAAGCAGGGGAAAAATCAAAGAAGTAGGCACTACTTGGATGGGAAGAAATGAGGGACATGGCATTGATACTTCATTTAAAAAAATTAAAAAGCAAAATTCGTGGCCAAAGCAAAAGAGATCAAAAGGCATGGCATGTCATCCAGTGCAGGGACATGCAGCACATACACCAAGGCTTGCCTAAATTGATCCTCCGCGAAGCCAGAAATACAAAAGAAGGACCTACAAACACTCTGGTATAGAGATACCAGCAAAGGAAATGAAATTGAAGAAAAAAAAAAAAAAGAAATTGGGAAATTTTGTGACTTCAAGAAAGTGGTCTGGGCAGAAATGAGGTGCAGTGCAAAGGATCAAAAGAGGCCAAAAGTAACCTCACAGCCGTTGCAAAAGCAGGGGAAAAATCAAAGAAGTAGGCACTACTTGAATGGGAAGAAATGAGGGACATGGCATGGACACTTAAAAATAAAAAGAAAAACATTAAAAAATCTTTGCCAGAGCAAAAGCCATCAAAAGGCATGGCATGCCATCCAGTGCAGGGACTTGCACCAAAGCTTGCCCAATTGGTCCCCATTGAAATCGCAAGATTCCGTTTGCCTTCCCGAAAGGAAATGAAATTTCCATTCGGGAAGGCAAACGGAATCTTGCGAGCCCTTCAAAGGAAGGCTTTCAAACACTTGAGAAAGGAGATATCATCAAAAGAAATGCAGTTGAAAAAAAGGCCAAAAAAATGGAAAATCGGGAGATATAGTTAGTACAAGAAGGTGGTCTGGGTGGAAATGAGGTGCAGTGCAAAGGACCAAATAAAGCCAAAAGTAATCTCACAGCCGTTGCAAAAGCAGAGGAAAAATTAAAGAAGTAGGCACTACTTGAATGGGAAGAAATAAGGGACAAGAAATTGAGACTACAAAAAAAGAAAAAAAAAAAAAAATTCGTGGCCAAAGCAAAAGAGATCAAAAGGCATGGCATGTCATCCAGTGCAGGGACATGCCGCACATACACCAAGGCTTGCCTAAATTGATCCTCCGCGAAGCCAGAAATACAAAAGAAGGACTTAGAACCACTCTGGAATAGAGATACCAGCAAAGGAAATGAAATTGAAAATAAAAAACAAAACAAATTGGGAAATTTTGTGACTTCAAGAAAGTGGTCTGGGCAGAACTGAGGTGCAGTGCAAAGGATCAAAAGAGGCCAAAAGTAACCTCACAGCTGTTGCAAAAGCAGGGGAAAAATCAAAGAAGTAGGCACTACTTGAATGGGAAGAAATGAGGGACATGGCATGGACACTTAAAAATAAAAAGAAAAACATTAAAAAATCTTTGCCAGAGCAAAAGCCATCAAAAGGCATGGCATGCCATCCAGTGCAGGGACTTGCACCAAAGCTTGCCCAATTGGTCCCCATTGAAATCGCAAGATTCCGTTTGCCTTCCCGAAAGGAAATGAAATTTCCTTTTGGGAAGGCAAACGGAATCTTGCGAGCCCTTCAAAGGAAGGCTTTCAAACACTTGAGAAAGGAGATATCATCAAAAGAAATGCAGTTGAAAAAAAGGCCAAAAAAATGGAAAATCGGGAGATATAGTTACTACGAGAAGGTGGCCTGGGTTGAAATGATGTGCAGTGCAAAGGACCAAAAGAGGCCAAAAGTAACCTCACAGCCGTTGCAAAAGCAGGGGAAAAATCAAAGAAGTAGGCACTACTTGAATGGGAAGAAATAAGGGACAAGAAATTGAGACTACAAAAAAAGAAAAAAAAAAAAAAATTCGTGGCCAAAGCAAAAGAGATCAAAAGGCATGGCATGTCATCCAGTGCAGGGACATGCAGCACATACACCAAGGCTTGCCTAAATTGATCCTCCGCGAAGCCAGAAATACAAAAGAAGGACTTAGAACCACTCTGGAATAGAGATACCAGCAAAGGAAATGAAATTGAAGAAAAAAAAAAAAAAAGAAATTGGGAAATTTTGTGATTTCAAGAAAGTGGTCTGGGCAGAAATGAGGTGCAGTGCAAAGGATCAAAAGAGGCCAAAAGTAACCTCACAGCTGTTGCAAAAGCAGGGGAAAAACCAAGGATGCAGGCACTACTTCAATGGGAAGAAATGAGGGACATGGCATGGACACTTAAAAATAAAAAGAAAAACATTAAAAAATCTTTGCCAGAGCAAAAGCCATCAAAAGGCATGGCATGCCATCCAGTGCAGGGACTTGCACCAAAGCTTGCCCAATTGGTCCCCATTGAAATCGCAAGATTCCGTTTGGCTTCCCGAAAGGAAATGAAATTTCCTTTTGGGAAGGCAAACGGAATCTTGCGAGCCCTTCAAAGGAAGGCTTTCAAACACTTGAGAAAGGAGATATCATCAAAAGAAATGCAGTAGAAAAAAAGGCCAAAAAAATGGAAAATCGGGAGATATAGTTACTACGAGAAGGTGGCCTGGGTTGAAATGAGGTGCAGTGCAAAGGACCAAAAGAGGCCAAAAGTAACCTCACAGCCGTTGCAAAAGCAGGGGAAAAATCAAAGAAGTAGGCACTACTTGAATGGGAAGAAATAAGGAACAAGAAATTGAGACTACAAAAAAAGAAAAAAAAAAAAAAAATTCGTGGCCAAAGCAAAAGAGATCAAAAGGCATGGCATGTCATCCAGTGCAGGGACATGCAGCACATACACCAAGGCTTGCCTAAATTGATCCTCCGCGAAGCCAGAAATACAAAAGAAGGACTTAGAACCACTCTGGAATAGAGATACCAGCAAAGGAAAAATAAATTGAAGAAAAAAAAAAAGAAATTGGGAAATTTTGTGACATCAAGGAAGTGGTCTGGGCAGAACTGAGGTGCAGTGCAAAGGACCAAAAGAGGCCAAAAGTAACCTCACAGCCGTTGCAAAAGCAGGGGAAAAATCAAATAAGTAGGCCCTACTTGAATGGGAAGAAATGAGGGACATGGCATGGACACTTAAAAATAAAAAGAAAAACATTAAAAAATCTTTGCCAGAGCAAAAGCCATCAAAAGGCATGGCATGCCATCCAGTGCAGGGACTTGCACCAAAGCTTGCCCAATTGGTCCCCATTGAAATCGCAAGACTCCGTTTGCCTTCCCGAAAGGAAATGAAATTTCCTTTCGGGAAGGCAAACGGAATCTTGCGAGCCCTTCAAAGGAAGGCTTTCAAACACTTGAGAAAGGAGATATCATCAAAAGAAATGCAGTTAAAAAAAAGGCCAAACAAATGGAAAATCGGGAGATATAGTTACAACAAGAAAGTGGTCTGGGCGGAAATGAGGTGCAGTGCAAAGGAACAAAAAAGGCCAAAAGTAACCTCACAGCTGTTGCAAAAGCAGGGGAAAAATCAAAGAAGTAGGCACTACTTGAATGGGAAGAAAAAAGGGACAAGAAATTGAGACTACAAAAAAAGAAAAAAAAGAAAAAATTTGCGGCCAAAGCAAAAGAGATCAAAAGGCATGGCATGTCATCCAGTGCAGGGACATGCAGCACATACACCAAGGCTTGCCTAAATTGATCCTCCGCGAAGCCAGAAATACTAAAGAAGGACTTAGAACCATTCTGAAAAAGAGATACCAGCAAAGGAAATAAAATTGAAGAAAAAAAAAAAAGAAATTGGGAAATTTTGTGACTTCAAGGAAGTGGTCTGGGCAGAAATGAGGTGCAGTGCAAAGGACCAAAAGAGGCCAAAAGTAACCTCACAGCTGTTGCAAAAGCAGGGGAAAAACCAAGGATGCAGGCACTACTTGAATGGGAAGAAATGAGGGACATGGCATGGACACTTAAAAATAAAAAGGAATAAATTAAAAAATCTTTGCCAGAGCAAAAGCCATCAAAAGGCATGGCATGCTATCCAGTGCAGGGACTTGCACCAAAGCTTGCCCAATTGGTCCCCATTGAAATCGCAAGATTCCGTTTGCCTTCCCGAAAGGAAATGAAATTTCCTTTTGGGAAGGCAAACGGAATCTTGCGAGCCCTTCAAAGGAAGGCTTTCAAACACTTGATAAAGGAGATATCATCAAAAGAAATGCAGTTGAAAAAAAGGACAAAAAAATGGAAAATCGGGAGATATAGTTACTACAAGAAGGTGGTCTGGGTGGAAATGAGGTGCAGTGCAAAGGACCAAAAGAGGCCAAAAGTAACCTCACAGCTGTTGGAAAAGCAGGGGAAAAACCAAGGATGCAGGCACTACTTGAATGGGAAGAAATGAGGGACATGGCATGGACTCTTAAAAATAAAAAGGAATAAATTAAAAAATCTTTGCCAGAGCAAAAGCCATCAAAAGGCATGGCATGCCATCCAGTGCAGGGACTTGCACCAAAGCTTGCCCAATTGGTCCCCATTGAAATCGCAAGATTCCGTTTGCCTTCCCGAAAGGAAATGAAATTTCCTTTTGGGAAGGCAAACGGAATCTTGCGAGCCCTTCAAAGGAAGGCTTTCAAACACTTGAGAAAGGAGATATCATCAAAAGAAATGCAGTTGAAAAAAAGGCCAAACAAATGGAAAATCGGGAGATATAGTTACAACAAGAAAGTGGTCTGGGCGGAAATGAGGTGCAGTGCAAAGGAACAAAAAAGGCCAAAAGTAACCTCACAGCTGTTGCAAAAGCAGGGGAAAAATCAAAGAAGTAGGCACTACTTGAATGGGAAGAAAAAACGGACAAGAAATTGAGACTACAAAAAAATAAAAAAAAAATAAATTTGTGGCCAAAGCAAAAGAGATCAAAAGGCATGGCATGTCATCCAGTGCAGGGACATGCAGCACATACACCAAGACTTGCCTAAATTGATCCTCCGCGAAGCCAGAAATACAAAAGAAGGACTTAGAACCACTCTGGAATAGAGATACCAGCAAAGGAAATGAAAGTGAAGAAAAAAAAAAAATAGAAATTGGGAAATTTTGTGATTTCAAGAAAGTGGTCTGGGCAGAAATGAGGTGCAGTGCAAAGGATCAAAAGAGGCCAAAAGTAACCTCACAGCTGTTGACAAAGCAGGGGAAAAATCAAAGAAGTAGGCACTACTTGGATGGGAAGAAATGAGGTACATGGCATTGATACTTCATTTAAAAAAATTAAAAAGCAAAATTCGTGGCCAAAGCAAAAGAGATCAAAAGGCATGGCATGTCATCCAGTGCAGGGACATGCAGCACATACACCAAGGCTTGCATAAATTGATCCTCCGCGAAGCCAGAAATACAAAAGAAGGACTTAGAACCATTCTGGAAAAGAGATACCAGCAAAGGAAAAATAAATTTAAGAAAAAAAAAAAGAAATTGGGAAATTTTGTGACTTCAAGGAAGTGGTCTGGGTGGAAATGAGGTGCAGTGCAAAGGACCAAAAGAGGCCAAAAGTAACCTCACAGCCGTTGCAAAAGCAGGGGAAAAATCAAAGAAGTAGGCACTACTTGAATGGGAAGAAATGAGGGACATGGCATGGACACTTAAAAATAAAAAGAAAAACATTAAAAAATCTTTGCCAGAGCAAAAGCCATCAAAAGGCATGGCATGCCATCCAGTGCAGGGACTTGCACCAAAGCTTGCCCAATTGGTCCCCATTGAAATCGCAAGATTCTGTTTGCCTTCCCGAAAGAAAATGAAATTTCCTTTCGGGAAGGCAAACGGAATCTTGCGAGCCCTTCAAAGGAAGGCTTTCAAACACTTGAGAAAGGAGATATCATCAAAAGAAATGCAGTTGAAAAAAAAGGCCAAAAAAATGGAAAATCGGGAGATATAGTTACTACAAGAAGGTGGTCTGGGTGGAAATGAGGTGCAGTGCAAAGGACCAAAAGAGGCCAAAAGTAACCGCCCAGCCGTTGCAAAAGCAGGGGAAAAATCAAAGAAGTAGGCACTACTTGAATGGGAAGAAATAAGGAACAAGAAATTGAGACTACAAAAAAAGAAAAAAAAAAAAAAAATTCGTGGCCAAAGCAAAAGAGATCAAAAGGCATGGCATGTCATCCAGTGCAGGGACATGCAGCACATACACCAAGGCTTGCCTAAATTGATCCTCCGCGAAGCCAGAAATACAAAAGAAGGACTTAGAACCACTCTGGAATAGAGATACCAGCAAAGGAAATGAAATTGAAGAAAAAAAAAAAAAAGAAATTGGGAAATTTTGTGATTTCAAGAAAGTGGTCTGGGCAGAAATGAGGTGCAGTGCAAAGGATCAAAAGAGGCCAAAAGTAACCTCACAGCTGTTGCAAAAGCAGGGGAAAAATAAAAGAAGTAGGCACTACTTGGATGGGAAGAAATGAGGGACATGGCATTGATACTTCATTTAAAAAAATTAAAAAGCAAAATTCGTGGCCAAAGCAAAAGAGACCAAAAGACATGGCATGTCATCCAGTGCAGGGACATGCAGCACATACACCAAGGCTTGCATAAATTGATCCTCCGCGAAGCCAGAAATACAAAAGAAGGACTTAGAACCACTCTGGAATAGAGATACCAGCAAAGGAAATGAAATTGAAGAAAAAAAAAAAAAAGAAATTGGGAAATTTTTTGATTTCCAGAAAGTGGTCTGGGCAAAAATGAGGTGCAGTGCAAAGGATCAAAAGAGGCCAAAAGTAACCTCACAGCTGTTGCAAAAGCAGGGGCAAAATCAAAGAAGTAGGCACTACTTGAATGGGAAGAAATGAGGGACATGGCATGGACACTTAAAAATAAAAAGAAAAACATTAAAAAATCTTTGCCAGAGCAAAAGCCATCAAAAGGCATGGCATGTCATCCAGTGCAGGGACATGCAGCATATACACCAAGGCTTGCCTAAATTGATCCTCCGCGAAGCCAGAAATACAAAAGAAGGTCTTAGAACCACTCTGGAATAGAGATACCAGCAAAGGAAATGAAATTGAAAATAAAAAACAAAACAAATTGGGAAATTTTGTGACTTCAAGGAAGTGGTCTGGGCAGAAATGAGGTGCAGTGCAAAGGACCAAAAGAGGACAAAAGTAACCTCACAGCTGTTGCAAAAGCAGGGGAAAAACCAAGGATGCAGGCACTACTTGAATGGGAAGAAATGAGGGACATGGCATGGACACCTAAAAATAAAAAGAAAAACATTAAAAAATCTTTGCCAGAGCAAAAGCCATCAAAAGGCATGGCATGCCATCCAGTGCAGGGACTTGCACCAAAGCTTGCCCAATTGGTCCCCATTGAAATCGCAAGATTCCGTTTGCCTTCCCGAAAGGAAATTTCATTTCCTTTCGGGAAGGCAAACGGAATCTTGCGAGCCCTTCAAAGGAAGGCTTTCAAACACTTGAGAAAGGAGATATCATCAAAAGAAATGCAGTTGAAAAAAAGGCCAAAAAAATGGAAAATCGGGAGATATAGTTACAACAAGAAAGTGGTCTGGGCGGAAATGAGGTGCAGTGCAAAGGACAAAAAGAGGCCAAAAGTAACCTCACAGCTGTTGCAAAAGCAGGGGAAAAATCAAAGAAGTAGGCACTACTTGAATGGGAAGAAATAAGGGACAAGAAATTGAGACTACAAAAAAAGAAAAAAAAAAACAAATTCGTGGCCAAAGCAAAAGAGATCAAAAGGCATGGCATGTCATCCAGTGCAGGGACATGCAGCACATACACCAAGGCTTGCCTAAATTGATCCTCCGCGAAGCCAGAAATACAAAAGAAGGACTTAGAACCACTCTGGAATAGAGATACCAGCAAAGGAAATGAAATTGAAAATAAAAACCAAAACAAATTGGGAAATTTTGTGACTTCAAGAAAGTGGTCTGGGCAGAAATGAGGTGCAGTGCAAAGGAACAAAAAAGGCCAAAAGTAACCTCACAGCTGTTGCAAAAGCAGGGGAAAAATCAAAGAAGTAGGCACTACTTGAATGGGAAGAAATAAGGGACAAGAAATTGAGACTACAAAAAAAGAAAAAAAAAAACAAATTCGTGGCCAAAGCAAAAGAGATCAAAAGGCATGGCATGTCATCCAGTGCAGGGACATGCAGCACATACATCAAGGCTTGCTTAAATTGATCCTCCGCGAAGCCAGAAATACAAAAGAAGGACTTAGAACCACTCTGGAATAGAGATACCAGCAAAGGAAGTGAAATTGAAAATAAAAACCAAAACAAATTGGGAAATTTTGTGACTTCAAGAAAGTGGTCTGGGCAGAAATGAGGTGCAGTGCAAAGGAACAAAAAAGGCCAAAAGTAACCTCACAGCTGTTGCAAAAGCAGGGGAAAAATCAAAGAAGTAGGCACTACTTGGATGGGAAGAAATGAGGGACATGGCATGGACACTTAAAAATAAAAAGAAAAACATTAAAAATCTTTGCCAGAGCAAAAGCCATCAAAAGGCATGGCATGCCATCCAGTGCAGGGACTTGCACCAAAGCTTGCCCAATTGGTCCCCATTGAAATCGCAAGATTCCGTTTGCCTTCCCGAAAGGAAATGAAATTTCCTTTCGGGAAGGCAAACGGAATCTTGCGAGCCCTTCAAAGGAAGGCTTTCAAACACTTGAGAAAGGAGATATCATCAAAAGAAATGCAGTTAAAAAAAAGGCCAAACAAATGGAAAATCGGGAGATATAGTTACAACAAGAAAGTGGTCTGGGCGGAAATGAGGTGCAGTGCAAAGGAACAAAAAAGGCCAAAAGTAACCTCACAGCTGTTGCAAAAGCAGGGGAAAAATCAAAGAAGTAGGCACTACTTGAATGGGAAGAAAAAAGGGACAAGAAATTGAGACTACAAAAAATGAAAAAAAAGAAAAAATTTGCGGCCAAAGCAAAAGAGATCAAAAGGCATGGCATGTCATCCAGTGCAGGGACATGCAGCACATACACCAAGGCTTGCCTAAATTGATCCTCCGCGAAGCCAGAAATACTAAAGAAGGACTTAGAACCATTCTGAAAAAGAGATACCAGCAAAGGAAATAAAATTGAAGAAAAAAAAAAAAAATTGGGAAATTTTGTGACTTTAAGGAAGTGGTCTGGGCAGAAATGAGGTGCAGTGCAAAGGACCAAAAGAGGCCAAAAGTAACCTCACAGCTGTTGCAAAAGCAGGGGAAAAACCAAGGATGCAGGCACTACTTGAATGGGAAGAAATAAGGAACAAGAAATTGAGACTACAAAAAAAGAAAAAAAAAAAAAAAATTCGTGTCCAAAGCAAAAGAGATCAAAAGGCATGGCATGTCATCCAGTGCAGGGACATGCAGCACATACACCAAGGCTTGCCTAAATTGATCCTCCGCGAAGCCAGAAATACAAAAGAAGGACTTAGAACCATTCTGAAAAAGAGATACCAGCAAAGGAAATAAAATTGAAGAAAAAAAAAAAAGAAATTGGGAAATTTTGTGACTTCAAGAAAGTGGTCTGGGCAGAAATGAGGTGCAGTGCAAAGGACCAAAAGAGGCCAAAAGTAACCTCACAGCTGTTGCAAAAGCAGGGGAAAAACCAAGGATGCAGGCACTACTTGAATGGGAAGAAATGAGGGACATGGCATGGACACTTAAAAATAAAAAGGAATAAATTAAAAAATCTTTGCCAGAGCAAAAGCCATCAAAAGGCATGGCATGCTATCCAGTGCAGGGACTTGCACCAAAGCTTGCCCAATTGGTCCCCATTGAAATCGCAAGATTCCGTTTGCCTTCCCGAAAGGAAATGAAATTTCCTTTTGGGAAGGCAAACGGAATCTTGCGAGCCCTTCAAAGGAAGGCTTTCAAACACTTGAGAAAGGAGATATCATCAAAAGAAATGCAGTTGAAAAAAAGGCCAAACAAATGGAAAATCGGGAGATATAGTTACAACAAGAAAGTGGTCTGGGCGGAAATGAGGTGCAGTGCAAAGGAACAAAAAAGGCCAAAAGTAACCTTACAGCTGTTGCAAAAGCAGGGGAAAAATCAAAGAAGTAGGCACTACTTGAATGGGAAGAAAAAACGGACAAGAAATTGAGACTACAAAAAAATAAAAAAAAAATAAATTTGTGGCCAAAGCAAAAGAGATCAAAAGGCATGGCATGTCATCCAGTGCAGGGACATGCAGCACATACACCAAGACTTGCCTAAATTGATCCTCCGCGAAGCCAGAAATACAAAAGAAGGACTTAGAACCACTCTGGAATAGAGATACCAGCAAAGGAAATGAAATTGAAGAAAAAAAAAAAAAAGAAATTGGGAAATTTTGTGATTTCAAGAAAGTGGTCTGGGCAGAAATGAGGTGCAGTGCAAAGGATCAAAAGAGGCCAAAAGTAACCTCACAGCTGTTGCAAAAGCAGGGGAAAAATCAAAGAAGTAGGCACTACTTGGATGGGAAGAAATGAGGGACATGGCATTGATACTTCATTTAAAAAAATTAAAAAGCAAAATTCGTGGCCAAAGCAAAAGAGATCAAAAGGCATGGCATGTCATCCAGTGCAGGGACATGCAGCACATACACCAAGGCTTGCATAAATTGATCCTCCGCGAAGCCAGAAATACAAAAGAAGGACTTAGAACCACTCTGGAATAGAGATACCAGCAAAGGAAATGAAATTGAAGAAAAAAAAAAAAAGAAATTGGGAAATTTTGTGATTTCAAGAAAGTGGTCTGGGCAGAAATGAGGTGCAGTGCAAAGGACCAAAAGAGGCCAAAAGTAACCTCACAGCTGTTGCAAAAGCAGGGGAAAAATCAAAGAAGTAGGCACTACTTGGATGGGAAGAAATGAGGGACATGGCATGGACACTTAAAAATAAAAAGAAAAACACTAAAAAATCTTTGCCAGAGCAAAAGCCATCAAAAGGCATGGCATGCCATCCAGTGCAGGGACTTGCACCAAAGCTTGCCCAATTGGTCCCCATTGAAATCGCAAGATTCCGTTTGCCTTCCCGAAAGGAAATGAAATTTCCTTTCGGGAAGGCAAACGGAATCTTGCGAGCCCTTCAAAGGAAGGCTTTCAAACACTTGAGAAAGGAGATATCATCAAAAGAAATGCAGTTGAAAAAAAGGCCAAAAAAATGGAAAATCGGGAGATATAGTTACTACGAGAAGGTGGCCTGGGTTGAAATGAGGTGCAGTGCAAAGGACCAAAAGAGGCCAAAAGTAACCTCACAGCTGTTGCAAAAGCAGGGGAAAAATCAAAGAAGTAGGCACTACTTGAATGGGAAGAAATAAGGAACAAGAAATTGAGACTACAAAAAAAGAAAAAAAAAAAAAAAATTCGTGGCCAAAGCAAAAGAGATCAAAAGGCATGGCATGTCATCCAGTGCAGGGACATGCAGCACATACACCAAGGCTTGCCTAAATTGATCCTCCGCGAAGCCTGAAATACAAAAGAAGGACTTAGAACCACTCTGGAATAGAGATACCAGCAAAGGAAATGAAATTGAAGAAAAAAAAAAAAAAGAAATTGGGAAATTTTGTGATTTCAAGAAAGTGGTCTGGGCAGAAATGAGGTGCAGTGCAAAGGATCAAAAGAGGCCAAAAGTAACCTCACAGCTGTTGCAAAAGCAGGGGAAAAATCAAAGAAGTAGGCACTACTTGGATGGGAAGAAATGAGGGACATGGCATTGATACTTCATTTAAAAAAATTAAAAAGCAAAATTCGTGGCCAAAGCAAAAGAGATCAAAAGGCATGGCATGTCATCCAGTGCAGGGACATGCAGCACATACACCAAGGCTTGCATAAATTGATCCTCCGCGAAGCCAGAAATACAAAAGAAGGACTTAGAACCATTCTGGAAAAGAGATACCAGCAAAGGAAAAATAAATTGAAGAAAAAAAAAAAGAAATTGGGAAATTTTGTGACTTCAAGAAAGTGGTCTGGGCAGAACTGAGGTGCAGTGCAAAGGACCAAAAGAGGCCAAAAGTAACCTCACAGCCGTTGCAAAAGCAGGGGAAAAATCAAATAAGTAGGCCCTACTTGAATGGGAAGAAATGAGGGACATGGCATGGACACTTAAAAATAAAAAGAAAAACATTAAAAAATCTTTGCCAGAGCAAAAGCCATCAAAAGGCATGGCATGCCATCCAGTGCAGGGACTTGCACCAAAGCTTGCCCAATTGGTCCCCATTGAAATCGCAAGATTCCGTTTGCCTTCCCGAAAGGAAATGAAATTTCCTTTCGGGAAGGCAAACGGAATCTTGCGAGCCCTTCAAAGGAAGGCTTTCAAACACTTGAGAAAGGAGATATCATCAAAAGAAATGCAGTTAAAAAAAAGGCCAAACAAATGGAAAATCGGGAGATATAGTTACAACAAGAAAGTGGTCTGGGCGGAAATGAGGTGCAGTGCAAAGGAACAAAAAAGGCCAAAAGTAACCTCACAGCTGTTGCAAAAGCAGGGGAAAAATCAAAGAAGTAGGCACTACTTGAATGGGAAGAAATAAGGAACAAGAAATTGAGACTACAAAAAAAGAAAAAAAAAAAAAAAATTCGTGTCCAAAGCAAAAGAGATCAAAAGGCATGGCATGTCATCCAGTGCAGGGACATGCAGCACATACACCAAGGCTTGCCTAAATTGATCCTCCGCGAAGCCAGAAATACAAAAGAAGGACTTAGAACCATTCTGAAAAAGAGATACCAGCAAAGGAAATAAAATTGAAGAAAAAAAAAAAAGAAATTGGGAAATTTTGTGATTTCAAGGAAGTGGTCTGGGCAGAAATGAGGTGCAGTGCAAAGGACCAAAAGAGGCCAAAAGTAACCTCACAGCTGTTGCAAAAGCAGGGGAAAAACCAAGGATGCAGGCACTACTTGAATGGGAAGAAATGAGGGACATGGCATGGACACTTAAAAATAAAAAGGAATAAATTAAAAAATCTTTGCCAGAGCAAAAGCCATCAAAAGGCATGGCATGTCATCCAGTGCAGGGACTTGCACCAAAGCTTGCCCAATTGGTCCCCATTGAAATCGCAAGATTCCGTTTGCCTTCCCGAAAGGAAATGAAATTTCCTTTTGGGAAGGCAAACGGAATCTTGCGAGCCCTTCAAAGGAAGGCTTTCAAACACTTGAGAAAGGAGATATCATCAAAAGAAATGCAGTTGAAAAAAAGGCCAAAAAAATGGAAAATCGGGAGATATAGTTACTACAAGAAGGTGGTCTGGGTGGAAATGAGGTGCAGTGCAAAGGACCAAAAGAGGCCAAAAGTAACCTCACAGCTGTTGCAAAAGCAGGGGAAAAACCAAGGATGCAGGCACTACTTGAATGGGAAGAAATGAGGGACATGGCATGGACACTTAAAAATAAAAAGGAATAAATTAAAAAATCTTTGCCAGAGCAAAAGCCATCAAAAGGCATGGCATGCCATCCAGTGCAGGGACTTGCACCAAAGCTTGCCCAATTGGTCCCCATTGAAATCGCAAGATTCCGTTTGCCTTCCCGAAAGGAAATGAAATTTCCTTTTGGGAAGGCAAACGGAATCTTGCGAGCCCTTCAAAGGAAGGCTTTCAAACACTTGAGAAAGGAGATATCATCAAAAGAAATGCAGTTGAAAAAAAGGCCAAACAAATGGAAAATCGGGAGATATAGTTACAACAAGAAAGTGGTCTGGGCAGAAATGAGGTGCAGTGCAAAGGAACAAAAAAGGCCAAAAGTAACCTTACAGCTGTTGCAAAAGCAGGGGAAAAATCAAAGAAGTAGGCACTACTTGAATGGGAAGAAAAAACGGACAAGAAATTGAGACTACAAAAAAATAAAAAAAAAATAAATTTGTGGCCAAAGCAAAAGAGATCAAAAGGCATGGCATGTCATCCAGTGCAGGGACATGCAGCACATACACCAAGGCTTGCCTAAATTGATCCTCCGCGAAGCCAGAAATACAAAAGAAGGACTTAGAACCACTCTGGAATAAAGATACCAGCAAAGGAAATGAAATTGAAGAAAAAAAAAAAATAGAAATTGGGAAATTTTGTGATTTCAAGAAAGTGGTCTGGGCAGAAATGAGGTGCAGTGCAAAGGATCAAAAGAGGCCAAAAGTAACCTCACAGCTGTTGACAAAGCAGGGGAAAAATCAAAGAAGTAGGCACTACTTGGATGGGAAGAAATGAGGGACATGGCATTGATACTTCATTTAAAAAAATTAAAAAGCAAAATTCGTGGCCAAAGCAAAAGAGATCAAAAGGCATGGCATGTCATCCAGTGCAGGGACATGCAGCACATACAGCAAGGCTTGCATAAATTGATCCTCCGCGAAGCCAGAAATACAAAAGAAGGACTTAGAACCATTCTGGAAAAGAGATACCAGCAAAGGAAAAATAAATTTAAGAAAAAAAAAAAGAAATTGGGAAATTTTGTGACTTCAAGGAAGTGGTCTGGGTGGAAATGAGGTGCAGTGCAAAGGACCAAAAGAGGCCAAAAGTAACCTCACAGCCGTTGTAAAAGCAGGGGAAAAATCAAAGAAGTAGGCACTACTTGAATGGGAAGAAATGAGGGACATGGCATGGACACTTAAAAATAAAAAGAAAAACATTAAAAAATCTTTGCCAGAGCAAAAGCCATCAAAAGGCATGGCATGCCATCCAGTGCAGGGACTTGCACCAAAGCTTGCCCAATTGGTCCCCATTGAAATCGCAAGATTCTGTTTGCCTTCCCGAAAGAAAATGAAATTTCCTTTCGGGAAGGCAAACGGAATCTTGCGAGCCCTTCAAAGGAAGGCTTTCAAACACTTGAGAAAGGAGATATCATCAAAAGAAATGCAGTTGAAAAAAAAGGCCAAAAAAATGGAAAATCGGGAGATATAGTTACTACAAGAAGGTGGTCTGGGTGGAAATGAGGTGCAGTGCAAAGGACCAAAAGAGGCCAAAAGTAACCGCCCAGCCGTTGCAAAAGCAGGGGAAAAATCAAAGAAGTAGGCACTACTTGAATGGGAAGAAATAAGGAACAAGAAATTGAGACTACAAAAAAAGAAAAAAAAAAAAAAAATTCGTGGCCAAAGCAAAAGAGATCAAAAGGCATGGCATGTCATCCAGTGCAGGGACATGCAGCACATACACCAAGGCTTGCCTAAATTGATCCTCCGCGAAGCCAGAAATACAAAAGAAGGACTTAGAACCACTCTGGAATAGAGATACCAGCAAAGGAAATGAAATTGAAGAAAAAAAAAAAAAAGAAATTGGGAAATTTTGTGATTTCAAGAAAGTGGTCTGGGCAGAAATGAGGTGCAGTGCAAAGGATCAAAAGAGGCCAAAAGTAACCTCACAGCTGTTGCAAAAGCAGGGGAAAAATAAAAGAAGTAGGCACTACTTGGATGGGAAGAAATGAGGGACATGGCATTGATACTTCATTTAAAAAAATTAAAAAGCAAAATTCGTGGCCAAAGCAAAAGAGACCAAAAGACATGGCATGTCATCCAGTGCAGGGACATGCAGCACATACACCAAGGCTTGCATAAATTGATCCTCCGCGAAGCCAGAAATACAAAAGAAGGACTTAGAACCACTCTGGAATAGAGATACCAGCAAAGGAAATGAAATTGAAGAAAAAAAAAAAAAAGAAATTGGGAAATTTTTTGATTTCCAGAAAGTGGTCTGGGCAGAAATGAGGTGCAGTGCAAAGGATCAAAAAAGGCCAAAAGTAACCTCACAGCTGTTGCAAAAGCAGGGGAAAAATCAAAGAAGTAGGCACTACTTGGATGGGAAGAAATGAGGGACATGGCATGGACACTTAAAAATAAAAAGAAAAACATTAAAAAATCTTTGCCAGAGCAAAAGCCATCAAAAGGCATGGCATGTCATCCAGTGCAGGGACATGCAGCACATACACCAAGGCTTGCCTAAATTGATCCTCCGCGAAGCCAGAAATACAAAAGAAGGACTTAGAACCATTCTGGAATAGAGATACCAGCAAAGGAAATGAAATTGAAAATAAAAAACAAAACAAATTGGGAAATTTTGTGACTTCAAGGAAGTGGTCTGGGCAGAAATGAGGTGCAGTGCAAAGGACCAAAAGAGGCCAAAAGTAACCTCACAGCCGTTGCAAAAGCAGGGGAAAAACCAAGGATGCAGGCACTACTTGAATGGGAAGAAATGAGGGACATGGCATGGACACTTAAAAATAAAAAGAAAAACATTAAAAAATCTTTGCCAGAGCAAAAGCCATCAAAAGGCATGGCATGCCATCCAGTGCAGGGACTTGCACCAAAGCTTGCCCAATTGGTCCCCACTGAAATCGCAAGATTCCGTTTGCCTTCCCAAAAGGAAATGAAATTTCCTTTTGGGAAGGCAAACGGAATCTTGCGAGCCCTTCAAAGGAAGGCTTTCAAACACTTGAGAAATGAGATATCATCAAAAGAAATGCAGTTGAAAAAAAGGCCAAACAAATGGAAAATCGGGAGATATAGTTACTACAAGAAGGTGGTCTGGGTGGAAATGAGGTGCAGTGCAAAGGACCAAAAGAGGCCAAAAGTAACCTCACAGCTGTTGAAAAGCAGGGGAAAAATCAAAGAAGTAGGCACTACTTGGATGGGAAGAAATAAGGAACAAGAAATTGAGACTACAGAAAAAAAAAAAAAAAAAAAAAAAAAAATTCGTGGCCAAAGCAAAAGAGATCAAAAGGCATGGCATGTCATCCAGTGCAGGGACATGCAGCACATACACCAAGGCTTGCCTAAATTGATCCTCCGCGAAGCCAGAAATGCAAAAGAAGGACTTAGAACCACTCTGGAATAGAGATACCAGCAAAGGAAATGAAATTGAAGAAAAAAAAAAAAAGAAATTGGGAAATTTTGTGATTTCAAGAAAGTGGTCTGGGCAGAAATGAGGTGCAGTGCAAAGGACCAAAAGAGGCCAAAAGTAACCTCACAGCTGTTGCAAAAGCAGGGGAAAAATCAAAGAAGTAGGCACTACTTGGATGGGAAGAAATGAGGGACATGGCATGGACACTTAAAAATAAAAAGAAAAACACTAAAAAATCTTTGCCAGAGCAAAAGCCATCAAAAGGCATGGCATGCCATCCAGTGCAGGGACTTGCACCAAAGCTTGCCCAATTGGTCCCCATTGAAATCGCAAGATTCCGTTTGCCTTCCCGAAAGGAAATGAAATTTCCTTTCGGGAAGGCAAACGGAATCTTGCGAGCCCTTCAAAGGAAGGCTTTCAAACACTTGAGAAAGGAGATATCATCAAAAGAAATGCAGTTGAAAAAAAGGCCAAACAAATGGAAAATCGGGAGATATAGTTACTACAAGAAGGTGGTCTGGGTGGAAATGAGGTGCAGTGCAAAGGACCAAAAGAGGCCAAAAGTAACCTCACAGCCGTTGCAAAAGCAGGGGAAAAATCAAAGAAGTAGGCACTACTTGAATGGGAAGAAATAAGAGACAAGAAATTGAGACTACATAAAAAGAAAAAAAAAAAAATTCGTGGCCAAAGCAAAAGAGATCAAAAGGCATGGCATGTCATCCAGTGCAGGGACATGCAGCACATACACCAAGGCTTGCCTAAATTGATCCTCCGCGAAGCCAGAAATACAAAAGAAGGACTTAGAACCACTCTGGAATAGAGATACCAGCAAAGGAAATGAAATTGAAGAAAAAAAAAAAAAGAAATTGGGAAATTTTGTGATTTCAAGAAAGTGGTCTGGGCAGAAATGAGGTGCAGTGCAAAGGATCAAAAGAGGCCAAAAGTAACCTCACAGCTGTTGCAAAAGCAGGGGAAAAATCAAAGAAGTAGGCACTACTTGGATGGGAAGAAATGAGGGACATGGCATGGACACTTAAAAATAAAAAGAAAAACACTAAAAAATCTTTGCCAGAGCAAAAGCCATCAAAAGGCATGGCATGCCATCCAGTGCAGGGACTTGCACCAAAGCTTGCCCAATTGGTCCCCATTGAAATCGCAAGATTCCGTTTGCCTTCCCGAAAGGAAATGAAATTTCCTTTCGGGAAGGCAAACGGAATCTTGCGAGCCCTTCAAAGGAAGGCTTTCAAACACTTGAGAAAGGAGATATCATCAAAAGAAATGCAGTTGAAAAAAAGGCCAAACAAATGGAAAATCGGGAGATATAGTTACTACAAGAAGGTGGTCTGGGTGGAAATGAGGTGCAGTGCAAAGGACCAAAAGAGGCCAAAAGTAACCTCACAGCCGTTGCAAAAGCAGGGGAAAAATCAAAGAAGTAGGCACTACTTGAATGGGAAGAAATAAGAGACAAGAAATTGAGACTACATAAAAAGAAAAAAAAAAAAATTCGTGGCCAAAGCAAAAGAGATCAAAAGGCATGGCATGTCATCCAGTGCAGGGACATGCAGCACATACACCAAGGCTTGCCTAAATTGATCCTCCGCGAAGCCAGAAATACAAAAGAAGGACTTAGAACCACTCTGGAATAGAGATACCAGCAAAGGAAATGAAATTGAAGAAAAAAAAAAAAAGAAATTGGGAAATTTTGTGATTTCAAGAAAGTGGTCTGGGCAGAAATGAGGTGCAGTGCAAAGGATCAAAAGAGGCCAAAAGTAACCTCACAGCTGTTGCAAAAGCAGGGGAAAAATCAAAGAAGTAGGCACTACTTGGATGGGAAGAAATGAGGGACATGGCATTGATACTTCATTTAAAAAAATTAAAAAGCAAAATTCGTGGCCAAAGCAAAAGAGATCAAAAGGCATGGCATGTCATCCAGTGCAGGGACATGCAGCACATACACCAAGGCTTGCCTAAATTGATCCTCTGCGAACCCAGAAATGCAAAAGAAGGACTTAGAACCACTCTGGAATAGAGATACCAGCAAAGGAAATGAAATTGAAGAAAAAAAAAAAAAGAAATTGGGAAATTTTGTGATTTCAAGAAAGTGGTCTGGGCAGAAATGAGGTGCAGTGCAAAGGACCAAAAGAGGCCAAAAGTAACCTCACAGCAGTTGCAAAAGCAGGGGAAAAATCAAAGAAGTAGGCACTACTTGGATGGGAAGAAATGAGGGACATGGCATTGATACTTCATTTAAAAAAATTAAAAAGCAAAATTCGTGGCCAAAGCAAAAGAGATCAAAAGGCATGGCATGTCATCCAGTGCAGGGACATGCAGCACATACACCAAGGCTTGCATAAATTGATCCTCCGCGAAGCCAGAAATACAAAAGAAGGACTTAGAACCACTCTGGAATAGAGATACCAGCAAAGGAAATGATATTGAAGAAAAAAAAAAAAAGAAATTGGGAAATTTAGTGATTTCAAGAAAGTGGTCTGGGCAGAAATGAGGTGCAGTGCAAAGGATCAAAAGAGGCCAAAAGTAACCTCACAGCTGTTGCAAAAGCAGGGGAAAAATCTAAGAAGTAGGCACTACTTGGATGGGAAGAAATGAGGGACATGGCATTGATACTTCATTTAAAAAAATTAAAAAGCAAAATTCGTGGCCAAAGCAAAAGAGATCAAAAGGCATGGCATGTCATCAAGTGCAGGGACATGCAGCACATACACCAAGGCTTGCATAAATTGATCCTCCGCGAAGGCAGAAATACAAAAGAAGGACTTAGAACCATTCTGAAAAAGAGATACCAGCAAAGGAAATAAAATTGAAAATAAAAAAAAAAAAAATTGGGAAATTTTGTGACTTCAAGGAAGTGGTCTGGGCAGAAATGAGGTGCAGTGCAAAGGACCAAAAGAGGCCAAAAGTAACCTCACAGCCGTTGCAAAAGCAGGGGAAAAACCAAGGATGCAGGCACTACTTGGATGGGAAGAAATGAGGGACATGGCATGGACACTTAAAACTAAAAAGAAAAACATTAAAAAATCTTTGCCAGAGCAAAAGCCATCAAAAGGCATGGCATGCCATCCAGTGCAGGGACTTGCACCAAAGCTTGCCCAATTGGTCCCCATTGAAATCGCAAGATTCCGTTTGCCTTCCCGAAAGGAAATGAAATTTCCTTTCGGGAAGGCAAACGGAATCTTGCGAGCCCTTCAAAGGAAGGCTTTCAAACACTTGAGAAAGGAGATATCATCAAAAGAAATGCAGTTGAAAAAAAGGCCAAACAAATGGAAAATCGGGAGATATAGTTACAACAAGAAAGTGGTCTGGGCGGAAATGAGGTGCAGTGCAAAGGACCAAAAGAGGCCAAAAGTAAACTCACAGCCGTTGCAAAAGCAGGGGAAAAATCAAAGAAGTAGGCACTACTTGAATGGGAAGAAATAAGGGACAAGAAATTGAGACTACAAAAAAAGAAAAAAAAAAAAAAAATTCGTGGCCAAAGCAAAAGAGATCAAAAGGCATGGCATGTCATCCAGTGCAGGGACATGCAGCACATACACCAAGGCTTGCTTAAATTGATCTTCCTTGAAGCCAGAAATACAAAAGAAGGGCTTAGAACCACTCTGGAATAGAGATACCAGCAAAGGACATGAAATTGAAAATAAAAAACAAAACAAATTGGGAAATTTTGTGATTTCAAGGAAGTGGTCTGGGCAGAAATGAGGTGCAGTGCAAAGGACCAAAAGAGGCCAAAAGTAACCTCACAGCTGTTGCAAAAGCAGGGGAAAAATCAAAGAAGTAGGCACTACTTGGATGGGAAGAAATGAGGGACATGGCATTGATACTTCATTTAAAAAAATTAAAAAGCAAAATTCGTGGCCAAAGCAAAAGAGATCAAAAGGCATGGCATGTCATCCAGTGCAGGGACATGCAGCACATACACCAAGGCTTGCCTAAATTGATCCTCCGCGAAGCCAGAAATACAAAAGAAGGACTTAGAACCACTCTGGAATAGAGATACCAGCAAAGGAAATGAAATTGAAGAAAAAAAAAAAAAAGAAATTGGGAAATTTTGTGATTTCAAGAAAGTGGTCTGGGCAGAAATGAGGTGCAGTGCAAAGGATCAAAAGAGGCCAAAAGTAACCTCACAGCTGTTGCAAAAGCAGGGGAAAAATCAAAGAAGTAGGCACTACTTGGATGGGAAGAAATGAGGGACATGGCATTGATACTTCATTTAAAAAAATTAAAAAGCAAAATTCGTGGCCAAAGCAAAAGAGATCAAAAGGCATGGCATGTCATCCAGTGCAGGGACATGCAGCACATACACCAAGGCTTGCCTAAATTGATCCTCCGCGAAGCCAGAAATACAAAAGAAGGACTTAGAACCATTCTGAAAAAGAGATACCAGCAAAGGAAATAAAATTGAAAATAAAAAAAAAAAAAGAAATTGGGAAATTTTGTGACTTCAAGGAAGTGGTCTGGGCAGAAATGAGGTGCAGTGCAAAGGACCAAAAGAGGCCAAAAGTAACCTCACAGCCGTTGCAAAAGCAGGGGAAAAACCAAGGATGCAGGCACTACTTGGATGGGAAGAAATGAGGGACATGGCATGGACACTTAAAAATAAAAAGAAAAACATTAAAAAATCTTTACCAGAGCAAAAGCCATCAAAAGGCATGGCATGCCATCCAGTGCAGGGACTTGCACCAAAGCTTGCCCAATTGGTCCCCATTGAAATCGCAAGATTCCGTTTGCCTTCCCGAAAGGAAATGAAATTTCCTTTCGGGAAGGCAAACGGAATCTTGCGAGCCCTTCAAAGGAAGGCTTTCAAACACTTGAGAAAGGAGATATCATCAAAAGAAATGCAGTTGAAAAAAAGGCCAAACAAATGGAAAATCGGGAGATATAGTTACAACAAGAAAGTGGTCTGGGCGGAAATGAGGTGCAATGCAAACGACCAAAAGAGACCAAAAGTAACCTCACAGCCGTTGCAAAAGCAGGGGAAAAATCAAAGAAGTAGGCACTACTTGAATGGGAAGAAATAAGGGACAAGAAATTGAGACTACAAAAAAGAAAAAAAAAAAAAATTCGTGGCCAAAGCAAAAGAGATCAAAAGGCATGGCATGTCATCCAGTGCAGGGACATGCAGCACATACACCAAGGCTTGCCTAAATTGATCCTCCGCGAAGCCAGAAATACAAAAGAAGGACTTAGAACCACTCTCGAATAGAGATACCAGCAAAGGAAATGAAATTGAAGAAAAAAAAAAAAAAGAAATTGGGAAATTTTGTGATTTCAAGAAAGTGGTCTGGGCAGAAATGAGGTGCAGTGCAAAGGACCAAAAGAGGCCAAAAGTAACCTCACAGCTGTTGCAAAAGCAGGGGAAAAATCAAAGAAGTAGGCACTACTTGGATGGGAAGAAATGAGGGACATGGCATGGACACTTAAAAATAAAAAGAAAAACATTAAAAAATCTTTGCCAGAGCAAAAGCCATCAAAAGGCATGGCATGCCATCCAGTGCAGGGACTTGCACCAAAGCTTGCCCAATTGGTCCCCATTGAAATCGCAAGATTCCGTTTGCCTTCCCGAAAGGAAATGAAATTTCCTTTCGGGAAGGCAAACGGAATCTTGCGAGCCCTTCAAAGGAAGGCTTTCAAACTGTCCTGGTTTAGGGCAAATTTGGGAGAGAATCCCCAAAAAGGGCTTCTCCAAAAAAAAACAAACCCACACGCCCCTCCCCCAACCGGTTCGGGATGGATTCCTTGGAGAGAAGTGGAAAGAACCTGTTTATTTTATAAGCACAGCACCCCCAGCACACACAATGAACAGTACCAGATGACACCACTCTTCCACTGCTCTGACAAGATGACAAATTCAGAAAAGTCTCTCCTGGGGGTTTGCTCTGTTATCAGTCCCTCCGGCGCTGAGGCAGCTGCTGCAGTCACAAGGTGTAAACTCTCTCTCTCCGTGTTCCAGATCCCAGTCCGGAGCAGTTGACAGGTCCAACGGGGTGGGGGGGGGGAACAGTCCAGAAAGGAATTTGGACTGTTTAGCTAAATTAACTAATGGCGGGGGGGAAAGAAAGCAAGAGCAAGCAAAGCAGAAGCGAAGCAGAAGCAAGAGCGAAGAGCAAAAGCAGGGGCAAGAAACAAAAAGCAGCAACATGCACTGGTGCTATCTGGATGTTCCGCCGAGTGGCTGATAAGAAGCCAAAACAAAACCTTCACTCCACCAGTCTTAAAGGCACAGAACATAATATCCAGCATAAATTACACACACACGAATGGGGATAACAGTCACCCTAGGACATTCCACCCCTTATCCCCATATCGTCAAACAATTTCCTCCTATCTCATGTCTATACAGTTTAGTGTACAGACAATGGCAATAACATAGCAAACGATATTTGCATATCACTTTCACCCCACAATCAGATCTCCCTGAGGTACGCATCGTGTTGTTCCATCTCTCTGCATTACCCACCATGTGCAGCCTGGTCCCTGAGCAAAGACAACTCCACGGATGGGTTTGTCTGTACTCGAGGCCGAATTGATCCACACTGTCCTCCCTAACAGACCTCTGACATGTACCACTGGGACTTTATCTCCATCTATTATATTCAGGTACTCAGACTGGGCAGGACCTGCTCGGTTAGTGGAACCTCGGGTGTTGACCAACCAGGTAGCCTTTGCTAAATGCTGCTCCCAATTTTTGAAGGATCCCCCACCCAAGGCTTTCAGCTGGGTTTTCAGTAGCCCGTTGTACCTCTCTACTTTCCCTGCAGCTGGTGCATGGTAGGGGATATGGTAGACCCACTCAATGCCATGCTCTCTAGCCCAGGTGTTGATAAGGCTGTTCTTGAAATGAGTCCCATTGTCTGACTCAATCCTCTCAGGGGTTCCATGTCTCCACAGGACTTGCTTTTCAAGGCCCAGGATGGTGTTCCGGGCAGTAGCATGAGACACAGGGTAGGTTTCCAGCCATCCCGTGGTGGCTTCTACCATGGTCAGCACGTAGCGCTTGCCTTGGCGTGTCTGGGGCAGTGTGATGTAGTCGATCTGCCAGGCCTCCCCATACCTGTACTTGGACCACCGCCCACCATACCACAGGGGCTTCACTCTCTTGGCTTGCTTGATGGCAGCACACGTCTCACAGTCGTGGATAACCTGAGAAATACTGTCCATGGTTAGATCCACCCCTCGGTCTCGTGCCCACTTATAGGTGGCATCTCTACCCTGATGACCTGAGGCATCATGGGCCCACCGAGCTAGGAATAACTCTCCCTTGTGTTCCCAATCTAGGTCTGTCTTTGACACCTCTATCCTTGCAGCCTGGTCTACCTGCTCATTGTGTTGGTGCTCCTCATTAGCTCTGCTCTTGGGGACATGGGCATCTACATGGCGGACCTTCACAGGTAGCTTCCCTACCCTAGCAGCGATGTCTTTCCACTCATCAGCAGCCCAAATTGGTTTTCCCCTACGCTGCCAATTGGCCTCTTTCCATCTCTCTAGCCATCCCCACAGAGCATTAGCTACCATCCATGAATCAGTGTAAAGATAGAGCCTTGGCCATTTCTCTCTCTCAGCAATGTCCAGGGCCAGCTGAACAGCTTTGAGTTCAGCGAGTTGGCTCGATCCACCTTCTCCTTCGGTAGCTTGAGCAACCTGTCGTGTGGGGCTCCACACGGCTGCTTTCCACTTTCGTTTCATCCCTACGATGCGACAGGAACCGTCCGTGAAAAGAGCATAACGTGTTTCCTCTGGTGGCAGCTGGTTATATGGAGGAGCCTCTTCAGCCCGTGTCGCTGGTTCTGGTTCTTCATCTGTGACACCGAAATTCTCACCTTCGGGCCAATTTGTAATTATCTCCAAAATCCCAGGGCGATTCAGTTTACCTATACGGGCGCGCTGAGTGATAAGGGCAATCCACTTGCTCCATGTAGCGTCAGTGGCATGGTGAGTGGAAGGAACCTTGCCTTTGAACATCCACCCCAGCACCGGCAGTCGAGGTGCCAGGAGGAGTTGTGCTTCCGTGCCAATCACCTCTGAGGCAGCTTGGACTCCTTCATAGGCAGCCAAGATTTCTTTCTCAGTCGGAGTATAGTTGGTTTCGGACCCTCTGTAGCTTCGACTCCAAAATCCTAGTGGCCGACCCCGAGTCTCCCCAGGCACCTTCTGCCAAAGGCTCCAGGACAAGCCATGGTTCCCGGCTGCAGAGTAGAGCATATTCTTCACCTCTGGTCCTGTCCTGACTGGGCCAAGGGCAACTGCATGGGCAATTTCCTGCTTGATCTGGGCAAAAGCTTGTTGTTGCTCAGGGCCCCAGTGGAAATTGTTCTTCTTGCGGGTGACCAGATAAAGAGGGCTCACGATCTGACTGTACTCAGGAATGTGCATTCTCCAAAAGCCTATGGCACCTAGGAACGCTTGCGTTTCCTTCTTATTGGTCGGTGGAGACATAGCTGTGATCTTGTTAATGACATCGGTAGGAATCTGACACCGTCCATCCTGCCACTTCACACCTAGGAACTGAATCTCACGAGCTGGTCCCTTTACTTTGCTCTTTTTAATGGCAAAACCAGCTCCCAGGAGGATTTGGATGATTTTTTGTCCTTTCTCAAACACTTCTGTGGCTGTGTTCCCCCACACAATGATGTCATCAATATACTGGAGGTGTTCTGGAGCCTCACCCTTTTCCAGTGCAGTCTGGATCAGTCCATGGCAGATGGTGGGACTGTGCTTCCACCCCTGGGGCAGTCGGTTCCAGGTATACTGCACTCCCCTCCAGGTGAAAGCAAACTGAGGCCTGCATTCTGCTGCCAAAGGAATGGAGAAAAATGCATTGGCAATGTCAATAGTGGCATACCACTTCGCTGCCTTGGACTCTAGCTCGTACTGGAGTTCCAGCATGTCTGGCACAGCAGCGCTCAGTGGTGGAGTCACTTCATTCAATGCACGGTAGTCTACAGTCAATCTCCATTCTCCCTCAGATTTACGCACAGGCCAAATGGGGCTGTTGAAGGGTGAGTGGGTCTTGCTGACCACCCCTTGGCTCTCCAGCTCTCGAATCATCTTATGGATGGGGATCACAGCATCTCGAGTGGTTCTATACTGCCGTCGATGCACTGTGGAAGTGGCAACTGGCACCTGTTGCTCTTCTCCCTTCAGAAGTCCTACTGCAGATGGATTCTCAGACAGTCCAGGCAAAGTATTCAATTGCTGGACACCCTCTGATACCACAGCTGCTATCCCAAATGCCCACCTGAGTCCTTTTGGGTCCTTGAAATACCCACTTCGAAGGTAATCTATGCCCAAAATACATGGGGCCTCGGGGCCAGTCACAATAGGGTGTTTCTTCCACTCATTTCCCGTCAGGCTTACATCCGCTTCCACCAAAGTGAAATCCTGGGATCCCCCTGTCACGCCGGCAATAGAAACAGACTCTGCCCCCACATGTCTCGATGGGATTAACGTACATTGAGCACCAGTGTCAACCAAAGCTTTATACTCCTGTGGTTCCGATGTGCCAGGCCAACGAATCCACACAGACCAGAAAACACGATTTTCCCTAGCCTCTACCTGGCTAGAGGCAGGGCCCCTCTAAGCCTGGTCATGCTTCTTTGCCTGGGCATATGTCTTGGATGTTCCTTCAAGGGGATCGGACATGTCATCATCATCATCGTATCTGGCAGTTCGGCTACGGGCAACTGGAGCTGCTTCCCTTTTGGTGGAGCTCCCTCTCTGAGTCCTGCCTTCCTTCAATTCACGTACCCGTCGTGCCAGAGCAGCAGTAGATTTCCCATCCCATCTCCTCATGTTCTCTCCACTATCACGCAGGAAAAACCACAGCTCAGCTCGTGGGGTGTACCTTCTCTCTCCATCTGGGGAACGTCTGTATTGGGCACTAGGACCTCTGATCTGTACTGCTGAGATTTGGAGAAGGTCTTCCTTAATCTCCTCTCTGAGCTTCTTGTGATTCTCCTCTATCTTATCCTCTAACTTCTGCAGACGTGTTTCCACTGCTGCGATTCTGGCATGTGTTGGGCCATGCACAGCATCTGCATATGCTCGGAGCTTCTTTGCCATATCCAGCACAGTCTCATCCCTCTCATCCCGCTTCATTATGGCTAAGGCAGAAGCATATTCATGTGGCCCGAGTCGTACAAGTTTCCGCCACATCACAGACGTGCATGGTACCAGGTCTGGGTTCCTAGTTGTTACGTCATCTGAGAAGATAATCTCTGCCACTGCCATTTCCCTCAAGCGTTGGATCCCTTGTTCTATGGTCTTCCACTGGGTCTGCTGCATATAAAGATCATCTGCACACAGGTATCTTTGTGCAACACTATCCAAGACCCGTGCCCAGAGGCTGTGAGGATTAACCCCCCTCATCATTCCTTGGTCGATGACAGGATCATGTGACAGGGATCCCAAATGCCTGGCTTCAGTGCCATCCAGAATTGTGGCCTCACCTGCAGCATCCCAGAGACGGACTAACCAACTAATTATGGATTCATCAGGCCGCCGGGTGTAATCTTTCCTTAGGCCACGGAGGTCCTTCAGGGAAAAGGACTCCATATTGGCTTCTGATCTGGCACCTGCTGCTTTGACTTCTGATTTTACATCAGGAGGTGTTGAGGGTCCTTCTCCTGCATCATCATCATCATCATCCACTGGTCGATTGGTCTTGCCTGTGCATTTTCCACTCCTGGTGCTAGTAGCAACAGCCATTGGTTTAGCTGCTGGCTTAGGCTCACTATCTAGCTTGGCTGCTGGCTTTGAGCCTGGGGTGCTGGCTACAGCCTGAGTGACCGGGATAGCTGCTGATTTATCTCCCTGCCCCCCTGCCTCTGTCTGCTGCCCAACCGTATCTAGCAACGCGCGATAAGCATATGCCAAGGCCCAGCTCACTGCAACGATCTTTTTCTCCTTAGGGTCATCCTGGTACTTCTCTTTCAGATATTTCCCCACCTCAGCTGGGTTCTGAATTTGTTCATGGGGAAAGTCCCAGACTATAGGCTCAGAGAATTCCTTCAGGATTTGGCCCATATTCTCCCATTTCCCACACCACTTAGGATTTTCCACACCTGGGTCTATTCCTGAGTCAGGGATCTCATCAGCCCGTCTAGAAATCTCAGCCCTCATTCTAGAGATGCAGCAGACTATGTAGAGGAAGCTTACCAGATTGAGTACCAGAAAGATGGTCTCTTTAACATTCAGGGGAAACTGAACATCCTCCAATAGTGATGTAACAGATTCAGAAGAGAAGAAGGAAAGCAAAGGCTGAAAAGCCTCACCCCCTGCTCCTCCTCTAACCAACTGGATGCATAACCATAACCATGAACCATTCACACCTGGAGCAGACCCCAACATGTTTATAAACTTCTTACAAGCTATTACCACCAAGCCCAGCAGGATAGCTATTCTGGTCACTGCCCCTCTGCTGTAAAAGCTACGTATTAGGGACAATACAAGAGCTATTTCTGGATAAGAAAATAAACCCAGGGACCATAGAGGTATAAAGATCTCAAAAAACCCTAGGGACCAGAAATGCAGGCAAGCCTTCACCCCAATAGACATTATAAATTCAAAAAACATGTCTATTAACTGCTTTATACTAACACAGAATAATGGTAACCAAAATACACTCAAAACAGGGTTTTTCCACTCTCTCTCGAGCCCCACATTGGGCGCCAAAATTTGTCCTGGTTTAGGGCAAATTTGGGAGAGAATCCCCAAAAAGGGCTTCTCCAAAAAAAAACAAACCCACACGCCCCTCCCCCAACCGGTTCGGGATGGATTCCTTGGAGAGAAGTGGAAAGAACCTGTTTATTTTATAAGCACAGCACCCCCAGCACACACAATGAACAGTACCAGATGACACCACTCTTCCACTGCTCTGACAAAGATGACAAATTCAGAAAAGTCTCTCCTGGGGGTTTGCTCTGTTATCAGTCCCTCCGGCGCTGAGGCAGCTGCTGCAGTCACAAGGTGTAAACTCTCTCTCTCCGTGTTCCAGATCCCAGTCCGGAGCAGTTGACAGGTCCAACGGGGTGGGGGGGGGGAACAGTCCAGAAAGGAATTTGGACTGTTTAGCTAAATTAACTAATGGCGGGGGGGAAAGAAAGCAAGAGCAAGCAAAGCAGAAGCGAAGCAGAAGCAAGAGCGAAGAGCAAAAGCAGGGGCAAGAAACAAAAAGCAGCAACATGCACTGGTGCTATCTGGATGTCCCGCCGAGTGGCTGATAAGAAGCCAAAACAAAACCTTCACTCCACCAGTCTTAAAGGCACAGAACATAATATCCAGCATAAATTACACACACACGAATGGGGATAACAGTCACCCTAGGACACAAACACTTGAGAAAGGAGATATCATCAAAAGAAATGCAGTTGAAAAAAAGGCCAAACAAATGGAAAATCGGGAGATATAGTTACAACAAGAAAGTGGTCTGGGCGGAAATGAGGTGCAGTGCAAAGGACCAAAAGAGGCCAAAAGTAACCTCCCAGCCATTGCAAAAGCAGGGGAAAAATCAAAGAAGTAGGCACTACTTGAATGGGAAGAAATAAGGGACAAGAAATTGAGACTACAAAAAAAGAAAAAAAAAAAAAATTCCGGGCCAAAGCAAAAGAGATCAAAAGGCATGGCATGTCATCCAGTGCAGGGACATGCAGCACATACACCAAGGCTTGCCTAAATTGATCCTCCGCGAAGCCAGAAATGCAAAAGAAGGACTTAGAACCACTCTGGAATAGAGATACCAGCAAAGGAAATGAAATTGAAGAAAAAAAAAAAAAAGAAATTGGGAAATTTTGTGATTTCAAGAAAGTGGTCTGGGCAGAAATGAGGTGCAGTGCAAAGGATCAAAAGAGGCCAAAAGTAACCTCACAGCTGTTGCAAAAGCAGGGGAAAAATCAAAGAAGTAGGCACTACTTGGATGGGAAGAAATGAGGGACATGGCATTGATACTTCATTTAAAAAAATTAAAAAGCAAAATTCGTGGCCAAAGCAAAAGAGATCAAAAGGCATGGCATGTCATCCAGTGCAGGGACATGCAGCACATACACCAAGGCTTGCCTAAATTGATCCTCTGCGAACCCAGAAATGCAAAAGAAGGACTTAGAACCACTCTGGAATAGAGATACGAGCACAGGAAATGAAATTGAAGAAAAAAAAAAAAAGAAATTGGGAAATTTTGTGATTTCAAGATAGTGGTCTGGGCAGAAATGAGGTGCAGTGCAAAGGATCAAAAGAGGCCAAAAGTAACCTCACAGCTGTTGCAAAAGCAGGGGAAAAATCAAAGAAGTAGGCACTACTTGGATGGGAAGAAATGAGGGACATGGCATTGATACTTCATTTAAAAAAATTAAAAAGCAAAATTCGTGGCCAAAGCAAAAGAGATCAAAAGGCATGGCATGTCATCCAGTGCAGGGACATGCAGCACATACACCAAGGCTTGCCTAAATTGATCCTCTGCGAACCCAGAAATGCAAAAGAAGGACTTAGAACCACTCTGGAATAGAGATACGAGCACAGGAAATGAAATTGAAGAAAAAAAAAAAAAGAAATTGGGAAATTTTGTGATTTCAAGAAAGTGGTCTGGGCAGAAATGAGGTGCAGTGCATAGGACCAAAAGAGGCCAAAAGTAACCTCACAGCTGTTGCAAAAGCAGGGGAAAAATCAAAGAAGTAGGCACTACTTGGATGGGAAGAAATGAGGGACATGGCATTGATACTTCATTTAAAAAAATTAAAAAGCAAAATTCGTGGCCAAAGCAAAAGAGATCAAAAGGCATGGCATGTCATCCAGTGCAGGGACATGCAGCACATACACCAAGGCTTGCCTAAATTGATCCTCCGCGAAGCCAGAAATACAAAAGAAGGACTTAGAACCACTCTGGAATAGAGATACCAGCAAAGGAAATGAAATTGAAGAAAAAAAAAAAAAAGAAATTGGGAAATTTTGTGATTTCAAGAAAGTGGTCTGGGCAGAAATGAGGTGCAGTGCAAAGGATCAAAAGAGGCCAAAAGTAACCTCACAGCTGTTGCAAAAGCAGGGGAAAAATCAAAGAAGTAGGCACTACTTGGATGGGAAGAAATGAGGGACATGGCATTGATACTTCATTTAAAAAAATTAAAAAGCAAAATTCGTGGCCAAAGCAAAAGAGATCAAAAGGCATGGCATGTCATCCAGTGCAGGGACATGCAGCACATACACCAAGGCTTGCCTAAATTGATCCTCCGCGAAGCCAGAAATACAAAAGAAGGACTTAGAACCATTCTGAAAAAGAGATACCAGCAAAGGAAATAAAATTGAAAATAAAAAAAAAAAAAGAAATTGGGAAATTTTGTGACTTCAAGGAAGTGGTCTGGGCAGAAATGAGGTGCAGTGCAAAGGACCAAAAGAGGCCAACAGTAACCTCACAGCCGTTGCAAAAGCAGGGGAAAAACCAAGGATGCAGGCACTACTTGGATGGGAAGAAATGAGGGACATGGCATGGACACTTAAAAATAAAAAGAAAAACATTAAAAAATCTGTACCAGAGCAAAAGCCATCAAAAGGCATGGCATGCCATCCAGTGCAGGGACTTGCACCAAAGCTTGCCCAATTGGTCCCCATTGAAATCGCAAGATTCCGTTTGCCTTCCCGAAAGGAAATGAAATTTCCTTTCGGGAAGGCAAACGGAATCTTGCGAGCCCTTCAAAGGAAGGCTTTCAAACACTTGAGAAAGGAGATATCATCAAAAGAAATGCAGTTGAAAAAAAGGCCAAACAAATGGAAAATCGGGAGATATAGTTACAACAAGAAAGTGGTCTGGGCGGAAATGAGGTGCAATGCAAACGACCAAAAGAGACCAAAAGTAACCTCACAGCCGTTGCAAAAGCAGGGGAAAAATCAAAGAAGTAGGCACTACTTGAATGGGAAGAAATAAGGGACAAGAAATTGAGACTACAAAAAAGAAAAAAAAAAAAAATTCGTGGCCAAAGCAAAAGAGATCAAAAGGCATGGCATGTCATCCAGTGCAGGGACATGCAGCACATACACCAAGGCTTGCCTAAATTGATCCTCCGCGAAGCCAGAAATACAAAAGAAGGACTTAGAACCACTCTCGAATAGAGATACCAGCAAAGGAAATGAAATTGAAGAAAAAAAAAAAAAAGAAATTGGGAAATTTTGTGATTTCAAGAAAGTGGTCTGGGCAGAAATGAGGTGCAGTGCAAAGGACCAAAAGAGGCCAAAAGTAACCTCACAGCTGTTGCAAAAGCAGGGGAAAAATCAAAGAAGTAGGCACTACTTGGATGGGAAGAAATGAGGGACATGGCATGGACACTTAAAAATAAAAAGAAAAACATTAAAAAATCTTTGCCAGAGCAAAAGCCATCAAAAGGCATGGCATGCCATCCAGTGCAGGGACTTGCACCAAAGCTTGCCCAATTGGTCCCCATTGAAATCGCAAGATTCCGTTTGCCTTCCCGAAAGGAAATGAAATTTCCTTTCGGGAAGGCAAACGGAATCTTGCGAGCCCTTCAAAGGAAGGCTTTCAAACTGTCCTGGTTTAGGGCAAATTTGGGAGAGAATCCCCAAAAAGGGCTTCTCCAAAAAAAAACAAACCCACACGCCCCTCCCCCAACCGGTTCGGGATGGATTCCTTGGAGAGAAGTGGAAAGAACCTGTTTATTTTATAAGCACAGCACCCCCAGCACACACAATGAACAGTACCAGATGACACCACTCTTCCACTGCTCTGACAAGATGACAAATTCAGAAAAGTCTCTCCTGGGGGTTTGCTCTGTTATCAGTCCCTCCGGCGCTGAGGCAGCTGCTGCAGTCACAAGGTGTAAACTCTCTCTCTCCGTGTTCCAGATCCCAGTCCGGAGCAGTTGACAGGTCCAACGGGGTGGGGGGGGGGGAACAGTCCAGAAAGGAATTTGGACTGTTTAGCTAAATTAACTAATGGCGGGGGGGAAAGAAAGCAAGAGCAAGCAAAGCAGAAGCGAAGCAGAAGCAAGAGCGAAGAGCAAAAGCAGGGGCAAGAAACAAAAAGCAGCAACATGCACTGGTGCTATCTGGATGTTCCGCCGAGTGGCTGATAAGAAGCCAAAACAAAACCTTCACTCCACCAGTCTTAAAGGCACAGAACATAATATCCAGCATAAATTACACACACACGAATGGGGATAACAGTCACCCTAGGACATTCCACCCCTTATCCCCATATCGTCAAACAATTTCCTCCTATCTCATGTCTATACAGTTTAGTGTACAGACAATGGCAATAACATAGCAAACGATATTTGCATATCACTTTCACCCCACAATCAGATCTCCCTGAGGTACGCATCGTGTTGTTCCATCTCTCTGCATTACCCACCATGTGCAGCCTGGTCCCTGAGCAAAGACAACTCCACGGATGGGTTTGTCTGTACTCGAGGCCGAATTGATCCACACTGTCCTCCCTAACAGACCTCTGACATGTACCACTGGGACTTTATCTCCATCTATTATATTCAGGTACTCAGACTGGGCAGGACCTGCTCGGTTAGTGGAACCTCGGGTGTTGACCAACCAGGTAGCCTTTGCTAAATGCTGCTCCCAATTTTTGAAGGATCCCCCACCCAAGGCTTTCAGCTGGGTTTTCAGTAGCCCGTTGTACCTCTCTACTTTCCCTGCAGCTGGTGCATGGTAGGGGATATGGTAGACCCACTCAATGCCATGCTCTCTAGCCCAGGTGTTGATAAGGCTGTTCTTGAAATGAGTCCCATTGTCTGACTCAATCCTCTCAGGGGTTCCATGTCTCCACAGGACTTGCTTTTCAAGGCCCAGGATGGTGTTCCGGGCAGTAGCATGAGACACAGGGTAGGTTTCCAGCCATCCCGTGGTGGCTTCTACCATGGTCAGCACGTAGCGCTTGCCTTGGCGTGTCTGGGGCAGTGTGATGTAGTCGATCTGCCAGGCCTCCCCATACCTGTACTTGGACCACCGCCCACCATACCACAGGGGCTTCACTCTCTTGGCTTGCTTGATGGCAGCACACGTCTCACAGTCGTGGATAACCTGAGAAATACTGTCCATGGTTAGATCCACCCCTCGGTCTCGTGCCCACTTATAGGTGGCATCTCTACCCTGATGACCTGAGGCATCATGGGCCCACCGAGCTAGGAATAACTCTCCCTTGTGTTCCCAATCTAGGTCTGTCTTTGACACCTCTATCCTTGCAGCCTGGTCTACCTGCTCATTGTGTTGGTGCTCCTCATTAGCTCTGCTCTTGGGGACATGGGCATCTACATGGCGGACCTTCACAGGTAGCTTCCCTACCCTAGCAGCGATGTCTTTCCACTCATCAGCAGCCCAAATTGGTTTTCCCCTACGCTGCCAATTGGCCTCTTTCCATCTCTCTAGCCATCCCCACAGAGCATTAGCTACCATCCATGAATCAGTGTAAAGATAGAGCCTTGGCCATTTCTCTCTCTCAGCAATGTCCAGGGCCAGCTGAACAGCTTTGAGTTCAGCGAGTTGGCTCGATCCACCTTCTCCTTCGGTAGCTTGAGCAACCTGTCGTGTGGGGCTCCACACGGCTGCTTTCCACTTTCGTTTCATCCCTACGATGCGACAGGAACCGTCCGTGAAAAGAGCATAACGTGTTTCCTCTGGTGGCAGCTGGTTATATGGAGGAGCCTCTTCAGCCCGTGTCGCTGGTTCTGGTTCTTCATCTGTGACACCGAAATTCTCACCTTCGGGCCAATTTGTAATTATCTCCAAAATCCCAGGGCGATTCAGTTTACCTATACGGGCGCGCTGAGTGATAAGGGCAATCCACTTGCTCCATGTAGCGTCAGTGGCATGGTGAGTGGAAGGAACCTTGCCTTTGAACATCCACCCCAGCACCGGCAGTCGAGGTGCCAGGAGGAGTTGTGCTTCCGTGCCAATCACCTCTGAGGCAGCTTGGACTCCTTCATAGGCAGCCAAGATTTCTTTCTCAGTCGGAGTATAGTTGGTTTCGGACCCTCTGTAGCTTCGACTCCAAAATCCTAGTGGCCGACCCCGAGTCTCCCCAGGCACCTTCTGCCAAAGGCTCCAGGACAAGCCATGGTTCCCGGCTGCAGAGTAGAGCATATTCTTCACCTCTGGTCCTGTCCTGACTGGGCCAAGGGCAACTGCATGGGCAATTTCCTGCTTGATCTGGGCAAAAGCTTGTTGTTGCTCAGGGCCCCAGTGGAAATTGTTCTTCTTGCGGGTGACCAGATAAAGAGGGCTCACGATCTGACTGTACTCAGGAATGTGCATTCTCCAAAAGCCTATGGCACCTAGGAACGCTTGCGTTTCCTTCTTATTGGTCGGTGGAGACATAGCTGTGATCTTGTTAATGACATCGGTAGGAATCTGACACCGTCCATCCTGCCACTTCACACCTAGGAACTGAATCTCACGAGCTGGTCCCTTTACTTTGCTCTTTTTAATGGCAAAACCAGCTCCCAGGAGGATTTGGATGATTTTTTGTCCTTTCTCAAACACTTCTGTGGCTGTGTTCCCCCACACAATGATGTCATCAATATACTGGAGGTGTTCTGGAGCCTCACCCTTTTCCAGTGCAGTCTGGATCAGTCCATGGCAGATGGTGGGACTGTGCTTCCACCCCTGGGGCAGTCGGTTCCAGGTATACTGCACTCCCCTCCAGGTGAAAGCAAACTGAGGCCTGCATTCTGCTGCCAAAGGAATGGAGAAAAATGCATTGGCAATGTCAATAGTGGCATACCACTTCGCTGCCTTGGACTCTAGCTCGTACTGGAGTTCCAGCATGTCTGGCACAGCAGCGCTCAGTGGTGGAGTCACTTCATTCAATGCACGGTAGTCTACAGTCAATCTCCATTCTCCCTCAGATTTACGCACAGGCCAAATGGGGCTGTTGAAGGGTGAGTGGGTCTTGCTGACCACCCCTTGGCTCTCCAGCTCTCGAATCATCTTATGGATGGGGATCACAGCATCTCGAGTGGTTCTATACTGCCGTCGATGCACTGTGGAAGTGGCAACTGGCACCTGTTGCTCTTCTCCCTTCAGAAGTCCTACTGCAGATGGATTCTCAGACAGTCCAGGCAAAGTATTCAATTGCTGGACACCCTCTGATACCACAGCTGCTATCCCAAATGCCCACCTGAGTCCTTTTGGGTCCTTGAAATACCCACTTCGAAGGTAATCTATGCCCAAAATACATGGGGCCTCGGGGCCAGTCACAATAGGGTGTTTCTTCCACTCATTTCCCGTCAGGCTTACATCCGCTTCCACCAAAGTGAAATCCTGGGATCCCCCTGTCACGCCGGCAATAGAAACAGACTCTGCCCCCACATGTCTCGATGGGATTAACGTACATTGAGCACCAGTGTCAACCAAAGCTTTATACTCCTGTGGTTCCGATGTGCCAGGCCAACGAATCCACACAGACCAGAAAACACGATTTTCCCTAGCCTCTACCTGGCTAGAGGCAGGGCCCCTCTAAGCCTGGTCATGCTTCTTTGCCTGGGCATATGTCTTGGATGTTCCTTCAAGGGGATCGGACATGTCATCATCATCATCGTATCTGGCAGTTCGGCTACGGGCAACTGGAGCTGCTTCCCTTTTGGTGGAGCTCCCTCTCTGAGTCCTGCCTTCCTTCAATTCACGTACCCGTCGTGCCAGAGCAGCAGTAGATTTCCCATCCCATCTCCTCATGTTCTCTCCACTATCACGCAGGAAAAACCACAGCTCAGCTCGTGGGGTGTACCTTCTCTCTCCATCTGGGGAACGTCTGTATTGGGCACTAGGACCTCTGATCTGTACTGCTGAGATTTGGAGAAGGTCTTCCTTAATCTCCTCTCTGAGCTTCTTGTGATTCTCCTCTATCTTATCCTCTAACTTCTGCAGACGTGTTTCCACTGCTGCGATTCTGGCATGTGTTGGGCCATGCACAGCATCTGCATATGCTCGGAGCTTCTTTGCCATATCCAGCACAGTCTCATCCCTCTCATCCCGCTTCATTATGGCTAAGGCAGAAGCATATTCATGTGGCCCGAGTCGTACAAGTTTCCGCCACATCACAGACGTGCATGGTACCAGGTCTGGGTTCCTAGTTGTTACGTCATCTGAGAAGATAATCTCTGCCACTGCCATTTCCCTCAAGCGTTGGATCCCTTGTTCTATGGTCTTCCACTGGGTCTGCTGCATATAAAGATCATCTGCACACAGGTATCTTTGTGCAACACTATCCAAGACCCGTGCCCAGAGGCTGTGAGGATTAACCCCCCTCATCATTCCTTGGTCGATGACAGGATCATGTGACAGGGATCCCAAATGCCTGGCTTCAGTGCCATCCAGAATTGTGGCCTCACCTGCAGCATCCCAGAGACGGACTAACCAACTAATTATGGATTCATCAGGCCGCCGGGTGTAATCTTTCCTTAGGCCACGGAGGTCCTTCAGGGAAAAGGACTCCATATTGGCTTCTGATCTGGCACCTGCTGCTTTGACTTCTGATTTTACATCAGGAGGTGTTGAGGGTCCTTCTCCTGCATCATCATCATCATCATCCACTGGTCGATTGGTCTTGCCTGTGCATTTTCCACTCCTGGTGCTAGTAGCAACAGCCATTGGTTTAGCTGCTGGCTTAGGCTCACTATCTAGCTTGGCTGCTGGCTTTGAGCCTGGGGTGCTGGCTACAGCCTGAGTGACCGGGATAGCTGCTGATTTATCTCCCTGCCCCCCTGCCTCTGTCTGCTGCCCAACCGTATCTAGCAACGCGCGATAAGCATATGCCAAGGCCCAGCTCACTGCAACGATCTTTTTCTCCTTAGGGTCATCCTGGTACTTCTCTTTCAGATATTTCCCCACCTCAGCTGGGTTCTGAATTTGTTCATGGGGAAAGTCCCAGACTATAGGCTCAGAGAATTCCTTCAGGATTTGGCCCATATTCTCCCATTTCCCACACCACTTAGGATTTTCCACACCTGGGTCTATTCCTGAGTCAGGGATCTCATCAGCCCGTCTAGAAATCTCAGCCCTCATTCTAGAGATGCAGCAGACTATGTAGAGGAAGCTTACCAGATTGAGTACCAGAAAGATGGTCTCTTTAACATTCAGGGGAAACTGAACATCCTCCAATAGTGATGTAACAGATTCAGAAGAGAAGAAGGAAAGCAAAGGCTGAAAAGCCTCACCCCCTGCTCCTCCTCTAACCAACTGGATGCATAACCATAACCATGAACCATTCACACCTGGAGCAGACCCCAACATGTTTATAAACTTCTTACAAGCTATTACCACCAAGCCCAGCAGGATAGCTATTCTGGTCACTGCCCCTCTGCTGTAAAAGCTACGTATTAGGGACAATACAAGAGCTATTTCTGGATAAGAAAATAAACCCAGGGACCATAGAGGTATAAAGATCTCAAAAAACCCTAGGGACCAGAAATGCAGGCAAGCCTTCACCCCAATAGACATTATAAATTCAAAAAACATGTCTATTAACTGCTTTATACTAACACAGAATAATGGTAACCAAAATACACTCAAAACAGGGTTTTTCCACTCTCTCTCGAGCCCCACATTGGGCGCCAAAATTTGTCCTGGTTTAGGGCAAATTTGGGAGAGAATCCCCAAAAAGGGCTTCTCCAAAAAAAAACAAACCCACACGCCCCTCCCCCAACCGGTTCGGGATGGATTCCTTGGAGAGAAGTGGAAAGAACCTGTTTATTTTATAAGCACAGCACCCCCAGCACACACAATGAACAGTACCAGATGACACCACTCTTCCACTGCTCTGACAAAGATGACAAATTCAGAAAAGTCTCTCCTGGGGGTTTGCTCTGTTATCAGTCCCTCCGGCGCTGAGGCAGCTGCTGCAGTCACAAGGTGTAAACTCTCTCTCTCCGTGTTCCAGATCCCAGTCCGGAGCAGTTGACAGGTCCAACGGGGTGGGGGGGGGGAACAGTCCAGAAAGGAATTTGGACTGTTTAGCTAAATTAACTAATGGCGGGGGGGAAAGAAAGCAAGAGCAAGCAAAGCAGAAGCGAAGCAGAAGCAAGAGCGAAGAGCAAAAGCAGGGGCAAGAAACAAAAAGCAGCAACATGCACTGGTGCTATCTGGATGTCCCGCCGAGTGGCTGATAAGAAGCCAAAACAAAACCTTCACTCCACCAGTCTTAAAGGCACAGAACATAATATCCAGCATAAATTACACACACACGAATGGGGATAACAGTCACCCTAGGACACAAACACTTGAGAAAGGAGATATCATCAAAAGAAATGCAGTTGAAAAAAAGGCCAAACAAATGGAAAATCGGGAGATATAGTTACAACAAGAAAGTGGTCTGGGCGGAAATGAGGTGCAGTGCAAAGGACCAAAAGAGGCCAAAAGTAACCTCCCAGCCATTGCAAAAGCAGGGGAAAAATCAAAGAAGTAGGCACTACTTGAATGGGAAGAAATAAGGGACAAGAAATTGAGACTACAAAAAAAGAAAAAAAAAAAAAATTCCGGGCCAAAGCAAAAGAGATCAAAAGGCATGGCATGTCATCCAGTGCAGGGACATGCAGCACATACACCAAGGCTTGCCTAAATTGATCCTCTGCGAACCCAGAAATGCAAAAGAAGGACTTAGAACCACTCTGGAATAGAGATACCAGCAAAGGAAATGAAATTGAAGAAAAAAAAAAAAAAGAAATTGGGAAATTTTGTGATTTCAAGAAAGTGGTCTGGGCAGAAATGAGGTGCAGTGCAAAGGATCAAAAGAGGCCAAAAGTAACCTCACAGCTGTTGCAAAAGCAGGGGAAAAATCAAAGAAGTAGGCACTACTTGGATGGGAAGAAATGAGGGACATGGCATTGATACTTCATTTAAAAAAATTAAAAAGCAAAATTCGTGGCCAAAGCAAAAGAGATCAAAAGGCATGGCATGTCATCCAGTGCAGGGACATGCAGCACATACACCAAGGCTTGCCTAAATTGATCCTCTGCGAACCCAGAAATGCAAAAGAAGGACTTAGAACCACTCTGGAATAGAGATACGAGCACAGGAAATGAAATTGAAGAAAAAAAAAAAAAGAAATTGGGAAATTTTGTGATTTCAAGATAGTGGTCTGGGCAGAAATGAGGTGCAGTGCAAAGGATCAAAAGAGGCCAAAAGTAACCTCACAGCTGTTGCAAAAGCAGGGGAAAAATCAAAGAAGTAGGCACTACTTGGATGGGAAGAAATGAGGGACATGGCATTGATACTTCATTTAAAAAAATTAAAAAGCAAAATTCGTGGCCAAAGCAAAAGAGATCAAAAGGCATGGCATGTCATCCAGTGCAGGGACATGCAGCACATACACCAAGGCTTGCCTAAATTGATCCTCTGCGAACCCAGAAATGCAAAAGAAGGACTTAGAACCACTCTGGAATAGAGATACGAGCACAGGAAATGAAATTGAAGAAAAAAAAAAAAAGAAATTGGGAAATTTTGTGATTTCAAGAAAGTGGTCTGGGCAGAAATGAGGTGCAGTGCATAGGACCAAAAGAGGCCAAAAGTAACCTCACAGCTGTTGCAAAAGCAGGGGAAAAATCAAAGAAGTAGGCACTACTTGGATGGGAAGAAATGAGGGACATGGCATTGATACTTCATTTAAAAAAATTAAAAAGCAAAATTCGTGGCCAAAGCAAAAGAGATCAAAAGGCATGGCATGTCATCCAGTGCAGGGACATGCAGCACATACACCAAGGCTTGCCTAAATTGATCCTCCGCGAAGCCAGAAATACAAAAGAAGGACTTAGAACCACTCTGGAATAGAGATACCAGCAAAGGAAATGAAATTGAAGAAAAAAAAAAAAAAGAAATTGGGAAATTTTGTGATTTCAAGAAAGTGGTCTGGGCAGAAATGAGGTGCAGTGCAAAGGATCAAAAGAGGCCAAAAGTAACCTCACAGCTGTTGCAAAAGCAGGGGAAAAATCAAAGAAGTAGGCACTACTTGGATGGGAAGAAATGAGGGACATGGCATTGATACTTCATTTAAAAAAATTAAAAAGCAAAATTCGTGGCCAAAGCAAAAGAGATCAAAAGGCATGGCATGTCATCCAGTGCAGGGACATGCAGCACATACACCAAGGCTTGCCTAAATTGATCCTCCGCGAAGCCAGAAATACAAAAGAAGGACTTAGAACCATTCTGAAAAAGAGATACCAGCAAAGGAAATAAAATTGAAAATAAAAAAAAAAAAAGAAATTGGGAAATTTTGTGACTTCAAGGAAGTGGTCTGGGCAGAAATGAGGTGCAGTGCAAAGGACCAAAAGAGGCCAACAGTAACCTCACAGCTGTTGCAAAAGCAGGGGAAAAACCAAGGATGCAGGCACTACTTGGATGGGAAGAAATGAGGGACATGGCATGGACACTTAAAAATAAAAAGAAAAACATTAAAAAATCTTTACCAGAGCAAAAGCCATCAAAAGGCATGGCATGCCATCCAGTGCAGGGACTTGCACCAAAGCTTGCCCAATTGGTCCCCATTGAAATCGCAAGATTCCGTTTGCCTTCCCGAAAGGAAATGAAATTTCCTTTCGGGAAGGCAAACGGAATCTTGCGAGCCCTTCAAAGGAAGGCTTTCAAACACTTGAGAAAGGAGATATCATCAAAAGAAATGCAGTTGAAAAAAAGGCCAAACAAATGGAAAATCGGGAGATATAGTTACAACAAGAAAGTGGTCTGGGCGGAAATGAGGTGCAATGCAAACGACCAAAAGAGACCAAAAGTAACCTCACAGCCGTTGCAAAAGCAGGGGAAAAATCAAAGAAGTAGGCACTACTTGAATGGGAAGAAATAAGGGACAAGAAATTGAGACTACAAAAAAGAAAAAAAAAAAAAATTCGTGGCCAAAGCAAAAGAGATCAAAAGGCATGGCATGTCATCCAGTGCAGGGACATGCAGCACATACACCAAGGCTTGCCTAAATTGATCCTCCGCGAAGCCAGAAATACAAAAGAAGGACTTAGAACCACTCTCGAATAGAGATACCAGCAAAGGAAATGAAATTGAAGAAAAAAAAAAAAAAGAAATTGGGAAATTTTGTGATTTCAAGAAAGTGGTCTGGGCAGAAATGAGGTGCAGTGCAAAGGACCAAAAGAGGCCAAAAGTAACCTCACAGCTGTTGCAAAAGCAGGGGAAAAATCAAAGAAGTAGGCACTACTTGGATGGGAAGAAATGAGGGACATGGCATGGACACTTAAAAATAAAAAGAAAAACATTAAAAAATCTTTGCCAGAGCAAAAGCCATCAAAAGGCATGGCATGCCATCCAGTGCAGGGACTTGCACCAAAGCTTGCCCAATTGGTCCCCATTGAAATCGCAAGATTCCGTTTGCCTTCCCGAAAGGAAATGAAATTTCCTTTCGGGAAGGCAAACGGAATCTTGCGAGCCCTTCAAAGGAAGGCTTTCAAACTGTCCTGGTTTAGGGCAAATTTGGGAGAGAATCCCCAAAAAGGGCTTCTCCAAAAAAAAACAAACCCACACGCCCCTCCCCCAACCGGTTCGGGATGGATTCCTTGGAGAGAAGTGGAAAGAACCTGTTTATTTTATAAGCACAGCACCCCCAGCACACACAATGAACAGTACCAGATGACACCACTCTTCCACTGCTCTGACAAGATGACAAATTCAGAAAAGTCTCTCCTGGGGGTTTGCTCTGTTATCAGTCCCTCCGGCGCTGAGGCAGCTGCTGCAGTCACAAGGTGTAAACTCTCTCTCTCCGTGTTCCAGATCCCAGTCCGGAGCAGTTGACAGGTCCAACGGGGTGGGGGGGGGGGAACAGTCCAGAAAGGAATTTGGACTGTTTAGCTAAATTAACTAATGGCGGGGGGGAAAGAAAGCAAGAGCAAGCAAAGCAGAAGCGAAGCAGAAGCAAGAGCGAAGAGCAAAAGCAGGGGCAAGAAACAAAAAGCAGCAACATGCACTGGTGCTATCTGGATGTTCCGCCGAGTGGCTGATAAGAAGCCAAAACAAAACCTTCACTCCACCAGTCTTAAAGGCACAGAACATAATATCCAGCATAAATTACACACACACGAATGGGGATAACAGTCACCCTAGGACATTCCACCCCTTATCCCCATATCGTCAAACAATTTCCTCCTATCTCATGTCTATACAGTTTAGTGTACAGACAATGGCAATAACATAGCAAACGATATTTGCATATCACTTTCACCCCACAATCAGATCTCCCTGAGGTACGCATCGTGTTGTTCCATCTCTCTGCATTACCCACCATGTGCAGCCTGGTCCCTGAGCAAAGACAACTCCACGGATGGGTTTGTCTGTACTCGAGGCCGAATTGATCCACACTGTCCTCCCTAACAGACCTCTGACATGTACCACTGGGACTTTATCTCCATCTATTATATTCAGGTACTCAGACTGGGCAGGACCTGCTCGGTTAGTGGAACCTCGGGTGTTGACCAACCAGGTAGCCTTTGCTAAATGCTGCTCCCAATTTTTGAAGGATCCCCCACCCAAGGCTTTCAGCTGGGTTTTCAGTAGCCCGTTGTACCTCTCTACTTTCCCTGCAGCTGGTGCATGGTAGGGGATATGGTAGACCCACTCAATGCCATGCTCTCTAGCCCAGGTGTTGATAAGGCTGTTCTTGAAATGAGTCCCATTGTCTGACTCAATCCTCTCAGGGGTTCCATGTCTCCACAGGACTTGCTTTTCAAGGCCCAGGATGGTGTTCCGGGCAGTAGCATGAGACACAGGGTAGGTTTCCAGCCATCCCGTGGTGGCTTCTACCATGGTCAGCACGTAGCGCTTGCCTTGGCGTGTCTGGGGCAGTGTGATGTAGTCGATCTGCCAGGCCTCCCCATACCTGTACTTGGACCACCGCCCACCATACCACAGGGGCTTCACTCTCTTGGCTTGCTTGATGGCAGCACACGTCTCACAGTCGTGGATAACCTGAGAAATACTGTCCATGGTTAGATCCACCCCTCGGTCTCGTGCCCACTTATAGGTGGCATCTCTACCCTGATGACCTGAGGCATCATGGGCCCACCGAGCTAGGAATAACTCTCCCTTGTGTTCCCAATCTAGGTCTGTCTTTGACACCTCTATCCTTGCAGCCTGGTCTACCTGCTCATTGTGTTGGTGCTCCTCATTAGCTCTGCTCTTGGGGACATGGGCATCTACATGGCGGACCTTCACAGGTAGCTTCCCTACCCTAGCAGCGATGTCTTTCCACTCATCAGCAGCCCAAATTGGTTTTCCCCTACGCTGCCAATTGGCCTCTTTCCATCTCTCTAGCCATCCCCACAGAGCATTAGCTACCATCCATGAATCAGTGTAAAGATAGAGCCTTGGCCATTTCTCTCTCTCAGCAATGTCCAGGGCCAGCTGAACAGCTTTGAGTTCAGCGAGTTGGCTCGATCCACCTTCTCCTTCGGTAGCTTGAGCAACCTGTCGTGTGGGGCTCCACACGGCTGCTTTCCACTTTCGTTTCATCCCTACGATGCGACAGGAACCGTCCGTGAAAAGAGCATAACGTGTTTCCTCTGGTGGCAGCTGGTTATATGGAGGAGCCTCTTCAGCCCGTGTCGCTGGTTCTGGTTCTTCATCTGTGACACCGAAATTCTCACCTTCGGGCCAATTTGTAATTATCTCCAAAATCCCAGGGCGATTCAGTTTACCTATACGGGCGCGCTGAGTGATAAGGGCAATCCACTTGCTCCATGTAGCGTCAGTGGCATGGTGAGTGGAAGGAACCTTGCCTTTGAACATCCACCCCAGCACCGGCAGTCGAGGTGCCAGGAGGAGTTGTGCTTCCGTGCCAATCACCTCTGAGGCAGCTTGGACTCCTTCATAGGCAGCCAAGATTTCTTTCTCAGTCGGAGTATAGTTGGTTTCGGACCCTCTGTAGCTTCGACTCCAAAATCCTAGTGGCCGACCCCGAGTCTCCCCAGGCACCTTCTGCCAAAGGCTCCAGGACAAGCCATGGTTCCCGGCTGCAGAGTAGAGCATATTCTTCACCTCTGGTCCTGTCCTGACTGGGCCAAGGGCAACTGCATGGGCAATTTCCTGCTTGATCTGGGCAAAAGCTTGTTGTTGCTCAGGGCCCCAGTGGAAATTGTTCTTCTTGCGGGTGACCAGATAAAGAGGGCTCACGATCTGACTGTACTCAGGAATGTGCATTCTCCAAAAGCCTATGGCACCTAGGAACGCTTGCGTTTCCTTCTTATTGGTCGGTGGAGACATAGCTGTGATCTTGTTAATGACATCGGTAGGAATCTGACACCGTCCATCCTGCCACTTCACACCTAGGAACTGAATCTCACGAGCTGGTCCCTTTACTTTGCTCTTTTTAATGGCAAAACCAGCTCCCAGGAGGATTTGGATGATTTTTTGTCCTTTCTCAAACACTTCTGTGGCTGTGTTCCCCCACACAATGATGTCATCAATATACTGGAGGTGTTCTGGAGCCTCACCCTTTTCCAGTGCAGTCTGGATCAGTCCATGGCAGATGGTGGGACTGTGCTTCCACCCCTGGGGCAGTCGGTTCCAGGTATACTGCACTCCCCTCCAGGTGAAAGCAAACTGAGGCCTGCATTCTGCTGCCAAAGGAATGGAGAAAAATGCATTGGCAATGTCAATAGTGGCATACCACTTCGCTGCCTTGGACTCTAGCTCGTACTGGAGTTCCAGCATGTCTGGCACAGCAGCGCTCAGTGGTGGAGTCACTTCATTCAATGCACGGTAGTCTACAGTCAATCTCCATTCTCCCTCAGATTTACGCACAGGCCAAATGGGGCTGTTGAAGGGTGAGTGGGTCTTGCTGACCACCCCTTGGCTCTCCAGCTCTCGAATCATCTTATGGATGGGGATCACAGCATCTCGAGTGGTTCTATACTGCCGTCGATGCACTGTGGAAGTGGCAACTGGCACCTGTTGCTCTTCTCCCTTCAGAAGTCCTACTGCAGATGGATTCTCAGACAGTCCAGGCAAAGTATTCAATTGCTGGACACCCTCTGATACCACAGCTGCTATCCCAAATGCCCACCTGAGTCCTTTTGGGTCCTTGAAATACCCACTTCGAAGGTAATCTATGCCCAAAATACATGGGGCCTCGGGGCCAGTCACAATAGGGTGTTTCTTCCACTCATTTCCCGTCAGGCTTACATCCGCTTCCACCAAAGTGAAATCCTGGGATCCCCCTGTCACGCCGGCAATAGAAACAGACTCTGCCCCCACATGTCTCGATGGGATTAACGTACATTGAGCACCAGTGTCAACCAAAGCTTTATACTCCTGTGGTTCCGATGTGCCAGGCCAACGAATCCACACAGACCAGAAAACACGATTTTCCCTAGCCTCTACCTGGCTAGAGGCAGGGCCCCTCTAAGCCTGGTCATGCTTCTTTGCCTGGGCATATGTCTTGGATGTTCCTTCAAGGGGATCGGACATGTCATCATCATCATCGTATCTGGCAGTTCGGCTACGGGCAACTGGAGCTGCTTCCCTTTTGGTGGAGCTCCCTCTCTGAGTCCTGCCTTCCTTCAATTCACGTACCCGTCGTGCCAGAGCAGCAGTAGATTTCCCATCCCATCTCCTCATGTTCTCTCCACTATCACGCAGGAAAAACCACAGCTCAGCTCGTGGGGTGTACCTTCTCTCTCCATCTGGGGAACGTCTGTATTGGGCACTAGGACCTCTGATCTGTACTGCTGAGATTTGGAGAAGGTCTTCCTTAATCTCCTCTCTGAGCTTCTTGTGATTCTCCTCTATCTTATCCTCTAACTTCTGCAGACGTGTTTCCACTGCTGCGATTCTGGCATGTGTTGGGCCATGCACAGCATCTGCATATGCTCGGAGCTTCTTTGCCATATCCAGCACAGTCTCATCCCTCTCATCCCGCTTCATTATGGCTAAGGCAGAAGCATATTCATGTGGCCCGAGTCGTACAAGTTTCCGCCACATCACAGACGTGCATGGTACCAGGTCTGGGTTCCTAGTTGTTACGTCATCTGAGAAGATAATCTCTGCCACTGCCATTTCCCTCAAGCGTTGGATCCCTTGTTCTATGGTCTTCCACTGGGTCTGCTGCATATAAAGATCATCTGCACACAGGTATCTTTGTGCAACACTATCCAAGACCCGTGCCCAGAGGCTGTGAGGATTAACCCCCCTCATCATTCCTTGGTCGATGACAGGATCATGTGACAGGGATCCCAAATGCCTGGCTTCAGTGCCATCCAGAATTGTGGCCTCACCTGCAGCATCCCAGAGACGGACTAACCAACTAATTATGGATTCATCAGGCCGCCGGGTGTAATCTTTCCTTAGGCCACGGAGGTCCTTCAGGGAAAAGGACTCCATATTGGCTTCTGATCTGGCACCTGCTGCTTTGACTTCTGATTTTACATCAGGAGGTGTTGAGGGTCCTTCTCCTGCATCATCATCATCATCATCCACTGGTCGATTGGTCTTGCCTGTGCATTTTCCACTCCTGGTGCTAGTAGCAACAGCCATTGGTTTAGCTGCTGGCTTAGGCTCACTATCTAGCTTGGCTGCTGGCTTTGAGCCTGGGGTGCTGGCTACAGCCTGAGTGACCGGGATAGCTGCTGATTTATCTCCCTGCCCCCCTGCCTCTGTCTGCTGCCCAACCGTATCTAGCAACGCGCGATAAGCATATGCCAAGGCCCAGCTCACTGCAACGATCTTTTTCTCCTTAGGGTCATCCTGGTACTTCTCTTTCAGATATTTCCCCACCTCAGCTGGGTTCTGAATTTGTTCATGGGGAAAGTCCCAGACTATAGGCTCAGAGAATTCCTTCAGGATTTGGCCCATATTCTCCCATTTCCCACACCACTTAGGATTTTCCACACCTGGGTCTATTCCTGAGTCAGGGATCTCATCAGCCCGTCTAGAAATCTCAGCCCTCATTCTAGAGATGCAGCAGACTATGTAGAGGAAGCTTACCAGATTGAGTACCAGAAAGATGGTCTCTTTAACATTCAGGGGAAACTGAACATCCTCCAATAGTGATGTAACAGATTCAGAAGAGAAGAAGGAAAGCAAAGGCTGAAAAGCCTCACCCCCTGCTCCTCCTCTAACCAACTGGATGCATAACCATAACCATGAACCATTCACACCTGGAGCAGACCCCAACATGTTTATAAACTTCTTACAAGCTATTACCACCAAGCCCAGCAGGATAGCTATTCTGGTCACTGCCCCTCTGCTGTAAAAGCTACGTATTAGGGACAATACAAGAGCTATTTCTGGATAAGAAAATAAACCCAGGGACCATAGAGGTATAAAGATCTCAAAAAACCCTAGGGACCAGAAATGCAGGCAAGCCTTCACCCCAATAGACATTATAAATTCAAAAAACATGTCTATTAACTGCTTTATACTAACACAGAATAATGGTAACCAAAATACACTCAAAACAGGGTTTTTCCACTCTCTCTCGAGCCCCACATTGGGCGCCAAAATTTGTCCTGGTTTAGGGCAAATTTGGGAGAGAATCCCCAAAAAGGGCTTCTCCAAAAAAAAACAAACCCACACGCCCCTCCCCCAACCGGTTCGGGATGGATTCCTTGGAGAGAAGTGGAAAGAACCTGTTTATTTTATAAGCACAGCACCCCCAGCACACACAATGAACAGTACCAGATGACACCACTCTTCCACTGCTCTGACAAAGATGACAAATTCAGAAAAGTCTCTCCTGGGGGTTTGCTCTGTTATCAGTCCCTCCGGCGCTGAGGCAGCTGCTGCAGTCACAAGGTGTAAACTCTCTCTCTCCGTGTTCCAGATCCCAGTCCGGAGCAGTTGACAGGTCCAACGGGGTGGGGGGGGGGAACAGTCCAGAAAGGAATTTGGACTGTTTAGCTAAATTAACTAATGGCGGGGGGGAAAGAAAGCAAGAGCAAGCAAAGCAGAAGCGAAGCAGAAGCAAGAGCGAAGAGCAAAAGCAGGGGCAAGAAACAAAAAGCAGCAACATGCACTGGTGCTATCTGGATGTCCCGCCGAGTGGCTGATAAGAAGCCAAAACAAAACCTTCACTCCACCAGTCTTAAAGGCACAGAACATAATATCCAGCATAAATTACACACACACGAATGGGGATAACAGTCACCCTAGGACACAAACACTTGAGAAAGGAGATATCATCAAAAGAAATGCAGTTGAAAAAAAGGCCAAACAAATGGAAAATCGGGAGATATAGTTACAACAAGAAAGTGGTCTGGGCGGAAATGAGGTGCAGTGCAAAGGACCAAAAGAGGCCAAAAGTAACCTCCCAGCCGTGGCAAAAGCAGGGGAAAAATCAAAGAAGTAGGCACTACTTGAATGGGAAGAAATAAGGGACAAGAAATTGAGACTACAAAAAAAGAAAAAAAAAAAAAAATTCGTGGCCAAAGCAAAAGAGATCAAAAGGCATGGCATGTCATCCAGTGCAGGGACATGCAGCACATACACCAAGGCTTGCCTAAATTGATCCTCCGCGAAGCCAGAAATACAAAAGAAGGACTTAGAACCACTCTGGAATAGAGATACCAGCAAAGGAAATGAAATTGAAGAAAAAAAAAAAAAGAAATTGGTAAATTTTGTGATTTCAAGAAAGTGGTCTGGGCAGAAATGAGGTGCAGTGCATAGGACCAAAAAAAGAGGCCAAAAGTAACCTCACAGCTGTTGCAAAAGCAGGGGAAAAATCAAAGAAGTAGGCACTACTTGGATGGGAAGAAATGAGGGACATGGCATTGATACTTCATTTAAAAAAATTAAAAAGCAAAATTCGTGGCCAAAGCAAAAGAGATCAAAAGGCATGGCATGTCATCCAGTGCAGGGACATGCAGCACATACACCAAGGCTTGCCTAAATTGATCCTCCGCGAAGCCGGAAATGCAAAAGAAGGACTTAGAACCACTCTGGAATAGAGATACCAGCAAAGGAAATGAAATTGAAGAAAAAAAAAAAAAGAAATTGGGAAATTTTGTGATTTCAAGAAAGTGGTCTGGGCAGAAATGAGGTGCAGTGCAAAGGATCAAAAGAGGCCAAAAGTAACCTCACAGCTGTTGCAAAAGCAGGGGAAAAATCAAAGAAGTAGGCACTACTTGGATGGGAAGAAATGAGGGACATGGCATTGATACTTCATTTAAAAAAATTAAAAAGCAAAATTCGTGGCCAAAGCAAAAGAAATCAAAAGGCATGGCATGTCATCCAGTGCAGGGACATGCAGCACATACACCAAGGCTTGCCTAAATTGATCCTCCGCGAAGCCAGAAATACAAAAGAAGGGCTTAGAACCATTCTGGAATAGAGATACCAGCAAAGGAAATGAAATTGAAGAAAAAAAAAAAAAAGAAATTGGGAAATTTTGTGATTTCAAGAAAGTGGTCTGGGCAGAAATTAGGTGCAGTGCAAAGGATCAAAAGAGGCCAAAAGTAACCTCACAGCTGTTGCAAAAGCAGGGGAAAAATCAAAGAAGTAGGCACTACTTGAATGGGAAGAAATGAGGGACATGGCATTGATACTTCATTTAAAAAAATTAAAAAGCAAAATTCGTGGCCAAAGCAAAAGAGATCAAAAGGCATGGCATGTCGTCCAGTGCAGGGACATGCAGCACATACACCAAGGCTTGCCTAAATTGATCCTCTGCGAACCCAGAAATGCAAAAGAAGGACTTAGAACCACTCTGGAATAGAGATACCAGCAAAGGAAATGAAATTGAAGAAAAAAAAAAAAAGAAATTGGTAAATTTTGTGATTTCAAGAAAGTGGTCTGGGCAGAAATGAGGTGCAGTGCAAAAGACCAAAAGAGGCCAAAAGTAACCTCACAGCTGTTGCAAAAGCAGGGGAAAAATCAAAGAAGTAGGCACTACTTGAATGGGAAGAAATGAGGGACATGGCATTGATACTTCATTTAAAAAAATTAAAAAGCAAAATTCGTGGCCAAAGCAAAAGAGATCAAAAGGCATGGCATGTCATCCAGTGCAGGGACATGCAGCACATACACCAAGGCTTGCCTAAATTGATCCTCTGCGAACCCAGAAATGCAAAAGAAGGACTTAGAACCACTCTGGAATAGAGATACCAGCAAAGGAAATGAAATTGAAGAAAAAAAAAAAAAGAAATTGGTAAATTTTGTGATTTCAAGAAAGTGGTCTGGGCAGAAATGAGGTGCAGTGCAAAAGACCAAAAGAGGCCAAAAGTAACCTCACAGCTGTTGCAAAAGCAGGGGAAAAATCAAAGAAGTAGGCACTACTTGGATGGGAAGAAATGAGGGACATGGCATTGATACTTCATTTAAAAAAATTAAAAAGCAAAATTCGTGGCCAAAGCAAAAGAGATCAAAAGGCATGGCATGTCATCCAGTGCAGGGACATGCAGCACATACACCAAGGCTTGCATAAATTGATCCTCCGCGAAGCCAGAAATACAAAAGAAGGACTTAGAACCACTCTGGAATAGAGATACCAGCAAAGGAAATGAAATTGAAGAAAAAAAAAAAAAGAAATTGGGAAATTTTGTGACTTCAAGAAAGTGGTCTGGGCAGAAATGAGGTGCAGTGCAAAGGATCAAAAGAGGCCAAAAGTAACCTCACAGCTGTTGCAAAAGCAGGGGAAAAATCAAAGAAGTAGGCACTACTTGGATGGGAAGAAATGAGGGACATGGCATTGATACTTCATTTAAAAAAATTAAAAAGCAAAATTCGTGGCCAAAGCAAAAGAGATCAAAAGGCATGGCATGTCATCCAGTGCAGGGACATGCAGCACATACACCAAGGCTTGCCTAAATTGATCCTCCGCGAAGCCAGAAATACAAAAGAAGGACTTAGAACCATTCTGAAAAAGAGATACCAGCAAAGGAAATAAAATTGAAAATAAAAAAAAAAAAGAAATTGGGAAATTTTGTGATTTCAAGGAAGTGGTCTGGGCAGAAATGAGGTGCAGTGCAAAGGACCAAAAGAGGCCAAAAGTAACCTCACAGCCGTTGCAAAAGCAGGGGAAAAACCAAGGATGCAGGCACTACTTGAATGGGAAGAAATGAGGGACATGGCATGGACACTTAAAAATAAAAAGAAAAACATTAAAAAATCTTTGCCAGAGCAAAAGCCATCAAAAGGCATGGCATGCCATCCAGTGCAGGGACTTGCACCAAAGCTTGCCCAATTGGTCCCCATTGAAATCGCAAGATTCCGTTTGCCTTCCCGAAAGGAAATGAAATTTCCTTTCGGGAAGGCAAACGGAATCTTGCGAGCCCTTCAAAGGAAGGCTTTCAAACACTTGAGAAAGGAGATATCATCAAAAGAAATGCAGTTGAAAAAAAGGCCAAACAAATGGAAAATCTGGAGATATAGTTAAAACAAGAAAGTGGTCTGGGCGGAAATGAGGTGCAATGCAAACGACCAAAAGAGACCAAAAGTAACCTCACAGCCGTTGCAAAAGCAGGGGAAAAATCAAAGAAGTAGGCACTACTTGAATGGGAAGAAATAAGGGACAAGAAATTGAGACTACAAAAAAAGAAAAAAAAAAAAAATTCGTGGCCAAAGCAAAAGAGATCAAAAGGCATGGCATGTCATCCAGTGCAGGGACATGCAGCACATACACCAAGGCTTGCCTAAATTGATCCTCCGCGAAGCCAGAAATACAAAAGAAGGACTTAGAACCACTCTGGAATAGAGATACCAGCAAAGGAAATGAAATTGAAGAAAAAAAAAAAAAAGAAATTGGGAAATTTTGTGATTTCAAGAAAGTGGTCTGGGCAGAAATGAGGTGCAGTGCAAAGGACCAAAAGAGGCCAAAAGTAACCTCACAGCTGTTGCAAAAGCAGGGGAAAAACCAAGGATGCAGGCACTACTTGAATGGGAAGAAATGAGGGACATGGCATGGACACTTAAAAATAACAGAAAAAAATTAAAAAATCTTTGCCAGAGCAAAAGCCATCAAAAGGCATGGCATGCCATCCAGTGCAGGGACTTGCACCAAAGCTTGCCCAATTGGTCCCCATTGAAATCGCAAAATTCCGTTTGCCTTCCCGAAAGGAAATGAAATTTCCTTTCGGGAAGGCAAACGGAATCTTGCGAGCCCTTCAAAGGAAGGCTTTCAAACACTTGAGGAAGGAGATATCATCAAAAGAAATGCAGTTGAAAAAAAGGCCAAACAAATGGAAAATCGGGAGATATAGTTACAACAAGAAAGTGGTCTGGGCGGAAATGAGGTGCAGTGCAAAGGACCAAAAGAGGCCAAAAGTAACCTCCCAGCCGTGGCAAAAGCAGGGGAAAAATCAAAGAAGTAGGCACTACTTGAATGGGAAGAAATAAGGGACAAGAAATTGAGACTACAAAAAAAGAAAAAAAAAAAAAAAATTCGTGGCCAAAGCAAAAGAGATCAAAAGGCATGGCATGTCATCCAGTGCAGGGACATGCAGCACATACACCAAGGCTTGCCTAAATTGATCCTCCGCGAAGCCAGAAATACAAAAGAAGGACTTAGAACCACTCTGGAATAGAGATACCAGCAAAGGAAATGAAATTGAAGAAAAAAAAAAAAAGAAATTGGGAAATTTTGTGATTTCAAGAAAGTGGTCTGGGCAGAAATGAGGTGCAGTGCAAAGGATCAAAAGAGGCCAAAAGTAACCTCACAGCTGTTGCAAAAGCAGGGGAAAAATCAAAGAAGTAGGCACTACTTGGAGGGGAAGAAATGAGGGACATGGCATTGATACTTCATTTAAAAAAATTAAAAAGCAAAATTCGTGGCCAAAGCAAAAGAGATCAAAAGGCATGGCATGTCATCCAGTGCAGGGACATGCAGCACATACACCAAGGCTTGCCTAAATTGATCCTCTGCGAACCCAGAAATGCAAAAGAAGGACTTAGAACCATTCTGAAAAAGAGATACCAGCAAAGGAAATAAAATTGAAAATAAAAAAAAAAAAGAAATTGGGAAATTTTGTGATTTCAAGGAAGTGGTCTGGGCAGAAATGAGGTGCAGTGCAAAGGACCAAAAGAGGCCAAAAGTAACCTCACAGCCGTTGCAAAAGCAGGGGAAAAACCAAGGATGCAGGCACTACTTGGATGGGAAGAAATGAGGGACATGGCATGGACACTTAAAAATAAAAAGAAAAACATTAAAAAATCTTTACCAGAGCAAGAGCCATCAAAAGGCATGGCATGCCATCCAGTGCAGGGACTTGCACCAAAGCTTGCCCAATTGGTCCCCATTGAAATCGCAAGATTCCGTTTGCCTTCCCGAAAAGAAATGAAATTTCCTTTCGGGAAGGCAAACGGAATCTTGCGAGCCCTTCAAAGGAAGGCTTTCAAACACTTGAGAAAGGAGATATCATCAAAAGAAATGCAGTTGAAAAAAAGGCCAAACAAATGGAAAATCTGGAGATATAGTTACAACAAGAAAGTGGTCTGGGCGGAAATGAGGTGCAATGCAAACGACCAAAAGAGACCAAAAGTAACCTCACAGCCGTTGCAAAAGCAGGGGAAAAATCAAAGAAGTAGGCACTACTTGAATGGGAAGAAATAAGGGACAAGAAATTGAGACTACAAAAAAAGAAAAAAAAAAAAAATTCGTGGCCAAAGCAAAAGAGATCAAAAGGCATGGCATGTCATCCAGTGCAGGGACATGCAGCACATACACCAAGGCTTGCCTAAATTGATCCTCCGCGAAGCCAGAAATACAAAAGAAGGACTTAGAACCACTCTGGAATAGAGATACCAGCAAAGGAAATGAAATTGAAGAAAAAAAAAAAAAAGAAATTGGGAAATTTTGTGATTTCAAGAAAGTGGTCTGGGCAGAAATGAGGTGCAGTGCAAAGGACCAAAAGAGGCCAAAAGTAACCTCACAGCTGTTGCAAAAGCAGGGGAAAAACCAAGGATGCAGGCACTACTTGAATGGGAAGAAATGAGGGACATGGCATGGACACTTAAAAATAACAGAAAAAAATTAAAAAATCTTTGCCAGAGCAAAAGCCATCAAAAGGCATGGCATGCCATCCAGTGCAGGGACTTGCACCAAAGCTTGCCCAATTGGTCCCCATTGAAATCGCAAAATTCCGTTTGCCTTCCCGAAAGGAAATGAAATTTCCTTTCGGGAAGGCAAACGGAATCTTGCGAGCCCTTCAAAGGAAGGCTTTCAAACACTTGAGGAAGGAGATATCATCAAAAGAAATGCAGTTGAAAAAAAGGCCAAACAAATGGAAAATCGGGAGATATAGTTACAACAAGAAAGTGGTCTGGGCGGAAATGAGGTGCAGTGCAAAGGACAAAAAGAGGCCAAAAGTAACCTCACAGCTGTTGCAAAAGCAGGGGAAAAATCAAAGAAGTAGGCACTACTTGAATGGGAAGAAATAAGGGACAAGAAATTGAGACTACAAAAAAAGAAAAAAAAAAAAAATTCGTGGCCAAAGCAAAAGAGATCAAAAGGCATGGCATGTCATCCAGTGCTGGGACATGCAGCACATACACCAAGGCTTGCCTAAATTGATCCTCCGCGAAGCCAGAAATACAAAAGAAGGACTTAGAACCACTCTGGAATAGAGATACCAGCAAAGGAAATGAAATTGAAGAAAAAAAAAAAAAAGAAATTGGGAAATTTTGTGACTTCAAGAAAGTGGTCTGGGCAGAAATGAGGTGCAGTGCAAAGGATCAAAAGAGGCCAAAAGTAACCTCACAGCTGTTGCAAAAGCAGGGGAAAAATCAAAGAAGTAGGCACTACTTGGATGGGAAGAAATGAGGGACATGGCATGGACACTTAAAAATAAAAAGAAAAACATTAAAAAATCTTTGCCAGAGCAAAAGCCATCAAAAGGCATGGCATGCCATCCAGTGCAGGGACTTGCACCAAAGCTTGCCCAATTGGTCCCCATTGAAATCGCAAGATTCCGTTTGCCTTCCCGAAAGGAAATGAAATTTCCTTTCGGGAAGGCAAACGGAATCTTGCGAGCCCTTCAAAGGAAGGCTTTCAAACACTTGAGAAAGGAGATATCATCAAAAGAAATGCAGTTGAAAAAAAGGCCAAACAAATGGAAAATCGGGAGATATAGTTACAACAAGAAAGTGGTCTGGGCGGAAATGAGGTGCAGTGCAAAGGACCAAAAGAGGCCAAAAGTAACCTCCCAGCCGTGGCAAAAGCAGGGGAGAAATCAAAGAAGTAGGCACTACTTGAATGGGAAGAAATAAGGGACAAGAAATTGAGACTACAAAAAAAGAAAAAAAAAAAAAATTTGTGGCCAAAGCAAAAGAGATCAAAAGGCATGGCATGTCTTCCAGTGCAGGGACATGCAGCACATACACCAAGGCTTGCCTAAATTGATCCTCCGCGAAGCCAGAAATACAAAAGAAGGGCTTAGAACCATTCTGGAATAGAGATACCAGCAAAGGAAATGAAATTGAAGAAAAAAAAAAAAAAATTGGGAAATTTTGTGACTTCAAGATTGTGGTCTGGGCAGAAATGAGATGCAGTGCAAAGGAACAAAAGAGGCCAAAAGTAACCTCACAGCTGTTGCTAAAGCAGGGGAAAAATCAAAGAAGTAGGCACTACTTGAATGGGAAGAAATGAGGGACACGGCATTGATACTTCATTTAAAAAAATTAAAAAGCAAAATTCGTGGCCAAAGCAAAAGAGATCAAAAGGCATGGCATGTCATCCAGTGCAGGGACATGCAGCACATACACCAAGGCTTGCCTAAATTGATCCTCTGCGAACCCAGAAATGCAAAAGAAGGACTTAGAACCACTCTGGAATAGAGATACCAGCAAAGGAAATGAAATTGAAGAAAAAAAAAAAAAGAAATTGGTAAATTTTGTGATTTCAAGAAAGTGGTCTGGGGAGAAATGAGGTGCAGTGCAAAGGACCAAAAGAGGCCAAAAGTAACCTCACAGCTGTTGCAAAAGCAGGGGAAAAATCAAAGAAGTAGGCACTACTTGGATGGGAAGAAATGAGGGACATGGCATTGATACTTCATTTAAAAAAATTAAAAAGCAAAATTCGTGGCCAAAGCAAAAGAGATCAAAAGGCATGGCATGTCATCCAGTGCAGGGACATGCAGCACATACACCAAGGCTTGCATAAATTGATCCTCCGCGAAGCCAGAAATACAAAAGAAGGACTTAGAACCACTCTGGAATAGAGATACCAGCAAAGGAAATGAAATTGAAGAAAAAAAAAAAAAGAAATTGGGAAATTTTGTGACTTCAAGAAAGTGGTCTGGGCAGAAATGAGGTGCAGTGCAAAGGATCAAAAGAGGCCAAAAGAAACCTCACAGCTGTTGCAAAAGCAGGGGAAAAATCAAAGAAGTAGGCACTACTTGGATGGGAAGAAATGAGGGACATGGCATTGATACTTCATTTAAAAAAATTAAAAAGCAAAATTCGTGGCCAAAGCAAAAGAGATCAAAAGGCATGGCATGTCATCCAGTGCAGGGACATGCAGCACATACACCAAGGCTTGCCTAAATTGATCCTCCGCGAAGCCAGAAATACAAAAGAAGGACTTAGAACCATTCTGAAAAAGAGATACCAGCAAAGGAAATAAAATTGAAAATAAAAAAAAAAAAGAGATTGGGAAATTTTGCGACTTCAAGAAAGTGGTCTGGGCAGAAATGAGGTGCAGTGCAAAGGACCAAAAGAGGCCAAAAGTAACCTCACAGCCGTTGCAAAAGCAGGGGAAAAACCAAGGATGCAGGCACTACTTGGATGGGAAGAAATGAGGGACATGGCATGGACACTTAAAAATAAAAAGGAAAACATTAAAAAATCTTTACCAGAGCAAAAGCCATCAAAAGGCATGGCATGCCATCCAGTGCAGGGACTTGCACCAAAGCTTGGCCAATTGGTCCCCATTGAAATCGCAAGATTCCGTTTGCCTTCCCGAAAGGAAATGAAATTTCCTTTCGGGAAGGCAAACGGAATCTTGCGAGCCCTTCAAAGGAAGGCTTTCAAACACTTGAGAAAGGAGATATCATCAAAAGAAATGCAGTTGAAAAAAAGGCCAAACAAATGGAAAATCGGGAGATATAGTTACAACAAGAAAGTGGTCTGGGCGGAAATGAGGTGCAATGCAAACGACCAAAAGAGACCAAAAGTAACCTCACAGCCGTTGCAAAAGCAGGGGAAAAATCAAAGAAGTAGGCACTACTTGAATGGGAAGAAGTAAGGGACAAGAAATTGAGACTACAAAAAAGAAAAAAAAAAAACAATTCGTGGCCAAAGCAAAAGAGATCAAAAGGCATGGCATGTCATCCAGTGCAGGGACATGCAGCACATACACCAAGGCTTGCCTAAATTGATCCTCCGCGAAGCCAGAAATACAAAAGAAGGACTTAGAACCACTCTGGAATAGAGATACCAGCAAAGGAAATGAAATTGAAGAAAAAAAAAAAAAAGAAATTGGGAAATTTTGTGATTTCAAGAAAGTGGTCTGGGCAGAAATGAGGTGCAGTGCAAAGGATCAAAAGAGGCCAAAATTAACCTCACAGCTGTTGCAAAAGCAGGGGAAAAATCAAAGAAGTAGGCACTACTTGGATGGGAAGAAATGAGGGACATGGCATGGACACTTAAAAATAAAAAGAAAAACATTAAAAAATCTTTGCCAGAGCAAAAGCCATCAAAAGGCATGGCATGCCATCCAGTGCAGGGACTTGCACCAAAGCTTTCCCAATTGGTCCCCATTGAAATCGCAAGATTCCGTTTGCCTTCCCGAAAGGAAATGAAATTTCCTTTCGGGAAGGCAAACGGAATCTTGCGAGCCCTTCAAAGGAAGGCTTTCAAACACTTGAGAAAGGAGATATCATCAAAAGAAATGCAGTTGAAAAAAAGGCCAAACAAATGGAAAATCGGGAGATATAGTTAGTACAAGAAGGTGGCCTGGGTTGAAATGAGGTGCAGTGCAAAGGACCAAAAGAGGCCAAAAGTAACCTCACAGCTGTTGCAAAAGCAGGGGAAAAATCAAAGAAATAGGCACTACTTGGATGGGAAGAAATGAGGGACATGGCATTGATACTTCATTTAAAAAAATTAAAAAGCAAAATTCGTGGCCAAAGCAAAAGAGATCAAAAGGCATGGCATGTCATCCAGTGCAGGGACATGCAGCACATACACCAAGGCTTGCATAAATTGATCCTCCGCGAAGCCAGAAATACAAAAGAAGGACTTAGAACCACTCTGGACTAGAGATACCAGCAAAGGAAATGAAATTGAAAATAAAAAAAAAAAAAAATTGGGAAATTTTGTGACTTCAAGTAAGTGGTCTGGGCAGAAATGAGGTGCAGTGCAAAGGACCAAAAGAGGCCAAAAGTAACCTCACAGCTGTTGCAAAAGCAGGGGAAAAATCAAAGAAGTAGGCACTACTTGGATGGGAAGAAATGAGGGACATGGCATGGACACTTAAAAATAAAAAGAAAAACATTAAAAAATCTTTGCCAGAGCAAAAGCCATCAAAAGGCATGGCATGTCATCCAGTGCAGGGACATGCAGCACATACACCAAGGCTTGCCTAAATTGATCCTCCGCGAAGCCAGAAATACAAAAGAAGGACTTAGAACCACTCTGGAATAGAGATACCAGCAAAGGAAATAAAATTGAAGAAAAAAAAAAAAAAAATTGGGAAATTTGGTGACTTCAAGGAAGTGGTCTGGGCAGAAATGAGGTGCAGTGCAAAGGACCAAAAGAGGCCAAAAGTAACCTCACAGCTGTTGCAAAAGCAGGGGAAAAACCAAGGATGCAGGCACTACTTGGATGGGAAGAAATGAGGGACATGGCATGGACACTTAAAAATAACAGAAAAAAATTAAAAAATCTTTGCCAGAGCAAAAGCCATCAAAAGGCATGGCATGCCATCCAGTGCAGGGACTTGCACCAAAGCTTGCCCAATTGGTCCCCAGTGAAATCGCAAGATTCCGTTTGCCTTCCCGAAAGGAAATGAAATTTCCTTTCGGGAAGGCAAACGGAATCTTGCGAGCCCTTCAAAGGAAGACTTTCAAACACTTGAGAAAGGAGATATCATCAAAAGAAATGCAGTTGAAAAAAAGGCCAAACAAATGGAAAATCGGGAGATATAGTTACAACAAGAAAGTGGTCTGGGCGGAAATGAGGTGCAGTGCAAAGGACCAAAAGAGGCCAAAAGTAACCTCACAGCCGTTGCAAAAGCAGGGGAAAAATCTAAGAAGTAGGCACTACTTGAATGGGAAGAAATAAGGGACAAGAAATTGAGACTACAAAAAAAGAAAAAAAAAAAAATTCATGGCCAAAGCAAAAGAGATCAAAAGGCATGGCATGTCATCCAGTGCAAGGACATGCAGCACATACACCAAGGCTTGCCTAAATTGATCCTCCGTGAAGCCAGAAATACAAAAGAAGGACCTACAAACACTCTGGAATAGAGATACCAGCAAAGGAAATGAAATTGAAGGAAAAAAAAAAAGAAATTGGGAATTTTGTGACTTCAAGAAAGTGGTCTGGGCAGAAATGAGGTGCAGTGCAAAGGACCAAAAGAGGCCAAAAGTAACCTCACAGCTGTTGCAAAAGCAGGGGAAAAATCAAAGAAGTAGGCACTACTTGAATGGGAAGAAATAAGGGACAAGAAATTGGGACTACAAAAAAAAAAAAAAAAAAAACAATTCGTGGACAAAGCAAAAGCCATCAAAAGGCATGGCATGTCATCCAGTGCAGGGACATGCAGCACATACACCAAGGCTTGCCTAAATTGATCCTCCGCGAAGCCAGAAATACAAAAGAAGGACTTAGAACCATTCTGGAAAAGAGATACCAGCAAAGGAAATGAAATTGAAGAAAAAAAAAAAAAAATTGGGAAATTTGGTGACTTCAAGGAAGTGGTCTGGGCAGAAATGAGGTGCAGTGCAAAGGATCAAAAGAGGCCAAAAGTAACCTCACAGCTGTTGCAAAAGCAGGGGAAAAACCAAGGATGCAGGCACTACTTGGATGGGAAGAAATGAGGCACATGGCATGGACACTTAAAAATAACAGAAAAAAATTAAAAAATCTTTGCCAGAGCAAAAGCCATCAAAAGGCATGGCATGCCATCCAGTGCAGGGACTTGCACCAAAGCTTGCCCAATTGGTCCCCATTGAAATCGCAAGATTCCGTTTGCCTTCCCGAAAGGAAATGAAATTTCCTTTCGGGAAGGCAAACGGAATCTTGTGAGCCCTTCAAAGGAAGGCTTTCAAACACTTGAGAAAGGAGATATCATCAAAAGAAATGCAGTTGAAAAAAAGGCCAAACAAATGGAAAATCGGGAGATATAGTTACTACAAGAAAGTGGTCTGGGCGGAAATGAGGTGCAGTGCAAAGGACCAAAAGAGGCCAAAAGTAACCTCACAGCTGTTGCAAAAGCAGGGGAAAAATCAAAGAAGTAGGCACTAATTGAATGGGAAGAAATAAGGGACAAGAAATTGAGACTACAAAAAAAGAAAAAAAAAAAAAAATTCATGGCCAAAGCAAAAGAGATCAAAAGGCATGGCATGTCATCCAGTGCAAGGACATGCAGCACATACACCAAGGCTTGCCTAAATTGATCCTCCGTGAAGCCAGAAATACAAAAGAAGGACCTACAAACACTCTGGAATAGAGATACCAGCAAAGGAAATGAAATTGAAGGAAAAAAAAAAAGAAATTGGGAATTTTGTGACTTCAAGAAAGTGGTCCGGGCAGAAATGAGGTGCAGTGCAAAGGACCAAAAGAGGCCAAAAGTAACCTCACAGCTGTTGCAAAAGCAGGGGAAAAAACAAGGATGCAGGCACTACTTGAATGGGAAGAAATGAGGGACATGGCATGGACACTTAAAAATAAAAAGAAAAACATTAAAAAATCTTTGCCAGAGCAAAAGCCATCAAAAGGCATGGCATGCCATCCAGTGCAGGGACTTGCACCAAAGCTTGCCCAATTGGTCCCCATTGAAATCGCAAGATTCCGTTTGCCTTCCCGAAAGGAAATGAAATTTCCTTTTGGGAAGGCAAACGGAATCTTGCGAGCCCTTCAAAGGAAGGCTTTCAAACACTTGAGAAAGGAGATATCATCAAAAGAAATGCAGTTGAAAAAAAGGCCAAACAAATGGAAAATCGGGGATATATAGTTACAAAAAGAAACTGGTCTGGGTGGAAATGAGGTGCAGTGCAAAGGACCAAAAGAGGCCAAAAGTAACCTCACAGCTGTTGCAAAAGCAGGGGAAAAATCAAAGAAGTAGGCACTACTTGAATGGGAAGAAATAAGGGACAAGAAATTGGGACTACAAAAAAAAAAAAAAAAAAAAAAAATTCGTAGCCAAAGCAAAAGAGATCAAAAGGCATGGCATGTCATCCAGTGCAGGGACATGCAGCACATACACCAAGGCTTGCCTAAATTGATCCTCCGCGAAGCCAGAAATACAAAAGAAGGACTTAGAACCACTCTGGAAAAGAGATACCAGCAAAGGAAATGAAATTGAAGAAAAAAAAAAAAAAGAAATTGGGAAATTTTGTGACTTCAAGAAAGTGGTCTGGGCAGAAATGAGGTGCAGTGCAAAGGATCAAAAGAGGCCAAAAGTAACCTCACAGCTGTTGCAAAAGCAGGGGAAAAATCAAAGAAGCAGGCACTACTTGGATGGGAAGAAATGAGGGACATGGCATGGACACTTAAAAATAAAAAGAAAAACATTAAAAAATCTTTGCCAGAGCAAAAGCCATCAAAAGGCATGGCATGCCATCCAGTGCAGGGACTTGCACCAAAGCTTGCCCAATTGGTCCCCATTGAAATCGCAAGATTCCGTTTGCCTTCCCGAAAGGAAATGAAATTTCCTTTCGGGAAGGCAAACGGAATCTTGTGAGCCCTTCAAAGGAAGGCTTTCAAACACTTGAGAAAGGAGATATCATCAAAAGAAATGCAGTTGAAAAAAAGGCCAAACAAATGGAAAATCGGGAGATATAGTTACTACAAGAAAGTGGTCTGGGCGGAAATGAGGTGCAGTGCAAAGGACCAAAAGAGGCCAAAAGTAACCTCACAGCTGTTGCAAAAGCAGGGGAAAAATCAAAGAAGTAGGCACTAATTGAATGGGAAGAAATAAGGGACAAGAAATTGAGACTACAAAAAAAGAAAAAAAAAAAAAAATTCATGGCCAAAGCAAAAGAGATCAAAAGGCATGGCATGTCATCCAGTGCAAGGACATGCAGCACATACACCAAGGCTTGCCTAAATTGATCCTCCGTGAAGCCAGAAATACAAAAGAAGGACCTACAAACACTCTGGAATAGAGATACCAGCAAAGGAAATGAAATTGAAGGAAAAAAAAAAAGAAATTGGGAATTTTGTGACTTCAAGAAAGTGGTCCGGGCAGAAATGAGGTGCAGTGCAAAGGACCAAAAGAGGCCAAAAGTAACCTCACAGCTGTTGCAAAAGCAGGGGAAAAAACAAGGATGCAGGCACTACTTGAATGGGAAGAAATGAGGGACATGGCATGGACACTTAAAAATAAAAAGAAAAACATTAAAAAATCTTTGCCAGAGCAAAAGCCATCAAAAGGCATGGCATGCCATCCAGTGCAGGGACTTGCACCAAAGCTTGCCCAATTGGTCCCCATTGAAATCGCAAGATTCCGTTTGCCTTCCCGAAAGGAAATGAAATTTCCTTTTGGGAAGGCAAACGGAATCTTGCGAGCCCTTCAAAGGAAGGCTTTCAAACACTTGAGAAAGGAGATATCATCAAAAGAAATGCAGTTGAAAAAAAGGCCAAACAAATGGAAAATCGGGGATATATAGTTACAAAAAGAAACTGGTCTGGGTGGAAATGAGGTGCAGTGCAAAGGACCAAAAGAGGCCAAAAGTAACCTCACAGCTGTTGCAAAAGCAGGGGAAAAATCAAAGAAGTAGGCACTACTTGAATGGGAAGAAATAAGGGACAAGAAATTGGGACTACAAAAAAAAAAAAAAAAAAAAAAAAATTCGTAGCCAAAGCAAAAGAGATCAAAAGGCATGGCATGTCATCCAGTGCAGGGACATGCAGCACATACACCAAGGCTTGCCTAAATTGATCCTCCGCGAAGCCAGAAATACAAAAGAAGGACTTAGAACCACTCTGGAAAAGAGATACCAGCAAAGGAAATGAAATTGAAGAAAAAAAAAAAAAAGAAATTGGGAAATTTTGTGACTTCAAGAAAGTGGTCTGGGCAGAAATGAGGTGCAGTGCAAAGGATCAAAAGAGGCCAAAAGTAACCTCACAGCTGTTGCAAAAGCAGGGGAAAAATCAAAGAAGCAGGCACTACTTGGATGGGAAGAAATGAGGGACATGGCATGGACACTTAAAAATAAAAAGAAAAACATTAAAAAATCTTTGCCAGAGCAAAAGCCATCAAAAGGCATGGCATGCCATCCAGTGCAGGGACTTGCACCAAAGCTTGCCCAATTGGTCCCCATTGAAATCGCAAGATTCCGTTTGCCTTCCCGAAAGGAAATGAAATTTCCTTTCGGGAAGGCAAACGGAATCTTGTGAGCCCTTCAAAGGAAGGCTTTCAAACACTTGAGAAAGGAGATATCATCAAAAGAAATGCAGTTGAAAAAAAGGCCAAACAAATGGAAAATCAGGAGATATAGTTACAACAAGAAAGTGGTCTGGGCGGAAATGAGGTGCAGTGCAAAGGACCAAAAGAGGCCAAAAGTAACCTCACAGCCGTTGCAAAAGCAGGGGAAAAATCAAAGAAGTAGGCACTACTTGAATGGGAAGAAATAAGGGACAAGAAATTGAGACTACAAAAAAAGAAAAAAAAAAAACAAATTCGTGGCCAAAGCAAAAGAGATCAAAAGGCATGGCATGTCATCCAGTGCAGGGACATGCGGCACATACACCAAGGCTTGCTTAAATTGATCTTCCTTGAAGCCAGAAATACAAAAGAAGGGCTTAGAACCATTCTGGAATAGAGATACCAGCAAAGGACATGAAATTGAAAATAAAAAACAAAACAAATTGGGAAATTTTGTGACTTCAAGGAAGTGGTCTGGGCAGAAATGAGGTGCAGTGCAAAGGACAAAAAGAGGCCAAAAGTAACCTCACAGCTGTTGCGAAAGCAGGGGAAAAAACAAGGATGCAGGCACTACTTGAATGGGAAGAAATGAGGGACATGGCATGGACACTTAAAAATAAAAAGAAAAACATTAAAAAATCTTTGCCAGAGCAAAAGCCATCAAAAGGCATGGCATGCCATCCAGTGCAGGGACTTGCACCAAAGCTTGCCCAATTGGTCCCCATTGAAATCGCAAGATTCCGTTTGCCTTCCCAAAAGGAAATGAAATTTCCTTTCGGGAAGGCAAACGGAATCTTGTGAGCCCTTCAAAGGAAGGCTTTCAAACACTTGAGAAAGGAGATATCATCAAAAGAAATGCAGTTGAAAAAAAGGCCAAAAAAATGGAAAATCGGGAGATATAGTTACTACAAGAAGGTGGTCTGGGCAGAAATGAGGTGAAGTGCAAAGGACCAAAAGAGGCCAAAAGTAACCTCACAGCCGTTGCAAAAGCAGGGGAAAAATCAAAGAAGTAGGCACTACTTGAATGGGAAGAAATAAGGGACAAGAAATTGAGACTACAAAAAAAGAAAAAAAAAAAAATTCGTGGCCAAAGCAAAAGAGATCAAAAGGCATGGCATGTCATCCAGTGCAGGGACATGCAGCACATACACCAAGGCTTGCCTAAATTGATCCTCCGCGAAGCCAGAAATACAAAAGAAGGACTTAGAACCACTCTGGAATAGAGATACCAGCAAAGGAAATGAAATTGAAGAAAAAAAAAAAAAAAGAAATTGGGAAATTTTGTGACTTCAAGAAAGTGGTCTGGGCAGAAATGAGGTGCAGTGCAAAGGATCAAAAGAGGACAAAAGTAACCTCACAGCTGTTGCAAAAGCAGGGGAAAAATCAAAGAAGTAGGCACTACTTGGATGGGAAGAAATGAGGGACATGGCATGGACACTTAAAAATAAAAAGAAAAACATTAAAAAATCTTTGCCAGAGCAAAAGCCATCAAAAGGCATGGCATGCCATCCAGTGCAGGGACTTGCACCAAAGCTTGCCCAATTGGTCCCCATTGAAATCGCAAGATTCCGTTTGCCTTCCCGAAAGGAAATGAAATTTCCTTTCGGGAAGGCAAACGGAATCTTGTGAGCCCTTCAAAGGAAGGCTTTCAAACACTTGAGAAAGGAGATATCATCAAAAGAAATGCAGTTGAAAAAAAGGCCAAACAAATGGAAAATCAGGAGATATAGTTACAACAAGAAAGTGGTCTGGGTTGAAATGAGGTGCAGTGCAAAGGGCCAAAAGAGGCCAAAAGTAACCTCACAGCCGTTGCAAAAGCAGGGGAAAAATCAAAGAAGTAGGCACTACTTGAATGGGAAGAAATAAGGGACAAGAAATTGAGACTACAAAAAAAGAAAAAAAAAAAAAAATTCGTGGCCAAAGCAAAAGAGATCAAAAGGCATGGCATGTCATCCAGTGCAGGGACATGCGGCACATACACCAAGGCTTGCTTAAATTGATCTTCCTTGAAGCCAGAAATACAAAAGAAGGGCTTAGAACCATTCTGGAATAGAGATACCAGCAAAGGAAATGAAATTGAAGAAAAAAAAAAAAAAGAAATTGGGAAATTTTGTGATTTCAAGAAAGTGGTCTGGGCAGAAATGAGGTGCAGTGCAAAGGACCAAAAGAGGCCAAAAGTAACCTCACAGCTGTTGCAAAAGCAGGGGAAAAATCAAAGAAGTAGGCACTACTTGGATGGGAAGAAATGAGGGACATGGCATTGATGCTTCATTTAAAAAAATTAAAAAGCAAAATTCGTGGCCAAAGCAAAAGAGATCAAAAGGCATGGCATGTCATCCAGTGCAGGGACATGCAGCACATACACCAAGGCTTGCCTAAATTGATCCTCCGCGAAGCCAGAAATACAAAAGAAGGACTTAGAACCACTCTGGAATAGAGATACCAGCAAAGGAAATGAAATTGAAGAAAAAAAAAAAAAAGGAATTGGGAAATTTTGTGACTTCAAGAAAGTGGTCTGGGCAGAAATGAGGTGCAGTGCAAAGGATCAAAAGAGGCCAAAAGTAACCTCACAGCTGTTGCAAAAGCAGGGGAAAAATCAAAGAAGTAGGCACTACTTGGATGGGAAGAAATGAGGGACATGGCATGGACACCTAAAAATAAAAAGAAAAACATTAAAAAATCTTTGCCAGAGCAAAAGCCATCAAAAGGCATGGCATGCCATCCAGTGCAGGGACTTGCACCAAAGCTTGCCCAATTGGTCCCCATTGAAATCGCAAGATTCCGTTTGCCTTCCCGAAAGGAAATGAAATTTCCTTTCGGGAAGGCAAACGGAATCTTGCGAGCCCTTCAAAGGAAGGCTTTCAAACACTTGAGAAAGGAGATATCATCAAAAGAAATGCAGTTGAAAAAAAGGCCAAACAAATGGAAAATCGGGATATATAGTTACAAAAAGAAACTGGTCTGGGTGGAAATGAGGTGCAGTGCAAAGGACCAAAAGAGGCCAAAAGTAACCTCACAGCCGTTGCAAAAGCAGGGGAAAAATCAAAGAAGTAGGCACTACTTGAATGGGAAGAAATAAGGGACAAGAAATTGAGACTAAAGAAAAAGAAAAAAAAAAAACAATTCGTGGCCAAAGCAAAAGAGATCAAAAGGCATGGCATGTCATCCAGTGCAGGGACATGCAGCACATACACCAAGGCTTGCCTAAATTGATCCTCCGCGAAGCCAGAAATACAAAAGAAGGACTTAGAACCACTCTGGAATAGAGATACCAGCAAAGGAAATGAAATTGAAGAAAAAAAAAAAAAAGAAATTGGGAAATTTTGTGATTTCAAGAAAGTGGTCTGGGCAGAAATGAGGTGCAGTGCAAAGGATCAAAAGAGGCCAAAATTAACCTCACAGCTGTTGCAAAAGCAGGGGAAAAATCAAAGAAGTAGGCACTACTTGGATGGGAAGAAATGAGGAACATGGCATGGACACTTAAAAATAAAAAGAAAAACATTAAAAAATCTTTGCCAGAGCAAAAGCCATCAAAAGGCATACCATGCTATCCAGTGCAGGGACTTGCACCAAAGCTTGCCCAATTGGTCCCCATTGAAATCGCAAGATTCCGTTTGCCTTCCCGAAAGGAAATGAAATTTCCTTTCGGGAAGGCAAACGGAATCTTGTGAGCCCTTCAAAGGAAGGCTTTCAAACACTTGAGAAAGGAGATATCATCAAAAGAAATGCAGTTGAAAAAAAGGCCAAACAAATGGAAAATCGGGAGATATAGTTACTACAAGAAGGTGGTCTGGGTGGAAATGAGGTGCAGTGCAAAGGACCAAAAGAGGCCAAAAGTAACCTCACAGCTGTTGCAAAAGCAGGGGAAAAATCAAAGAAGCAGGCACTACTTGGATGGGAAGAAATGAGGGACAAGAAATTGAGACTACAAATAAAGAAAAAAAAAAAAATTCGTGGCCAAAGCAAAAGAGATCAAAAGGCATGGCATGTCATCCAGTGCAGGGACATGCAGCACATACACCAAGGCTTGCTTAATTGATCTTCCTTGAAGCCAGAAATACAAAAGAAGGGCTTAGAACCATTCTGGAATAGAGATACCAGCAAAGGAAATGAAATTGAAGAAAAAAAAAAAAAAGAAATTGGGAAATTTTGTGATTTCAAGAAAGTGGTCTGGGCAGAAATGAGGTGCAGTGCAAAGGACCAAAAGAGGCCAAAAGTAACCTCACAGCTGTTGCAAAAGCAGGGGAAAAATCAAAGAAGTAGGCACTACTTGGATGGGAAGAAATGAGGGACATGGCATTGATGCTTCATTTAAAAAAATTAAAAAGCAAAATTCGTGGCCAAAGCAAAAGAGATCAAAAGGCATGGCATGTCATCCAGTGCAGGGACATGCAGCACATACACCAAGGCTTGCCTAAATTGATCCTCCGCAAAGCCAGAAATACAAAAGAAGGACTTAGAACCACTCTGGAAAAGAGATACCAGCAAAGGAAATGAAATTGAAGAAAAAAAAAAAAAAGAAATTGGGAAATTTTGTGACTTCAAGAAAGTGGTCTGGGCAGAAATGAGGTGCAGTGCAAAGGATCAAAAGAGGACAAAAGTAACCTCACAGCTGTTGCAAAAGCAGGGGAAAAATCAAAGAAGTAGGCACTACTTGGATGGGAAGAAATGAGGGACATGGCATGGACACTTAAAAATAAAAAGGAATAAATTAAAAAATCTTTGCCAGAGCAAAAGCCATCAAAAGGCATGGCATGCCATCCAGTGCAGGGACTTGCACCAAAGCTTGCCCAATTGGTCCCCATTGAAATCGCAAGATTCCGTTTGCCTTCCCGAAAGGAAATGAAATTTCCTTTCGGGAAGGCAAACGGAATCTTGTGAGCCCTTCAAAGGAAGGCTTTCAAACACTTGAGAAAGGAGATATCATCAAAAGAAATGCAGTTGAAAAAAAGGCCAAACAAATGGAAAATCAGGAGATATAGTTACAACAAGAAAGTGGTCTGGGCGGAAATGAGGTGCAGTGCAAAGGACCAAAAGAGGCCAAAAGTAACCTCACAGCCGTTGCAAAAGCAGGGGAAAAATCAAAGAAGTAGGCACTACTTGAATGGGAAGAAATAAGGGACAAGAAATTGAGACTACAAAAAAAGAAAAAAAAAAAAAAAATTCGTGGCCAAAGCAAAAGAGATCAAAAGGCATGGCATGTCATCCAGTGCAGGGACATGCGGCACATACACCAAGGCTTGCTTAAATTGATCTTCCTTGAAGCCAGAAATACAAAAGAAGGGCTTAGAACCATTCTGGAATAGAGATACCAGCAAAGGAAATGAAATTGAAAATAAAAAACAAAACAAATTGGGAAATTTTGTGACTTCAAGGAAGTGGTCTGGGCAGAAATGAGGTGCAGTGCAAAGGACAAAAAGAGGCCAAAAGTAACCTCACAGCTGTTGCGAAAGCAGGGGAAAAAACAAGGATGCAGGCACTACTTGAATGGGAAGAAATGAGGGACATGGCATGGACACTTAAAAATAAAAAGAAAAACATTAAAAAATCTTTGCCAGAGCAAAAGCCATCAAAAGGCATGGCATGCCATCCAGTGCAGGGACTTGCACCAAAGCTTGCCCAATTGGTCCCCATTGAAATCGCAAGATTCCGTTTGCCTTCCCAAAAGGAAATGAAATTTCCTTTCGGGAAGGCAAATGGAATCTTGTGAGCCCTTCAAAGGAAGGCTTTCAAACACTTGAGAAAGGAGATATCATCAAAAGAAATGCAGTTGAAAAAAAGGCCAAAAAAATGGAAAATCGGGAGATATAGTTACTACAAGAAGGTGGTCTGGGCAGAAATGAGGTGAAGTGCAAAGGACCAAAAGAGGCCAAAAGTAACCTCACAGCCGTGGCAAAAGCAGGGGAAAAATCAAAGAAGTAGGCACTACTTGAATGGGAAGAAATAAGGGACAAGAAATTGAGACTACAAAAAAAGAAAAAAAAAAAAATTCGTGGCCAAAGCAAAAGAGATCAAAAGGCATGGCATGTCATCCAGTGCAGGGACATGCAGCACATACACCAAGGCTTGCCTAAATTGATCCTCCGCGAAGCCAGAAATACAAAAGAAGGACTTAGAACCACTCTGGAATAGAGATACCAGCAAAGGAAATGAAATTGAAGAAAAAAAAAAAAAAAGAAATTGGGAAATTTTGTGATTTCAAGAAAGTGGTCTGGGCAGAAATGAGGTGCAGTGCAAAGGATCAAAAGAGGCCAAAAGTAACCTCACAGCTGTTGCAAAAGCAGGGGAAAAATCAAAGAAGTAGGCACTACTTGGATGGGAAGAAATGAGGGATATGGCATGGACACTTAAAAATAAAAAGAAAAACATTAAAAAATCTTTGCCAGAGCAAAAGCCATCAAAAGGCATGGCATGCCATCCAGTGCAGGGACTTGCACCAAAGCTTGCCCAATTGGTCCCCATTGAAATCGCAAGATTCCGTTTGCCTTCCCGAAAGGAAATGAAATTTCCTTTCGGGAAGGCAAACGGAATCTTGTGAGCCCTTCAAAGGAAGGCTTTCAAACACTTGAGAAAGGAGATATCATCAAAAGAAATGCAGTTGAAAAAAAGGCCAAACAAATGGAAAATCAGGAGATATAGTTACAACAAGAAAGTGGTCTGGGTTGAAATGAGGTGCAGTGCAAAGGGCCAAAAGAGGCCAAAAGTAACCTCACAGCTGTTGCAAAAGCAGGGGAAAAATCAAAGAAGTAGGCACTACTTGAATGGGAAGAAATAAGGGACAAGAAATTGAGACTACAAAAAAAGAAAAAAAAAAAAAAAATTCGTGGCCAAAGCAAAAGAGATCAAAAGGCATGGCATGTCATCCAGTGCAGGGACATGCGGCACATACACCAAGGCTTGCTTAAATTGATCTTCCTTGAAGCCAGAAATACAAAAGAAGGGCTTAGAACCATTCTGGAATAGAGATACCAGCAAAGGAAATGAAATTGAAGAAAAAAAAAAAAAAGAAATTGGGAAATTTTGTGATTTCAAGAAAGTGGTCTGGGCAGAAATGAGGTGCAGTGCAAAGGACCAAAAGAGGCCAAAAGTAACCTCACAGCTGTTGCAAAAGCAGGGGAAAAATCAAAGAAGTAGGCACTACTTGGATGGGAAGAAATGAGGGAGATGGCATTGATGCTTCATTTAAAAAAATTAAAAAGCAAAATTCGTGGCCAAAGCAAAAGAGATCAAAAGACATGGCATGTCATCCAGTGCAGGGACATGCAGCACATACACCAAGGCTTGCCTAAATTGATCCTCCGCAAAGCCAGAAATACAAAAGAAGGACTTAGAACCACTCTGGAATAGAGATACCAGCAAAGGAAATGAAATTGAAGAAAAAAAAAAAAAAGAAATTGGGAAATTTTGTGACTTCAAGAAAGTGGTCTGGGCAGAAATGAGGTGCAGTGCAAAGGACAAAAAGAGGCCAAAAGTAACCTCACAGCTGTTGCGAAAGCAGGGGAAAAAACAAGGATGCAGGCACTACTTGAATGGGAAGAAATGAGGGACATGGCATGGACACTTAAAAATAAAAAGAAAAACATTTAGAAATCTTTGCCAGAGCAAAAGCCATCAAAAGGCATGGCATGCCATCCAGTGCAGGGACTTGCACCAAAGCTTGCCCAATTGGTCCCCATTGAAATCGCAAGATTCCGTTTGCCTTCCCAAAAGGAAATGAAATTTCCTTTCGGGAAGGCAAATGGAATCTTGTGAGCCCTTCAAAGGAAGGCTTTCAAACACTTGAGAAAGGAGATATCATCAAAAGAAATGCAGTTGAAAATAAGGCCAAAAAAATGGAAAATCGGGAGATATAGTTACTACAAGAAGGTGGTCTGGGCAGAAATGAGGTGAAGTGCAAAGGACCAAAAGAGGCCAAAAGTAACCTCACAGCCGTGGCAAAAGCAGGGGAAAAATCAAAGAAGTAGGCACTACTTGAATGGGAAGAAATAAGGGACAAGAAATTGAGACTACAAAAAAAGAAAAAAAAAAAAATTCGTGGCCAAAGCAAAAGAGATCAAAAGGCATGGCATGTCATCCAGTGCAGGGACATGCAGCACATACACCAAGGCTTGCCTAAATTGATCCTCCGCGAAGCCAGAAATACAAAAGAAGGACTTAGAACCACTCTGGAATAGAGATACCAGCAAAGGAAATGAAATTGAAGAAAAAAAAAAAAAAAGAAATTGGGAAATTTTGTGATTTCAAGAAAGTGGTCTGGGCAGAAATGAGGTGCAGTGCAAAGGATCAAAAGAGGCCAAAAGTAACCTCACAGCTGTTGCAAAAGCAGGGGAAAAATCAAAGAAGTAGGCACTACTTGGATGGGAAGAAATGAGGGACATGGCATGGACACTTAAAAATAAAAAGAAAAACATTAAAAAATCTTTGCCAGAGCAAAAGCCATCAAAAGGCATGGCATGCCATCCAGTGCAGGGACTTGCACCAAAGCTTGCCCAATTGGTCCCCATTGAAATCGCAAGATTCCGTTTGCCTTCCCGAAAGGAAATGAAATTTCCTTTCGGGAAGGCAAACGGAATCTTGTGAGCCCTTCAAAGGAAGGCTTTCAAACACTTGAGAAAGGAGATATCATCAAAAGAAATGCAGTTGAAAAAAAGGCCAAACAAATGGAAAATCAGGAGATATAGTTACAACAAGAAAGTGGTCTGGGTTGAAATGAGGTGCAGTGCAAAGGGCCAAAAGAGGCCAAAAGTAACCTCACAGCCGTTGCAAAAGCAGGGGAAAAATCAAAGAAGTAGGCACTACTTGAATGGGAAGAAATAAGGGACAAGAAATTGAGACTACAAAAAAAGAAAAAAAAAAAAAAATTCGTGGCCAAAGCAAAAGAGATCAAAAGGCATGGCATGTCATCCAGTGCAGGGACATGCGGCACATACACCAAGGCTTGCTTAAATTGATCTTCCTTGAAGCCAGAAATACAAAAGAAGGGCTTAGAACCATTCTGGAATAGAGATACCAGCAAAGGAAATGAAATTGAAGAAAAAAAAAAAAAAGAAATTGGGAAATTTTGTGATTTCAAGAAAGTGGTCTGGGCAGAAATGAGGTGCAGTGCAAAGGACCAAAAGAGGCCAAAAGTAACCTCACAGCTGTTGCAAAAGCAGGGGAAAAATCAAAGAAGTAGGCACTACTTGGATGGGAAGAAATGAGGGACATGGCATTGATGCTTCATTTAAAAAAATTAAAAAGCAAAATTCGTGGCCAAAGCAAAAGAGATCAAAAGGCATGGCATGTCATCCAGTGCAGGGACATGCAGCACATACACCAAGGCTTGCCTAAATTGATCCTCCGCAAAGCCAGAAATACAAAAGAAGGACTTAGAACCACTCTGGAATAGAGATACCAGCAAAGGAAATGAAATTGAAGAAAAAAAAAAAAAGAAATTGGGAAATTTTGTGACTTCAAGAAAGTGGTCTGGGCAGAAATGAGGTGCAGTGCAAAGGACCAAAAGAGGCCAAAAGTAACCTCACAGCCGTTGCAAAAGCAGGGGAAAAATCAAAGAAGTAGGCACTACTTGAATGGGAAGAAATAAGGGACAAGAAATTGAGACTACAAAAAAAGAAAAAAAAAAAAAAAATTCGTGGCCAAAGCAAAAGAGATCAAAAGGCATGGCATGTCATCCAGTGCAGGGACATGCGGCACATACACCAAGGCTTGCTTAAATTGATCTTCCTTGAAGCCAGAAATACAAAAGAAGGGCTTAGAACCATTCTGGAATAGAGATACCAGCAAAGGACATGAAATTGAAAATAAAAAACAAAACAAATTGGGAAATTTTGTGACTTCAAGGAAGTGGTCTGGGCAGAAATGAGGTGCAGTGCAAAGGACAAAAAGAGGCCAAAAGTAACCTCACAGCTGTTGCGAAAGCAGGGGAAAAAACAAGGATGCAGGCACTACTTGAATGGGAAGAAATGAGGGACATGGCATGGACACTTAAAAATAAAAAGAAAAACATTAAAAAATCTTTGCCAGAGCAAAAGCCATCAAAAGGCATGGCATGCCATCCAGTGCAGGGACTTGCACCAAAGCTTGCCCAATTGGTCCCCATTGAAATCGCAAGATTCCGTTTGCCTTCCCAAAAGGAAATGAAATTTCCTTTCGGGAAGGCAAATGGAATCTTGTGAGCCCTTCAAAGGAAGGCTTTCAAACACTTGAGAAAGGAGATATCATCAAAAGAAATGCAGTTGAAAATAAGGCCAAAAAAATGGAAAATCGGGAGATATAGTTACTACAAGAAGGTGGTCTGGGCAGAAATGAGGTGAAGTGCAAAGGACCAAAAGAGGCCAAAAGTAACCTCACAGCCGTGGCAAAAGCAGGGGAAAAATCAAAGAAGTAGGCACTACTTGAATGGGAAGAAATAATGGACAAGAAATTGAGACTACAAAAAAAGAAAAAAAAAAAAATTCGTGGCCAAAGCAAAAGAGATCAAAAGGCATGGCATGTCATCCAGTGCAGGGACATGCAGCACATACACCAAGGCTTGCCTAAATTGATCCTCCGCGAAGCCAGAAATACAAAAGAAGGACTTAGAACCACTCTGGAATAGAGATACCAGCAAAGGAAATGAAATTGAAGAAAAAAAAAAAAAAAGAAATTGGGAAATTTTGTGATTTCAAGAAAGTGGTCTGGGCAGAAATGAGGTGCAGTGCAAAGGATCAAAAGAGGCCAAAAGTAACCTCACAGCTGTTGCAAAAGCAGGGGAAAAATCAAAGAAGTAGGCACTACTTGGATGGGAAGAAATGAGGGACATGGCATGGACACTTAAAAATAAAAAGAAAAACATTAAAAAATCTTTGCCAGAGCAAAAGCCATCAAAAGGCATGGCATGCCATCCAGTGCAGGGACTTGCACCAAAGCTTGCCCAATTGGTCCCCATTGAAATCGCAAGATTCCGTTTGCCTTCCCGAAAGGAAATGAAATTTCCTTTCGGGAAGGCAAACGGAATCTTGTGAGCCCTTCAAAGGAAGGCTTTCAAACACTTGAGAAAGGAGATATCATCAAAAGAAATGCAGTTGAAAAAAAGGCCAAACAAATGGAAAATCAGGAGATATAGTTACAACAAGAAAGTGGTCTGGGTTGAAATGAGGTGCAGTGCAAAGGGCCAAAAGAGGCCAAAAGTAACCTCACAGCCGTTGCAAAAGCAGGGGAAAAATCAAAGAAGTAGGCACTACTTGAATGGGAAGAAATAAGGGACAAGAAATTGAGACTACAAAAAAAGAAAAAAAAAAAAAAATTCGTGGCCAAAGCAAAAGAGATCAAAAGGCATGGCATGTCATCCAGTGCAGGGACATGCGGCACATACACCAAGGCTTGCTTAAATTGATCTTCCTTGAAGCCAGAAATACAAAAGAAGGGCTTAGAACCATTCTGGAATAGAGATACCAGCAAAGGAAATGAAATTGAAGAAAAAAAAAAAAAAGAAATTGGGAAATTTTGTGATTTCAAGAAAGTGGTCTGGGCAGAAATGAGGTGCAGTGCAAAGGACCAAAAGAGGCCAAAAGTAACCTCACAGCTGTTGCAAAAGCAGGGGAAAAATCAAAGAAGTAGGCACTACTTGGATGGGAAGAAATGAGGGACATGGCATTGATGCTTCATTTAAAAAAATTAAAAAGCAAAATTCGTGGCCAAAGCAAAAGAGATCAAAAGGCATGGCATGTCATCCAGTGCAGGGACATGCAGCACATACACCAAGGCTTGCCTAAATTGATCCTCCGCAAAGCCAGAAATACAAAAGAAGGACTTAGAACCACTCTGGAATAGAGATACCAGCAAAGGAAATGAAATTGAAGAAAAAAAAAAAAAGAAATTGGGAAATTTTGTGACTTCAAGAAAGTGGTCTGGGCAGAAATGAGGTGCAGTGCAAAGGACCAAAAGAGGCCAAAAGTAACCTCACAGCCGTTGCAAAAGCAGGGGAAAAATCAAAGAAGTAGGCACTACTTGGATGGGAAGAAATGAGGGACATGGCATGGACACTTAAAAATAAAAAGAAAAACATTAAAAAATCTTTGCCAGAGCAAAAGCCATCAAAAGGCATGGCATGCCATCCAGTGCAGGGACTTGCACCAAAGCTTGCCCAATTGGTCCCCATTGAAATCGCAAGATTCCGTTTGCCTTCCCAAAAGGAAATGAAATTTCCTTTCGGGAAGGCAAACGGAATCTTGCGAGCCCTTCAAAGGAAGGCTTTCAAACACTTGAGAAAGGAGATATCATCAAAAGAAATGCAGTTGAAAATAAGGCCAAAAAAATGGAAAATCGGGAGATATAGTTACAACAAGAAAGTGGTCTGGGCGGAAATGAGGTGCAGTGCAAAGGGCCAAAAGAGGCCAAAAGTAACCTCACAGCCGTTGCAAAAGCAGGGGAAAAATCAAAGAAGTAGGCACTACTTGAATGGGAAGAAATAAGGGACAAGAAATTGAGACTACAAAATAAGAAAAAAAAAAAAAATTCGTGGCCAAAGCAAAAGAGATCAAAAGGCATGGCATGTCATCCAGTGCAGGGACATGCAGCACATACACTAAGGCTTGCCTAAATTGATCCTCCTTGAAGCCAGAAATACAAAAGAAGGACCTACAAACACTCTGGAATAGAGGTATCAGCAAAAGAAATGAAATTGAAAATAAAAAACAAAACAAATTGGGAAATTTTGTGACTTCAAGGAAGTGGTCTGGGCAGAAATGAGGTGCAGTGCAAAGGACCAAAAGAGGCCAAAAGTAACCTCACAGCCGTTGCAAAAGCAGGGGAAAAACCAAGGATGCAGGCACTACTTGAATGGGAAGAAATGAGGGACATGGCATGGACACTTAAAAATAAAAAGAAAAACATTAAAAAATCTTTGCCAGAGCAAAAGCCATCAAAAGGCATGGCATGCCATCCAGTGCAGGGACTTGCACCAAAGCTTGCCCAATTGGTCCCCATTGAAATCGCAAGATTCCGTTTGCCTTCCCGAAAGGAAATGAAGTTTCCTTTCGGGAAGGCAAACGGAATCTTGCGAGCCCTTCAAAGGAAGGCTTTCAAACACTTGAGAAAGGAGATATCTTCAAAAGAAATGCAGTTGAAAAAAAGGCCAAACAAATGGAAAATCGGGAGATATAGTTACAACAAGAAAGTGGTCTGGGCAGAAATGAGGTGCAGTGCAAAGGACCAAAAGAGGCCAAAAGTAACCTCACAGCTGTTGCAAAAGCAGGGGAAAAATCAAAGAAGTAGGCACTACTTGAATGGGAAGAAATAAGGGACAGAAAATTGAGACTACAGAAAAAAAAAAAAAAAATTCGTGGCCAAAGCAAAAGAGATCAAAAGGCATGGCATGTCATCCAGTGCAGGGACATGCAGCACATACACCAAGGCTTGCATAAATTGATCCTCCGCGAAGCCAGAAATACAAAAGAAGGACCTACAAACACTCTGGAATAGAGGTACCAGCAAAGGAAATGAAATTGAAAATAAAAAACAAAACAAATTGGGAAATTTTGTGACTTCAAGTAAGTGGTCTGGGCAGAAATGAGGTGCAGTGCAAAGGACCAAAAGAGGCCAAAAGTAACCTCACAGTCGTTGCAAAAGCAGGGGAAAAACCAAGGATGCAGGCACTACTTGAATGGGAAGAAATGAGGGACATGGCATGGACACTTAAAAATAAAAAGAAAAACATTAAAAAATCTTTGCCAGAGCAAAAGCCATCAAAAGGCATGGCATGCCATCCAGTGCAGGGACTTGCACCAAAGCTTGCCCAATTGGTCCCCATTGAAATCGCAAGATTCCGTTTGCCTTCCCAAAAGGAAATGAAATTTCCTTTCGGGAAGGCAAATGGAATCTTGTGAGCCCTTCAAAGGAAGGCTTTCAAACACTTGAGAAAGGAGATATCATCAAAAGAAATGCAGTTGAAAAAAAGGCCAAAAAAATGGAAAATCGGGAGATATAGTTACTACAAGAAGGTGGTCTGGGCGGAAATGAGGTGAAGTGCAAAGGACCAAAAGAGGCCAAAAGTAACCTCACAGCCGTTGCAAAAGCAGGGGAAAAATCAAAGAAGTAGGCACTACTTGAATGGGAAGAAATAAGGGACAAGAAATTGAGACTACAAAAAAAGAAAAAAAAAAAAATTCGTGGCCAAAGCAAAAGAGATCAAAAGGCATGGCATGTCATCCAGTGCAGGGACATGCAGCACATACACCAAGGCTTGCCTAAATTGATCCTCCGCGAAGCCAGAAATACAAAAGAAGGACTTAGAACCACTCTGGAATAGAGATACCAGCAAAGGAAATGAAATTGAAGAAAAAAAAAAAAAAGAAATTGGGAAATTTTGTGACTTCAAGAAAGTGGTCCGGGCAGAAATGAGGTGCAGTGCAAAGGATCAAAAGAGGCCAAAAGTAACCTCACAGCTGTTGCAAAAGCAGGGGAAAAATCAAAGAAGTAGGCACTACTTGGATGGGAAGAAATGAGGGACATGGCATGGACACTTAAAAATAAAAAGAAAAACATTAAAAAATCTTTGCCAGAGCAAAAGCCATCAAAAGGCATGGCATGCCATCCAGTGCAGGGACTTGCACCAAAGCTTGCCCAATTGGTCCCCATTGAAATCGCAAGATTCCGTTTGCCTTCCCGAAAGGAAATGAAATTTCCTTTCGGGAAGGCAAACGGAATCTTGCGAGCCCTTCAAAGGAAGGCTTTCAAACACTTGAGAAAGGAGATATCATCAAAAGAAATGCAGTTGAAAAAAAGGCCAAACAAATGGAAAATCAGGAGATATAGTTACAACAAGAAAGTGGTCTGGGTTGAAATGAGGTGCAGTGCAAAGGGCCAAAAGAGGCCAAAAGTAACCTCACAGCCGTTGCAAAAGCAGGGGAAAAATCAAAGAAGTAGGCACTACTTGAATGGGAAGAAATAAGGGACAAGAAATTGAGACTACAAAAAAAGAAAAAAAAAAAAAAATTCGTGGCCAAAGCAAAAGAGATCAAAAGGCATGGCATGTCATCCAGTGCAGGGACATGCGGCACATACACCAAGGCTTGCTTAAATTGATCTTCCTTGAAGCCAGAAATACAAAAGAAGGGCTTAGAACCATTCTGGAAAAGAGATACCAGCAAAGGAAATGAAATTGAAGAAAAAAAAAAAAAAGAAATTGGGAAATTTTGTGATTTCAAGAAAGTGGTCTGGGCAGAAATGAGGTGCAGTGCAAAGGACCAAAAGAGGCCAAAAGTAACCTCACAGCTGTTGCAAAAGCAGGGGAAAAATCAAAGAAGTAGGCACTACTTGGATGGGAAGAAATGAGGGACATGGCATTGATGCTTCATTTAAAAAAATTAAAAAGCAAAATTCGTGGCCAAAGCAAAAGAGATCAAAAGGCATGGCATGTCATCCAGTGCAGGGACATGCAGCACATACACCAAGGCTTGCCTAAATTGATCCTCCGCGAAGGCAGAAATACAAAAGAAGGACTTAGAACCACTCAGGAATAGAGATACCAGCAAAGGAAATGAAATTGAAGAAAAAAAAAAAAAAGAAATTGGGAAATTTTGTGACTTCAAGAAAGTGGTCTGGGCAGAAATGAGGTGCAGTGCAAAGGATCAAAAGAGGCCAAAAGTAACCTCACAGCTGTTGCAAAAGCAGGGGAAAAATCAAAGAAGTAGGCACTACTTGGATGGGAAGAAATGAGGGACATGGCATGGACACCTAAAAATAAAAAGAAAAACATTAAAAAATCTTTGCCAGAGCAAAAGCCATCAAAAGGCATGGCATGCCATCCAGTGCAGGGACTTGCACCAAAGCTTGCCCAATTGGTCCCCATTGAAATCGCAAGATTCCGTTTGCCTTCCCGAAAGGAAATGAAATTTCCTTTCGGGAAGGCAAACGGAATCTTGCGAGCCCTTCAAAGGAAGGCTTTCAAACACTTGAGAAAGGAGATATCATCAAAAGAAATGCAGTTGAAAAAAAGGCCAAACAAATGGAAAATCGGGATATATAGTTACAAAAAGAAACTGGTCTGGGTGGAAATGAGGTGCAGTGCAAAGGACCAAAAGAGGCCAAAAGTAACCTCACAGCCGTTGCAAAAGCAGGGGAAAAATCAAAGAAGTAGGCACTACTTGAATGGGAAGAAATAAGGGACAAGAAATTGAGACTAAAGAAAAAGAAAAAAAAAAAACAATTCGTGGCCAAAGCAAAAGAGATCAAAAGGCATGGCATGTCATCCAGTGCAGGGACATGCAGCACATACACCAAGGCTTGCCTAAATTGATCCTCCGCGAAGCCAGAAATACAAAAGAAGGACTTAGAACCACTCTGGAATAGAGATACCAGCAAAGGAAATGAAATTGAAGAAAAAAAAAAAAAAAGAAATTGGGAAATTTTGTGATTTCAAGAAAGTGGTCTGGGCAGAAATGAGGTGCAGTGCAAAGGATCAAAAGAGGCCAAAATTAACCTCACAGCTGTTGCAAAAGCAGGGGAAAAATCAAAGAAGTAGGCACTACTTGGATGGGAAGAAATGAGGGACATGGCATGGACACTTAAAAATAAAAAGAAAAACATTAAAAAATCTTTGCCAGAGCAAAAGCCATCAAAAGGCATATCATGCTATCCAGTGCAGGGACTTGCACCAAAGCTTGCCCAATTGGTCCCCATTGAAATCGCAAGATTCCGTTTGCCTTCCCGAAAGGAAATGAAATTTCCTTTCGGGAAGGCAAACGGAATCTTGCGAGCCCTTCAAAGGAAGGCTTTCAAACACTTGAGAAAGGAGATATCATCAAAAGAAATGCAGTTGAAAAAAAGGCCAAACAAATGGAAAATCGGGAGATATAGTTACTACAAGAAGGTGGTCTGGGCAGAAATGAGGTGCAGTGCAAAGGACAAAAGAGGCCAAAAGTAACCTCACAGCTCTTGCGAAAGCAGGGGAAAAAACAAGGATGCAGGCACTACTTGAATGGGAAGAAATAAGGGACAAGAAATTGAGACTACAAAAAAAGAAAAAAAAAAAAAATTCGTGGCCAAAGCAAAAGAGATCAAAAGGCATGGCATGTCATCCAGTGCAGGGACATGCAGCACATACACCAAGGCTTGCCTAAATTGATCCTCCGCGAAGCCAGAAATACAAAAGAAGGACTTAGAACCACTCTGGAATAGAGATACCAGCAAAGGAAATGAAATTGAAGAAAAAAAAAAAAGAAATTGGGAAATTTTGTGATTTCAAGAAAGTGGTCTGGGCAGAAATGAGGTGCAGTGCAAAGGAACAAAAGAGGCCAAAAGTAACCTCACAGCTGTTGCAAAAGCAGGGGAAAAATCAAAGAAGTAGGCACTACTTGGATGGGAAGAAATGAGGGACATGGCATTGATACTTCATTTAAAAAAATTAAAAAGCAAAATTCGTGGCCAAAGCAAAAGAGATCAAAAGGCATGGCATGTCATCCAGTGCAGGGACATGCAGCACATACACCAAGGCTTGCCTAAATTGATCCTCCGCGAAGCCAGAAATACAAAAGAAGGACTTAGAACCATTCTGGAAAAGAGATACCAGCAAAGGAAATGAAATTGAAGAAAAAAAAAAAAAAGAAATTGGGAAATTTTGTGACTTCAAGGAAGTGGTCTGGGCAGAAATGAGGTGCAGTGCAAAGGACCAAAAGAGGCCAAAAGTAACCTCACAGCCGTTGCAAAAGCAGGGGAAAAACCAAGGATGCAGGCACTACTTGGATGGGAAGAAATGAGGGACATGGCATGGACACTTAAAAATAAAAAGAAAAACATTAAAAAATCTTTGCCAGAGCAAAAGCCATCAAAAGGCATGGCATGCCATCCAGTACAGGGACTTGCACCAAAGCTTGCCCAATTGGTCCCCATTGAAATCGCAAGATTCCGTTTGCCTTCCCGAAAGGAAATGAAATTTCCTTTCGGGAAGGCAAACGGAATCTTGCGAGCCCTTCAAAGGAAGGCTTTCAAACACTTGAGAAAGGAGATATCTTCAAAAGAAATGCAGTTGAAAAAAAGGCCAAAAAAATGGAAAATCGGGAGATATAGTTACTACAAGGAGGTGGTCTGGGTGGAAATGAGGTGCAGTGCAAAGGACCAAAAGAGGCCAAAAGTAACCTCACAGCCGTTGCAAAAGCAGGGGAAAAATCAAAGAAGTAGGCACTACTTGAATGGGAAGAAATAAGGGACAAGAAATTGAGACTACAAAAAAAGAAAAAAAAAAAAAATTCGTGGCCAAAGCAAAAGAGATCAAAAGGCATGGCATGTCATCCAGTGCAGGGACATGCAGCACATACACCAAGGCTTGCCTAAATTGATCCTCCGCGAAGCCAGAAATACAAAAGAAGGACTTAGAACCACTCTGGAATAGAGATACCAGCAAAGGAAATGAAATTGAAGAAAAAAAAAAAAAGAAATTGGGAAATTTTGTGATTTCAAGAAAGAGGTCTGGGCAGAAATGAGGTGCAGTGCAAAGGAACAAAAGAGGCCAAAAGTAACCTCACAGCTGTTGCAAAAGCAGGGGAAAAATCAAAGAAGTAGGCACTACTTGGATGGGAAGAAATGAGGGACATGGCATTGATACTTCATTTAAAAAAATTAAAAAGCAAAATTCGTGGCCAAAGCAAAAGAGATCAAAAGGCATGGCATGTCATCCAGTGCAGGGACATTCAGCACATACACCAAGGCTTGCATAAATTGATCCTCCGCGAAGCCAGAAATACAAAAGAAGGACTTAGAACCATTCTGAAAAAGAGATACCAGCAAAGGAAATGAAATTGAAGAAAAAAAAAAAAGAAATTGGGAAATTTGGTGACTTCAAGGAAGTGGTCTGGGCAGAAATGAGGTGCAGTGCAAAGGACCAAAAGAGGCCAAAAGTAACCTCACAGCTGTTGCAAAAGCAGGGAAAAAATCAAAGAAGTAGGCACTACTTGAATGGGAAGAAATAAGGGACAAGAAATTGAGACTACAAAAAAAGAAAAAAAAAAAAAAATTCGTGGCCAAAGCAAAAGAGATCAAAAGGCATGGCATGTCATCCAGTGCAGGGACATGCAGCACATACACCAAGGCTTGCCTAAATTGATCCTCCGCGAAGCCAGAAATACAAAAGAAGGACTTAGAACCATTCTGGAAAAGAGATACCAGCAAAGGAAATGAAATTGAAGAAAAAAAAAAAAAGAAATTGGGAAATTTTGTGACTTCAAGAAAGTGGTCTGGGCAGAAATGAGGTGCAGTGCAAAGGACCAAAAGAGGCCAAAAGTAACCTCACAGCCGTTGCAAAAGCAGGGGAAAAACCAAGGATGCAGGCACTACTTGAATGGGAAGAAATGAGGGACATGGCATGGACACTTAAAAATAAAAAGAAAAACATTAAAAAATCTTTGCCAGAGCAAAAGCCATCAAAAGGCATGGCAAGCCATCCAGTGCAGGGACTTGCACCAAAGCTTGCCCAATTGGTCCCCATTGAAATCGCAAGATTCCGTTTGCCTTCCCGAAAGGAAATGAAATTTCCTTTCGGGAAGGCAAACGGAATCTTGCGAGCCCTTCAAAGGAAGGCTTTCAAACACTTGAGAAAGGAGATATCATCAAAAGAAATGCAGTTGAAAAAAAGGCCAAAAAAATGGAAAATCGGGAGATATAGTTACTAAAAGAAGGTGGTCTGGGTGGAAATGAGGTGAAGTGCAAAGGACCAAAAGAGGCCAAAAGTAACCTCACAGCTGTTGCAAAAGCAGGGGAAAAATCAAAGAAATAGGCACTACTTGGATGGGAAGAAATGAGGGACATGGCATTGATACTTCATTTAAAAAAATTAAAAAGCAAAATTCGTGGCCAAAGCAAAAGAGATCAAAAGGCATGGCATGTCATCCAGTGCAGGGACATGCAGCACATACACCAAGGCTTGCATAAATTGATCCTCCGCGAAGCCAGAAATACAAAAGAAGGACTTAGAACCACTCTGGAATAGAGATACCAGCAAAGGAAATGAAATTGAAGGAAAAAAAAAAAGAAATTGGGAATTTTGTGACTTCAAGAAAGTGGTCTGGGCAGAAATGAGATGCAGTGCAAAGGACCAAAAGAGGCCAAAAGTAACCTCACAGCTGTTGCAAAAGCAGGGGAAAAATCAAAGAAGTAGGCACTACTTGAATGGGAAGAAATAAGGGACAAGAAATTGGGACTACAAAAAAAAAAAAAAAAAAAAAACAATTCGTGGCCAAAGCAAAAGAGATCAAAAGGCATGGCATGTCATCCAGTGCAGGGACATGCAGCACATACACCAAGGCTTGCCTAAATTGATCCTCCGCGAAGCCAGAAATACAAAAGATGGACTTAGAACCATTCTGGAAAAGAGATACCAGCAAGGGAAATAAAATTGAAGAAAAAAAAAAAAAAATTGGGAAATTTGGTGACTTCAAGGAAGTGGTCTGGGCAGAAATGAGGTGCAGTGCAAAGGACCAAAAGAGGCCAAAAGTAACCTCACAGCTGTTGCAAAAGCAGGGGAAAAATCAAAGAAGTAGGCACTACTTGGATGGGAAGAAATGAGGGACATGGCATTGATGCTTCATTTAAAAAAATTAAAAAGCAAAATTCGTGGCCAAAGCAAAAGAGATCAAAAGGCATGGCATGTCATCCAGTGCAGGGACATGCTGCACATACACCAAGGCTTGCATAAATTGATCCTCCGCGAAGCCAGAAATACAAAAGAAGGACTTAGAACCATTCTGGAAAAGAGATACCAGCAAAGGAAATGAAATTGAAGAAAAAAAAAAAAGAAATTGGGAAATTTTGTGACTTCAAGAAAGTGGTCTGGGCAGAAATGAGGTGCAGTGCAAAGGACCAAAAGAGGCTAAAAGTAACCTCACAGCCGTTGCAAAAGCAGGGGAAAAATCAAAGAAGTAGGCACTACTTGAATGGGAAGAAAAAAGGGACAAGAAATTGAGACTACAAAATAAGAAAAAAAAAAAAAAATTCGTGGCCAAAGCAAAAGAGATCAAAAGGCATGGCATGTCATCCAGTGCAGGGACATGCAGCACATACACCAAGGCTTGCCTAAATTGATCCTTCTTGAAGCCAGAAATACAAAAGAAGGACCTACAAACACTCTGGAATAGAGGTATCAGCAAAAGAAATGAAATTGAAAATAAAAAAAAAAACAAATTGGGAAATTTTGTGACTTCAAGGAAGTGGTCTGGGCAGAAATGAGGTGCAGTGCAAAGGACCAAAAGAGGCTAAAAGTAACCTCACAGCCGTTGCAAAAGCAGGGGAAAAACCAAGGATGCAGGCACTACTTGAATGGGAAGAAATGAGGGACATGGCATGGACACTTAAAAATAAAAAGAAAAACATTAAAAAATCTTTGCCAGAGCAAAAGCCATCAAAAGGCATGGCATGCCATCCAGTGCAGGGACTTGCACCAAAGCTTGCCCAATTGGTCCCCATTGAAATCGCAAGATTCCGTTTGCCTTCCCGAAAGGAAATGAAATTTCCTTTCGGGAAGGCAAACGGAATCTTGCGAGCCCTTCAAAGGAAGGCTTTCAAACACTTGAGAAAGGAGATATCATCAAAAGAAATGCAGTTGAAAAAAAGGCCAAAAAAATGGAAAATCGGGAGATATTGTTACAACAAGAAAGTGGTCTGGGCGGAAATGAGGTGCAGTGCAAAGGACCAAAAGAGGCCAAAAGTAACCTCACAGCTGTTGCAAAAGCAGGGGAAAAATCAAAGAAATAGGCACTACTTGGATGGGAAGAAATGAGGGACATGGCATTGATACTTCATTTAAAAAAATTAAAAAGCAAAATTCGTGGCCAAAGCAAAAGAGATCAAAAGGCATGGCATGTCATCCAGTGCAGGGACATGCAGCACATACACCAAGGCTTGCATAAATTGATCCTCCGCGAAGCCAGAAATACAAAAGAAGGACTTAGAACCACTCTGGAATAGAGATACCAGCAAAGGAAATGAAATTGAAAATAAAAAAAAAAAAAATTGGGAAATTTTGTGACTTCAAGTAAGTGGTCTGGGCAGAAATGAGGAGCAGTGCAAAGGACCAAAAGAGGCCAAAAGTAACCTCACAGCTGTTGCAAAAGCAGGGGAAAAATCAAAGAAGTAGGCACTACTTGGATGGGAAGAAATGAGGGACATGGCATGGACACTTAAAAATAAAAAGAAAAACATTAAAAAATCTTTGCCAGAGCAAAAGCCATCAAAAGGCATGGCATGTCATCCAGTGCAGGGACATGCAGCACATACACCAAGGCTTGCCTAAATTGATCCTCCGCGAAGCCAGAAATACAAAAGAAGGACTTAGAACCATTCTGGAAAAGAGATACCAGCAAAGGAAATGAAATTGAAGAAAAAAAAAAAAGAAATTGGGAAATTTTGTGACTTCAAGAAAGTGGTCTGGGCAGAAATGAGGTGCAGTGCAAAGGACCAAAAGAGGCCAAAAGTAACCTCACAGCCGTTGCAAAAGCAGGGGAAAAATCAAAGAAGTAGGCACTACTTGGATGGGAAGAAATGAGGGACATGGCATGGACACTTAAAAATAAAAAGAAAAACATTAAAAAATCTTTGCCAGAGCAAAAGCCATCAAAAGGCATGGCATGCCATCCAGTGCAGGGACTTGCACCAAAGCTTGCCCAATTGGTCCCCATTGAAATCGCAAGATTCCGTTTGCCTTCCCGAAAGGAAATGAAATTTCCTTTCGGGAAGGCAAACGGAATCTTGCGAGCCCTTCAAAGGAAGGCTTTCAAACACTTGAGAAAGGAGATATCATCAAAAGAAATGCAGTTGAAAATAAGGCCAAAAAAATGGAAAATCGGGAGATATAGTTACAACAAGAAAGTGGTCTGGGCGGAAATGAGGTGCAGTGCAAAGGAACAAAAGAGGCCAAAAGTAACCTCACAGCCGTTGCAAAAGCAGGGGAAAAATCAAAGAAGTAGGCACTACTTGAATGGGAAGAAAAAAGGGACAAGAAATTGAGACTACAAAAAAAGAAAAAAAAAAAAAATTCGTGGCCAAAGCAAAAGAGATCAAAAGGCATGGCATGTCATCCAGTGCAGGGACATGCGGCACATACACCAAGGCTTGCTTAAATTGATCTTCCTTGAAGCCAGAAATACAAAAGAAGGGCTTAGAACCATTCTGGAATAGAGATACCAGCAAAGGACATGAAATTGAAAATAAAAAACAAAACAAATTGGGAAATTTTGTGACTTCAAGGAAGTGGTCTGGGCAGAAATGAGGTGCAGTGCAAAGGACAAAAAGAGGCCAAAAGTAACCTCACAGCTGTTGCGAAAGCAGGGGAAAAAACAAGGATGCAGGCACTACTTGAATGGGAAGAAATGAGGGACATGGCATGGACACTTAAAAATAAAAAGAAAAACATTAAAAAATCTTTGCCAGAGCAAAAGCCATCAAAAGGCATGGCATGCCATCCAGTGCAGGGACTTGCACCAAAGCTTGCCCAATTGGTCCCCATTGAAATCGCAAGATTCCGTTTGCCTTCCCAAAAGGAAATGAAATTTCCTTTCGGGAAGGCAAATGGAATCTTGTGAGCCCTTCAAAGGAAGGCTTTCAAACACTTGAGAAAGGAGATATCATCAAAAGAAATGCAGTTGAAAAAAAGGCCAAAAAAATGGAAAATCGGGAGATATAGTTACTACAAGAAGGTGGTCTGGGCAGAAATGAGGTGAAGTGCAAAGGACCAAAAGAGGCCAAAAGTAACCTCACAGCCGTTGCAAAAGCAGGGGAAAAATCAAAGAAGTAGGCACTACTTGAATGGGAAGAAATAAGGGACAAGAAATTGAGACTACAAAAAAAGAAAAAAAAAAAAATTCGTGGCCAAAGCAAAAGAGATCAAAAGGCATGGCATGTCATCCAGTGCAGGGACATGCAGCACATACACCAAGGCTTGCCTAAATTGATCCTCCGCGAAGCCAGAAATACAAAAGAAGGACTTAGAACCACTCTGGAATAGAGATACCAGCAAAGGAAATGAAATTGAAGAAAAAAAAAAAAAAGAAATTGGGAAATTTTGTGACTTCAAGAAAGTGGTCCGGGCAGAAATGAGGTGCAGTGCAAAGGATCAAAAGAGGCCAAAAGTAACCTCACAGCTGTTGCAAAAGCAGGGGAAAAATCAAAGAAGTAGGCACTACTTGGATGGGAAGAAATGAGGGACATGGCATGGACACTTAAAAATAAAAAGAAAAACATTAAAAAATCTTTGCCAGAGCAAAAGCCATCAAAAGGCATGGCATGCCATCCAGTGCAGGGACTTGCACCAAAGCTTGCCCAATTGGTCCCCATTGAAATCGCAAGATTCCGTTTGCCTTCCCGAAAGGAAATGAAATTTCCTTTCGGGAAGGCAAACGGAATCTTGCGAGCCCTTCAAAGGAAGGCTTTCAAACACTTGAGAAAGGAGATATCATCAAAAGAAATGCAGTTGAAAAAAAGGCCAAACAAATGGAAAATCAGGAGATATAGTTACAACAAGAAAGTGGTCTGGGTTGAAATGAGGTGCAGTGCAAAGGGCCAAAAGAAGCCAAAAGTAACCTCACAGCCGTTGCAAAAGCAGGGGAAAAATCAAAGAAGTAGGCACTACTTGAATGGGAAGAAATAAGGGACAAGAAATTGAGACTACAAAAAAAAAAAAAAAAAAAAAATTCGTGGCCAAAGCAAAAGAGATCAAAAGGCATGGCATGTCATCCAGTGCAGGGACATGCGGCACATACACCAAGGCTTGCTTAAATTGATCCTTCTTGAAGCCAGAAATACAAAAGAAGGGCTTAGAACCATTCTGGAATAGAGATACCAGCAAAGGAAATGAAATTGAAGAAAAAAAAAAAAAAGAAATTGGGAAATTTTGTGATTTCAAGAAAGTGGTCTGGGCAGAAATGAGGTGCAGTGCAAAGGACCAAAAGAGGCCAAAAGTAACCTCACAGCTGTTGCAAAAGCAGGGGAAAAATCAAAGAAGCAGGCACTACTTGGATGGGAAGAAATGAGGGACATGGCATTGATGCTTCATTTAAAAAAATTAAAAAGCAAAATTCGTGGCCAAAGCAAAAGAGATCAAAAGGCATGGCATGTCATCCAGTGCAGGGACATGCAGCACATACACCAAGGCTTGCCTAAATTGATCCTCCGCGAAGCCAGAAATACAAAAGAAGGACTTAGAACCACTCTGGAATAGAGATACCAGCAAAGGAAATGAAATTGAAGAAAAAAAAAAAAAAGAAATTGGGAAATTTTGTGACTTCAAGAAAGTGGTCTGGGCAGAAATGAGGTGCAGTGCAAAGGATCAAAAGAGGCCAAAAGTAACCTCACAGCTGTTGCAAAAGCAGGGGAAAAATCAAAGAAGTAGGCACTACTTGGATGGGAAGAAATGAGGGACATGGCATGGACACTTAAAAATAAAAAGAAAAACATTAAAAAATCTTTGCCAGAGCAAAAGCCATCAAAAGGCATATCATGCTATCCAGTGCAGGGACTTGCACCAAAGCTTTCCCAATTGGTCCCCATTGAAATCGCAAGATTCCGTTTGCCTTCCCGAAAGGAAATGAAATTTCCTTTCGGGAAGGCAAACGGAATCTTGCGAGCCCTTCAAAGGAAGGCTTTCAAACACTTGAGAAAGGAGATATCATCAAAAGAAATGCAGTTGAAAAAAAGGCCAAACAAATGGAAAATCGGGAGATATAGTTACTACAAGAAGGTGGTCTGGGTGGAAATGAGGTGCAGTGCAAAGGACCAAAAGAGGCCAAAAGTAACCTCACAGCTGTTGCAAAAGCAGGGGAAAAATCAAAGAAGCAGGCACTACTTGGATGGGAAGAAATGAGGGACAAGAAATTGAGACTACAAATAAAGAAAAAAAAAAAAAATTTGTGGCCAAAGCAAAAGAGATCAAAAGGCATGGCATGTCATCCAGTGCAGGGACATGCAGCACATACACCAAGGCTTGCCTAAATTGATCCTCCGCGAAGCCAGAAATACAAAAGAAGGACTTAGAACCACTCTGGAATAGAGATACCAGCAAAGGAAATGAAATTGAAGAAAAAAAAAAAAAAAAGAAATTGGGAAATTTTGTGATTTCAAGAAAGTGGTCTGGGCAGAAATGAGGTGCAGTGCAAAGGACCAAAAGAGGCCAAAAGTAACCTCACAGCTGTTGCAAAAGCAGGGGAAAAATCAAAGAAGCAGGCACTACTTGGATGGGAAGAAATGAGGGACATGGCATTGATGCTTCATTTAAAAAAATTAAAAAGCAAAATTCGTGGCCAAAGCAAAAGAGATCAAAAGGCATGGCATGTCATCCAGTGCAGGGACATGCAGCACATACACCAAGGCTTGCCTAAATTGATCCTCCGCGAAGCCAGAAATACAAAAGAAGGACTTAGAACCACTCTGGAATAGAGATACCAGCAAAGGAAATGAAATTGAAGAAAAAAAAAAAAAAGAAATTGGGAAATTTTGTGACTTCAAGAAAGTGGTCTGGGCAGAAATGAGGTGCAGTGCAAAGGATCAAAAGAGGCCAAAATTAACCTCACAGCTGTTGCAAAAGCAGGGGAAAAATCAAAGAAGTAGGCACTACTTGGATGGGAAGAAATGAGGGACATGGCATGGACACTTAAAAATAAAAAGAAAAACATTAAAAAATCTTTGCCAGAGCAAAAGCCATCAAAAGGCATATCATGCTATCCAGTGCAGGGACTTGCACCAAAGCTTTCCCAATTGGTCCCCATTGAAATCGCAAGATTCCGTTTGCCTTCCCGAAAGGAAATGAAATTTCCTTTCGGGAAGGCAAACGGAATCTTGCGAGCCCTTCAAAGGAAGGCTTTCAAACACTTGAGAAAGGAGATATCATCAAAAGAAATGCAGTTGAAAAAAAGGCCAAACAAATGGAAAATCGGGAGATATAGTTACTACAAGAAGGTGGTCTGGGTGGAAATGAGGTGCAGTGCAAAGGACCAAAAGAGGCCAAAAGTAACCTCACAGCTGTTGCAAAAGCAGGGGAAAAATCAAAGAAGCAGGCACTACTTGGATGGGAAGAAATGAGGGACAAGAAATTGAGACTACAAATAAAGAAAAAAAAAAAAAATTTGTGGCCAAAGCAAAAGAGATCAAAAGGCATGGCATGTCATCCAGTGCAGGGACATGCAGCACATACACCAAGGCTTGCCTAAATTGATCCTCCGCGAAGCCAGAAATACAAAAGAAGGACTTAGAACCACTCTGGAATAGAGATACCAGCAAAGGAAATGAAATTGAAGAAAAAAAAAAAAAAAAGAAATTGGGAAATTTTGTGATTTCAAGAAAGTGGTCTGGGCAGAAATGAGGTGCAGTGCAAAGGACCAAAAGAGGCCAAAAGTAACCTCACAGCTGTTGCAAAAGCAGGGGAAAAATCAAAGAAGTAGGCACTACTTGGATGGGAAGAAATGAGGGACATGGCATTGATGCTTCATTTAAAAAAATTAAAAAGCAAAATTCGTGGCCAAAGCAAAAGAGATCAAAAGGCATGGCATGTCATCCAGTGCAGGGACATGCAGCACATACACCAAGGCTTGCCTAAATTGATCCTCCGCGAAGCCAGAAATACAAAAGAAGGACTTAGAACCACTCTGGAATAGAGATACCAGCAAAGGAAATGAAATTGAAGAAAAAAAAAAAAAAAGAAATTGGGAAATTTTGTGACTTCAAGAAAGTGGTCTGGGCAGAAATGAGGTGCAGTGCAAAGGACCAAAAGAGGCCAAAAGTAACCTCACAGCCGTTGCAAAAGCAGGGGAAAAATCAAAGAAGTAGGCACTACTTGGATGGGAAGAAATGAGGGACATGGCATGGACACCTAAAAATAAAAAGAAAAACATTAAAAAATCTTTGCCAGAGCAAAAGCCATCAAAAGGCATGGCACGCCCTCCAGTGCAGGGACTTGCACCAAAGCTTGCCCAATTGGTCCCCATTGAAATCGCAAGATTCCGTTTGCCTTCCCGAAAGGAAATGAAATTTCCTTTCGGGAAGGCAAACGGAATCTTGCGAGCCCTTCAAAGGAAGGCTTTCAAACACTTGAGAAAGGAGATATCATCAAAAGAAATGCAGTTGAAAATAAGGCCAAAAAAATGGAAAATCGGGAGATATAGTTACAACAAGAAAGTGCTCTGGGCGGAAATGAGGTGCAGTGCAAAGGAACAAAAGAGGCCAAAAGTAACCTCACAGCCGTTGCAAAAGCAGGGGAAAAATCAAAGAAGTAGGCACTACTTGAATGGGAAGAAATGAGGGACAAGAAATTGAGACTACAAAATAAGAAAAAAAAAAAAAATTCGTGGCCAAAGCAAAAGAGATCAAAAGGCATGGCATGTCATCCAGTGCAGGGACATGCAGCACATACACCAAGGCTTGCCTAAATTGATCCTCCGCGAAGCCAGAAATACAAAAGAAGGACTTAGAACCACTCTGGAATAGAGATACCAGCAAAGGAAATGAAATTGAAGAATAAAAAAAAAAACAAATTGGGAAATTTTGTGATTTCAAGAAAGTGGTCTGGGCGGAAATGAGGTGCAGTGCAAAGGACCAAAAGAGGCCAAAAGTAACCTCACAGCTGTTGCAAAAGCAGGGGAAAAATCAAAGAAGTAGGCACTACTTGGATGGGAAGAAATGAGGGACATGGCATTGATGCTTCATTTAAAAAAATTAAAAAGCAAAATTCGTGGCCAAAGCAAAAGAGATCAAAAGGCATGGCATGTCATCCAGTGCAGGGACATGCAGCACATACACCAAGGCTTGCCTAAATTGATCCTCCGCGAAGCCAGAAATACAAAAGAAGGACTTAGAACCACTCTGGAATAGAGATACCAGCAAAGGAAATGAAATTGAAGAAAAAAAAAAAAAAAGAAATTGGGAAATTTTGTGACTTCAAGAAAGTGGTCTGGGCAGAAATGAGGTGCAGTGCAAAGGACCAAAAGAGGCCAAAAGTAACCTCACAGCCGTTGCAAAAGCAGGGGAAAAATCAAAGAAGTAGGCACTACTTGGATGGGAAGAAATGAGGGACATGGCATGGACACTTAAAAATAAAAAGAAAAACATTAAAAAATCTTTGCCAGAGCAAAAGCCATCAAAAGGCATGGCACGCCATCCAGTGCAGGGACTTGCACCAAAGCTTGCCCAATTGGTCCCCATTGAAATCGCAAGATTCCGTTTGCCTTCCCGAAAGGAAATGAAATTTCCTTTCGGGAAGGCAAACGGAATCTTGCGAGCCCTTCAAAGGAAGGCTTTCAAACACTTGAGAAAGGAGATATCATCAAAAGAAATGCAGTTGAAAATAAGGCCAAAAAAATGGAAAATCGGGAGATATAGTTACAACAAGAAAGTGGTCTGGGCGGAAATGAGGTGCAGTGCAAAGGAACAAAAGAGGCCAAAAGTAACCTCACAGCCGTTGCAAAAGCAGGGGAAAAATCAAAGAAGTAGGCACTACTTGAATGGGAAGAAATAAGGGACAAGAAATTGAGACTACAAAAAAAGAAAAAAAAAAAAAATTCGTGGCCAAAGCAAAAGAGATCAAAAGGCATGGCATGTCATCCAGTGCAGGGACATGCAGCACATACACCAAGGCTTGCCTAAATTGATCCTTCTTGAAGCCAGAAATACAAAAGAAGGACCTACAAACACTCTGGAATAGAGGTATCAGCAAAAGAAATGAAATTGAAAATAAAAAAAAAAACAAATTGGGAAATTTTGTGACTTCAAGGAAGTGGTCTGGGCAGAAATGAGGTGCAGTGCAAAGGACCAAAAGAGGCTAAAAGTAACCTCACAGCCGTTGCAAAAGCAGGGGAAAAACCAAGGATGCAGGCACTACTTGAATGGGAAGAAATGAGGGACATGGCATGGACACTTAAAAATAAAAAGAAAAACATTAAAAAATCTTTGCCAGAGCAAAAGCCGTCAAAAGGCATGGCATGCCATCCAGTGCAGGGACTTGCACCAAAGCCTGCCCAATTGGTCCCCATTGAAATCGCAAGATTCCGTTTGCCTTCCCGAAAGGAAATGAAGTTTCCTTTCGGGAAGGCAAACGGAATCTTGCGAGCCCTTCAAAGGAAGGCTTTCAAACACTTGAGAAAGGAGATATCTTCAAAAGAAATGCAGTTGAAAAAAAGGCCAAACAAATGGAAAATCGGGAGATATAGTTACAACAAGAAAGTGGTCTGGGCAGAAATGAGGTGCAGTGCAAAGGACCAAAAGAGGCCAAAAGTAACCTCACAGCTGTTGCAAAAGCAGGGGAAAAATCAAAGAAGTAGGCACTACTTGAATGGGAAGAAATAAGGGACAGAAAATTGGGACTACAAAAAAAAAAAAAAAAAAAAAAATTCGTGGCCAAAGCAAAAGAGATCAAAAGGCATGGCATGTCATCCAGTGCAGGGACATGCAGCACATACACCAAGGCTTGCATAAATTGATCCTCCGCGAAACCAGAAATACAAAAGAAGGACCTACAAACACTCTGGAATAGAGGTACCAGCAAAGGAAATGAAATTGAAAATAAAAAACAAAACAAATTGGGAAATTTTGTGACTTCAAGTAAGTGGTCTGGGCAGAAATGAGGTGCAGTGCAAAGGACAAAAAGAGGCCAAAAGTAACCTCACAGCTCTTGCGAAAGCAGGGGAAAAAACAAGGATGCAGGCACTACTTGAATGGGAAGAAATAAGGGACAAGAAATTGAGACTACAAAAAAAGAAAAAAAAAAAAAATTCGTGGCCAAAGCAAAAGAGATCAAAAGGCATGGCATGTCATCCAGTGCAGGGACATGCAGCACATACACCAAGGCTTGCCTAAATTGATCCTCCGCGAAGCCAGAAATACAAAAGAAGGACTTAGAACCACTCTGGAATAGAGATACCAGCAAAGGAAATGAAATTGAAGAAAAAAAAAAAAAAGAAATTGGGAAATTTTGTGACTTCAAGAAAGTGGTCTGGGCAGAAATGAGGTGCAGTGCAAAGGATCAAAAGAGGCCAAAAGTAACCTCACAGCTGTTGCAAAAGCAGGGGAAAAATCAAAGAAGTAGGCACTACTTGAATGGGAAGAAATGAGGGACATGGCATGGACACTTAAAAATAAAAAGAAAAACATTAAAAAATCTTTGCCAGAGCAAAAGCCATCAAAAGGCATGGCATGCCATCCAGTGCAGGGACTTGCACCAAAGCTTGCCCAATTGGTCCCCATTGAAATCGCAAGATTCCGTTTGCCTTCCCGAAAGGAAATGAAATTTCCTTTCGGGAAGGCAAACGGAATCTTGCGAGCCCTTCAAAGGAAGGCTTTCAAACACTTGAGAAAGGAGATATCATCAAAAGAAATGCAGTTGAAAAAAAGGCCAAACAAATGGAAAATCGGGAGATATAGTTAGTACAAGAAGGTGGCCTGGGTTGAAATGAGGTGCAGTGCAAAGGACCAAAGGAGGCCAAAAGTAACCTCACAGCTGTTGCAAAAGCAGGGGAAAAATCAAAGAAATAGGCACTACTTGGATGGGAAGAAATGAGGGACATGGCATTGATACTTCATTTAAAAAAATTAAAAAGCAAAATTCGTGGCCAAAGCAAAAGAGATCAAAAGGCATGGCATGTCATCCAGTGCAGGGACATGCAGCACATACACCAAGGCTTGCCTAAATTGATCCTCCGCGAAGCCAGAAATACAAAAGAAGGACTTAGAACCACTCTGGAATAGAGATACCAGCAAAGGAAATGAAATTGAAGGAAAAAAAAAAAGAAATTGGGAATTTTGTGACTTCAAGTAAGTGGTCTGGGCAGAAATGAGATGCAGTGCAAAGGACCAAAAGAGGCCAAAAGTAACCTCACAGCTGTTGCAAAAGCAGGGGAAAAATCAAAGAAGTAGGCACTACTTGAATGGGAAGAAATAAGGGACAAGAAATTGGGACTACAAAAAAAAAAAAAAAAAAAAACAATTCGTGGCCAAAGCAAAAGAGATCAAAAGGCATGGCATGTCATCCAGTGCAGGGACATGCAGCACATACACCAAGGCTTGCCTAAATTGATCCTCCGCGAAGCCAGAAATACAAAAGAAGGACTTAGAACCATTCTGGAAAAGAGATACCAGCAAAGGAAATAAAATTGAAGAAAAAAAAAAAAAAATTGGGAAATTTGGTGACTTCAAGGAAGTGGTCTGGGTGGAAATGAGGTGCAGTGCAAAGGACCAAAAGAGGCCAAAAGTAACCTCACAGCTGTTGCAAAAGCAGGGGAAAAATCAAAGAAGTAGGCACTACTTGGATGGGAAGAAATGAGGGACATGGCATTGATGCTTCATTTAAAAAAATTAAAAAGCAAAATTCGTGGCCAAAGCAAAAGAGATCAAAAGGCATGGCATGTCATCCAGTGCAGGGACATGCAGCACATACACCAAGGCTTGCATAAATTGATCCTCCGCGAAGCCAGAAATACAAAAGAAGGACTTAGAACCATTCTGGAAAAGAGATACCAGCAAAGGAAATGAAATTGAAGAAAAAAAAAAAAGAAATTGGGAAATTTTGTGACTTCAAGAAAGTGGTCTGGGCAGAAATGAGGTGCAGTGCAAAGGACCAAAAGAGGCTAAAAGTAACCTCACAGCCGTTGCAAAAGCAGGGGAAAAATCAAAGAAGTAGGCACTACTTGAATGGGAAGAAAAAAGGGACAAGAAATTGAGACTACAAAATAAGAAAAAAAAAAAAAATTCGTGGCCAAAGCAAAAGAGATCAAAAGGCATGGCATGTCATCCAGTGCAGGGACATGCAGCACATACACCAAGGCTTGCCTAAATTGATCCTCCGCGAAGCCAGAAATACAAAAGAAGGACCTACAAACACTCTGGAATAGAGGTATCAGCAAAAGAAATGAAATTGAAAATAAAAAAAAAAACAAATTGGGAAATTTTGTGACTTCAAGGAAGTGGTCTGGGCAGAAATGAGGTGCAGTGCAAAGGACCAAAAGAGGCTAAAAGTAACCTCACAGCCGTTGCAAAAGCAGGGGAAAAACCAAGGATGCAGGCACAACTTGAATGGGAAGAAATGAGGGACATGGCATGGACACTTAAAAATAAAAAGAAAAACATTAAAAAATCTTTGCCAGAGCAAAAGCCATCAAAAGGCATGGCATGCCATCCAGTGCAGGGACTTGCACCAAAGCTTGCCCAATTGGTCCCCATTGAAATCGCAAGATTCCGTTTGCCTTCCCGAAAGGAAATGAAATTTCCTTTCGGGAAGGCAAACGGAATCTTGCGAGCCCTTCAAAGGAAGGCTTTCAAACACTTGAGAAAGGAGATATCATCAAAAGAAATGCAGTTGAAAAAAAGGCCAAAAAAATGGAAAATCGGGAGATATTGTTACAACAAGAAAGTGGTCTGGGCGGAAATGAGGTGCAGTGCAAAGGACCAAAAGAGGCCAAAAGTAACCTCACAGCTGTTGCAAAAGCAGGGGAAAAATCAAAGAAATAGGCACTACTTGGATGGGAAGAAATGAGGGACATGGCATTGATACTTCATTTAAAAAAATTAAAAAGCAAAATTCGTGGCCAAAGCAAAAGAGATCAAAAGGCATGGCATGTCATCCAGTGCAGGGACATGCAGCACATACACCAAGGCTTGCATAAATTGATCCTCCGCGAAGCCAGAAATACAAAAGAAGGACTTAGAACCACTCTGGAATAGAGATACCAGCAAAGGAAATGAAATTGAAAATAAAAAAAAAAAAAATTGGGAAATTTTGTGACTTCAAGTAAGTGGTCTGGGCAGAAATGAGGTGCAGTGCAAAGGACCAAAAGAGGCCAAAAGTAACCTCACAGCTGTTGCAAAAGCAGGGGAAAAATCAAAGAAGTAGGCACTACTTGGATGGGAAGAAAAAAGGGACAAGAAATTGAGACTACAAAATAAGAAAAAAAAAAAAAATTCGTGGCCAAAGCAAAAGAGATCAAAAGGCATGGCATGTCATCCAGTGCAGGGACATGCAGCACATACACCAAGGCTTGCCTAAATTGATCCTCCGCGAAGCCAGAAATACAAAAGAAGGACCTACAAACACTCTGGAATAGAGGTATCAGCAAAAGAAATGAAATTGAAAATAAAAAAAAAAACAAATTGGGAAATTTTGTGACTTCAAGGAAGTGGTCTGGGCAGAAATGAGGTGCAGTGCAAAGGACCAAAAGAGGCTAAAAGTAACCTCACAGCCGTTGCAAAAGCAGGGGAAAAACCAAGGATGCAGGCACAACTTGAATGGGAAGAAATGAGGGACATGGCATGGACACTTAAAAATAAAAAGAAAAACATTAAAAAATCTTTGCCAGAGCAAAAGCCATCAAAAGGCATGGCATGCCATCCAGTGCAGGGACTTGCACCAAAGCTTGCCCAATTGGTCCCCATTGAAATCGCAAGATTCCGTTTGCCTTCCCGAAAGGAAATGAAATTTCCTTTCGGGAAGGCAAACGGAATCTTGCGAGCCCTTCAAAGGAAGGCTTTCAAACACTTGAGAAAGGAGATATCATCAAAAGAAATGCAGTTGAAAAAAAGGCCAAAAAAATGGAAAATCGGGAGATATTGTTACAACAAGAAAGTGGTCTGGGCGGAAATGAGGTGCAGTGCAAAGGACCAAAAGAGGCCAAAAGTAACCTCACAGCTGTTGCAAAAGCAGGGGAAAAATCAAAGAAATAGGCACTACTTGGATGGGAAGAAATGAGGGACATGGCATTGATACTTCATTTAAAAAAATTAAAAAGCAAAATTCGTGGCCAAAGCAAAAGAGATCAAAAGGCATGGCATGTCATCCAGTGCAGGGACATGCAGCACATACACCAAGGCTTGCATAAATTGATCCTCCGCGAAGCCAGAAATACAAAAGAAGGACTTAGAACCACTCTGGAATAGAGATACCAGCAAAGGAAATGAAATTGAAAATAAAAAAAAAAAAAATTGGGAAATTTTGTGACTTCAAGTAAGTGGTCTGGGCAGAAATGAGGTGCAGTGCAAAGGACCAAAAGAGGCCAAAAGTAACCTCACAGCTGTTGCAAAAGCAGGGGAAAAATCAAAGAAGTAGGCACTACTTGGATGGGAAGAAATGAGGGACATGGCATGGACACTTAAAAATAAAAAGAAAAACATTAAAAAATCTTTGCCAGAGCAAAAGCCATCAAAAGGCATGGCATGTCATCCAGTGCAGGGACATGCAGCACATACACCAAGGCTTGCCTAAATTGATCCTCCGCGAAGCCAGAAATACAAAAGAAGGACTTAGAACCATTCTGGAAAAGAGATACCAGCAAAGGAAATAAAATTGAAGAAAAAAAAAAAAAAATTGGGAAATTTGGTGACTTCAAGGAAGTGGTCTGGGCAGAAATGAGGTGCAGTGCAAAGGACCAAAAGAGGCCAAAAGTAACCTCACAGCTGTTGCAAAAGCAGGGGAAAAACCAAGGATGCAGGCACTACTTGGATGGGAAGAAATGAGGGACATGGCATGGACACTTAAAAATAAAAAGAAAAACATTAAAAAATCTTTGCCAGAGCAAAAGCCATCAAAAGGCATGGCATGCCATCCAGTGCAGGGACTTGCACCAAAGCTTGCCCAATTGGTCCCCATTGAAATCGCAAGATTCCGTTTGCCTTCCCGAAAGGAAATGAAGTTTCCTTTCGGGAAGGCAAACGGAATCTTGCGAGCCCTTCAAAGGAAGACTTTCAAACACTTGAGAAAGGAGATATCATCAAAAGAAATGCAGTTGAAAAAAAGGCCAAACAAATGGAAAATCGGGAGATATAGTTACAACAAGAAAGTGGTCTGGGGGGAAATGAGGTGCAGTGCAAAGGACCAAAAGAGGCCAAAAGTAACCTCACAGCCGTTGCAAAAGCAGGTGAAAAATCAAAGAAGTAGGCACTACTTGAATGGGAAGAAATAAGGGACAAGAAATTGAGACTACAAAAAAAGAAAAAAAAAAAAATTCATGGCCAAAGCAAAAGAGATCAAAAGGCATGGCATGTCATCCAGTGCAAGGACATGCAGCACTGTCACCGACATGTTTTAGGAAAAATCCTTTCCTTAGGATTTTTCCCTCCTGAGAAGCTGAGAGGCCTCAGGAACAAACTGTAAACAATTCTTATCTGCTGCTGTGGAATGCAACAGGGAGAATCTGTGATTGGACTCATCTGGTTGTTTGGAATTAACGCCCAATCACAGTTCACCTGTCCAGACTGTCTTGGTCCGAGACAAGCCTTTGTTATTCCTTCCTTTCTTATTCTTAGCTTAGCCTTCTGATGAAATCTTTTCTCTCTGTTCTTTTAGTATAGTTTTAATATATTTTCTATCATAAAATAATAAACCTAGCTTGCTGATACATGGAGTCAACTTTCTCGTCTCTTCCTTCATCCTGGGACCCTTGTGGACAATACTACAAATGGTGACCCCGAGTGAAAAAAGGAGCACCACCACAGAAGGTGAACACCGAGGACAGAACTGACAGATGGTACCTCGAGTGAAGGAATCACCACAATTGGACCCTGAGTGAGGAAGAATTCTTCATTTGGCTGGCCGCAGAGAGAACCTTTTGAAAAGTCTCCGAGACAAGATGTCCAGAAGTCTTTGCAGCACAGAGCAGTCTGCCGAAGCCCAGAGGACACTGTCACAAGGTACTGTTTACACTTCCCTTCCTGAAAATGCTTCCCTTCTTACAAGGCAGATTCGGATCTGGACAAGGGTGCCTACGGAGGCGGAGGTTCCATTCTCTCCCTCAGAGGAGAAACTTATTGGCCTCTGGCAAAAATGGGGTCATGAGGACAGAATTCCTATGCTGAAGATACATTTCTATGAGTTTTTCAGGTGGGCAAAGCACCATGGCTTTTTCACTGATGTGCTGTATGCCCTTGATTCATACATATGGGAATGCATGGAATTCATTATCCGAGACCTTTTTTACCGGGGACTTGGATTTCCTCGGGTTTATCCGTCATTCAGAACTCTCTTCCCAGTTTTGAAACGGAAAGCGTCTACATATCAGTGGATTGCGGATTGCCGAGGTATGTCTCCCTTCTCGCTGGCGCTGGCAAGAGGGGAACCAGTGCAAATCCACAGCCTGCAGGTTCCCAGCCCCCCCGAATCGCGGCGGGGGGGCGAAGTTTTGCCCGCGACAGAAGAAAAGTTTTTTTCTGCGCCTTTGGAGCATGCTCCGACGGAACCGCCTCCCCCGCCTTGCTGCTCTCAGGGGGGAGGTGAGTTGGCTCCACCGCCCGAGCCGGAGCCGCGGGCCCCACCCCAACCCGCCCCGCAGGAGGTGCCAGTCCCCGCGGCCCCTCCCGCGGCACCGCCTCAGCCCGGACCGGACCCGTCGCCTCCAGCGGAGTTTGTCGGCGTTCCCGTGGCAGAAGCACCGCCTCCCGGGGCTTCGCCCGAGTTGCTAGGCGACGCACTCGACAGCAATCGCCAAGAGCTCGCGACTGCACTGCCGCTCCCGAAGCAAAGTGAGACAACAGTGCAGGCGGCACCAGTGGGCGCGGGCCCCGCGCCCCTGCCGCCCCCCGCGGCTGTCCCGCCGCCTCCCGTGTCGGCTCCGCCGGCTTTGCTGTCTGCGCCCGCGATGCAGCTTCCGGTACCCGGAGAAGACGCGGCTGCTGTCCCCAGCCCGGCGGGGGTCGATGCCGCGCCGCCCGCGCCGGTCGAATCCGCGTTCGACCCTCCAGCAGAGCCCGTGAGGGCTCCGAACGCGGCGGCTCCGCCTTTGCCTGCCATGCCAGTGGAGGAGGCTGAGGTTGAGAACCACCAAGCGGAACCATCATTGGAGTCGCCCGTGGCCCCGCCGCTCCCCGCGGCGGCCACCGCGGCGCCTGCGATCAGCCTGGATTCCCCCCCGAGCTTTTCGGGCTGTCCCGAGGCTGCCCCTGCGGGGGGAGCTGGGACAGGGGAAGGGGATGCCGGTCTGCCCCTCCGTGGGGGGGTTGTGGCTCGACAGCTGATTGCGGGCTCAGCCCGTCTGCCTGCTTTCAAACTCAGCGTTTTTCGCGGGCCGGTTCGGGTTTGGTTCGGAGGTTCCCGTTGGGGGTTGGAATGCCTGACTCCCCCTGCGCACCCCAGCACCGTGGGGGAGGTGGCTCCTGAGCCTTCTGCTTCTGGTCCCCAGCCCGCAGGGAGTGGGGGTGGTACCGAGGGGCAGAAAGGAGGAACACCTTTTGCATTTGCGTTGCAGAGGCAGGAGAAACAGTGGAAAGTGAGCGTCGCTCAATTGCTCTGGGGACAAAGCACCCCCAGATCTAGGGTGATGATCCCTGAGAAAGCTTCTCTTCCCCAGCTGCTGGTGTGCACCGGTTCAGAGGGGATGAAGCGTTCGGTCACTCGTGCTGCCCAGGCATTGGCAGCAGAGTGCCGGGTTGTGAGACCACAGAGCCCGCTCCGCGGGCCGGGTCTGGGCCGTTTGGCTCTGTTCCCTGGGCCAGGGCCTCCGCCCGGCCAGCGGCTGTTTGGTTCGGGGGCTTTGCTTCCCCCGTCAGGACCTGGGCCACCGTTCTGTAGGCCAGGTCTGGGATCCCTGATCCTTCCACGAGGACCTGGACCACCGTTCTGTAGGCCAGGTCTGGGGTCCCTGTTCCTTCCACGAGGGCCAGGGCCCCCGCAGAGCCTCAGTGGCTCCTCTCTGCTGCTGCTCTTTCGTAAAAAAAAAAAAAAAAAAAAAAAAAAAAAAAAAAAAAAAAAAAAAAAAGAGTTGAAAGAGCTAGCAGCTCAAAAAGCATTGAAAAGCCAAGCAAGCCTGTTTCAGGACAAAAAGGGACTTTCAGCAATGTCAGAGAGGAACATCTTCAGTTTGGACTTTCCCTGAAACTCAGCTGTTTGGACTTGAAGCAATGAACTTTCTTTTCATTGTTTTTGCATTTTCTTATATCTTAAGATTGTTTTGGTGTGTGATGTAATTTGATGTTTTGCAGATGAAGAATTTCCCTGACGGTTCCACATCAGCACTGATTGATGTTTTGATTGGCAACATTAAGCCTCTCAGGTGCTTGTTCTTTCCTCTGCATGGCCCAGCAGATGAAATTGCAAACACTTTTCCTTTTAATTTATTTAAAATAAAAAGGGTGAGATGTCACCGACATGTTTTAGGAAAAATCCTTTCCTTAGGATTTTTCCCTCCTGAGAAGCTGAGAGGCCTCAGGAACAAACTGTAAACAATTCTTATCTGCTGCTGTGGAATGCAACAGGGAGAATCTGTGATTGGACTCATCTGGTTGTTTGGAATTAACGCCCAATCACAGTTCACCTGTCCAGACTGTCTTGGTCCGAGACAAGCCTTTGTTATTCCTTCCTTTCTTATTCTTAGCTTAGCCTTCTGATGAAATCTTTTCTCTCTGTTCTTTTAGTATAGTTTTAATATATTTTCTATCATAAAATAATAAACCTAGCTTGCTGATACATGGAGTCAACTTTCTCGTCTCTTCCTTCATCCTGGGACCCTTGTGGACAATACTACACAGCACATACACCAAGGCTTGCCTAAATTGATCCTCCGCGAAGCCAGAAATACAAAAGAAGGACCTACAAACACTCTGGAATAGAGATACCAGCAAAGGAAATGAAATTGAAGGAAAAAAAAAAAGAAATTGGGAATTTTGTGACTTCAAGAAAGTGGTCTGGGCAGAAATGAGGTGCAGTGCAAAGGACCAAAAGAGGCCAAAAGTAACCTCACAGCTGTTGCAAAAGCAGGGGAAAAATCAAAGAAGTAGGCACTACTTGAATGGGAAGAAATAAGGTACAAGAAATTGGGACTACAAAAAAAAAAAAAAAAAAAACAATTCGTGGCCAAAGCAAAAGAGATCAAAAGGCATGGCATGTCATCCAGTGCAGGGACATGCAGCACATACACCAAGGCTTGCCTAAATTGATCCTCCGCGAAGCCAGAAATACAAAAGAAGGACTTAGAACCATTCTGGAAAAGAGATACCAGCAAAGGAAATGAAATTGAAGAAAAAAAAAAAAGAAATTGGGAAATTTTGTGACTTCAAGAAAGTGGTCTGGGCAGAAATGAGGTGCAGTGCAAAGGATCAAAAGAGGCCAAAAGTAACCTCACAGCCGTTGCAAAAGCAGGGGAAAAATCAAAGAAGTAGGCACTACTTGGATGGGAAGAAATGAGGGACATGGCATGGACACTTAAAAATAAAAAGAAAAACATTAAAAAATCTTTGCCAGAGCAAAAGCCATCAAAAGGCATGGCATGCCATCCAGTGCAGGGACTTGCACCAAAGCTTGCCCAATTGGTCCCCATTGAAATCGCAAGATTCCGTTCGCCTTCCCGAAAGGAAATGAAATTTCCTTTCGGGAAGGCGAACGGAATCTTGCGAGCCCTTCAAAGGAAGGCTTTCAAACACTTGAGAAAGGAGATATCATCAAAAGAAATGCAGTTGAAAATAAGGCCAAAAAAATGGAAAATCGGGAGATATAGTTACAACAAGAAAGTGGTCTGGGCGGAAATGAGGTGCAGTGCAAAGGAACAAAAGAGGCCAAAAGTAACCTCACAGCCGTTGCAAAAGCAGGGGAAAAATCAAAGAAGTAGGCACTACTTGAATGGGAAGAAAAAAGGGACAAGAAATTGAGACTACAAAATAGGAAAAAAAAAAAAAATTCGTGGCCAAAGCAAAAGAGATCAAAAGGCATGGCATGTCATCCAGTGCAGGGACATGCGGCACATACACCAAGGCTTGCTTAAATTGATCTTCCTTGAAGCCAGAAATACAAAAGAAGGGCTTAGAACCATTCTGGAATAGAGATACCAGCAAAGGACATGAAATTGAAAATAAAAAACAAAACAAATTGGGAAATTTTGTGACTTCAAGGAAGTGGTCTGGGCAGAAATGAGGTGCAGTGCAAAGGACAAAAAGAGGCCAAAAGTAACCTCACAGCTGTTGCGAAAGCAGGGGAAAAAACAAGGATGCAGGCACTACTTGAATGGGAAGAAATGAGGGACATGGCATGGACACTTAAAAATAAAAAGAAAAACATTAAAAAATCTTTGCCAGAGCAAAAGCCATCAAAAGGCATGGCATGCCATCCAGTGCAGGGACTTGCACCAAAGCTTGCCCAATTGGTCCCCATTGAAATCGCAAGATTCCGTTTGCCTTCCCGAAAGGAAATGAAGTTTCCTTTCGGGAAGGCAAACGGAATCTTGCGAGCCCTTCAAAGGAAGGCTTTCAAACACTTGAGAAAGGAGATATCTTCAAAAGAAATGCAGTTGAAAAAAAGGCCAAACAAATGGAAAATCGGGAGATATAGTTACAACAAGAAAGTGGTCTGGGCAGAAATGAGGTGCAGTGCAAAGGACCAAAAGAGGCCAAAAGTAACCTCACAGCTGTTGCAAAAGCAGGGGAAAAATCAAAGAAGTAGGCACTACTTGAATGGGAAGAAATAAGGGACAGAAAATTGGGACTACAAAAAAAAAAAAAAAAAAAAAAATTCGTGGCCAAAGCAAAAGAGATCAAAAGGCATGGCATGTCATCCAGTGCAGGGACATGCAGCACATACACCAAGGCTTGCATAAATTGATCCTCCGCGAAGCCAGAAATACAAAAGAAGGACCTACAAACACTCTGGAATAGAGGTACCAGCAAAGGAAATGAAATTGAAAATAAAAAAAAAAACAAATTGGGAAATTTTGTGACTTCAAGTAAGTGGTCTGGGCAGAAATGAGGTGCAGTGCAAAGGACCAAAAGAGGCCAAAAGTAACCTCACAGTCGTTGCAAAAGCAGGGGAAAAACCAAGGATGCAGGCACTACTTGAATGGGAAGAAATGAGGGACATGGCATGGACACTTAAAAATAAAAAGAAAAACATTAAAAAATCTTTGCCAGAGCAAAAGCCATCAAAAGGCATGGCATGCCATCCAGTGCAGGGACTTGCACCAAAGCTTGCCCAATTGGTCCCCATTGAAATCGCAAGATTCCGTTCGCCTTCCCGAAAGGAAATGAAATTTCCTTTCGGGAAGGCGAACGGAATCTTGCGAGCCCTTCAAAGGAAGGCTTTCAAACACTTGAGAAAGGAGATATCATCAAAAGAAATGCAGTTGAAAAAAAGGCCAAACAAATGGAAAATCGGGAGATATAGTTACAACAAGAAAGTGGTCTGGGCGGAAATGAGGTGCAGTGCAAAGGACCAAAAGAGGCCAAAAGTAACCTCACAGCCGTTGCAAAAGCAGGGGAAAAATCAAAGAAGTAGGCACTACTTGAATGGGAAGAAATAAGGGACAAGAAATTGGGACTACAAAAAAAAAAAAAAAAAAAAAAAATTCGTGGCCAAAGCAAAAGAGATCAAAAGGCATGGCATGTCATCCAGTGCAGGGACATGCAGCACATACACCAAGGCTTGCTTAAATTGATCTTCCTTGAAGCCAGAATTACAAAAGTAGGGCTTAGAACCATTCTGGAATAGAGATCACAGCAAAGGAAATGAAATTGAAGAAAAAAAAAAAAGAAATTGGGAAATTTTGTGACTTCAAGAAAGTGGTCTGGGCAGAAATGAGGTGCAGTGCAAAGGACCAAAAGAGGCCAAAAGTAACCTCACAGCCGTTGCAAAAGCAGGGGAAAAACCAAGGATGCAGGCACTACTTGAATGGGAAGAAATGAGGGACATGGCATGGACACTTAAAAATAAAAAGAAAAACATTAAAAAATCTTTGCCAGAGCAAAAGCCATCAAAAGGCATGGCATGCCATCCAGTGCAGGGACTTGCACCAAAGCTTGCCCAATTGGTCCCCATTGAAATCGCAAGATTCCGTTTGCCTTCCCGAAAGGAAATGAAATTTCCTTTCGGGAAGGCAAACGGAATCTTGCGAGCCCTTCAAAGGAAGGCTTTCAAACACTTGAGAAAGGAGATATCTTCAAAAGAAATGCAGTTGAAAAAAAGGCCAAAAAAATGGAAAATCGGGAGATATAGTTACTACAAGAAGGTGGTCTGGGTGGAAATGAGGTGCAGTGCAAAGGACCAAAAGAGGCCAAAAGTAACCTCACAGCCGTTGCAAAAGCAGGGGAAAAATCAAAGAAGTAGGCACTACTTGAATGGGAAGAAATAAGGGACAAGAAATTGAGACTACAAAAAAAGAAAAAAAAAAAAATTCGTGGCCAAAGCAAAAGAGATCAAAAGGCATGGCATGTCATCCAGTGCAGGGACATGCAGCACATACACCAAGGCTTGCCTAAATTGATCCTCCGCGAAGCCAGAAATACAAAAGAAGGACTTAGAACCACTCTGGAATAGACTTACCAGCAAAGGAAATGAAATTGAAGAAAAAAAAAAAAAAGAAATTGGGAAATTTTGTGACTTCAAGAAAGTGGTCTGGGCAGAAATGAGGTGCAGTGCAAAGGATCAAAAGAGGCCAAAAGTAACCTCACAGCTGTTGCAAAAGCAGGGGAAAAATCAAAGAAGTAGGCACTACTTGGATGGGAAGAAATGAGGGACATGGCATGGACACCTAAAAATAAAAAGAAAAACATTAAAAAATCTTTGCCAGAGCAAAAGCCATCAAAAGGCATGGCATGCCATCCAGTGCAGGGACTTGCACCAAAGCTTGCCCAATTGGTCCCCATTGAAATCGCAAGATTCCGTTTGCCTTCCCGAAAGGAAATGAAATTTCCTTTCGGGAAGGCAAACGGAATCTTGCGAGCCCTTCAAAGGAAGGCTTTCAAACACTTGACAAAGGAGATATCATCAAAAGAAATGCAGTTGAAAAAAAGGCCAAACAAATGGAAAATCGGGATATATAGTTACAAAAAGAAACTGGTCTGGGTGGAAATGAGGTGCAGTGCAAAGGACCAAAAGAGGCCAAAAGTAACCTCACAGCCGTTGCAAAAGCAGGGGAAAAATCAAAGAAGTAGGCACTACTTGAATGGGAAGAAATAAGGGACAAGAAATTGAGACTAAAGAAAAAGAAAAAAAAAAAACAATTCGTGGCCAAAGCAAAAGAGATCAAAAGGCATGGCATGTCATCCAGTGCAGGGACATGCAGCACATACACCAAGGCTTGCCTAAATTGATCCTCCGCGAAGCCAGAAATACAAAAGAAGGACTTAGAACCACTCTGGAATAGAGATACCAGCAAAGGAAATGAAATTGAAGAAAAAAAAAAAATAGAAATTGGGAAATTTTGTGATTTCAAGAAAGTGGTCTGGGCAGAAATGAGGTGCAGTGCAAAGGACCAAAAGAGGCCAAAAGTAACCTCACAGCTGTTGCAAAAGCAGGGGAAAAATCAAAGAAGCAGGCACTACTTGGATGGGAAGAAATGAGGGACATGGCATTGATGCTTCATTTAAAAAAATTAAAAAGCAAAATTCGTGGCCAAAGCAAAAGAGATCAAAAGGCATGGCATGTCATCCAGTGCAGGGACATGCAGCACATACACCAAGGCTTGCCTAAATTGATCCTCCGCGAAGCCAGAAATACAAAAGAAGGACTTAGAACCACTCTGGACTAGAGATACCAGCAAAGGAAATGAAATTGAAGAAAAAAAAAAAAAAAAGAAATTGGGAAATTTTGTGACTTCAAGAAAGTGGTCTGGGCAGAAATGAGGTGCAGTGCAAAGGACCAAAAGAGGCCAAAAGTAACCTCACAGCTGTTGCAAAAGCAGGGGAAAAATCAAAGAAGTAGGCACTACTTGGATGGGAAGAAATGAGGGACATGGCATTGATGCTTCATTTAAAAAAATTAAAAAGCAAAATTCGTGGCCAAAGCAAAAGAGATCAAAAGGCATGGCATGTCATCCAGTGCAGGGACATGCAGCACATACACCAAGGCTTGCCTAAATTGATCCTCCGCGAAGCCAGAAATACAAAAGAAGGACTTAGAACCACTCTGGAATAGAGATACCAGCAAAGGAAATGAAATTGAAGAAAAAAAAAAAAAAAGAAATTGGGAAATTTTGTGACTTCAAGAAAGTGGTCTGGGCAGAAATGAGGTGCAGTGCAAAGGACCAAAAGAGGCCAAAAGTAACCTCACAGCCGTTGCAAAAGCAGGGGAAAAATCAAAGAAGTAGGCACTACTTGGATGGGAAGAAATTAGGGACATGGCATGGACACTTAAAAATAAAAAGAAAAACATTAAAAAATCTTTGCCAGAGCAAAAGCCATCAAAAGGCATGGCACGCCATCCAGTGCAGGGACTTGCACCAAAGCTTGCCCAATTGGTCCCCATTGAAATCGCAAGATTCCGTTTGCCTTCCCGAAAGGAAATGAAATTTCCTTTCGGGAAGGCAAACGGAATCTTGCGAGCCCTTCAAAGGAAGGCTTTCAAACACTTGAGAAAGGAGATATCATCAAAAGAAATGCAGTTGAAAATAAGGCCAAAAAAATGGAAAATCGGGAGATATAGTTACAACAAGAAAGTGCTCTGGGCGGAAATGAGGTGCAGTGCAAAGGAACAAAAGAGGCCAAAAGTAACCTCACAGCCGTTGCAAAAGCAGGGGAAAAATCAAAGAAGTAGGCACTACTTGAATGGGAAGAAATAAGGGACAAGAAATTGAGACTACAAAATAAGAAAAAAAAAAAAAATTCGTGGCCAAAGCAAAAGAGATCAAAAGGCATGGCATGTCATCCAGTGCAGGGACATGCAGCACATACACCAAGGCTTGCCTAAATTGATCCTCCGCGAAGCCAGAAATACAAAAGAAGGACTTAGAACCACTCTGGAATAGAGATACCAGCAAAGGAAATGAAATTGAAGAAAAAAAAAAAAAAAGAAATTGGGAAATTTTGTGACTTCAAGAAAGTGGTCTGGGCAGAAATGAGGTGCAGTGCAAAGGACCAAAAGAGGCCAAATGTAACCTCACAGCCGTTGCAAAAGCAGGGGAAAAATCAAAGAAGTAGGCACTACTTGGATGGGAAGAAATGACGGACATGGCATGGACACTTAAAAATAAAAAGAAAAACATTAAAAAATCTTTGCCAGAGCAAAAGCCATCAAAAGGCATGGCACGCCATCCAGTGCAGGGACTTGCACCAAAGCTTGCCCAATTGGTCCCCATTGAAATCGCAAGATTCCGTTTGCCTTCCCGAAAGGAAATTTCATTTCCTTTCGGGAAGGCAAACGGAATCTTGCGAGCCCTTCAAAGGAAGGCTTTCAAACACTTGAGAAAGGAGATATCATCAAAAGAAATGCAGTTGAAAATAAGGCCAAACAAATGGAAAATCGGGAGATATAGTTACAACAAGAAAGTGGTCTGGGCAGAAATGAGGTGCAGTGCAAAGGACCAAAAGAGGCCAAAAGTAACCTCACAGCTGTTGCAAAAGCAGGGGAAAAATCAAAGAAGTAGGCACTACTTGAATGGGAAGAAATAAGGGACAGAAAATTGGGACTACAAAAAAAAAAAAAAAAAAAAATTCGTGGCCAAAGCAAAAGAGATCAAAAGGCATGGCATGTCATCCAGTGCAGGGACATGCAGCACATACACCAAGGCTTGCCTAAATTGATCCTCCGCGAAGCCAGAAATACAAAAGAAGGACTTAGAACCACTCTGGAATAGAGATACCAGCAAAGGAAATGAAATTGAAGAAAAAAAAAAAAAAGAAATTGGGAAATTTTGTGACTTCAAGAAAGTGGTCTGGGCAGAAATGAGGTGCAGTGCAAAGGATCAAAAGAGGCCAAAAGTAACCTCACAGCTGTTGCAAAAGCAGGGGAAAAATCAAAGAAGTAGGCACTACTTGAATGGGAAGAAATGAGGGACATGGCATGGACACTTAAAAATAAAAAGAAAAACATTAAAAAATCTTTGCCAGAGCAAAAGCCATCAAAAGGCATGGCACGCCATCCAGTGCAGGGACTTGCACCAAAGCTTGCCCAATTGGTCCCCATTGAAATCGCAAGATTCCGTTTGCCTTCCTGAAAGGAAATGAAATTTCCTTTCGGGAAGGCAAACGGAATCTTGCGAGCCCTTCAAAGGAAGGCTTTCAAACACTTGAGAAAGGAGATATCATCAAAAGAAATGCAGTTGAAAAAAAGGCCAAACAAATGGAAAATCGGGAGATATAGTTAGTACAAGAAGGTGGCCTGGGTTGAAATGAGGTGCAGTGCAAAGGACCAAAAGAGGCCAAAAGTAACCTCACAGCTGTTGCAAAAGCAGGGGAAAAATCAAAGAAGCAGGCACTACTTGGATGGGAAGAAATGAGGGACATGGCATTGATACTTCATTTAAAAAAATTAAAAAGCAAAATTCGTGGCCAAAGCAAAAGAGATCAAAAGGCATGGCATGTCATCCAGTGCAGGGACATGCAGCACATACACCAAGGCTTGCCTAAATTGATCCTCCGCGAAGCCAGAAATACAAAAGAAGGACTTAGAACCACTCTGGAATAGAGATACCAGCAAAGGAAATGAAATTGAAGGAAAAAAAAAAAGAAATTGGGAATTTTGTGACTTCAAGAAAGTGGTCTGGGCAGAAATGAGATGCAGTGCAAAGGACCAAAAGAGGCCAAAAGTAACCTCACAGCTGTTGCAAAAGCAGGGGAAAAATCAAAGAAGTAGGCACTACTTGAATGGGAAGAAATAAGGGACAAGAAATTGGGACTACAAAAAAAAAAAAAAAAAAACAATTCGTGGCCAAAGCAAAAGAGATCAAAAGGCATGGCATGTCATCCAGTGCAGGGACATGCAGCACATACACCAAGGCTTGCCTAAATTGATCCTCCGCGAAGCCAGAAATACAAAAGAAGGACTTAGAACCATTCTGGAAAAGAGATACCAGCAAAGGAAATAAAATTGAAGAAAAAAAAAAAAAAATTGGGAAATTTGGTGACTTCAAGGAAGTGGTCTGGGCAGAAATGAGGTGCAGTGCAAAGGACCAAAAGAGGCCAAAAGTAACCTCACAGCTGTTGCAAAAGCAGGGGAAAAATCAAAGGAGTAGGCACTACTTGGATGGGAAGAAATGAGGGACATGGCATTGATGCTTCATTTAAAAAAATTAAAAAGCAAAATTCGTGGCCAAAGCAAAAGAGATCAAAAGGCATGGCATGTCATCCAGTGCAGGGACATGCAGCACATACACCAAGGCTTGCATAAATTGATCCTCCGCGAAGCCAGAAATACAAAAGAAGGACTTAGAACCATTCTGGAAAAGAGATACCAGCAAAGGAAATGAAATTGAAGAAAAAAAAAAAAGAAATTGGGAAATTTTGTGACTTCAAGAAAGTGGTCTGGGCAGAAATGAGGTGCAGTGCAAAGGACCAAAAGAGGCTAAAAGTAACCTCACAGCCGTTGCAAAAGCAGGGGAAAAATCAAAGAAGTAGGCACTACTTGAATGGGAAGAAATAAGGGACAAGAAATTGAGACTACAAAAAAAGAAAAAAAAAAAAAAATTCGTGGCCAAAGCAAAAGAGATCAAAAGGCATGGCATGTCATCCAGTGCAGGGACATGCAGCACATACACCAAGGCTTGCCTAAATTGATCCTCCGCGAAGCCAGAAATACAAAAGAAGGACCTACAAACACTCTGGAATAGAGGTATCAGCAAAAGAAATGAAATTGAAAATAAAAAAAAAAACAAATTGGGAAATTTTGTGACTTCAAGGAAGTGGTCTGGGCAGAAATGAGGTGCAGTGCAAAGGACCAAAAGAGGCTAAAAGTAACCTCACAGCCGTTGCAAAAGCAGGGGAAAAACCAAGGATGCAGGCACAACTTGAATGGGAAGAAATGAGGGACATGGCATGGACACTTAAAAATAAAAAGAAAAACATTAAAAAATCTTTGCCAGAGCAAAAGCCATCAAAAGGCATGGCATGCCATCCAGTGCAGGGACTTGCACCAAAGCTTGCCCAATTGGTCCCCATTGAAATCGCAAGATTCCGTTTGCCTTCCCGAAAGGAAATGAAATTTCCTTTCGGGAAGGCAAACGGAATCTTGCGAGCCCTTCAAAGGAAGGCTTTCAAACACTTGAGAAAGGAGATATCATCAAAAGAAATGCAGTTGAAAAAAAGGCCAAAAAAATGGAAAATCGGGAGATATTGTTACAACAAGAAAGTGGTCTGGACGGAAATGAGGTGCAGTGCAAAGGACCAAAAGAGGCCAAAAGTAACCTCACAGCTGTTGCAAAAGCAGGGGAAAAATCAAAGAAATAGGCACTACTTGAATGGGAAGAAATAAGGGACAAGAATTTGGGACTACAAAAAAAAAAAAAAAAAAACAATTCGTGGCCAAAGCAAAAGAGATCAAAAGGCATGGCATGTCATCCAGTGCAGGGACATGCAGCACATACACCAAGGCTTGCCTAAATTGATCCTCCGCGAAGCCAGAAATACAAAAGAAGGACTTAGAACCATTCTGGAAAAGAGATACCAGCAAAGGAAATAAAATTGAAGAAAAAAAAAAAAAAATTGGGAAATTTGGTGACTTCAAGGAAGTGGTCTGGGCAGAAATGAGGTGCAGTGCAAAGGACCAAAAGAGGCCAAAAGTAACCTCACAGCTGTTGCAAAAGCAGGGGAAAAATCAAAGAAGTAGGCACTACTTGGATGGGAAGAAATGAGGGACATGGCATTGATGCTTCATTTAAAAAAATTAAAAAGCAAAATTCGTGGCCAAAGCAAAAGAGATCAAAAGGCATGGCATGTCATCCAGTGCAGGGACATGCAGCACATACACCAAGGCTTGCATAAATTGATCCTCCGCGAAGCCAGAAATACAAAAGAAGGACTTAGAACCATTCTGGAAAAGAGATACCAGCAAAGGAAATGAAATTGAAGAAAAAAAAAAAAGAAATTGGGAAATTTTGTGACTTCAAGAAAGTGGTCTGGGCAGAAATGAGGTGCAGTGCAAAGGACCAAAAGAGGCTAAAAGTAACCTCACAGCCGTTGCAAAAGCAGGGGAAAAATCAAAGAAGTAGGCACTACTTGAATGGGAAGAAAAAAGGGACAAGAAATTGAGACTACAAAATAAGAAAAAAAAAAAAAATTCGTGGCCAAAGCAAAAGAGATCAAAAGGCATGGCATGTCATCCAGTGCAGGGACATGCAGCACATACACCAAGGCTTGCCTAAATTGATCCTCCGCGAAGCCAGAAATACAAAAGAAGGACCTACAAACACTCTGGAATAGAGGTATCAGCAAAAGAAATGAAATTGAAAATAAAAAAAAAAACAAATTGGGAAATTTTGTGACTTCAAGGAAGTGGTCTGGGCAGAAATGAGGTGCAGTGCAAAGGACCAAAAGAGGCCAAAAGTAACCTCACAGCCGTTGCAAAAGCAGGGGAAAAACCAAGGATGCAGGCACAACTTGAATGGGAAGAAATGAGGGACATGGCATGGACACTTAAAAATAAAAAGAAAAACATTAAAAAATCTTTGCCAGAGCAAAAGCCATCAAAAGGCATGGCATGCCATCCAGTGCAGGGACTTGCACCAAAGCTTGCCCAATTGGTCCCCATTGAAATCGCAAGATTCCGTTTGCCTTCCCGAAAGGAAATGAAATTTCCTTTCGGGAAGGCAAACGGAATCTTGCGAGCCCTTCAAAGGAAGGCTTTCAAACACTTGAGAAAGGAGATATCATCAAAAGAAATGCAGTTGAAAAAAAGGCCAAAAAAATGGAAAATCGGGAGATATTGTTACAACAAGAAAGTGGTCTGGGCGGAAATGAGGTGCAGTGCAAAGGACCAAAAGAGGCCAAAAGTAACCTCACAGCTGTTGCAAAAGCAGGGGAAAAATCAAAGAAATAGGCACTACTTGGATGGGAAGAAATGAGGGACATGGCATTGATACTTCATTTAAAAAAATTAAAAAGCAAAATTCGTGGCCAAAGCAAAAGAGATCAAAAGGCATGGCATGTCATCCAGTGCAGGGACATGCAGCACATACACCAAGGCTTGCATAAATTGATCCTCCGCGAAGCCAGAAATACAAAAGAAGGACTTAGAACCACTCTGGAATAGAGATACCAGCAAAGGAAATGAAATTGAAAATAAAAAAAAAAAAAATTGGGAAATTTTGTGACTTCAAGTAAGTGGTCTGGGCAGAAATGAGGTGCAGTGCAAAGGACCAAAAGAGGCCAAAAGTAACCTCACAGCTGTTGCAAAAGCAGGGGAAAAATCAAAGAAGTAGGCACTACTTGGATGGGAAGAAATGAGGGACATGGCATGGACACTTAAAAATAAAAAGAAAAACATTAAAAAATCTTTGCCAGAGCAAAAGCCATCAAAAGGCATGGCATGTCATCCAGTGCAGGGACATGCAGCACATACACCAAGGCTTGCCTAAATTGATCCTCCGCGAAGCCAGAAATACAAAAGAAGGACTTAGAACCATTCTGGAAAAGAGATACCAGCAAAGGAAATAAAATTGAAGGAAAAAAAAAAAGAAATTGGGAATTTTGTGACTTCAAGAAAGTGGTCTGGGCAGAAATGAGGTGCAGTGCAAAGGACCAAAAGAGGCCAAAAGTAACCTCACAGCTGTTGCAAAAGCAGGGGAAAAATCAAAGAAGTAGGCACTACTTGAATGGGAAGAAATAAGGTACAAGAAATTGGGACTACAAAAAAAAAAAAAAAAAAAACAATTCGTGGCCAAAGCAAAAGAGATCAAAAGGCATGGCATGTCATCCAGTGCAGGGACATGCAGCACATACACCAAGGCTTGCCTAAATTGATCCTCCGCGAAGCCAGAAATACAAAAGAAGGACTTAGAACCATTCTGGAAAAGAGATACCAGCAAAGGAAATGAAATTGAAGAAAAAAAAAAAAGAAATTGGGAAATTTTGTGACTTCAAGAAAGTGGTCTGGGCAGAAATGAGGTGCAGTGCAAAGGACCAAAAGAGGCCAAAAGTAACCTCACAGCCGTTGCAAAAGCAGGGGAAAAATCAAAGAAGTAGGCACTACTTGGATGGGAAGAAATGAGGGACATGGCATGGACACTTAAAAATAAAAAGAAAAACATTAAAAAATCTTTGCCAGAGCAAAAGCCATCAAAAGGCATGGCATGCCATCCAGTGCAGGGACTTGCACCAAAGCTTGCCCAATTGGTCCCCATTGAAATCGCAAGATTCCGTTCGCCTTCCCGAAAGGAAATGAAATTTCCTTTCGGGAAGGCAAACGGAATCTTGCGAGCCCTTCAAAGGAAGGCTTTCAAACACTTGAGAAAGGAGATATCATCAAAAGAAATGCAGTTGAAAATAAGGCCAAAAAAATGGAAAATCGGGAGATATAGTTACAACAAGAAAGTGGTCTGGGCGGAAATGAGGTGCAGTGCAAAGGAACAAAAGAGGCCAAAAGTAACCTCACAGCCGTTGCAAAAGCAGGGGAAAAATCAAAGAAGTAGGCACTACTTGAATGGGAAGAAAAAAGGGACAAGAAATTGAGACTACAAAATAGGAAAAAAAAAAAAAATTCGTGGCCAAAGCAAAAGAGATCAAAAGGCATGGCATGTCATCCAGTGCAGGGACATGCGGCACATACACCAAGGCTTGCTTAAATTGATCTTCCTTGAAGCCAGAAATACAAAAGAAGGGCTTAGAACCATTCTGGAATAGAGATACCAGCAAAGGACATGAAATTGAAAATAAAAAACAAAACAAATTGGGAAATTTTGTGACTTCAAGGAAGTGGTCTGGGCAGAAATGAGGTGCAGTGCAAAGGACAAAAAGAGGCCAAAAGTAACCTCACAGCTGTTGCGAAAGCAGGGGAAAAAACAAGGATGCAGGCACTACTTGAATGGGAAGAAATGAGGGACATGGCATGGACACTTAAAAATAAAAAGAAAAACATTAAAAAATCTTTGCCAGAGCAAAAGCCATCAAAAGGCATGGCATGCCATCCAGTGCAGGGACTTGCACCAAAGCTTGCCCAATTGGTCCCCATTGAAATCGCAAGATTCCGTTTGCCTTCCCGAAAGGAAATGAAGTTTCCTTTCGGGAAGGCAAACGGAATCTTGCGAGCCCTTCAAAGGAAGGCTTTCAAACACTTGAGAAAGGAGATATCTTCAAAAGAAATGCAGTTGAAAAAAAGGCCAAACAAATGGAAAATCGGGAGATATAGTTACAACAAGAAAGTGGTCTGGGCAGAAATGAGGTGCAGTGCAAAGGACCAAAAGAGGCCAAAAGTAACCTCACAGCTGTTGCAAAAGCAGGGGAAAAATCAAAGAAGTAGGCACTACTTGAATGGGAAGAAATAAGGGACAGAAAATTGGGACTACAAAAAAAAAAAAAAAAAAAAAAATTCGTGGCCAAAGCAAAAGAGATCAAAAGGCATGGCATGTCATCCAGTGCAGGGACATGCAGCACATACACCAAGGCTTGCATAAATTGATCCTCCGCGAAGCCAGAAATACAAAAGAAGGACCTACAAACACTCTGGAATAGAGGTACCAGCAAAGGAAATGAAATTGAAAATAAAAAAAAAAACAAATTGGGAAATTTTGTGACTTCAAGTAAGTGGTCTGGGCAGAAATGAGGTGCAGTGCAAAGGACCAAAAGAGGCCAAAAGTAACCTCACAGTCGTTGCAAAAGCAGGGGAAAAACCAAGGATGCAGGCACTACTTGAATGGGAAGAAATGAGGGACATGGCATGGACACTTAAAAATAAAAAGAAAAACATTAAAAAATCTTTGCCAGAGCAAAAGCCATCAAAAGGCATGGCATGCCATCCAGTGCAGGGACTTGCACCAAAGCTTGCCCAATTGGTCCCCATTGAAATCGCAAGATTCCGTTCGCCTTCCCGAAAGGAAATGAAATTTCCTTTCGGGAAGGCGAACGGAATCTTGCGAGCCCTTCAAAGGAAGGCTTTCAAACACTTGAGAAAGGAGATATCATCAAAAGAAATGCAGTTGAAAAAAAGGCCAAACAAATGGAAAATCGGGAGATATAGTTACAACAAGAAAGTGGTCTGGGCGGAAATGAGGTGCAGTGCAAAGGACCAAAAGAGGCCAAAAGTAACCTCACAGCCGTTGCAAAAGCAGGGGAAAAATCAAAGAAGTAGGCACTACTTGAATGGGAAGAAATAAGGGACAAGAAATTGGGACTACAAAAAAAAAAAAAAAAAAAAAAAATTCGTGGCCAAAGCAAAAGAGATCAAAAGGCATGGCATGTCATCCAGTGCAGGGACATGCAGCACATACACCAAGGCTTGCTTAAATTGATCTTCCTTGAAGCCAGAATTACAAAAGTAGGGCTTAGAACCATTCTGGAATAGAGATCACAGCAAAGGAAATGAAATTGAAGAAAAAAAAAAAAGAAATTGGGAAATTTTGTGACTTCAAGAAAGTGGTCTGGGCAGAAATGAGGTGCAGTGCAAAGGACCAAAAGAGGCCAAAAGTAACCTCACAGCCGTTGCAAAAGCAGGGGAAAAACCAAGGATGCAGGCACTACTTGAATGGGAAGAAATGAGGGACATGGCATGGACACTTAAAAATAAAAAGAAAAACATTAAAAAATCTTTGCCAGAGCAAAAGCCATCAAAAGGCATGGCATGCCATCCAGTGCAGGGACTTGCACCAAAGCTTGCCCAATTGGTCCCCATTGAAATCGCAAGATTCCGTTTGCCTTCCCGAAAGGAAATGAAATTTCCTTTCGGGAAGGCAAACGGAATCTTGCGAGCCCTTCAAAGGAAGGCTTTCAAACACTTGAGAAAGGAGATATCTTCAAAAGAAATGCAGTTGAAAAAAAGGCCAAAAAAATGGAAAATCGGGAGATATAGTTACTACAAGAAGGTGGTCTGGGTGGAAATGAGGTGCAGTGCAAAGGACCAAAAGAGGCCAAAAGTAACCTCACAGCCGTTGCAAAAGCAGGGGAAAAATCAAAGAAGTAGGCACTACTTGAATGGGAAGAAATAAGGGACAAGAAATTGAGACTACAAAAAAAGAAAAAAAAAAAAATTCGTGGCCAAAGCAAAAGAGATCAAAAGGCATGGCATGTCATCCAGTGCAGGGACATGCAGCACATACACCAAGGCTTGCCTAAATTGATCCTCCGCGAAGCCAGAAATACAAAAGAAGGACTTAGAACCACTCTGGAATAGAGATACCAGCAAAGGAAATGAAATTGAAGAAAAAAAAAAAAAAGAAATTGGGAAATTTTGTGACTTCAAGGAAGTGGTCTGGGCAGAAATGAGGTGCAGTGCAAAGGATCAAAAGAGGCCAAAAGTAACCTCACAGCTGTTGCAAAAGCAGGGGAAAAATCAAAGAAGTAGGCACTACTTGGATGGGAAGAAATGAGGGACATGGCATGGACACCTAAAAATAAAAAGAAAAACATTAAAAAATCTCTGCCAGAGCAAAAGCCATCAAAAGGCATGGCATGCCATCCAGTGCAGGGACTTGCACCAAAGCTTGCCCAATTGGTCCCCATTGAAATCGCAAGATTCCGTTTGCCTTCCCGAAAGGAAATGAAATTTCCTTTCGGGAAGGCAAACGGAATCTTGCGAGCCCTTCAAAGGAAGGCTTTCAAACACTTGAGAAAGGAGATATCATCAAAAGAAATGCAGTTGAAAAAAAGGCCAAACAAATGGAAAATCTGGATATATAGTTACAAAAAGAAACTGGTCTGGGTGGAAATGAGGTGCAGTGCAAAGGACCAAAAGAGGCCAAAAGTAACCTCACAGCCGTTGCAAAAGCAGGGGAAAAATCAAAGAAGTAGGCACTACTTGAATGGGAAGAAATAAGGGACAAGAAATTGAGACTAAAGAAAAAGAAAAAAAAAAAACAATTCGTGGCCAAAGCAAAAGAGATCAAAAGGCATGGCATGTCATCCAGTGCAGGGACATGCAGCACATACACCAAGGCTTGCCTAAATTGATCCTCCGCGAAGCCAGAAATACAAAAGAAGGACTTAGAACCACTCTGGAATAGAGATACCAGCAAAGGAAATGAAATTGAAGAAAAAAAAAAAAAAGAAATTGGGAAATTTTGTGACTTCAAGAAAGTGGTCTGGGCAGAAATGAGGTGCAGTGCAAAGGATCAAAAGAGGCCAAAAGTAACCTCACAGCTGTTGCAAAAGCAGGGGAAAAATCAAAGAAGTAGGCACTACTTGGATGGGAAGAAATGAGGGACATGGCATGGACACCTAAAAATAAAAAGAAAAACATTAAAAAATCTTTGCCAGAGCAAAAGCCATCAAAAGGCATGGCATGCCATCCAGTGCAGGGACTTGCACCAAAGCTTGCCCAATTGGTCCCCATTGAAATCGCAAGATTCCGTTTGCCTTCCCGAAAGGAAATGAAATTTCCTTTCGGGAAGGCAAACGGAATCTTGCGAGCCCTTCAAAGGAAGGCTTTCAAACACTTGACAAAGGAGATATCATCAAAAGAAATGCAGTTGAAAAAAAGGCCAAACAAATGGAAAATCGGGATATATAGTTACAAAAAGAAACTGGTCTGGGTGGAAATGAGGTGCAGTGCAAAGGACCAAAAGAGGCCAAAAGTAACCTCACAGCCGTTGCAAAAGCAGGGGAAAAATCAAAGAAGTAGGCACTACTTGAATGGGAAGAAATAAGGGACAAGAAATTGAGACTAAAGAAAAAGAAAAAAAAAAAACAATTCGTGGCCAAAGCAAAAGAGATCAAAAGGCATGGCATGTCATCCAGTGCAGGGACATGCAGCACATACACCAAGGCTTGCCTAAATTGATCCTCCGCGAAGCCAGAAATACAAAAGAAGGACTTAGAACCACTCTGGAATAGAGATACCAGCAAAGGAAATGAAATTGAAGAAAAAAAAAAAATAGAAATTGGGAAATTTTGTGATTTCAAGAAAGTGGTCTGGGCAGAAATGAGGTGCAGTGCAAAGGACCAAAAGAGGCCAAAAGTAACCTCACAGCTGTTGCAAAAGCAGGGGAAAAATCAAAGAAGCAGGCACTACTTGGATGGGAAGAAATGAGGGACATGGCATTGATGCTTCATTTAAAAAAATTAAAAAGCAAAATTCGTGGCCAAAGCAAAAGAGATCAAAAGGCATGGCATGTCATCCAGTTCAGGGACATGCAGCACATACACCAAGGCTTGCCTAAATTGATCCTCCGCGAAGCCAGAAATACAAAAGAAGGACTTAGAACCACTCTGGAATAGAGATACCAGCAAAGGAAATGAAATTGAAGAAAAAAAAAAAAAAGAAATTGGGAAATTTTGTGACTTCAAGAAAGTGGTCTGGGCAGAAATGAGGTGCAGTGCAAAGGATCAAAAGAGGCCAAAATTAACCTCACAGCTGTTGCAAAAGCAGGGGAAAAATCAAAGAAGTAGGCACTACTTGGATGGGAAGAAATGAGGGACATGGCATGGACACTTAAAAATAAAAAGAAAAACATTAAAAAATCTTTGCCAGAGCAAAAGCCATCAAAAGGCATATCATGCTATCCAGTGCAGGGACTTGCACCAAAGCTTTCCCAATTGGTCCCCATTGAAATCGCAAGATTCCGTTTGCCTTCCCGAAAGGAAATGAAATTTCCTTTCGGGAAGGCAAACGGAATCTTGCGAGCCCTTCAAAGGAAGGCTTTCAAACACTTGAGAAAGGAGATATCATCAAAAGAAATGCAGTTGAAAAAAAGGCCAAACAAATGGAAAATCGGGAGATATAGTTACTACAAGAAGGTGGTCTGGGTGGAAATGAGGTGCAGTGCAAAGGACCAAAAGAGGCCAAAAGTAACCTCACAGCTGTTGCAAAAGCAGGGGAAAAATCAAAGAAGCAGGCACTACTTGGATGGGAAGAAATGAGGGACAAGAAATTGAGACTACAAATAAAGAAAAAAAAAAAAAATTTGTGGCCAAAGCAAAAGAGATCAAAAGGCATGGCATGTCATCCAGTGCAGGGACATGCAGCACATACACCAAGGCTTGCCTAAATTGATCCTCCGCGAAGCCAGAAATACAAAAGAAGGACTTAGAACCACTCTGGAATAGAGATACCAGCAAAGGAAATGAAATTGAAGAAAAAAAAAAAAAAAAGAAATTGGGAAATTTTGTGATTTCAAGAAAGTGGTCTGGGCAGAAATGAGGTGCAGTGCAAAGGACCAAAAGAGGCCAAAAGTAACCTCACAGCTGTTGCAAAAGCAGGGGAAAAATCAAAGAAGTAGGCACTACTTGGATGGGAAGAAATGAGGGACATGGCATTGATGCTTCATTTAAAAAAATTAAAAAGCAAAATTCGTGGCCAAAGCAAAAGAGATCAAAAGGCATGGCATGTCATCCAGTGCAGGGACATGCAGCACATACACCAAGGCTTGCCTAAATTGATCCTCCGCGAAGCCAGAAATACAAAAGAAGGACTTAGAACCACTCTGGAATAGAGATACCAGCAAAGGAAATGAAATTGAAGAAAAAAAAAAAAAAAGAAATTGGGAAATTTTGTGACTTCAAGAAAGTGGTCTGGGCAGAAATGAGGTGCAGTGCAAAGGACCAAAAGAGGCCAAAAGTAACCTCACAGCCGTTGCAAAAGCAGGGGAAAAATCAAAGAAGTAGGCACTACTTGGATGGGAAGAAATGAGGGACATGGCATGGACACTTAAAAATAAAAAGAAAAACATTAAAAAATCTTTGCCAGAGCAAAAGCCATCAAAAGGCATGGCACGCCATCCAGTGCAGGGACTTGCACCAAAGCTTGCCCAATTGGTCCCCATTGAAATCGCAAGATTCCGTTTGCCTTCCCGAAAGGAAATTTCATTTCCTTTCGGGAAGGCAAACGGAATCTTGCGAGCCCTTCAAAGGAAGGCTTTCAAACACTTGAGAAAGGAGATATCATCAAAAGAAATGCAGTTGAAAATAAGGCCAAACAAATGGAAAATCGGGAGATATAGTTACAACAAGAAAGTGGTCTGGGCGGAAATGAGGTGCAGTGCAAAGGAACAAAAGAGGCCAAAAGTAACCTCACAGCCGTTGCAAAAGCAGGGGAAAAATCAAAGAAGTAGGCACTACTTGAATGGGAAGAAATATGGGACAAGAAATTGAGACTACAAAATAAGAAAAAAAAAAAAAATTCGTGGCCAAAGCAAAAGAGATCAAAAGGCATGGCATGTCATCCAGTGCAGGGACATGCAGCACATACACCAAGGCTTGCCTAAATTGATCCTTCTTGAAGCCAGAAATACAAAAGAAGGACCTACAAACACTCTGGAATAGAGGTATCAGCAAAAGAAATGAAATTGAAGAAAAAAAAAAAATAGAAATTGGGAAATTTTGTGATTTCAAGAAAGTGGTCTGGGCAGAAATGAGGTGCAGTGCAAAGGACCAAAAGAGGCCAAAAGTAACCTCACAGCCGTTGCAAAAGCAGGGGAAAAACCAAGGATGCAGGCACTACTTGAATGGGAAGAAATGAGGGACATGGCATGGACACTTAAAAATAAAAAGAAAAACATTAAAAAATCTTTGCCAGAGCAAAAGCCATCAAAAGGCATGGCATGCCATCCAGTGCAGGGACTTGCACCAAAGCTTGCCCAATTGGTCCCCATTGAAATCGCAAGATTCCGTTTGCCTTCCCGAAAGGAAATGAAGTTTCCTTTCGGGAAGGCAAACGGAATCTTGCGAGCCCTTCAAAGGAAGGCTTTCAAACACTTGAGAAAGGAGATATCTTCAAAAGAAATGCAGTTGAATAAAAGGCCAAACAAATGGAAAATCGGGAGATATAGTTACAACAAGAAAGTGGTCTGGGCAGAAATGAGGTGCAGTGCAAAGGACCAAAAGAGGCCAAAAGTAACCTCACAGCTGTTGCAAAAGCAGGGGAAAAATCAAAGAAGTAGGCACTACTTGAATGGGAAGAAATAAGGGACAGAAAATTGGGACTACAAAAAAAAAAAAAAAAAAAAAAATTCGTGGCCAAAGCAAAAGAGATCAAAAGGCATGGCATGTCATCCAGTGCAGGGACATGCAGCACATACACCAAGGCTTGCATAAATTGATCCTCCGCGAAGCCAGAAATACAAAAGAAGGACCTACAAACACTCTGGAATAGAGGTACCAGCAAAGGAAATGAAATTGAAAATAAAAAACAAAACAAATTGGGAAATTTTGTGACTTCAAGTAAGTGGTCTGGGCGGAAATGAGGTGCAGTGCAAAGGACCAAAAGAGGCCAAAAGTAACCTCACAGCCGTTGCAAAAGCAGGGGAAAAATCAAAGAAGTAGGCACTACTTGAATGGGAAGAAATAAGGGACAAGAAATTGGGACTACAAAAAAAAAAAAAAAAAAAAAAATTCGTGGCCAAAGCAAAAGAGATCAAAAGGCATGGCATGTCATCCAGTGCAGGGACATGCAGCACATACACCAAGGCTTGCTTAAATTGATCTTCCTTGAAGCCAGAATTACAAAAGTAGGGCTTAGAACCATTCTGGAATAGAGATACCAGCAAAGGAAATGAAATTGAAGAAAAAAAAGAAAAAGAAATTGGGAAATTTTGTGATTTCAAGAAAGTGGTCTGGGCAGAAATGAGGTGCAGTGCAAAGGACCAAAAGAGGCCAAAAGTAACCTCACAGCTGTTGCAAAAGCAGGGGAAAAATCAAAGAAGCAGGCACTACTTGGATGGGAAGAAATGAGGGACATGGCATTGATGCTTCATTTAAAAAAATTAAAAAGCAAAATTCGTGGCCAAAGCAAAAGAGATCAAAAGGCATGGCATGTCATCCAGTGCAGGGACATGCAGCACATACACCAAGGCTTGCCTAAATTGATCCTCCGCGAAGCCAGAAATACAAAAGAAGGACTTAGAACCACTCTGGAATAGAGATACCAGCAAAGGAAATGAAATTGAAGAAAAAAAAAAAAAAGAAATTGGGAAATTTTGTGACTTCAAGAAAGTGGTCTGGGCAGAAATGAGGTGCAGTGCAAAGGATCAAAAGAGGCCAAAATTAACCTCACAGCTGTTGCAAAAGCAGGGGAAAAATCAAAGAAGTAGGCACTACTTGGATGGGAAGAAATGAGGGACATGGCATGGACACTTAAAAATAAAAAGAAAAACATTAAAAAATCTTTGCCAGAGCAAAAGCCATCAAAAGGCATATCATGCTATCCAGTGCAGGGACTTGCACCAAAGCTTTCCCAATTGGTCCCCATTGAAATCGCAAGATTCCGTTTGCCTTCCCGAAAGGAAATGAAATTTCCTTTCGGGAAGGCAAACGGAATCTTGCGAGCCCTTCAAAGGAAGGCTTTCAAACACTTGAGAAAGGAGATATCATCAAAAGAAATGCAGTTGAAAAAAAGGCCAAACAAATGGAAAATCGGGAGATATAGTTACTACAAGAAGGTGGTCTGGGTGGAAATGAGGTGCAGTGCAAAGGACCAAAAGAGGCCAAAAGTAACCTCACAGCTGTTGCAAAAGCAGGGGAAAAATCAAAGAAGCAGGCACTACTTGGATGGGAAGAAATGAGGGACAAGAAATTGAGACTACAAATAAAGAAAAAAAAAAAAAATTTGTGGCCAAAGCAAAAGAGATCAAAAGGCATGGCATGTCATCCAGTGCAGGGACATGCAGCACATACACCAAGGCTTGCCTAAATTGATCCTCCGCGAAGCCAGAAATACAAAAGAAGGACTTAGAACCACTCTGGACTAGAGATACCAGCAAAGGAAATGAAATTGAAGAAAAAAAAAAAAAAAAGAAATTGGGAAATTTTGTGATTTCAAGAAAGTGGTCTGGGCAGAAATGAGGTGCAGTGCAAAGGACCAAAAGAGGCCAAAAGTAACCTCACAGCTGTTGCAAAAGCAGGGGAAAAATCAAAGAAGTAGGCACTACTTGGATGGGAAGAAATGAGGGACATGGCATTGATGCTTCATTTAAAAAAATTAAAAAGCAAAATTCGTGGCCAAAGCAAAAGAGATCAAAAGGCATGGCATGTCATCCAGTGCAGGGACATGCAGCACATACACCAAGGCTTGCCTAAATTGATCCTCCGCGAAGCCAGAAATACAAAAGAAGGACTTAGAACCACTCTGGAATAGAGATACCAGCAAAGGAAATGAAATTGAAGAAAAAAAAAAAAAAAGAAATTGGGAAATTTTGTGACTTCAAGAAAGTGGTCTGGGCAGAAATGAGGTGCAGTGCAAAGGACCAAAAGAGGCCAAAAGTAACCTCACAGCCGTTGCAAAAGCAGGGGAAAAATCAAAGAAGTAGGCACTACTTGGATGGGAAGAAATTAGGGACATGGCATGGACACTTAAAAATAAAAAGAAAAACATTAAAAAATCTTTGCCAGAGCAAAAGCCATCAAAAGGCATGGCACGCCATCCAGTGCAGGGACTTGCACCAAAGCTTGCCCAATTGGTCCCCATTGAAATCGCAAGATTCCGTTTGCCTTCCCGAAAGGAAATGAAATTTCCTTTCGGGAAGGCAAACGGAATCTTGCGAGCCCTTCAAAGGAAGGCTTTCAAACACTTGAGAAAGGAGATATCATCAAAAGAAATGCAGTTGAAAATAAGGCCAAAAAAATGGAAAATCGGGAGATATAGTTACAACAAGAAAGTGCTCTGGGCGGAAATGAGGTGCAGTGCAAAGGAACAAAAGAGGCCAAAAGTAACCTCACAGCCGTTGCAAAAGCAGGGGAAAAATCAAAGAAGTAGGCACTACTTGAATGGGAAGAAATAAGGGACAAGAAATTGAGACTACAAAATAAGAAAAAAAAAAAAAATTCGTGGCCAAAGCAAAAGAGATCAAAAGGCATGGCATGTCATCCAGTGCAGGGACATGCAGCACATACACCAAGGCTTGCCTAAATTGATCCTCCGCGAAGCCAGAAATACAAAAGAAGGACTTAGAACCACTCTGGAATAGAGATACCAGCAAAGGAAATGAAATTGAAGAAAAAAAAAAAAAAAGAAATTGGGAAATTTTGTGACTTCAAGAAAGTGGTCTGGGCAGAAATGAGGTGCAGTGCAAAGGACCAAAAGAGGCCAAAAGTAACCTCACAGCCGTTGCAAAAGCAGGGGAAAAATCAAAGAAGTAGGCACTACTTGGATGGGAAGAAATGAGGGACATGGCATGGACACTTAAAAATAAAAAGAAAAACATTAAAAAATCTTTGCCAGAGCAAAAGCCATCAAAAGGCATGGCACGCCATCCAGTGCAGGGACTTGCACCAAAGCTTGCCCAATTGGTCCCCATTGAAATCGCAAGATTCCGTTTGCCTTCCCGAAAGGAAATTTCATTTCCTTTCGGGAAGGCAAACGGAATCTTGCGAGCCCTTCAAAGGAAGGCTTTCAAACACTTGAGAAAGGAGATATCATCAAAAGAAATGCAGTTGAAAATAAGGCCAAACAAATGGAAAATCGGGAGATATAGTTACAACAAGAAAGTGGTCTGGGCAGAAATGAGGTGCAGTGCAAAGGACCAAAAGAGGCCAAAAGTAACCTCACAGCTGTTGCAAAAGCAGGGGAAAAATCAAAGAAGTAGGCTCTACTTGAATGGGAAGAAATAAGGGACAGAAAATTGGGACTACAAAAAAAAAAAAAAAAAAAAATTCGTGGCCAAAGCAAAAGAGATCAAAAGGCATGGCATGTCATCCAGTGCAGGGACATGCAGCACATACACCAAGGCTTGCCTAAATTGATCCTCCGCGAAGCCAGAAATACAAAAGAAGGACTTAGAACCACTCTGGAATAGAGATACCAGCAAAGGAAATGAAATTGAAGAAAAAAAAAAAAAAGAAATTGGGAAATTTTGTGACTTCAAGAAAGTGGTCTGGGCAGAAATGAGGTGCAGTGCAAAGGATCAAAAGAGGCCAAAAGTAACCTCACAGCTGTTGCAAAAGCAGGGGAAAAATCAAAGAAGTAGGCACTACTTGAATGGGAAGAAATGAGGGACATGGCATGGACACTTAAAAATAAAAAGAAAAACATTAAAAAATCTTTGCCAGAGCAAAAGCCATCAAAAGGCATGGCACGCCATCCAGTGCAGGGACTTGCACCAAAGCTTGCCCAATTGGTCCCCATTGAAATCGCAAGATTCCGTTTGCCTTCCTGAAAGGAAATGAAATTTCCTTTCGGGAAGGCAAACGGAATCTTGCGAGCCCTTCAAAGGAAGGCTTTCAAACACTTGAGAAAGGAGATATCATCAAAAGAAATGCAGTTGAAAAAAAGGCCAAACAAATGGAAAATCGGGAGATATAGTTAGTACAAGAAGGTGGCCTGGGTTGAAATGAGGTGCAGTGCAAAGGACCAAAAGAGGCCAAAAGTAACCTCACAGCTGTTGCAAAAGCAGGGGAAAAATCAAAGAAATAGGCACTACTTGGATGGGAAGAAATGAGGGACATGGCATTGATACTTCATTTAAAAAAATTAAAAAGCAAAATTCGTGGCCAAAGCAAAAGAGATCAAAAGGCATGGCATGTCATCCAGTGCAGGGACATGCAGCACATACACCAAGGCTTGCCTAAATTGATCCTCCGCGAAGCCAGAAATACAAAAGAAGGACTTAGAACCACTCTGGAATAGAGATACCAGCAAAGGAAATGAAATTGAAGGAAAAAAAAAAAGAAATTGGGAATTTTGTGACTTCAAGAAAGTGGTCTGGGCAGAAATGAGATGCAGTGCAAAGGACCAAAAGAGGCCAAAAGTAACCTCACAGCTGTTGCAAAAGCAGGGGAAAAATCAAAGAAGTAGGCACTACTTGAATGGGAAGAAATAAGGGACAAGAAATTGGGACTACAAAAAAAAAAAAAAAAAAAAACAATTCGTGGCCAAAGCAAAAGAGATCAAAAGGCATGGCATGTCATCCAGTGCAGGGACATGCAGCACATACACCAAGGCTTGCCTAAATTGATCCTCCGCGAAGCCAGAAATACAAAAGAAGGACTTAGAACCATTCTGGAAAAGAGATACCAGCAAAGGAAATAAAATTGAAGAAAAAAAAAAAAAAATTGGGAAATTTGGTGACTTCAAGGAAGTGGTCTGGGCAGAAATGAGGTGCAGTGCAAAGGACCAAAAGAGGCCAAAAGTAACCTCACAGCTGTTGCAAAAGCAGGGGAAAAATCAAAGAAGTAGGCACTACTTGGATGGGAAGAAATGAGGGACATGGCATTGATGCTTCATTTAAAAAAATTAAAAAGCAAAATTCGTGGCCAAAGCAAAAGAGATCAAAAGGCATGGCATGTCATCCAGTGCAGGGACATGCAGCACATACACCAAGGCTTGCATAAATTGATCCTCCGCGAAGCCAGAAATACAAAAGAAGGACTTAGAACCATTCTGGAAAAGAGATACCAGCAAAGGAAATGAAATTGAAGAAAAAAAAAAAAGAAATTGGGAAATTTTGTGACTTCAAGAAAGTGGTCTGGGCAGAAATGAGGTGCAGTGCAAAGGACCAAAAGAGGCTAAAAGTAACCTCACAGCCGTTGCAAAAGCAGGGGAAAAATCAAAGAAGTAGGCACTACTTGAATGGGAAGAAAAAAGGGACAAGAAATTGAGACTACAAAATAAGAAAAAAAAAAAAAATTCGTGGCCAAAGCAAAAGAGATCAAAAGGCATGGCATGTCATCCAGTGCAGGGACATGCAGCACATACACCAAGGCTTGCCTAAATTGATCCTCCGCGAAGCCAGAAATACAAAAGAAGGACCTACAAACACTCTGGAATAGAGGTATCAGCAAAAGAAATGAAATTGAAAATAAAAAAAAAAACAAATTGGGAAATTTTGTGACTTCAAGGAAGTGGTCTGGGCAGAAATGAGGTGCAGTGCAAAGGACCAAAAGAGGCTAAAAGTAACCTCACAGCCGTTGCAAAAGCAGGGGAAAAACCAAGGATGCAGGCACAACTTGAATGGGAAGAAATGAGGGACATGGCATGGACACTTAAAAATAAAAAGAAAAACATTAAAAAATCTTTGCCAGAGCAAAAGCCATCAAAAGGCATGGCATGCCATCCAGTGCAGGGACTTGCACCAAAGCTTGCCCAATTGGTCCCCATTGAAATCGCAAGATTCCGTTTGCCTTCCCGAAAGGAAATGAAATTTCCTTTCGGGAAGGCAAACGGAATCTTGCGAGCCCTTCAAAGGAAGGCTTTCAAACACTTGAGAAAGGAGATATCATCAAAAGAAATGCAGTTGAAAAAAAGGCCAAAAAAATGGAAAATCGGGAGATATTGTTACAACAAGAAAGTGGTCTGGGCGGAAATGAGGTGCAGTGCAAAGGACCAAAAGAGGCCAAAAGTAACCTCACAGCTGTTGCAAAAGCAGGGGAAAAATCAAAGAAATAGGCACTACTTGGATGGGAAGAAATGAGGGACATGGCATTGATACTTCATTTAAAAAAATTAAAAAGCAAAATTCGTGGCCAAAGCAAAAGAGATCAAAAGGCATGGCATGTCATCCAGTGCAGGGACATGCAGCACATACACCAAGGCTTGCATAAATTGATCCTCCGCGAAGCCAGAAATACAAAAGAAGGACTTAGAACCACTCTGGAATAGAGATACCAGCAAAGGAAATGAAATTGAAAATAAAAAAAAAAAAAATTGGGAAATTTTGTGACTTCAAGTAAGTGGTCTGGGCAGAAATGAGGTGCAGTGCAAAGGACCAAAAGAGGCCAAAAGTAACCTCACAGCTGTTGCAAAAGCAGGGGAAAAATCAAAGAAGTAGGCACTACTTGGATGGGAAGAAATGAGGGACATGGCATGGACACTTAAAAATAAAAAGAAAAACATTAAAAAATCTTTGCCAGAGCAAAAGCCATCAAAAGGCATGGCATGTCATCCAGTGCAGGGACATGCAGCACATACACCAAGGCTTGCCTAAATTGATCCTCCGCGAAGCCAGAAATACAAAAGAAGGACTTAGAACCATTCTGGAAAAGAGATACCAGCAAAGGAAATAAAATTGAAGAAAAAAAAAAAAAAATTGGAAAATTTGGTGACTTCAAGAAAGTGGTCTGGGCAGAAATGAGGTGCAGTGCAAAGGACCAAAAGAGGCCAAAAGTAACCTCACAGCTGTTGCAAAAGCAGGGGAAAAACCAAGGATGCAGGCACTACTTGGATGGGAAGAAATGAGGGACATGGCATGGACACTTAAAAATAAAAAGAAAAACATTAAAAAATCTTTGCCAGAGCAAAAGCCATCAAAAGGCATGGCATGCCATCCAGTGCAGGGACTTGCACCAAAGCTTGCCCAATTGGTCCCCATTGAAATCGCAAGATTCCGTTTGCCTTCCCGAAAGGAAATGAAATTTCCTTTCGGGAAGGCAAACGGAATCTTGCGAGCCCTTCAAAGGAAGACTTTCAAACACTTGAGAAAGGAGATATCATCAAAAGAAATGCAGTTGAAAAAAAGGCCAAACAAATGGAAAATCGGGAGATATAGTTACAACAAGAAAGTGGTCTGGGGGGAAATGAGGTGCAGTGCAAAGGACCAAAAGAGGCCAAAAGTAACCTCACAGCCGTTGCAAAAGCAGGGGAAAAATCAAAGAAGTAGGCACTACTTGAATGGGAAGAAATAAGGGACAAGAAATTGAGACTACAAAAAAAGAAAAAAAAAAAAAATTCATGGCCAAAGCAAAAGAGATCAAAAGGCATGGCATGTCATCCAGTGCAAGGACATGCAGCACATACACCAAGGCTTGCCTAAATTGATCCTCCGCGAAGCCAGAAATACAAAAGAAGGACCTACAAACACTCTGGAATAGAGATACCAGCAAAGGAAATGAAATTGAAGGAAAAAAAAAAAGAAATTGGGAATTTTGTGACTTCAAGAAAGTGGTCTGGGCAGAAATGAGGTGCAGTGCAAAGGACCAAAAGAGGCCAAAAGTAACCTCACAGCTGTTGCAAAAGCAGGGGAAAAATCAAAGAAGTAGGCACTACTTGAATGGGAAGAAAAAAGGGACAAGAAATTGAGACTACAAAATAGGAAAAAAAAAAAAAATTCGTGGCCAAAGCAAAAGAGATCAAAAGGCATGGCATGTCATCCAGTGCAGGGACATGCAGCACATACACCAAGGCTTGCTTAAATTGATCTTCCTTGAAGCCAGAAATACAAAAGAAGGGCTTAGAACCATTCTGGAATAGAGATACCAGCAAAGGACATGAAATTGAAAATAAAAAACAAAACAAATTGGGAAATTTTGTGACTTCAAGGAAGTGGTCTGGGCAGAAATGAGGTGCAGTGCAAAGGACAAAAAGAGGCCAAAAGTAACCTCACAGCTGTTGCGAAAGCAGGGGAAAAAACAAGGATGCAGGCACTACTTGAATGGGAAGAAATGAGGGACATGGCATGGACACTTAAAAATAAAAAGAAAAACATTAAAAAATCTTTGCCAGAGCAAAAGCCATCAAAAGGCATGGCATGCCATCCAGTGCAGGGACTTGCACCAAAGCTTGCCCAATTGGTCCCCATTGAAATCGCAAGATTCCGTTTGCCTTCCCGAAAGGAAATGAAGTTTCCTTTCGGGAAGGCAAACGGAATCTTGCGAGCCCTTCAAAGGAAGGCTTTCAAACACTTGAGAAAGGAGATATCTTCAAAAGAAATGCAGTTGAAAAAAAGGCCAAACAAATGGAAAATCGGGAGATATAGTTACAACAAGAAAGTGGTCTGGGCAGAAATGAGGTGCAGTGCAAAGGACCAAAAGAGGCCAAAAGTAACCTCACAGCTGTTGCAAAAGCAGGGGAAAAATCAAAGAAGTAGGCACTACTTGAATGGGAAGAAATAAGGGACAGAAAATTGGGACTACAAAAAAAAAAAAAAAAAAAAAAATTCGTGGCCAAAGCAAAAGAGATCAAAAGGCATGGCATGTCATCCAGTGCAGGGACATGCAGCACATACACCAAGGCTTGCATAAATTGATCCTCCGCGAAGCCAGAAATACAAAAGAAGGACCTACAAACACTCTGGAATAGAGGTACCAGCAAAGGAAATGAAATTGAAAATAAAAAAAAAAACAAATTGGGAAATTTTGTGACTTCAAGTAAGTGGTCTGGGCAGAAATGAGGTGCAGTGCAAAGGACCAAAAGAGGCCAAAAGTAACCTCACAGTCGTTGCAAAAGCAGGGGAAAAACGAAGGATGCAGGCACTACTTGAATGGGAAGAAATGAGGGACATGGCATGGACACTTAAAAATAAAAAGAAAAACATTAAAAAATCTTTGCCAGAGCAAAAGCCATCAAAAGGCATGGCATGCCATCCAGTGCAGGGACTTGCACCAAAGCTTGCCCAATTGGTCCCCATTGAAATCGCAAGATTCCGTTCGCCTTCCCGAAAGGAAATGAAATTTCCTTTCGGGAAGGCGAACGGAATCTTGCGAGCCCTTCAAAGGAAGGCTTTCAAACACTTGAGAAAGGAGATATCATCAAAAGAAATGCAGTTGAAAAAAAGGCCAAACAAATGGAAAATCGGGAGATATAGTTACAACAAGAAAGTGGTCTGGGCGGAAATGAGGTGCAGTGCAAAGGACCAAAAGAGGCCAAAAGTAACCTCACAGCCGTTGCAAAAGCAGGGGAAAAATCAAAGAAGTAGGCACTACTTGAATGGGAAGAAATAAGGGACAAGAAATTGGGACTACAAAAAAAAAAAAAAAAAAACAAATTCGTGGCCAAAGCAAAAGAGATCAAAAGGCATGGCATGTCATCCAGTGCAGGGACATGCGGCACATACACCAAGGCTTGCTTAAATTGATCTTCCTTGAAGCCAGAATTACAAAAGTAGGGCTTAGAACCATTCTGGAATAGAGATCACAGCAAAGGAAATGAAATTGAAGAAAAAAAAAAAAGAAATTGGGAAATTTTGTGACTTCAAGAAAGTGGTCTGGGCAGAAATGAGGTGCAGTGCAAAGGACCAAAAGAGGCCAAAAGTAACCTCACAGCCGTTGCAAAAGCAGGGGAAAAACCAAGGATGCAGGCACTACTTGAATGGGAAGAAATGAGGGACATGGCATGGACACTTAAAAATAAAAAGAAAAACATTAAAAAATCTTTGCCAGAGCAAAAGCCATCAAAAGGCATGGCATGCCATCCAGTGCAGGGACTTGCACCAAAGCTTGCCCAATTGGTCCCCATTGAAATCGCAAGATTCCGTTTGCCTTCCCGAAAGGAAATGAAATTTCCTTTCGGGAAGGCAAACGGAATCTTGCGAGCCCTTCAAAGGAAGGCTTTCAAACACTTGAGAAAGGAGATATCTTCAAAAGAAATGCAGTTGAAAAAAAGGCCAAAAAAATGGAAAATCGGGAGATATAGTTACTACAAGAAGGTGGTCTGGGTGGAAATGAGGTGCAGTGCAAAGGACCAAAAGAGGCCAAAAGTAACCTCACAGCCGTTGCAAAAGCAGGGGAAAAATCAAAGAAGTAGGCACTACTTGAATGGGAAGAAATAAGGGACAAGAAATTGAGACTACAAAAAAAGAAAAAAAAAAAAATTCGTGGCCAAAGCAAAAGAGATCAAAAGGCATGGCATGTCATCCAGTGCAGGGACATGCAGCACATACACCAAGGCTTGCCTAAATTGATCCTCCGCGAAGCCAGAAATACAAAAGAAGGACTTAGAACCACTCTGGAATAGAGATACCAGCAAAGGAAATGAAATTGAAGAAAAAAAAAAAAAAGAAATTGGGAAATTTTGTGACTTCAAGAAAGTGGTCCGGGCAGAAATGAGGTGCAGTGCAAAGGATCAAAAGAGGCCAAAAGTAACCTCACAGCTGTTGCAAAAGCAGGGGAAAAATCAAAGAAGTAGGCACTACTTGGATGGGAAGAAATGAGGGACATGGCATGGACACTTAAAAATAAAAAGAAAAACATTAAAAAATCTTTGCCAGAGCAAAAGCCATCAAAAGGCATGGCATGCCATCCAGTGCAGGGACTTGCACCAAAGCTTGCCCAATTGGTCCCCATTGAAATCGCAAGATTCCGTTTGCCTTCCCGAAAGGAAATGAAATTTCCTTTCGGGAAGGCAAACGGAATCTTGCGAGCCCTTCAAAGGAAGGCTTTCAAACACTTGAGAAAGGAGATATCATCAAAAGAAATGCAGTTGAAAAAAAGGCCAAACAAATGGAAAATCAGGAGATATAGTTACAACAAGAAAGTGGTCTGGGTTGAAATGAGGTGCAGTGCAAAGGGCCAAAAGAGGCCAAAAGTAACCTCACAGCCGTTGCAAAAGCAGGGGAAAAATCAAAGAAGTAGGCACTACTTGAATGGGAAGAAATAAGGGACAAGAAATTGAGACTACAAAAAAAGAAAAAAAAAAAAAAATTCGTGGCCAAAGCAAAAGAGATCAAAAGGCATGGCATGTCATCCAGTGCAGGGACATGCGGCACATACACCAAGGCTTGCTTAAATTGATCTTCCTTGAAGCCAGAAATACAAAAGAAGGGCTTAGAACCATTCTGGAATAGAGATACCAGCAAAGGAAATGAAATTGAAGAAAAAAAAAAAAAAGAAATTGGGAAATTTTGTGATTTCAAGAAAGTGGTCTGGGCAGAAATGAGGTGCAGTGCAAAGGACCAAAAGAGGCCAAAAGTAACCTCACAGCTGTTGCAAAAGCAGGGGAAAAATCAAAGAAGTAGGCACTACTTGGATGAGAAGAAATGAGGGACATGGCATTGATGCTTCATTTAAAAAAATTAAAAAGCAAAATTCGTGGCCAAAGCAAAAGAGATCAAAAGGCATGGCATGTCATCCAGTGCAGGGACATGCAGCACATACACCAAGGCTTGCCTAAATTGATCCTCCGCGAAGCCAGAAATACAAAAGAAGGACTTAGAACCACTCTGGAATAGAGATACCAGCAAAGGAAATGAAATTGAAGAAAAAAAAAAAAAAGAAATTGGGAAATTTTGTGACTTCAAGAAAGTGGTCTGGGCAGAAATGAGGTGCAGTGCAAAGGATCAAAAGAGGCCAAAAGTAACCTCACAGCTGTTGCAAAAGCAGGGGAAAAATCAAAGAAGTAGGCACTACTTGGATGGGAAGAAATGAGGGACATGGCATGGACACCTAAAAAAAAAAAGAAAAACATTAAAAAATCTCTGCCAGAGCAAAAGCCATCAAAAGGCATGGCATGCCATCCAGTGCAGGGACTTGCACCAAAGCATGCCCAATTGGTCCCCATTGAAATCGCAAGATTCCGTTTGCCTTCCCGAAAGGAAATGAAATTTCCTTTCGGGAAGGCAAACGGAATCTTGCGAGCCCTTCAAAGGAAGGCTTTCAAACACTTGAGAAAGGAGATATCATCAAAAGAAATGCAGTTGAAAAAAAGGCCAAACAAATGGAAAATCGGGATATATAGTTACAAAAAGAAACTGGTCTGGGTGGAAATGAGGTGCAGTGCAAAGGACCAAAAGAGGCCAAAAGTAACCTCACAGCCGTTGCAAAAGCAGGGGAAAAATCAAAGAAGTAGGCACTACTTGAATGGGAAGAAATAAGGGACAAGAAATTGAGACTAAAGAAAAAGAAAAAAAAAAAACAATTCGTGGCCAAAGCAAAAGAGATCAAAAGGCATGGCATGTCATCCAGTGCAGGGACATGCAGCACATACACCAAGGCTTGCCTAAATTGATCCTCCGCGAAGCCAGAAATACAAAAGAAGGACTTAGAACCACTCTGGAATAGAGATACCAGCAAAGGAAATGAAATTGAAGAAAAAAAAAAAAAAGAAATTGGGAAATTTTGTGACTTCAAGAAAGTGGTCTGGGCAGAAATGAGGTGCAGTGCAAAGGATCAAAAGAGGCCAAAAGTAACCTCACAGCTGTTGCAAAAGCAGGGGAAAAATCAAAGAAGTAGGCACTACTTGGATGGGAAGAAATGAGGGACATGGCATGGACACTTAAAAATAAAAAGAAAAACATTAAAAAATCTTTGCCAGAGCAAAAGCCATCAAAAGGCATATCATGCTATCCAGTGCAGGGACTTGCACCAAAGCTTTCCCAATTGGTCCCCATTGAAATCGCAAGATTCCGTTTGCCTTCCCGAAAGGAAATGAAATTTCCTTTCGGGAAGGCAAACGGAATCTTGCGAGCCCTTCAAAGGAAGGCTTTCAAACACTTGAGAAAGGAGATATCATCAAAAGAAATGCAGTTGAAAAAAAGGCCAAACAAATGGAAAATCGGGAGATATAGTTACTACAAGAAGGTGGTCTGGGTGGAAATGAGGTGCAGTGCAAAGGACCAAAAGAGGCCAAAAGTAACCTCACAGCTGTTGCAAAAGCAGGGGAAAAATCAAAGAAGCAGGCACTACTTGGATGGGAAGAAATGAGGGACAAGAAATTGAGACTACAAATAAAGAAAAAAAAAAAAAATTTGTGGCCAAAGCAAAAGAGATCAAAAGGCATGGCATGTCATCCAGTGCAGGGACATGCAGCACATACACCAAGGCTTGCCTAAATTGATCCTCCGCGAAGCCAGAAATACAAAAGAAGGACTTAGAACCACTCTGGAATAGAGATACCAGCAAAGGAAATGAAATTGAAGAAAAAAAAAAAAAAAAGAAATTGGGAAATTTTGTGATTTCAAGAAAGTGGTCTGGGCAGAAATGAGGTGCAGTGCAAAGGACCAAAAGAGGCCAAAAGTAACCTCACAGCTGTTGCAAAAGCAGGGGAAAAATCAAAGAAGCAGGCACTACTTGGATGGGAAGAAATGAGGGACATGGCATTGATGCTTCATTTAAAAAAATTAAAAAGCAAAATTCGTGGCCAAAGCAAAAGAGATCAAAAGGCATGGCATGTCATCCAGTGCAGGGACATGCAGCACATACACCAAGGCTTGCCTAAATTGATCCTCCGCGAAGCCAGAAATACAAAAGAAGGACTTAGAACCACTCTGGAATAGAGATACCAGCAAAGGAAATGAAATTGAAGAAAAAAAAAAAAAAGAAATTGGGAAATTTTGTGACTTCAAGAAAGTGGTCTGGGCAGAAATGAGGTGCAGTGCAAAGGATCAAAAGAGGCCAAAATTAACCTCACAGCTGTTGCAAAAGCAGGGGAAAAATCAAAGAAGTAGGCACTACTTGGATGGGAAGAAATGAGGGACATGGCATGGACACTTAAAAATAAAAAGAAAAACATTAAAAAATCTTTGCCAGAGCAAAAGCCATCAAAAGGCATATCATGCTATCCAGTGCAGGGACTTGCACCAAAGCTTTCCCAATTGGTCCCCATTGAAATCGCAAGATTCCGTTTGCCTTCCCGAAAGGAAATGAAATTTCCTTTCGGGAAGGCAAACGGAATCTTGCGAGCCCTTCAAAGGAAGGCTTTCAAACACTTGAGAAAGGAGATATCATCAAAAGAAATGCAGTTGAAAAAAAGGCCAAACAAATGGAAAATCGGGAGATATAGTTACTACAAGAAGGTGGTCTGGGTGGAAATGAGGTGCAGTGCAAAGGACCAAAAGAGGCCAAAAGTAACCTCACAGCTGTTGCAAAAGCAGGGGAAAAATCAAAGAAGCAGGCACTACTTGGATGGGAAGAAATGAGGGACAAGAAATTGAGACTACAAATAAAGAAAAAAAAAAAAAATTTGTGGCCAAAGCAAAAGAGATCAAAAGGCATGGCATGTCATCCAGTGCAGGGACATGCAGCACATACACCAAGGCTTGCCTAAATTGATCCTCCGCGAAGCCAGAAATACAAAAGAAGGACTTAGAACCACTCTGGAATAGAGATACCAGCAAAGGAAATGAAATTGAAGAAAAAAAAAAAAAAAAGAAATTGGGAAATTTTGTGATTTCAAGAAAGTGGTCTGGGCAGAAATGAGGTGCAGTGCAAAGGACCAAAAGAGGCCAAAAGTAACCTCACAGCTGTTGCAAAAGCAGGGGAAAAATCAAAGAAGTAGGCACTACTTGGATGGGAAGAAATGAGGGACATGGCATTGATGCTTCATTTAAAAAAATTAAAAAGCAAAATTCGTGGCCAAAGCAAAAGAGATCAAAAGGCATGGCATGTCATCCAGTGCAGGGACATGCAGCACATACACCAAGGCTTGCCTAAATTGATCCTCCGCGAAGCCAGAAATACAAAAGAAGGACTTAGAACCACTCTGGAATAGAGATACCAGCAAAGGAAATGAAATTGAAGAAAAAAAAAAAAAAAGAAATTGGGAAATTTTGTGACTTCAAGAAAGTGGTCTGGGCAGAAATGAGGTGCAGTGCAAAGGACCAAAAGAGGCCAAAAGTAACCTCACAGCCGTTGCATAAGCAGGGGAAAAATCAAAGAAGTAGGCACTACTTGGATGGGAAGAAATGAGGGACATGGCATGGACACTTAAAAATAAAAAGAAAAACATTAAAAAATCTTTGCCAGAGCAAAAGCCATCAAAAGGCATGGCACGCCATCCAGTGCAGGGACTTGCACCAAAGCTTGCCCAATTGGTCCCCATTGAAATCGCAAGATTCCGTTTGCCTTCCCGAAAGGAAATGAAATTTCCTTTCGGGAAGGCAAACGGAATCTTGCGAGCCCTTCAAAGGAAGGCTTTCAAACACTTGAGAAAGGAGATATCATCAAAAGAAATGCAGTTGAAAATAAGGCCAAACAAATGGAAAATCGGGAGATATAGTTACAACAAGAAAGTGGTCTGGGCGGAAATGAGGTGCAGTGCAAAGGAACAAAAGAGGCCAAAAGTAACCTCACAGCCGTTGCAAAAGCAGGGGAAAAATCAAAGAAGTAGGCACTACTTGAATGGGAAGAAATAAGGGACAAGAAATTGAGACTACAAAAAAAGAAAAAAAAAAAAAATTCGTGGCCAAAGCAAAAGAGATCAAAAGGCATGGCATGTCATCCAGTGCAGGGACATGCAGCACATACACCAAGGCTTGCCTAAATTGATCCTTCTTGAAGCCAGAAATACAAAAGAAGGACCTACAAACACTCTGGAATAGAGGTATCAGCAAAAGAAATGAAATTGAAAATAAAAAAAAAAACAAATTGGGAAATTTTGTGACTTCAAGGAAGTGGTCTGGGCAGAAATGAGGTGCAGTGCAAAGGACCAAAAGAGGCTAAAAGTAACCTCACAGCCGTTGCAAAAGCAGGGGAAAAACCAAGGATGCAGGCACTACTTGAATGGGAAGAAATGAGGGACATGGCATGGACACTTAAAAATAAAAAGAAAAACATTAAAAAATCTTTGCCAGAGCAAAAGCCATCAAAAGGCATGGCATGCCATCCAGTGCAGGGACTTGCACCAAAGCTTGCCCAATTGGTCCCCATTGAAATCGCAAGATTCCGTTTGCCTTCCCGAAAGGAAATGAAGTTTCCTTTCGGGAAGGCAAACGGAATCTTGCGAGCCCTTCAAAGGAAGGCTTTCAAACACTTGAGAAAGGAGATATCTTCAAAAGAAATGCAGTTGAAAAAAAGGCCAAACAAATGGAAAATCGGGAGATATAGTTACAACAAGAAAGTGGTCTGGGCAGAAATGAGGTGCAGTGCAAAGGACCAAAAGAGGCCAAAAGTAACCTCACAGCTGTTGCAAAAGCAGGGGAAAAATCAAAGAAGTAGGCACTACTTGAATGGGAAGAAATAAGGGACAGAAAATTGGGACTACAAAAAAAAAAAAAAAAAAAAAAATTCGTGGCCAAAGCAAAAGAGATCAAAAGGCATGGCATGTCATCCAGTGCAGGGACATGCAGCACATACACCAAGGCTTGCATAAATTGATCCTCCGCGAAGCCAGAAATACAAAAGAAGGACCTACAAACACTCTGGAATAGAGGTACCAGCAAAGGAAATGAAATTGAAAATAAAAAACAAAACAAATTGGGAAATTTTGTGACTTCAAGTAAGTGGTCTGGGCGGAAATGAGGTGCAGTGCAAAGGACCAAAAGAGGCCAAAAGTAACCTCACAGCCGTTGCAAAAGCAGGGGAAAAATCAAAGAAGTAGGCACTACTTGAATGGGAAGAAATAAGGGACAAGAAATTGGGACTACAAAAAAAAAAAAAAAAAAAAAATTCGTGGCCAAAGCAAAAGAGATCAAAAGGCATGGCATGTCATCCAGTGCAGGGACATGCAGCACATACACCAAGGCTTGCTTAAATTGATCTTCCTTGAAGCCAGAATTACAAAAGTAGGGCTTAGAACCATTCAGGAATTGAGATCACAGCAAAGGAAATGAAATTGAAGAAAAAAAAAAAAGAAATTGGGAAATTTTGTGACTTCAAGAAAGTGGTCTGGGCAGAAATGAGGTGCAGTGCAAAGGACCAAAAGAGGCCAAAAGTAACCTCACAGCCGTTGCAAAAGCAGGGGAAAAACCAAGGATGCAGGCACTACTTGAATGGGAAGCAATGAGGGACATGGCATGGACACTTAAAAATAAAAAGAAAAACATTAAAAAATCTTTGCCAGAGCAAAAGCCATCAAAAGGCATGGCATGCCATCCAGTGCAGGGACTTGCACCAAAGCTTGCCCAATTGGTCCCCATTGAAATCGCAAGATTCCGTTTGCCTTCCCGAAAGGAAATGAAATTTCCTTTCGGGAAGGCAAACGGAATCTTGCGAGCCCTTCAAAGGAAGGCTTTCAAACACTTGAGAAAGGAGATATCTTCAAAAGAAATGCAGTTGAAAAAAAGGCCAAAAAAATGGAAAATCGGGAGATATAGTTACTACAAGAAGGTGGTCTGGGTGGAAATGAGGTGCAGTGCAAAGGACCAAAAGAGGCCAAAAGTAACCTCACAGCCGTTGCAAAAGCAGGGGAAAAATCAAAGAAGTAGGCACTACTTGAATGGGAAGAAATAAGGGACAAGAAATTGAGACTACAAAAAAAGAAAAAAAAAAAAAAATTCGTGGCCAAAGCAAAAGAGATCAAAAGGCATGGCATGTCATCCAGTGCAGGGACATGCAGCACATACACCAAGGCTTGCCTAAATTGATCCTCCGCGAAGCCAGAAATACAAAAGAAGGACTTAGAACCATTCTGGAAAAGAGATACCAGCAAAGGAAATGAAATTGAAGAAAAAAAAACAAAACAAATTGGGAAATTTTGTGACTTCAAGGAAGTGGTCTGGGCAGAAATGAGGTGCAGTGCAAAGGACAAAAAGAGGCCAAAAGTAACCTCACAGCTGTTGCGATAACAGGGGAAAAAACAAGGATGCAGGCACTACTTGAATGGGAAGAAATAAGGGACAAGAAATTGAGACTACAAAAAAAGAAAAAAAAAAAAAATTCGTGGCCAAAGCAAAAGAGATCAAAAGGCATGGCATGTCATCCAGTGCAGGGACATGCAGCACATACACCAAGGCTTGCCTAAATTGATCCTCCGCGAAGCCAGAAATACAAAAGAAGGACTTAGAACCACTCTGGAATAGAGATACCAGCAAAGGAAATGAAATTGAAGAAAAAAAAAAAAAGAAATTGGGAATTTTGTGATTTCAAGAAAGTGGTCTGGGCAGAAATGAGGTGCAGTGCAAAGGACCAAAAGAGGCCAAAAGTAACCTCACAGCTGTTGCAAAAGCAGGGGAAAAATCAAAGAAGTAGGCACTACTTGGATGGGAAGAAATGAGGGACATGGCATTGATACTTCATTTAAAAAAATTAAAAAGCAAAATTCGTGGCCAAAGCAAAAGAGATCAAAAGGCATGGCATGTCATCCAGTGCAGGGACATGCAGCACATACACCAAGGCTTGCATAAATTGATTCTCCGCGAAGCCAGAAATACAAAAGAAGGACTTAGAACCATTCTGGAAAAGAGATACCAGCAAAGGAAATGAAATTGAAGAAAAAAAAAAAAAAGAAATTGGGAAATTTTGTGACTTCAAGAAAGTGGTCCGGGCAGAAATGAGGTGCAGTGCAAAGGATCAAAAGAGGCCAAAAGTAACCTCACAGCTGTTGCAAAAGCAGGGGAAAAATCAAAGAAGTAGGCACTACTTGGATGGGAAGAAATGAGGGACATGGCATGGACACTTAAAAATAAAAAGAAAAACATTAAAAAATCTTTGCCAGAGCAAAAGCCATCAAAAGGCATGGCATGCCATCCAGTGCAGGGACTTGCACCAAAGCTTGCCCAATTGGTCCCCATTGAAATCGCAAGATTCCGTTTGCCTTCCCGAAAGGAAATGAAATTTCCTTTCGGGAAGGCAAACGGAATCTTGCGAGCCCTTCAAAGGAAGGCTTTCAAACACTTGAGAAAGGAGATATCATCAAAAGAAATGCAGTTGAAAAAAAGGCCAAACAATTGGAAAATCAGGAGATATAGTTACAACAAGAAAGTGGTCTGGGTTGAAATGAGGTGCAGTGCAAAGGGCCAAAAGAGGCCAAAAGTAACCTCACAGCCGTTGCAAAAGCAGGGGAAAAATCAAAGAAGTAGGCACTACTTGAATGGGAAGAAATAAGGGACAAGAAATTGAGACTACAAAAAAAGAAAAAAAAAAAAAAATTCGTGGCCAAAGCAAAAGAGATCAAAAGGCATGGCATGTCATCCAGTGCAGGGACATGCGGCACATACACCAAGGCTTGCTTAAATTGATCTTCCTTGAAGCCAGAAATACAAAAGAAGGGCTTAGAACCATTCTGGAATAGAGATACCAGCAAAGGAAATGAAATTGAAGAAAAAAAAAAAAAAGAAATTGGGAAATTTTGTGATTTCAAGAAAGTGGTCTGGGCAGAAATGAGGTGCAGTGCAAAGGACCAAAAGAGGCCAAAAGTAACCTCACAGCTGTTGCAAAAGCAGGGGAAAAATCAAAGAAGTAGGCACTACTTGGATGGGAAGAAATGAGGGACATGGCATTGATGCTTCATTTAAAATATTAAAAAGCAAAATTCGTGGCCAAAGCAAAAGAGATCAAAAGGCATGGCATGTCATCCAGTGCAGGGACATGCAGCACATACACCAAGGCTTGCCTAAATTGATCCTTCTTGAAGCCAGAAATACAAAAGAAGGACTTAGAACCACTCTGGAATAGAGATACCAGCAAAGGAAATGAAATTGAAGAAAAAAAAAAAAAAGAAATTGGGAAATTTTGTGACTTCAAGAAAGTGGTCTGGGCAGAAATGAGGTGCAGTGCAAAGGATCAAAAGAGGCCAAAAGTAACCTCACAGCTGTTGCAAAAGCAGGGGAAAAATCAAAGAAGTAGGCACTACTTGGATGGGAAGAAATGAGGGACATGGCATGGACACCTAAAAATAAAAAGAAAAACATTAAAAAATCTTTGCCAGAGCAAAAGCCATCAAAAGGCATGGCATGCCATCCAGTGCAGGGACTTGCACCAAAGCTTGCCCAATTGGTCCCCATTGAAATCGCAAGATTCCGTTTGCCTTCCCGAAAGGAAATGAAATTTCCTTTCGGGAAGGCAAACGGAATCTTGCGAGCCCTTCAAAGGAAGGCTTTCAAACACTTGAGAAAGGAGATATCATCAAAAGAAATGCAGTTGAAAAAAAGGCCAAACAAATGGAAAATCGGGATATATAGTTACAAAAAGAAACTGGTCTGGGTGGAAATGAGGTGCAGTGCAAAGGACCAAAAGAGGCCAAAAGTAACCTCACAGCCGTTGCAAAAGCAGGGGAAAAATCAAAGAAGTAGGCACTACTTGAATGGGAAGAAATAAGGGACAAGAAATTGAGACTAAAGAAAAAGAAAAAAAAAAAACAATTCGTGGCCAAAGCAAAAGAGATCAAAAGGCATGGCAGGTCATCCAGTGCAGGGACATGCAGCACATACACCAAGGCTTGCCTAAATTGATCCTCCGCGAAGCCAGAAATACAAAAGAAGGACTTAGAACCACTCTGGAATAGAGATACCAGCAAAGGAAATGAAATTGAAGAAAAAAAAAAAAAAGAAATTGGGAAATTTTGTGATTTCAAGAAAGTGGTCTGGGCAGAAATGAGGTGCAGTGCAAAGGATCAAAAGAGGCCAAAATTAACCTCACAGCTGTTGCAAAAGCAGGGGAAAAATCAAAGAAGTAGGCACTACTTGGATGGGAAGAAATGAGGGACATGGCATGGACACTTAAAAATAAAAAGAAAAACATTAAAAAATCTTTGCCAGAGCAAAAGCCATCAAAAGGCATATCATGCTATCCAGTGCAGGGACTTGCACCAAAGCTTTCCCAATTGGTCCCCATTGAAATCGCAAGATTCCGTTTGCCTTCCCGAAAGGAAATGAAATTTCCTTTCGGGAAGGCAAACGGAATCTTGCGAGCCCTTCAAAGGAAGGCTTTCAAACACTTGAGAAAGGAGATATCATCAAAAGAAATGCAGTTGAAAAAAAGGCCAAACAAATGGAAAATCGGGAGATATAGTTACTACAAGAAGGTGGTCTGGGTGGAAATGAGGTGCAGTGCAAAGGACCAAAAGAGGCCAAAAGTAACCTCACAGCTGTTGCAAAAGCAGGGGAAAAATCAAAGAAGCAGGCACTACTTGGATGGGAAGAAATGAGGGACAAGAAATTGAGACTACAAATAAAGAAAAAAAAAAAAAATTTGTGGCCAAAGCAAAAGAGATCAAAAGGCATGGCATGTCATCCAGTGCAGGGACATGCAGCACATACACCAAGGCTTGCCTAAATTGATCCTCCGCGAAGCCAGAAATACAAAAGAAGGACTTAGAACCACTCTGGAATAGAGATACCAGCAAAGGAAATGAAATTGAAGAAAAAAAAAAAAAAAAGAAATTGGGAAATTTTGTGATTTCAAGAAAGTGGTCTGGGCAGAAATGAGGTGCAGTGCAAAGGACCAAAAGAGGCCAAAAGTAACCTCACAGCTGTTGCAAAAGCAGGGGAAAAATCAAAGAAGTAGGCACTACTTGGATGGGAAGAAATGAGGGACATGGCATGGACACCTAAAAATAAAAAGAAAAACATTAAAAAATCTCTGCCAGAGCAAAAGCCATCAAAAGGCATGGCATGCCATCCAGTGCAGGGACTTGCACCAAAGCATGCCCAATTGGTCCCCATTGAAATCGCAAGATTCCGTTTGCCTTCCCGAAAGGAAATGAAATTTCCTTTCGGGAAGGCAAACGGAATCTTGCGAGCCCTTCAAAGGAAGGCTTTCAAACACTTGAGAAAGGAGATATCATCAAAAGAAATGCAGTTGAAAAAAAGGCCAAACAAATGGAAAATCGGGATATATAGTTACAAAAAGAAACTGGTCTGGGTGGAAATGAGGTGCAGTGCAAAGGACCAAAAGAGGCCAAAAGTAACCTCACAGCCGTTGCAAAAGCAGGGGAAAAATCAAAGAAGTAGGCACTACTTGAATGGGAAGAAATAAGGGACAAGAAATTGAGACTAAAGAAAAAGAAAAAAAAAAAACAATTCGTGGCCAAAGCAAAAGAGATCAAAAGGCATGGCATGTCATCCAGTGCAGGGACATGCAGCACATACACCAAGGCTTGCCTAAATTGATCCTCCGCGAAGCCAGAAATACAAAAGAAGGACTTAGAACCACTCTGGAATAGAGATACCAGCAAAGGAAATGAAATTGAAGAAAAAAAAAAAAAAGAAATTGGGAAATTTTGTGACTTCAAGAAAGTGGTCTGGGCAGAAATGAGGTGCAGTGCAAAGGATCAAAAGAGGCCAAAATTAACCTCACAGCTGTTGCAAAAGCAGGGGAAAAATCAAAGAAGTAGGCACTACTTGGATGGGAAGAAATGAGGGACATGGCATGGACACTTAAAAATAAAAAGAAAAACATTAAAAAATCTTTGCCAGAGCAAAAGCCATCAAAAGGCATATCATGCTATCCAGTGCAGGGACTTGCACCAAAGCTTTCCCAATTGGTCCCCATTGAAATCGCAAGATTCCGTTTGCCTTCCCGAAAGGAAATGAAATTTCCTTTCGGGAAGGCAAACGGAATCTTGCGAGCCCTTCAAAGGAAGGCTTTCAAACACTTGAGAAAGGAGATATCATCAAAAGAAATGCAGTTGAAAAAAAGGCCAAACAAATGGAAAATCGGGAGATATAGTTACTACAAGAAGGTGGTCTGGGTGGAAATGAGGTGCAGTGCAAAGGACCAAAAGAGGCCAAAAGTAACCTCACAGCTGTTGCAAAAGCAGGGGAAAAATCAAAGAAGCAGGCACTACTTGGATGGGAAGAAATGAGGGACAAGAAATTGAGACTACAAATAAAGAAAAAAAAAAAAAATTTGTGGCCAAAGCAAAAGAGATCAAAAGGCATGGCATGTCATCCAGTGCAGGGACATGCAGCACATACACCAAGGCTTGCCTAAATTGATCCTCCGCGAAGCCAGAAATACAAAAGAAGGACTTAGAACCACTCTGGAATAGAGATACCAGCAAAGGAAATGAAATTGAAGAAAAAAAAAAAAAAAAGAAATTGGGAAATTTTGTGATTTCAAGAAAGTGGTCTGGGCAGAAATGAGGTGCAGTGCAAAGGACCAAAAGAGGCCAAAAGTAACCTCACAGCTGTTGCAAAAGCAGGGGAAAAATCAAAGAAGTAGGCACTACTTGGATGGGAAGAAATGAGGGACATGGCATTGATGCTTCATTTAAAAAAATTAAAAAGCAAAATTCGTGGCCAAAGCAAAAGAGATCAAAAGGCATGGCATGTCATCCAGTGCAGGGACATGCAGCACATACACCAAGGCTTGCCTAAATTGATCCTCCGCGAAGCCAGAAATACAAAAGAAGGACTTAGAACCACTCTGGAATAGAGATACCAGCAAAGGAAATGAAATTGAAGAAAAAAAAAAAAAAAGAAATTGGGAAATTTTGTGACTTCAAGAAAGTGGTCTGGGCAGAAATGAGGTGCAGTGCAAAAGACCAAAAGAGGCCAAAAGAAACCTCACAGCCGTTGCAAAAGCAGGGGAAAAATCAAAGAAGTAGGCACTACTTGGATGGGAAGAAATGAGGGACATGGCATGGACACCTAAAAATAAAAAGAAAAACATTAAAAAATCTTTGCCAGAGCAAAAGCCATCAAAAGGCATGGCACGCCCTCCAGTGCAGGGACTTGCACCAAAGCTTGCCCAATTGGTCCCCATTGAAATCGCAAGATTCCGTTTGCCTTCCCGAAAGGAAATGAAATTTCCTTTCGGGAAGGCAAACGGAATCTTGCGAGCCCTTCAAAGGAAGGCTTTCAAACACTTGAGAAAGGAGATATCATCAAAAGAAATGCAGTTGAAAATAAGGCCAAAAAAATGGAAAATCGGGAGATATAGTTACAACAAGAAAGTGGTCTGGGCGGAAATGAGGTGCAGTGCAAAGGAACAAAAGAGGCCAAAAGTAACCTCACAGCCGTTGCAAAAGCAGGGGAAAAATCAAAGAAGTAGGCACTACTTGAATGGGAAGAAATAAGGGACAAGAAATTGAGACTACAAAAAAAGAAAAAAAAAAAAAATTCGTGGCCAAAGCAAAAGAGATCAAAAGGCATGGCATGTCATCCAGTGCAGGGACATGCAGCACATACACCAAGGCTTGCCTAAATTGATCCTTCTTGAAGCCAGAAATACAAAAGAAGGACCTACAAACACTCTGGAATAGAGGTATCAGCAAAAGAAATGAAATTGAAAATAAAAAAAAAAACAAATTGGGAAATTTTGTGACTTCAAGGAAGTGGTCTGGGCAGAAATGAGGTGCAGTGCAAAGGACCAAAAGAGGCTAAAAGTAACCTCACAGCCGTTGCAAAAGCAGGGGAAAAACCAAGGATGCAGGCACTACTTGAATGGGAAGAAATGAGGGACATGGCATGGACACTTAAAAATAAAAAGAAAAACATTAAAAAATCTTTGCCAGAGCAAAAGCCGTCAAAAGGCATGGCATGCCATCCAGTGCAGGGACTTGCACCAAAGCCTGCCCAATTGGTCCCCATTGAAATCGCAAGATTCCGTTTGCCTTCCCGAAAGGAAATGAAGTTTCCTTTCGGGAAGGCAAACGGAATCTTGCGAGCCCTTCAAAGGAAGGCTTTCAAACACTTGAGAAAGGAGATATCTTCAAAAGAAATGCAGTTGAAAAAAAGGCCAAACAAATGGAAAATCGGGAGATATAGTTACAACAAGAAAGTGGTCTGGGCAGAAATGAGGTGCAGTGCAAAGGACCAAAAGAGGCCAAAAGTAACCTCACAGCTGTTGCAAAAGCAGGGGAAAAATCAAAGAAGTAGGCACTACTTGAATGGGAAGAAATAAGGGACAGAAAATTGGGACTACAAAAAAAAAAAAAAAAAAAAAAATTCGTGGCCAAAGCAAAAGAGATCAAAAGGCATGGCATGTCATCCAGTGCAGGGACATGCAGCACATACACCAAGGCTTGCATAAATTGATCCTCCGCGAAACCAGAAATACAAAAGAAGGACCTACAAACACTCTGGAATAGAGGTACCAGCAAAGGAAATGAAATTGAAAATAAAAAACAAAACAAATTGGGAAATTTTGTGACTTCAAGTAAGTGGTCTGGGCAGAAATGAGGTGCAGTGCAAAGGACAAAAAGAGGCCAAAAGTAACCTCACAGCTCTTGCGAAAGCAGGGGAAAAAACAAGGATGCAGGCACTACTTGAATGGGAAGAAATAAGGGACAAGAAATTGAGACTACAAAAAAAGAAAAAAAAAAAAAATTCGTGGCCAAAGCAAAAGAGATCAAAAGGCATGGCATGTCATCCAGTGCAGGGACATGCAGCACATACACCAAGGCTTGCCTAAATTGATCCTCCGCGAAGCCAGAAATACAAAAGAAGGACTTAGAACCACTCTGGAATAGAGATACCAGCAAAGGAAATGAAATTGAAGAAAAAAAAAAAAAAGAAATTGGGAAATTTTGTGACTTCAAGAAAGTGGTCTGGGCAGAAATGAGGTGCAGTGCAAAGGATCAAAAGAGGCCAAAAGTAACCTCACAGCTGTTGCAAAAGCAGGGGAAAAATCAAAGAAGTAGGCACTACTTGAATGGGAAGAAATGAGGGACATGGCATGGACACTTAAAAATAAAAAGAAAAACATTAAAAAATCTTTGCCAGAGCAAAAGCCATCAAAAGGCATGGCATGCCATCCAGTGCAGGGACTTGCACCAAAGCTTGCCCAATTGGTCCCCATTGAAATCGCAAGATTCCGTTTGCCTTCCCGAAAGGAAATGAAATTTCCTTTCGGGAAGGCAAACGGAATCTTGCGAGCCCTTCAAAGGAAGGCTTTCAAACACTTGAGAAAGGAGATATCATCAAAAGAAATGCAGTTGAAAAAAAAGTCCAAACAAATGGAAAATCGGGAGATATAGTTAGTACAAGAAGGTGGCCTGGGTTGAAATGAGGTGCAGTGCAAAGGACCAAAGGAGGCCAAAAGTAACCTCACAGCTGTTGCAAAAGCAGGGGAAAAATCAAAGAAATAGGCACTACTTGGATGGGAAGAAATGAGGGACAAGAAATTGAGACTAAAGAAAAAGAAAAAAAAAAAACAATTCGTGGCCAAAGCAAAAGAGATCAAAAGGCATGGCATGTCATCCAGTGCAGGGACATGCAGCACATACACCAAGGCTTGCCTAAATTGATCCTCCGCGAAGCCAGAAATACAAAAGAAGGACTTAGAACCACTCTGGAATAGAGATACCAGCAAAGGAAATGAAATTGAAGGAAAAAAAAAAAGAAATTGGGAATTTTGTGACTTCAAGTAAGTGGTCTGGGCAGAAATGAGATGCAGTGCAAAGGACCAAAAGAGGCCAAAAGTAACCTCACAGCTGTTGCAAAAGCAGGGGAAAAATCAAAGAAGTAGGCACTACTTGAATGGGAAGAAATAAGGGACAAGAAATTGGGACTACAAAAAAAAAAAAAAAAAAAAACAATTCGTGGCCAAAGCAAAAGAGATCAAAAGGCATGGCATGTCATCCAGTGCAGGGACATGCAGCACATACACCAAGGCTTGCCTAAATTGATCCTCCGCGAAGCCAGAAATACAAAAGAAGGACTTAGAACCATTCTGGAAAAGAGATACCAGCAAAGGAAATAAAATTGAAGAAAAAAAAAAAAAAATTGGGAAATTTGGTGACTTCAAGGAAGTGGTCTGGGTGGAAATGAGGTGCAGTGCAAAGGACCAAAAGAGGCCAAAAGTAACCTCACAGCTGTTGCAAAAGCAGGGGAAAAATCAAAGAAGTAGGCACTACTTGGATGGGAAGAAATGAGGGACATGGCATTGATGCTTCATTTAAAAAAATTAAAAAGCAAAATTCGTGGCCAAAGCAAAAGAGATCAAAAGGCATGGCATGTCATCCAGTGCAGGGACATGCAGCACATACACCAAGGCTTGCCTAAATTGATCCTCCGCGAAGCCAGAAATACAAAAGAAGGACCTACAAACACTCTGGAATAGAGGTATCAGCAAAAGAAATGAAATTGAAAATAAAAAAAAAAACAAATTGGGAAATTTTGTGACTTCAAGGAAGTGGTCTGGGCAGAAATGAGGTGCAGTGCAAAGGACCAAAAGAGGCTAAAAGTAACCTCACAGCCGTTGCAAAAGCAGGGGAAAAACCAAGGATGCAGGCACAACTTGAATGGGAAGAAATGAGGGACATGGCATGGACACTTAAAAATAAAAAGAAAAACATTAAAAAATCTTTGCCAGAGCAAAAGCCATCAAAAGGCATGGCATGCCATCCAGTGCAGGGACTTGCACCAAAGCTTGCCCAATTGGTCCCCATTGAAATCGCAAGATTCCGTTTGCCTTCCCGAAAGGAAATGAAATTTCCTTTCGGGAAGGCAAACGGAATCTTGCGAGCCCTTCAAAGGAAGGCTTTCAAACACTTGAGAAAGGAGATATCATCAAAAGAAATGCAGTTGAAAAAAAGGCCAAAAAAATGGAAAATCGGGAGATATTGTTACAACAAGAAAGTGGTCTGGGCGGAAATGAGGTGCAGTGCAAAGGACCAAAAGAGGCCAAAAGTAACCTCACAGCTGTTGCAAAAGCAGGGGAAAAATCAAAGAAATAGGCACTACTTGGATGGGAAGAAATGAGGGACATGGCATTGATACTTCATTTAAAAAAATTAAAAAGCAAAATTCGTGGCCAAAGCAAAAGAGATCAAAAGGCATGGCATGTCATCCAGTGCAGGGACATGCAGCACATACACCAAGGCTTGCATAAATTGATCCTCCGCGAAGCCAGAAATACAAAAGAAGGACTTAGAACCACTCTGGAATAGAGATACCAGCAAAGGAAATGAAATTGAAAATAAAAAAAAAAAAAATTGGGAAATTTTGTGACTTCAAGTAAGTGGTCTGGGCAGAAATGAGGTGCAGTGCAAAGGACCAAAAGAGGCCAAAAGTAACCTCACAGCTGTTGCAAAAGCAGGGGAAAAATCAAAGAAGTAGGCACTACTTGGATGGGAAGAAAAAAGGGACAAGAAATTGAGACTACAAAATAAGAAAAAAAAAAAAATTCGTGGCCAAAGCAAAAGAGATCAAAAGGCATGGCATGTCATCCAGTGCAGGGACATGCAGCACATACACCAAGGCTTGCCTAAATTGATCCTCCGCGAAGCCAGAAATACAAAAGAAGGACCTACAAACACTCTGGAATAGAGGTATCAGCAAAAGAAATGAAATTGAAAATAAAAAAAAAAACAAATTGGGAAATTTTGTGACTTCAAGGAAGTGGTCTGGGCAGAAATGAGGTGCAGTGCAAAGGACCAAAAGAGGCTAAAAGTAACCTCACAGCCGTTGCAAAAGCAGGGGAAAAACCAAGGATGCAGGCACAACTTGAATGGGAAGAAATGAGGGACATGGCATGGACACTTAAAAATAAAAAGAAAAACATTAAAAAATCTTTGCCAGAGCAAAAGCCATCAAAAGGCATGGCATGCCATCCAGTGCAGGGACTTGCACCAAAGCTTGCCCAATTGGTCCCCATTGAAATCGCAAGATTCCGTTTGCCTTCCCGAAAGGAAATGAAATTTCCTTTCGGGAAGGCAAACGGAATCTTGCGAGCCCTTCAAAGGAAGGCTTTCAAACACTTGAGAAAGGAGATATCATCAAAAGAAATGCAGTTGAAAAAAAGGCCAAAAAAATGGAAAATCGGGAGATATTGTTACAACAAGAAAGTGGTCTGGGCGGAAATGAGGTGCAGTGCAAAGGACCAAAAGAGGCCAAAAGTAACCTCACAGCTGTTGCAAAAGCAGGGGAAAAATCAAAGAAATAGGCACTACTTGGATGGGAAGAAATGAGGGACATGGCATTGATACTTCATTTAAAAAAATTAAAAAGCAAAATTCGTGGCCAAAGCAAAAGAGATCAAAAGGCATGGCATGTCATCCAGTGCAGGGACATGCAGCACATACACCAAGGCTTGCATAAATTGATCCTCCGCGAAGCCAGAAATACAAAAGAAGGACTTAGAACCACTCTGGAATAGAGATACCAGCAAAGGAAATGAAATTGAAAATAAAAAAAAAAAAAATTGGGAAATTTTGTGACTTCAAGTAAGTGGTCTGGGCAGAAATGAGGTGCAGTGCAAAGGACCAAAAGAGGCCAAAAGTAACCTCACAGCTGTTGCAAAAGCAGGGGAAAAATCAAAGAAGTAGGCACTACTTGGATGGGAAGAAATGAGGGACATGGCATGGACACTTAAAAATAAAAAGAAAAACATTAAAAAATCTTTGCCAGAGCAAAAGCCATCAAAAGGCATGGCATGTCATCCAGTGCAGGGACATGCAGCACATACACCAAGGCTTGCCTAAATTGATCCTCCGTGAAGCCAGAAATACAAAAGAAGGACTTAGAACCATTCTGGAAAAGAGATACCAGCAAAGGAAATAAAATTGAAGAAAAAAAAAAAAAAATTGGGAAATTTGGTGACTTCAAGGAAGTGGTCTGGGCAGAAATGAGGTGCAGTGCAAAGGACCAAAAGAGGCCAAAAGTAACCTCACAGCTGTTGCAAAAGCAGGGGAAAAACCAAGGATGCAGGCACTACTTGGATGGGAAGAAATGAGGGACATGGCATGGACACTTAAAAATAAAAAGAAAAACATTAAAAAATCTTTGCCAGAGCAAAAGCCATCAAAAGGCATGGCATGCCATCCAGTGCAGGGACTTGCACCAAAGCTTGCCCAATTGGTCCCCATTGAAATCGCAAGATTCCGTTTGCCTTCCCGAAAGGAAATGAAGTTTCCTTTCGGGAAGGCAAACGGAATCTTGCGAGCCCTTCAAAGGAAGACTTTCAAACACTTGAGAAAGGAGATATCATCAAAAGAAATGCAGTTGAAAAAAAGGCCAAACAAATGGAAAATCGGGAGATATAGTTACAACAAGAAAGTGGTCTGGGGGGAAATGAGGTGCAGTGCAAAGGACCAAAAGAGGCCAAAAGTAACCTCACAGCCGTTGCAAAAGCAGGTGAAAAATCAAAGAAGTAGGCACTACTTGAATGGGAAGAAATAAGGGACAAGAAATTGAGACTACAAAAAAAGAAAAAAAAAAAAATTCATGGCCAAAGCAAAAGAGATCAAAAGGCATGGCATGTCATCCAGTGCAAGGACATGCAGCACTGTCACCGACATGTTTTAGGAAAAATCCTTTCCTTAGGATTTTTCCCTCCTGAGAAGCTGAGAGGCCTCAGGAACAAACTGTAAACAATTCTTATCTGCTGCTGTGGAATGCAACAGGGAGAATCTGTGATTGGACTCATCTGGTTGTTTGGAATTAACGCCCAATCACAGTTCACCTGTCCAGACTGTCTTGGTCCGAGACAAGCCTTTGTTATTCCTTCCTTTCTTATTCTTAGCTTAGCCTTCTGATGAAATCTTTTCTCTCTGTTCTTTTAGTATAGTTTTAATATATTTTCTATCATAAAATAATAAACCTAGCTTGCTGATACATGGAGTCAACTTTCTCGTCTCTTCCTTCATCCTGGGACCCTTGTGGACAATACTACAAATGGTGACCCCGAGTGAAAAAAGGAGCACCACCACAGAAGGTGAACACCGAGGACAGAACTGACAGATGGTACCTCGAGTGAAGGAATCACCACAATTGGACCCTGAGTGAGGAAGAATTCTTCATTTGGCTGGCCGCAGAGAGAACCTTTTGAAAAGTCTCCGAGACAAGATGTCCAGAAGTCTTTGCAGCACAGAGCAGTCTGCCGAAGCCCAGAGGACACTGTCACAAGGTACTGTTTACACTTCCCTTCCTGAAAATGCTTCCCTTCTTACAAGGCAGATTCGGATCTGGACAAGGGTGCCTACGGAGGCGGAGGTTCCATTCTCTCCCTCAGAGGAGAAACTTATTGGCCTCTGGCAAAAATGGGGTCATGAGGACAGAATTCCTATGCTGAAGATACATTTCTATGAGTTTTTCAGGTGGGCAAAGCACCATGGCTTTTTCACTGATGTGCTGTATGCCCTTGATTCATACATATGGGAATGCATGGAATTCATTATCCGAGACCTTTTTTACCGGGGACTTGGATTTCCTCGGGTTTATCCGTCATTCAGAACTCTCTTCCCAGTTTTGAAACGGAAAGCGTCTACATATCAGTGGATTGCGGATTGCCGAGGTATGTCTCCCTTCTCGCTGGCGCTGGCAAGAGGGGAACCAGTGCAAATCCACAGCCTGCAGGTTCCCAGCCCCCCCGAATCGCGGCGGGGGGGCGAAGTTTTGCCCGCGACAGAAGAAAAGTTTTTTTCTGCGCCTTTGGAGCATGCTCCGACGGAACCGCCTCCCCCGCCTTGCTGCTCTCAGGGGGGAGGTGAGTTGGCTCCACCGCCCGAGCCGGAGCCGCGGGCCCCACCCCAACCCGCCCCGCAGGAGGTGCCAGTCCCCGCGGCCCCTCCCGCGGCACCGCCTCAGCCCGGACCGGACCCGTCGCCTCCAGCGGAGTTTGTCGGCGTTCCCGTGGCAGAAGCACCGCCTCCCGGGGCTTCGCCCGAGTTGCTAGGCGACGCACTCGACAGCAATCGCCAAGAGCTCGCGACTGCACTGCCGCTCCCGAAGCAAAGTGAGACAACAGTGCAGGCGGCACCAGTGGGCGCGGGCCCCGCGCCCCTGCCGCCCCCCGCGGCTGTCCCGCCGCCTCCCGTGTCGGCTCCGCCGGCTTTGCTGTCTGCGCCCGCGATGCAGCTTCCGGTACCCGGAGAAGACGCGGCTGCTGTCCCCAGCCCGGCGGGGGTCGATGCCGCGCCGCCCGCGCCGGTCGAATCCGCGTTCGACCCTCCAGCAGAGCCCGTGAGGGCTCCGAACGCGGCGGCTCCGCCTTTGCCTGCCATGCCAGTGGAGGAGGCTGAGGTTGAGAACCACCAAGCGGAACCATCATTGGAGTCGCCCGTGGCCCCGCCGCTCCCCGCGGCGGCCACCGCGGCGCCTGCGATCAGCCTGGATTCCCCCCCGAGCTTTTCGGGCTGTCCCGAGGCTGCCCCTGCGGGGGGAGCTGGGACAGGGGAAGGGGATGCCGGTCTGCCCCTCCGTGGGGGGGTTGTGGCTCGACAGCTGATTGCGGGCTCAGCCCGTCTGCCTGCTTTCAAACTCAGCGTTTTTCGCGGGCCGGTTCGGGTTTGGTTCGGAGGTTCCCGTTGGGGGTTGGAATGCCTGACTCCCCCTGCGCACCCCAGCACCGTGGGGGAGGTGGCTCCTGAGCCTTCTGCTTCTGGTCCCCAGCCCGCAGGGAGTGGGGGTGGTACCGAGGGGCAGAAAGGAGGAACACCTTTTGCATTTGCGTTGCAGAGGCAGGAGAAACAGTGGAAAGTGAGCGTCGCTCAATTGCTCTGGGGACAAAGCACCCCCAGATCTAGGGTGATGATCCCTGAGAAAGCTTCTCTTCCCCAGCTGCTGGTGTGCACCGGTTCAGAGGGGATGAAGCGTTCGGTCACTCGTGCTGCCCAGGCATTGGCAGCAGAGTGCCGGGTTGTGAGACCACAGAGCCCGCTCCGCGGGCCGGGTCTGGGCCGTTTGGCTCTGTTCCCTGGGCCAGGGCCTCCGCCCGGCCAGCGGCTGTTTGGTTCGGGGGCTTTGCTTCCCCCGTCAGGACCTGGGCCACCGTTCTGTAGGCCAGGTCTGGGATCCCTGATCCTTCCACGAGGACCTGGACCACCGTTCTGTAGGCCAGGTCTGGGGTCCCTGTTCCTTCCACGAGGGCCAGGGCCCCCGCAGAGCCTCAGTGGCTCCTCTCTGCTGCTGCTCTTTCGTAAAAAAAAAAAAAAAAAAAAAAAAAAAAAAAAAAAAAAAAAAAAAAAAGAGTTGAAAGAGCTAGCAGCTCAAAAAGCATTGAAAAGCCAAGCAAGCCTGTTTCAGGACAAAAAGGGACTTTCAGCAATGTCAGAGAGGAACATCTTCAGTTTGGACTTTCCCTGAAACTCAGCTGTTTGGACTTGAAGCAATGAACTTTCTTTTCATTGTTTTTGCATTTTCTTATATCTTAAGATTGTTTTGGTGTGTGATGTAATTTGATGTTTTGCAGATGAAGAATTTCCCTGACGGTTCCACATCAGCACTGATTGATGTTTTGATTGGCAACATTAAGCCTCTCAGGTGCTTGTTCTTTCCTCTGCATGGCCCAGCAGATGAAATTGCAAACACTTTTCCTTTTAATTTATTTAAAATAAAAAGGGTGAGATGTCACCGACATGTTTTAGGAAAAATCCTTTCCTTAGGATTTTTCCCTCCTGAGAAGCTGAGAGGCCTCAGGAACAAACTGTAAACAATTCTTATCTGCTGCTGTGGAATGCAACAGGGAGAATCTGTGATTGGACTCATCTGGTTGTTTGGAATTAACGCCCAATCACAGTTCACCTGTCCAGACTGTCTTGGTCCGAGACAAGCCTTTGTTATTCCTTCCTTTCTTATTCTTAGCTTAGCCTTCTGATGAAATCTTTTCTCTCTGTTCTTTTAGTATAGTTTTAATATATTTTCTATCATAAAATAATAAACCTAGCTTGCTGATACATGGAGTCAACTTTCTCGTCTCTTCCTTCATCCTGGGACCCTTGTGGACAATACTACACAGCACATACACCAAGGCTTGCCTAAATTGATCCTCCGCGAAGCCAGAAATACAAAAGAAGGACCTACAAACACTCTGGAATAGAGATACCAGCAAAGGAAATGAAATTGAAGGAAAAAAAAAAAGAAATTGGGAATTTTGTGACTTCAAGAAAGTGGTCTGGGCAGAAATGAGGTGCAGTGCAAAGGACCAAAAGAGGCCAAAAGTAACCTCACAGCTGTTGCAAAAGCAGGGGAAAAATCAAAGAAGTAGGCACTACTTGAATGGGAAGAAATAAGGTACAAGAAATTGGGACTACAAAAAAAAAAAAAAAAAAAACAATTCGTGGCCAAAGCAAAAGAGATCAAAAGGCATGGCATGTCATCCAGTGCAGGGACATGCAGCACATACACCAAGGCTTGCCTAAATTGATCCTCCGCGAAGCCAGAAATACAAAAGAAGGACTTAGAACCATTCTGGAAAAGAGATACCAGCAAAGGAAATGAAATTGAAGAAAAAAAAAAAAGAAATTGGGAAATTTTGTGACTTCAAGAAAGTGGTCTGGGCAGAAATGAGGTGCAGTGCAAAGGACCAAAAGAGGCCAAAAGTAACCTCACAGCCGTTGCAAAAGCAGGGGAAAAATCAAAGAAGTAGGCACTACTTGGATGGGAAGAAATGAGGGACATGGCATGGACACTTAAAAATAAAAAGAAAAACATTAAAAAATCTTTGCCAGAGCAAAAGCCATCAAAAGGCATGGCATGCCATCCAGTGCAGGGACTTGCACCAAAGCTTGCCCAATTGGTCCCCATTGAAATCGCAAGATTCCGTTCGCCTTCCCGAAAGGAAATGAAATTTCCTTTCGGGAAGGCAAACGGAATCTTGCGAGCCCTTCAAAGGAAGGCTTTCAAACACTTGAGAAAGGAGATATCATCAAAAGAAATGCAGTTGAAAATAAGGCCAAAAAAATGGAAAATCGGGAGATATAGTTACAACAAGAAAGTGGTCTGGGCGGAAATGAGGTGCAGTGCAAAGGAACAAAAGAGGCCAAAAGTAACCTCACAGCCGTTGCAAAAGCAGGGGAAAAATCAAAGAAGTAGGCACTACTTGAATGGGAAGAAAAAAGGGACAAGAAATTGAGACTACAAAATAGGAAAAAAAAAAAAAATTCGTGGCCAAAGCAAAAGAGATCAAAAGGCATGGCATGTCATCCAGTGCAGGGACATGCGGCACATACACCAAGGCTTGCTTAAATTGATCTTCCTTGAAGCCAGAAATACAAAAGAAGGGCTTAGAACCATTCTGGAATAGAGATACCAGCAAAGGACATGAAATTGAAAATAAAAAACAAAACAAATTGGGAAATTTTGTGACTTCAAGGAAGTGGTCTGGGCAGAAATGAGGTGCAGTGCAAAGGACAAAAAGAGGCCAAAAGTAACCTCACAGCTGTTGCGAAAGCAGGGGAAAAAACAAGGATGCAGGCACTACTTGAATGGGAAGAAATGAGGGACATGGCATGGACACTTAAAAATAAAAAGAAAAACATTAAAAAATCTTTGCCAGAGCAAAAGCCATCAAAAGGCATGGCATGCCATCCAGTGCAGGGACTTGCACCAAAGCTTGCCCAATTGGTCCCCATTGAAATCGCAAGATTCCGTTTGCCTTCCCGAAAGGAAATGAAGTTTCCTTTCGGGAAGGCAAACGGAATCTTGCGAGCCCTTCAAAGGAAGGCTTTCAAACACTTGAGAAAGGAGATATCTTCAAAAGAAATGCAGTTGAAAAAAAGGCCAAACAAATGGAAAATCGGGAGATATAGTTACAACAAGAAAGTGGTCTGGGCAGAAATGAGGTGCAGTGCAAAGGACCAAAAGAGGCCAAAAGTAACCTCACAGCTGTTGCAAAAGCAGGGGAAAAATCAAAGAAGTAGGCACTACTTGAATGGGAAGAAATAAGGGACAGAAAATTGGGACTACAAAAAAAAAAAAAAAAAAAAAAATTCGTGGCCAAAGCAAAAGAGATCAAAAGGCATGGCATGTCATCCAGTGCAGGGACATGCAGCACATACACCAAGGCTTGCATAAATTGATCCTCCGCGAAGCCAGAAATACAAAAGAAGGACCTACAAACACTCTGGAATAGAGGTACCAGCAAAGGAAATGAAATTGAAAATAAAAAAAAAAACAAATTGGGAAATTTTGTGACTTCAAGTAAGTGGTCTGGGCAGAAATGAGGTGCAGTGCAAAGGACCAAAAGAGGCCAAAAGTAACCTCACAGTCGTTGCAAAAGCAGGGGAAAAACCAAGGATGCAGGCACTACTTGAATGGGAAGAAATGAGGGACATGGCATGGACACTTAAAAATAAAAAGAAAAACATTAAAAAATCTTTGCCAGAGCAAAAGCCATCTAAAGGCATGGCATGCCATCCAGTGCAGGGACTTGCACCAAAGCTTGCCCAATTGGTCCCCATTGAAATCGCAAGATTCCGTTCGCCTTCCCGAAAGGAAATGAAATTTCCTTTTGGGAAGGCGAACGGAATCTTGCGAGCCCTTCAAAGGAAGGCTTTCAAACACTTGAGAAAGGAGATATCATCAAAAGAAATGCAGTTGAAAAAAAGGCCAAACAAATGGAAAATCGGGAGATATAGTTACAACAAGAAAGTGGTCTGGGCGGAAATGAGGTGCAGTGCAAAGGACCAAAAGAGGCCAAAAGTAACCTCACAGCCGTTGCAAAAGCAGGGGAAAAATCAAAGAAGTAGGCACTACTTGAATGGGAAGAAATAAGGGACAAGAAATTGGGACTACAAAAAAAAAAAAAAAAAAAAAAAATTCGTGGCCAAAGCAAAAGAGATCAAAAGGCATGGCATGTCATCCAGTGCAGGGACATGCAGCACATACACCAAGGCTTGCTTAAATTGATCTTCCTTGAAGCCAGAATTACAAAAGTAGGGCTTAGAACCATTCTGGAATAGAGATCACAGCAAAGGAAATGAAATTGAAGAAAAAAAAAAAAGAAATTGGGAAATTTTGTGACTTCAAGAAAGTGGTCTGGGCAGAAATGAGGTGCAGTGCAAAGGACCAAAAGAGGCCAAAAGTAACCTCACAGCCGTTGCAAAAGCAGGGGAAAAACCAAGGATGCAGGCACTACTTGAATGGGAAGAAATGAGGGACATGGCATGGACACTTAAAAATAAAAAGAAAAACATTAAAAAATCTTTGCCAGAGCAAAAGCCATCAAAAGGCATGGCATGCCATCCAGTGCAGGGACTTGCACCAAAGCTTGCCCAATTGGTCCCCATTGAAATCGCAAGATTCCGTTTGCCTTCCCGAAAGGAAATGAAATTTCCTTTCGGGAAGGCAAACGGAATCTTGCGAGCCCTTCAAAGGAAGGCTTTCAAACACTTGAGAAAGGAGATATCTTCAAAAGAAATGCAGTTGAAAAAAAGGCCAAAAAAATGGAAAATCGGGAGATATAGTTACTACAAGAAGGTGGTCTGGGTGGAAATGAGGTGCAGTGCAAAGGACCAAAAGAGGCCAAAAGTAACCTCACAGCCGTTGCAAAAGCAGGGGAAAAATCAAAGAAGTAGGCACTACTTGAATGGGAAGAAATAAGGGACAAGAAATTGAGACTACAAAAAAAGAAAAAAAAAAAAATTCGTGGCCAAAGCAAAAGAGATCAAAAGGCATGGCATGTCATCCAGTGCAGGGACATGCAGCACATACACCAAGGCTTGCCTAAATTGATCCTCCGCGAAGCCAGAAATACAAAAGAAGGACTTAGAACCACTCTGGAATAGACTTACCAGCAAAGGAAATGAAATTGAAGAAAAAAAAAAAAAAGAAATTGGGAAATTTTGTGACTTCAAGAAAGTGGTCTGGGCAGAAATGAGGTGCAGTGCAAAGGATCAAAAGAGGCCAAAAGTAACCTCACAGCTGTTGCAAAAGCAGGGGAAAAATCAAAGAAGTAGGCACTACTTGGATGGGAAGAAATGAGGGACATGGCATGGACACCTAAAAATAAAAAGAAAAACATTAAAAAATCTCTGCCAGAGCAAAAGCCATCAAAAGGCATGGCATGCCATCCAGTGCAGGGACTTGCACCAAAGCTTGCCCAATTGGTCCCCATTGAAATCGCAAGATTCCGTTTGCCTTCCCGAAAGGAAATGAAATTTCCTTTCGGGAAGGCAAACGGAATCTTGCGAGCCCTTCAAAGGAAGGCTTTCAAACACTTGAGAAAGGAGATATCATCAAAAGAAATGCAGTTGAAAAAAAGGCCAAACAAATGGAAAATCGGGATATATAGTTACAAAAAGAAACTGGTCTGGGTGGAAATGAGGTGCAGTGCAAAGGACCAAAAGAGGCCAAAAGTAACCTCACAGCCGTTGCAAAAGCAGGGGAAAAATCAAAGAAGTAGGCACTACTTGAATGGGAAGAAATAAGGGACAAGAAATTGAGACTAAAGAAAAAGAAAAAAAAAAAACAATTCGTGGCCAAAGCAAAAGAGATCAAAAGGCATGGCATGTCATCCAGTGCAGGGACATGCAGCACATACACCAAGGCTTGCCTAAATTGATCCTCCGCGAAGCCAGAAATACAAAAGAAGGACTTAGAACCACTCTGGAATAGAGATACCAGCAAAGGAAATGAAATTGAAGAAAAAAAAAAAAAAGAAATTGGGAAATTTTGTGACTTCAAGAAAGTGGTCTGGGCAGAAATGAGGTGCAGTGCAAAGGATCAAAAGAGGCCAAAAGTAACCTCACAGCTGTTGCAAAAGCAGGGGAAAAATCAAAGAAGTAGGCACTACTTGGATGGGAAGAAATGAGGGACATGGCATGGACACCTAAAAATAAAAAGAAAAACATTAAAAAATCTTTGCCAGAGCAAAAGCCATCAAAAGGCATGGCATGCCATCCAGTGCAGGGACTTGCACCAAAGCTTGCCCAATTGGTCCCCATTGAAATCGCAAGATTCCGTTTGCCTTCCCGAAAGGAAATGAAATTTCCTTTCGGGAAGGCAAACGGAATCTTGCGAGCCCTTCAAAGGAAGGCTTTCAAACACTTGAGAAAGGAGATATCATCAAAAGAAATGCAGTTGAAAAAAAGGCCAAACAAATGGAAAATCGGGATATATAGTTACAAAAAGAAACTGGTCTGGGTGGAAATGAGGTGCAGTGCAAAGGACCAAAAGAGGCCAAAAGTAACCTCACAGCCGTTGCAAAAGCAGGGGAAAAATCAAAGAAGTAGGCACTACTTGAATGGGAAGAAATAAGGGACAAGAAATTGAGACTAAAGAAAAAGAAAAAAAAAAAACAATTCGTGGCCAAAGCAAAAGAGATCAAAAGGCATGGCATGTCATCCAGTGCAGGGACATGCAGCACATACACCAAGGCTTGCCTAAATTGATCCTCCGCGAAGCCAGAAATACAAAAGAAGGACTTAGAACCACTCTGGAATAGAGATACCAGCAAAGGAAATGAAATTGAAGAAAAAAAAAAAATAGAAATTGGGAAATTTTGTGATTTCAAGAAAGTGGTCTGGGCAGAAATGAGGTGCAGTGCAAAGGACCAAAAGAGGCCAAAAGTAACCTCACAGCTGTTGCAAAAGCAGGGGAAAAATCAAAGAAGCAGGCACTACTTGGATGGGAAGAAATGAGGGACATGGCATTGATGCTTCATTTAAAAAAATTAAAAAGCAAAATTCGTGGCCAAAGCAAAAGAGATCAAAAGGCATGGCATGTCATCCAGTGCAGGGACATGCAGCACATACACCAAGGCTTGCCTAAATTGATCCTCCGCGAAGCCAGAAATACAAAAGAAGGACTTAGAACCACTCTGGAATAGAGATACCAGCAAAGGAAATGAAATTGAAGAAAAAAAAAAAAAAGAAATTGGGAAATTTTGTGACTTCAAGAAAGTGGTCTGGGCAGAAATGAGGTGCAGTGCAAAGGATCAAAAGAGGCCAAAATTAACCTCACAGCTGTTGCAAAAGCAGGGGAAAAATCAAAGAAGTAGGCACTACTTGGATGGGAAGAAATGAGGGACATGGCATGGACACTTAAAAATAAAAAGAAAAACATTAAAAAATCTTTGCCAGAGCAAAAGCCATCAAAAGGCATATCATGCTATCCAGTGCAGGGACTTGCACCAAAGCTTTCCCAATTGGTCCCCATTGAAATCGCAAGATTCCGTTTGCCTTCCCGAAAGGAAATGAAATTTCCTTTCGGGAAGGCAAACGGAATCTTGCGAGCCCTTCAAAGGAAGGCTTTCAAACACTTGAGAAAGGAGATATCATCAAAAGAAATGCAGTTGAAAAAAAGGCCAAACAAATGGAAAATCGGGAGATATAGTTACTACAAGAAGGTGGTCTGGGTGGAAATGAGGTGCAGTGCAAAGGACCAAAAGAGGCCAAAAGTAACCTCACAGCTGTTGCAAAAGCAGGGGAAAAATCAAAGAAGCAGGCACTACTTGGATGGGAAGAAATGAGGGACAAGAAATTGAGACTACAAATAAAGAAAAAAAAAAAAAATTTGTGGCCAAAGCAAAAGAGATCAAAAGGCATGGCATGTCATCCAGTGCAGGGACATGCAGCACATACACCAAGGCTTGCCTAAATTGATCCTCCGCGAAGCCAGAAATACAAAAGAAGGACTTAGAACCACTCTGGAATAGAGATACCAGCAAAGGAAATGAAATTGAAGAAAAAAAAAAAAAAAAGAAATTGGGAAATTTTGTGATTTCAAGAAAGTGGTCTGGGCAGAAATGAGGTGCAGTGCAAAGGACCAAAAGAGGCCAAAAGTAACCTCACAGCTGTTGCAAAAGCAGGGGAAAAATCAAAGAAGTAGGCACTACTTGGATGGGAAGAAATGAGGGACATGGCATTGATGCTTCATTTAAAAAAATTAAAAAGCAAAATTCGTGGCCAAAGCAAAAGAGATCAAAAGGCATGGCATGTCATCCAGTGCAGGGACATGCAGCACATACACCAAGGCTTGCCTAAATTGATCCTCCGCGAAGCCAGAAATACAAAAGAAGGACTTAGAACCACTCTGGAATAGAGATACCAGCAAAGGAAATGAAATTGAAGAAAAAAAAAAAAAAAGAAATTGGGAAATTTTGTGACTTCAAGAAAGTGGTCTGGGCAGAAATGAGGTGCAGTGCAAAGGACCAAAAGAGGCCAAAAGTAACCTCACAGCCGTTGCAAAAGCAGGGGAAAAATCAAAGAAGTAGGCACTACTTGGATGGGAAGAAATGAGGGACATGGCATGGACACTTAAAAATAAAAAGAAAAACATTAAAAAATCTTTGCCAGAGCAAAAGCCATCAAAAGGCATGGCACGCCATCCAGTGCAGGGACTTGCACCAAAGCTTGCCCAATTGGTCCCCATTGAAATCGCAAGATTCCGTTTGCCTTCCCGAAAGGAAATTTCATTTCCTTTCGGGAAGGCAAACGGAATCTTGCGAGCCCTTCAAAGGAAGGCTTTCAAACACTTGAGAAAGGAGATATCATCAAAAGAAATGCAGTTGAAAATAAGGCCAAACAAATGGAAAATCGGGAGATATAGTTACAACAAGAAAGTGGTCTGGGCGGAAATGAGGTGCAGTGCAAAGGAACAAAAGAGGCCAAAAGTAACCTCACAGCCGTTGCAAAAGCAGGGGAAAAATCAAAGAAGTAGGCACTACTTGAATGGGAAGAAATATGGGACAAGAAATTGAGACTACAAAATAAGAAAAAAAAAAAAAATTCGTGGCCAAAGCAAAAGAGATCAAAAGGCATGGCATGTCATCCAGTGCAGGGACATGCAGCACATACACCAAGGCTTGCCTAAATTGATCCTTCTTGAAGCCAGAAATACAAAAGAAGGACCTACAAACACTCTGGAATAGAGGTATCAGCAAAAGAAATGAAATTGAAGAAAAAAAAAAAATAGAAATTGGGAAATTTTGTGATTTCAAGAAAGTGGTCTGGGCAGAAATGAGGTGCAGTGCAAAGGACCAAAAGAGGCCAAAAGTAACCTCACAGCCGTTGCAAAAGCAGGGGAAAAACCAAGGATGCAGGCACTACTTGAATGGGAAGAAATGAGGGACATGGCATGGACACTTAAAAATAAAAAGAAAAACATTAAAAAATCTTTGCCAGAGCAAAAGCCATCAAAAGGCATGGCATGCCATCCAGTGCAGGGACTTGCACCAAAGCTTGCCCAATTGGTCCCCATTGAAATCGCAAGATTCCGTTTGCCTTCCCGAAAGGAAATGAAGTTTCCTTTCGGGAAGGCAAACGGAATCTTGCGAGCCCTTCAAAGGAAGGCTTTCAAACACTTGAGAAAGGAGATATCTTCAAAAGAAATGCAGTTGAAAAAAAGGCCAAACAAATGGAAAATCGGGAGATATAGTTACAACAAGAAAGTGGTCTGGGCGGAAATGAGGTGCAGTGCAAAGGACCAAAAGAGGCCAAAAGTAACCTCACAGCTGTTGCAAAAGCAGGGGAAATATCAAAGAAGTAGGCACTACTTGAATGGGAAGAAATAAGGGACAAGAAATTGAGACTACAAAAAAAGAAAAAAAAAAAAAATTCGTGGCCAAAGCAAAAGAGATCAAAAGGCATGGCATGTCATCCAGTGCAGGGACATGCAGCACATACACCAAGGCTTGCATAAATTGATCCTCCGCGAAGCCAGAAATACAAAAGAAGGACCTACAAACACTCTGGAATAGAGGTACCAGCAAAGGAAATGAAATTGAAAATAAAAAACAAAACAAATTGGGAAATTTTGTGACTTCAAGTAAGTGGTCTGGGCGGAAATGAGGTGCAGTGCAAAGGACCAAAAGAGGCCAAAAGTAACCTCACAGCCGTTGCAAAAGCAGGGGAAAAATCAAAGAAGTAGGCACTACTTGAATGGGAAGAAATAAGGGACAAGAAATTGGGACTACAAAAAAAAAAAAAAAAAAAAAAATTCGTGGCCAAAGCAAAAGAGATCAAAAGGCATGGCATGTCATCCAGTGCAGGGACATGCAGCACATACACCAAGGCTTGCTTAAATTGATCTTCCTTGAAGCCAGAATTACAAAAGTAGGGCTTAGAACCATTCTGGAATAGAGATACCAGCAAAGGAAATGAAATTGAAGAAAAAAAAAAAAAAGAAATTGGGAAATTTTGTGATTTCAAGAAAGTGGTCTGGGCAGAAATGAGGTGCAGTGCAAAGGACCAAAAGAGGCCAAAAGTAACCTCACAGCTGTTGCAAAAGCAGGGGAAAAATCAAAGAAGCAGGCACTACTTGGATGGGAAGAAATGAGGGACATGGCATTGATGCTTCATTTAAAAAAATTAAAAAGCAAAATTCGTGGCCAAAGCAAAAGAGATCAAAAGGCATGGCATGTCATCCAGTGCAGGGACATGCAGCACATACACCAAGGCTTGCCTAAATTGATCCTCCGCGAAGCCAGAAATACAAAAGAAGGACTTAGAACCACTCTGGAATAGAGATACCAGCAAAGGAAATGAAATTGAAGAAAAAAAAAAAAAAGAAATTGGGAAATTTTGTGACTTCAAGAAAGTGGTCTGGGCAGAAATGAGGTGCAGTGCAAAGGATCAAAAGAGGCCAAAAGTAACCTCACAGCTGTTGCAAAAGCAGGGGAAAAATCAAAGAAGTAGGCACTACTTGGATGGGAAGAAATGAGGGACATGGCATGGACACTTAAAAATAAAAAGAAAAACATTAAAAAATCTTTGCCAGAGCAAAAGCCATCAAAAGGCATATCATGCTATCCAGTGCAGGGACTTGCACCAAAGCTTTCCCAATTGGTCCCCATTGAAATCGCAAGATTCCGTTTGCCTTCCCGAAAGGAAATGAAATTTCCTTTCGGGAAGGCAAACGGAATCTTGCGAGCCCTTCAAAGGAAGGCTTTCAAACACTTGAGAAAGGAGATATCATCAAAAGAAATGCAGTTGAAAAAAAGGCCAAACAAATGGAAAATCGGGAGATATAGTTACTACAAGAAGGTGGTCTGGGTGGAAATGAGGTGCAGTGCAAAGGACCAAAAGAGGCCAAAAGTAACCTCACAGCTGTTGCAAAAGCAGGGGAAAAATCAAAGAAGCAGGCACTACTTGGATGGGAAGAAATGAGGGACAAGAAATTGAGACTACAAATAAAGAAAAAAAAAAAAAATTTGTGGCCAAAGCAAAAGAGATCAAAAGGCATGGCATGTCATCCAGTGCAGGGACATGCAGCACATACACCAAGGCTTGCCTAAATTGGTCCTCCGCGAAGCCAGAAATACAAAAGAAGGACTTAGAACCACTCTGGACTAGAGATACCAGCAAAGGAAATGAAATTGAAGAAAAAAAAAAAAAAAAGAAATTGGGAAATTTTGTGATTTCAAGAAAGTGGTCTGGGCAGAAATGAGGTGCAGTGCAAAGGACCAAAAAAGGCCAAAAGTAACCTCACAGCTGTTGCAAAAGCAGGGGAAAAATCAAAGAAGTAGGCACTACTTGGATGGGAAGAAATGAGGGACATGGCATTGATGCTTCATTTAAAAAAATTAAAAAGCAAAATTCGTGGCCAAAGCAAAAGAGATCAAAAGGCATGGCATGTCATCCAGTGCAGGGACATGCAGCACATACACCAAGGCTTGCCTAAATTGATCCTCCGCGAAGCCAGAAATACAAAAGAAGGACTTAGAACCACTCTGGAATAGAGATACCAGCAAAGGAAATGAAATTGAAGAAAAAAAAAAAAAAAGAAATTGGGAAATTTTGTGACTTCAAGAAAGTGGTCTGGGCAGAAATGAGGTGCAGTGCAAAGGACCAAAAGAGGCCAAAAGTAACCTCACAGCCGTTGCAAAAGCAGGGGAAAAATCAAAGAAGTAGGCACTACTTGGATGGGAAGAAATGAGGGACATGGCATGGACACTTAAAAATAAAAAGAAAAACATTAAAAAATCTTTGCCAGAGCAAAAGCCATCAAAAGGCATGGCACGCCATCCAGTGCAGGGACTTGCACCAAAGCTTGCCCAATTGGTCCCCATTGAAATCGCAAGATTCCGTTTGCCTTCCCGAAAGGAAATGAAATTTCCTTTCGGGAAGGCAAACGGAATCTTGCGAGCCCTTCAAAGGAAGGCTTTCAAACACTTGAGAAAGGAGATATCATCAAAAGAAATGCAGTTGAAAATAAGGCCAAAAAAATGGAAAATCGGGAGATATAGTTACAACAAGAAAGTGCTCTGGGCGGAAATGAGGTGCAGTGCAAAGGAACAAAAGAGGCCAAAAGTAACCTCACAGCCGTTGCAAAAGCAGGGGAAAAATCAAAGAAGTAGGCACTACTTGAATGGGAAGAAATAAGGGACAAGAAATTGAGACTACAAAATAAGAAAAAAAAAAAAAATTCGTGGCCAAAGCAAAAGAGATCAAAAGGCATGGCATGTCATCCAGTGCAGGGACATGCAGCACATACACCAAGGCTTGCCTAAATTGATCCTCCGCGAAGCCAGAAATACAAAAGAAGGACTTAGAACCACTCTGGAATAGAGATACCAGCAAAGGAAATGAAATTGAAGAAAAAAAAAAAAAAAGAAATTGGGAAATTTTGTGACTTCAAGAAAGTGGTCTGGGCAGAAATGAGGTGCAGTGCAAAGGACCAAAAGAGGCCAAAAGTAACCTCACAGCCGTTGCAAAAGCAGGGGAAAAATCAAAGAAGTAGGCACTACTTGGATGGGAAGAAATGAGGGACATGGCATGGACACTTAAAAATAAAAAGAAAAACATTAAAAAATCTTTGCCAGAGCAAAAGCCATCAAAAGGCATGGCACGCCATCCAGTGCAGGGACTTGCACCAAAGCTTGCCCAATTGGTCCCCATTGAAATCGCAAGATTCCGTTTGCCTTCCCGAAAGGAAATTTCATTTCCTTTCGGGAAGGCAAACGGAATCTTGCGAGCCCTTCAAAGGAAGGCTTTCAAACACTTGAGAAAGGAGATATCATCAAAAGAAATGCAGTTGAAAAAAAGGCCAAAAAAATGGAAAATCGGGAGATATAGTTACAACAAGAAAGTGGTCTGGGCGGAAATGAGGTGCAGTGCAAAGGAACAAAAGAGGCCAAAAGTAACCTCACAGCCGTTGCAAAAGCAGGGGAAAAATCAAAGAAGTAGGCACTACTTGAATGGGAAGAAATAAGGGACAAGAAATTGAGACTACAAAAAAAGAAAAAAAAAAAAAATTCGTGGCCAAAGCAAAAGAGATCAAAAGGCATGGCATGTCATCCAGTGCAGGGACATGCAGCACATACACCAAGGCTTGCCTAAATTGATCCTTCTTGAAGCCAGAAATACAAAAGAAGGACCTACAAACACTCTGGAATAGAGGTATCAGCAAAAGAAATGAAATTGAAAATAAAAAAAAAAACAAATTGGGAAATTTTGTGACTTCAAGGAAGTGGTCTGGGCAGAAATGAGGTGCAGTGCAAAGGACCAAAAGAGGCTAAAAGTAACCTCACAGCCGTTGCAAAAGCAGGGGAAAAACCAAGGATGCAGGCACTACTTGAATGGGAAGAAATGAGGGACATGGCATGGACACTTAAAAATAAAAAGAAAAACATTAAAAAATCTTTGCCAGAGCAAAAGCCGTCAAAAGGCATGGCATGCCATCCAGTGCAGGGACTTGCACCAAAGCTTGCCCAATTGGTCCCCATTGAAATCGCAAGATTCCGTTTGCCTTCCCGAAAGGAAATGAAGTTTCCTTTCAGGAAGGCAAACGGAATCTTGCGAGCCCTTCAAAGGAAGGCTTTCAAACACTTGAGAAAGGAGATATCTTCAAAAGAAATGCAGTTGAAAAAAAGGCCAAACAAATGGAAAATCGGGAGATATAGTTACAACAAGAAAGTGGTCTGGGCAGAAATGAGGTGCAGTGCAAAGGACCAAAAGAGGCCAAAAGTAACCTCACAGCTGTTGCAAAAGCAGGGGAAAAATCAAAGAAGTAGGCACTACTTGAATGGGAAGAAATAAGGGACAGAAAATTGGGACTACAAAAAAAAAAAAAAAAAAAAATTCGTGGCCAAAGCAAAAGAGATCAAAAGGCATGGCATGTCATCCAGTGCAGGGACATGCAGCACATACACCAAGGCTTGCCTAAATTGATCCTCCGCGAAGCCAGAAATACAAAAGAAGGACTTAGAACCACTCTGGAATAGAGATACCAGCAAAGGAAATGAAATTGAAGAAAAAAAAAAAAAAGAAATTGGGAAATTTTGTGACTTCAAGAAAGTGGTCTGGGCAGAAATGAGGTGCAGTGCAAAGGATCAAAAGAGGCCAAAAGTAACCTCACAGCTGTTGCAAAAGCAGGGGAAAAATCAAAGAAGTAGGCACTACTTGAATGGGAAGAAATGAGGGACATGGCATGGACACTTAAAAATAAAAAGAAAAACATTAAAAAATCTTTGCCAGAGCAAAAGCCATCAAAAGGCATGGCACGCCATCCAGTGCAGGGACTTGCACCAAAGCTTGCCCAATTGGTCCCCATTGAAATCGCAAGATTCCGTTTGCCTTCCTGAAAGGAAATGAAATTTCCTTTTGGGAAGGCAAACGGAATCTTGCGAGCCCTTCAAAGGAAGGCTTTCAAACACTTGAGAAAGGAGATATCATCAAAAGAAATGCAGTTGAAAAAAAGGCCAAACAAATGGAAAATCGGGAGATATAGTTAGTACAAGAAGGTGGCCTGGGTTGAAATGAGGTGCAGTGCAAAGGACCAAAAGAGGCCAAAAGTAACCTCACAGCTGTTGCAAAAGCAGGGGAAAAATCAAAGAAATAGGCACTACTTGGATGGGAAGAAATGAGGGACATGGCATTGATACTTCATTTAAAAAAATTAAAAAGCAAAATTCGTGGCCAAAGCAAAAGAGATCAAAAGGCATGGCATGTCATCCAGTGCAGGGACATGCAGCACATACACCAAGGCTTGCCTAAATTGATCCTCCGCGAAGCCAGAAATACAAAAGAAGGACTTAGAACCACTCTGGAATAGAGATACCAGCAAAGGAAATGAAATTGAAGGAAAAAAAAAAAGAAATTGGGAATTTTGTGACTTCAAGAAAGTGGTCTGGGCAGAAATGAGATGCAGTGCAAAGGACCAAAAGAGGCCAAAAGTAACCTCACAGCTGTTGCAAAAGCAGGGGAAAAATCAAAGAAGTAGGCACTACTTGAATGGGAAGAAATAAGGGACAAGAAATTGGGACTACAAAAAAAAAAAAAAAAAAAAAACAATTCGTGGCCAAAGCAAAAGAGATCAAAAGGCATGGCATGTCATCCAGTGCAGGGACATGCAGCACATACACCAAGGCTTGCCTAAATTGATCCTCCGCGAAGCCAGAAATACAAAAGAAGGACTTAGAACCATTCTGGAAAAGAGATACCAGCAAAGGAAATAAAATTGAAGAAAAAAAAAAAAAAATTGGGAAATTTGGTGACTTCAAGGAAGTGGTCTGGGCAGAAATGAGGTGCAGTGCAAAGGACCAAAAGAGGCCAAAAGTAACCTCACAGCTGTTGCAAAAGCAGGGGAAAAATCAAAGAAGTAGGCACTACTTGAATGGGAAGAAATGAGGGACATGGCATTGATGCTTCATTTAAAAAAATTAAAAAGCAAAATTCGTGGCCAAAGCAAAAGAGATCAAAAGGCATGGCATGTCATCCAGTGCAGGGACATGCAGCACATACACCAAGGCTTGCATAAATTGATCCTCCGCGAAGCCAGAAATACAAAAGAAGGACTTAGAACCATTCTGGAAAAGAGATACCAGCAAAGGAAATGAAATTGAAGAAAAAAAAAAAGAAATTGGGAAATTTTGTGACTTCAAGAAAGTGGTCTGGGCAGAAATGAGGTGCAGTGCAAAGGACCAAAAGAGGCTAAAAGTAACCTCACAGCCGTTGCAAAAGCAGGGGAAAAATCAAAGAAGTAGGCACTACTTGAATGGGAAGAAAAAAGGGACAAGAAATTGAGACTACAAAATAAGAAAAAAAAAAAAAATTCGTGGCCAAAGCAAAAGAGATCAAAAGGCATGGCATGTCATCCAGTGCAGGGACATGCAGCACATACACCAAGGCTTGCCTAAATTGATCCTCCGCGAAGCCAGAAATACAAAAGAAGGACCTACAAACACTCTGGAATAGAGGTATCAGCAAAAGAAATGAAATTGAAAATAAAAAAAAAAACAAATTGGGAAATTTTGTGACTTCAAGGAAGTGGTCTGGGCAGAAATGAGGTGCAGTGCAAAGGACCAAAAGAGGCTAAAAGTAACCTCACAGCCGTTGCAAAAGCAGGGGAAAAACCAAGGATGCAGGCACAACTTGAATGGGAAGAAATGAGGGACATGGCATGGACACTTAAAAATAAAAAGAAAAACATTAAAAAATCTTTGCCAGAGCAAAAGCCATCAAAAGGCATGGCATGCCATCCAGTGCAGGGACTTGCACCAAAGCTTGCCCAATTGGTCCCCATTGAAATCGCAAGATTCCGTTTGCCTTCCCGAAAGGAAATGAAATTTCCTTTCGGGAAGGCAAACGGAATCTTGCGAGCCCTTCAAAGGAAGGCTTTCAAACACTTGAGAAAGGAGATATCATCAAAAGAAATGCAGTTGAAAAAAAGGCCAAAAAAATGGAAAATCGGGAGATATTGTTACAACAAGAAAGTGGTCTGGGCGGAAATGAGGTGCAGTGCAAAGGACCAAAAGAGGCCAAAAGTAACCTCACAGCTGTTGCAAAAGCAGGGGAAAAATCAAAGAAATAGGCACTACTTGGATGGGAAGAAATGAGGGACATGGCATTGATACTTCATTTAAAAAAATTAAAAAGCAAAATTCGTGGCCAAAGCAAAAGAGATCAAAAGGCATGGCATGTCATCCAGTGCAGGGACATGCAGCACATACACCAAGGCTTGCATAAATTGATCCTCCGCGAAGCCAGAAATACAAAAGAAGGACTTAGAACCACTCTGGAATAGAGATACCAGCAAAGGAAATGAAATTGAAAATAAAAAAAAAAAAAATTGGGAAATTTTGTGACTTCAAGTAAGTGGTCTGGGCAGAAATGAGGTGCAGTGCAAAGGACCAAAAGAGGCCAAAAGTAACCTCACAGCTGTTGCAAAAGCAGGGGAAAAATCAAAGAAGTAGGCACTACTTGGATGGGAAGAAATGAGGGACATGGCATGGACACTTAAAAATAAAAAGAAAAACATTAAAAAATCTTTGCCAGAGCAAAAGCCATCAAAAGGCATGGCATGTCATCCAGTGCAGGGACATGCAGCACATACACCAAGGCTTGCCTAAATTGATCCTCCGCGAAGCCAGAAATACAAAAGAAGGACTTAGAACCATTCTGGAAAAGAGATACCAGCAAAGGAAATAAAATTGAAGAAAAAAAAAAAAAAATTGGAAAATTTGGTGACTTCAAGAAAGTGGTCTGGGCAGAAATGAGGTGCAGTGCAAAGGACCAAAAGAGGCCAAAAGTAACCTCACAGCTGTTGCAAAAGCAGGGGAAAAACCAAGGATGCAGGCACTACTTGGATGGGAAGAAATGAGGGACATGGCATGGACACTTAAAAATAAAAAGAAAAACATTAAAAAATCTTTGCCAGAGCAAAAGCCATCAAAAGGCATGGCATGCCATCCAGTGCAGGGACTTGCACCAAAGCTTGCCCAATTGGTCCCCATTGAAATCGCAAGATTCCGTTTGCCTTCCCGAAAGGAAATGAAATTTCCTTTCGGGAAGGCAAACGGAATCTTGCGAGCCCTTCAAAGGAAGACTTTCAAACACTTGAGAAAGGAGATATCATCAAAAGAAATGCAGTTGAAAAAAAGGCCAAACAAATGGAAAATCGGGAGATATAGTTACAACAAGAAAGTGGTCTGGGGGGAAATGAGGTGCAGTGCAAAGGACCAAAAGAGGCCAAAAGTAACCTCACAGCCGTTGCAAAAGCAGGGGAAAAATCAAAGAAGTAGGCACTACTTGAATGGGAAGAAATAAGGGACAAGAAATTGAGACTACAAAAAAAGAAAAAAAAAAAAAATTCATGGCCAAAGCAAAAGAGATCAAAAGGCATGGCATGTCATCCAGTGCAAGGACATGCAGCACATACACCAAGGCTTGCCTAAATTGATCCTCCGCGAAGCCAGAAATACAAAAGAAGGACCTACAAACACTCTGGAATAGAGATACCAGCAAAGGAAATGAAATTGAAGGAAAAAAAAAAAGAAATTGGGAATTTTGTGACTTCAAGAAAGTGGTCTGGGCAGAAATGAGGTGCAGTGCAAAGGACCAAAAGAGGCCAAAAGTAACCTCACAGCTGTTGCAAAAGCAGGGGAAAAATCAAAGAAGTAGGCACTACTTGAATGGGAAGAAAAAAGGGACAAGAAATTGAGACTACAAAATAGGAAAAAAAAAAAAAATTCGTGGCCAAAGCAAAAGAGATCAAAAGGCATGGCATGTCATCCAGTGCAGGGACATGCAGCACATACACCAAGGCTTGCTTAAATTGATCTTCCTTGAAGCCAGAAATACAAAAGAAGGGCTTAGAACCATTCTGGAATAGAGATACCAGCAAAGGACATGAAATTGAAAATAAAAAACAAAACAAATTGGGAAATTTTGTGACTTCAAGGAAGTGGTCTGGGCAGAAATGAGGTGCAGTGCAAAGGACAAAAAGAGGCCAAAAGTAACCTCACAGCTGTTGCGAAAGCAGGGGAAAAAACAAGGATGCAGGCACTACTTGAATGGGAAGAAATGAGGGACATGGCATGGACACTTAAAAATAAAAAGAAAAACATTAAAAAATCTTTGCCAGAGCAAAAGCCATCAAAAGGCATGGCATGCCATCCAGTGCAGGGACTTGCACCAAAGCTTGCCCAATTGGTCCCCATTGAAATCGCAAGATTCCGTTTGCCTTCCCGAAAGGAAATGAAGTTTCCTTTCGGGAAGGCAAACGGAATCTTGCGAGCCCTTCAAAGGAAGGCTTTCAAACACTTGAGAAAGGAGATATCTTCAAAAGAAATGCAGTTGAAAAAAAGGCCAAACAAATGGAAAATCGGGAGATATAGTTACAACAAGAAAGTGGTCTGGGCAGAAATGAGGTGCAGTGCAAAGGACCAAAAGAGGCCAAAAGTAACCTCACAGCTGTTGCAAAAGCAGGGGAAAAATCAAAGAAGTAGGCACTACTTGAATGGGAAGAAATAAGGGACAGAAAATTGGGACTACAAAAAAAAAAAAAAAAAAAAAAATTCGTGGCCAAAGCAAAAGAGATCAAAAGGCATGGCATGTCATCCAGTGCAGGGACATGCAGCACATACACCAAGGCTTGCATAAATTGATCCTCCGCGAAGCCAGAAATACAAAAGAAGGACCTACAAACACTCTGGAATAGAGGTACCAGCAAAGGAAATGAAATTGAAAATAAAAAAAAAAACAAATTGGGAAATTTTGTGACTTCAAGTAAGTGGTCTGGGCAGAAATGAGGTGCAGTGCAAAGGACCAAAAGAGGCCAAAAGTAACCTCACAGTCGTTGCAAAAGCAGGGGAAAAACGAAGGATGCAGGCACTACTTGAATGGGAAGAAATGAGGGACATGGCATGGACACTTAAAAATAAAAAGAAAAACATTAAAAAATCTTTGCCAGAGCAAAAGCCATCAAAAGGCATGGCATGCCATCCAGTGCAGGGACTTGCACCAAAGCTTGCCCAATTGGTCCCCATTGAAATCGCAAGATTCCGTTCGCCTTCCCGAAAGGAAATGAAATTTCCTTTCGGGAAGGCGAACGGAATCTTGCGAGCCCTTCAAAGGAAGGCTTTCAAACACTTGAGAAAGGAGATATCATCAAAAGAAATGCAGTTGAAAAAAAGGCCAAACAAATGGAAAATCGGGAGATATAGTTACAACAAGAAAGTGGTCTGGGCGGAAATGAGGTGCAGTGCAAAGGACCAAAAGAGGCCAAAAGTAACCTCACAGCCGTTGCAAAAGCAGGGGAAAAATCAAAGAAGTAGGCACTACTTGAATGGGAAGAAATAAGGGACAAGAAATTGGGACTACAAAAAAAAAAAAAAAAAAAAAAATTCGTGGCCAAAGCAAAAGAGATCAAAAGGCATGGCATGTCATCCAGTGCAGGGACATGCAGCACATACACCAAGGCTTGCTTAAATTGATCTTCCTTGAAGCCAGAATTACAAAAGTAGGGCTTAGAACCATTCTGGAATAGAGATCACAGCAAAGGAAATGAAATTGAAGAAAAAAAAAAAAGAAATTGGGAAATTTTGTGACTTCAAGAAAGTGGTCTGGGCAGAAATGAGGTGCAGTGCAAAGGACCAAAAGAGGCCAAAAGTAACCTCACAGCCGTTGCAAAAGCAGGGGAAAAACCAAGGATGCAGGCACTACTTGAATGGGAAGAAATGAGGGACATGGCATGGACACTTAAAAATAAAAAGAAAAACATTAAAAAATCTTTGCCAGAGCAAAAGCCATCAAAAGGCATGGCATGCCATCCAGTGCAGGGACTTGCACCAAAGCTTGCCCAATTGGTCCCCATTGAAATCGCAAGATTCCGTTTGCCTTCCCGAAAGGAAATGAAATTTCCTTTCGGGAAGGCAAACGGAATCTTGCGAGCCCTTCAAAGGAAGGCTTTCAAACACTTGAGAAAGGAGATATCTTCAAAAGAAATGCAGTTGAAAAAAAGGCCAAAAAAATGGAAAATCGGGAGATATAGTTACTACAAGAAGGTGGTCTGGGTGGAAATGAGGTGCAGTGCAAAGGACCAAAAGAGGCCAAAAGTAACCTCACAGCCGTTGCAAAAGCAGGGGAAAAATCAAAGAAGTAGGCACTACTTGAATGGGAAGAAATAAGGGACAAGAAATTGAGACTACAAAAAAAGAAAAAAAAAAAAATTCGTGGCCAAAGCAAAAGAGATCAAAAGGCATGGCATGTCATCCAGTGCAGGGACATGCAGCACATACACCAAGGCTTGCCTAAATTGATCCTCCGCGAAGCCAGAAATACAAAAGAAGGACTTAGAACCACTCTGGAATAGAGATACCAGCAAAGGAAATGAAATTGAAGAAAAAAAAAAAAAAGAAATTGGGAAATTTTGTGACTTCAAGAAAGTGGTCCGGGCAGAAATGAGGTGCAGTGCAAAGGATCAAAAGAGGCCAAAAGTAACCTCACAGCTGTTGCAAAAGCAGGGGAAAAATCAAAGAAGTAGGCACTACTTGGATGGGAAGAAATGAGGGACATGGCATGGACACTTAAAAATAAAAAGAAAAACATTAAAAAATCTTTGCCAGAGCAAAAGCCATCAAAAGGCATGGCATGCCATCCAGTGCAGGGACTTGCACCAAAGCTTGCCCAATTGGTCCCCATTGAAATCGCAAGATTCCGTTTGCCTTCCCGAAAGGAAATGAAATTTCCTTTCGGGAAGGCAAACGGAATCTTGCGAGCCCTTCAAAGGAAGGCTTTCAAACACTTGAGAAAGGAGATATCATCAAAAGAAATGCAGTTGAAAAAAAGGCCAAACAAATGGAAAATCAGGAGATATAGTTACAACAAGAAAGTGGTCTGGGTTGAAATGAGGTGCAGTGCAAAGGGCCAAAAGAGGCCAAAAGTAACCTCACAGCCGTTGCAAAAGCAGGGGAAAAATCAAAGAAGTAGGCACTACTTGAATGGGAAGAAATAAGGGACAAGAAATTGAGACTACAAAAAAAGAAAAAAAAAAAAAAATTCGTGGCCAAAGCAAAAGAGATCAAAAGGCATGGCATGTCATCCAGTGCAGGGACATGCGGCACATACACCAAGGCTTGCTTAAATTGATCTTCCTTGAAGCCAGAAATACAAAAGAAGGGCTTAGAACCATTCTGGAATAGAGATACCAGCAAAGGAAATGAAATTGAAGAAAAAAAAAAAAAAGAAATTGGGAAATTTTGTGATTTCAAGAAAGTGGTCTGGGCAGAAATGAGGTGCAGTGCAAAGGACCAAAAGAGGCCAAAAGTAACCTCACAGCTGTTGCAAAAGCAGGGGAAAAATCAAAGAAGTAGGCACTACTTGGATGAGAAGAAATGAGGGACATGGCATTGATGCTTCATTTAAAAAAATTAAAAAGCAAAATTCGTGGCCAAAGCAAAAGAGATCAAAAGGCATGGCATGTCATCCAGTGCAGGGACATGCAGCACATACACCAAGGCTTGCCTAAATTGATCCTCCGCGAAGCCAGAAATACAAAAGAAGGACTTAGAACCACTCTGGAATAGAGATACCAGCAAAGGAAATGAAATTGAAGAAAAAAAAAAAAAAGAAATTGGGAAATTTTGTGACTTCAAGAAAGTGGTCTGGGCAGAAATGAGGTGCAGTGCAAAGGACCAAAAGAGGCCAAAAGTAACCTCACAGCTGTTGCAAAAGCAGGGGAAAAATCAAAGAAGTAGGCACTACTTGGATGGGAAGAAATGAGGGACATGGCATGGACACCTAAAAATAAAAAGAAAAACATTAAAAAATCTCTGCCAGAGCAAAAGCCATCAAAAGGCATGGCATGCCATCCAGTGCAGGGACTTGCACCAAAGCATGCCCAATTGGTCCCCATTGAAATCGCAAGATTCCGTTTGCCTTCCCGAAAGGAAATGAAATTTCCTTTCGGGAAGGCAAACGGAATCTTGCGAGCCCTTCAAAGGAAGGCTTTCAAACACTTGAGAAAGGAGATATCATCAAAAGAAATGCAGTTGAAAAAAAGGCCAAACAAATGGAAAATCGGGATATATAGTTACAAAAAGAAACTGGTCTGGGCAGAAATGAGGTGCAGTGCAAAGGACCAAAAGAGGCCAAAAGTAACCTCACAGCTGTTGCAAAAGCAGGGGAAAAATCAAAGAAGTAGGCACTACTTGGATGGGAAGAAATGAGGGACATGGCATGGACACCTAAAAATAAAAAGAAAAACATTAAAAAATCTCTGCCAGAGCAAAAGCCATCAAAAGGCATGGCATGCCATCCAGTGCAGGGACTTGCACCAAAGCATGCCCAATTGGTCCCCATTGAAATCGCAAGATTCCGTTTGCCTTCCCGAAAGGAAATGAAATTTCCTTTCGGGAAGGCAAACGGAATCTTGCGAGCCCTTCAAAGGAAGGCTTTCAAACACTTGAGAAAGGAGATATCATCAAAAGAAATGCAGTTGAAAAAAAGGCCAAACAAATGGAAAATCAGGAGATATAGTTACAACAAGAAAGTGGTCTGGGTTGAAATGAGGTGCAGTGCAAAGGGCCAAAAGAGGCCAAAAGTAACCTCACAGCCGTTGCAAAAGCAGGGGAAAAATCAAAGAAGTAGGCACTACTTGAATGGGAAGAAATAAGGGACAAGAAATTGAGACTACAAAAAAAGAAAAAAAAAAAAAAATTCGTGGCCAAAGCAAAAGAGATCAAAAGGCATGGCATGTCATCCAGTGCAGGGACATGCGGCACATACACCAAGGCTTGCTTAAATTGATCTTCCTTGAAGCCAGAAATACAAAAGAAGGGCTTAGAACCATTCTGGAATAGAGATACCAGCAAAGGAAATGAAATTGAAGAAAAAAAAAAAAAAGAAATTGGGAAATTTTGTGATTTCAAGAAAGTGGTCTGGGCAGAAATGAGGTGCAGTGCAAAGGACCAAAAGAGGCCAAAAGTAACCTCACAGCTGTTGCAAAAGCAGGGGAAAAATCAAAGAAGTAGGCACTACTTGGATGAGAAGAAATGAGGGACATGGCATTGATGCTTCATTTAAAAAAATTAAAAAGCAAAATTCGTGGCCAAAGCAAAAGAGATCAAAAGGCATGGCATGTCATCCAGTGCAGGGACATGCAGCACATACACCAAGGCTTGCCTAAATTGATCCTCCGCGAAGCCAGAAATACAAAAGAAGGACTTAGAACCACTCTGGAATAGAGATACCAGCAAAGGAAATGAAATTGAAGAAAAAAAAAAAAAAGAAATTGGGAAATTTTGTGACTTCAAGAAAGTGGTCTGGGCAGAAATGAGGTGCAGTGCAAAGGACCAAAAGAGGCCAAAAGTAACCTCACAGCTGTTGCAAAAGCAGGGGAAAAATCAAAGAAGTAGGCACTACTTGGATGGGAAGAAATGAGGGACATGGCATGGACACCTAAAAATAAAAAGAAAAACATTAAAAAATCTCTGCCAGAGCAAAAGCCATCAAAAGGCATGGCATGCCATCCAGTGCAGGGACTTGCACCAAAGCATGCCCAATTGGTCCCCATTGAAATCGCAAGATTCCGTTTGCCTTCCCGAAAGGAAATGAAATTTCCTTTCGGGAAGGCAAACGGAATCTTGCGAGCCCTTCAAAGGAAGGCTTTCAAACACTTGAGAAAGGAGATATCATCAAAAGAAATGCAGTTGAAAAAAAGGCCAAACAAATGGAAAATCGGGATATATAGTTACAAAAAGAAACTGGTCTGGGTGGAAATGAGGTGCAGTGCAAAGGACCAAAAGAGGCCAAAAGTAACCTCACAGCCGTTGCAAAAGCAGGGGAAAAATCAAAGAAGTAGGCACTACTTGAATGGGAAGAAATAAGGGACAAGAAATTGAGACTAAAGAAAAAGAAAAAAAAAAAACAATTCGTGGCCAAAGCAAAAGAGATCAAAAGGCATGGCATGTCATCCAGTGCAGGGACATGCAGCACATACACCAAGGCTTGCCTAAATTGATCCTCCGCGAAGCCAGAAATACAAAAGAAGGACTTAGAACCACTCTGGAATAGAGATACCAGCAAAGGAAATGAAATTGAAGAAAAAAAAAAAAAAGAAATTGGGAAATTTTGTGACTTCAAGAAAGTGGTCTGGGCAGAAATGAGGTGCAGTGCAAAGGATCAAAAGAGGCCAAAAGTAACCTCACAGCTGTTGCAAAAGCAGGGGAAAAATCAAAGAAGTAGGCACTACTTGGATGGGAAGAAATGAGGGACATGGCATGGACACTTAAAAATAAAAAGAAAAACATTAAAAAATCTTTGCCAGAGCAAAAGCCATCAAAAGGCATATCATGCTATCCAGTGCAGGGACTTGCACCAAAGCTTTCCCAATTGGTCCCCATTGAAATCGCAAGATTCCGTTTGCCTTCCCGAAAGGAAATGAAATTTCCTTTCGGGAAGGCAAACGGAATCTTGCGAGCCCTTCAAAGGAAGGCTTTCAAACACTTGAGAAAGGAGATATCATCAAAAGAAATGCAGTTGAAAAAAAGGCCAAACAAATGGAAAATCGGGAGATATAGTTACTACAAGAAGGTGGTCTGGGTGGAAATGAGGTGCAGTGCAAAGGACCAAAAGAGGCCAAAAGTAACCTCACAGCTGTTGCAAAAGCAGGGGAAAAATCAAAGAAGCAGGCACTACTTGGATGGGAAGAAATGAGGGACAAGAAATTGAGACTACAAATAAAGAAAAAAAAAAAAAATTTGTGGCCAAAGCAAAAGAGATCAAAAGGCATGGCATGTCATCCAGTGCAGGGACATGCAGCACATACACCAAGGCTTGCCTAAATTGATCCTCCGCGAAGCCAGAAATACAAAAGAAGGACTTAGAACCACTCTGGAATAGAGATACCAGCAAAGGAAATGAAATTGAAGAAAAAAAAAAAAAAAAGAAATTGGGAAATTTTGTGATTTCAAGAAAGTGGTCTGGGCAGAAATGAGGTGCAGTGCAAAGGACCAAAAGAGGCCAAAAGTAACCTCACAGCTGTTGCAAAAGCAGGGGAAAAATCAAAGAAGCAGGCACTACTTGGATGGGAAGAAATGAGGGACATGGCATTGATGCTTCATTTAAAAAAATTAAAAAGCAAAATTCGTGGCCAAAGCAAAAGAGATCAAAAGGCATGGCATGTCATCCAGTGCAGGGACATGCAGCACATACACCAAGGCTTGCCTAAATTGATCCTCCGCGAAGCCAGAAATACAAAAGAAGGACTTAGAACCACTCTGGAATAGAGATACCAGCAAAGGAAATGAAATTGAAGAAAAAAAAAAAAAAGAAATTGGGAAATTTTGTGACTTCAAGAAAGTGGTCTGGGCAGAAATGAGGTGCAGTGCAAAGGATCAAAAGAGGCCAAAATTAACCTCACAGCTGTTGCAAAAGCAGGGGAAAAATCAAAGAAGTAGGCACTACTTGGATGGGAAGAAATGAGGGACATGGCATGGACACTTAAAAATAAAAAGAAAAACATTAAAAAATCTTTGCCAGAGCAAAAGCCATCAAAAGGCATATCATGCTATCCAGTGCAGGGACTTGCACCAAAGCTTTCCCAATTGGTCCCCATTGAAATCGCAAGATTCCGTTTGCCTTCCCGAAAGGAAATGAAATTTCCTTTCGGGAAGGCAAACGGAATCTTGCGAGCCCTTCAAAGGAAGGCTTTCAAACACTTGAGAAAGGAGATATCATCAAAAGAAATGCAGTTGAAAAAAAGGCCAAACAAATGGAAAATCGGGAGATATAGTTACTACAAGAAGGTGGTCTGGGTGGAAATGAGGTGCAGTGCAAAGGACCAAAAGAGGCCAAAAGTAACCTCACAGCTGTTGCAAAAGCAGGGGAAAAATCAAAGAAGCAGGCACTACTTGGATGGGAAGAAATGAGGGACAAGAAATTGAGACTACAAATAAAGAAAAAAAAAAAAAATTTGTGGCCAAAGCAAAAGAGATCAAAAGGCATGGCATGTCATCCAGTGCAGGGACATGCAGCACATACACCAAGGCTTGCCTAAATTGATCCTCCGCGAAGCCAGAAATACAAAAGAAGGACTTAGAACCACTCTGGAATAGAGATACCAGCAAAGGAAATGAAATTGAAGAAAAAAAAAAAAAAAAGAAATTGGGAAATTTTGTGATTTCAAGAAAGTGGTCTGGGCAGAAATGAGGTGCAGTGCAAAGGACCAAAAGTGGCCAAAAGTAACCTCACAGCTGTTGCAAAAGCAGGGGAAAAATCAAAGAAGTAGGCACTACTTGGATGGGAAGAAATGAGGGACATGGCATTGATGCTTCATTTAAAAAAATTAAAAAGCAAAATTCGTGGCCAAAGCAAAAGAGATCAAAAGGCATGGCATGTCATCCAGTGCAGGGACATGCAGCACATACAGCAAGGCTTGCCTAAATTGATCCTCCGCGAAGCCAGAAATACAAAAGAAGGACTTAGAACCACTCTGGAATAGAGATACCAGCAAAGGAAATGAAATTGAAGAAAAAAAAAAAAAAAGAAATTGGGAAATTTTGTGACTTCAAGAAAGTGGTCTGGGCAGAAATGAGGTGCAGTGCAAAGGACCAAAAGAGGCCAAAAGTAACCTCACAGCCGTTGCATAAGCAGGGGAAAAATCAAAGAAGTAGGCACTACTTGGATGGGAAGAAATGAGGGACATGGCATGGACACTTAAAAATAAAAAGAAAAACATTAAAAAATCTTTGCCAGAGCAAAAGCCATCAAAAGGCATGGCACGCCATCCAGTGCAGGGACTTGCACCAAAGCTTGCCCAATTGGTCCCCATTGAAATCGCAAGATTCCGTTTGCCTTCCCGAAAGGAAATGAAATTTCCTTTCGGGAAGGCAAACGGAATCTTGCGAGCCCTTCAAAGGAAGGCTTTCAAACACTTGAGAAAGGAGATATCTTCAAAAGAAATGCAGTTGAAAAAAAGGCCAAAAAAATGGAAAATCGGGAGATATAGTTACTACAAGAAGGTGGTCTGGGTGGAAATGAGGTGCAGTGCAAAGGACCAAAAGAGGCCAAAAGTAACCTCACAGCCGTTGCAAAAGCAGGGGAAAAATCAAAGAAGTAGGCACTACTTGAATGGGAAGAAATAAGGGACAAGAAATTGAGACTACAAAAAAAGAAAAAAAAAAAAAAATTCGTGGCCAAAGCAAAAGAGATCAAAAGGCATGGCATGTCATCCAGTGCAGGGACATGCAGCACATACACCAAGGCTTGCCTAAATTGATCCTCCGCGAAGCCAGAAATACAAAAGAAGGACTTAGAACCACTCTGGAATAGAGATACCAGCAAAGGAAATGAAATTGAAGAAAAAAAAACAAAACAAATTGGGAAATTTTGTGACTTCAAGGAAGTGGTCTGGGCAGAAATGAGGTGCAGTGCAAAGGACAAAAAGAGGCCAAAAGTAACCTCACAGCTGTTGCGATAACAGGGGAAAAAACAAGGATGCAGGCACTACTTGAATGGGAAGAAATAAGGGACAAGAAATTGAGACTACAAAAAAAGAAAAAAAAAAAAAATTCGTGGCCAAAGCAAAAGAGATCAAAAGGCATGGCATGTCATCCAGTGCAGGGACATGCAGCACATACACCAAGGCTTGCCTAAATTGATCCTCCGCGAAGCCAGAAATACAAAAGAAGGACTTAGAACCACTCTGGAATAGAGATACCAGCAAAGGAAATGAAATTGAAGAAAAAAAAAAAAAGAAATTGGGAATTTTGTGATTTCAAGAAAGTGGTCTGGGCAGAAATGAGGTGCAGTGCAAAGGACCAAAAGAGGCCAAAAGTAACCTCACAGCTGTTGCAAAAGCAGGGGAAAAATCAAAGAAGTAGGCACTACTTGGATGGGAAGAAATGAGGGACATGGCATTGATACTTCATTTAAAAAAATTAAAAAGCAAAATTCGTGGCCAAAGCAAAAGAGATCAAAAGGCATGGCATGTCATCCAGTGCAGGGACATGCAGCACATACACCAAGGCTTGCATAAATTGATCCTCCGCGAAGCCAGAAATACAAAAGAAGGACTTAGAACCATTCTGGAAAAGAGATACCAGCAAAGGAAATGAAATTGAAGAAAAAAAAAAAAAAGAAATTGGGAAATTTTGTGACTTCAAGAAAGTGGTCCGGGCAGAAATGAGGTGCAGTGCAAAGGATCAAAAGAGGCCAAAAGTAACCTCACAGCTGTTGCAAAAGCAGGGGAAAAATCAAAGAAGTAGGCACTACTTGGATGGGAAGAAATGAGGGACATGGCATGGACACTTAAAAATAAAAAGAAAAACATTAAAAAATCTTTGCCAGAGCAAAAGCCATCAAAAGGCATGGCATGCCATCCAGTGCAGGGACTTGCACCAAAGCTTGCCCAATTGGTCCCCATTGAAATCGCAAGATTCCGTTTGCCTTCCCGAAAGGAAATGAAATTTCCTTTCGGGAAGGCAAACGGAATCTTGCGAGCCCTTCAAAGGAAGGCTTTCAAACACTTGAGAAAGGAGATATCATCAAAAGAAATGCAGTTGAAAAAAAGGCCAAACAATTGGAAAATCAGGAGATATAGTTACAACAAGAAAGTGGTCTGGGTTGAAATGAGGTGCAGTGCAAAGGGCCAAAAGAGGCCAAAAGTAACCTCACAGCCGTTGCAAAAGCAGGGGAAAAATCAAAGAAGTAGGCACTACTTGAATGGGAAGAAATAAGGGACAAGAAATTGAGACTACAAAAAAAGAAAAAAAAAAAAAAATTCGTGGCCAAAGCAAAAGAGATCAAAAGGCATGGCATGTCATCCAGTGCAGGGACATGCGGCACATACACCAAGGCTTGCTTAAATTGATCTTCCTTGAAGCCAGAAATACAAAAGAAGGGCTTAGAACCATTCTGGAATAGAGATACCAGCAAAGGAAATGAAATTGAAGAAAAAAAAAAAAAAGAAATTGGGAAATTTTGTGATTTCAAGAAAGTGGTCTGGGCAGAAATGAGGTGCAGTGCAAAGGATCAAAAGAGGCCAAAATTAACCTCACAGCTGTTGCAAAAGCAGGGGAAAAATCAAAGAAGTAGGCACTACTTGGATGGGAAGAAATGAGGGACATGGCATGGACACTTAAAAATAAAAAGAAAAACATTAAAAAATCTTTGCCAGAGCAAAAGCCATCAAAAGGCATATCATGCTATCCAGTGCAGGGACTTGCACCAAAGCTTTCCCAATTGGTCCCCATTGAAATCGCAAGATTCCGTTTGCCTTCCCGAAAGGAAATGAAATTTCCTTTCGGGAAGGCAAACGGAATCTTGCGAGCCCTTCAAAGGAAGGCTTTCTAACACTTGAGAAAGGAGATATCATCAAAAGAAATGCAGTTGAAAAAAAGGCCAAACAAATGGAAAATCGGGAGATATAGTTACTACAAGAAGGTGGTCTGGGTGGAAATGAGGTGCAGTGCAAAGGACCAAAAGAGGCCAAAAGTAACCTCACAGCTGTTGCAAAAGCAGGGGAAAAATCAAAGAAGCAGGCACTACTTGGATGGGAAGAAATGAGGGACAAGAAATTGAGACTACAAATAAAGAAAAAAAAAAAAAATTTGTGGCCAAAGCAAAAGAGATCAAAAGGCATGGCATGTCATCCAGTGCAGGGACATGCAGCACATACACCAAGGCTTGCCTAAATTGATCCTCCGCGAAGCCAGAAATACAAAAGAAGGACTTAGAACCACTCTGGAATAGAGATACCAGCAAAGGAAATGAAATTGAAGAAAAAAAAAAAAAAAAGAAATTGGGAAATTTTGTGATTTCAAGAAAGTGGTCTGGGCAGAAATGAGGTGCAGTGCAAAGGACCAAAAGAGGCCAAAAGTAACCTCACAGCTGTTGCAAAAGCAGGGGAAAAATCAAAGAAGTAGGCACTACTTGGATGGGAAGAAATGAGGGACATGGCATGGACACCTAAAAATAAAAAGAAAAACATTAAAAAATCTCTGCCAGAGCAAAAGCCATCAAAAGGCATGGCATGCCATCCAGTGCAGGGACTTGCACCAAAGCATGCCCAATTGGTCCCCATTGAAATCGCAAGATTCCGTTTGCCTTCCCGAAAGGAAATGAAATTTCCTTTCGGGAAGGCAAACGGAATCTTGCGAGCCCTTCAAAGGAAGGCTTTCAAACACTTGAGAAAGGAGATATCATCAAAAGAAATGCAGTTGAAAAAAAGGCCAAACAAATGGAAAATCGGGATATATAGTTACAAAAAGAAACTGGTCTGGGTGGAAATGAGGTGCAGTGCAAAGGACCAAAAGAGGCCAAAAGTAACCTCACAGCCGTTGCAAAAGCAGGGGAAAAATCAAAGAAGTAGGCACTACTTGAATGGGAAGAAATAAGGGACAAGAAATTGAGACTAAAGAAAAAGAAAAAAAAAAAACAATTCGTGGCCAAAGCAAAAGAGATCAAAAGGCATGGCATGTCATCCAGTGCAGGGACATGCAGCACATACACCAAGGCTTGCCTAAATTGATCCTCCGCGAAGCCAGAAATACAAAAGAAGGACTTAGAACCACTCTGGAATAGAGATACCAGCAAAGGAAATGAAATTGAAGAAAAAAAAAAAAAAGAAATTGGGAAATTTTGTGACTTCAAGAAAGTGGTCTGGGCAGAAATGAGGTGCAGTGCAAAGGATCAAAAGAGGCCAAAAGTAACCTCACAGCTGTTGCAAAAGCAGGGGAAAAATCAAAGAAGTAGGCACTACTTGGATGGGAAGAAATGAGGGACATGGCATGGACACTTAAAAATAAAAAGAAAAACATTAAAAAATCTTTGCCAGAGCAAAAGCCATCAAAAGGCATATCATGCTATCCAGTGCAGGGACTTGCACCAAAGCTTTCCCAATTGGTCCCCATTGAAATCGCAAGATTCCGTTTGCCTTCCCGAAAGGAAATGAAATTTCCTTTCGGGAAGGCAAACGGAATCTTGCGAGCCCTTCAAAGGAAGGCTTTCAAACACTTGAGAAAGGAGATATCATCAAAAGAAATGCAGTTGAAAAAAAGGCCAAACAAATGGAAAATCGGGAGATATAGTTACTACAAGAAGGTGGTCTGGGTGGAAATGAGGTGCAGTGCAAAGGACCAAAAGAGGCCAAAAGTAACCTCACAGCTGTTGCAAAAGCAGGGGAAAAATCAAAGAAGCAGGCACTACTTGGATGGGAAGAAATGAGGGACAAGAAATTGAGACTACAAATAAAGAAAAAAAAAAAAAATTTGTGGCCAAAGCAAAAGAGATCAAAAGGCATGGCATGTCATCCAGTGCAGGGACATGCAGCACATACACCAAGGCTTGCCTAAATTGATCCTCCGCGAAGCCAGAAATACAAAAGAAGGACTTAGAACCACTCTGGAATAGAGATACCAGCAAAGGAAATGAAATTGAAGAAAAAAAAAAAAAAAAGAAATTGGGAAATTTTGTGATTTCAAGAAAGTGGTCTGGGCAGAAATGAGGTGCAGTGCAAAGGACCAAAAGAGGCCAAAAGTAACCTCACAGCTGTTGCAAAAGCAGGGGAAAAATCAAAGAAGCAGGCACTACTTGGATGGGAAGAAATGAGGGACATGGCATTGATGCTTCATTTAAAAAAATTAAAAAGCAAAATTCGTGGCCAAAGCAAAAGAGATCAAAAGGCATGGCATGTCATCCAGTGCAGGGACATGCAGCACATACACCAAGGCTTGCCTAAATTGATCCTCCGCGAAGCCAGAAATACAAAAGAAGGACTTAGAACCACTCTGGAATAGAGATACCAGCAAAGGAAATGAAATTGAAGAAAAAAAAAAAAAAGAAATTGGGAAATTTTGTGACTTCAAGAAAGTGGTCTGGGCAGAAATGAGGTGCAGTGCAAAGGATCAAAAGAGGCCAAAAGTAACCTCACAGCTGTTGCAAAAGCAGGGGAAAAATCAAAGAAGTAGGCACTACTTGGATGGGAAGAAATGAGGGACATGGCATGGACACTTAAAAATAAAAAGAAAAACATTAAAAAATCTTTGCCAGAGCAAAAGCCATCAAAAGGCATATCATGCTATCCAGTGCAGGGACTTGCACCAAAGCTTTCCCAATTGGTCCCCATTGAAATCGCAAGATTCCGTTTGCCTTCCCGAAAGGAAATGAAATTTCCTTTCGGGAAGGCAAACGGAATCTTGCGAGCCCTTCAAAGGAAGGCTTTCAAACACTTGAGAAAGGAGATATCATCAAAAGAAATGCAGTTGAAAAAAAGGCCAAACAAATGGAAAATCGGGAGATATAGTTACTACAAGAAGGTGGTCTGGGTGGAAATGAGGTGCAGTGCAAAGGACCAAAAGAGGCCAAAAGTAACCTCACAGCTGTTGCAAAAGCAGGGGAAAAATCAAAGAAGCAGGCACTACTTGGATGGGAAGAAATGAGGGACAAGAAATTGAGACTACAAATAAAGAAAAAAAAAAAAAATTTGTGGCCAAAGCAAAAGAGATCAAAAGGCATGGCATGTCATCCAGTGCAGGGACATGCAGCACATACACCAAGGCTTGCCTAAATTGATCCTCCGCGAAGCCAGAAATACAAAAGAAGGACTTAGAACCACTCTGGAATAGAGATACCAGCAAAGGAAATGAAATTGAAGAAAAAAAAAAAAAAAAGAAATTGGGAAATTTTGTGATTTCAAGAAAGTTGTCTGGGCAGAAATGAGGTGCAGTGCAAAGGACCAAAAGAGGCCAAAAGTAACCTCACAGCTGTTGCAAAAGCAGGGGAAAAATCAAAGAAGTAGGCACTACTTGGATGGGAAGAAATGAGGGACATGGCATTGATGCTTCATTTAAAAAAATTAAAAAGCAAAATTCGTGGCCAAAGCAAAAGAGATCAAAAGGCATGGCATGTCATCCAGTGCAGGGACATGCAGCACATACACCAAGGCTTGCCTAAATTGATCCTCCGCGAAGCCAGAAATACAAAAGAAGGACTTAGAACCACTCTGGAATAGAGATACCAGCAAAGGAAATGAAATTGAAGAAAAAAAAAAAAAAAGAAATTGGGAAATTTTGTGACTTCAAGAAAGTGGTCTGGGCAGAAATGAGGTGCAGTGCAAAGGACCAAAAGAGGCCAAAAGTAACCTCACAGCCGTTGCAAAAGCAGGGGAAAAATCAAAGAAGTAGGCACTACTTGGATGGGAAGAAATGAGGGACATGGCATGGACACTTAAAAATAAAAAGAAAAACATTAAAAAATCTTTGCCAGAGCAAAAGCCATCAAAAGGCATGGCACGCCATCCAGTGCAGGGACTTGCACCAAAGCTTGCCCAATTGGTCCCCATTGAAATCGCAAGATTCCGTTTGCCTTCCCGAAAGGAAATTTCATTTCCTTTCGGGAAGGCAAACGGAATCTTGCGAGCCCTTCAAAGGAAGGCTTTCAAACACTTGAGAAAGGAGATATCATCAAAAGAAATGCAGTTGAAAATAAGGCCAAACAAATGGAAAATCGGGAGATATAGTTACAACAAGAAAGTGGTCTGGGCGGAAATGAGGTGCAGTGCAAAGGAACAAAAGAGGCCAAAAGTAACCTCACAGCCGTTGCAAAAGCAGGGGAAAAATCAAAGAAGTAGGCACTACTTGAATGGGAAGAAATAAGGGACAAGAAATTGAGACTACAAAATAAGAAAAAAAAAAAAAATTCGTGGCCAAAGCAAAAGAGATCAAAAGGCATGGCATGTCATCCAGTGCAGGGACATGCAGCACATACACCAAGGCTTGCCTAAATTGATCCTCCGCGAAGCCAGAAATACAAAAGAAGGACCTACAAACACTCTGGAATAGAGGTACCAGCAAAGGAAATGAAATTGAAAATAAAAAACCAAACAAATTGGGAAATTTTGTGACTTCAAGTAAGTGGTCTGGGCGGAAATGAGGTGCAGTGCAAAGGACCAAAAGAGGCCAAAAGTAACCTCACAGCCGTTGCAAAAGCAGGGGAAAAATCAAAGAAGTAGGCACTACTTGAATGGGAAGAAATAAGGGACAAGAAATTGGGACTACAAAAAAAAAAAAAAAAAAAAAATTCGTGGCCAAAGCAAAAGAGATCAAAAGGCATGGCATGTCATCCAGTGCAGGGACATGCAGCACATACACCAAGGCTTGCTTAAATTGATCTTCCTTGAAGCCAGAATTACAAAAGTAGGGCTTAGAACCATTCTGGAATTGAGATCACAGCAAAGGAAATGAAATTGAAGAAAAAAAAAAAAGAAATTGGGAAATTTTGTGACTTCAAGAAAGTGGTCTGGGCAGAAATGAGGTGCAGTGCAAAGGACCAAAAGAGGCCAAAAGTAACCTCACAGCCGTTGCAAAAGCAGGGGAAAAACCAAGGATGCAGGCACTACTTGAATGGGAAGCAATGAGGGACATGGCATGGACACTTAAAAATAAAAAGAAAAACATTAAAAAATCTTTGCCAGAGCAAAAGCCATCAAAAGGCATGGCATGCCATCCAGTGCAGGGACTTGCACCAAAGCTTGCCCAATTGGTCCCCATTGAAATCGCAAGATTCCGTTTGCCTTCCCGAAAGGAAATGAAATTTCCTTTCGGGAAGGCAAACGGAATCTTGCGAGCCCTTCAAAGGAAGGCTTTCAAACACTTGAGAAAGGAGATATCTTCAAAAGAAATGCAGTTGAAAAAAAGGCCAAAAAAATGGAAAATCGGGAGATATAGTTACTACAAGAAGGTGGTCTGGGTGGAAATGAGGTGCAGTGCAAAGGACCAAAAGAGGCCAAAAGTAACCTCACAGCCGTTGCAAAAGCAGGGGAAAAATCAAAGAAGTAGGCACTACTTGAATGGGAAGAAATAAGGGACAAGAAATTGAGACTACAAAAAAAGAAAAAAAAAAAAAAATTCGTGGCCAAAGCAAAAGAGATCAAAAGGCATGGCATGTCATCCAGTGCAGGGACATGCAGCACATACACCAAGGCTTGCCTAAATTGATCCTCCGCGAAGCCAGAAATACAAAAGAAGGACTTAGAACCATTCTGGAAAAGAGATACCAGCAAAGGAAATGAAATTGAAGAACAAAAAACAAAACAAATTGGGAAATTTTGTGACTTCAAGGAAGTGGTCTGGGCAGAAATGAGGTGCAGTGCAAAGGACAAAAAGAGGCCAAAAGTAACCTCACAGCTGTTGCGATAACAGGGGAAAAAACAAGGATGCAGGCACTACTTGAATGGGAAGAAATAAGGGACAAGAAATTGAGACTACAAAAAAAGAAAAAAAAAAAAAATTCGTGGCCAAAGCAAAAGAGATCAAAAGGCATGGCATGTCATCCAGTGCAGGGACATGCAGCACATACACCAAGGCTTGCCTAAATTGATCCTCCGCGAAGCCAGAAATACAAAAGAAGGACTTAGAACCACTCTGGAATAGAGATACCAGCAAAGGAAATGAAATTGAAGAAAAAAAAAAAAAGAAATTGGGAATTTTGTGATTTCAAGAAAGTGGTCTGGGCAGAAATGAGGTGCAGTGCAAAGGACCAAAAGAGGCCAAAAGTAACCTCACAGCTGTTGCAAAAGCAGGGGAAAAATCAAAGAAGTAGGCACTACTTGGATGGGAAGAAATGAGGGACATGGCATTGATACTTCATTTAAAAAAATTAAAAAGCAAAATTCGTGGCCAAAGCAAAAGAGATCAAAAGGCATGGCATGTCATCCAGTGCAGGGACATGCAGCACATACACCAAGGCTTGCATAAATTGATCCTCCGCGAAGCCAGAAATACAAAAGAAGGACTTAGAACCATTCTGGAAAAGAGATACCAGCAAAGGAAATGAAATTGAAGAAAAAAAAAAAAAAGAAATTGGGAAATTTTGTGACTTCAAGAAAGTGGTCCGGGCAGAAATGAGGTGCAGTGCAAAGGATCAAAAGAGGCCAAAAGTAACCTCACAGCTGTTGCAAAAGCAGGGGAAAAATCAAAGAAGTAGGCACTACTTGGATGGGAAGAAATGAGGGACATGGCATGGACACTTAAAAATAAAAAGAAAAACATTAAAAAATCTTTGCCAGAGCAAAAGCCATCAAAAGGCATGGCATGCCATCCAGTGCAGGGACTTGCACCAAAGCTTGCCCAATTGGTCCCCATTGAAATCGCAAGATTCCGTTTGCCTTCCCGAAAGGAAATGAAATTTCCTTTCGGGAAGGCAAACGGAATCTTGCGAGCCCTTCAAAGGAAGGCTTTCAAACACTTGAGAAAGGAGATATCATCAAAAGAAATGCAGTTGAAAAAAAGGCCAAACAATTGGAAAATCAGGAGATATAGTTACAACAAGAAAGTGGTCTGGGTTGAAATGAGGTGCAGTGCAAAGGGCCAAAAGAGGCCAAAAGTAACCTCACAGCCGTTGCAAAAGCAGGGGAAAAATCAAAGAAGTAGGCACTACTTGAATGGGAAGAAATAAGGGACAAGAAATTGAGACTACAAAAAAAGAAAAAAAAAAAAAAATTCGTGGCCAAAGCAAAAGAGATCAAAAGGCATGGCATGTCATCCAGTGCAGGGACATGCGGCACATACACCAAGGCTTGCTTAAATTGATCTTCCTTGAAGCCAGAAATACAAAAGAAGGGCTTAGAACCATTCTGGAATAGAGATACCAGCAAAGGAAATGAAATTGAAGAAAAAAAAAAAAAAGAAATTGGGAAATTTTGTGATTTCAAGAAAGTGGTCTGGGCAGAAATGAGGTGCAGTGCAAAGGACCAAAAGAGGCCAAAAGTAACCTCACAGCTGTTGCAAAAGCAGGGGAAAAATCAAAGAAGTAGGCACTACTTGGATGGGAAGAAATGAGGGACATGGCATTGATGCTTCATTTAAAATATTAAAAAGCAAAATTCGTGGCCAAAGCAAAAGAGATCAAAAGGCATGGCATGTCATCCAGTGCAGGGACATGCAGCACATACACCAGGGCTTGCCTAAATTGATCCTTCTTGAAGCCAGAAATACAAAAGAAGGACTTAGAACCACTCTGGAATAGAGATACCAGCAAAGGAAATGAAATTGAAGAAAAAAAAAAAAAAGAAATTGGGAAATTTTGTGACTTCAAGAAAGTGGTCTGGGCAGAAATGAGGTGCAGTGCAAAGGATCAAAAGAGGCCAAAAGTAACCTCACAGCTGTTGCAAAAGCAGGGGAAAAATCAAAGAAGTAGGCACTACTTGGATGGGAAGAAATGAGGGACATGGCATGGACACCTAAAAATAAAAAGAAAAACATTAAAAAATCTTTGCCAGAGCAAAAGCCATCAAAAGGCATGGCATGCCATCCAGTGCAGGGACTTGCACCAAAGCTTGCCCAATTGGTCCCCATTGAAATCGCAAGATTCCGTTTGCCTTCCCGAAAGGAAATGAAATTTCCTTTCGGGAAGGCAAACGGAATCTTGCGAGCCCTTCAAAGGAAGGCTTTCAAACACTTGAGAAAGGAGATATCATCAAAAGAAATGCAGTTGAAAAAAAGGCCAAACAAATGGAAAATCGGGATATATAGTTACAAAAAGAAACTGGTCTGGGTGGAAATGAGGTGCAGTGCAAAGGACCAAAAGAGGCCAAAAGTAACCTCACAGCTGTTGCGATAACAGGGGAAAAAACAAAGAAGTAGGCACTACTTGAATGGGAAGAAATAAGGGACAAGAAATTGAGACTAAAGAAAAAGAAAAAAAAAAAACAATTCGTGGCCAAAGCAAAAGAGATCAAAAGGCATGGCAGGTCATCCAGTGCAGGGACATGCAGCACATACACCAAGGCTTGCCTAAATTGATCCTCCGCGAAGCCAGAAATACAAAAGAAGGACTTAGAACCACTCTGGAATAGAGATACCAGCAAAGGAAATGAAATTGAAGAAAAAAAAAAAAAAGAAATTGGGAAATTTTGTGATTTCAAGAAAGTGGTCTGGGCAGAAATGAGGTGCAGTGCAAAGGATCAAAAGAGGCCAAAATTAACCTCACAGCTGTTGCAAAAGCAGGGGAAAAATCAAAGAAGTAGGCACTACTTGGATGGGAAGAAATGAGGGACATGGCATGGACACTTAAAAATAAAAAGAAAAACATTAAAAAATCTTTGCCAGAGCAAAAGCCATCAAAAGGCATATCATGCTATCCAGTGCAGGGACTTGCACCAAAGCTTTCCCAATTGGTCCCCATTGAAATCGCAAGATTCCGTTTGCCTTCCCGAAAGGAAATGAAATTTCCTTTCGGGAAGGCAAACGGAATCTTGCGAGCCCTTCAAAGGAAGGCTTTCAAACACTTGAGAAAGGAGATATCATCAAAAGAAATGCAGTTGAAAAAAAGGCCAAACAAATGGAAAATCGGGAGATATAGTTACTACAAGAAGGTGGTCTGGGTGGAAATGAGGTGCAGTGCAAAGGACCAAAAGAGGCCAAAAGTAACCTCACAGCTGTTGCAAAAGCAGGGGAAAAATCAAAGAAGCAGGCACTACTTGGATGGGAAGAAATGAGGGACAAGAAATTGAGACTACAAATAAAGAAAAAAAAAAAAAATTTGTGGCCAAAGCAAAAGAGATCAAAAGGCATGGCATGTCATCCAGTGCAGGGACATGCAGCACATACACCAAGGCTTGCCTAAATTGATCCTCCGCGAAGCCAGAAATACAAAAGAAGGACTTAGAACCACTCTGGAATAGAGATACCAGCAAAGGAAATGAAATTGAAGAAAAAAAAAAAAAAAAGAAATTGGGAAATTTTGTGATTTCAAGAAAGTGGTCTGGGCAGAAATGAGGTGCAGTGCAAAGGACCAAAAGAGGCCAAAAGTAACCTCACAGCTGTTGCAAAAGCAGGGGAAAAATCAAAGAAGTAGGCACTACTTGGATGGGAAGAAATGAGGGACATGGCATTGATGCTTCATTTAAAAAAATTAAAAAGCAAAATTCGTGGCCAAAGCAAAAGAGATCAAAAGGCATGGCATGTCATCCAGTGCAGGGACATGCAGCACATACACCAAGGCTTGCCTAAATTGATCCTCCGCGAAGCCAGAAATACAAAAGAAGGACTTAGAACCACTCTGGAATAGAGATACCAGCAAAGGAAATGAAATTGAAGAAAAAAAAAAAAAAAGAAATTGGGAAATTTTGTGACTTCAAGGAAGTGGTCTGGGCAGAAATGAGGTGCAGTGCAAAGGACCAAAAGAGGCCAAAAGTAACCTCACAGCCGTTGCAAAAGCAGGGGAAAAATCAAAGAAGTAGGCACTACTTGGATGGGAAGAAATGAGGGACATGGCATGGACACTTAAAAATAAAAAGAAAAACATTAAAAAATCTTTGCCAGAGCAAAAGCCATCAAAAGGCATGGCACGCCATCCAGTGCAGGGACTTGCACCAAAGCTTGCCCAATTGGTCCCCATTGAAATCGCAAGATTCCGTTTGCCTTCCCGAAAGGAAATGAAATTTCCTTTCGGGAAGGCAAACGGAATCTTGCGAGCCCTTCAAAGGAAGGCTTTCAAACACTTGAGAAAGGAGATATCATCAAAAGAAATGCAGTTGAAAATAAGGCCAAAAAAATGGAAAATCGGGAGATATAGTTACAACAAGAAAGTGGTCTGGGCGGAAATGAGGTGCAGTGCAAAGGAACAAAAGAGGCCAAAAGTAACCTCACAGCCGTTGCAAAAGCAGGGGAAAAATCAAAGAAGTAGGCACTACTTGAATGGGAAGAAATAAGGGACAAGAAATTGAGACTACAAAATAAGAAAAAAAAAAAAAATTCGTGGCCAAAGCAAAAGAGATCAAAAGGCATGGCATGTCATCCAGTGCAGGGACATGCAGCACATACACCAAGGCTTGCCTAAATTGATCCTTCTTGAAGCCAGAAATACAAAAGAAGGACCTACAAACACTCTGGAATAGAGGTATCAGCAAAAGAAATGAAATTGAAAATAAAAAAAAAAACAAATTGGGAAATTTTGTGACTTCAAGGAAGTGGTCTGGGCAGAAATGAGGTGCAGTGCAAAGGACCAAAAGAGGCTAAAAGTAACCTCACAGCCGTTGCAAAAGCAGGGGAAAAACCAAGGATGCAGGCACTACTTGAATGGGAAGAAATGAGGGACATGGCATGGACACTTAAAAATAAAAAGAAAAACATTAAAAAATCTTTGCCAGAGCAAAAGCCATCAAAAGGCATGGCATGCCATACAGTGCAGGGACTTGCACCAAAGCTTGCCCAATTGGTCCCCATTGAAATCGCAAGATTCCGTTTGCCTTCCCGAAAGGAAATGAAATTTCCTTTCGGGAAGGCAAACGGAATCTTGCGAGCCCTTCAAAGGAAGGCTTTCAAACACTTGAGAAAGGAGATATCTTCAAAAGAAATGCAGTTGAAAAAAAGGCCAAACAAATGGAAAATCGGGAGATATAGTTACAACAAGAAAGTGGTCTGGGCAGAAATGAGGTGCAGTGCAAAGGACCAAAAGAGGCCAAAAGTAACCTCACAGCTGTTGCAAAAGCAGGGGAAAAATCAAAGAAGTAGGCACTACTTGAATGGGAAGAAATAAGGGACAGAAAATTGAGACTACAGAAAAAAAAAAAAAAAATTCGTGGCCAAAGCAAAAGAGATCAAAAGGCATGGCATGTCATCCAGTGCAGGGACATGCAGCACATACACCAAGGCTTGCATAAATTGATCCTCCGCGAAGCCAGAAATACAAAAGAAGGACCTACAAACACTCTGGAATAGAGGTACCAGCAAAGGAAATGAAATTGAAAATAAAAAACCAAACAAATTGGGAAATTTTGTGACTTCAAGTAAGTGGTCTGGGCAGAAATGAGGTGCAGTGCAAAGGACCAAAAGAGGCCAAAAGTAACCTCACAGCCGTTGCAAAAGCAGGGGAAAAACCAAGGATGCAGGCACTACTTGAATGGGAAGAAATGAGGGACATGGCATGGACACTTAAAAATAAAAAGAAAAAAATTAAAAAATCTTTGCCAGAGCAAAAGCCATCAAAAGGCATGGCATGCCATCCAGTGCAGGGACTTGCACCAAAGCTTGCCCAATTGGTCCCCATTGAAATCGCAAGATTCCGTTTGCCTTCCCGAAAGGAAATGAAATTTCCTTTCGGGAAGGCAAACGGAATCTTGCGAGCCCTTCAAAGGAAGGCTTTCAAACACTTGAGAAAGGAGATATCTTCAAAAGAAATGCAGTTGAAAAAAAGGCCAAAAAAATGGAAAATCGGGAGATATAGTTACTACAAGAAGGTGGTCTGGGTGGAAATGAGGTGCAGTGCAAAGGACCAAAAGAGGCCAAAAGTAACCTCACAGCCGTTGCAAAAGCAGGGGAAAAATCAAAGAAGTAGGCACTACTTGAATGGGAAGAAATAAGGGACAAGAAATTGAGACTACAAAAAAAGAAAAAAAAAAAAAAATTCGTGGCCAAAGCAAAAGAGATCAAAAGGCATGGCATGTCATCCAGTGCAGGGACATGCAGCACATACACCAAGGCTTGCCTAAATTGATCCTCCGCGAAGCCAGAAATACAAAAGAAGGACTTAGAACCATTCTGGAAAAGAGATACCAGCAAAGGAAATGAAATTGAAGAAAAAAAAACAAAACAAATTGGGAAATTTTGTGACTTCAAGGAAGTGGTCTGGGCAGAAATGAGGTGCAGTGCAAAGGACAAAAAGAGGCCAAAAGTAACCTCACAGCTGTTGCGATAACAGGGGAAAAAACAAGGATGCAGGCACTACTTGAATGGGAAGAAATAAGGGACAAGAAATTGAGACTACAAAAAAAGAAAAAAAAAAAAAATTCGTGGCCAAAGCAAAAGAGATCAAAAGGCATGGCATGTCATCCAGTGCAGGGACATGCAGCACATACACCAAGGCTTGCCTAAATTGATCCTCCGCGAAGCCAGAAATACAAAAGAAGGACTTAGAACCACTCTGGAATAGAGATACCAGCAAAGGAAATGAAATTGAAGAAAAAAAAAAAAAGAAATTGGGAAATTTTGTGATTTCAAGAAAGTGGTCTGGGCAGAAATGAGGTGCAGTGCAAAGGACCAAAAGAGGCCAAAAGTAACCTCACAGCTGTTGCAAAAGCAGGGGAAAAATCAAAGAAGTAGGCACTACTTGGATGGGAAGAAATGAGGGACATGGCATTGATACTTCATTTAAAAAAATTAAAAAGCAAAATTCGTGGCCAAAGCAAAAGAGATCAAAAGGCATGGCATGTCATCCAGTGCAGGGACATGCAGCACATACACCAAGGCTTGCATAAATTGATCCTCCGCGAAGCCAGAAATACAAAAGAAGGACTTAGAACCATTCTGGAAAAGAGATACCAGCAAAGGAAATGAAATTGAAGAAAAAAAAAAAAAAGAAATTGGGAAATTTGGTGACTTCAAGGAAGTGGTCTGGGCAGAAATGAGGTGCAGTGCAAAGGACCAAAAGAGGCCAAAAGTAACCTCACAGCCGTTGCAAAAGCAGGGGAAAAAGCAAGGATGCTGGCACTACTTGGATGGGAAGAAATGAGGGACATGGCATGGACACTTAAAAATAAAAAGAAAAACATTAAAAAATCTTTGCCAGAGCAAAAGCCATCAAAAGGCATGGCATGCCATACAGTGCAGGGACTTGCACCAAAGCTTGCCCAATTGGTCCCCATTGAAATCGCAAGATTCCGTTTGCCTTCCCGAAAGGAAATGAAGTTTCCTTTCGGGAAGGCAAACGGAATCTTGCGAGCCCTTCAAAGGAAGGCTTTCAAACACTTGAGAAAGGAGATATCTTCAAAAGAAATGCAGTTGAAAAAAAGGCCAAACAAATGGAAAATCGGGAGATATAGTTACAACAAGAAAGTGGTCTGGGCAGAAATGAGGTGCAGTGCAAAGGACCAAAAGAGGCCAAAAGTAACCTCACAGCTGTTGCAAAAGCAGGGGAAAAATCAAAGAAGTAGGCACTACTTGAATGGGAAGAAATAAGGGACAGAAAATTGAGACTACAGAAAAAAAAAAAAAAAATTCGTGGCCAAAGCAAAAGAGATCAAAAGGCATGGCATGTCATCCAGTGCAGGGACATGCAGCACATACACCAAGGCTTGCATAAATTGATCCTCCGCGAAGCCAGAAATACAAAAGAAGGACCTACAAACACTCTGGAATAGAGGTACCAGCAAAGGAAATGAAATTGAAAATAAAAAACCAAACAAATTGGGAAATTTTGTGACTTCAAGTAAGTGGTCTGGGCAGAAATGAGGTGCAGTGCAAAGGACCAAAAGAGGCCAAAAGTAACCTCACAGCCGTTGCAAAAGCAGGGGAAAAACCAAGGATGCAGGCACTACTTGAATGGGAAGAAATGAGGGACATGGCATGGACACTTAAAAATAAAAAGAAAAAAATTAAAAAATCTTTGCCAGAGCAAAAGCCATCAAAAGGCATGGCATGCCATCCAGTGCAGGGACTTGCACCAAAGCTTGCCCAATTGGTCCCCATTGAAATCGCAAGATTCCGTTTGCCTTCCCGAAAGGAAATGAAATTTCCTTTCGGGAAGGCAAACGGAATCTTGCGAGCCCTTCAAAGGAAGGCTTTCAAACACTTGAGAAAGGAGATATCTTCAAAAGAAATGCAGTTGAAAAAAAGGCCAAAAAAATGGAAAATCGGGAGATATAGTTACTACAAGAAGGTGGTCTGGGTGGAAATGAGGTGCAGTGCAAAGGACCAAAAGAGGCCAAAAGTAACCTCACAGCCGTTGCAAAAGCAGGGGAAAAATCAAAGAAGTAGGCACTACTTGAATGGGAAGAAATAAGGGACAAGAAATTGAGACTACAAAAAAAGAAAAAAAAAAAAAAATTCGTGGCCAAAGCAAAAGAGATCAAAAGGCATGGCATGTCATCCAGTGCAGGGACATGCAGCACATACACCAAGGCTTGCCTAAATTGATCCTCCGCGAAGCCAGAAATACAAAAGAAGGACTTAGAACCACTCTGGAATAGAGATACCAGCAAAGGAAATGAAATTGAAGAAAAAAAAAAAAAGAAATTGGGAAATTTTGTGATTTCAAGAAAGTGGTCTGGGCAGAAATGAGGTGCAGTGCAAAGGACCAAAAGAGGCCAAAAGTAACCTCACAGCTGTTGCAAAAGCAGGGGAAAAATCAAAGAAGTAGGCACTACTTGGATGGGAAGAAATGAGGGACATGGCATTGATACTTCATTTAAAAAAATTAAAAAGCAAAATTCGTGGCCAAAGCAAAAGAGATCAAAAGGCATGGCATGTCATCCAGTGCAGGGACATGCAGCACATACACCAAGGCTTGCATAAATTGATCCTCCGCGAAGCCAGAAATACAAAAGAAGGACTTAGAACCATTCTGGAAAAGAGATACCAGCAAAGGAAATGAAATTGAAGAAAAAAAAAAAAAAGAAATTGGGAAATTTGGTGACTTCAAGGAAGTGGTCTGGGCAGAAATGAGGTGCAGTGCAAAGGACCAAAAGAGGCCAAAAGTAACCTCACAGCCGTTGCAAAAGCAGGGGAAAAAGCAAGGATGCTGGCACTACTTGGATGGGAAGAAATGAGGGACATGGCATGGACACTTAAAAATAAAAAGAAAAACATTAAAAAATCTTTGCCAGAGCAAAAGCCATCAAAAGGCATGGCATGCCATCCAGTACAGGGACTTGCACCAAAGCTTGCCCAATTGGTCCCCATTGAAATCGCAAGATTCCGTTTGCCTTCCCGAAAGGAAATGAAATTTCCTTTCGGGAAGGCAAACGGAATCTTGCGAGCCCTTCAAAGGAAGGCTTTCAAACACTTGAGAAAGGAGATATCTTCAAAAGAAATGCAGTTGAAAAAAAGGCCAAAAAAATGGAAAATCGGGAGATATAGTTACTACAAGGAGGTGGTCTGGGTGGAAATGAGGTGCAGTGCAAAGGACCAAAAGAGGCCAAAAGTAACCTCACAGCCGTTGCAAAAGCAGGGGAAAAATCAAAGAAGTAGGCACTACTTGAATGGGAAGAAATAAGGGACAAGAAATTGGGACTACAAAAAAAAAAAAAAAAAAAAAAAAATTCGTGGCCAAAGCAAAAGAGATCAAAAGGCATGGCATGTCATCCAGTGCAGGGACATGCAGCACATACACCAAGGCTTGCTTAAATTGATCTTCCTTGAAGCCAGAATTACAAAAGTAGGGCTTAGAACCATTCTGGAATAGAGATCACAGCAAAGGAAATGAAATTGAAGAAAAAAAAAAAAGAAATTGGGAAATTTTGTGACTTCAAGAAAGAGGTCTGGGCAGAAATGAGGTGCAGTGCAAAGGACCAAAAGAGGCCAAAAGTAACCTCACAGCCGTTGCAAAAGCAGGGGAAAAACCAAGGATGCAGGCACTACTTGAATGGGAAGAAATGAGGGACATGGCATGGACACTTAAAAATAAAAAGAAAAACATTAAAAAATCTTTGCCAGAGCAAAAGCCATCAAAAGGCATGGCATGCCATCCAGTGCAGGGACTTGCACCAAAGCTTGCCCAATTGGTCCCCATTGAAATCGCAAGATTCCGTTTGCCTTCCCGAAAGGAAATGAAATTTCCTTTCGGGAAGGCAAACGGAATCTTGCGAGCCCTTCAAAGGAAGGCTTTCAAACACTTGAGAAAGGAGATATCTTCAAAAGAAATGCAGTTGAAAAAAAGGCCAAAAAAATGGAAAATCGGGAGATATAGTTACTACAAGAAGGTGGTCTGGGTGGAAATGAGGTGCAGTGCAAAGGACCAAAAGAGGCCAAAAGTAACCTCACAGCCGTTGCAAAAGCAGGGGAAAAATCAAAGAAGTAGGCACTACTTGAATGGGAAGAAATAAGGGACAAGAAATTGAGACTACAAAAAAAGAAAAAAAAAAAAAATTCGTGGCCAAAGCAAAAGAGATCAAAAGGCATGGCATGTCATCCAGTGCAGGGACATGCAGCACATACACCAAGGCTTGCCTAAATTGATCCTCCGCGAAGCCAGAAATACAAAAGAAGGACTTAGAACCATTCTGGAAAAGAGATACCAGCAAAGGAAATGAAATTGAAGAAAAAAAAACAAAACAAATTGGGAAATTTTGTGACTTCAAGGAAGTGGTCTGCGCAGAAATGAGGTGCAGTGCAAAGGACCAAAAGAGGCCAAAAGTAACCTCACAGCCGTTGCAAAAGCAGGGGAAAAATCAAAGAAGTAGGCACTACTTGAATGGGAAGAAATAAGGGACAAGAAATTGAGACTACAAAAAAAGAAAAAAAAAAAACAAATTCGTGGCCAAAGCAAAAGAGATCAAAAGGCATGGCATGTCATCCAGTGCAGGGACATGCAGCACATACACCAAGGCTTGCTTAAATTGATCTTCCTTGAAGCCAGAAATACAAAAGAAGGGCTTAGAACCATTCTGGAATAGAGATACCAGCAAAGGACATGAAATTGAAAATAAAAAACAAAACAAATTGGGAAATTTTGTGATTTCAAGGAAGTGGTCTGGGCAGAAATGAGGTGCTGTGCGAAGGACCAAAAGAGGCCAAAAGTAACCTCACAGCTGTTGCAAAAGCAGGGGAAAAAACAAGGATGCAGGCACTACTTGAATGGGAAGAAATAAGGGACAAGAAATTGAGACTACAAAAAAAGAAAACAAAAAAACAAATTCGTGGCCAAAGCAAAAGAGATCAAAAGGCATGGCATGTCATCCAGTGCAGGGACATGCAGCACATACACCAAGGCTTGCTTAAATTGATCTTCCTTGAAGCCAGAAATACAAAAGAAGGGCTTAGAACCATTCTGGAATAGAGATACCAGCAAAGGACATGAAATTGAAAATAAAAAACAAAACAAATTGGGAAATTTTGTGATTTCAAGGAAGTGGTCTGGGCAGAAATGAGGTGCTGTGCGAAGGACCAAAAGAGGCCAAAAGTAACCTCACAGCTGTTGCAAAAGCAGGGGAAAAAACAAGGATGCAGGCACTACTTGAATGGGAAGAAATGAGGGACATGGCATGGACACTTAAAAATAAAAAGAAAAACATTAAAAAATCTTTGCCAGAGCAAAAGCCATCAAAAGGCATGGCATGCCATCCAGTGCAGGGACTTGCACCAAAGCTTGCCCAATTGGTCCCTATTGAAATCGCAAGATTCCGTTTGCCTTCCCAAAAGGAAATGAAATTTCCTTTCGGGAAGGCAAACGGAATCTTGCGAGCCCTTCAAAGGAAGGCTTTCAAACACTTGAGAAAGGAGATATCATCAAAAGAAATGCAGTTGAAAAAAAGGCCAAACAAATGGAAAATCGGGGATATATAGTTACAAAAAGAAACTGGTCTGGGTGGAAATGAGGTGCAGTGCAAAGGACCAAAAGAGGCCAAAAGTAACCTCACAGCTGTTGCAAAAGCAGGGGAAAAAACAAGGATGCAGGCACTACTTGAATGGGAAGAAATAAGGGACAAGAAATTGAGACTACAAAAAAAGAAAAAAAAAAAAATTCGTGGCCAAAGCAAAAGAGATCAAAAGGCATGGCATGTCATCCAGTGCAGGGACATGCAGCACATACACCAAGGCTTGCCTAAATTGATCCTTCTTGAAGCCAGAAATACAAAAGAAGGACTTAGAACCACTCTGGAATAGAGATAGCAGCAAAGGAAATGAAATTGAAGAAAAAAAAAAAAAAGAAATTGGGAAATTTTGTGACTTCAAGAAAGTGGTCTGGGCAGAAATGAGGTGCAGTGCAAAGGATCAAAAGAGGCCAAAAGTAACCTCACAGCTGTTGCAAAAGCAGGGGAAAAATCAAAGAAGTAGGCACTACTTGGATGGGAAGAAATGAGGGACATGGCATGGACACTTAAAAATAAAAAGAAAAACATTAAAAAATCTTTGCCAGAGCAAAAGCCATCAAAAGGCATGGCATGCCATCCAGTGCAGGGACTTGCACCAAAGCTTGCCCAATTGGTCCCCATTGAAATCGCAAGATTCCGTTTGCCTTCCCGAAAGGAAATGAAATTTCCTTTCGGGAAGGCAAACGGAATCTTGCGAGCCCTTCAAAGGAAGGCTTTCAAACACTTGAGAAAGGAGATATCATCAAAAGAAATGCAGTTGAAAAAAAGGCCAAACAAATGGAAAATCGGGATATATAGTTACAAAAAGAAACTGGTCTGGGTGGAAATGAGATGCAGTGCAAAGGACCAAAAGAGGCCAAAAGTAACCTCACAGCCGTTGCAAAAGCAGGGGAAAAATCAAAGAAGTAGGCACTACTTGAATGGGAAGAAATAAGGGACAAGAAATTGAGACTAAAGAAAAAGAAAAAAAAAAAAACAATTCGTGGCCAAAGCAAAAGAGATCAAAAGGCATGGCATGTCATCCAGTGCAGGGACATGCAGCACATACACCAAGGCTTGCCTAAATTGATCCTCCGCGAAGCCAGAAATACAAAAGAAGGACTTTGAACCACTCTGGAATAGAGATACCAGCAAAGGAAATGAAATTGAAGAAAAAAAAAAAAAAGAAATTGGGAAATTTTGTGATTTCAAGAAAGTGGTCTGGGCAGAAATGAGGTGCAGTGCAAAGGACCAAAAGAGGCCAAAAGTAACCTCACAGCTGTTGCAAAAGCAGGGGAAAAATCAAAGAAGCAGGCACTACTTGGATGGGAAGAAATGAGGGACATGGCATTGATGCTTCATTTAAAAAAATTAAAAAGCAAAATTCGTGGCCAAAGCAAAAGAGATCAAAAGGCATGGCATGTCATCCAGTGCAGGGACATGCAGCACATACACCAAGGCTTGCCTAAATTGATCCTCCGCGAAGCCAGAAATACAAAAGAAGGACTTAGAACCACTCTGGAATAGAGATACCAGCAAAGGAAATGAAATTGAAGAAAAAAAAAAAAAAGAAATTGGGAAATTTTGTGACTTCAAGAAAGTGGTCTGGGCAGAAATGAGGTGCAGTGCAAAGGATCAAAAGAGGCCAAAAGTAACCTCACAGCTGTTGCAAAAGCAGGGGAAAAATCAAAGAAGTAGGCACTACTTGGATGGGAAGAAATGAGGGACATGGCATGGACACTTAAAAATAAAAAGAAAAACATTAAAAAATCTTTGCCAGAGCAAAAGCCATCAAAAGGCATGGCTTGCCATCCAGTGCAGGGACTTGCACCAAAGCTTGCCCAATTGGTCCCCATTGAAATCGCAAGATTCCGTTTGCCTTCCCGAAAGGAAATGAAATTTCCTTTCGGGAAGGCAAACGGAATCTTGCGAGCCCTTCAAAGGAAGGCTTTCAAACACTTGAGAAAGGAGATATCATCAAAAGAAATGCAGTTGAAAAAAAGGCCAAACAAATGGAAAATCGGGAGATATAGTTACTACAAGAAGGTGGTCTGGGTGGAAATGAGGTGCAGTGCAAAGGACCAAAAGAGGCCAAAAGTAACCTCACAGCTGTTGCAAAAGCAGGGGAAAAATCAAAGAAGCAGGCACTACTTGGATGGGAAGAAATGAGGGACAAGAAATTGAGACTACAAATAAAGAAAAAAAAAAAAAATTTGTGGCCAAAGCAAAAGAGATCAAAAGGCATGGCATGTCATCCAGTGCAGGGACATGCAGCACATACACCAAGGCTTGCCTAAATTGATCCTCCGCGAAGCCAGAAATACAAAAGAAGGACTTAGAACCATTCTGGAAAAGAGATCACAGCAAAGGAAATGAAATTGAAGAAAAAAAAAAAAGAAATTGGGAAATTTTGTGACTTCAAGAAAGTGGTCTGGGCAGAAATGAGGTGCAGTGCAAAGGACCAAAAGAGGCCAAAAGTAACCTCACAGCCGTTGCAAAAGCAGGGGAAAAACCAAGGATGCAGGCACTACTTGAATGGGAAGAAATGAGGGACATGGCATGGACACTTAAAAATAAAAAGAAAAACATTAAAAAATCTTTGCCAGAGCAAAAGCCATCAAAAGGCATGGCATGCCATCCAGTGCAGGGACTTGCACCAAAGCTTGCCCAATTGGTCCCCATTGAAATCGCAAGATTCCGTTTGCCTTCCCGAAAGGAAATGAAGTTTCCTTTCGGGAAGGCAAACGGAATCTTGCGAGCCCTTCAAAGGAAGGCTTTCAAACACTTGAGAAAGGAGATATCTTCAAAAGAAATGCAGTTGAAAAAAAGGCCAAAAAAATGGAAAATCGGGAGATATAGTTACTACAAGAAGGTGGTCTGGGTGGAAATGAGGTGCAGTGCAAAGGACCAAAAGAGGCCAAAAGTAACCTCACAGCCGTTGCAAAAGCAGGGGAAAAATCAAAGAAGTAGGCACTACTTGGATGGGAAGAAATAAGGGACAAGAAATTGAGACTACAAAAAAAGAAAAAAAAAAAAAAATTCGTGGCCAAAGCAAAAGAGATCAAAAGGCATGGCATGTCATCCAGTGCAGGGACATGCAGCACATACACCAAGGCTTGCCTAAATTGATCCTCCGCGAAGCCAGAAATACAAAAGAAGGACTTAGAACCATTCTGGAAAAGAGATACCAGCAAAGGAAATGAAATTGAAGAAAAAAAAACAAAACAAATTGGGAAATTTTGTGACTTCAAGGAAGTGGTCTGGGCAGAAATGAGGTGCAGTGCAAAGGACAAAAAGAGGCCAAAAGTAACCTCACAGCTGTTGCGAAAGCAGGGGAAAAAACAAGGATGCAGGCACTACTTGAATGGGAAGAAATAAGGGACAAGAAATTGAGACTACAAAAAAAGAAAAAAAAAAAAAATTCGTGGCCAAAGCAAAAGAGATCAAAAGGCATGGCATGTCATCCAGTGCAGGGACATGCAGCACATACACCAAGGCTTGCCTAAATTGATCCTCCGCGAAGCCAGAAATACAAAAGAAGGACTTAGAACCACTCTGGAATAGAGATACCAGCAAAGGAAATGAAATTGAAGAAAAAAAAAAAAAGAAATTGGGAAATTTTGTGATTTCAAGAAAGTGGTCTGGGCAGAAATGAGGTGCAGTGCAAAGGACCAAAAGAGGCCAAAAGTAACCTCACAGCTGTTGCAAAAGCAGGGGAAAAATCAAAGAAGTAGGCACTACTTGGATGGGAAGAAATGAGGGACATGGCATTGATACTTCATTTAAAAAAATTAAAAAGCAAAATTCGTGGCCAAAGCAAAAGAGATCAAAAGGCATGGCATGTCATCCAGTGCAGGGACATGCAGCACATACACCAAGGCTTGCATAAATTGATCCTCCGCGAAGCCAGAAATACAAAAGAAGGACTTAGAACCATTCTGGAAAAGAGATACCAGCAAAGGAAATGAAATTGAAGAAAAAAAAAAAAAAGAAATTGGGAAATTTTGTGACTTCAAGGAAGTGGTCTGGGCAGAAATGAGGTGCAGTGCAAAGGACCAAAAGAGGCCAAAAGTAACCTCACAGCCGTTGCAAAAGCAGGGGAAAAAACAAGGATGCAGGCACTACTTGGATGGGAAGAAATGAGGGACATGGCATGGACACTTAAAAATAAAAAGAAAAACATTAAAAAATCTTTGCCAGAGCAAAAGCCATCAAAAGGCATGGCATGCCATCCAGTACAGGGACTTGCACCAAAGCTTGCCCAATTGGTCCCCATTGAAATCGCAAGATTCCGTTTGCCTTCCCGAAAGGAAATGAAATTTCCTTTCGGGAAGGCAAACGGAATCTTGCGAGCCCTTCAAAGGAAGGCTTTCAAACACTTGAGAAAGGAGATATCTTCAAAAGAAATGCAGTTGAAAAAAAGGCCAAAAAAATGGAAAATCGGGAGATATAGTTACTACAAGGAGGTGGACTGGGTGGAAATGAGGTGCAGTGCAAAGGACCAAAAGAGGCCAAAAGTAACCTCACAGCCGTTGCAAAAGCAGGGGAAAAATCAAAGAAGTAGGCACTACTTGAATGGGAAGAAATAAGGGACAAGAAATTGAGACTCCAAAAAAAGAAAAAAAAAAAAAAATTCATGGCCAAAGCAAAAGAGATCAAAAGGCATGGCATGTCATCCAGTGCAGGGACATGCAGCACATACACCAAGGCTTGCCTAAATTGATCCTCCGCGAAGCCAGAAATACAAAAGAAGGACTTAGAACCACTCTGGAATAGAGATACCAGCAAAGGAAATGAAATTGAAGAAAAAAAAAAAGAGAAATTGGGAAATTTTGTGATTTCAAGAAAGAGGTCTGGGCAGAAATGAGGTGCAGTGCAAAGGAACAAAAGAGGCCAAAAGTAACCTCACAGCTGTTGCAAAAGCAGGGGAAAAATCAAAGAAGTAGGCACTACTTGGATGGGAAGAAATGAGGGACATGGCATTGATACTTCATTTAAAAAAATTAAAAAGCAAAATTCGTGGCCAAAGCAAAAGAGATCAAAAGGCATGGCATGTCATCCAGTGCAGGGACATGCAGCACATACACCAAGGCTTGCCTAAATTGATCCTCCGCGAAGCCAGAAATACAAAAGAAGGACTTAGAACCACTCTGGAATAGAGATACCAGCAAAGGAAATGAAATTGAAGAAAAAAAAAAAAAAGAAATTGGGAAATTTTGTGACTTCAAGAAAGTGGTCTGGGCAGAAATGAGGTGCAGTGCAAAGGATCAAAAGAGGCCAAAAGTAACCTCACAGCTGTTGCAAAAGCAGGGGAAAAATCAAAGAAGTAGGCACTACTTGAATGGGAAGAAATGAGGGACATGGCATGGACACTTAAAAATAAAAAGAAAAACATTAAAAAATCTTTGCCAGAGCAAAAGCCATCAAAAGGCATGGCATGCCATCCAGTGCAGGGACTTGCACCAAAGCTTGCCCAATTGGTCCCCATTGAAATCGCAAGATTCCGTTTGCCTTCCCGAAAGGAAATGAAATTTCCTTTCGGGAAGGCAAACGGAATCTTGCGAGCCCTTCAAAGGAAGGCTTTCAAACACTTGAGAAAGGAGATATCATCAAAAGAAATGCAGTTGAAAAAAAGGCCAAAAAAATGGAAAATCGGGAGATATAGTTACTACAAGAAGGTGGTCTGGGTGGAAATGAGGTGCAGTGCAAAGGACCAAAAGAGGCCAAAAGTAACCTCACAGCCGTTGCAAAAGCAGGGGAAAAATCAAAGAAGTAGGCACTACTTGGATGGGAAGAAATAAGGGACAAGAAATTGAGACTACAAAAAAAGAAAAAAAAAAAAAAATTCGTGGCCAAAGCAAAAGAGATCAAAAGGCATGGCATGTCATCCAGTGCAGGGACATGCAGCACATACACCAAGGCTTGCCTAAATTGATCCTCCGCGAAGCCAGAAATACAAAAGAAGGACTTAGAACCATTCTGGAAAAGAGATACCAGCAAAGGAAATGAAATTGAAGAAAAAAAAACAAAACAAATTGGGAAATTTTGTGACTTCAAGGAAGTGGTCTGGGCAGAAATGAGGTGCAGTGCAAAGGACAAAAAGAGGCCAAAAGTAACCTCACAGCTGTTGCGAAAGCAGGGGAAAAAACAAGGATGCAGGCACTACTTGAATGGGAAGAAATAAGGGACAAGAAATTGAGACTACAAAAAAAGAAAAAAAAAAAAAATTCGTGGCCAAAGCAAAAGAGATCAAAAGGCATGGCATGTCATCCAGTGCAGGGACATGCAGCACATACACCAAGGCTTGCCTAAATTGATCCTCCGCGAAGCCAGAAATACAAAAGAAGGACTTAGAACCACTCTGGAATAGAGATACCAGCAAAGGAAATGAAATTGAAGAAAAAAAAAAAAAGAAATTGGGAAATTTTGTGATTTCAAGAAAGTGGTCTGGGCAGAAATGAGGTGCAGTGCAAAGGACCAAAAGAGGCCAAAAGTAACCTCACAGCTGTTGCAAAAGCAGGGGAAAAATCAAAGAAGTAGGCACTACTTGGATGGGAAGAAATGAGGGACATGGCATTGATACTTCATTTAAAAAAATTAAAAAGCAAAATTCGTGGCCAAAGCAAAAGAGATCAAAAGGCATGGCATGTCATCCAGTGCAGGGACATGCAGCACATACACCAAGGCTTGCATAAATTGATCCTCCGCGAAGCCAGAAATACAAAAGAAGGACTTAGAACCATTCTGGAAAAGAGATACCAGCAAAGGAAATGAAATTGAAGAAAAAAAAAAAAAAGAAATTGGGAAATTTTGTGACTTCAAGGAAGTGGTCTGGGCAGAAATGAGGTGCAGTGCAAAGGACCAAAAGAGGCCAAAAGTAACCTCACAGCCGTTGCAAAAGCAGGGGAAAAAACAAGGATGCAGGCACTACTTGGATGGGAAGAAATGAGGGACATGGCATGGACACTTAAAAATAAAAAGAAAAACATTAAAAAATCTTTGCCAGAGCAAAAGCCATCAAAAGGCATGGCATGCCATCCAGTGCAGGGACTTGCACCAAAGCTTGCCCAATTGGTCCCCATTGAAATCGCAAGATTCCGTTTGCCTTCCCGAAAGGAAATGAAATTTCCTTTCGGGAAGGCAAACGGAATCTTGCGAGCCCTTCAAAGGAAGGCTTTCAAACACTTGAGAAAGGAGATATCTTCAAAAGAAATGCAGTTGAAAAAAAGGCCAAAAAAATGGAAAATCGGGAGATATAGTTACTACAAGGAGGTGGACTGGGTGGAAATGAGGTGCAGTGCAAAGGACCAAAAGAGGCCAAAAGTAACCTCACAGCCGTTGCAAAAGCAGGGGAAAAATCAAAGAAGTAGGCACTACTTGAATGGGAAGAAATAAGGGACAAGAAATTGAGACTCCAAAAAAAGAAAAAAAAAAAAAAATTCATGGCCAAAGCAAAAGAGATCAAAAGGCATGGCATGTCATCCAGTGCAGGGACATGCAGCACATACACCAAGGCTTGCCTAAATTGATCCTCCGCGAAGCCAGAAATACAAAAGAAGGACTTAGAACCACTCTGGAATAGAGATACCAGCAAAGGAAATGAAATTGAAGAAAAAAAAAAAGAGAAATTGGGAAATTTTGTGATTTCAAGAAAGAGGTCTGGGCAGAAATGAGGTGCAGTGCAAAGGAACAAAAGAGGCCAAAAGTAACCTCACAGCTGTTGCAAAAGCAGGGGAAAAATCAAAGAAGTAGGCACTACTTGGATGGGAAGAAATGAGGGACATGGCATTGATACTTCATTTAAAAAAATTAAAAAGCAAAATTCGTGGCCAAAGCAAAAGAGATCAAAAGGCATGGCATGTCATCCAGTGCAGGGACATGCAGCACATACACCAAGGCTTGCCTAAATTGATCCTCCGCGAAGCCAGAAATACAAAAGAAGGACTTAGAACCACTCTGGAATAGAGATACCAGCAAAGGAAATGAAATTGAAGAAAAAAAAAAAAAAGAAATTGGGAAATTTTGTGACTTCAAGAAAGTGGTCTGGGCAGAAATGAGGTGCAGTGCAAAGGATCAAAAGAGGCCAAAAGTAACCTCACAGCTGTTGCAAAAGCAGGGGAAAAATCAAAGAAGTAGGCACTACTTGAATGGGAAGAAATGAGGGACATGGCATGGACACTTAAAAATAAAAAGAAAAACATTAAAAAATCTTTGCCAGAGCAAAAGCCATCAAAAGGCATGGCATGCCATCCAGTGCAGGGACTTGCACCAAAGCTTGCCCAATTGGTCCCCATTGAAATCGCAAGATTCCGTTTGCCTTCCCGAAAGGAAATGAAATTTCCTTTCGGGAAGGCAAACGGAATCTTGCGAGCCCTTCAAAGGAAGGCTTTCAAACACTTGAGAAAGGAGATATCATCAAAAGAAATGCAGTTGAAAAAAAGGCCAAACAAATGGAAAATCGGGAGATATAGTTAGTACAAGAAGGTGGCCTGGGTTGAAATGAGGTGCAGTGCAAAGGACCAAAAGAGGCCAAAAGTAACCTCACAGCTGTTGCAAAAGCAGGGGAAAAATCAAAGAAATAGGCACTACTTGGATGGGAAGAAATGAGGGACATGGCATTGATACTTCATTTAAAAAAATTAAAAAGCAAAATTCGTGGCCAAAGCAAAAGAGATCAAAAGGCATGGCATGTCATCCAGTGCAGGGACATGCAGCACATACACCAAGGCTTGCATAAATTGATCCTCCGCGAAGCCAGAAATACAAAAGAAGGACTTAGAACCATTCTGGAAAAGAGATACCAGCAAAGGAAATGAAATTGAAAATAAAAAAAAAAAAAATTGGGAAATTTTGTGACTTCAAGTAAGTGGTCTGGGCAGAAATGAGGTGCAGTGCAAAGGACCAAAAGAGGCCAAAAGTAACCTCACAGCTGTTGCAAAAGCAGGGGAAAAATCAAAGAAGTAGGCACTACTTGAATGGGAAGAAATGAGGGACATGGCATGGACACTTAAAAATAAAAAGAAAAACATTAAAAAATCTTTGCCAGAGCAAAAGCCATCAAAAGGCATGGCATGTCATCCAGTGCAGGGACATGCAGCACATACACCAAGGCTTGCCTAAATTGATCCTCCGCGAAGCCAGAAATACAAAAGAAGGACTTAGAACCATTCTGGAAAAGAGATACCAGCAAAGGAAATAAAATTGAAGAAAAAAAAAAAAAAATTGGGAAATTTGGTGACTTCAAGGAAGTGGTCTGGGCAGAAATGAGGTGCAGTGCAAAGGACCAAAAGAGGCCAAAAGTAACCTCACAGCTGTTGCAAAAGCAGGGGAAAAACCAAGGATGCAGGCACTACTTGGATGGGAAGAAATGAGGGACATGGCATTGATGCTTCATTTAAAAAAATTAAAAAGCAAAAGTCGTGGCCAAAGCAAAAGAGATCAAAAGGCATGGCATGTCATCCAGTGCAGGGACATGCAGCACATACACCAAGGCTTGCCTAAATTGATCCTCCGCGAAGCCAGAAATACAAAAGAAGGACTTAGAACCATTCTGGAAAAGAGATACCAGCAAAGGAAATGAAATTGAAGAAAAAAAAAAAAGAAATTGGGAAATTTTGTGACTTCAAGAAAGTGGTCTGGGCAGAAATGAGGTGCAGTGCAAAGGACCAAAAGAGGCCAAAAGTAACCTCACAGCCGTTGCAAAAGCAGGGGAAAAATCAAAGAAGTAGGCACTACTTGGATGGGAAGAAATGAGGGACATGGCATGGACACTTAAAAATAAAAAGAAAAACATTAAAAAATCTTTGCCAGAGCAAAAGCCATCAAAAGGCATGGCATGCCATCCAGTGCAGGGACTTGCACCAAAGCTTGCCCAATTGGTCCCCATTGAAATCGCAAGATTCCGTTTGCCTTCCCGAAAGGAAATGAAATTTCCTTTCGGGAAGGCAAACGGAATCTTGCGAGCCCTTCAAAGGAAGGCTTTCAAACACTTGAGAAAGGAGATATCATCAAAAGAAATGCAGTTGAAAATAAGGCCAAACAAATGGAAAATCGGGAGATATAGTTACAACAAGAAAGTGGTCTGGGCGGAAATGAGGTGCAGTGCAAAGGAACAAAAGAGGCCAAAAGTAACCTCACAGCCGTTGCAAAAGCAGGGGAAAAATCAAAGAAGTAGGCACTACTTGAATGGGAAGAAATAAGGGACAAGAAATTGAGACTACAAAATAAGAAAAAAAAAAAAAATTCGTGGCCAAAGCAAAAGAGATCAAAAGGCATGGCATGTCATCCAGTGCAGGGACATGCAGCACATACACCAAGGCTTGCCTAAATTGATCCTCCTTGAAGCCAGAAATACAATAGAAGGACCTACAAACACTCTGGAATAGAGGTATCAGCAAAAGAAATGAAATTGAAAATAAAAAAAAAAACAAATTGGGAAATTTTGTGACTTCAAGGAAGTGGTCTGGGCAGAAATGAGGTGCAGTGCAAAGGACCAAAAGAGGCTAAAAGTAACCTCACAGCCGTTGCAAAAGCAGGGGAAAAACCAAGGATGCAGGCACTACTTGAATGGGAAGAAATGAGGGACATGGCATGGACACTTAAAAATAAAAAGAAAAACATTAAAAAATCTTTGCCAGAGCAAAAGCCATCAAAAGGCATGGCATGCCATCCAGTGCAGGGACTTGCACCAAAGCTTGCCCAATTGGTCCCCATTGAAATCGCAAGATTCCGTTTGCCTTCCCGAAAGGAAATGAAGTTTCCTTTCGGGAAGGCAAACGGAATCTTGCGAGCCCTTCAAAGGTAGGCTTTCAAACACTTGAGAAAGGAGATATCTTCAAAAGAAATGCAGTTGAAAAAAAGGCCAAACAAATGGAAAATCGGGAGATATAGTTACAACAAGAAAGTGGTCTGGGCAGAAATGAGGTGCAGTGCAAAGGACCAAAAGAGGCCAAAAGTAACCTCACAGCTGTTGCAAAAGCAGGGGAAAAATCAAAGAAGTAGGCACTACTTGAATGGGAAGAAATAAGGGACAGAAAATTGAGACTAAAGAAAAAAAAAAAAAAAATTCGTGGCCAAAGCAAAAGAGATCAAAAGGCATGGCATGTCATCCAGTGCAGGGACATGCAGCACATACACCAAGGCTTGCATAAATTGATCCTCCGCGAAGCCAGAAATACAAAAGAAGGACCTACAAACACTCTGGAATAGAGGTACCAGCAAAGGAAATGAAATTGAAAATAAAAAACAAAACAAATTGGGAAATTTTGTGACTTCAAGGAAGTGGTCTGGGCAGAAATGAGGTGCAGTGCAAAGGACCAAAAGAGGCCAAAAGTAACCTCACAGCCGTTGCAAAAGCAGGGGAAAAACCAAGGATGCAGGCACTACTTGGATGGGAAGAAATGAGGGACATGGCATGGACACTTAAAAATAAAAAGAAAAACATTAAAAAATCTTTGCCAGAGCAAAAGCCATCAAAAGGCATGGCATGCCATCCAGTGCAGGGACTTGCACCAAAGCTTGCCCAATTGGTCCCCATTGAAATCGCAAGATTCCGTTCGCCTTCCCGAAAGGAAATGAAATTTCCTTTCGGAAAGGCGAACGGAATCTTGCGAGCCCTTCAAAGGAAGGCTTTCAAACACTTGAGAAAGGAGATATCATCAAAAGAAATGCAGTTGAAAAAAAGGCCAAAAAAATGGAAAATCGGGAGATATAGTTACAACAAGAAAGTGGTCTGGGCGGAAATGAGGTGCAGTGCAAAGGACCAAAAGAGGCCAAAAGTAACCTCACAGCCGTTGCAAAAGCAGGGGAAAAAATCAAAGAAGTAGGCACTACTTGAATGGGAAGAAATAAGGGACAAGAAATTGGGACTACAAAAAAAAAAAAAAAAAAAAAATTCGTGGCCAAAGCAAAAGAGATCAAAAGGCATGGCATGTCATCCAGTGCAGGGACATGCAGCACATACACCAAGGCTTACTTAAATTGATCTTCCTTGAAGCCAGAATTACAAAAGTAGGGCTTAGAACCATTCTGGAATAGAGATCACAGCAAAGGAAATGAAATTGAAGAAAAAAAAAAAAGAAATTGGGAAATTTTGTGACTTCAAGAAAGTGGTCTGGGCAGAAATGAGGTGCAGTGCAAAGGACCAAAAGAGGCCAAAAGTAACCTCACAGCCGTTGCAAAAGCAGGGGAAAAACCAAGGATGCAGGCACTACTTGAATGGGAAGAAATGAGGGACATGGCATGGACACTTAAAAATAAAAAGAAAAACATTACAAAATCTTTGCCAGAGCAAAAGCCATCAAAAGGCATGGCATGCCATCCAGTGCAGGGACTTGCACCAAAGCTTGCCCAATTGGTCCCCATTGAAATCGCAAGATTCCGTTTGCCTTCCCGAAAGGAAATGAAATTTCCTTTCGGGAAGGCAAACGGAATCTTGCGAGCCCTTCAAAGGAAGGCTTTCAAACACTTGAGAAAGGAGATATCTTCAAAAGAAATGCAGTTGAAAAAAAGGCCAAAAAAATGGAAAATCGGGAGATATAGTTACTACAAGAAGGTGGTCTGGGTGGAAATGAGGTGCAGTGCAAAGGACCAAAAGAGGCCAAAAGTAACCTCACAGCCGTTGCAAAAGCAGGGGAAAAATCAAAGAAGTAGGCACTACTTGAATGGGAAGAAATAAGGGACAAGAAATTGAGACTACAAAAAAAAAAAAAAAAAAAAAATTCGTGGCCAAAGCAAAAGAGATCAAAAGGCATGGCATGTCATCCAGTGCAGGGACATGCAGCACATACACCAAGGCTTGCTTAAATTGATCTTCCTTGAAGCCAGAATTACAAAAGTAGGGCTTAGAACCATTCTGGAATAGAGATCACAGCAAAGGAAATGAAATTGAAGAAAAAAAAAAAAGAAATTGGGAAATTTTGTGACTTCAAGAAAGTGGTCTGGGCAGAAATGAGGTGCAGTGCAAAGGACCAAAAGAGGCCAAAAGTAACCTCACAGCCGTTGCAAAAGCAGGGGAAAAACCAAGGATGCAGGCACTACTTGAATGGGAAGAAATGAGGGACATGGCATGGACACTTAAAAATAAAAAGAAAAACATTAAAAAATCTTTGCCAGAGCAAAAGCCATCAAAAGGCATGGCATGCCATCCAGTGCAGGGACTTGCACCAAAGCTTGCCCAATTGGTCCCCATTGAAATCGCAAGATTCCGTTTGCCTTCCCGAAAGGAAATGAAATTTCCTTTCGGGAAGGCAAACGGAATCTTGCGAGCCCTTCAAAGGAAGGCTTTCAAACACTTGAGAAAGGAGATATCTTCAAAAGAAATGCAGTTGAAAAAAAGGCCAAACAAATGGAAAATCGGGAGATATAGTTACAACAAGAAAGTGCTCTGGGCGGAAATGAGGTGCAGTGCAAAGGACCAAAAGAGGCCAAAAGTAACCTCACAGCCGTTGCAAAAGCAGGGGAAAAATCAAAGAAGTAGGCACTACTTGAATGGGAAGAAATAAGGGACAAGAAATTGAGACTACAAAAAAAGAAAAAAAAAAAAAATTCGTGGCCAAAGCAAAAGAGATCAAAAGGCATGGCATGTCATCCAGTGCAGGGACATGCAGCACATACACCAAGGCTTGCCTAAATTGATCCTCCGCGAAGCCAGAAATACAAAAGAAGGACTTAGAACCACTCTGGAATAGAGATACCAGCAAAGGAAATGAAATTGAAGAAAAAAAAAAAAAGAAATTGGGAAATTTTGTGATTTCAAGAAAGTGGTCTGGGCAGAAATGAGGTGCAGTGCAAAGGAACAAAAGAGGCCAAAAGTAACCTCACAGCTGTTGCAAAAGCAGGGGAAAAATCAAAGAAGTAGGCACTACTTGGATGGGAAGAAATGAGGGACATGGCATTGATACTTCATTTAAAAAAATTAAAAAGCAAAATTCGTGGCCAAAGCAAAAGAGATCAAAAGGCATGGCATGTCATCCAGTGCAGGGACATGCAGCACATACACCAAGGCTTGCATAAATTGATCCTCCACGAAGCCAGAAATACAAAAGAAGGACTTAGAACCACTCTGGAATAGAGATACCAGCAAAGGAAATGAAATTGAAGAAAAAAAAAAAAAGAAATTGGGAAATTTTGTGATTTCAAGGAAGTGGTCTGGGCAGAAATGAGGTGCAGTGCAAAGGACCAAAAGAGGCCAAAAGTAACCTCACAGCTGTTGCAAAAGCAGGGGAAAAATCAAAGAAGTAGGCACTACTTGAATGGGAAGAAATAAGGGACATGGCATTGATGCTTCATTTAAAAAAATTAAAAAGCAAAATTCGTGGCCAAAGCAAAAGAGATCAAAAGGCATGGCATGTCATCCAGTGCAGGGACATGCAGCACATACACCAAGGCTTGAAATTGATCCTCCGCGAAGCCAGAAATACAAAAGAAGAACTTTGAACCATTCTGGAAAAGAGATACCAGCAAAGGAAATAAAATTGAAGAAAAAAAAAAAAAAAAATTGGGAAATTTGGTGACTTCAAGGAAGTGGTCTGGGCAGAAATGAGGTGCAGTGCAAAGGACCAAAAGAGGCCAAAAGTAACCTCACAGCCGTTGCAAAAGCAGGGGAAAAATCAAAGAAGTAGGCACTACTTGAATGGGAAGAAATAAGGGACAAGAAATTGAGACTACAAAAAAAGAAAAAAAAAAAAAATTCGTGGCCAAAGCAAAAGAGATCAAAAGGCATGGCATGTCATCCAGTGCGAGGACATGCAGCACATACACCAAGGCTTGCCTAAATTGATCCTCCGCGAAGCCAGAAATACAAAAGAAGGACCTACAAACACTCTGGAATAGAGATACCAGCAAAGGAAATGAAATTGTAGGAAAAAAAAAAAGAAATTGGGAATTTTGTGACTTCAAGAAAGTGGTCTGGGCAGAAATGAGGTGCAGTGCAAAGGACCAAAAGAGGCCAAAAGTAACCTCACAGCTGTTGCAAAAGCAGGGGAAAAATCAAAGAAGTAGGCACTACTTGGATGGGAAGAAATGAGGGACATGGCATGGACACTTAAAACTAAAAAGAAAAACATTAAAAAATCTTTGCCAGAGCAAAAGCCATCAAAAGGCATGGCATGCCATCCAGTGCAGGGACTTGCACCAAAGCTTGCCCAATTGGTCCCCATTGAAATCGCAAGATTCCGTTTGCCTTCCCGAAAGGAAATGAAATTTCCTTTCGGGAAGGCAAACGGAATCTTGCGAGCCCTTCAAAGGAAGGCTTTCAAACACTTGAGAAAGGAGATATCATCAAAAGAAATGCAGTTGAAAAAAAGGCCAAACAAATGGAAAATCGGGAGATATAGTTACAACAAGAAAGTGGTCTGGGCGGAAATGAGGTGCAGTGCAAAGGACCAAAAGAGGCCAAAAGTAACCTCACAGCTGTTGCAAAAGCAGGGGAAAAATCAAAGAAGTAGGCACTAATTGAATGGGAAGAAATAAGGGACAAGAAATTGAGACTACAAAAAAAGAAAAAAAAAAAAAATTCATGGCCAAAGCAAAAGAGATCAAAAGGCATGGCATGTCATCCAGTGCAGGGACATGCAGCACATACACCAAGGCTTGCATAAATTGATCCTCCACGAAGCCAGAAATACAAAAGAAGGACCTACAAACACTCTGGAATAGAGATACCAGCAAAGGAAATGAAATTGAAGGAAAAAAAAAAAGAAATTGGGAATTTTGTGACTTCAAGAAAGTGGTCTGGGCAGAAATGAGGTGCAGTGCAAAGGACCAAAAGAGGCCAAAAGTAACCTCACAGCTGTTGCAAAAGCAGGGGAAATATCAAAGAAGTAGGCACTACTTGAATGGGAAGAAATAAGGGACAAGAAATTGAGACTACAAAAAAAGAAAAAAAAAAAAAAATTCGTGGCCAAAGCAAAAGAGATCAAAAGGCATGGCATGTCATCCAGTGCAGGGACATGCAGCACATACACCAAGGCTTGCATAAATTGATCCTCCACGAAGCCAGAAATAGAAAAGAAGGACTCAGAACCACTCTGGAATAGAGATACCAGCAAAGGAAATGAAATTGAAGAAAAAAAAAAAAAGAAATTGGGAAATTTTGTGATTTCAAGGAAGTGGTCTGGGCAGAAATGAGGTGCAGTGCAAAGGAACAAAAGAGGCCAAAAGTAACCTCACAGCTGTTGCAAAAGCAGGGGAAAAATCAAAGAAGTAGGCACTACTTGAATGGGAAGAAATAAGGGACATGGCATTGATGCTTCATTTAAAAAAATTAAAAAGCAAAATTCGTGGCCAAAGCAAAAGAGATCAAAAGGCATGGCATGTCATCCAGTGCAGGGACATGCAGCACATACACCAAGGCTTGAAATTGATCCTCCGCGAAGCCAGAAATACAAAAGAAGAACTTTGAACCATTCTGGAAAAGAGATACCAGCAAAGGAAATAAAATTGAAGAAAAAAAAAAAAAAAAATTGGGAAATTTGGTGACTTCAAGGAAGTGGTCTGGGCAGAAATGAGGTGCAGTGCAAAGGACCAAAAGAGGCCAAAAGTAACCTCACAGCCGTTGCAAAAGCAGGGGAAAAATCAAAGAAGTAGGCACTACTTGAATGGGAAGAAATAAGGGACAAGAAATTGAGACTACAAAAAAAGAAAAAAAAAAAAAAATTCGTGGCCAAAGCAAAAGAGATCAAAAGGCATGGCATGTCATCCAGTGCGAGGACATGCAGCACATACACCAAGGCTTGCCTAATTTGATCCTCCGCGAAGCCAGAAATACAAAAGAAGGACCTACAAACACTCTGGAATAGAGATACCAGCAAAGGAAATGAAATTGAAGGAAAAAAAAAAAAAATTGGGAATTTTGTGACTTCAAGAAAGTGGTCTGGGCAGAAATGAGGTGCAGTGCAAAGGACCAAAAGAGGCCAAAAGTAACCTCACAGCTGTTGCAAAAGCAGGGGAAAAATCAAAGAAGTAGGCACTACTTGGATGGGAAGAAATGAGGGACATGGCATGGACACTTAAAACTAAAAAGAAAAACATTAAAAAATCTTTGCCAGAGCAAAAGCCATCAAAAGGCATGGCATGCCATCCAGTGCAGGGACTTGCACCAAAGCTTGCCCAATTGGTCCCCATTGAAATCGCAAGATTCCGTTTGCCTTCCCGAAAGGAAATGAAATTTCCTTTCGGGAAGGCAAACGGAATCTTGCGAGCCCTTCAAAGGAAGGCTTTCAAACACTTGAGAAAGGAGATATCATCAAAAGAAATGCAGTTGAAAAAAAGGCCAAACAAATGGAAAATCGGGAGATATAGTTACAACAAGAAAGTGGTCTGGGCGGAAATGAGGTGCAGTGCAAAGGACCAAAAGAGGCCAAAAGTAACCTCACAGCTGTTGCAAAAGCAGGGGAAAAATCAAAGAAGTAGGCACTAATTGAATGGGAAGAAATAAGGGACAAGAAATTGAGACTACAAAAAAAGAAAAAAAAAAAAAAATTCATGGCCAAAGCAAAAGAGATCAAAAGGCATGGCATGTCATCCAGTGCAGGGACATGCAGCACATACACCAAGGCTTGCATAAATTGATCCTCCACGAAGCCAGAAATACAAAAGAAGGACCTACAAACACTCTGGAATAGAGATACCAGCAAAGGAAATGAAATTGAAGGAAAAAAAAAAAGAAATTGGGAATTTTGTGACTTCAAGAAAGTGGTCTGGGCAGAAATGAGGTGCAGTGCAAAGGACCAAAAGAGGCCAAAAGTAACCTCACAGCTGTTGCAAAAGCAGGGGAAATATCAAAGAAGTAGGCACTACTTGAATGGGAAGAAATAAGGGACAAGAAATTGAGACTACAAAAAAAGAAAAAAAAAAAAAAATTCGTGGCCAAAGCAAAAGAGATCAAAAGGCATGGCATGTCATCCAGTGCAGGGACATGCAGCACATACACCAAGGCTTGCATGAATTGATCCTCCACGAAGCCAGAAATAGAAAAGAAGGACTCAGAACCACTCTGGAATAGAGATACCAGCAAAGGAAATGAAATTGAAGAAAAAAAAAAAAAGAAATTGGGAAATTTTGTGATTTCAAGGAAGTGGTCTGGGCAGAAATGAGGTGCAGTGCAAAGGAACAAAAGAGGCCAAAAGTAACCTCACAGCTGTTGCAAAAGCAGGGGAAAAATCAAAGAAGTAGGCACTACTTGAATGGGAAGAAATAAGGGACATGGCATTGATGCTTCATTTAAAAAAATTAAAAAGCAAAATTCGTGGCCAAAGCAAAAGAGATCAAAAGGCATGGCATGTCATCCAGTGCAGGGACATGCAGCACATACACCAAGGCTTGCCTAAATTGATCCTCCGCGAAGCCAGAAATACAAAAGAAGGACTTAGAACCATTCTGGAAAAGAGATACCAGCAAAGGAAATAAAATTGAAGAAAAAAAAAAAAAAAAATTGGGAAATTTGGTGACTTCAAGGAAGTGGTCTGGGCAGAAATGAGGTGCAGTGCAAAGGACCAAAAGAGGCCAAAAGAAACCTCACAGCCGTTGCAAAAGCAGGGGAAAAATCAAAGAAGTAGGCACTACTTGAATGGGAAGAAATAAGGGACACGAAATTGAGACTACAAAAAAAGAAAAAAAAAAAAAAATTCGTGGCCAAAGCAAAAGAGATCAAAAGGCATGGCATGTCATCCAGTGCGAGGACATGCAGCACATACACCAAGGCTTGCCTAATTTGATCCTCCGCGAAGCCAGAAATACAAAAGAAGGACCTACAAACACTCTGGAATAGAGATACCAGCAAAGGAAATGAAATTGAAGGAAAAAAAAAAAGAAATTGGGAATTTTGTGATTTCAAGAAAGTGGTCTGGGCAGAAATGAGGTGCAGTGCAAAGGACCAAAAGAGGCCAAAAGTAACCTCACAGCTGTTGCAAAAGCAGGGGAAAAATCAAAGAAGTAGGCACTACTTGGATGGGAAGAAATGAGGGCCATGGCATGGACACTTAAAACTAAAAAGAAAAACATTAAAAAATCTTTGCCAGAGCAAAAGCCATCAAAAGGCATGGCATGCCATCCAGTGCAGGGACTTGCACCAAAGCTTGCCCAATTGGTCCCCATTGAAATCGCAAGATTCCGTTTGCCTTCCCGAAAGGAAATGAAATTTCCTTTCGGGAAGGCAAACGGAATCTTGCGAGCCCTTCAAAGGAAGGCTTTCAAACACTTGAGAAAGGAGATATCATCAAAAGAAATGCAGTTGAAAAAAAGGCCAAACAAATGGAAAATCGGGAGATATAGTTACAACAAGAAAGTGGTCTGGGTGGAAATGAGGTGCAGTGCAAAGGACCAAAAGAGGCCAAAAGTAACCTCACAGCTGTTGCAAAAGCAGGGGAAAAATCAAAGAAGTAGGCACTACTTGAATGGGAAGAAATAAGGGACAGAAAATTGAGACTACAGAAAAAAAAAAAACAAATTCGTGGCCAAAGCAAAAGAGATCAAAAGGCATGGCATGTCATCCAGTGCAGGGACATGCAGCACATACACCAAGGCTTGCTTAAATTGATCTTCCTTGAAACCAGAAATACAAAAGAAGGGCTTAGAACCATTCTGGAATAGAGATACCAGCAAAGGACATGAAATGGAAAATAAAAAACAAAACAAATTGGGAAATTTTGTGACTTCAAGGAAGTGGTCTGGGCAGAAATGAGGTGCAGTGCAAAGGACCAAAAGAGGCCAAAAGTAACCTCACAGCTGTTGCGAAAGCAGGGGAAAAACCAAGGATGCAGGCACTACTTGAATGGGAAGAAATGAGGGACATGGCATGGACACTTAAAAATAAAAAGAAAAACATTAAAAAATCTTTGCCAGAGCAAAAGCCATCAAAAGGCATGGCATGCCATCCAGTGCAGGGACTTGCACCAAAGCTTGCCCAATTGGTCCCCATTGAAATCGCAAGATTCCGTTTGCCTTCCCAAAAGGAAATGAAATTTCCTTTCGGGAAGGCAAACGGAATCTTGCGAGCCCTTCAAAGGAAGGCTTTCAAACACTTGAGAAAGGAGATATCATCAAAAGAAATGCAGTTGAAAAAAAGGCCAAAAAAATGGAAAATCGGGAGATATAGTTACTACAAGAAGGTGGTCTGGGTGGAAATGAGGTGCAGTGCAAAGGACCAAAAGAGGCCAAAAGTAACCTCACAGCCGTTGCAAAAGCAGGGGAAAAATCAAAGAGGTAGGCACTACTTGAATGGGAAGAAATAAGGGACAAGAAATTGGGACTACAAAAAAAAAAAAAAAAAAAAAATTCGTGGCCAAAGCAAAAGAGATCAAAAGGCATGGCATGTCATCCAGTGCAGGGACATGCAGCACATACACCAAGGCTTGCCTAAATTGATCCTCCGCGAAGCCAGAAATACAAAAGAAGGACTTAGAACCACTCTGGAATAGAGATACCAGCAAAGGAAATGAAATTGAAGAAAAAAAAAAAAAAGAAATTGGGAAATTTTGTGACTTCAAGAAAGTGGTCTGGGCAGAAATGAGGTGCAGTGCAAAGGATCAAAAGAGGCCAAAAGTAACCTCACAGCTGTTGCAAAAGCAGGGGAAAAATCAAAGAAGTAGGCACTACTTGGATGGGAAGAAATGAGGGACATGGCATGGACACTTAAAAAAAAAAAGAAAAACATTAAAAAATCTTTGCCAGAGCAAAAGCCATCAAAAGGCATGGCATGCCATCCAGTGCAGGGACTTGCACCAAAGCTTGCCCAATTGGTCCCCATTGAAATCGCAAGATTCCGTTTGCCTTCCCGAAAGGAAATGAAATTTCCTTTCGGGAAGGCAAACGGAATCTTGCGAGCCCTTCAAAGGAAGGCTTTCAAACACTTGAGAAAGGAGATATCATCAAAAGAAATGCAGTTGAAAAAAAGGCCAAACAAATGGAAAATCGGGAGATATAGTTACAACAAGAAAGTGGTCTGGGCGGAAATGAGGTGCAGTGCAAAGGAACAAAAGAGGCCAAAAGTAACCTCACAGCCGTTGCAAAAGCAGGGGAAAAATCAAAGAAGTAGGCACTACTTGAATGGGAAGAAATAAGGGACAAGAAATTGAGACTACAATAAAAGAAAAAAAAAAAAAAATTCGTGGCCAAAGCAAAAGAGATCAAAAGGCATGGCATGTCATCCAGTGCAGGGACATGCGGCACATACACCAAGGCTTTCTTAAATTGATCTTCCTTGAAGCCAGAAATACAAAAGAAGGGCTTAGAACCATTCTGGAATAGAGATACCAGCAAAGGAAATGAAATTGAAGAAAAAAAAAAAAAAGATATTGGGAAATTTTGTGACTTCAAGAAAGTGGTCTGGGCAGAAATGAGGTGCAGTGCAAAGGACCAAAAGAGGCCAAAAGTAACCTCACAGCTGTTGCAAAAGCAGGGGAAAAATCAAAGAAGTAGGCACTACTTGGATGGGAAGAAATGAGGGACATGGCATTGATGCTTCATTTAAAAAAATTAAAAAGCAAAATTCGTGGCCAAAGCAAAAGAGATCAAAAGGCATGGCATGTCATCCAGTGCAGGGACATGCAGCACATACACCAAGGCTTGCCTAAATTGATCCTCCGCGAAGCCAGAAATACAAAAGAAGGACTTAGAACCACTCTGGAATAGAGATACCAGCAAAGGAAATGAAATTGAAGAAAAAAAAAAAAAGATATTGGGAAATTTTGTGACTTCAAGAAAGTGGTCTGGGCAGAAATGAGGTGCAGTGCAAAGGATCAAAAGAGGCCAAAAGTAACCTCACAGCTGTTGCAAAAGCATGGGAAAAATCAAAGAAGTAGGCACTACTTGGATGGGAAGAAATGAGGGACATGGCATGGACACCTAAAAATAAAATAAAAACATTAAAAAATCTTTGCCAGAGCAAAAGCCATCAAAAGGCATGGCATGCCATCCAGTGCAGGGACTTGCACCAAAGCTTGCCCAATTGGTCCCCATTGAAATCGCAAGATTCCGTTTGCCTTCCCGAAAGGAAATGAAATTTCCTTTCGGGAAGGCAAACGGAATCTTTCGAGCCCTTCAAAGGAAGGCTTTCAAACACTTGAGAAAGGAGATATCATCAAAAGAAATGCAGTTGAAAAAAAGGCCAAACAAATGGAAAATCGGGATATATAGTTACAAAAAGAAACTGGTCTGGGTGGAAATGAGGTGCAGTGCAAAGGACCAAAAGAGGCCAAAAGTAACCTCACAGCCGTTGCAAAAGCAGGGGAAAAATCAAAGAAGTAGGCACTACTTGAATGGGAAGAAATAAGGGACAAGAAATTGAGACTAAAGAAAAAGAAAAAAAAAAAACAATTCGTGGCCAAAGCAAAAGAGATCAAAAGGCATGGCATGTCATCCAGTGCAGGGACATGCAGCACATACACCAAGGCTTGCCTAAATTGATCCTCCGCGAAGCCAGAAATACAAAAGAAGGACCTACAAACACTCTGGAATAGAGATACCAGCAAAGGAAATGAAATTGAAGAAAAAAAAAAAAAAGAAATTGGGAAATTTTGTGATTTCAAGAAAGTGGTCTGGGCAGAAATGAGGTGCAGTGCAAAGGACCAAAAGAGGCCAAAAGTAACCTCACAGCTGTTGCAAAAGCAGGGGAAAAATCAAAGAAGTAGGCACTACTTGGATGGGAAGAAATGAGGGACATGGCATTGATGCTTCATTTAAAAAAATTATAAAGCAAAATTCGTGGCCAAAGCAAAAGAGATCAAAAGGCATGGCATGTCATCCAGTGCAGGGACATGCAGCACATACACCAAGGCTTGCCTAAGTTGATCCTCCGCGAAGCCAGAAATACAAAAGAAGGACTTAGAACCACTCTGGAATAGAGATACCAGCAAAGGAAATGAAATTGAAGAAAAAAAAAAAAGAAATTGGGAATTTTGTGACTTCAAGAAAGTGGTCTGGGCAGAAATGAGGTGCAGTGCAAAGGACCAAAAGAGGCCAAAAGTAACCTCACAGCTGTTGCAAAAGCAGGGGAAAAATCAAAGAAGTAGGCACTACTTGAATGGGAAGAAATAAGGGACAAGAAATTGAGACTACAAAAAAAAAAAAAAAAAAAAATTCGTGGCCAAAGCAAAAGAGATCAAAAGGCATGGCATGTCATCCAGTGCAGGGACATGCAAGCACATACACCAAGGCTTGCTTAAATTGATCTTCCTTGAAGCCAGAATTACAAAAGTAGGGCTTAGAACCATTCTGGAATAGAGATCACAGCAAAGGAAATGAAATTGAAGAAAAAAAAAAAAAGAAATTGGGAAATTTTGTGACTTCAAGAAAGTGGTCTGGGCAGAAATGAGGTGCAGTGCAAAGGACCAAAAGAGGCCAAAAGTAACTCTCACAGCCGTTGCAAAAGCAGGGGAAAAACCAAGGATGCAGGCACTACTTGAATGGGAAGAAATGAGGGACATGGCATGGACACTTAAAAATAAAAAGAAAAACATTAAAAAAATCTTTGCCAGAGCAAAAGCCATCAAAAGGCATGGCATGCCATCCAGTGCAGGGACTTGCACCAAAGCTTGCCCAATTGGTCCCCATTGAAATCGCAAGATTCCGTTTGCCTTCCCGAAAGGAAATGAAGTTTCCTTTCGGGAAGGCAAACGGAATCTTGCGAGCCCTTCAAAGGAAGGCTTTCAAACACTTGAGAAAGGAGATATCTTCAAAAGAAATGCAGTTGAAAAAAAGGCCAAACAAATGGAAAATCGGAGATATAGTTACAACAAGAAAGTGGTCTGGGCAGAAATGAGGTGCAGTGCAAAGGACCAAAAGAGGCCAAAAGTAACCTCACAGCTGTTGCAAAAGCAGGGGAAAAATCAAAGAAGTAGGCACTACTTGAATGGGAAGAAATAAGGGACAAGAAATTGAGACTACAAAAAAAAAAAAAAAAAAAAAATTCGTGGCCAAAGCAAAAGAGATCAAAAGGCATGGCATGTCATCCAGTGCAGGGACATGCAGCACATACACCAAGGCTTGCCTAAATTGATCCTCCGCGAAGCCAGAAATACAAAAGAAGGGACCTTAGAACCACTCTGGAATAGAGATACCAGCAAAGGAAATGAAATTGAAGAAAAAAAAAAAAAGAAATTGGGAAATTTTGTGACTTCAAGAAAGTGTCTGGGCAGAAATGAGGTGCAGTGCAAAGGATCAAAAGAGGCCAAAATTAACCTCACAGCTGTTGCAAAAGCAGGGGAAAAATCAAAGAAGTAGGCACTACTTGGATGGGAAGAAATGAGGGACATGGCATTGATGCTTCATTTAAAAAAATTAAAAAGCAAAATTCGTGGCCAAAGCAAAAGAGATCAAAAGGCATGGCATGTCATCCAGTGCAGGGACATGCAGCACATACACCAAGGCTTGCATAAATTGATCCTCCGCGAAGCCAGAAATACAAAAGAAGGACTTAGAACCATTCTGGAAAAGAGATACCAGCAAAGGAAATGAAATTGAAGAAAAAAAAAAAAGAAATTGGGAAATTTTGTGACTTCAAGAAAGTGGTCTGGGCAGAAATGAGGTGCAGTGCAAAGGACCAAAAGAGGCCAAAAGTAACCTCACAGCCGTTGCAAAAGCAGGGGAAAAATCAAAGAAGTAGGCACTACTTGGATGGGAAGAAATGAGAGACATGGCATGGACACTTAAAAATAAAAAGAAAAACATTAAAAAATCTTTGCCAGAGCAAAAGCCATCAAAAGGCATGGCATGCCATCCAGTGCAGGGACTTGCACCAAAGCTTGCCCAATTGGTCCCCATTGAAATCGCAAGATTCCGTTTGCCTTCCCGAAAAGAAATGAAATTTCCTTTCGGGAAGGCAAACGGAATCTTGCGAGCCCTTCAAAGGAAGGCTTTCAAACACTTGAGAAAGGAGATATCATCAAAAGAAATGCAGTTGAAAATAAGGCCAAAAAAATGGAAAATCGGGAGATATAGTTACAACAAGAAAGTGGTCTGGGCGGAAATGAGGTGCAGTGCAAAGGAACAAAAGAGGCCAAAAGTAACCTCACAGCCGTTGCAAAAGCAGGGGAAAAATCAAAGAAGTAGGCACTACTTGAATGGGAAGAAATAAGGGACAAGAAATTGAGACTACAAAATAAGAAAAAAAAAAAAAATTCGTGGCCAAAGCAAAAGAGATCAAAAGGCATGGCATGTCATCCAGTGCAGGGACATGCAGCACATACACCAAGGCTTGCCTAAATTGATCCTCCTTGAAGCCAGAAATACAAAAGAAGAACCTACAAACACTCTGGAATAGAGGTATCAGCAAAAGAAATGAAATTGAAAATAAAAAAAAAAACAAATTGGGAAATTTTGTGACTTCAAGGAAGTGGTCTGGGCAGAAATGAGGTGCAGTGCAAAGGACCAAAAGAGGCTAAAAGTAACCTCACAGCCGTTGCAAAAGCAGGGGAAAAACCAAGGATGCAGGCACTACTTGAATGGGAAGAAATGAGGGACATGGCATGGACACTTAAAAATAAAAAGAAAAACATTAAAAAATCTTTGCCAGAGCAAAAGCCATCAAAAGGCATGGCATGCCATCCAGTGCAGGGACTTGCACCAAAGCTTGCCCAATTGGTCCCCATTGAAATCGCAAGATTCCGTTTGCCTTCCCGAAAGGAAATGAAGTTTCCTTTCGGGAAGGCAAACGGAATCTTGCGAGCCCTTCAAAGGAAGGCTTTCAAACACTTGAGAAAGGAGATATCTTCAAAAGAAATGCAGTTGAAAAAAAGGCCAAACAAATGGAAAATCGGGAGATATAGTTACAACAAGAAAGTGGTCTGGGCAGAAATGAGGTGCAGTGCAAAGGACCAAAAGAGGCCAAAAGTAACCTCACAGCTGTTGCAAAAGCAGGGGAAAAATCAAAGAAGTAGGCACTACTTGAATGGGAAGAAATAAGGGACAAGAAATTGGGACTACAAAAAAAAGAAAAAAAAAAAAAAAATTCGTGGCCAAAGCAAAAGAGATCAAAAGGCATGGCATGTCATCCAGTGCAGGGACATGCAGCACATACACCAAGGCTTGCTTAAATTGATCTTCCTTGAAGCCAGAATTACAAAAGAAGGACTTAGAACCACTCTGGAATAGAGATACCAGCAAAGGAAATGAAATTGAAGAAAAAAAAAAAAAAGAAATTGGGAAATTTTGTGATTTCAAGAAAGTGGTCTGGGCAGAAATGAGGTGCAGTGCAAAGGATCAAAAGAGGCCAAAATTAACCTCACAGCTGTTGCAAAAGCAGGGGAAAAATCAAAGAAGTAGGCACTACTTGGATGGGAAGAAATGAGGGACATGGCATGGACACTTAAAAATAAAAAGAAAAACATTAAAAAATCTTTGCCAGAGCAAAAGCCATCAAAAGGCATATCATGCTATCCAGTGCAGGGACTTGCACCAAAGCTTTCCCAATTGGTCCCCATTGAAATCGCAAGATTCCGTTTGCCTTCCCGAAAGGAAATGAAATTTCCTTTCGGGAAGGCAAACGGAATCTTGCGAGCCCTTCAAAGGAAGGCTTTCAAACACTTGAGAAAGGAGATATCATCAAAAGAAATGCAGTTGAAAAAAAGGCCAAACAAATGGAAAATCGGGAGATATAGTTACTACAAGAAGGTGGTCTGGGTGGAAATGAGGTGCAGTGCAAAGGACCAAAAGAGGCCAAAAGTAACCTCACAGCTGTTGCAAAAGCAGGGGAAAAATCAAAGAAGTAGGCACTACTTGGATGGGAAGAAATGAGGGACAAGAAATTGAGACTACAAATAAAGAAAAAAAAAAAAATTTGTGGCCAAAGCAAAAGAGATCAAAAGGCATGGCATGTCATCCAGTGCAGGGACATGCAGCACATACAGCAAGGCTTGCCTAAATTGATCCTCCGCGAAGCCAGAAATACAAAAGAAGGACTTAGAACCACTCTGGAATAGAGATACCAGCAAAGGAAATGAAATTGAAGAAAAAAAAAAAAAAAAGAAATTGGGAAATTTTGTGATTTCAAGAAAGTGGTCTGGGCAGAAATGAGGTGCAGTGCAAAGGACCAAAAGAGGCCAAAAGTAACCTCACAGCTGTTGCAAAAGCAGGGGAAAAATCAAAGAAGTAGGCACTACTTGGATGGGAAGAAATGAGGGACATGGCATTGATGCTTCATTTAAAAAATTAAAAAGCAAAATTCGTGGCCAAAGCAAAAGAGATCAAAAGGCATGGCATGTCATCCAGTGCAGGGACATGCAGCACATACACCAAGGCTTGCATAAATTGATCCTCCGCGAAGCCAGAAATACAAAAGAAGGACTTAGAACCATTCTGGAAAAGAGATACCAGCAAAGGAAATGAAATTGAAGAAAAAAAAAAAAGAAATTGGGAAATTTTGTGACTTCAAGAAAGTGGTCTGGGCAGAAATGAGGTGCAGTGCAAAGGACCAAAAGAGGCCAAAAGTAACCTCACAGCTGTTGCAAAAGCAGGGGAAAAATCAAAGAAGTAGGCACTACTTGGATGGGAAGAAATGAGGGACATTGCATGGACACTTAAAAATAAAAAGAAAAACATTAAAAAATCTTTGCCGGAGCAAAAGCCATCAAAAGGCATGGCATGCCATCCAGTGCAGGGACTTGCACCAAAGCTTGCCCAATTGGTCCCCATTGAAATCGCAAGATTCCGTTTGCCTTCCCGAAAGGAAATGAAATTTCCTTTCGGGAAGGCAAACGGAATCTTGCGAGCCCTTCAAAGGAAGGCTTTCAAACACTTGAGAAAGGAGATATCATCAAAAGAAATGCAGTTGAAAATAAGGCCAAAAAAATGGAAAATCGGGAGATATAGTTACAACAAGAAAGTGGTCTGGGCGGAAATGAGGTGCAGTGCAAAGGAACAAAAGAGGCCAAAAGTAACCTCACAGCCGTTGCAAAAGCAGGGGAAAAATCAAAGAAGTAGGCACTACTTGAATGGGAAGAAATAAGGGACAAGAAATTGAGACTACAAAATAAGAAAAAAAAAAAAAATTCGTGGCCAAAGCAAAAGAGATCAAAAGGCATGGCATGTCATCCAGTGCAGGGACATGCAGCACATACACCAAGGCTTGCCTAAATTGATCCTCCGCGAAGCCAGAAATACAAAAGAAGGACCTACAAACACTCTGGAATAGAGGTATCAGCAAAAGAAATGAAATTGAAAATAAAAAAAAAAACAAATTGGGAAATTTTGTGACTTCAAGGAAGTGGTCTGGGCAGAAATGAGGTGCAGTGCAAAGGACCAAAAGAGGCTAAAAGTAACCTCACAGCCGTTGCAAAAGCAGGGGAAAAACCAAGGATGCAGGCACTACTTGAATGGGAAGAAATGAGGGACATGGCATGGACACTTAAAAATAAAAAGAAAAACATTAAAAAATCTTTGCCAGAGCAAAAGCCATCAAAAGGCATGGCATGCCATCCAGTGCAGGGACTTGCACCAAAGCTTGCCCAATTGGTCCCCATTGAAATCGCAAGATTCCGTTTGCCTTCCCGAAAGGAAATGAAGTTTCCTTTCGGGAAGGCAAACGGAATCTTGCGAGCCCTTCAAAGGAAGGCTTTCAAACACTTGAGAAAGGAGATATCTTCAAAAGAAATGCAGTTGAAAAAAAGGCCAAACAAATGGAAAATCGGGAGATATAGTTACAACAAGAAAGTGGTCTGGGCAGAAATGAGGTGCAGTGCAAAGGACCAAAAGAGGCCAAAAGTAACCTCACAGCTGTTGCAAAAGCAGGGGAAAAATCAAAGAAGTAGGCACTACTTGAATGGGAAGAAATAAGGGACAAGAAATTGAGACTACAAAAAAAAAAAAAAAAAAAAAATTCGTGGCCAAAGCAAAAGAGATCAAAAGGCATGGCATGTCATCCAGTGCAGGGACATGCAGCACATACACCAAGGCTTGCTTAAATTGATCTTCCTTGAAGCCAGAATTACAAAAGAAGGACTTAGAACCATTCTGGAATAGAGATCACAGCAAAGGAAATGAAATTGAAGAAAAAAAAAAAAGAAATTGGGAAATTTTGTGACTTCAAGAAAGTGGTCTGGGCAGAAATGAGGTGCAGTGCAAAGGACCAAAAGAGGCCAAAAGTAACCTCACAGCCGTTGCAAAAGCAGGGGAAAAACCAAGGATGCAGGCACTACTTGAATGGGAAGAAATGAGGGACATGGCATGGACACTTAAAAATAAAAAGAAAAACATTAAAAAATCTTTGCCAGAGCAAAAGCCATCAAAAGGCATGGCATGCCATCCAGTGCAGGGACTTGCACCAAAGCTTGCCCAATTGGTCCCCATTGAAATCGCAAGATTCCGTTTGCCTTCCCGAAAGGAAATGAAATTTCCTTTCGGGAAGGCAAACGGAATCTTGCGAGCCCTTCAAAGGAAGGCTTTCAAACACTTGAGAAAGGAGATATCTTCAAAAGAAATGCAGTTGAAAAAAAGGCCAAAAAAATGGAAAATCGGGAGATATAGTTACTACAAGAAGGTGGTCTGGGTGGAAATGAGGTGCAGTGCAAAGGACCAAAAGAGGCCAAAAGTAACCTCACAGCCGTTGCAAAAGCAGGGGAAAAATCAAAGAAGTAGGCACTACTTGAATGGGAAGAAATAAGGGACAAGAAATTGAGACTACAAAAAAAGAAAAAAAAAAAAAAATTCGTGGCCAAAGCAAAAGAGATCAAAAGGCATGGCATGTCATCCAGTGCAGGGACATGCAGCACATACACCAAGGCTTGCCTAAATTGATCCTCCGCGAAGCCAGAAATACAAAAGAAGGACTTAGAACCACTCTGGAATAGAGATACCAGCAAAGGAAATGAAATTGAAGAAAAAAAAAAAAAGAAATTGGGAAATTTTGTGATTTCAAGAAAGTGGTCTGGGCAGAAATGAGGTGCAGTGCAAAGGAACAAAAGAGGCCAAAAGTAACCTCACAGCTGTTGCAAAAGCAGGGGAAAAATCAAAGAAGTAGGCACTACTTGGATGGGAAGAAATGAGGGACATGGCATTGATACTTCATTTAAAAAAATTAAAAAGCAAAATTCGTGGCCAAAGCAAAAGAGATCAAAAGGCATGGCATGTCATCCAGTGCAGGGACATGCAGCACATACACCAAGGCTTGCATAAATTGATCCTCCGCGAAGCCAGAAATACAAAAGAAGGACTTAGAACCATTCTGGAAAAGAGATACCAGCAAAGGAAATGAAATTGAAGAAAAAAAAAAAAAGAAATTGGGAAATTTTGTGACTTCAAGGAAGTGGTCTGGGCAGAAATGAGGTGCAGTGCAAAGGACCAAAAGAGGCCAAAAGTAACCTCACAGCCGTTGCAAAAGCAGGGGAAAAACCAAGGATGCAGGCACTACTTGAATGGGAAGAAATGAGGGACATGGCATGGACACTTAAAAATAAAAAGAAAAACATTAAAAAATCTTTGCCAGAGCAAAAGCCATCAAAAGGCATGGCATGCCATCCAGTGCAGGGACTTGCACCAAAGCTTGCCCAATTGGTCCCCATTGAAATCGCAAGATTCCGTTTGCCTTCCCGAAAGGAAATGAAATTTCCTTTCGGGAAGGCAAACGGAATCTTGCGAGCCCTTCAAAGGAAGGCTTTCAAACACTTGAGAAAGGAGATATCTTCAAAAGAAATGCAGTTGAAAAAAAGGCCAAAAAAATGGAAAATCGGGAGATATAGTTACTACAAGGAGGTGGTCTGGGTGGAAATGAGGTGCAGTGCAAAGGACCAAAAGAGGCCAAAAGTAACCTCACAGCCGTTGCAAAAGCAGGGGAAAAATCAAAGAAGTAGGCACTACTTGAATGGGAAGAAATAAGGGACAAGAAATTGAGACTACAAAAAAAGAAAAAAAAAAAAAATTCGTGGCCAAAGCAAAAGAGATCAAAAGGCATGGCATGTCATCCAGTGCAGGGACATGCAGCACATACACCAAGGCTTGCCTAAATTGATCCTCCGCGAAGCCAGAAATACAAAAGAAGGACCTACAAACACTCTGGAATAGAGGTATCAGCAAAAGAAATGAAATTGAAAATAAAAAACAAAACAAATTGGGAAATTTTGTGACTTCAAGGAAGTGGTCTGGGCAGAAATGAGGTGCAGTGCAAAGGACCAAAAGAGGCTAAAAGTAACCTCACAGCCGTTGCAAAAGCAGGGGAAAAACCAAGGATGCAGGCACTACTTGAATGGGAAGAAATGAGGGACATGGCATGGACACTTAAAAATAAAAAGAAAAACATTAAAAAATCTTTGCCAGAGCAAAAGCCATCAAAAGGCATGGCATGCCATCCAGTGCAGGGACTTGCACCAAAGCTTGCCCAATTGGTCCCCATTGAAATCGCAAGATTCCGTTTGCCTTCCCGAAAGGAAATGAAGTTTCCTTTCGGGAAGGCAAACGGAATCTTGCGAGCCCTTCAAAGGAAGGCTTTCAAACACTTGAGAAAGGAGATATCTTCAAAAGAAATGCAGTTGAAAAAAAGGCCAAACAAATGGAAAATCGGGAGATATAGTTACAACAAGAAAGTGGTCTGGGCAGAAATGAGGTGCAGTGCAAAGGACCAAAAGAGGCCAAAAGTAACCTCACAGCTGTTGCAAAAGCAGGGGAAAAATCAAAGAAGTAGGCACTACTTGAATGGGAAGAAATAAGGGACAAGAAATTGAGACTACAAAAAAAAAAAAAAAAAAAAAATTCGTGGCCAAAGCAAAAGAGATCAAAAGGCATGGCATGTCATCCAGTGCAGGGACATGCAGCACATACACCAAGGCTTGCTTAAATTGATCTTCCTTGAAGCCAGAATTACAAAAGTAGGGCTTAGAACCATTCTGGAATAGAGATCACAGCAAAGGAAATGAAATTGAAGAAAAAAAAAAAAGAAATTGGGAAATTTTGTGACTTCAAGAAAGTGGTCTGGGCAGAAATGAGGTGCAGTGCAAAGGACCAAAAGAGGCCAAAAGTAACCTCACAGCCGTTGCAAAAGCAGGGGAAAAACCAAGGATGCAGGCACTACTTGAATGGGAAGAAATGAGGGACATGGCATGGACACTTAAAAATAAAAAGAAAAACATTAAAAAATCTTTGCCAGAGCAAAAGCCATCAAAAGGCATGGCATGCCATCCAGTGCAGGGACTTGCACCAAAGCTTGCCCAATTGGTCCCCATTGAAATCGCAAGATTCCGTTTGCCTTCCCGAAAGGAAATGAAATTTCCTTTCGGGAAGGCAAACGGAATCTTGCGAGCCCTTCAAAGGAAGGCTTTCAAACACTTGAGAAAGGAGATATCTTCAAAAGAAATGCAGTTGAAAAAAAGGCCAAAAAAATGGAAAATCGGGAGATATAGTTACTACAAGAAGGTGGTCTGGGTGGAAATGAGGTGCAGTGCAAAGGACCAAAAGAGGCCAAAAGTAACCTCACAGCCGTTGCAAAAGCAGGGGAAAAATCAAAGAAGTAGGCACTACTTGAATGGGAAGAAATAAGGGACAAGAAATTGAGACTACAAAAAAAGAAAAAAAAAAAAAAATTCGTGGCCAAAGCAAAAGAGATCAAAAGGCATGGCATGTCATCCAGTGCAGGGACATGCAGCACATACACCAAGGCTTGCCTAAATTGATCCTCCGCGAAGCCAGAAATACAAAAGAAGGACTTAGAACCACTCTGGAATAGAGATACCAGCAAAGGAAATGAAATTGAAGAAAAAAAAAAAAAGAAATTGGGAAATTTTGTGATTTCAAGAAAGTGGTCTGGGCAGAAATGAGGTGCAGTGCAAAGGAACAAAAGAGGCCAAAAGTAACCTCACAGCTGTTGCAAAAGCAGGGGAAAAATCAAAGAAGTAGGCACTACTTGGATGGGAAGAAATGAGGGACATGGCATTGATACTTCATTTAAAAAAATTAAAAAGCAAAATTCGTGGCCAAAGCAAAAGAGATCAAAAGGCATGGCATGTCATCCAGTGCAGGGACATGCAGCACATACACCAAGGCTTGCATAAATTGATCCTCCGCGAAGCCAGAAATACAAAAGAAGGACTTAGAACCATTCTGGAAAAGAGATACCAGCAAAGGAAATGAAATTGAAGAAAAAAAAAAAAAGAAATTGGGAAATTTTGTGACTTCAAGGAAGTGGTCTGGGCAGAAATGAGGTGCAGTGCAAAGGACCAAAAGAGGCCAAAAGTAACCTCACAGCCGTTGCAAAAGCAGGGGAAAAACCAAGGATGCAGGCACTACTTGAATGGGAAGAAATGAGGGACATGGCATGGACACTTAAAAATAAAAAGAAAAACATTAAAAAATCTTTGCCAGAGCAAAAGCCATCAAAAGGCATGGCATGCCATCCAGTGCAGGGACTTGCACCAAAGCTTGCCCAATTGGTCCCCATTGAAATCGCAAGATTCCGTTTGCCTTCCCGAAAGGAAATGAAATTTCCTTTCGGGAAGGCAAACGGAATCTTGCGAGCCCTTCAAAGGAAGGCTTTCAAACACTTGAGAAAGGAGATATCTTCAAAAGAAATGCAGTTGAAAAAAAGGCCAAAAAAATGGAAAATCGGGAGATATAGTTACTACAAGGAGGTGGTCTGGGTGGAAATGAGGTGCAGTGCAAAGGACCAAAAGAGGCCAAAAGTAACCTCACAGCCGTTGCAAAAGCAGGGGAAAAATCAAAGAAGTAGGCACTACTTGAATGGGAAGAAATAAGGGACAAGAAATTGAGACTACAAAAAAAGAAAAAAAAAAAAAATTCGTGGCCAAAGCAAAAGAGATCAAAAGGCATGGCATGTCATCCAGTGCAGGGACATGCAGCACATACACCAAGGCTTGCCTAAATTGATCCTCCGCGAAGCCAGAAATACAAAAGAAGGACTTAGAACCACTCTGGAATAGAGATACCAGCAAAGGAAATGAAATTGAAGAAAAAAAAAAAAAGAAATTGGGAAATTTTGTGATTTCAAGGAAGAGGTCTGGGCAGAAATGAGGTGCAGTGCAAAGGAACAAAAGAGGCCAAAAGTAACCTCACAGCTGTTGCAAAAGCAGGGGAAAAATCAAAGAAGTAGGCACTACTTGGATGGGAAGAAATGAGGGACATGGCATTGATACTTCATTTAAAAAAATTAAAAAGCAAAATTCGTGGCCAAAGCAAAAGAGATCAAAAGGCATGGCATGTCATCCAGTGCAGGGACATGCAGCACATACACCAAGGCTTGCCTAAATTGATCCTCCGCAAAGCCAGATATACAAAAGAAGGACTTAGAACCACTCTGGAATAGAGATACCAGCAAAGGAAATGAAATTGAAGAAAAAAAAAAAAAAGAAATTGGGAAATTTTGTGACTTCAAGAAAGTGGTCTGGGCAGAAATGAGGTGCAGTGCAAAGGATCAAAAGAGGCCAAAATTAACCTCACAGCTGTTGCAAAAGCAGGGGAAAAATCAAAGAAGTAGGCACTACTTGGATGGGAAGAAATGAGGGACATGGCATGGACACTTAAAAATAAAAAGAAAAACATTAAAAAATCTTTGCCAGAGCAAAAGCCATCAAAAGGCATATCATGCTATCCAGTGCAGGGACTTGCACCAAAGCTTGCCCAATTGGTCCCCATTGAAATCGCAAGATTCCGTTTGCCTTCCCGAAAGGAAATGAAATTTCCTTTCGGGAAGGCAAACGGAATCTTGCGAGCCCTTCAAAGGAAGGCTTTCAAACACTTGAGAAAGGAGATATCATCAAAAGAAATGCAGTTGAAAATAAGGCCAAACAAATGGAAAATCGGGAGATATAGTTACTACAAGAAGGTGGTCTGGGTGGAAATGAGGTGCAGTGCAAAGGACCAAAAGAGGCCAAAAGTAACCTCACAGCTGTTGCAAAAGCAGGGGAAAAATCAAAGAAGTAGGCACTACTTGGATGGGAAGAAATGAGGGACAAGAAATTGAGACTACAAATAAAGAAAAAAAAAAAAATTTGTGGCCAAAGCAAAAGAGATCAAAAGGCATGGCATGTCATCCAGTGCAGGGACATGCAGCACATACAGCAAGGCTTGCCTAAATTGATCCTCCGCGAAGCCAGAAATACAAAAGAAGGACTTAGAACCACTCTGGAATAGAGATACCAGCAAAGGAAATGAAATTGAAGAAAAAAAAAAAAAAAAGAAATTGGGAAATTTTGTGATTTCAAGAAAGTGGTCTGGGCAGAAATGAGGTGCAGTGCAAAGGACCAAAAGAGGCCAAAAGTAACCTCACAGCTGTTGCAAAAGCAGGGGAAAAATCAAAGAAGTAGGCACTACTTGGATGGGAAGAAATGAGGGACATGGCATTGATGCTTCATTTAAAAAAATTAAAAAGCAAAATTCGTGGCCAAAGCAAAAGAGATCAAAAGGCATGGCATGTCATCCAGTGCAGGGACATGCAGCACATACACCAAGGCTTGCATAAATTGATCCTCCGCGAAGCCAGAAATACAAAAGAAGGACTTAGAACCATTCTGGAAAAGAGATACCAGCAAAGGAAATGAAATTGAAGAAAAAAAAAAAAGAAATTGGGAAATTTTGTGACTTCAAGAAAGTGGTCTGGGCAGAAATGAGGTGCAGTGCAAAGGACCAAAAGAGGCTAAAAGTAACCTCACAGCCGTTGCAAAAGCAGGGGAAAAACCAAGGATGCAGGCACTACTTGAATGGGAAGAAATGAGGGACATGGCATGGACACTTAAAAATAAAAAGAAAAACATTAAAAAATCTTTGCCAGAGCAAAAGCCATCAAAAGGCATGGCATGCCATCCAGTGCAGGGACTTGCACCAAAGCTTGCCCAATTGGTCCCCATTGAAATCGCAAGATTCCGTTTGCCTTCCCGAAAGGAAATGAAGTTTCCTTTCGGGAAGGCAAACGGAATCTTGCGAGCCCTTCAAAGGAAGGCTTTCAAACACTTGAGAAAGGAGATATCTTCAAAAGAAATGCAGTTGAAAAAAAGGCCAAACAAATGGAAAATCGGGAGATATAGTTACAACAAGAAAGTGGTCTGGGCAGAAATGAGGTGCAGTGCAAAGGACCAAAAGAGGCCAAAAGTAACCTCACAGCTGTTGCAAAAGCAGGGGAAAAATCAAAGAAGTAGGCACTACTTGAATGGGAAGAAATAAGGGACAAGAAATTGAGACTACAAAAAAAAAAAAAAAAAAAAAAAATTCGTGGCCAAAGCAAAAGAGATCAAAAGGCATGGCATGTCATCCAGTGCAGGGACATGCAGCACATACACCAAGGCTTGCTTAAATTGATCTTCCTTGAAGCCAGAATTACAAAAGTAGGGCTTAGAACCATTCTGGAATAGAGATCACAGCAAAGGAAATGAAATTGAAGAAAAAAAAAAAAGAAATTGGGAAATTTTGTGACTTCAAGAAAGTGGTCTGGGCAGAAATGAGGTGCAGTGCAAAGGACCAAAAGAGGCCAAAAGTAACCTCACAGCCGTTGCAAAAGCAGGGGAAAAACCAAGGATGCAGGCACTACTTGAATGGGAAGAAATGAGGGACATGGCATGGACACTTAAAAATAAAAAGAAAAACATTAAAAAATCTTTGCCAGAGCAAAAGCCATCAAAAGGCATGGCATGCCATCCAGTGCAGGGACTTGCACCAAAGCTTGCCCAATTGGTCCCCATTGAAATCGCAAGATTCCGTTTGCCTTCCCGAAAGGAAATGAAATTTCCTTTCGGGAAGGCAAACGGAATCTTGCGAGCCCTTCAAAGGAAGGCTTTCAAACACTTGAGAAAGGAGATATCTTCAAAAGAAATGCAGTTGAAAAAAAGGCCAAAAAAATGGAAAATCGGGAGATATAGTTACTACAAGAAGGTGGTCTGGGTGGAAATGAGGTGCAGTGCAAAGGACCAAAAGAGGCCAAAAGTAACCTCACAGCCGTTGCAAAAGCAGGGGAAAAATCAAAGAAGTAGGCACTACTTGAATGGGAAGAAATAAGGGACAAGAAATTGAGACTACAAAAAAAGAAAAAAAAAAAAAAATTCGTGGCCAAAGCAAAAGAGATCAAAAGGCATGGCATGTCATCCAGTGCAGGGACATGCAGCACATACACCAAGGCTTGCATAAATTGATCCTCCACGAAGCCAGAAATAGAAAAGAAGGACTCAGAACCACTCTGGAATAGAGATACCAGCAAAGGAAATGAAATTGAAGAAAAAAAAAAAAAGAAATTGGGAAATTTTGTGATTTCAAGGAAGTGGTCTGGGCAGAAATGAGGTGCAGTGCAAAGGAACAAAAGAGGCCAAAAGTAACCTCACAGCTGTTGCAAAAGCAGGGGAAAAATCAAAGAAGTAGGCACTACTTGGATGGGAAGAAATGAGGGACATGGCATGGACACTTAAAACTAAAAAGAAAAACATTAAAAAATCTTTGCCAGAGCAAAAGCCATCAAAAGGCATGGCATGCCATCCAGTGCAGGGACTTGCACCAAAGCTTGCCCAATTGGTCCCCATTGAAATCGCAAGATTCCGTTTGCCTTCCCGAAAGGAAATGAAATTTCCTTTCGGGAAGGCAAACGGAATCTTGCGAGCCCTTCAAAGGAAGGCTTTCAAACACTTGAGAAAGGAGATATCATCAAAAGAAATGCAGTTGAAAAAAAGGCCAAACAAATGGAAAATCGGGAGATATAGTTACAACAAGAAAGTGGTCTGGGTGGAAATGAGGTGCAGTGCAAAGGACCAAAAGAGGCCAAAAGTAACCTCACAGCTGTTGCAAAAGCAGGGGAAAAATCAAAGAAGTAGGCACTACTTGAATGGGAAGAAATAAGGGACAGAAAATTGAGACTACAGAAAAAAAAAAAACAAATTCGTGGCCAAAGCAAAAGAGATCAAAAGGCATGGCATGTCATCCAGTGCAGGGACATGCAGCACATACACCAAGGCTTGCTTAAATTGATCTTCCTTGAAACCAGAAATACAAAAGAAGGGCTTAGAACCATTCTGGAATAGAGATACCAGCAAAGGACATGAAATGGAAAATAAAAAACAAAACAAATTGGGAAATTTTGTGACTTCAAGGAAGTGGTCTGGGCAGAAATGAGGTGCAGTGCAAAGGACCAAAAGAGGCCAAAAGTAACCTCACAGCTGTTGCGAAAGCAGGGGAAAAACCAAGGATGCAGGCACTACTTGAATGGGAAGAAATGAGGGACATGGCATGGACACTTAAAAATAAAAAGAAAAACATTAAAAAATCTTTGCCAGAGCAAAAGCCATCAAAAGGCATGGCATGCCATCCAGTGCAGGGACTTGCACCAAAGCTTGCCCAATTGGTCCCCATTGAAATCGCAAGATTCCGTTTGCCTTCCCGAAAGGAAATGAAATTTCCTTTCGGGAAGGCAAACGGAATCTTGCGAGCCCTTCAAAGGAAGGCTTTCAAACACTTGAGAAAGGAGATATCATCAAAAGAAATGCAGTTGAAAAAAAGGCCAAACAAATGGAAAATCGGGAGATATAGTTACAACAAGAAAGTGGTCTGGGCGGAAATGAGGTGCAGTGCAAAGGAACAAAAGAGGCCAAAAGTAACCTCACAGCCGTTGCAAAAGCAGGGGAAAAATCAAAGAAGTAGGCACTACTTGAATGGGAAGAAATAAGGGACAAGAAATTGAGACTACAAAAAAAGAAAAAAAAAAAAAAATTCGTGGCCAAAGCAAAAGAGATCAAAAGGCATGGCATGTCATCCAGTGCAGGGACATGCGGCACATACACCAAGGCTTTCTTAAATTGATCTTCCTTGAAGCCAGAAATACAAAAGAAGGGCTTAGAACCATTCTGGAATAGAGATACCAGCAAAGGAAATGAAATTGAAGAAAAAAAAAAAAAAGATATTGGGAAATTTTGTGACTTCAAGAAAGTGGTCTGGGCAGAAATGAGGTGCAGTGCAAAGGACCAAAAGAGGCCAAAAGTAACCTCACAGCTGTTGCAAAAGCAGGGGAAAAATCAAAGAAGTAGGCACTACTTGGATGGGAAGAAATGAGGGACATGGCATTGATGCTTCATTTTAAAAAATTAAAAAGCAAAATTCGTGGCCAAAGCAAAAGAGATCAAAAGGCATGGCATGTCATCCAGTGCAGGGACATGCAGCACATACACCAAGGCTTGCCTAAATTGATCCTCCGCGAAGCCAGAAATACAAAAGAAGGACTTAGAACCACTCTGGAATAGAGATACCAGCAAAGGAAATGAAATTGAAGAAAAAAAAAAAAAAGATATTGGGAAATTTTGTGACTTCAAGAAAGTGGTCTGGGCAGAAATGAGGTGCAGTGCAAAGGATCAAAAGAGGCCAAAAGTAACCTCACAGCTGTTGCAAAAGCAGGGGAAAAATCAAAGAAGTAGGCACTACTTGGATGGGAAGAAATGAGGGACATGGCATGGACACCTAAAAATAAAATAAAAACATTAAAAAATCTTTGCCAGAGCAAAAGCCATCAAAAGGCATGGCATGCCATTCAGTGCAGGGACTTGCACCAAAGCTTTCCCAATTGGTCCCCATTGAAATCGCAAGATTCCGTTTGCCTTCCCGAAAGGAAATGAAATTTCCTTTCGGGAAGGCAAACGGAATCTTTCGAGCCCTTCAAAGGAAGGCTTTCAAACACTTGAGAAAGGAGATATCATCAAAAGAAATGCAGTTGAAAAAAAGGCCAAAAAAATGGAAAATCGGGATATATAGTTACAAAAAGAAACTGGTCTGGGTGGAAATGAGGTGCAGTGCAAAGGACCAAAAGAGGCCAAAAGTAACCTCACAGCCGTTGCAAAAGCAGGGGAAAAATCAAAGAAGTAGGCACTACTTGAATGGGAAGAAATAAGGGACAAGAAATTGAGACTAAAGAAAAAGAAAAAAAAAAAACAATTCGTGGCCAAAGCAAAAGAGATCAAAAGGCATGGCATGTCATCCAGTGCAGGGACATGCAGCACATACACCAAGGCTTGCCTAAATTGATCCTCCGCGAAGCCAGAAATACAAAAGAAGGACTTAGAACCACTCTGGAATAGAGATACCAGCAAAGGAAATGAAATTGAAGAAAAAAAAAAAAAAGAAATTGGGAAATTTTGTGATTTCAAGAAAGTGGTCTGGGCAGAAATGAGGTGCAGTGCAAAGGACCAAAAGAGGCCAAAAGTAACCTCACAGCTGTTGCAAAAGCAGGGGAAAAATCAAAGAAGTAGGCACTACTTGGATGGGAAGAAATGAGGGACATGGCATTGATGCTTCATTTAAAAAAATTATAAAGCAAAATTCGTGGCCAAAGCAAAAGAGATCAAAAGGCATGGCATGTCATCCAGTGCAGGGACATGCAGCACATACACCAAGGCTTGCCTAAGTTGATCCTCCGCGAAGCCAGAAATACAAAAGAAGGACTTAGAACCACTCTCGAATAGAGATACCAGCAAAGGAAATGAAATTGAAGAAAAAAAAAAAAAAAAATTGGGAATTTTGTGACTTCAAGAAAGTGGTCTGGGCAGAAATGAGGTGCAGTGCAAAGGACCAAAAGAGGCCAAAAGTAACCTCACAGCTGTTGCAAAAGCAGGGGAAAAATCAAAGAAGTAGGCACTACTTGAATGGGAAGAAATAAGGGACAAGAAATTGAGACTACAAAAAAAAAAAAAAAAAAAAAAATTCGTGGCCAAAGCAAAAGAGATCAAAAGGCATGGCATGTCATCCAGTGCAGGGACATGCAGCACATACACCAAGGCTTGCCTAAATTGATCCTCCGCGAAGCCAGAAATACAAAAGAAGGACTTAGAACCACTCTGGAATAGAGATACCAGCAAAGGAAATGAAATTGAAGAAAAAAAAAAAAAAGAAATTGGGAAATTTTGTGATTTCAAGAAAGTGGTCTGGGCAGAAATGAGGTGCAGTGCAAAGGACCAAAAGAGGCCAAAAGTAACCTCACAGCTGTTGCAAAAGCAGGGGAAAAATCAAAGAAGTAGGCACTACTTGGATGGGAAGAAATGAGGGACATGGCATTGATGCTTCATTTAAAAAAATTATAAAGCAAAATTCGTGGCCAAAGCAAAAGAGATCAAAAGGCATGGCATGTCATCCAGTGCAGGGACATGCAGCACATACACCAAGGCTTGCCTAAGTTGATCCTCCGCGAAGCCAGAAATACAAAAGAAGGACTTAGAACCACTCTCGAATAGAGATACCAGCAAAGGAAATGAAATTGAAGAAAAAAAAAAAAAAAAATTGGGAATTTTGTGACTTCAAGAAAGTGGTCTGGGCAGAAATGAGGTGCAGTGCAAAGGACCAAAAGAGGCCAAAAGTAACCTCACAGCTGTTGCAAAAGCAGGGGAAAAATCAAAGAAGTAGGCACTACTTGAATGGGAAGAAATAAGGGACAAGAAATTGAGACTACAAAAAAAAAAAAAAAAAAAAAAATTCGTGGCCAAAGCAAAAGAGATCAAAAGGCATGGCATGTCATCCAGTGCAGGGACATGCAGCACATACACCAAGGCTTGCCTAAATTAATCCTCCGCGAAGCCAGAAATACAAAAGAAGGACTTAGAACCACTCTGGAATAGAGATCCCAGCAAAGGAAATGAAATTGAAGAAAAAAAAAAAAAAGAAATTGGGAAATTTTGTGACTTCAAGAAAGTGGTCTGGGCAGAAATGAGGTGCAGTGCAAAGGATCAAAAGAGGCCAAAATTAACCTCACAGCTGTTGCAAAAGCAGGGGAAAAATCAAAGAAGTAGGCACTACTTGGATGGGAAGAAATGAGGGACATGGCATTGATGCTTCATTTAAAAAAATTAAAAAGCAAAATTCGTGGCCAAAGCAAAAGAGATCAAAAGGCATGGCATGTCATCCAGTGCAGGGACATGCAGCACATACACCAAGGCTTGCATAAATTGATCCTCCGCGAAGCCAGAAATACAAAAGAAGGACTTAGAACCATTCTGGAAAAGAGATACCAGCAAAGGAAATGAAATTGAAGAAAAAAAAAAAAGAAATTGGGAAATTTTGTGACTTCAAGAAAGTGGTCTGGGCAGAAATGAGGTGCAGTGCAAAGGACCAAAAGAGGCCAAAAGTAACCTCACAGCCGTTGCAAAAGCAGGGGAAAAATCAAAGAAGTAGGCACTACTTGGATGGGAAGAAATGAGAGACATGGCATGGACACTTAAAAATAAAAAGAAAAACATTAAAAAATCTTTGCCAGAGCAAAAGCCATCAAAAGGCATGGCATGCCATCCAGTGCAGGGACTTGCACCAAAGCTTGCCCAATTGGTCCCCATTGAAATCGCAAGATTCCGTTTGCCTTCCCGAAAGGAAATGAAATTTCCTTTCGGGAAGGCAAACGGAATCTTGCAAGCCCTTCAAAGGAAGGCTTTCAAACACTTGAGAAAGGAGATATCATCAAAAGAAATGCAGTTGAAAATAAGGCCAAAAAAATGGAAAATCGGGAGATATAGTTACAACAAGAAAGTGGTCTGGGCGGAAATGAGGTGCAGTGCAAAGGAACAAAAGAGGCCAAAAGTAACCTCACAGCCGTTGCAAAAGCAGGGGAAAAATCAAAGAAGTAGGCACTACTTGAATGGGAAGAAATAAGGGACAAGAAATTGAGACTACAAAATAAGAAAAAAAAAAAAAATTCGTGGCCAAAGCAAAAGAGATCAAAAGGCATGGCATGTCATCCAGTGCAGGGACATGCAGCACATACACCAAGGCTTGCCTAAATTGATCCTCCTTGAAGCCAGAAATACAAAAGAAGGACCTACAAACACTCTGGAATAGAGGTATCAGCAAAAGAAATGAAATTGAAAATAAAAAAAAAAACAAATTGGGAAATTTTGTGACTTCAAGGAAGTGGTCTGGGCAGAAATGAGGTGCAGTGCAAAGGACCAAAAGAGGCTAAAAGTAACCTCACAGCCGTTGCAAAAGCAGGGGAAAAACCAAGGATGCAGGCACTACTTGAATGGGAAGAAATGAGGGACATGGCATGGACACTTAAAAATAAAAAGAAAAACATTAAAAAATCTTTGCCAGAGCAAAAGCCATCAAAAGGCATGGCATGCCATCCAGTGCAGGGACTTGCACCAAAGCTTGCCCAATTGGTCCCCATTGAAATCGCAAGATTCCGTTTGCCTTCCCGAAAGGAAATGAAGTTTCCTTTCGGGAAGGCAAACGGAATCTTGCGAGCCCTTCAAAGGAAGGCTTTCAAACACTTGAGAAAGGAGATATCTTCAAAAGAAATGCAGTTGAAAAAAAGGCCAAACAAATGGAAAATCGGGAGATATAGTTACAACAAGAAAGTGGTCTGGGCAGAAATGAGGTGCAGTGCAAAGGACCAAAAGAGGCCAAAAGTAACCTCACAGCTGTTGCAAAAGCAGGGGAAAAATCAAAGAAGTAGGCACTACTTGAATGGGAAGAAATAAGGGACAAGAAATTGAGACTACAAAAAAAAAAAAAAAAAAAAAATTCGTGGCCAAAGCAAAAGAGATCAAAAGGCATGGCATGTCATCCAGTGCAGGGACATGCAGCACATACACCAAGGCTTGCCTAAATTGATCCTCCGCGAAGCCAGAAATACAAAAGAAGGACTTAGAACCACTCTGGAATAGAGATACCAGCAAAGGAAATGAAATTGAAGAAAAAAAAAAAAAAGAAATTGGGAAATTTTGTGACTTCAAGAAAGTGGTCTGGGCAGAAATGAGGTGCAGTGCAAAGGATCAAAAGAGGCCAAAATTAACCTCACAGCTGTTGCAAAAGCAGGGGAAAAATCAAAGAAGTAGGCACTACTTGGATGGGAAGAAATGAGGGACATGGCATTGATGCTTCATTTAAAAAAATTAAAAAGCAAAATTCGTGGCCAAAGCAAAAGAGATCAAAAGGCATGGCATGTCATCCAGTGCAGGGACATGCAGCACATACACCAAGGCTTGCATAAATTGATCCTCCGCGAAGCCAGAAATACAAAAGAAGGACTTAGAACCATTCTGGAAAAGAGATACCAGCAAAGGAAATGAAATTGAAGAAAAAAAAAAAAGAAATTGGGAAATTTTGTGACTTCAAGAAAGTGGTCTGGGCAGAAATGAGGTGCAGTGCAAAGGACCAAAAGAGGCCAAAAGTAACCTCACAGCCGTTGCAAAAGCAGGGGAAAAATCAAAGAAGTAGGCACTACTTGGATGGGAAGAAATGAGAGACATGGCATGGACACTTAAAACTAAAAAGAAAAACATTAAAAAATCTTTGCCAGAGCAAAAGCCATCAAAAGGCATGGCATGCCATCCAGTGCAGGGACTTGCACCAAAGCTTGCCCAATTGGTCCCCATTGAAATCGCAAGATTCCGTTTGCCTTCCCGAAAGGAAATGAAATTTCCTTTCGGGAAGGCAAACGGAATCTTGCGAGCCCTTCAAAGGAAGGCTTTCAAACACTTGAGAAAGGAGATATCATCAAAAGAAATGCAGTTGAAAATAAGGCCAAAAAAATGGAAAATCGGGAGATATAGTTACAACAAGAAAGTGGTCTGGGCGGAAATGAGGTGCAGTGCAAAGGAACAAAAGAGGCCAAAAGTAACCTCACAGCCGTTGCAAAAGCAGGGGAAAAATCAAAGAAGTAGGCACTACTTGAATGGGAAGAAATAAGGGACAAGAAATTGAGACTACAAAATAAGAAAAAAAAAAAAAATTCGTGGCCAAAGCAAAAGAGATCAAAAGGCATGGCATGTCATCCAGTGCAGGGACATGCAGCACATACACCAAGGCTTGCCTAAATTGATCCTCCTTGAAGCCAGAAATACAAAAGAAGGACCTACAAACACTCTGGAATAGAGGTATCAGCAAAAGAAATGAAATTGAAAATAAAAAAAAAAACAAATTGGGAAATTTTGTGACTTCAAGGAAGTGGTCTGGGCAGAAATGAGGTGCAGTGCAAAGGACCAAAAGAGGCTAAAAGTAACCTCACAGCCGTTGCAAAAGCAGGGGAAAAACCAAGGATGCAGGCACTACTTGAATGGGAAGAAATGAGGGACATGGCATGGACACTTAAAAATAAAAAGAAAAACATTAAAAAATCTTTGCCAGAGCAAAAGCCATCAAAAGGCATGGCATGCCATCCAGTGCAGGGACTTGCACCAAAGCTTGCCCAATTGGTCCCCATTGAAATCGCAAGATTCCGTTTGCCTTCCCGAAAGGAAATGAAGTTTCCTTTCGGGAAGGCAAACGGAATCTTGCGAGCTCTTCAAAGGAAGGCTTTCAAACACTTGAGAAAGGAGATATCTTCAAAAGAAATGCAGTTGAAAAAAAGGCCAAACAAATGGAAAATCGGGAGATATAGTTACAACAAGAAAGTGGTCTGGGCAGAAATGAGGTGCAGTGCAAAGGACCAAAAGAGGCCAAAAGTAACCTCACAGCTGTTGCAAAAGCAGGGGAAAAATCAAAGAAGTAGGCACTACTTGAATGGGAAGAAATAAGGGACAAGAAATTGAGACTACAAAAAAAAAAAAAAAAAAAAAAATTCGTGGCCAAAGCAAAAGAGATCAAAAGGCATGGCATGTCATCCAGTGCAGGGACATGCAGCACATACACCAAGGTTTGCTTAAATTGATCTTCCTTGAAGCCAGAATTACAAAAGTAGGGCTTAGAACCATTCTGGAATAGAGATCACAGCAAAGGAAATGAAATTGAAGAAAAAAAAAAAAGAAATTGGGAAATTTTGTGACTTCAAGAAAGTGGTCTGGGCAGAAATGAGGTGCAGTGCAAAGGACCAAAAGAGGCCAAAAGTAACCTCACAGCCGTTGCAAAAGCAGGGGAAAAACCAAGGATGCAGGCACTACTTGAATGGGAAGAAATGAGGGACATGGCATGGACACTTAAAAATAAAAAGAAAAACATTAAAAAATCTTTGCCAGAGCAAAAGCCATCAAAAGGCATGGCATGCCATCCAGTGCAGGGACTTGCACCAAAGCTTGCCCAATTGGTCCCCATTGAAATCGCAAGATTCCGTTTGCCTTCCCGAAAGGAAATGAAATTTCCTTTCGGGAAGGCAAACGGAATCTTGCGAGCCCTTCAAAGGAAGGCTTTCAAACACTTGAGAAAGGAGATATCTTCAAAAGAAATGCAGTTGAAAAAAAGGCCAAAAAAATGGAAAATCGGGAGATATAGTTACTACAAGAAGGTGGTCTGGGTGGAAATGAGGTGCAGTGCAAAGGACCAAAAGAGGCCAAAAGTAACCTCACAGCCGTTGCAAAAGCAGGGGAAAAATCAAAGAAGTAGGCACTACTTGAATGGGAAGAAATAAGGGACAAGAAATTGAGACTACAAAAAAAGAAAAAAAAAAAAAAATTCGTGGCCAAAGCAAAAGAGATCAAAAGGCATGGCATGTCATCCAGTGCAGGGACATGCAGCACATACACCAAGGCTTGCCTAAATTGATCCTCCGCGAAGCCAGAAATACAAAAGAAGGACTTAGAACCACTCTGGAATAGAGATACCAGCAAAGGAAATGAAATTGAAGAAAAAAAAAAAAAGAAATTGGGAAATTTTGTGATTTCAAGAAAGTGGTCTGGGCAGAAATGAGGTGCAGTGCAAAGGAACAAAAGAGGCCAAAAGTAACCTCACAGCTGTTGCAAAAGCAGGGGAAAAATCAAAGAAGTAGGCACTACTTGGATGGGAAGAAATGAGGGACATGGCATTGATACTTCATTTAAAAAAATTAAAAAGCAAAATTCGTGGCCAAAGCAAAAGAGATCAAAAGGCATGGCATGTCATCCAGTGCAGGGACATGCAGCACATACACCAAGGCTTGCATAAATTGATCCTCCGCGAAGCCAGAAATACAAAAGAAGGACTTAGAACCATTCTGGAAAAGAGATACCAGCAAAGGAAATGAAATTGAAGAAAAAAAAAAAAAGAAATTGGGAAATTTTGTGACTTCAAGGAAGTGGTCTGGGCAGAAATGAGGTGCAGTGCAAAGGACCAAAAGAGGCCAAAAGTAACCTCACAGCCGTTGCAAAAGCAGGGGAAAAACCAAGGATGCAGGCACTACTTGAATGGGAAGAAATGAGGGACATGGCATGGACACTTAAAAATAAAAAGAAAAACATTAAAAAATCTTTGCCAGAGCAAAAGCCATCAAAAGGCATGGCATGCCATCCAGTGCAGGGACTTGCACCAAAGCTTGCCCAATTGGTCCCCATTGAAATCGCAAGATCCCGTTTGCCTTCCCGAAAGGAAATTTCATTTCCTTTCGGGAAGGCAAACGGAATCTTGCGAGCCCTTCAAAGGAAGGCTTTCAAACACTTGAGAAAGGAGATATCATCAAAAGAAATGCAGTTGAAAATAAGGCCAAAAAAATGGAAAATCGGGAGATATAGTTACAACAAGAAAGTGGTCTGGGCGGAAATGAGGTGCAGTGCAAAGGACCAAAAGAGGCCAAAAGTAACCTCACAGCCGTTGCAAAAGCAGGGGAAAAATCAAAGAAGTAGGCACTACTTGAATGGGAAGAAATAAGGGACAAGAAATTGAGACTACAAAATAAGAAAAAAAAAAAAAATTCGTGGCCAAAGCAAAAGAGATCAAAAGGCATGGCATGTCATCCAGTGCAGGGACATGCAGCACATACACCAAGGCTTGCCTAAATTGATCCTCCGCGAAGCCAGAAATACAAAAGAAGGACCTACAAACACTCTGGAATAGAGGTATCAGCAAAAGAAATGAAATTGAAAATAAAAAAAAAAAGAAATTGGGAAATTTTGTGACTTCAAGGAAGTGGTCTGGGCAGAAATGAGGTGCAGTGCAAAGGACCAAAAGAGGCTAAAAGTAACCTCACAGCCGTTGCAAAAGCAGGGGAAAAACCAAGGATGCAGGCACTACTTGAATGGGAAGAAATGAGGGACATGGCATGGACACTTAAAAATAAAAAGAAAAACATTAAAAAATCTTTGCCAGAGCAAAAGCCATCAAAAGGCATGGCATGCCATCCAGTGCAGGGACTTGCACCAAAGCTTGCCCAATTGGTCCCCATTGAAATCGCAAGATTCCGTTTGCCTTCCCGAAAGGAAATGAAGTTTCCTTTCGGGAAGGCAAACGGAATCTTGCGAGCCCATCAAAGGAAGGCTTTCAAACACTTGAGAAAGGAGATATCTTCAAAAGAAATGCAGTTGAAAAAAAGGCCAAACAAATGGAAAATCGGGAGATATAGTTACAACAAGAAAGTGGTCTGGGCAGAAATGAGGTGCAGTGCAAAGGACCAAAAGAGGCCAAAAGTAACCTCACAGCTGTTGCAAAAGCAGGGGAAAAATCAAAGAAGTAGGCACTACTTGAATGGGAAGAAATAAGGGACAAGAAATTGAGACTACAAAAAAAAAAAAAAAAAAAAAATTCGTGGCCAAAGCAAAAGAGATCAAAAGGCATGGCATGTCATCCAGTGCAGGGACATGCAGCACATACACCAAGGCTTGCTTAAATTGATCTTCCTTGAAGCCAGAATTACAAAAGTAGGGCTTAGAACCATTCTGGAATAGAGATCACAGCAAAGGAAATGAAATTGAAGAAAAAAAAAAAAGAAATTGGGAACTTTTGTGACTTCAAGAAAGTGGTCTGGGCAGAAATGAGGTGCAGTGCAAAGGACCAAAAGAGGCCAAAAGTAACCTCACAGCCGTTGCAAAAGCAGGGGAAAAACCAAGGATGCAGGCACTACTTGAATGGGAAGAAATGAGGGACATGGCATGGACACTTAAAAATAAAAAGAAAAACATTAAAAAATCTTTGCCAGAGCAAAAGCCATCAAAAGGCATGGCATGCCATCCAGTGCAGGGACTTGCACCAAAGCTTCCCCAATTGGTCCCCATTGAAATCGCAAGATTCCGTTTGCCTTCCCGAAAGGAAATGAAATTTCCTTTCGGGAAGGCAAACGGAATCTTGCGAGCCCTTCAAAGGAAGGCTTTCAAACACTTGAGAAAGGAGATATCTTCAAAAGAAATGCAGTTGAAAAAAAGGCCAAAAAAATGGAAAATCGGGAGATATAGTTACTACAAGAAGGTGGTCTGGGTGGAAATGAGGTGCAGTGCAAAGGACCAAAAGAGGCCAAAAGTAACCTCACAGCCGTTGCAAAAGCAGGGGAAAAATCAAAGAAGTAGGCACTACTTGAATGGGAAGAAATAAGGGACAAGAAATTGAGACTACAAAATAAGAAAAAAAAAAAAAATTCGTGGCCAAAGCAAAAGAGATCAAAAGGCATGGCATGTCATCCAGTGCAGGGACATGCAGCACATACACCAAGGCTTGCCTAAATTGATCCTCCTTGAAGCCAGAAATACAAAAGAAGGACCTACAAACACTCTGGAATAGAGGTATCAGCAAAAGAAATGAAATTGAAAATAAAAAAAAAAACAAATTGGGAAATTTTGTGACTTCAAGGAAGTGGTCTGGGCAGAAATGAGGTGCAGTGCAAAGGACCAAAAGAGGCTAAAAGTAACCTCACAGCCGTTGCAAAAGCAGGGGAAAAACCAAGGATGCAGGCACTACTTGAATGGGAAGAAATGAGGGACATGGCATGGACACTTAAAAATAAAAAGAAAAACATTAAAAAATCTTTGCCAGAGCAAAAGCCATCAAAAGGCATGGCATGCCATCCAGTGCAGGGACTTGCACCAAAGCTTGCCCAATTGGTCCCCATTGAAATCGCAAGATTCCGTTTGCCTTCCCGAAAGGAAATGAAGTTTCCTATCGGGAAGGCAAACGGAATCTTGCGAGCCCTTCAAAGGAAGGCTTTCAAACACTTGAGAAAGGAGATATCTTCAAAAGAAATGCAGTTGAAAAAAAGGCCAAACAAATGGAAAATCGGGAGATATAGTTACAACAAGAAAGTGGTCTGGGCAGAAATGAGGTGCAGTGCAAAGGACCAAAAGAGGCCAAAAGTAACCTCACAGCTGTTGCAAAAGCAGGGGAAAAATCAAAGAAGTAGGCACTACTTGAATGGGAAGAAATAAGGGACAAGAAATTGAGACTACAAAAAAAAAAAAAAAAAAAAAATTCGTGGCCAAAGCAAAAGAGATCAAAAGGCATGGCATGTCATCCAGTGCAGGGACATGCAGCACATACACCAAGGCTTGCCTAAATTGATCCTCCGCGAAGCCAGAAATACAAAAGAAGGACTTAGAACCACTCTGGAATAGAGATACCAGCAAAGGAAATGAAATTGAAGAAAAAAAAAAAAAAGAAATTGGGAAATTTTGTGACTTCAAGAAAGTGGTCTGGGCAGAAATGAGGTGCAGTGCAAAGGATCAAAAGAGGCCAAAATTAACCTCACAGCTGTTGCAAAAGCAGGGGAAAAATCAAAGAAGTAGGCACTACTTGGATGGGAAGAAATGAGGGACATGGCATTGATGCTTCATTTAAAAAAATTAAAAAGCAAAATTCGTGGCCAAAGCAAAAGAGATCAAAAGGCATGGCATGTCATCCAGTGCAGGGACATGCAGCACATACACCAAGGCTTGCATAAATTGATCCTCCGCGAAGCCAGAAATACAAAAGAAGGACTTAGAACCATTCTGGAAAAGAGATACCAGCAAAGGAAATGAAATTGAAGAAAAAAAAAAAAGAAATTGGGAAATTTTGTGACTTCAAGAAAGTGGTCTGGGCAGAAATGAGGTGCAGTGCAAAGGACCAAAAGAGGCCAAAAGTAACCTCACAGCCGTTGCAAAAGCAGGGGAAAAATCAAAGAAGTAGGCACTACTTGGATGGGAAGAAATGAGAGACATGGCATGGACACTTAAAACTAAAAAGAAAAACATTAAAAAATCTTTGCCAGAGCAAAAGCCATCAAAAGGCATGGCATGCCATCCAGTGCAGGGACTTGCACCAAAGCTTGCCCAATTGGTCCCCATTGAAATCGCAAGATTCCGTTTGCCTTCCCGAAAGGAAATGAAATTTCCTTTCGGGAAGGCAAACGGAATCTTGCGAGCCCTTCAAAGGAAGGCTTTCAAACACTTGAGAAAGGAGATATCATCAAAAGAAATGCAGTTGAAAATAAGGCCAAAAAAATGGAAAATCGGGAGATATAGTTACAACAAGAAAGTGGTCTGGGCGGAAATGAGGTGCAGTGCAAAGGAACAAAAGAGGCCAAAAGTAACCTCACAGCCGTTGCAAAAGCAGGGGAAAAATCAAAGAAGTAGGCACTACTTGAATGGGAAGAAATAAGGGACAAGAAATTGAGACTACAAAATAAGAAAAAAAAAAAAAATTCGTGGCCAAAGCAAAAGAGATCAAAAGGCATGGCATGTCATCCAGTGCAGGGACATGCAGCACATACACCAAGGCTTGCTTAAATTGATCTTCCTTGAAGCCAGAATTACAAAAGTAGGGCTTAGAACCATTCTGGAATAGAGATCACAGCAAAGGAAATGAAATTGAAGAAAAAAAAAAAAGAAATTGGGAAATTTTGTGACTTCAAGAAAGTGGTCTGGGCAGAAATGAGGTGCAGTGCAAAGGACCAAAAGAGGCCAAAAGTAACCTCACAGCCGTTGCAAAAGCAGGGGAAAAACCAAGGATGCAGGCACTACTTGAATGGGAAGAAATGAGGGACATGGCATGGACACTTAAAAATAAAAAGAAAAACATTAAAAAATCTTTGCCAGAGCAAAAGCCATCAAAAGGCATGGCATGCCATCCAGTGCAGGGACTTGCACCAAAGCTTGCCCAATTGGTCCCCATTGAAATCGCAAGATTCCGTTTGCCTTCCCGAAAGGAAATGAAATTTCCTTTCGGGAAGGCAAACGGAATCTTGCGAGCCCTTCAAAGGAAGGCTTTCAAACACTTGAGAAAGGAGATATCTTCAAAAGAAATGCAGTTGAAAAAAAGGCCAAAAAAATGGAAAATCGGGAGATATAGTTACTACAAGAAGGTGGTCTGGGTGGAAATGAGGTGCAGTGCAAAGGACCAAAAGAGGCCAAAAGTAACCTCACAGCCGTTGCAAAAGCAGGGGAAAAATCAAAGAAGTAGGCACTACTTGAATGGGAAGAAATAAGGGACAAGAAATTGAGACTACAAAAAAAGAAAAAAAAAAAAAAATTCGTGGCCAAAGCAAAAGAGATCAAAAGGCATGGCATGTCATCCAGTGCAGGGACATGCAGCACATACACCAAGGCTTGCCTAAATTGATCCTCCGCGAAGCCAGAAATACAAAAGAAGGACTTAGAACCACTCTGGAATAGAGATACCAGCAAAGGAAATGAAATTGAAGAAAAAAAAAAAAAGAAATTGGGAAATTTTGTGATTTCAAGAAAGTGGTCTGGGCAGAAATGAGGTGCAGTGCAAAGGAACAAAAGAGGCCAAAAGTAACCTCACAGCTGTTGCAAAAGCAGGGGAAAAATCAAAGAAGTAGGCACTACTTGGATGGGAAGAAATGAGGGACATGGCATTGATACTTCATTTAAAAAAATTAAAAAGCAAAATTCGTGGCCAAAGCAAAAGAGATCAAAAGGCATGGCATGTCATCCAGTGCAGGGACATGCAGCACATACACCAAGGCTTGCATAAATTGATCCTCCGCGAAGCCAGAAATACAAAAGAAGGACTTAGAACCATTCTGGAAAAGAGATACCAGCAAAGGAAATGAAATTGAAGAAAAAAAAAAAAAGAAATTGGGAAATTTTGTGACTTCAAGGAAGTGGTCTGGGCAGAAATGAGGTGCAGTGCAAAGGACCAAAAGAGGCCAAAAGTAACCTCACAGCCGTTGCAAAAGCAGGGGAAAAACCAAGGATGCAGGCACTACTTGAATGGGAAGAAATGAGGGACATGGCATGGACACTTAAAAATAAAAAGAAAAACATTAAAAAATCTTTGCCAGAGCAAAAGCCATCAAAAGGCATGGCATGCCATCCAGTGCAGGGACTTGCACCAAAGCTTGCCCAATTGGTCCCCATTGAAATCGCAAGATTCCGTTTGCCTTCCCGAAAGGAAATTTCATTTCCTTTCGGGAAGGCAAACGGAATCTTGCGAGCCCTTCAAAGGAAGGCTTTCAAACACTTGAGAAAGGAGATATCATCAAAAGAAATGCAGTTGAAAATAAGGCCAAAAAAATGGAAAATCGGGAGATATAGTTACAACAAGAAAGTGGTCTGGGCGGAAATGAGGTGCAGTGCAAAGGACCAAAAGAGGCCAAAAGTAACCTCACAGCCGTTGCAAAAGCAGGGGAAAAATCAAAGAAGTAGGCACTACTTGAATGGGAAGAAATAAGGGACAAGAAATTGAGACTACAAAATAAGAAAAAAAAAAAAATTCGTGGCCAAAGCAAAAGAGATCAAAAGGCATGGCATGTCATCCAGTGCAGGGACATGCAGCACATACACCAAGGCTTGCCTAAATTGATCCTCCGCGAAGCCAGAAATACAAAAGAAGGACCTACAAACACTCTGGAATAGAGGTATCAGCAAAAGAAATGAAATTGAAAATAAAAAAAAAAACAAATTGGGAAATTTTGTGACTTCAAGGAAGTGGTCTGGGCAGAAATGAGGTGCAGTGCAAAGGACCAAAAGAGGCTAAAAGTAACCTCACAGCCGTTGCAAAAGCAGGGGAAAAACCAAGGATGCAGGCACTACTTGAATGGGAAGAAATGAGGGACATGGCATGGACACTTAAAAATAAAAAGAAAAACATTAAAAAATCTTTGCCAGAGCAAAAGCCATCAAAAGGCATGGCATGCCATCCAGTGCAGGGACTTGCACCAAAGCTTGCCCAATTGGTCCCCATTGAAATCGCAAGATTCCGTTTGCCTTCCCGAAAGGAAATGAAGTTTCCTTTCGGGAAGGCAAACGGAATCTTGCGAGCCCATCAAAGGAAGGCTTTCAAACACTTGAGAAAGGAGATATCTTCAAAAGAAATGCAGTTGAAAAAAAGGCCAAACAAATGGAAAATCGGGAGATATAGTTACAACAAGAAAGTGGTCTGGGCAGAAATGAGGTGCAGTGCAAAGGACCAAAAGAGGCCAAAAGTAACCTCACAGCTGTTGCAAAAGCAGGGGAAAAATCAAAGAAGTAGGCACTACTTGAATGGGAAGAAATAAGGGACAAGAAATTGAGACTACAAAAAAAAAAAAAAAAAAAAAAATTCGTGGCCAAAGCAAAAGAGATCAAAAGGCATGGCATGTCATCCAGTGCAGGGACATGCAGCACATACACCAAGGCTTGCATAAATTGATCCTCCGCGAAGCCAGAAATACAAAAGAAGGACTTAGAACCATTCTGGAAAAGAGATACCAGCAAAGGAAATGAAATTGAAGAAAAAAAAAAAAAGAAATTGGGAAATTTTGTGACTTCAAGGAAGTGGTCTGGGCAGAAATGAGGTGCAGTGCAAAGGACCAAAAGAGGCCAAAAGTAACCTCACAGCCGTTGCAAAAGCAGGGGAAAAACCAAGGATGCAGGCACTACTTGAATGGGAAGAAATGAGGGACATGGCATGGACACTTAAAAATAAAAAGAAAAACATTAAAAAATCTTTGCCAGAGCAAAAGCCATCAAAAGGCATGGCATGCCATCCAGTGCAGGGACTTGCACCAAAGCTTGCCCAATTGGTCCCCATTGAAATCGCAAGATTCCGTTTGCCTTCCCGAAAGGAAATGAAATTTCCTTTCGGGAAGGCAAACGGAATCTTGCGAGCCCTTCAAAGGAAGGCTTTCAAACACTTGAGAAAGGAGATATCTTCAAAAGAAATGCAGTTGAAAAAAAGGCCAAAAAAATGGAAAATCGGGAGATATAGTTACTACAAGGAGGTGGTCTGGGTGGAAATGAGGTGCAGTGCAAAGGACCAAAAGAGGCCAAAAGTAACCTCACAGCCGTTGCAAAAGCAGGGGAAAAATCAAAGAAGTAGGCACTACTTGAATGGGAAGAAATAAGGGACAAGAAATTGAGACTACAAAAAAAGAAAAAAAAAAAAAATTCGTGGCCAAAGCAAAAGAGATCAAAAGGCATGGCATGTCATCCAGTGCAGGGACATGCAGCACATACACCAAGGCTTGCCTAAATTGATCCTCCGCAAAGCCAGAAATACAAAAGAAGGACTTAGAACCACTCTGGAATAGAGATACCAGCAAAGGAAATGAAATTGAAGAAAAAAAAAAAAAGAAATTGGGAAATTTTGTGATTTCAAGGAAGAGGTCTGGGCAGAAATGAGGTGCAGTGCAAAGGAACAAAAGAGGCCAAAAGTAACCTCACAGCTGTTGCAAAAGCAGGGGAAAAATCAAAGAAGTAGGCACTACTTGGATGGGAAGAAATGAGGGACATGGCATTGATACTTCATTTAAAAAAATTAAAAAGCAAAATTCGTGGCCAAAGCAAAAGAGATCAAAAGGCATGGCATGTCATCCAGTGCAGGGACATGCAGCACATACACCAAGGCTTGCATAAATTGATCCTCCGCGAAGCCAGAAATACAAAAGAAGGACTTAGAACCATTCTGGAAAAGAGATACCAGCAAAGGAAATGAAATTGAAGAAAAAAAAAAAAAGAAATTGGGAAATTTTGTGACTTCAAGGAAGTGGTCTGGGCAGAAATGAGGTGCAGTGCAAAGGACCAAAAGAGGCCAAAAGTAACCTCACAGCCGTTGCAAAAGCAGGGGAAAAACCAAGGATGCAGGCACTACTTGAATGGGAAGAAATGAGGGACATGGCATGGACACTTAAAAAAAAAAAGAAAAACATTAAAAAATCTTTGCCAGAGCAAAAGCCATCAAAAGGCATGGCATGCCATCCAGTGCAGGGACTTGCACCAAAGCTTGCCCAATTGGTCCCCATTGAAATCGCAAGATTCCGTTTGCCTTCCCGAAAGGAAATGAAATTTCCTTTCGGGAAGGCAAACGGAATCTTGCGAGCCCTTCAAAGGAAGGCTTTCAAACACTTGAGAAAGGAGATATCTTCAAAAGAAATGCAGTTGAAAAAAAGGCCAAAAAAATGGAAAATCGGGAGATATAGTTACTACAAGGAGGTGGTCTGGGTGGAAATGAGGTGCAGTGCAAAGGACCAAAAGAGGCCAAAAGTAACCTCACAGCCGTTGCAAAAGCAGGGGAAAAATCAAAGAAGTAGGCACTACTTGAATGGGAAGAAATAAGGGACAAGAAATTGAGACTACAAAAAAAGAAAAAAAAAAAAAAATTCGTGGCCAAAGCAAAAGAGATCAAAAGGCATGGCATGTCATCCAGTGCAGGGACATGCAGCACATACACCAAGGCTTGCCTAAATTGATCCTCCGCGAAGCCAGAAATACAAAAGAAGGACTTAGAACCACTCTGGAATAGAGATACCAGCAAAGGAAATGAAATTGAAGAAAAAAAAAAAAAGAAATTGGGAAATTTTGTGATTTCAAGGAAGAGGTCTGGGCAGAAATGAGGTGCAGTGCAAAGGAACAAAAGAGGCCAAAAGTAACCTCACAGCTGTTGCAAAAGCAGGGGAAAAATCAAAGAAGTAGGCACTACTTGGATGGGAAGAAATGAGGGACATGGCATTGATACTTCATTTAAAAAAATTAAAAAGCAAAATTCGTGGCCAAAGCAAAAGAGATCAAAAGGCATGGCATGTCATCCAGTGCAGGGACATGCAGCACATACACCAAGGCTTGCATAAATTGATCCTCCGCGAAGCCAGAAATACAAAAGAAGGACTTAGAACCATTCTGAAAAAGAGATACCAGCAAAGGAAATGAAATTGAAGAAAAAAAAAAAAAAGAAATTGGGAAATTTTGTGACTTCAAGGAAGTGGTCTGGGCAGAAATGAGGTGCAGTGCAAAGGACCAAAAGAGGCCAAAAGTAACCTCACAGCCGTTGCAAAAGCAGGGGAAAAATCAAAGAAGTAGGCACTACTTGAATGGGAAGAAATAAGGGACAAGAAATTGAGACTACAAAAAAAGAAAAAAAAAAAAAAATTCGTGGCCAAAGCAAAAGAGATCAAAAGGCATGGCATGTCATCCAGTGCAGGGACATGCAGCACATACACCAAGGCTTGCTTAAATTGATCCTCCGCGAAGCCAGAAATACAAAAGAAGGACTTAGAACCATTCTGGAAAAGGGATATCAGCAAAGGAAATGAAATTGAAGAAAAAAAAAAAAAAGAAATTGGGAAATTTGGTGACTTCAAGGAAGTGGTCTGGGTAGAAATGAGGTGCAGTGCAAAGGACCAAAAGAGGCCAAAAGTAACCTCACAGCCGTTGCAAAAGCAGGGGAAAAATCAAAGAAGTAGGCACTACTTGAATGGGAAGAAATAAGGGACAAGAAATTGAGACTACAAAAAAAGAAAAAAAAAAAAAAAAATTCGTGGCCAAAGCAAAAGAGATCAAAAGGCATGGCATGTCATCCAGTGCAGGGACATGCAGCACATACACCAAGGCTTGCATAAATTGATCCTCCTTGAAGCCAGAAATACAAAAGAAGGACCTACAAACACTCTGGAATAGAGGTATCAGCAAAAGAAATGAAATTGAAAATAAAAAAAAAAACAAATTGGGAAATTTTGTGACTTCAAGGAAGTGGTCTGGGCAGAAATGAGGTGCAGTGCAAAGGACCAAAAGAGGCTAAAAGTAACCTCACAGCCGTTGCAAAAGCAGGGGAAAAACCAAGGATGCAGGCACTACTTGAATGGGAAGAAATGAGGGACATGGCATGGACACTTAAAAATAAAAAGAAAAACATTAAAAAATCTTTGCCAGAGCAAAAGCCATCAAAAGGCATGGCATGCCATCCAGTGCAGGGACTTGCACCAAAGCTTGCCCAATTGGTCCCCATTGAAATCGCAAGATTCCGTTTGCCTTCCCGAAAGGAAATGAAGTTTCCTTTCGGGAAGGCAAACGGAATCTTGCGAGCCCTTCAAAGGAAGGCTTTCAAACACTTGAGAAAGGAGATATCTTCAAAAGAAATGCAGTTGAAAAAAAGGCCAAACAAATGGAAAATCGGGAGATATAGTTACAACAAGAAAGTGGTCTGGGCAGAAATGAGGTGCAGTGCAAAGGACCAAAAGAGGCCAAAAGTAACCTCACAGCTGTTGCAAAAGCAGGGGAAAAATCAAAGAAGTAGGCACTACTTGAATGGGAAGAAATAAGGGACAAGAAATTGGGACTACAAAAAAAAAAAAAAAAAAAAAATTCGTGGCCAAAGCAAAAGAGATCAAAAGGCATGGCATGTCATCCAGTGCAGGGACATGCAGCACATACACCAAGGCTTGCATAAATTGATCTTCCTTGAAGCCAGAATTACAAAAGTAGGGCTTAGAACCATTCTGGAATAGAGATACCAGCAAAGGACATGAAATTGAAGAAAAAAAAAAAAGAAATTGGGAAATTTTGTGACTTCAAGAAAGTGGTCTGGGCAGAAATGAGGTGCAGTGCAAAGGACCAAAAGAGGCCAAAAGTAACCTCACAGCCGTTGCAAAAGCAGGGGAAAAACCAAGGATGCAGGCACTACTTGGATGGGAAGAAATGAGGGACATGGCATGGACACTTAAAAATAAAAAGAAAAACATTAAAAAATCTTTGCCAGAGCAAAAGCCATCAAAAGGCATGGCATGCCATCCAGTGCAGGGACTTGCACCAAAGCTTGCCCAATTGGTCCCCATTGAAATCGCAAGATTCCGTTTGCCTTCCCGAAAGGAAATGAAATTTCCTTTCGGGAAGGCAAACGGAATCTTGCGAGCCCTTCAAAGGAAGGCTTTCAAACACTTGAGAAAGGAGATATCTTCAAAAGAAATGCAGTTGAAAAAAAGGCCAAAAAAATGGAAAATCGGGAGATATAGTTACTACAAGAAGGTGGTCTGGGTGGAAATGAGGTGCAGTGCAAAGGACCAAAAGAGGCCAAAAGTAACCTCACAGCCGTTGCAAAAGCAGGGGAAAAATCAAAGAAGTAGGCACTACTTGAATGGGAAGAAATAAGGGACAAGAAATTGAGACTACAAAAAAAGAAAAAAAAAAAAAAATTCGTGGCCAAAGCAAAAGAGATCAAAAGGCATGGCATGTCATCCAGTGCAGGGACATGCAGCACATACACCAAGGCTTGCCTAAATTGATCCTCCGCGAAGCCAGAAATACAAAAGAAGGACTTAGAACCACTCTGGAATAGAGATACCAGCAAAGGAAATGAAATTGAAGAAAAAAAAAAAAAGAAATTGGGAAATTTTGTGATTTCAAGAAAGTGGTCTGGGCAGAAATGAGGTGCAGTGCAAAGGAACAAAAGAGGCCAAAAGTAACCTCACAGCTGTTGCAAAAGCAGGGGAAAAATCAAAGAAGTAGGCACTACTTGGATGGGAAGAAATGAGGGACATGGCATTGATACTTCATTTAAAAAAATTAAAAAGCAAAATTCGTGGCCAAAGCAAAAGAGATCAAAAGGCATGGCATGTCATCCAGTGCAGGGACATGCAGCACATACACCAAGGCTTGCATAAATTGATCCTCCGCGAAGCCAGAAATACAAAAGAAGGACTTAGAACCATTCTGGAAAAGAGATACCAGCAAAGGAAATGAAATTGAAGAAAAAAAAAAAAAGAAATTGGGAAATTTTGTGACTTCAAGGAAGTGGTCTGGGCAGAAATGAGGTGCAGTGCAAAGGACCAAAAGAGGCCAAAAGTAACCTCACAGCCGTTGCAAAAGCAGGGGAAAAATCAAAGAAGTAGGCACTACTTGAATGGGAAGAAATAAGGGACAAGAAATTGAGACTACAAAAAAAGAAAAAAAAAAAAAAATTCGTGGCCAAAGCAAAAGAGATCAAAAGGCATGGCATGTCATCCAGTGCAGGGACATGCAGCACATACACCAAGGCTTGCTTAAATTGATCCTCCGCGAAGCCAGAAATACAAAAGAAGGACCTAGAACCATTCTGGAAAAGGGATATCAGCAAAGGAAATGAAATTGAAGAAAAAAAAAAAAAAGAAATTGGGAAATTTGGTGACTTCAAGGAAGAGGTCTGGGTAGAAATGAGGTGCAGTGCAAAGGACCAAAAGAGGCCAAAAGTAACCTCACAGCCGTTGCAAAAGCAGGGGAAAAATCAAAGAAGTAGGCACTACTTGAATGGGAAGAAATAAGGGACAAGAAATTGAGACTACAAAAAAAGAAAAAAAAAAAAAAAATTCGTGGCCAAAGCAAAAGAGATCAAAAGGCATGGCATGTCATCCAGTGCATGGACATGCAGCACATACACCAAGGCTTGCCTAAATTGATCCTCCTTGAAGCCAGAAATACAAAAGAAGGACCTACAAACACTCTGGAATAGAGGTACCAGCAAACGAAATGAAATTGAAAATAAAAAACAAAACAAATTGGGAAATTTTGTGACTTCAAGGAAGTGGTCTGGGCAGAAATGAGGTGCAGTGCAAAGGACCAAAAGAGGCCAAAAGTAACCTCACAGCCGTTGCAAAAGCAGGGGAAAAACCAAGGATGCAGGCACTACTTGGATGGGAAGAAATGAGGGACATGGCATGGACACTTAAAAATAAAAAGAAAAACATTAAAAAATCTTTGCCAGAGCAAAAGCCATCAAAAGGCATGGCATGCCATCCAGTGCAGGGACTTGCACCAAAGCTTGCCCAATTGGTCCCCATTGAAATCGCAAGATTCCGTTTGCCTTCCCGAAAGGAAATGAAATTTCCTTTCGGGAAGGCAAACGGAATCTTGTGAGCCCTTCAAAGGAAGGCTTTCAAACACTTGAGAAAGGAGATATCATCAAAAGAAATGCAGTTGAAAAAAAGGCCAAACAAATGGAAAATCAGGAGATATAGTTACAACAAGAAAGTGGTCTGGGCGGAAATGAGGTGCAGTGCAAAGGGCCAAAAGAGGCCAAAAGTAACCTCACAGCCGTTGCAAAAGCAGGGGAAAAATCAAAGAAGTAGGCACTACTTGAATGGGAAGAAATAAGGGACAAGAAATTGAGACTAAAGAAAAAGAAAAAAAAAAAAACAATTCGTGGCCAAAGCAAAAGAGATCAAAAGGCATGGCATGTCATCCAGTGCAGGGACATGCGGCACATACACCAAGGCTTGCTTAAATTGATCTTCCTTGAAGCCAGAAATACAAAAGAAGGGCTTAGAACCATTCTGGAATAGAGATACCAGCAAAGGACATGAAATTGAAAATAAAAAACAAAACAAATTGGGAAATTTTGTGATTTCAAGAAAGTGGTCTGGGCAGAAATGAGGTGCAGTGCAAAGGACCAAAAGAGGCCAAAAGTGACCTCACAGCTGTTGCGAAAGCAGGGGAAAAAACAAGGATGCAGGCACTACTTGAATGGGAAGAAATGAGGGACATGGCATGGACACTTAAAAATAAAAAGAAAAACATTAAAAAATCTTTGCCTGAGCAAAAGCCATCAAAAGGCATGGCATGCCATCCAGTGCAGGGACTTGCACCAAAGCTTGCCCAATTGGTCCCCATTGAAATCGCAAGATTCCGTTTGCCTTCCCGAAAGGAAATGAAGTTTCCTTTCGGGAAGGCAAACGGAATCTTGCGAGCCCTTCAAAGGAAGGCTTTCAAACACTTGAGAAAGGAGATATCATCAAAAGAAATGCAGTTGAAAAAAAGGCCAAACAAATGGAAAATCGGGATATATAGTTACAAAAAGAAACTGGTCTGGGTGGAAATGAGGTGCAGTGCAAAGGACCAAAAGAGGCCAAAAGTAACCTCACAGCCGTTGCAAAAGCAGGGGAAAAATCAAAGAAGTAGGCACTACTTGAATGGGAAGAAATAAGGGACAAGAAATTGAGACTAAAGAAAAAGAAAAAAAAAAAACAATTCGTGGCCAAAGCAAAAGAGATCAAAAGGCATGGCATGTCATCCAGTGCAGGGACATGCAGCACATACACCAAGGCTTGCCTAAATTGATCCTCCGCGAAGCCAGAAATACAAAAGAAGGACTTAGAACCACTCTGGAATAGAGATACCAGCAAAGGAAATGAAATTGAAGAAAAAAAAAAAAAAGAAATTGGGAAATTTTGTGATTTCAAGAAAGTGGTCTGGGCAGAAATGAGGTGCAGTGCAAAGGATCAAAAGAGGCCAAAAGTAACCTCACAGCTGTTGCAAAAGCAGGGGAAAAATCAAAGAAGTAGGCACTACTTGGATGGGAAGAAATGAGGGACATGGCATTGATGCTTCATTTAAAAAAATTAAAAAGCAAAATTCGTGGCCAAAGCAAAAGAGATCAAAAGGCATGGCATGTCATCCAGTGCAGGGACATGCAGCACATACACCAAGGCTTGCCTAAATTGATCCTCCGCGAAGCCAGAAATACAAAAGAAGGACTTAGAACCACTCTGGAATAGAGATACCAGCAAAGGAAATGAAATTGAAGAAAAAAAAAAAAAAGAAATTGGGAAATTTTGTGACTTCAAGAAAGTGGTCTGGGCAGAAATGAGGTGCAGTGCAAAGGATCAAAAGAGGCCAAAAGTAACCTCACAGCTGTTGCAAAAGCAGGGGAAAAATCAAAGAATTTGGCACTACTTGGATGGGAAGAAATGAGGGACATGGCATGGACACTTAAAAATAAAAAGAAAAACATTAAAAAATCTTTGCCAGAGCAAAAGCCATCAAAAGGCATATCATGCTATCCAGTGCAGGGACTTGCACCAAAGCTTGCCCAATTGGTCCCCATTGAAATCGCAAGATTCCGTTTGCCTTCCCGAAAGGAAATGAAATTTCCTTTCGGGAAGGCAAACGGAATCTTGCGAGCCCTTCAAAGGAAGGCTTTCAAACACTTGAGAAAGGAGATATCATCAAAAGAAATGCAGTTGAAAAAAAGGCCAAACAAATGGAAAATCGGGAGATATAGTTACTACAAGAAGGTGGTCTGGGTGGAAATGAGGTGCAGTGCAAAGGACCAAAAGAGGCCAAAAGTAACCTCACAGCTGTTGCAAAAGCAGGGGAAAAATCAAAGAAGTAGGCACTACTTGGATGGGAAGAAATGAGGGACAAGAAATTGAGACTACAAATAAAGAAAAAAAAAAAAAAATTGTGGCCAAAGCAAAAGAGATCAAAAGGCATGGCATGTCATCCAGTGCAGGGACATGCAGCACATACACCAAGGCTTGCCTAAATTGATCCTCCGCGAAGCCAGAAATACAAAAGAAGGACTTAGAACCACTCTGGAATAGAGATACCAGCAAAGGAAATGAAATTGAAGAAAAAAAAAAAAAAAAGAAATTGGGAAATTTTGTGACTTCAAGAAAGTGGTCTGGGCAGAAATGAGGTGCAGTGCAAAGGACCAAAAGAGGCCAAAAGTAACCTCACAGCTGTTGCAAAAGCAGGGGAAAAATCAAAGAAGTAGGCACTACTTGGATGGGAAGAAATGAGGGACATGGCATTGATGCTTCATTTAAAAAAATTAAAAAGCACAATTCGTGGCCAAAGCAAAAGAGATCAAAAGGCATGGCATGTCATCCAGTGCAGGGACATGCAGCACATACACCAAGGCTTGCATAAATTGATCCTCCGCGAAGCCAGAAATACAAAAGAAGGACTTAGAACCATTCTGGAAAAGAGATACCAGCAAAGAAAATGAAATTGAAGAAAAAAAAAAAAGAAATTGGGAAATTTTGTGACTTCAAGAAAGTGGTCTGGGCAGAAATGAGGTGCAGTGCAAAGGACCAAAAGAGGCCAAAAGTAACCTCTCAGCCGTTGCAAAAGCAGGGGAAAAATCAAAGAAGTAGGCACTACTTGGATGGGAAGAAATGAGGGACATGGCATGGACACTTAAAAATAAAAAGAAAAACATTAAAAAATCTTTGCTAGAGCAAAAGCCATCAAAAGGCATTGCATGCCATCCAGTGCAGGGACTTGCACCAAAGCTTGCCCAATTGGTCCCCATTGAAATCGCAAGATTCCGTTTGCCTTCCCGAAAGGAAATGAAATTTCCTTTCGGGAAGGCAAACGGAATCTTGCGAGCCCTTCAAAGGAAGGCTTTCAAACACTTGAGAAAGGAGATATCATCAAAAGAAATGCAGTTGAAAAAAAGGCCAAAAAAATGGAAAATCGGGAGATATAGTTACAACAAGAAAGTGGTCTGGGCGGAAATGAGGTGCAGTGCAAAGGAACAAAAGAGGCCAAAAGTAACATCACAGCCGTTGCAAAAGCAGGGGAAAAATCAAAGAAGTAGGCACTACTTGAATGGGAAGAAATAAGGGACAAGAAATTGAGACTACAAAAAAAGAAAAAAAAAAAAAATTCGTGGCCAAAGCAAAAGAGATCAAAAGGCATGGCATGTCATCCAGTGCAGGGACATGCAGCACATACACCAAGGCTTGCCTAAATTGATCCTCCTTGAAGCCAGAAATACAAAAGAAGGACCTACAAACACTCTGGAATAGAGGTATCAGCAAAAGAAATGAAATTGAAAATAAAAAAAAAAACAAATTGGGAAATTTTGTGACTTCAAGGAAGTGGTCTGGGCAGAAATGAGGTGCAGTGCAAAGGACCAAAAGAGGCTAAAAGTAACCTCACAGCCGTTGCAAAAGCAGGGGAAAAACCAAGGATGCAGGCACTACTTGAATGGGAAGAAATGAGGGACATGGCATGGACACTTAAAAATAAAAAGAAAAACATTAAAAAATCTTTGCCAGAGCAAAAGCCATCAAAAGGCATGGCATGCCATCCAGTGCAGGGACTTGCACCAAAGCTTGCCCAATTGGTCCCCATTGAAATCGCAAGATTCGGTTTGCCTTCCCTAAAGGAAATGAAATTTCCTTTCGGGAAGGCAAACGGAATCTTGCGAGCCCTTCAAAGGAAGGCTTTCAAACACTTGAGAAAGGAGATATCTTCAAAAGAAATGCAGTTGAAAAAAAGGCCAAAAAAATGGAAAATCGGGAGATATAGTTACTACAAGAAGGTGGTCTGGGTGGAAATGAGGTGCAGTGCAAAGGACCAAAAGAGGCCAAAAGTAACCTCACAGCCGTTGCAAAAGCAGGGGAAAAATCAAAGAAGTAGGCACTACTTGAATGGGAAGAAATAAGGGACAAGAAATTGAGACTAAAGAAAAAGAAAAAAAAAAAACAATTCGTGGCCAAAGCAAAAGAGATCAAAAGGCATGGCATGTCATCCAGTGCAGGGACTTGCAGCACATACACCAAGGCTTGCCTAAATTGATCCTCCGCGAAGCCAGAAATACAAAAGAAGGACTTAGAACCACTCTGGAATAGAGATACCAGCAAAGGAAATGAAATTGAAGAAAAAAAAAAAAAAGAAATTGGGAAATTTTGTGATTTCAAGAAAGTGGTCTGGGCAGAAATGAGGTGCAGTGCAAAGGACCAAAAGAGGCCAAAAGTAACCTCACAGCTGTTGCAAAAGCAGGGGAAAAATCAAAGAAGTAGGCACTACTTGGATGGGAAGAAATGAGGGACATGGCATTGATGCTTCATTTAAAAAAATTAAAAAGCAAAATTCGTGGCCAAAGCAAAAGAGATCAAAAGGCATGGCATGTCATCCAGTGCAGGGACATGCAGCACATACACCAAGGCTTGCCTAAATTGATCCTCCGCGAAGCCAGAAATACAAAAGAAGGACTTAGAACCACTCTGGAATAGAGATACCAGCAAAGGAAATGAAATTGAAGAAAAAAAAAAAAAAGAAATTGGGAAATTTTGTGACTTCAAGAAAGTGGTCTGGGCAGAAATGAGGTGCAGTGCAAAGGATCAAAAGAGGCCAAAAGTAACCTCACAGCTGTTGCAAAAGCAGGGGAAAAATCAAAGAAGTAGGCACTACTTGGATGGGAAGAAATGAGGGACATGGCATGGACACTTAAAAATAAAAAGAAAAACATTAAAAAATCTTTGCCAGAGCAAAAGCCATCAAAAGGCATGGCATGCCATCCAGTGCAGGGACTTGCACCAAAGCTTGCCCAATTGGTCCCCATTGAAATCGCAAGATTCCGTTTGCCTTCCCGAAAGGAAATGAAATTTCCTTTCGGGAAGGCAAACGGAATCTTGCGAGCCCTTCAAAGGAAGGCTTTCAAACACTTGAGAAAGGAGATATCTTCAAAAGAAATGCAGTTGAAAAAAAGGCCAAAAAAATGGAAAATCGGGAGATATAGTTACTACAAGGAGGTGGTCTGGGTGGAAATGAGGTGCAGTGCAAAGGACCAAAAGAGGCCAAAAGTAACCTCACAGCCGTTGCAAAAGCAGGGGAAAAATCAAAGAAGTAGGCACTACTTGAATGGGAAGAAATAAGGGACAAGAAATTGAGACTACAAAAAAAGAAAAAAAAAAAAAATTCGTGGCCAAAGCAAAAGAGATCAAAAGGCATGGCATGTCATCGAGTGCAGGGACATGCAGCACATACACCAAGGCTTGCCTAAATTGATCCTCCGCGAAGCCAGAAATACAAAAGGAGGACTTAGAACCACTCTGGAATAGAGATACCAGCAAAGGAAATGAAATTGAAGGAAAAAAAAAAAAGAAATTGGGAAATTTTGTGATTTCAAGAAAGAGGTCTGGGCAGAAATGAGGTGCAGTGCAAAGGAACAAAAGAGGCCAAAAGTAACCTCACAGCTGTTGCAAAAGCAGGGGAAAAATCAAAGAAGTAGGCACTACTTGGATGGGAAGAAATAAGGGACAAGAAATTGAGACTAAAGAAAAAGAAAAAAAAAAAAACAATTCGTGGCCAAAGCAAAAGAGATCAAAAGGCATGGCATGTCATCCAGTGCAGGGACATGCGGCACATACACCAAGGCTTGCTTAAATTGATCTTCCTTGAAGCCAGAAATACAAAAGAAGGGCTTAGAACCATTCTGGAATAGAGATACCAGCAAAGGACATGAAATTGAAAATAAAAAACAAAACAAATTGGGAAATTTTGTGATTTCAAGGAAGTGGTCTGGGCAGAAATGAGGTGCAGTGCAAAGGACCAAAAGAGGCCAAAAGTAACCTCACAGCTGTTGCGAAAGCAGGGGAAAAATCAAAGAAGTAGGCACTACTTGAATGGGAAGAAATAAGGGACAAGATATTGAGACTAAAGAAAAAGAAAAAAAAAAAACAATTCGTGGCCAAAGCAAAAGAGATCAAAATGCATGGCATGTCATCCAGTGCAGGGACATGCAGCACATACACCAAGGCTTGCCTAAATTGATCCTCCGCGAAGCCAGAAATACAAAAGAAGGACTTAGAACCACTCTGGAATAGAGATACCAGCAAAGGAAATGAAATTGAAGAAAAAAAAAAAAAAGAAATTGGGAAATTTTGTGATTTCAAGAAAGTGGTCTGGGCAGAAATGAGGTGCAGTGCAAAGGACCAAAAGAGGCCAAAAGTAACCTCACAGCTGTTGCAAAAGCAGGGGAAAAATCAAAGAAGTAGGCACTACTTGGATGGGAAGAAATGAGGGACATGGCATGGACACTTAAAAATAAAAAGAAAAACATTAAAAAATCTTTGCTAGAGCAAAAGCCATCAAAAGGCATTGCATGCCATCCAGTGCAGGGACTTGCACCAAAGCTTGCCCAATTGGTCCCCATTGAAATCGCAAGATTCCGTTTGCCTTCCCGAAAGGAAATGAAATTTCCTTTCGGGAAGGCAAACGGAATCTTGCGAGCCCTTCAAAGGAAGGCTTTCAAACACTTGAGAAAGGAGATATCATCAAAAGAAATGCAGTTGAAAAAAAGGCCAAAAAAATGGAAAATCGGGAGATATAGTTACAACAAGAAAGTGGTCTGGGCGGAAATGAGGTGCAGTGCAAAGGAACAAAAGAGGCCAAAAGTAACATCACAGCCGTTGCAAAAGCAGGGGAAAAATCAAAGAAGTAGGCACTACTTGAATGGGAAGAAATAAGGGACAAGAAATTGAGACTACAAAAAAAGAAAAAAAAAAAAAATTCGTGGCCAAAGCAAAAGAGATCAAAAGGCATGGCATGTCATCCAGTGCAGGGACATGCAGCACATACACCAAGGCTTGCCTAAATTGATCCTCCTTGAAGCCAGAAATACAAAAGAAGGACCTACAAACACTCTGGAATAGAGGTATCAGCAAAAGAAATGAAATTGAAAATAAAAAAAAAAACAAATTGGGAAATTTTGTGACTTCAAGGAAGTGGTCTGGGCAGAAATGAGGTGCAGTGCAAAGGACCAAAAGAGGCTAAAAGTAACCTCACAGCCGTTGCAAAAGCAGGGGAAAAACCAAGGATGCAGGCACTACTTGAATGGGAAGAAATGAGGGACATGGCATGGACACTTAAAAATAAAAAGAAAAACATTAAAAAATCTTTGCCAGAGCAAAAGCCATCAAAAGGCATGGCATGCCATCCAGTGCAGGGACTTGCACCAAAGCTTGCCCAATTGGTCCCCATTGAAATCGCAAGATTCGGTTTGCCTTCCCTAAAGGAAATGAAATTTCCTTTCGGGAAGGCAAACGGAATCTTGCGAGCCCTTCAAAGGAAGGCTTTCAAACACTTGAGAAAGGAGATATCTTCAAAAGAAATGCAGTTGAAAAAAAGGCCAAAAAAATGGAAAATCGGGAGATATAGTTACTACAAGAAGGTGGTCTGGGTGGAAATGAGGTGCAGTGCAAAGGACCAAAAGAGGCCAAAAGTAACCTCACAGCCGTTGCAAAAGCAGGGGAAAAATCAAAGAAGTAGGCACTACTTGAATGGGAAGAAATAAGGGACAAGAAATTGAGACTAAAGAAAAAGAAAAAAAAAAAACAATTCGTGGCCAAAGCAAAAGAGATCAAAAGGCATGGCATGTCATCCAGTGCAGGGACTTGCAGCACATACACCAAGGCTTGCCTAAATTGATCCTCCGCGAAGCCAGAAATACAAAAGAAGGACTTAGAACCACTCTGGAATAGAGATACCAGCAAAGGAAATGAAATTGAAGAAAAAAAAAAAAAAGAAATTGGGAAATTTTGTGATTTCAAGAAAGTGGTCTGCGCAGAAATGAGGTGCAGTGCAAAGGACCAAAAGAGGCCAAAAGTAACCTCACAGCTGTTGCAAAAGCAGGGGAAAAATCAAAGAAGTAGGCACTACTTGGATGGGAAGAAATGAGGGACATGGCATTGATGCTTCATTTAAAAAATTAAAAAGCAAAATTCGTGGCCAAAGCAAAAGAGATCAAAAGGCATGGCATGTCATCCAGTGCAGGGACATGCAGCACATACACCAAGGCTTGCCTAAATTGATCCTCCGCGAAGCCAGAAATACAAAAGAAGGACTTAGAACCACTCTGGAATAGAGATACCAGCAAAGGAAATGAAATTGAAGAAAAAAAAAAAAAAGAAATTGGGAAATTTTGTGACTTCAAGAAAGTGGTCTGGGCAGAAATGAGGTGCAGTGCAAAGGATCAAAAGAGGCCAAAAGTAACCTCACAGCTGTTGCAAAAGCAGGGGAAAAATCAAAGAAGTAGGCACTACTTGGATGGGAAGAAATGAGGGACATGGCATGGACACTTAAAAATAAAAAGAAAAACATTAAAAAATCTTTGCCAGAGCAAAAGCCATCAAAAGGCATGGCATGCCATCCAGTGCAGGGACTTGCACCAAAGCTTGCCCAATTGGTCCCCATTGAAATCGCAAGATTCCGTTTGCCTTCCCGAAAGGAAATGAAATTTCCTTTCGGGAAGGCAAACGGAATCTTGCGAGCCCTTCAAAGGAAGGCTTTCAAACACTTGAGAAAGGAGATATCTTCAAAAGAAATGCAGTTGAAAAAAAGGCCAAAAAAATGGAAAATCGGGAGATATAGTTACTACAAGGAGGTGGTCTGGGTGGAAATGAGGTGCAGTGCAAAGGACCAAAACAGGCCAAAAGTAACCTCACAGCCGTTGCAAAAGCAGGGGAAAAATCAAAGAAGTAGGCACTACTTGAATGGGAAGAAATAAGGGACAAGAAATTGAGACTACAAAAAAAGAAAAAAAAAAAAAATTCGTGGCCAAAGCAAAAGAGATCAAAAGGCATGGCATGTCATCGAGTGCAGGGACATGCAGCACATACACCAAGGCTTGCCTAAATTGATCCTCCGCGAAGCCAGAAATACAAAAGGAGGACTTAGAACCACTCTGGAATAGAGATACCAGCAAAGGAAATGAAATTGAAGGAAAAAAAAAAAAGAAATTGGGAAATTTTGTGATTTCAAGAAAGAGGTCTGGGCAGAAATGAGGTGCAGTGCAAAGGAACAAAAGAGGCCAAAAGTAACCTCACAGCTGTTGCAAAAGCAGGGGAAAAATCAAAGAAGTAGGCACTACTTGGATGGGAAGAAATAAGGGACAAGAAATTGAGACTAAAGAAAAAGAAAAAAAAAAAAACAATTCGTGGCCAAAGCAAAAGAGATCAAAAGGCATGGCATGTCATCCAGTGCAGGGACATGCGGCACATACACCAAGGCTTGCTTAAATTGATCTTCCTTGAAGCCAGAAATACAAAAGAAGGGCTTAGAACCATTCTGGAATAGAGATACCAGCAAAGGACATGAAATTGAAAATAAAAAACAAAACAAATTGGGAAATTTTGTGATTTCAAGGAAGTGGTCTGGGCAGAAATGAGGTGCAGTGCAAAGGACCAAAAGAGGCCAAAAGTAACCTCACAGCTGTTGCGAAAGCAGGGGAAAAATCAAAGAAGTAGGCACTACTTGAATGGGAAGAAATAAGGGACAAGATATTGAGACTAAAGAAAAAGAAAAAAAAAAAACATTTCGTGGCCAAAGCAAAAGAGATCAAAATGCATGGCATGTCATCCAGTGCAGGGACATGCAGCACATACACCAAGGCTTGCCTAAATTGATCCTCCGCGAAGCCAGAAATACAAAAGAAGGACTTAGAACCACTCTGGAATAGAGATACCAGCAAAGGAAATGAAATTGAAGAAAAAAAAAAAAAAGAAATTGGGAAATTTTGTGATTTCAAGAAAGTGGTCTGGGCAGAAATGAGGTGCAGTGCAAAGGACCAAAAGAGGCCAAAAGTAACCTCACAGCTGTTGCAAAAGCAGGGGAAAAATCAAAGAAGTAGGCACTACTTGGATGGGAAGAAATGAGGGACATGGCATTGATGCTTCATTTAAAAAAATTAAAAAGCAAAATTCGTGGCCAAAGCAAAAGAGATCAAAAGGCATGGCATGTCATCCAGTGCAGGGACATGCAGCACATACACCAAGGCTTGCCTAAATTGATCCTCCGCGAAGCCAGAAATACAAAAGAAGGACTTAGAACCACTCTGGAATAAAGATACCAGCAAAGGAAATGAAATTGAAGAAAAAAAAAAAAAAGAAATTGGGAAATTTTGTGACTTCAAGAAAGTGGTCTGGGCAGAAATGAGGTGCAGTGCAAAGGATCAAAAGAGGCCAAAAGTAACCTCACAGCCGTTGCAAAAGCAGGGGAAAAATCAAAGAAGTAGGCACTACTTGGATGGGAAGAAATGAGGGACATGGCATGGACACTTAAAAATAAAAAGAAAAACATTAAAAAATCTTTGCCAGAGCAAAAGCCATCAAAAGGCATGGCATGCCATCCAGTGCAGGGACTTGCACCAAAGCTTGCCCAATTGGTCCCCATTGAAATCGCAAGATTCCGTTTGCCTTCCCGAAAGGAAATGAAATTTCCTTTCGGGAAGGCAAACGGAATCTTGCGAGCCCTTCAAAGGAAGGCTTTCAAACACTTGAGAAAGGAGATATCTTCAAAAGAAATGCAGTTGAAAAAAAGGCCAAAAAAATGGAAAATCGGGAGATATAGTTAGAAAAAGAAACTGGTCTGGGTGGAAATGAGGTGCAGTGCAAAGGACCAAAAGAGGCCAAAAGTAACCTCACAGCCGTTGCAAAAGCAGGGGAAAAATCAAAGAAGTAGGCACTACTTGAATGGGAAGAAATAAGGGACAAGAAATTGAGACTAAAGAAAAAGAAAAAAAAAAAACAATTCGTGGCCAAAGCAAAAGAGATCAAAAGGCATGGCATGTCATCCAGTGCAGGGACATGCAGCACATACACCAAGGCTTGCTTAAATTGATCCTCCTCGAAGCCAGAAATACAAAAGAAGGACTTAGAACCACTCTGGAATAGAGATACCAGCAAAGGAAATGAAATTGAAGAAAAAAAAAAAAAAGAAATTGGGAAATTTTGTGATTTCAAGAAAGTGGTCTGGGCAGAAATGAGGTGCAGTGCAAAGGACCAAAAGAGGCCAAAAGTAACCTCACAGCTGTTGCAAAAGCAGGGGAAAAATCAAAGAAGTAGGCACTACTTGAATGGGAAGAAATGAGGGACATGGCATTGATGCTTCATTTAAAAAAATTAAAAAGCAAAATTCGTGGCCAAAGCAAAAGAGATCAAAAGGCATGGCATGTCATCCAGTGCAGGGACATGCAGCACATACACCAAGGCTTGCCTAAATTGATCCTCCGCGAAGCCAGAAATACAAAAGAAGGACTTAGAACCACTCTGGAATAGAGATACCAGCAAAGGAAATGAAATTGAAGAAAAAAAAAAAGAAATTGGGAAATTTTGTGACTTCAAGAAAGTGGTCTGGGCAGAAATGAGGTGCAGTGCAAAGGACCAAAAGAGGCCAAAAGTAACCTCACAGCTGTTGCAAAAGCAGGGGAAAAATCAAAGAAGTAGGCACTACTTGGATGGGAAGAAATGAGGGACATGGCATTGATACTTCATTTAAAAAAATTAAAAAGCAAAATTCGTGGCCAAAGCAAAAGAGATCAAAAGGCATGGCATGTCATCCAGTGCAGGGACATGCAGCACATACACCAAGGCTTGCATAAATTGATCCTCCGCGAAGCCAGAAATACAAAAGTAGGACTTAGAACCATTCTGGAAAAGAGATACCAGCAAAGGACATGAAATTGAAGAAAAAAAAAAAAAAGAAATTGGGAAATTTTGTGACTTCAAGGAAGTGGTCTGGGCAGAAATGAGGTGCAGTGCAAAGGACCAAAAGAGGCCAAAAGTAACCTCACAGCCGTTGCAAAAGCAGGGGAAAAACCAAGGATGCAGGCACTACTTGAATGGGAAGAAATGAGGGACATGGCATGGACACTTAAAAATAAAAAGAAAAACATTAAAAAATCTTTGCCAGAGCAAAAGCCATCAAAAGGCATGGCATGCCATCCAGTGCAGGGACTTGCACCAAAGCTTGCCCAATTGGTCCCCATTGAAATCGCAAGATTCCGTTTGCCTTCCCGAAAGGAAATGAAATTTTATTTCGGGAAGGCAAACGGAATCTTGCGAGCCCTTCAAAGGAAGGCTTTCAAACACTTGAGAAAGGAGATATCTTCAAAAGAAATGCAGTTGAAAAAAAGGCCAAAAAAATGGAAAATCGGGAGATATAGTTACTACAAGAAAGTGGTCTGGGCAGAAATGAGGTGCAGTGCAAAGGACCAAAAGAGGCCAAAAGTAACCTCACAGCCGTTGCAAAAGCAGGGGAAAAACCAAGGATGCAGGCACTACTTGAATGGGAAGAAATGAGGGACATGGCATGGACACTTAAAAATAAAAAGAAAAACATTAAAAAATCTTTGCCAGAGCAAAAGCCATCAAAAGGCATGGCATGCCATCCAGTGCAGGGACTTGCACCAAAGCTTGCCCAATTGGTCCCCATTGAAATCGCAAGATTCCGTTTGCCTTCCCGAAAGGAAATGAAATTTCCTTTCGGGAAGGCAAACGGAATCTTGCTAGCCCTTCAAAGGAAGGCTTTCAAACACTTGAGAAAGGAGATATCTTCAAAAGAAATGCAGTTGAAAAAAAGGCCAAACAAATGGAAAATTGGGAGATATAGTTACTACAAGAAGGTGGTCTGGGTGGAAATGAGGTGCAGTGCAAAGGGCCAAAAGAGGCCAAAAGTAACCTCACAGCTGTTGCAAAAGCAGGGGAAAAATCAAAGAAGTAGGCACTACTTGAATGGGAAGAAATAAGGGACAAGAAATTGAGACTACAAAAAAAGAAAAAAAAAAAAAAAATTCGTGGCCAAAGCAAAAGAGATCAAAAGGCATGGCATGTCATCCAGTGCAGGGACATGCAGCACATACACCAAGGCTTGCCTAAATTGATCCTCCGCGAAGCCAGAAATACAAAAGAAGGACTTAGAACCACTCTGGAATAGAGATACCAGCAAAGGAAATGAAATTGAAGAAAAAAAAAAAAAGAAATTGGGAAATTTTGTGATTTCAAGAAAGTGGTCTGGGCAGAAATGAGGTGCAGTGCAAAGGACCAAAAGAGGCCAAAAGTAACCTCACAGCTGTTGCAAAAGCAGGGGAAAAATCAAAGAAGTAGGCACTACTTGGATGGGAAGAAATGAGGGACATGGCATTGATACTTCATTTAAAAAAATTAAAAAGCAAAATTCGTGGCCAAAGCAAAAGAGATCAAAAGGCATGGCATGTCATCCAGTGCAGGGACATGCAGCACATACACCAAGGCTTGCATAAATTGATCCTCCGCGAAGCCAGAAATACAAAAGAAGGACTTAGAACCATTCTGAAAAAGAGATACCAGCAAAGGAAATGAAATTGAAGAAAAAAAAAAAAGAAATTGGGAAATTTTGTGACTTCAAGAAAGTGGTCTGGGCAGAAATGAGGTGCAGTGCAAAGGACCAAAAGAGGCCAAAAGTAACCTCACAGCCGTTGCAAAAGCAGGGGAAAAATCAAAGAAGTAGGCACTACTTGAATGGGAAGAAATAAGGGACAAGAAATTGAGACTACAAAAAAAGAAAAAAAAAAAAAAATTCGTGGCCAAAGCAAAAGAGATCAAAAGGCATGGCATGTCATCCAGTGCAGGGACATGCAGCACATACACCAAGGCTTGCTTAAATTGATCCTCCGCGAAGCCAGAAATACAAAAGAAGGACTTAGAACCATTCTGGAAAAGGGATATCAGCAAAGGAAATGAAATTGAAGAAAAAAAAAAAAAAGAAATTGGGAAATTTGGTGACTTCAAGGAAGTGGTCTGGGCAGAAATGAGGTGCAGTGCAAAGGACCAAAAGAGGCCAAAAGTAACCTCACAGCTGTTGCAAAAGCAGGGGAAAAATCAAAGAAGTAGGCACTACTTGAATGGGAAGAAATAAGGGACAAGAAATTGAGACTACAAAAAAAGAAAAAAAAAAAAAAAAATTCGTGGCCAAAGCAAAAGAGATCAAAAGGCATGGCATGTCATCCAGTGCATGGACATGCAGCACATACACCAAGGCTTGCCTAAATTGATCCTCCTTGAAGCCAGAAATACAAAAGAAGGACCTACAAACACTCTGGAATAGAGGTACCAGCAAACGAAATGAAATTGAAAATAAAAAACAAAACAAATTGGGAAATTTTGTGACTTCAAGGAAGTGGTCTGGGCAGAAATGAGGTGCAGTGCAAAGGACCAAAAGAGGCCAAAAGTAACCTCACAGCCGTTGCAAAAGCAGGGGAAAAACCAAGGATGCAGGCACTACTTGGATGGGAAGAAATGAGGGACATGGCATGGACACTTAAAAATAAAAAGAAAAACATTAAAAAATCTTTGCCAGAGCAAAAGCCATCAAAAGGCATGGCATGCCATCCAGTGCAGGGACTTGCACCAAAGCTTGCCCAATTGGTCCCCATTGAAATCGCAAGATTCCGTTTGCCTTCCCGAAAGGAAATGAAATTTCCTTTCGGGAAGGCAAACGGAATCTTGCGAGCCCTTCAAAGGAAGGCTTTCAAACACTTGAGAAAGGAGATATCATCAAAAGAAATGCAGTTGAAAAAAAGGCCAAAAAAATGGAAAATCGGGAGATATAGTTACTACAAGAAGGTGGTCTGGGCAGAAATGAGGTGAAGTGCAAAGGACCAAAAGAGGCCAAAAGTAACCTCACAGCCGTTGCAAAAGCAGGGGAAAAATCAAAGAAGTAGGCACTACTTGAATGGGAAGAAATAAGGGACAAGAAATTGGGACTAAAAAAAAAAAAAAAAAAAAAAAATTCGTGGCCAAAGCAAAAGAGATCAAAAGGCATGGCATGTCACCCAGTGCAGGGACATGCAGCACATACACCAAGGCTTGCCTAAATGGATCCTCCGCGAAGCCAGAAATACAAAAGAAGGACTTAGAACCACTCTGGAATAGAGATACCAGCAAAGGAAATGAAATTGAAGAAAAAAAAAAAAAAGAAATTGGGAAATTTTGTGACTTCAAGAAAGTGGTCTGGGCAGAAATGAGGTGCAGTGCAAAGGATCAAAAGAGGCCAAAAGTAACCTCACAGCCGTTGCAAAAGCAGGGGAAAAATCAAAGAAGTAGGCACTACTTGGATGGGAAGAAATGAGGGACATGGCATGGACACTTAAAAATAAAAAGAAAAACATTAAAAAATCTTTGCCAGAGAAAAAGCCATCAAAAGGCATGGCATGCCATCCAGTGCAGGGACTTGCACCAAAGCTTGCCCAATTGGTCCCCATTGAAATCGCAAGATTCCGTTTGCCTTCCCGAAAGGAAATGAAATTTCCTTTCGGGAAGGCAAACGGAATCTTGCGAGCCCTTCAAAGGAAGGCTTTCAAACACTTGAGAAAGGAGATATCTTCAAAAGAAATGCAGTTGAAAAAAAGGCCAAAAAAATGGAAAATCGGGAGATATAGTTACTACAAGGAGGTGGTCTGGGTGGAAATGAGGTGCAGTGCAAAGGACCAAAAGAGGCCAAAAGTAACCTCACAGCCGTTGCAAAAGCAGGGGAAAAATCAAAGAAGTAGGCACTACTTGAATGGGAAGAAATAAGGGACAAGAAATTGAGACTACAAAAAAAGAAAAAAAAAAAAAATTCGTGGCCAAAGCAAAAGAGATCAAAAGGCATGGCATGTCATCCAGTGCAGGGACATGCAGCACATACACCAAGGCTTGCCTAAATTGATCCTCCGCGAAGCCAGAAATACAAAAGAAGGACTTAGAACCACTCTGGAATAGAGATACCAGCAAAGGAAATGAAATTGAAGAAAAAAAAAAAAAGAAATTGGGAAATTTTGTGATTTCAAGAAAGAGGTCTGGGCAGAAATGAGGTGCAGTGCAAAGGAACAAAAGAGGCCAAAAGTAACCTCACAGCCGTTGCAAAAGCAGGGGAAAAATCAAAGAAGTAGGCACTACTTGGATGGGAAGAAATGAGGGACATGGCATTGATACTTCATTTAAAAAAATTAAAAAGCAAAATTCGTGGCCAAAGCAAAAGAGATCAAAAGGCATGGCATGTCATCCAGTGCAGGGACATGCAGCACATACACCAAGGCTTGCATAAATTGATCCTCCGCGAAGCCAGAAATACAAAAGAAGGACTTAGAACCATTCTGAAAAAGAGATACCAGCAAAGGAAATGTAATTGAAGAAAAAAAAAAAAGAAATTGGGAAATTTTGTGACTTCAAGGAAGTGGTCTGGGCAGAAATGAGGTGCAGTGCAAAGGACCAAAAGAGGCCAAAAGTAACCTCACAGCCGTTGCAAAAGCAGGGGAAAAATCAAAGAAGTAGGCACTACTTGAATGGGAAGAAATAAGGGACAAGAAATTGAGACTACAAAAAAAAAAAAAAAAAAAAAAATTCGTGGCCAAAGCAAAAGAGATCAAAAGGCATGGCATGTCATCCAGTGCAGGGACATGCAGCACATACACCAAGGCTTGCTTAAATTGATCCTCCGCGAAGCCAGAAATACAAAAGAAGGACTTAGAACCATTCTGGAAAAGGGATATCAGCAAAGGAAATGAAATTGAAGAAAAAAAAAAAAAAGAAATTGGGAAATTTGGTGACTTCAAGGAAGTGGTCTGGGCAGAAATGAGGTGCAGTGCAAAGGACCAAAAGAGGCCAAAAGTAACCTCACAGCCGTTGCAAAAGCAGGGGAAAAATCAAAGAAGTAGGCACTACTTGAATGGGAAGAAATAAGGGACAAGAAATTGAGACTACAAAAAAAGAAAAAAAAAAAAAAAAATTCGTGGCCAAAGCAAAAGAGATCAAAAGGCATGGCATGTCATCCAGTGCATGGACATGCAGCACATACACCAAGGCTTGCCTAAATTGATCCTCCTTGAAGCCAGAAATACAAAAGAAGGACCTACAAACACTCTGGAATAGAGGTACCAGCAAACGAAATGAAATTGAAAATAAAAAAGAAAACAAATTGGGAAATTTTGTGACTTCAAGGAAGTGGTCTGGGCAGAAATGAGGTGCAGTGCAAAGGACCAAAAGAGGCCAAAAGTAACCTCACAGCTGTTGCAAAAGCAGGGGAAAAACCAAGGATGCAGGCACTACTTGGATGGAAAGAAATGAGGGACATGGCATGGACACTTAAAAATAAAAAGAAAAACATTAAAAAATCTTTGCCAGAGCAAAAGCCATCAAAAGGCATGGCATGCCATCCAGTGCAGGGACTTGCACCAAAGCTTGCCCAATTGGTCCCCATTGAAATCGCAAGATTCCGTTTGCCTTCCCGAAAGGAAATGAAATTTCCTTTCGGGAAGGCAAACGGAATCTTGTGAGCCCTTCAAAGGAAGGCTTTCAAACACTTGAGAAAGGAGATATCATCAAAAGAAATGCAGTTGAAAAAAAGGCCAAAAAAATGGAAAATCGGGAGATATAGTTACTACAAGAAGGTGGTCTGGGCAGAAATGAGGTGAAGTGCAAAGGACCAAAAGAGGCCAAAAGTAACCTCACAGCCGTTGCAAAAGCAGGGGAAAAATCAAAGAAGTAGGCACTACTTGAATGGGAAGAAATAAGAGACAAGAAATTGGGACTAAAAAAAAAAAAAAAAAAAAAAAAAATTCGTGGCCAAAGCAAAAGAGATCAAAAGGCATGGCATGTCATCCAGTGCAGGGACATGCAGCACATACACCAAGGCTTGCCTAAATGGATCCTCCGCGAAGCCAGAAATACAAAAGAAGGACTTAGAACCACTCTGGAATAGAGATACCAGCAAAGGAAATGAAATTGAAGAAAAAAAAAAAAAAGAAATTGGGAAATTTTGTGACTTCAAGAAAGTGGTCTGGGCAGAAATGAGGTGCAGTGCAAAGGATCAAAAGAGGCCAAAAGTAACCTCACAGCCGTTGCAAAAGCAGGGGAAAAATCAAAGAAGTAGGCACTACTTGGATGGGAAGAAATGAGGGACATGGCATGGACACTTAAAAATAAAAAGAAAAACATTAAAAAATCTTTGCCAGAGCAAAAGCCATCAAAAGGCATGGCATGCCATCCAGTGCAGGGACTTGCACCAAAGCTTGCCCAATTGGTCCCCATTGAAATCGCAAGATTCCGTTTGCCTTCCCGAAAGGAAATGAAATTTCCTTTCGGGAAGGCAAACGGAATCTTGCGAGCCCTTCAAAGGAAGGCTTTCAAACACTTGAGAAAGGAGATATCTTCAAAAGAAATGCAGTTGAAAAAAAGGCCAAAAAAATGGAAAATCGGGAGATATAGTTACTACAAGGAGGTGGTCTGGGTGGAAATGAGGTGCAGTGCAAAGGACCAAAAGAGGCCAAAAGTAACCTCACAGCCGTTGCAAAAGCAGGGGAAAAATCAAAGAAGTAGGCACTACTTGAATGGGAAGAAATAAGGGACAAGAAATTGAGACTACAAAAAAAGAAAAAAAAAAAAAATTCGTGGCCAAAGCAAAAGAGATCAAAAGGCATGGCATGTCATCCAGTGCAGGGACATGCAGCACATACACCAAGGCTTGCCTAAATTGATCCTCCGCGAAGCCAGAAATACAAAAGAAGGACTTAGAACCACTCTGGAATAGAGATACCAGCAAAGGAAATGAAATTGAAGAAAAAAAAAAAAAGAAATTGGGAAATTTTGTGATTTCAAGAAAGAGGTCTGGGCAGAAATGAGGTGCAGTGCAAAGTAACAAAAGAGGCCAAAAGTAACCTCACAGCTGTTGCAAAAGCAGGGGAAAAATCAAATAAGTAGGCACTACTTGGATGGGAAGAAATGAGGGACATGGCATTGATACTTCATTTAAAAAAATTAAAAAGCAAAATTCGTGGCCAAAGCAAAAGAGATCAAAAGGCATGGCATGTCATCCAGTGCAGGGACATGCAGCACATACACCAAGGCTTGCATAAATTGATCCTCCGCGAAGCCAGAAATACAAAAGAAGGACTTAGAACCATTCTGAAAAAGAGATACCAGCAAAGGAAATGTAATTGAAGAAAAAAAAAAAAGAAATTGGGAAATTTTGTGACTTCAAGGAAGTGGTCTGGGCAGAAATGAGGTGCAGTGCAAAGGACCAAAAGAGGCCAAAAGTAACCTCACAGCCGTTGCAAAAGCAGGGGAAAAATCAAAGAAGTAGGCACTACTTGAATGGGAAGAAATAAGGGACAAGAAATTGAGACTACAAAAAAAGAAAAAAAAAAAAAAATTCGTGGCCAAAGCAAAAGAGATCAAAAGGCATGGCATGTCATCCAGTGCAGGGACATGCAGCACATACACCAAGGCTTGCTTAAATTGATCCTCCGCGAAGCCAGAAATACAAAAGAAGGACTTAGAACCATTCTGGAAAAGGGATATCAGCAAAGGAAATGAAATTGAAGAAAAAAAAAAAAAAGAAATTGGGAAATTTGGTGACTTCAAGGAAGTGGTCTGGGCAGAAATGAGGTGCAGTGCAAAGGACCAAAAGAGGCCAAAAGTAACCTCACAGCCGTTGCAAAAGCAGGGGAAAAATCAAAGAAGTAGGCACTACTTGAATGGGAAGAAATAAGGGACAAGAAATTGAGACTACAAAAAAAGAAAAAAAAAAAAAAATTCGTGGCCAAAGCAAAAGAGATCAAAAGGCATGGCATGTCATCCAGTGCATGGACATGCAGCACATACACCAAGGCTTGCCTAAATTGATCCTCCTTGAAGCCAGAAATACAAAAGAAGGACCTACAAACACTCTGGAATAGAGGTACCAGCAAACGAAATGAAATTGAAAATAAAAAACAAAACAAATTGGGAAATTTTGTGACTTCAAGGAAGTGGTCTGGGCAGAAATGAGGTGCAGTGCAAAGGACCAAAAGAGGCCAAAAGTAACCTCACAGCCGTTGCAAAAGCAGGGGAAAAACCAAGGATGCAGGCACTACTTGGATGGGAAGAAATGAGGGACATGGCATGGACACTTAAAAATAAAAAGAAAAACATTAAAAAATCTTTGCCAGAGCAAAAGCCATCAAAAGGCATGGCATGCCATCCAGTGCAGGGACTTGCACCAAAGCTTGCCCAATTGGTCCCCATTGAAATCGCAAGATTCCGTTTGCCTTCCCGAAAGGAAATGAAATTTCCTTTCGGGAAGGCAAACGGAATCTTGTGAGCCCTTCAAAGGAAGGCTTTCAAACACTTGAGAAAGGAGATATCATCAAAAGAAATGCAGTTGAAAAAAAGGCCAAACAAATGGAAAATCAGGAGATATAGTTACAACAAGAAAGTGGTCTGGGCGGAAATGAGGTGCAGTGCAAAGGGCCAAAAGAGGCCAAAAGTAACCTCACAGCTGTTGCAAAAGCAGGGGAAAAATCAAAGAAGTAGGCACTACTTGAATGGGAAGAAATAAGGGACAAGAAATTGAGACTAAAGAAAAAGAAAAAAAAAAAAACAATTCGTGGCCAAAGCAAAAGAGATCAAAAGGCATGGCATGTCATCCAGTGCAGGGACATGCGGCACATACACCAAGGCTTGCTTAAATTGATCTTCCTTGAAGCCAGAAATACAAAAGAAGGGCTTAGAACCATTCTGGAATAGAGATACCAGCAAAGGACATGAAATTGAAAATAAAAAACAAAACAAATTGGGAAATTTTGTGATTTCAAGGAAGTGGTCTGGGCAGAAATGAGGTGCAGTGCAAAGGACCAAAAGAGGCCAAAAGTAACCTCACAGCTGTTGCGAAAGCAGGGGAAAAAACAAGGATGCAGGCACTACTTGAATGGGAAGAAATGAGGGACATGGCATGGACACTTAAAAATAAAAAGAAAAACATTAAAAAATCTTTGCCAGAGCAAAAGCCATCAAAAGGCATGGCATGCCATCCAGTGCAGGGACTTGCACCAAAGCTTGCCCAATTGGTCCCCATTGAAATCGCAAGATTCCGTTTGCCTTCCCGAAAGGAAATGAAGTTTCCTTTCGGGAAGGCAAACGGAATCTTGCGAGCCCTTCAAAGGAAGGCTTTCAAACACTTGAGAAAGGAGATATCATCAAAAGAAATGCAGTTGAAAAAAAGTCCAAACAAATGGAAAATCGGGATATATAGTTACAAAAAGAAACTGGTCTGGGTGGAAATGAGGTGCAGTGCAAAGGACCAAAAGAGGCCAAAAGTAACCTCACAGCCGTTGCAAAAGCAGGGGAAAAATCAAAGAAGTAGGCACTACTTGAATGGGAAGAAATAAGGGACAAGAAATTGAGACTAAAGAAAAAGAAAAAAAAAAAACAATTCGTGGCCAAAGCAAAAGAGATCAAAAGGCATGGCATGTCATCCAGTGCAGGGACATGCAGCACATACACCAAGGCTTGCTTAAATTGATCCTCCTCGAAGCCAGAAATACAAAAGAAGGACTTAGAACCACTCTGGAATAGAGATACCAGCAAAGGAAATGAAATTGAAGAAAAAAAAAAAAAAGAAATTGGGAAATTTTGTGATTTCAAGAAAGTGGTCTGGGCAGAAATGAGGTGCAGTGCAAAGGACCAAAAGAGGCCAAAAGTAACCTCACAGCTGTTGCAAAAGCAGGGGAAAAATCAAAGAAGTAGGCACTACTTGAATGGGAAGAAATGAGGGACATGGCATTGATGCTTCATTTAAAAAAATTAAAAAGCAAAATTCGTGGCCAAAGCAAAAGAGATCAAAAGGCATGGCATGTCATCCAGTGCAGGGACATGCAGCACATACACCAAGGCTTGCCTAAATTGATCCTCCGCGAAGCCAGAAATACAAAAGAAGGACTTAGAACCACTCTGGAATAGAGATACCAGCAAAGGAAATGAAATTGAAGAAAAAAAAAAAAAAGAAATTGGGAAATTTTGTGACTTCAAGGAAGTGGTCTGGGCAGAAATGAGGTGCAGTGCAAAGGACCAAAAGAGGCCAAAAGTAACCTCACAGCCGTTGCAAAAGCAGGGGAAAAACCAAGGATGCAGGCACTACTTGAATGGGAAGAAATGAGGGACATGGCATGGACACTTAAAAATAAAAAGAAAAACATTAAAAAATCTTTGCCAGAGCAAAAGCCATCAAAAGGCATGGCATGCCATCCAGTGCAGGGACTTGCACCAAAGCTTGCCCAATTGGTCCCCATTGAAATCGCAAGATTCCGTTTGCCTTCCCGAAAGGAAATGAAATTTTATTTCGGGAAGGCAAACGGAATCTTGCGAGCCCTTCAAAGGAAGGCTTTCAAACACTTGAGAAAGGAGATATCTTCAAAAGAAATGCAGTTGAAAAAAAGGCCAAAAAAATGGAAAATCGGGAGATATAGTTACTACAAGAAAGTGGTCTGGGCAGAAATGAGGTGCAGTGCAAAGGACCAAAAGAGGCCAAAAGTAACCTCACAGCCGTTGCAAAAGCAGGGGAAAAACCAAGGATGCAGGCACTACTTGAATGGGAAGAAATGAGGGACATGGCATGGACACTTAAAAATAAAAAGAAAAACATTAAAAAATCTTTGCCAGAGCAAAAGCCATCAAAAGGCATGGCATGCCATCCAGTGCAGGGACTTGCACCAAAGCTTGCCCAATTGGTCCCCATTGAAATCGCAAGATTCCGTTTGCCTTCCCGAAAGGAAATGAAATTTCCTTTCGGGAAGGCAAACGGAATCTTGCGAGCCCTTCAAAGGAAGGCTTTCAAACACTTGAGAAAGGAGATATCTTCAAAAGAAATGCAGTTGAAAAAAAGGCCAAAAAAATGGAAAATCGGGAGATATAGTTACTACAAGGAGGTGGTCTGGGTGGAAATGAGGTGCAGTGCAAAGGACCAAAAGAGGCCAAAAGTAACCTCACAGCCGTTGCAAAAGCAGGGGAAAAATCAAAGAAGTAGGCACTACTTGAATGGGAAGAAATAAGGGACAAGAAATTGAGACTACAAAAAAAGAAAAAAAAAAAAAATTCGTGGCCAAAGCAAAAGAGATCAAAAGGCATGGCATGTCATCCAGTGCAGGGACATGCAGCACATACACCAAGGCTTGCCTAAATTGATCCTCCGCGAAGCCAGAAATACAAAAGAAGGACTTAGAACCACTCTGGAATAGAGATACCAGCAAAGGAAATGAAATTGAAGAAAAAAAAAAAAAGAAATTGGGAAATTTTGTGATTTCAAGAAAGAGGTCTGGGCAGAAATGAGGTGCAGTGCAAAGGAACAAAAGAGGCCAAAAGTAACCTCACAGCCGTTGCAAAAGCAGGGGAAAAATCAAAGAAGTAGGCACTACTTGGATGGGAAGAAATGAGGGACATGGCATTGATACTTCATTTAAAAAAATTAAAAAGCAAAATTCGTGGCCAAAGCAAAAGAGATCAAAAGGCATGGCATGTCATCCAGTGCAGGGACATGCAGCACATACACCAAGGCTTGCATAAATTGATCCTCCGCGAAGCCAGAAATACAAAAGAAGGACTTAGAACCATTCTGAAAAAGAGATACCAGCAAAGGAAATGTAATTGAAGAAAAAAAAAAAAGAAATTGGGAAATTTTGTGACTTCAAGGAAGTGGTCTGGGCAGAAATGAGGTGCAGTGCAAAGGACCAAAAGAGGCCAAAAGTAACCTCACAGCCGTTGCAAAAGCAGGGGAAAAATCAAAGAAGTAGGCACTACTTGAATGGGAAGAAATAAGGGACAAGAAATTGAGACTACAAAAAAAAAAAAAAAAAAAAATTCGTGGCCAAAGCAAAAGAGATCAAAAGGCATGGCATGTCATCCAGTGCAGGGACATGCAGCACATACACCAAGGCTTGCTTAAATTGATCCTCCGCGAAGCCAGAAATACAAAAGAAGGACTTAGAACCATTCTGGAAAAGGGATATCAGCAAAGGAAATGAAATTGAAGAAAAAAAAAAAAAAGAAATTGGGAAATTTGGTGACTTCAAGGAAGTGGTCTGGGCAGAAATGAGGTGCAGTGCAAAGGACCAAAAGAGGCCAAAAGTAACCTCACAGCCGTTGCAAAAGCAGGGGAAAAATCAAAGAAGTAGGCACTACTTGAATGGGAAGAAATAAGGGACAAGAAATTGAGACTACAAAAAAAGAAAAAAAAAAAAAAAAATTCGTGGCCAAAGCAAAAGAGATCAAAAGGCATGGCATGTCATCCAGTGCATGGACATGCAGCACATACACCAAGGCTTGCCTAAATTGATCCTCCTTGAAGCCAGAAATACAAAAGAAGGACCTACAAACACTCTGGAATAGAGGTACCAGCAAACGAAATGAAATTGAAAATAAAAAAGAAAACAAATTGGGAAATTTTGTGACTTCAAGGAAGTGGTCTGGGCAGAAATGAGGTGCAGTGCAAAGGACCAAAAGAGGCCAAAAGTAACCTCACAGCTGTTGCAAAAGCAGGGGAAAAACCAAGGATGCAGGCACTACTTGGATGGAAAGAAATGAGGGACATGGCATGGACACTTAAAAATAAAAAGAAAAACATTAAAAAATCTTTGCCAGAGCAAAAGCCATCAAAAGGCATGGCATGCCATCCAGTGCAGGGACTTGCACCAAAGCTTGCCCAATTGGTCCCCATTGAAATCGCAAGATTCCGTTTGCCTTCCCGAAAGGAAATGAAATTTCCTTTCGGGAAGGCAAACGGAATCTTGTGAGCCCTTCAAAGGAAGGCTTTCAAACACTTGAGAAAGGAGATATCATCAAAAGAAATGCAGTTGAAAAAAAGGCCAAAAAAATGGAAAATCGGGAGATATAGTTACTACAAGAAGGTGGTCTGGGCAGAAATGAGGTGAAGTGCAAAGGACCAAAAGAGGCCAAAAGTAACCTCACAGCCGTTGCAAAAGCAGGGGAAAAATCAAAGAAGTAGGCACTACTTGAATGGGAAGAAATAAGAGACAAGAAATTGGGACTAAAAAAAAAAAAAAAAAAAAAAAAAAATTCGTGGCCAAAGCAAAAGAGATCAAAAGGCATGGCATGTCATCCAGTGCAGGGACATGCAGCACATACACCAAGGCTTGCCTAAATGGATCCTCCGCGAAGCCAGAAATACAAAAGAAGGACTTAGAACCACTCTGGAATAGAGAGACCAGCAAAGGAAATGAAATTGAAGAAAAAAAAAAAAAAGAAATTGGGAAATTTTGTGACTTCAAGAAAGTGGTCTGGGCAGAAATGAGGTGCAGTGCAAAGGATCAAAAGAGGCCAAAAGTAACCTCACAGCCGTTGCAAAAGCAGGGGAAAAATCAAAGAAGTAGGCACTACTTGGATGGGAAGAAATGAGGGACATGGCATGGACACTTAAAAATAAAAAGAAAAACATTAAAAAATCTTTGCCAGAGCAAAAGCCATCAAAAGGCATGGCATGCCATCCAGTGCAGGGACTTGCACCAAAGCTTGCCCAATTGGTCCCCATTGAAATCGCAAGATTCCGTTTGCCTTCCCGAAAGGAAATGAAATTTCCTTTCGGGAAGGCAAACGGAATCTTGCGAGCCCTTCAAAGGAAGGCTTTCAAACACTTGAGAAAGGAGATATCTTCAAAAGAAATGCAGTTGAAAAAAAGGCCAAAAAAATGGAAAATCGGGAGATATAGTTACTACAAGGAGGTGGTCTGGGTGGAAATGAGGTGCAGTGCAAAGGACCAAAAGAGGCCAAAAGTAACCTCACAGCCGTTGCAAAAGCAGGGGAAAAATCAAAGAAGTAGGCACTACTTGAATGGGAAGAAATAAGGGACAAGAAATTGAGACTACAAAAAAAGAAAAAAAAAAAAAATTCGTGGCCAAAGCAAAAGAGATCAAAAGGCATGGCATGTCATCGAGTGCAGGGACATGCAGCACATACACCAAGGCTTGCCTAAATTGATCCTCCGCGAAGCCAGAAATACAAAAGGAGGACTTAGAACCACTCTGGAATAGAGATACCAGCAAAGGAAATGAAATTGAAGGAAAAAAAAAAAAGAAATTGGGAAATTTTGTGATTTCAAGAAAGAGGTCTGGGCAGAAATGAGGTGCAGTGCAAAGGAACAAAAGAGGCCAAAAGTAACCTCACAGCTGTTGCAAAAGCAGGGGAAAAATCAAAGAAGTAGGCACTACTTGGATGGGAAGAAATGAGGGACATGGCATTGATACTTCATTTAAAAAAATTAAAAAGCAAAATTCGTGGCCAAAGCAAAAGAGATCAAAAGGCATGGCATGTCATCCAGTGCAGGGACATGCAGCACATACACCAAGGCTTGCATAAATTGATCCTCCGCGAAGCCAGAAATACAAAAGAAGGACTTAGAACCATTCTGAAAAAGAGATACCAGCAAAGGAAATGTAATTGAAGAAAAAAAAAAAAGAAATTGGGAAATTTTGTGACTTCAAGGAAGTGGTCTGGGCAGAAATGAGGTGCAGTGCAAAGGACCAAAAGAGGCCAAAAGTAACCTCACAGCCGTTGCAAAAGCAGGGGAAAAATCAAAGAAGTAGGCACTACTTGAATGGGAAGAAATAAGGGACAAGAAATTGAGACTACAAAAAAAGAAAAAAAAAAAAAAATTCGTGGCCAAAGCAAAAGAGATCAAAAGGCATGGCATGTCATCCAGTGCAGGGACATGCAGCACATACACCAAGGCTTGCTTAAATTGATCCTCCGCGAAGCCAGAAATACAAAAGAAGGACTTAGAACCATTCTGGAAAAGGGATATCAGCAAAGGAAATGAAATTGAAGAAAAAAAAAAAAAAGAAATTGGGAAATTTTGTGACTTCAAGGAAGTGGTCTGGGCAGAACTGAGGTGCAGTGCAAAGGACCAAAAGAGGCCAAAAGTAACCTCACAGCCGTTGCAAAAGCAGGGGAAAAATCAAAGAAGTAGGCACTACTTGAATGGGAAGAAATAAGGGACAAGAAATTGAGACTACAAAAAAAGAAAAAAAAAAAAAAATTCGTGGCCAAAGCAAAAGAGATCAAAAGGCATGGCATGTCATCCAGTGCATGGACATGCAGCACATACACCAAGGCTTGCCTAAATTGATCCTCCTTGAAGCCAGAAATACAAAAGAAGGACCTACAAACACTCTGGAATAGAGGTACCAGCAAACGAAATGAAATTGAAAATAAAAAACAAAACAAATTGGGAAATTTTGTGACTTCAAGGAAGTGGTCTGGGCAGAAATGAGGTGCAGTGCAAAGGACCAAAAGAGGCCAAAAGTAACCTCACAGCCGTTGCAAAAGCAGGGGAAAAATCAAAGAAGTAGGCACTACTTGGATGGGAAGAAATGAGGGACATGGCATGGACACTTAAAAATAAAAAGAAAAACATTAAAAAATCTTTGCCAGAGCAAAAGCCATCAAAAGGCATGGCATGCCATCCAGTGCAGGGACTTGCACCAAAGCTTGCCCAATTGGTCCCCATTGAAATCGCAAGATTCCGTTTGCCTTCCCGAAAGGAAATGAAATTTCCTTTCGGGAAGGCAAACGGAATCTTGCGAGCCCTTCAAAGGAAGGCTTTCAAACACTTGAGAAAGGAGATATCTTCAAAAGAAATGCAGTTGAAAAAAAGGCCAAAAAAATGGAAAATCGGGAGATATAGTTACTACAAGGAGGTGGTCTGGGTGGAAATGAGGTGCAGTGCAAAGGACCAAAAGAGGCCAAAAGTAACCTCACAGCCGTTGCAAAAGCAGGGGAAAAATCAAAGAAGTAGGCACTACTTGAATGGGAAGAAATAAGGGACAAGAAATTGAGACTACAAAAAAAGAAAAAAAAAAAACAATTCGTGGCCAAAGCAAAAGAGATCAAAAGGCATGGCATGTCATCCAGTGCAGGGACATGCAGCACATACACCAAGGCTTGCCTAAATTGATCCTCCGCGAAGCCAGAAATACAAAAGAAGGACTTAGAACCACTCTGGAATAGAGATACCAGCAAAGGAAATGAAATTGAAGAAAAAAAAAAAAAGAAATTGGGAAATTTTGTGATTTCAAGAAAGTGGTCTGGGCAGAAATGAGGTGCAGTGCAAAGGACCAAAAGAGGCCAAAAGTAACCTCACAGCTGTTGCAAAAGCAGGGGAAAAATCAAAGAAGTAGGCACTACTTGAATGGGAAGAAATGAGGGACATGGCATTGATACTTCATTTAAAAAAATTAAAAAGCAAAATTCGTGGCCAAAGCAAAAGAGATCAAAAGGCATGGCATGTCATCCAGTGCAGGGACATGCAGCACATACACCAAGGCTTGCATAAATTGATCCTCCGCGAAGCCAGAAATACAAAAGAAGGACTTAGAACCATTCTGAAAAAGAGATACCAGCAAAGGAAATGAAATTGAAGAAAAAAAAAAAAGAAATTGGGAAATTTTGTGACTTCAAGAAAGTGGTCTGGGCAGAAATGAGGTGCAGTGCAAAGGACCAAAAGAGGCCAAAAGTAACCTCACAGCCGTTGCAAAAGCAGGGGAAAAATCAAAGAAGTAGGCACTACTTGAATGGGAAGAAATAAGGGACAAGAAATTGAGACTACAAAAAAAGAAAAAAAAAAAAAAAAATTCGTGGCCAAAGCAAAAGAGATCAAAAGGCATGGCATGTCATCCAGTGCAGGGACATGCAGCACATACACCAAGGCTTGCTTAAATTGATCCTCCGCGAAGCCAGAAATACAAAAGAAGGACTTAGAACCATTCTGGAAAAGGGATATCAGCAAAGGAAATGAAATTGAAGAAAAAAAAAAAAAAGAAATTGGGAAATTTGGTGACTTCAAGGAAGTGGTCTGGGCAGAAATGAGGTGCAGTGCAAAGGACCAAAAGAGGCCAAAAGTAACCTCACAGCCGTTGCAAAAGCAGGGGAAAAATCAAAGAAGTAGGCACTACTTGAATGGGAAGAAATAAGGGACAAGAAATTGAGACTACAAAAAAAGAAAAAAAAAAAAAAAAATTCGTGGCCAAAGCAAAAGAGATCAAAAGGCATGGCATGTCATCCAGTGCATGGACATGCAGCACATACACCAAGGCTTGCCTAAATTGATCCTCCTTGAAGCCAGAAATACAAAAGAAGGACCTACAAACACTCTGGAATAGAGGTACCAGCAAACGAAATGAAATTGAAAATAAAAAAGAAAACAAATTGGGAAATTTTGTGACTTCAAGGAAGTGGTCTGGGCAGAAATGAGGTGCAGTGCAAAGGACCAAAAGAGGCCAAAAGTAACCTCACAGCTGTTGCAAAAGCAGGGGAAAAACCAAGGATGCAGGCACTACTTGGATGGAAAGAAATGAGGGACATGGCATGGACACTTAAAAATAAAAAGAAAAACATTAAAAAATCTTTGCCAGAGCAAAAGCCATCAAAAGGCATGGCATGCCATCCAGTGCAGGGACTTGCACCAAAGCTTGCCCAATTGGTCCCCATTGAAATCGCAAGATTCCGTTTGCCTTCCCGAAAGGAAATGAAATTTCCTTTCGGGAAGGCAAACGGAATCTTGTGAGCCCTTCAAAGGAAGGCTTTCAAACACTTGAGAAAGGAGATATCATCAAAAGAAATGCAGTTGAAAAAAAGGCCAAAAAAATGGAAAATCGGGAGATATAGTTACTACAAGAAGGTGGTCTGGGCAGAAATGAGGTGAAGTGCAAAGGACCAAAAGAGGCCAAAAGTAACCTCACAGCCGTTGCAAAAGCAGGGGAAAAATCAAAGAAGTAGGCACTACTTGAATGGGAAGAAATAAGAGACAAGAAATTGGGACTAAAAAAAAAAAAAAAAAAAAAAAAAATTCGTGGCCAAAGCAAAAGAGATCAAAAGGCATGGCATGTCATCCAGTGCAGGGACATGCAGCACATACACCAAGGCTTGCCTAAATGGATCCTCCGCGAAGCCAGAAATACAAAAGAAGGACTTAGAACCACTCTGGAATAGAGATACCAGCAAAGGAAATGAAATTGAAGAAAAAAAAAAAAAAGAAATTGGGAAATTTTGTGACTTCAAGAAAGTGGTCTGGGCAGAAATGAGGTGCAGTGCAAAGGATCAAAAGAGGCCAAAAGTAACCTCACAGCCGTTGCAAAAGCAGGGGAAAAATCAAAGAAGTAGGCACTACTTGGATGGGAAGAAATGAGGGACATGGCATGGACACTTAAAAATAAAAAGAAAAACATTAAAAAATCTTTGCCAGAGCAAAAGCCATCAAAAGGCATGGCATGCCATCCAGTGCAGGGACTTGCACCAAAGCTTGCCCAATTGGTCCCCATTGAAATCGCAAGATTCCGTTTGCCTTCCCGAAAGGAAATGAAATTTCCTTTCGGGAAGGCAAACGGAATCTTGCGAGCCCTTCAAAGGAAGGCTTTCAAACACTTGAGAAAGGAGATATCTTCAAAAGAAATGCAGTTGAAAAAAAGGCCAAAAAAATGGAAAATCGGGAGATATAGTTACTACAAGGAGGTGGTCTGGGTGGAAATGAGGTGCAGTGCAAAGGACCAAAAGAGGCCAAAAGTAACCTCACAGCCGTTGCAAAAGCAGGGGAAAAATCAAAGAAGTAGGCACTACTTGAATGGGAAGAAATAAGGGACAAGAAATTGAGACTACAAAAAAAGAAAAAAAAAAAAAATTCGTGGCCAAAGCAAAAGAGATCAAAAGGCATGGCATGTCATCCAGTGCAGGGACATGCAGCACATACACCAAGGCTTGCCTAAATTGATCCTCCGCGAAGCCAGAAATACAAAAGAAGGACTTAGAACCACTCTGGAATAGAGATACCAGCAAAGGAAATGAAATTGAAGAAAAAAAAAAAAAGAAATTGGGAAATTTTGTGATTTCAAGAAAGAGGTCTGGGCAGAAATGAGGTGCAGTGCAAAGGAACAAAAGAGGCCAAAAGTAACCTCACAGCTGTTGCAAAAGCAGGGGAAAAATCAAAGAAGTAGGCACTACTTGGATGGGAAGAAATGAGGGACATGGCATTGATACTTCATTTAAAAAAATTAAAAAGCAAAATTCGTGGCCAAAGCAAAAGAGATCAAAAGGCATGGCATGTCATCCAGTGCAGGGACATGCAGCACATACACCAAGGCTTGCATAAATTGATCCTCCGCGAAGCCAGAAATACAAAAGAAGGACTTAGAACCATTCTGAAAAAGAGATACCAGCAAAGGAAATGTAATTGAAGAAAAAAAAAAAAGAAATTGGGAAATTTTGTGACTTCAAGGAAGTGGTCTGGGCAGAAATGAGGTGCAGTGCAAAGGACCAAAAGAGGCCAAAAGTAACCTCACAGCCGTTGCAAAAGCAGGGGAAAAATCAAAGAAGTAGGCACTACTTGAATGGGAAGAAATAAGGGACAAGAAATTGAGACTACAAAAAAAGAAAAAAAAAAAAAAATTCGTGGCCAAAGCAAAAGAGATCAAAAGGCATGGCATGTCATCCAGTGCAGGGACATGCAGCACATACACCAAGGCTTGCTTAAATTGATCCTCCGCGAAGCCAGAAATACAAAAGAAGGACTTAGAACCATTCTGGAAAAGGGATATCAGCAAAGGAAATGAAATTGAAGAAAAAAAAAAAAAAGAAATTGGGAAATTTTGTGACTTCAAGGAAGTGGTCTGGGCAGAACTGAGGTGCAGTGCAAAGGACCAAAAGAGGCCAAAAGTAACCTCACAGCCGTTGCAAAAGCAGGGGAAAAATCAAAGAAGTAGGCACTACTTGAATGGGAAGAAATAAGGGACAAGAAATTGAGACTACAAAAAAAGAAAAAAAAAAAAAAATTCGTGGCCAAAGCAAAAGAGATCAAAAGGCATGGCATGTCATCCAGTGCATGGACATGCAGCACATACACCAAGGCTTGCCTAAATTGATCCTCCTTGAAGCCAGAAATACAAAAGAAGGACCTACAAACACTCTGGAATAGAGGTACCAGCAAACGAAATGAAATTGAAAATAAAAAACAAAACAAATTGGGAAATTTTGTGACTTCAAGGAAGTGGTCTGGGCAGAAATGAGGTGCAGTGCAAAGGACCAAAAGAGGCCAAAAGTAACCTCACAGCCGTTGCAAAAGCAGGGGAAAAACCAAGGATGCAGGCACTACTTGGATGGGAAGAAATGAGGGACATGGCATGGACACTTAAAAATAAAAAGAAAAACATTAAAAAATCTTTGCCAGAGCAAAAGCCATCAAAAGGCATGGCATGCCATCCAGTGCAGGGACTTGCACCAAAGCTTGCCCAATTGGTCCCCATTGAAATCGCAAGATTCCGTTTGCCTTCCCGAAAGGAAATGAAATTTCCTTTCGGGAAGGCAAACGGAATCTTGTGAGCCCTTCAAAGGAAGGCTTTCAAACACTTGAGAAAGGAGATATCATCAAAAGAAATGCAGTTGAAAAAAAGGCCAAACAAATGGAAAATCAGGAGATATAGTTACAACAAGAAAGTGGTCTGGGCGGAAATGAGGTGCAGTGCAAAGGGCCAAAAGAGGCCAAAAGTAACCTCACAGCTGTTGCAAAAGCAGGGGAAAAATCAAAGAAGTAGGCACTACTTGAATGGGAAGAAATAAGGGACAAGAAATTGAGACTAAAGAAAAAGAAAAAAAAAAAAACAATTCGTGGCCAAAGCAAAAGAGATCAAAAGGCCTGGCATGTCATCCAGTGCAGGGACATGCGGCACATACACCAAGGCTTGCTTAAATTGATCTTCCTTGAAGCCAGAAATACAAAAGAAGGGCTTAGAACCATTCTGGAATAGAGATACCAGCAAAGGACATGAAATTGAAAATAAAAAACAAAACAAATTGGGAAATTTTGTGATTTCAAGGAAGTGGTCTGGGCAGAAATGAGGTGCAGTGCAAAGGACCAAAAGAGGCCAAAAGTAACCTCACAGCTGTTGCGAAAGCAGGGGAAAAAACAAGGATGCAGGCACTACTTGAATGGGAAGAAATGAGGGACATGGCATGGACACTTAAAAATAAAAAGAAAAACATTAAAAAATCTTTGCCAGAGCAAAAGCCATCAAAAGGCATGGCATGCCATCCAGTGCAGGGACTTGCACCAAAGCTTGCCCAATTGGTCCCCATTGAAATCGCAAGATTCCGTTTGCCTTCCCGAAAGGAAATGAAGTTTCCTTTCGGGAAGGCAAACGGAATCTTGCGAGCCCTTCAAAGGAAGGCTTTCAAACACTTGAGAAAGGAGATATCATCAAAAGAAATGCAGTTGAAAAAAAGGCCAAACAAATGGAAAATCGGGATATATAGTTACAAAAAGAAACTGGTCTGGGTGGAAATGAGGTGCAGTGCAAAGGACCAAAAGAGGCCAAAAGTAACCTCACAGCCGTTGCAAAAGCAGGGGAAAAATCAAAGAAGTAGGCACTACTTGAATGGGAAGAAATAAGGGACAAGAAATTGAGACTAAAGAAAAAGAAAAAAAAAAAACAATTCGTGGCCAAAGCAAATGAGATCAAAATGCATGGCATGTCATCCAGTGCAGGGACATGCAGCACATACACCAAGGCTTGCCTAAATTGATCCTCCGCGAAGCCAGAAATACAAAAGAAGGACTTAGAACCACTCTGGAATAGAGATACCAGCAAAGGAAATGAAATTGAAGAAAAAAAAAAAAAAGAAATTGGGAAATTTTGTGATTTCAAGAAATTGGTCTGGGCAGAAATGAGGTGCAGTGCAAAGGACCAAAAGAGGCCAAAAGTAACCTCACAGCTGTTGCAAAAGCAGGGGAAAAATCAAAGAAGTAGGCACTACTTGGATGGGAAGAAATGAGGGACATGGCATTGATGCTTCATTTAAAAAAATTAAAAAGCAAAATTCGTGGCCAAAGCAAAAGAGATCAAAAGGCATGGCATGTCATCCAGTGCAGGGAAATGCAGCACATACACCAAGGCTTGCCTAAATTGATCCTCCGCGAAGCCAGAAATACAAAAGAAGGACTTAGAACCACTCTGGAATAGAGATACCAGCAAAGGAAATGAAATAGAAGAAAAAAAAAAAAAAGAAATTGGGAAATTTTGTGATTTCAAGAAAGTGGTCTGGGCAGAAATGAGGTGCAGTGCAAAGGACCAGAAGAGGCCAAAAGTAACCTCACAGCTGTTGCAAAAGCAGGGGAAAAATCAAAGAAGTAGGCACTACTTGGATGGGAAGAAATGAGGGACATGGCATTGATGCTTCATTTAAAAAAATTAAAAAGCAAAATTCGTGGCCAAAGCAAAAGAGATCAAAAGGCATGGCATGTCATCCAGTGCAGGGACATGCAGCACATACACCAAGGCTTGCCTAAATTGATCCTCCGCGAAGCCAGAAATACAAAAGAAGGACTTAGAACCACTCTGGAATAGAGATACCAGCAAAGGAAATGAAATTGAAGAAAAAAAAAAAAAAGAAATTGGGAAATTTTGTGACTTCAAGAAAGTGGTCTGGGCAGAAATGAGGTGCAGTGCAAAGGATCAAAAGAGGCCAAAAGTAACCTCACAGCTGTTGCAAAAGCAGGGGAAAAATCAAAGAAGTAGGCACTACTTGGATGGGAAGAAATGAGGGACATGGCATGGACACTTAAAAATAAAAAGAAAAACACTAAAAAATCTTTGCCAGAGCAAAAGCCATCAAAAGGCATGGCATGCCATCCAGTGCAGGGACTTGCACCAAAGCTTGCCCAATTGGTCCCCATTGAAATCGCAAGATTCCGTTTGCCTTCCCGAAAGGAAATGAAATTTCCTTTCGGGAAGGCAAACGGAATCTTGCGAGCCCTTCAAAGGAAGGCTTTCAAACACTTGAGAAAGGAGATATCATCAAAAGAAATGCAGTTGAAAAAAAGGCCAAAAAAATGGAAAATCGGGAGATATAGTTACAACAAGAAAGTGGTCTGGGCGGAAATGAGGTGCAGTGCAAAGGACCAAAAGAGGCCAAAAGTAACCTCACAGCTGTTGCGAAAGCAGGGGAAAAAACAAGGATGCAGGCACTACTTGAATGGGAAGAAATGAGGGACATGGCATGGACACTTAAAAATAAAAAGAAAAACATTAAAAAATCTTTGCCAGAGCAAAAGCCATCAAAAGGCATGGCATGCCATCCAGTGCAGGGACTTGCACCAAAGCTTGCCCAATTGGTCCCCATTGAAATCGCAAGATTCCGTTTGCCTTCCCGAAAGGAAATGAAGTTTCCTTTCGGGAAGGCAAACGGAATCTTGCGAGCCCTTCAAAGGAAGGCTTTCAAACACTTGAGAAAGGAGATATCATCAAAAGAAATGCAGTTGAAAAAAAGGCCAAACAAATGGAAAATCGGGATATATAGTTACAAAAAGAAACTGGTCTGGGTGGAAATGAGGTGCAGTGCAAAGGACCAAAAGAGGCCAAAAGTAACCTCACAGCCGTTGCAAAAGCAGGGGAAAAATCAAAGAAGTAGGCACTACTTGAATGGGAAGAAATAAGGGACAAGAAATTGAGACTAAAGAAAAAGAAAAAAAAAAAACAATTCGTGGCCAAAGCAAATGAGATCAAAATGCATGGCATGTCATCCAGTGCAGGGACATGCAGCACATACACCAAGGCTTGCCTAAATTGATCCTCCGCGAAGCCAGAAATACAAAAGAAGGACTTAGAACCACTCTGGAATAGAGATACCAGCAAAGGAAATGAAATTGAAGAAAAAAAAAAAAAAGAAATTGGGAAATTTTGTGATTTCAAGAAATTGGTCTGGGCAGAAATGAGGTGCAGTGCAAAGGACCAAAAGAGGCCAAAAGTAACCTCACAGCTGTTGCAAAAGCAGGGGAAAAATCAAAGAAGTAGGCACTACTTGGATGGGAAGAAATGAGGGACATGGCATTGATGCTTCATTTAAAAAAATTAAAAAGCAAAATTCGTGGCCAAAGCAAAAGAGATCAAAAGGCATGGCATGTCATCCAGTGCAGGGAAATGCAGCACATACACCAAGGCTTGCCTAAATTGATCCTCCGCGAAGCCAGAAATACAAAAGAAGGACTTAGAACCACTCTGGAATAGAGATACCAGCAAAGGAAATGAAATAGAAGAAAAAAAAAAAAAAGAAATTGGGAAATTTTGTGATTTCAAGAAAGTGGTCTGGGCAGAAATGAGGTGCAGTGCAAAGGACCAGAAGAGGCCAAAAGTAACCTCACAGCTGTTGCAAAAGCAGGGGAAAAATCAAAGAAGTAGGCACTACTTGGATGGGAAGAAATGAGGGACATGGCATTGATGCTTCATTTAAAAAAATTAAAAAGCAAAATTCGTGGCCAAAGCAAAAGAGATCAAAAGGCATGGCATGTCATCCAGTGCAGGGACATGCAGCACATACACCAAGGCTTGCCTAAATTGATCCTCCGCGAAGCCAGAAATACAAAAGAAGGACTTAGAACCACTCTGGAATAGAGATACCAGCAAAGGAAATGAAATTGAAGAAAAAAAAAAAAAAGAAATTGGGAAATTTTGTGACTTCAAGAAAGTGGTCTGGGCAGAAATGAGGTGCAGTGCAAAGGATCAAAAGAGGCCAAAAGTAACCTCACAGCTGTTGCAAAAGCAGGGGAAAAATCAAAGAAGTAGGCACTACTTGGATGGGAAGAAATGAGGGACATGGCATGGACACTTAAAAATAAAAAGAAAAACACTAAAAAATCTTTGCCAGAGCAAAAGCCATCAAAAGGCATGGCATGCCATCCAGTGCAGGGACTTGCACCAAAGCTTGCCCAATTGGTCCCCATTGAAATCGCAAGATTCCGTTTGCCTTCCCGAAAGGAAATGAAATTTCCTTTCGGGAAGGCAAACGGAATCTTGCGAGCCCTTCAAAGGAAGGCTTTCAAACACTTGAGAAAGGAGATATCATCAAAAGAAATGCAGTTGAAAAAAAGGCCAAAAAAATGGAAAATCGGGAGATATAGTTACAACAAGAAAGTGGTCTGGGCGGAAATGAGGTGCAGTGCAAAGGACCAAAAGAGGCCAAAAGTAACCTCACAGCCGTTGCAAAAGCAGGGGAAAAATCAAAGAAGTAGGCACTACTTGGATGGGAAGAAATGAGGGACATGGCATGGACACTTAAAAATAAAAAGAAAAACATTAAAAAATCTTTGCCAGAGAAAAAGCCATCAAAAGGCATGGCATGCCATCCAGTGCAGGGACTTGCACCAAAGCTTGCCCAATTGGTCCCCATTGAAATCGCAAGATTCCGTTTGCCTTCCCGAAAGGAAATGAAATTTCCTTTCGGGAAGGCAAACGGAATCTTGCGAGCCCTTCAAAGGAAGGCTTTCAAACACTTGAGAAAGGAGATATCTTCAAAAGAAATGCAGTTGAAAAAAAGGCCAAAAAAATGGAAAATCGGGAGATATAGTTACTACAAGGAGGTGGTCTGGGTGGAAATGAGGTGCAGTGCAAAGGACCAAAAGAGGCCAAAAGTAACCTCACAGCCGTTGCAAAAGCAGGGGAAAAATCAAAGAAGTAGGCACTACTTGAATGGGAAGAAATAAGGGACAAGAAATTGAGACTACAAAAAAAGAAAAAAAAAAAAAATTCGTGGCCAAAGCAAAAGAGATCAAAAGGCATGGCATGTCATCCAGTGCAGGGACATGCAGCACATACACCAAGGCTTGCCTAAATTGATCCTCCGCGAAGCCAGAAATACAAAAGAAGGACTTAGAACCACTCTGGAATAGAGATACCAGCAAAGGAAATGAAATTGAAGAAAAAAAAAAAAAGAAATTGGGAAATTTTGTGATTTCAAGAAAGTGGTCTGGGCAGAAATGAGGTGCAGTGCAAAGGACCAAAAGAGGCCAAAAGTAACCTCACAGCTGTTGCAAAAGCAGGGGAAAAATCAAAGAAGTAGGCACTACTTGGATGGGAAGAAATGAGGGACATGGAATTGATACTTCATTTAAAAAAATTAAAAAGCAAAATTCGTGGCCAAAGCAAAAGAGATCAAAAGGCATGGCATGTCATCCAGTGCAGGGACATGCAGCACATACACCAAGGCTTGCATAAATTGATCCTCCGCGAAGCCAGAAATACAAAAGAAGGACTTAGAACCATTCTGAAAAAGAGATACCAGCAAAGGAAATGAAATTGAAGAAAAAAAAAAAAGAAATTGGGAAATTTGGTGACTTCAAGGAAGTGGTCTGGGCAGAAATGAGGTGCAGTGCAAAGGACCAAAAGAGGCCAAAAGTAACCTCACAGCCGTTGCAAAAGCAGGGGAAAAATCAAAGAAGTAGGCACTACTTGAATGGGAAGAAATAAGGGACAAGAAATTGAGACTACAAAAAAAGAAAAAAAAAAAAAAAATTCGTGGCCAAAGCAAAAGAGATCAAAAGGCATGGCATGTCATCCAGTGCAGGGACATGCAGCACATACACCAAGGCTTGCTTAAATTGATCCTCCGCGAAGCCAGAAATACAAAAGAAGGACTTAGAACCATTCTGGAAAAGGGATATCAGCAAAGGAAATGAAATTGAAGAAAAAAAAAAAAAAGAAATTGGGAAATTTGGTGACTTCAAGAAAGTGGTCTGGGCAGAAATGAGGTGCAGTGCAAAGGACCAAAAGAGGCCAAAAGTAACCTCACAGCCGTTGCAAAAGCAGGGGAAAAATCAAAGAAGTAGGCACTACTTGAATGGGAAGAAATAAGAGACAAGAAATTGGGACTAAAAAAAAAAAAAAAAAAAAAAAAAATTCGTGGCCAAAGCAAAAGAGATCAAAAGGCATGGCATGTCATCCAGTGCATGGACATGCAGCACATACACCAAGGCTTGCCTAAATTGATCCTCCGCGAAGCCAGAAATACAAAAGAAGGACTTAGAACCACTCTGGAATAGAGATACCAGCAAAGGAAATGAAATTGAAGAAAAAAAAAAAAAAGAAATTGGGAAATTTTGTGACTTCAAGAAAGTGGTCTGGGCAGAAATGAGGTGCAGTGCAAAGGATCAAAAGAGGCCAAAAGTAACCTCACAGCCGTTGCAAAAGCAGGGGAAAAATCAAAGAAGTAGGCACTACTTGGATGGGAAGAAATGAGGGACATGGCATGGACACTTAAAAATAAAAAGAAAAACATTAAAAAATCTTTGCCAGAGCAAAAGCCATCAAAAGGCATGGCATGCCATCCAGTGCAGGGACTTGCACCAAAGCTTGCCCAATTGGTCCCCATTGAAATCGCAAGATTCCGTTTGCCTTCCCGAAAGGAAATGAAATTTCCTTTCGGGAAGGCAAACGGAATCTTGCGAGCCCTTCAAAGGAAGGCTTTCAAACACTTGAGAAAGGAGATATCTTCAAAAGAAATGCAGTTGAAAAAAAGGCCAAACAAATGGAAAATCGGGAGATATAGTTACTACAAGGAGGTGGTCTGGGTGGAAATGAGGTGCAGTGCAAAGGACCAAAAGAGGCCAAAAGTAACCTCACAGCCGTTGCAAAAGCAGGGGAAAAATCAAAGAAGTAGGCACTACTTGAATGGGAAGAAATAAGGGACAAGAAATTGAGACTACAAAAAAAGAAAAAAAAAAAACAATTCGTGGCCAAAGCAAAAGAGATCAAAAGGCATGGCATGTCATCCAGTGCAGGGACATGCAGCACATACACCAAGGCTTGCCTAAATTGATCCTCCGCGAAGCCAGAAATACAAAAGAAGGACTTAGAACCACTCTGGAATAGAGATACCAGCAAAGGAAATGAAATTGAAGAAAAAAAAAAAAAGAAATTGGGAAATTTTGTGATTTCAAGAAAGTGGTCTGGGCAGAAAGGAGGTGCAGTGCAAAGGACCAAAAGAGGCCAAAAGTAACCTCACAGCCGTTGCAAAAGCAGGGGAAAAATCAAAGAAGTAGGCACTACTTGGATGGGAAGAAATGAGGGACATGGCATTGATACTTCATTTAAAAAAATTAAAAAGCAAAATTCGTGGCCAAAGCAAAAGAGATCAAAAGGCATGGCATGTCATCCAGTGCAGGGACATGCAGCACATACACCAAGGCTTGCATAAATTGATCCTCCGCGAAGCCAGAAATACAAAAGAAGGACTTAGAACCATTCTGAAAAAGAGATACCAGCAAAGGAAATGAAATTGAAGAAAAAAAAAAAAGAAATTGGGAAATTTTGTGACTTCAAGGAAGTGGTCTGGGCAGAAATGAGGTGCAGTGCAAAGGAACAAAAGAGGCCAAAAGTAACCTCACAGCCGTTGCAAAAGCAGGGGAAAAATCAAAGAAGTAGGCACTACTTGAATGGGAAGAAATAAGGGACAAGAAATTGAGACTACAAAAAAAGAAAAAAAAAAAAAAAATTCGTGGCCAAAGCAAAAGAGATCAAAAGGCATGGCATGTCATCCAGTGCAGGGACATGCAGCACATACACCAAGGCTTGCTTAAATTGATCCTCCGCGAAGCCAGAAATACAAAAGAAAGACTTAGAACCATTCTGGAAAAGGGATATCAGCAAAGGAAATGAAATTGAAGAAAAAAAAAAAAAAGAAATTGGGAAATTTGGTGACTTCAAGGAAGTGGTCTGGGCAGAAATGAGGTGCAGTGCAAAGGACCAAAAGAGGCCAAAAGTAACCTCACAGCCGTTGCAAAAGCAGGGGAAAAATCAAAGAAGTAGGCACTACTTGAATGGGAAGAAATAAGGGACAAGAAATTGAGACTACAAAAAAAGAAAAAAAAAAAAAAAAATTCGTGGCCAAAGCAAAAGAGATCAAAAGGCATGGCATGTCATCCAGTGCATGGACATGCAGCACATACACCAAGGCTTGCCTAAATTGATCCTCCTTGAAGCCAGAAATACAAAAGAAGGACCTACAAACACTCTGGAATAGAGGTACCAGCAAACGAAATGAAATTGAAAATAAAAAAGAAAACAAATTGGGAAATTTTGTGACTTCAAGGAAGTGGTCTGGGCAGAAATGAGGTGCAGTGCAAAGGACCAAAAGAGGCCAAAAGTAACCTCACAGCTGTTGCAAAAGCAGGGGAAAAACCAAGGATGCAGGCACTACTTGGATGGAAAGAAATGAGGGACATGGCATGGACACTTAAAAATAAAAAGAAAAACATTAAAAAATCTTTGCCAGAGCAAAAGCCATCAAAAGGCATGGCATGCCATCCAGTGCAGGGACTTGCACCAAAGCTTGCCCAATTGGTCCCCATTGAAATCGCAAGATTCCGTTTGCCTTCCCGAAAGGAAATGAAATTTCCTTTCGGGAAGGCAAACGGAATCTTGTGAGCCCTTCAAAGGAAGGCTTTCAAACACTTGAGAAAGGAGATATCATCAAAAGAAATGCAGTTGAAAAAAAGGCCAAAAAAATGGAAAATCGGGAGATATAGTTACTACAAGAAGGTGGTCTGGGTGGAAATGAGGTGAAGTGCAAAGGACCAAAAGAGGCCAAAAGTAACCTCACAGCCGTTGCAAAAGCAGGGGAAAAATCAAAGAAGTAGGCACTACTTGAATGGGAAGAAATAAGAGACAAGAAATTGGGACTAAAAAAAAAAAAAAAAAAAAAAAAAATTCGTGGCCAAAGCAAAAGAGATCAAAAGGCATGGCATGTCATCCAGTGCAGGGACATGCAGCACATACACCAAGGCTTGCCTAAATGGATCCTCCGCGAAGCCAGAAATACAAAAGAAGGACTTAGAACCACTCTGGAATAGAGATACCAGCAAAGGAAATGAAATTGAAGAAAAAAAAAAAAAAGAAATTGGGAAATTTTGTGACTTCAAGAAAGTGGTCTGGGCAGAAATGAGGTGCAGTGCAAAGGATCAAAAGAGGCCAAAAGTAACCTCACAGCCGTTGCAAAAGCAGGGGAAAAATCAAAGAAGTAGGCACTACTTGGATGGGAAGAAATGAGGGACATGGCATGGACACTTAAAAATAAAAAGAAAAACATTAAAAAATCTTTGCCAGAGCAAAAGCCATCAAAAGGCATGGCATGCCATCCAGTGCAGGGACTTGCACCAAAGCTTGCCCAATTGGTCCCCATTGAAATCGCAAGATTCCGTTTGCCTTCCCGAAAGGAAATGAAATTTCCTTTCGGGAAGGCAAACGGAATCTTGCGAGCCCTTCAAAGGAAGGCTTTCAAACACTTGAGAAAGGAGATATCTTCAAAAGAAATGCAGTTGAAAAAAAGGCCAAAAAAATGGAAAATCGGGAGATATAGTTACTACAAGGAGGTGGTCTGGGTGGAAATGAGGTGCAGTGCAAAGGACCAAAAGAGGCCAAAAGTAACCTCACAGCCGTTGCAAAAGCAGGGGAAAAATCAAAGAAGTAGGCACTACTTGAATGGGAAGAAATAAGGGACAAGAAATTGAGACTACAAAAAAAGAAAAAAAAAAAAAATTCGTGGCCAAAGCAAAAGAGATCAAAAGGCATGGCATGTCATCCAGTGCAGGGACATGCAGCACATACACCAAGGCTTGCCTAAATTGATCCTCCGCGAAGCCAGAAATACAAAAGAAGGACTTAGAACCACTCTGGAATAGAGATACCAGCAAAGGAAATGAAATTGAAGAAAAAAAAAAAAAGAAATTGGGAAATTTTGTGATTTCAAGAAAGAGGTCTGGGCAGAAATGAGGTGCAGTGCAAAGGACCAAAAGAGGCCAAAAGTAACCTCACAGCTGTTGCAAAAGCAGGGGAAAAATCAAAGAAGTAGGCACTACTTGGATGGGAAGAAATGAGGGACATGGCATTGATACTTCATTTAAAAAAATTAAAAAGCAAAATTCGTGGCCAAAGCAAAAGAGATCAAAAGGCATGGCATGTCATCCAGTGCAGGGACATGCAGCACATACACCAAGGCTTGCCTAAATTGATCCTCCGCGAAGCCAGAAATACAAAAGAAGGACTTAGAACCATTCTGAAAAAGAGATACCAGCAAAGGAAATGTAATTGAAGAAAAAAAAAAAAGAAATTGGGAAATTTTGTGACTTCAAGGAAGTGGTCTGGGCAGAAATGAGGTGCAGTGCAAAGGACCAAAAGAGGCCAAAAGTAACCTCACAGCCGTTGCAAAAGCAGGGGAAAAATCAAAGAAGTAGGCACTACTTGAATGGGAAGAAATAAGGGACAAGAAATTGAGACTACAAAAAAAGAAAAAAAAAAAAAAATTCGTGGCCAAAGCAAAAGAGATCAAAAGGCATGGCATGTCATCCAGTGCAGGGACATGCAGCACATACACCAAGGCTTGCTTAAATTGATCCTCCGCGAAGCCAGAAATACAAAAGAAGGACTTAGAACCATTCTGGAAAAGGGATATCAGCAAAGGAAATGAAATTGAAGAAAAAAAAAAAAAAGAAATTGGGAAATTTTGTGACTTCAAGGAAGTGGTCTGGGCAGAACTGAGGTGCAGTGCAAAGGACCAAAAGAGGCCAAAAGTAACCTCACAGCCGTTGCAAAAGCAGGGGAAAAATCAAAGAAGTAGGCACTACTTGAATGGGAAGAAATAAGGGACAAGAAATTGAGACTACAAAAAAAGAAAAAAAAAAAAAAATTCGTGGCCAAAGCAAAAGAGATCAAAAGGCATGGCATGTCATCCAGTGCATGGACATGCAGCACATACACCAAGGCTTGCCTAAATTGATCCTCCTTGAAGCCAGAAATACAAAAGAAGGACCTACAAACACTCTGGAATAGAGGTACCAGCAAACGAAATGAAATTGAAAATAAAAAACAAAACAAATTGGGAAATTTTGTGACTTCAAGGAAGTGGTCTGGGCAGAAATGAGGTGCAGTGCAAAGGACCAAAAGAGGCCAAAAGTAACCTCACAGCCGTTGCAAAAGCAGGGGAAAAACCAAGGATGCAGGCACTACTTGGATGGGAAGAAATGAGGGACATGGCATGGACACTTAAAAATAAAAAGAAAAACATTAAAAAATCTTTGCCAGAGCAAAAGCCATCAAAAGGCATGGCATGCCATCCAGTGCAGGGACTTGCACCAAAGCTTGCCCAATTGGTCCCCATTGAAATCGCAAGATTCCGTTTGCCTTCCCGAAAGGAAATGAAATTTCCTTTCGGGAAGGCAAACGGAATCTTGTGAGCCCTTCAAAGGAAGGCTTTCAAACACTTGAGAAAGGAGATATCATCAAAAGAAATGCAGTTGAAAAAAAGGCCAAACAAATGGAAAATCAGGAGATATAGTTACAACAAGAAAGTGGTCTGGGCGGAAATGAGGTGCAGTGCAAAGGGCCAAAAGAGGCCAAAAGTAACCTCACAGCTGTTGCAAAAGCAGGGGAAAAATCAAAGAAGTAGGCACTACTTGAATGGGAAGAAATAAGGGACAAGAAATTGAGACTAAAGAAAAAGAAAAAAAAAAAAACAATTCGTGGCCAAAGCAAAAGAGATCAAAAGGCATGGCATGTCATCCAGTGCAGGGACATGCGGCACATACACCAAGGCTTGCTTAAATTGATCTTCCTTGAAGCCAGAAATACAAAAGAAGGGCTTAGAACCATTCTGGAATAGAGATACCAGCAAAGGACATGAAATTGAAAATAAAAAACAAAACAAATTGGGAAATTTTGTGATTTCAAGGAAGTGGTCTGGGCAGAAATGAGGTGCAGTGCAAAGGACCAAAAGAGGCCAAAAGTAACCTCACAGCTGTTGCGAAAGCAGGGGAAAAAACAAGGATGCAGGCACTACTTGAATGGGAAGAAATGAGGGACATGGCATGGACACTTAAAAATAAAAAGAAAAACATTAAAAAATCTTTGCCAGAGCAAAAGCCATCAAAAGGCATGGCATGCCATCCAGTGCAGGGACTTGCACCAAAGCTTGCCCAATTGGTCCCCATTGAAATCGCAAGATTCCGTTTGCCTTCCCGAAAGGAAATGAAGTTTCCTTTCGGGAAGGCAAACGGAATCTTGCGAGCCCTTCAAAGGAAGGCTTTCAAACACTTGAGAAAGGAGATATCATCAAAAGAAATGCAGTTGAAAAAAAGGCCAAACAAATGGAAAATCGGGATATATAGTTACAAAAAGAAACTGGTCTGGGTGGAAATGAGGTGCAGTGCAAAGGACCAAAAGAGGCCAAAAGTAACCTCACAGCCGTTGCAAAAGCAGGGGAAAAATCAAAGAAGTAGGCACTACTTGAATGGGAAGAAATAAGGGACAAGAAATTGAGACTAAAGAAAAAGAAAAAAAAAAAACAATTCGTGGCCAAAGCAAAAGAGATCAAAATGCATGGCATGTCATCCAGTGCAGGGACATGCAGCACATACACCAAGGCTTGCCTAAATTGATCCTCCGCGAAGCCAGAAATACAAAAGAAGGACTTAGAACCACTCTGGAATAGAGATACCAGCAAAGGAAATGAAATTGAAGAAAAAAAAAAAAAAGAAATTGGGAAATTTTGTGATTTCAAGAAATTGGTCTGGGCAGAAATGAGGTGCAGTGCAAAGGACCAAAAGAGGCCAAAAGTAACCTCACAGCTGTTGCAAAAGCAGGGGAAAAATCAAAGAAGTAGGCACTACTTGGATGGGAAGAAATGAGGGACATGGCATTGATGCTTCATTTAAAAAAATTAAAAAGCAAAATTCGTGGCCAAAGCAAAAGAGATCAAAAGGCATGGCATGTCATCCAGTGCAGGGAAATGCAGCACATACACCAAGGCTTGCCTAAATTGATCCTCCGCGAAGCCAGAAATACAAAAGAAGGACTTAGAACCACTCTGGAATAGAGATACCAGCAAAGGAAATGAAATTGAAGAAAAAAAAAAAAAAGAAATTGGGAAATTTTGTGATTTCAAGAAAGTGGTCTGGGCAGAAATGAGGTGCAGTGCAAAGGACCAGAAGAGGCCAAAAGTAACCTCACAGCTGTTGCAAAAGCAGGGGAAAAATCAAAGAAGTAGGCACTACTTGGATGGGAAGAAATGAGGGACATGGCATTGATGCTTCATTTAAAAAAATTAAAAAGCAAAATTCGTGGCCAAAGCAAAAGAGATCAAAAGGCATGGCATGTCATCCAGTGCAGGGACATGCAGCACATACACCAAGGCTTGCCTAAATTGATCCTCCTCGAAGCCAGAAATACAAAAGAAGGACTTAGAACCACTCTGGAAGAGAGATACCAGCAAAGGAAATGAAATTGAAGAAAAAAAAAAAAAAGAAATTGGGAAATTTTGTGACTTCAAGAAAGTGGTCTGGGCAGAAATGAGGTGCAGTGCAAAGGATCAAAAGAGGCCAAAAGTAACCTCACAGCCGTTGCAAAAGCAGGGGAAAAATCAAAGAAGTAGGCACTACTTGGATGGGAAGAAATGAGGGACATGGCATGGACACTTAAAAATAAAAAGAAAAACATTAAAAAATCTTTGCCAGAGAAAAAGCCATCAAAAGGCATGGCATGCCATCCAGTGCAGGGACTTGCACCAAAGCTTGCCCAATTGGTCCCCATTGAAATCGCAAGATTCCGTTTGCCTTCCCGAAAGGAAATGAAATTTCCTTTCGGGAAGGCAAACGGAATCTTGCGAGCCCTTCAAAGGAAGGCTTTCAAACACTTGAGAAAGGAGATATCTTCAAAAGAAATGCAGTTGAAAAAAAGGCCAAACAAATGGAAAATCGGGAGATATAGTTACTACAAGGAGGTGGTCTGGGTGGAAATGAGGTGCAGTGCAAAGGACCAAAAGAGGCCAAAAGTAACCTCACAGCCGTTGCAAAAGCAGGGGAAAAATCAAAGAAGTAGGCACTACTTGAATGGGAAGAAATAAGGGACAAGAAATTGAGACTACAAAAAAAGAAAAAAAAAAAAAATTCGTGGCCAAAGCAAAAGAGATCAAAAGGCATGGCATGTCATCCAGTGCAGGGACATGCAGCACATACACCAAGGCTTGCCTAAATTGATCCTCCGCGAAGCCAGAAATACAAAAGAAGGACTTAGAACCACTCTGGAATAGAGATACCAGCAAAGGAAATGAAATTGAAGAAAAAAAAAAAAAGAAATTGGGAAATTTTGTGATTTCAAGAAAGTGGTCTGGGCAGAAATGAGGTGCAGTGCAAAGGACCAAAAGAGGCCAAAAGTAACCTCACAGCTGTTGCAAAAGCAGGGGAAAAATCAAAGAAGTAGGCACTACTTGGATGGGAAGAAATGAGGGACATGGCATTGATACTTCATTTAAAAAAATTAAAAAGCAAAATTCGTGGCCAAAGCAAAAGAGATCAAAAGGCATGGCATGTCATCCAGTGCAGGGACATGCAGCACATACACCAAGGCTTGCATAAATTGATCCTCCGCGAAGCCAGAAATACAAAAGAAGGACTTAGAACCATTCTGAAAAAGAGATACCAGCAAAGGAAATGAAATTGAAGAAAAAAAAAAAAGAAATTGGGAAATTTGGTGACTTCAAGGAAGTGGTCTGGGCAGAAATGAGGTGCAGTGCAAAGGACCAAAAGAGGCCAAAAGTAACCTCACAGCCGTTGCAAAAGCAGGGGAAAAATCAAAGAAGTAGGCACTACTTGAATGGGAAGAAATAAGGGACAAGAAATTGAGACTACAAAAAAAGAAAAAAAAAAAAAAAATTCGTGGCCAAAGCAAAAGAGATCAAAAGGCATGGCATGTCATCCAGTGCAGGGACATGCAGCACATACACCAAGGCTTGCTTAAATTGATCCTCCGCGAAGCCAGAAATACAAAAGAAGGACTTAGAACCATTCTGGAAAAGGGATATCAGCAAAGGAAATGAAATTGAAGAAAAAAAAAAAAAAGAAATTGGGAAATTTGGTGACTTCAAGAAAGTGGTCTGGGCAGAAATGAGGTGCAGTGCAAAGGACCAAAAGAGGCCAAAAGTAACCTCACAGCCGTTGCAAAAGCAGGGGAAAAATCAAAGAAGTAGGCACTACTTGAATGGGAAGAAATAAGGGACAAGAAATTGAGACTACAAAAAAAGAAAAAAAAAAAAAAAAATTCGTGGCCAAAGCAAAAGAGATCAAAAGGCATGGCATGTCATCCAGTGCATGGACATGCAGCACATACACCAAGGCTTGCCTAAATTGATCCTCCTTGAAGCCAGAAATACAAAAGAAGGACCTACAAACACTCTGGAATAGAGGTACCAGCAAACGAAATGAAATTGAAAATAAAAAAGAAAACAAATTGGGAAATTTTGTGACTTCAAGGAAGTGGTCTGGGCAGAAATGAGGTGCAGTGCAAAGGACCAAAAGAGGCCAAAAGTAACCTCACAGCTGTTGCAAAAGCAGGGGAAAAACCAAGGATGCAGGCACTACTTGGATGGAAAGAAATGAGGGACATGGCATGGACACTTAAAAATAAAAAGAAAAACATTAAAAAATCTTTGCCAGAGCAAAAGCCATCAAAAGGCATTCCATGCCATCCAGTGCAGGGACTTGCACCAAAGCTTGCCCAATTGGTCCCCATTGAAATCGCAAGATTCCGTTTGCCTTCCCGAAAGGAAATGAAATTTCCTTTCGGGAAGGCAAACGGAATCTTGTGAGCCCTTCAAAGGAAGGCTTTCAAACACTTGAGAAAGGAGATATCATCAAAAGAAATGCAGTTGAAAAAAAGGCCAAAAAAATGGAAAATCGGGAGATATAGTTACTACAAGAAGGTGGTCTGGGCAGAAATGAGGTGAAGTGCAAAGGACCAAAAGAGGCCAAAAGTAACCTCACAGCCGTTGCAAAAGCAGGGGAAAAATCAAAGAAGTAGGCACTACTTGAATGGGAAGAAATAAGAGACAAGAAATTGGGACTAAAAAAAAAAAAAAAAAAAAAAAAAAATTCGTGGCCAAAGCAAAAGAGATCAAAAGGCATGGCATGTCATCCAGTGCAGGGACATGCAGCACATACACCAAGGCTTGCCTAAATGGATCCTCCGCGAAGCCAGAAATACAAAAGAAGGACTTAGAACCACTCTGGAATAGAGATACCAGCAAAGGAAATGAAATTGAAGAAAAAAAAAAAAAAGAAATTGGGAAATTTTGTGACTTCAAGAAAGTGGTCTGGGCAGAAATGAGGTGCAGTGCAAAGGATCAAAAGAGGCCAAAAGTAACCTCACAGCCGTTGCAAAAGCAGGGGAAAAATCAAAGAAGTAGGCACTACTTGGATGGGAAGAAATGAGGGACATGGCATGGACACTTAAAAATAAAAAGAAAAACATTAAAAAATCTTTGCCAGAGCAAAAGCCATCAAAAGGCATGGCATGCCATCCAGTGCAGGGACTTGCACCAAAGCTTGCCCAATTGGTCCCCATTGAAATCGCAAGATTCCGTTTGCCTTCCCGAAAGGAAATGAAATTTCCTTTCGGGAAGGCAAACGGAATCTTGCGAGCCCTTCAAAGGAAGGCTTTCAAACACTTGAGAAAGGAGATATCTTCAAAAGAAATGCAGTTGAAAAAAAGGCCAAAAAAATGGAAAATCGGGAGATATAGTTACTACAAGGAGGTGGTCTGGGTGGAAATGAGGTGCAGTGCAAAGGACCAAAAGAGGCCAAAAGTAACCTCACAGCCGTTGCAAAAGCAGGGGAAAAATCAAAGAAGTAGGCACTACTTGAATGGGAAGAAATAAGGGACAAGAAATTGAGACTACAAAAAAAGAAAAAAAAAAAAAATTCGTGGCCAAAGCAAAAGAGATCAAAAGGCATGGCATGTCATCCAGTGCAGGGACATGCAGCACATACACCAAGGCTTGCCTAAATTGATCCTCCGCGAAGCCAGAAATACAAAAGAAGGACTTAGAACCACTCTGGAATAGAGATACCAGCAAAGGAAATGAAATTGAAGAAAAAAAAAAAAAGAAATTGGGAAATTTTGTGATTTCAAGAAAGAGGTCTGGGCAGAAATGAGGTGCAGTGCAAAGGAACAAAAGAGGCCAAAAGTAACCTCACAGCTGTTGCAAAAGCAGGGGAAAAATCAAAGAAGTAGGCACTACTTGGATGGGAAGAAATGAGGGACATGGCATTGATACTTCATTTAAAAAAATTAAAAAGCAAAATTCGTGGCCAAAGCAAAAGAGATCAAAAGGCATGGCATGTCATCCAGTGCAGGGACATGCAGCACATACACCAAGGCTTGCATAAATTGATCCTCCGCGAAGCCAGAAATACAAAAGAAGGACTTAGAACCATTCTGAAAAAGAGATACCAGCAAAGGAAATGTAATTGAAGAAAAAAAAAAAAGAAATTGGGAAATTTTGTGACTTCAAGGAAGTGGTCTGGGCAGAAATGAGGTGCAGTGCAAAGGACCAAAAGAGGCCAAAAGTAACCTCACAGCCGTTGCAAAAGCAGGGGAAAAATCAAAGAAGTAGGCACTACTTGAATGGGAAGAAATAAGGGACAAGAAATTGAGACTACAAAAAAAGAAAAAAAAAAAAAAATTCGTGGCCAAAGCAAAAGAGATCAAAAGGCATGGCATGTCATCCAGTGCAGGGACATGCAGCACATACACCAAGGCTTGCTTAAATTGATCCTCCGCGAAGCCAGAAATACAAAAGAAGGACTTAGAACCATTCTGGAAAAGGGATATCAGCAAAGGAAATGAAATTGAAGAAAAAAAAAAAAAAGAAATTGGGAAATTTTGTGACTTCAAGGAAGTGGTCTGGGCAGAACTGAGGTGCAGTGCAAAGGACCAAAAGAGGCCAAAAGTAATCTCACAGCTGTTGCAAAAGCAGGGGAAAAATCAAAGAAGTAGGCACTACTTGAATGGGAAGAAATAAGGGACAAGAAATTGAGACTACAAAAAAAGAAAAAAAAAAAAAAATTCGTGGCCAAAGCAAAAGAGATCAAAAGGCATGGCATGTCATCCAGTGCATGGACATGCAGCACATACACCAAGGCTTGCCTAAATTGATCCTCCTTGAAGCCAGAAATACAAAAGAAGGACCTACAAACACTCTGGAATAGAGGTACCAGCAAACGAAATGAAATTGAAAATAAAAAACAAAACAAATTGGGAAATTTTGTGACTTCAAGGAAGTGGTCTGGGCAGAAATGAGGTGCAGTGCAAAGGACCAAAAGAGGCCAAAAGTAACCTCACAGCCGTTGCAAAAGCAGGGGAAAAACCAAGGATGCAGGCACTACTTGGATGGGAAGAAATGAGGGACATGGCATGGACACTTAAAAATAAAAAGAAAAACATTAAAAAATCTTTGCCAGAGCAAAAGCCATCAAAAGGCATGGCATGCCATCCAGTGCAGGGACTTGCACCAAAGCTTGCCCAATTGGTCCCCATTGAAATCGCAAGATTCCATTTGCCTTCCCGAAAGGAAATGAAATTTCCTTTCGGGAAGGCAAACGGAATCTTGTGAGCCCTTCAAAGGAAGGCTTTCAAACACTTGAGAAAGGAGATATCATCAAAAGAAATGCAGTTGAAAAAAAGGCCAAACAAATGGAAAATCAGGAGATATAGTTACAACAAGAAAGTGGTCTGGGCGGAAATGAGGTGCAGTGCAAAGGGCCAAAAGAGGCCAAAAGTAACCTCACAGCTGTTGCAAAAGCAGGGGAAAAATCAAAGAAGTAGGCACTACTTGAATGGGAAGAAATAAGGGACAAGAAATTGAGACTAAAGAAAAAGAAAAAAAAAAAAACAATTCGTGGCCAAAGCAAAAGAGATCAAAAGGCATGGCATGTCATCCAGTGCAGGGACATGCGGCACATACACCAAGGCTTGCTTAAATTGATCTTCCTTGAAGCCAGAAATACAAAAGAAGGGCTTAGAACCATTCTGGAATAGAGATACCAGCAAAGGACATGAAATTGAAAATAAAAAACAAAAGAAATTGGGAAATTTTGTGATTTCAAGGAAGTGGTCTGGGCAGAAATGAGGTGCAGTGCAAAGGACCAAAAGAGGCCAAAAGTAACCTCACAGCTGTTGCGAAAGCAGGGGAAAAAAAAAGGATGCAGGCACTACTTGAATGGGAAGAAATGAGGGACATGGCATGGACACTTAAAAATAAAAAGAAAAACATTAAAAAATCTTTGCCAGAGCAAAAGCCATCAAAAGGCATGGCATGCCATCCAGTGCAGGGACTTGCACCAAAGCTTGCCCAATTGGTCCCCATTGAAATCGCAAGATTCCGTTTGCCTTCCCGAAAGGAAATGAAGTTTCCTTTCGGGAAGGCAAACGGAATCTTGCGAGCCCTTCAAAGGAAGGCTTTCAAACACTTGAGAAAGGAGATATCATCAAAAGAAATGCAGTTGAAAAAAAGGCCAAACAAATGGAAAATCGGGAGATATAGTTACTACAAGAAAGGGGTCTGGGCAGAAATGAGGTGCAGTGCAAAGGACCAAAAGAGGCCAAAAGTAACCTCACAGCCGTTGCAAAAGCAGGGGAAAAATCAAAGAAGTAGGCACTACTTGAATGGGAAGAAATAAGGGACAAGAAATTGAGACTAAAGAAAAAGAAAAAAAAAAAACAATTCGTGGCCAAAGCAAAAGAGATCAAAAGGCATGGCATGTCATCCAGTGCAGGGACATGCAGCACATACACCAAGGCTTGCCTAAATTGATCCTCCGCGAAGCCAGAAATACAAAAGAAGGACTTAGAACCACTCTGGAATAGAGATACCAGCAAAGGAAATGAAATTGAAGAAAAAAAAAAAAAAGAAATTGGGAAATTTTGTGATTTCAAGAAAGTGGTCTGGGCAGAAATGAGGTGCAGTGCAAAGGACCAAAAGAGGCCAAAAGTAACCTCACAGCTGTTGCAAAAGCAGGGGAAAAATCAAAGAAGTAGGCACTACTTGGATGGGAAGAAATGAGGGACATGGCATTGATGCTTCATTTAAAAAAATTAAAAAGCAAAATTCGTGGCCAAAGCAAAAGAGATCAAAAGGCATGGCATGTCATCCAGTGCAGGGAAATGCAGCACATACACCAAGGCTTGCCTAAATTGATCCTCCGCGAAGCCAGAAATACAAAAGAAGGACTTAGAACCACTCTGGAATAGAGATACCAGCAAAGGAAATGAAATTGAAGAAAAAAAAAAAAAAGAAATTGGGAAATTTTGTGATTTCAAGAAAGTGGTCTGGGCAGAAATGAGGTGCAGTGCAAAGGACCAGAAGAGGCCAAAAGTAACCTCACAGCTGTTGCAAAAGCAGGGGAAAAATCAAAGAAGTAGGCACTACTTGGATGGGAAGAAATGAGGGACATGGCATTGATGCTTCATTTAAAAAAATTAAAAAGCAAAATTCGTGGCCAAAGCAAAAGAGATCAAAAGGCATGGCATGTCATCCAGTGCAGGGACATGCAGCACATACACCAAGGCTTGCCTAAATTGATCCTCCGCGAAGCCAGAAATACAAAAGAAGGACTTAGAACCACTCTGGAATAGAGATACCAGCAAAGGAAATGAAATTGAAGAAAAAAAAAAAAAAGAAATTGGGAAATTTTGTGACTTCAAGAAAGTGGTCTGGGCAGAAATGAGGTGCAGTGCAAAGGATCAAAAGAGGCCAAAAGTAACCTCACAGCTGTTGCAAAAGCAGGGGAAAAATCAAAGAAGTAGGCACTACTTGGATGGGAAGAAATGAGGGACATGGCATGGACACTTAAAAATAAAAAGAAAAACACTAAAAAATCTTTGCCAGAGCAAAAGCCATCAAAAGGCATGGCATGCCATCCAGTGCAGGGACTTGCACCAAAGCTTGCCCAATTGGTCCCCATTGAAATCGCAAGATTCCGTTTGCCTTCCCGAAAGGAAATGAAATTTCCTTTCGGGAAGGCAAACGGAATCTTGCGAGCCCTTCAAAGGAAGGCTTTCAAACACTTGAGAAAGGAGATATCATCAAAAGAAATGCAGTTGAAAAAAAGGCCAAAAAAATGGAAAATCGGGAGATATAGTTACAACAAGAAAGTGGTCTGGGCGGAAATGAGGTGCAGTGCAAAGGACCAAAAGAGGCCAAAAGTAACCTCACAGCCGTTGCAAAAGCAGGGGAAAAATCAAAGAAGTAGGCACTACTTGAATGGGAAGAAATAAGGGACAAGAAATTGAGACTACAAAAAAAGAAAAAAAAAAAACAATTCGTGGCCAAAGCAAAAGAGATCAAAAGGCATGGCATGTCATCCAGTGCAGGGACATGCAGCACATACACCAAGGCTTGCCTAAATTGATCCTCCTCGAAGCCAGAAATACAAAAGAAGGACTTAGAACCACTCTGGAAGAGAGATACCAGCAAAGGAAATGAAATTGAAGAAAAAAAAAAAAAAGAAATTGGGAAATTTTGTGACTTCAAGAAAGTGGTCTGGGCAGAAATGAGGTGCAGTGCAAAGGATCAAAAGAGGCCAAAAGTAACCTCACAGCCGTTGCAAAAGCAGGGGAAAAATCAAAGAAGTAGGCACTACTTGGATGGGAAGAAATGAGGGACATGGCATGGACACTTAAAAATAAAAAGAAAAACATTAAAAAATCTTTGCCAGAGCAAAAGCCATCAAAAGGCATGGCATGCCATCCAGTGCAGGGACTTGCACCAAAGCTTGCCCAATTGGTCCCCATTGAAATCGCAAGATTCCGTTTGCCTTCCCGAAAGGAAATGAAATTTCCTTTCGGGAAGGCAAACGGAATCTTGCGAGCCCTTCAAAGGAAGGCTTTCAAACACTTGAGAAAGGAGATATCTTCAAAAGAAATGCAGTTGAAAAAAAGGCCAAAAAAATGGAAAATCGGGAGATATAGTTACTACAAGGAGGTGGTCTGGGTGGAAATGAGGTGCAGTGCAAAGGACCAAAAGAGGCCAAAAGTAACCTCACAGCCGTTGCAAAAGCAGGGGAAAAATCAAAGAAGTAGGCACTACTTGAATGGGAAGAAATAAGGGACAAGAAATTGAGACTACAAAAAAAGAAAAAAAAAAAAAATTCGTGGCCAAAGCAAAAGAGATCAAAAGGCATGGCATGTCATCCAGTGCAGGGACATGCAGCACATACACCAAGGCTTGCCTAAATTGATCCTCCGCGAAGCCAGAAATACAAAAGAAGGACTTAGAACCACTCTGGAATAGAGATACCAGCAAAGGAAATGAAATTGAAGAAAAAAAAAAAAAGAAATTGGGAAATTTTGTGATTTCAAGAAAGAGGTCTGGGCAGAAATGAGGTGCAGTGCAAAGGAACAAAAGAGGCCAAAAGTAACCTCACAGCTGTTGCAAAAGCAGGGGAAAAATCAAAGAAGTAGGCACTACTTGGATGGGAAGAAATGAGGGACATGGCATTGATACTTCATTTAAAAAAATTAAAAAGCAAAATTCGTGGCCAAAGCAAAAGAGATCAAAAGGCATGGCATGTCATCCAGTGCAGGGACATGCAGCACATACACCAAGGCTTGCATAAATTGATCCTCCGCGAAGCCAGAAATACAAAAGAAGGACTTAGAACCATTCTGAAAAAGAGATACCAGCAAAGGAAATGTAATTGAAGAAAAAAAAAAAAGAAATTGGGAAATTTTGTGACTTCAAGGAAGTGGTCTGGGCAGAAATGAGGTGCAGTGCAAAGGACCAAAAGAGGCCAAAAGTAACCTCACAGCCGTTGCAAAAGCAGGGGAAAAATCAAAGAAGTAGGCACTACTTGAATGGGAAGAAATAAGGGACAAGAAATTGAGACTACAAAAAAAAAAAAAAAAAAAAATTCGTGGCCAAAGCAAAAGAGATCAAAAGGCATGGCATGTCATCCAGTGCAGGGACATGCAGCACATACACCAAGGCTTGCTTAAATTGATCCTCCGCGAAGCCAGAAATACAAAAGAAGGACTTAGAACCATTCTGGAAAAGGGATATCAGCAAAGGAAATGAAATTGAAGAAAAAAAAAAAAAAGAAATTGGGAAATTTGGTGACTTCAAGGAAGTGGTCTGGGCAGAAATGAGGTGCAGTGCAAAGGACCAAAAGAGGCCAAAAGTAACCTCACAGCCGTTGCAAAAGCAGGGGAAAAATCAAAGAAGTAGGCACTACTTGAATGGGAAGAAATAAGGGACAAGAAATTGAGACTACAAAAAAAGAAAAAAAAAAAAAAAAATTCGTGGCCAAAGCAAAAGAGATCAAAAGGCATGGCATGTCATCCAGTGCATGGACATGCAGCACATACACCAAGGCTTGCCTAAATTGATCCTCCTTGAAGCCAGAAATACAAAAGAAGGACCTACAAACACTCTGGAATAGAGGTACCAGCAAACGAAATGAAATTGAAAATAAAAAAGAAAACAAATTGGGAAATTTTGTGACTTCAAGAAAGTGGTCTGGGCAGAAATGAGGTGCAGTGCAAAGGATCAAAAGAGGCCAAAAGTAACCTCACAGCCGTTGCAAAAGCAGGGGAAAAATCAAAGAAGTAGGCACTACTTGGATGGGAAGAAATGAGGGACATGGCATGGACACTTAAAAATAAAAAGAAAAACATTAAAAAATCTTTGCCAGAGCAAAAGCCATCAAAAGGCATGGCATGCCATCCAGTGCAGGGACTTGCACCAAAGCTTGCCCAATTGGTCCCCATTGAAATCGCAAGATTCCGTTTGCCTTCCCGAAAGGAAATGAAATTTCCTTTCGGGAAGGCAAACGGAATCTTGCGAGCCCTTCAAAGGAAGGCTTTCAAACACTTGAGAAAGGAGATATCTTCAAAAGAAATGCAGTTGAAAAAAAGGCCAAAAAAATGGAAAATCGGGAGATATAGTTACTACAAGGAGGTGGTCTGGGTGGAAATGAGGTGCAGTGCAAAGGACCAAAAGAGGCCAAAAGTAACCTCACAGCCGTTGCAAAAGCAGGGGAAAAATCAAAGAAGTAGGCACTACTTGAATGGGAAGAAATAAGGGACAAGAAATTGAGACTACAAAAAAAGAAAAAAAAAAAAAATTCGTGGCCAAAGCAAAAGAGATCAAAAGGCATGGCATGTCATCCAGTGCAGGGACATGCAGCACATACACCAAGGCTTGCCTAAATTGATCCTCCGCGAAGCCAGAAATACAAAAGAAGGACTTAGAACCACTCTGGAATAGAGATACCAGCAAAGGAAATGAAATTGAAGAAAAAAAAAAAAAGAAATTGGGAAATTTTGTGATTTCAAGAAAGTGGTCTGGGCAGAAATGAGGTGCAGTGCAAAGGACCAAAAGAGGCCAAAAGTAACCTCACAGCTGTTGCAAAAGCAGGGGAAAAATCAAAGAAGTAGGCACTACTTGGATGGGAAGAAATGAGGGACATGGCATTGATACTTCATTTAAAAAAATTAAAAAGCAAAATTCGTGGCCAAAGCAAAAGAGATCAAAAGGCATGGCATGTCATCCAGTGCAGGGACATGCAGCACATACACCAAGGCTTGCATAAATTGATCCTCCGCGAAGCCAGAAATACAAAAGAAGGACTTAGAACCATTCTGAAAAAGAGATACCAGCAAAGGAAATGAAATTGAAGAAAAAAAAAAAAGAAATTGGGAAATTTTGTGACTTCAAGGAAGTGGTCTGGGCAGAAATGAGGTGCAGTGCAAAGGACCAAAAGAGGCCAAAAGTAACCTCACAGCCGTTGCAAAAGCAGGGGAAAAATCAAAGAAGTAGGCACTACTTGAATGGGAAGAAATAAGGGACAAGAAATTGAGACTACAAAAAAAGAAAAAAAAAAAAAAAATTCGTGGCCAAAGCAAAAGTGATCAAAAGGCATGGCATGTCATCCAGTGCAGGGACATGCAGCACATACACCAAGGCTTGCTTAAATTGATCCTCCGCGAAGCCAGAAATACAAAAGAAGGACTTAGAACCATTCTGGAAAAGGGATATCAGCAAAGGAAATGAAATTGAAGAAAAAAAAAAAAAAGAAATTGGGAAATTTGGTGACTTCAAGGAAGTGGTCTGGGCAGAAATGAGGTGCAGTGCAAAGGACCAAAAGAGGCCAAAAGTAACCTCACAGCCGTTGCAAAAGCAGGGGAAAAATCAAAGAAGTAGGCACTACTTGAATGGGAAGAAATAAGGGACAAGAAATTGAGACTACAAAAAAAGAAAAAAAAAAAAAAAAATTCGTGGCCAAAGCAAAAGAGATCAAAAGGCATGGCATGTCATCCAGTGCATGGACATGCAGCACATACACCAAGGCTTGCCTAAATTGATCCTCCTTGAAGCCAGAAATACAAAAGAAGGACCTACAAACACTCTGGAATAGAGGTACCAGCAAACGAAATGAAGTTGAAAATAAAAAAGAAAACAAATTGGGAAATTTTGTGACTTCAAGGAAGTGGTCTGGGCAGAAATGAGGTGCAGTGCAAAGGACCAAAAGAGGCCAAAAGTAACCTCACAGCTGTTGCAAAAGCAGGGGAAAAACCAAGGATGCAGGCACTACTTGGATGGAAAGAAATGAGGGACATGGCATGGACACTTAAAAATAAAAAGAAAAACATTAAAAAATCTTTGCCAGAGCAAAAGCCATCAAAAGGCATGGCATGCCATCCAGTGCAGGGACTTGCACCAAAGCTTGCCCAATTGGTCCCCATTGAAATCGCAAGATTCCGTTTGCCTTCCCGAAAGGAAATGAAATTTCCTTTCGGGAAGGCAAACGGAATCTTGTGAGCCCTTCAAAGGAAGGCTTTCAAACACTTGAGAAAGGAGATATCATCAAAAGAAATGCAGTTGAAAAAAAGGCCAAAAAAATGGAAAATCGGGAGATATAGTTACTACAAGAAGGTGGTCTGGGCGGAAATGAGGTGCAGTGCAAAGGACCAAAAGAGGCCAAAAGTAACCTCACAGCCGTTGCAAAAGCAGGGGAAAAATCAAAGAAGAAGGCACTACTTGAATGGGAAGAAATAAGAGACAAGAAATTGGGACTAAAAAAAAAAAAAAAAAAAAAAAAAATTCGTGGCCAAAGCAAAAGAGATCAAAAGGCATGGCATGTCATCCAGTGCAGGGACATGCAGCACATACACCAAGGCTTGCCTAAATGGATCCTCCGCGAAGCCAGAAATACAAAAGAAGGACTTAGAACCACTCTGGAATAGAGATACCAGCAAAGGAAATGAAATTGAAGAAAAAAAAAAAAAAGAAATTGGGAAATTTTGTGACTTCAAGAAAGTGGTCTGGGCAGAAATGAGGTGCAGTGCAAAGGATCAAAAGAGGCCAAAAGTAACCTCACAGCCGTTGCAAAAGCAGGGGAAAAATCAAAGAAGTAGGCACTACTTGGATGGGAAGAAATGAGGGACATGGCATGGACACTTAAAAATAAAAAGAAAAACATTAAAAAATCTTTGCCAGAGCAAAAGCCATCAAAAGGCATGGCATGCCATCCAGTGCAGGGACTTGCACCAAAGCTTGCCCAATTGGTCCCCATTGAAATCGCAAGATTCCGTTTGCCTTCCCGAAAGGAAATGAAATTTCCTTTCGGGAAGGCAAACGGAATCTTGCGAGCCCTTCAAAGGAAGGCTTTCAAACACTTGAGAAAGGAGATATCTTCAAAAGAAATGCAGTTGAAAAAAAGGCCAAAAAAATGGAAAATCGGGAGATATAGTTACTACAAGGAGGTGGTCTGGGTGGAAATGAGGTGCAGTGCAAAGGACCAAAAGAGGCCAAAAGTAACCTCACAGCCGTTGCAAAAGCAGGGGAAAAATCAAAGAAGTAGGCACTACTTGAATGGGAAGAAATAAGGGACAAGAAATTGAGACTACAAAAAAAGAAAAAAAAAAAAAATTCGTGGCCAAAGCAAAAGAGATCAAAAGGCATGGCATGTCATCCAGTGCAGGGACATGCAGCACATACACCAAGGCTTGCCTAAATTGATCCTCCGCGAAGCCAGAAATACAAAAGAAGGACTTAGAACCACTCTGGAATAGAGATACCAGCAAAGGAAATGAAATTGAAGAAAAAAAAAAAAAGAAATTGGGAAATTTGGTGACTTCAAAGAAGTGGTCTGGGCAGAAATGAGGTGCAGTGCAAAGGAACAAAAGAGGCCAAAAGTAACCTCACAGCCGTTGCAAAAGCAGGGGAAAAATCAAAGAAGTAGGCACTACTTGGATGGGAAGAAATGAGGGACATGGCATTGATACTTCATTTAAAAAAATTAAAAAGCAAAATTCGTGGCCAAAGCAAAAGAGATCAAAAGGCATGGCATGTCATCCAGTGCAGGGACATGCAGCACATACACCAAGGCTTGCATAAATTGATCCTCCGCGAAGCCAGAAATACAAAAGAAGGACTTAGAACCATTCTGAAAAAGAGATACCAGCAAAGGAAATGTAATTGAAGAAAAAAAAAAAAGAAATTGGGAAATTTTGTGACTTCAAGGAAGTGGTCTGGGCAGAAATGAGGTGCAGTGCAAAGGACCAAAAGAGGCCAAAAGTAACCTCACAGCCGTTGCAAAAGCAGGGGAAAAATCAAAGAAGTAGGCACTACTTGAATGGGAAGAAATAAGGGACAAGAAATTGAGACTACAAAAAAAGAAAAAAAAAAAAAAAAATTCGTGGCCAAAGCAAAAGAGATCAAAAGGCATGGCATGTCATCCAGTGCAGGGACATGCAGCACATACACCAAGGCTTGCCTAAATTGATCCTCCTTGAAGCCAGAAATACAAAAGAAGGACCTACAAACACTCTGGAATAGAGGTACCAGCAAACGAAATGAAATTGAAAATAAAAAACAAAACAAATTGGGAAATTTTGTGACTTCAAGGAAGTGGTCTGGGCAGAAATGAGGTGCAGTGCAAAGGACCAAAAGAGGCCAAAAGTAACCTCACAGCCGTTGCAAAAGCAGGGGAAAAACCAAGGATGCAGGCACTACTTGGATGGGAAGAAATGAGGGACATGGCATGGACACTTAAAAATAAAAAGAAAAACATTAAAAAATCTTTGCCAGAGCAAAAGCCATCAAAAGGCATGGCATGCCATCCAGTGCAGGGACTTGCACCAAAGCTTGCCCAATTGGTCCCCATTGAAATCGCAAGATTCCGTTTGCCTTCCCGAAAGGAAATGAAATTTCCTTTCGGGAAGGCAAACGGAATCTTGTGAGCCCTTCAAAGGAAGGCTTTCAAACACTTGAGAAAGGAGATATCATCAAAAGAAATGCAGTTGAAAAAAAGGCCAAACAAATGGAAAATCAGGAGATATAGTTACAACAAGAAAGTGGTCTGGGCGGAAATGAGGTGCAGTGCAAAGGGCCAAAAGAGGCCAAAAGTAACCTCACAGCTGTTGCAAAAGCAGGGGAAAAATCAAAGAAGTAGGCACTACTTGAATGGGAAGAAATAAGGGACAAGAAATTGAGACTAAAGAAAAAGAAAAAAAAAAAAACAATTCGTGGCCAAAGCAAAAGAGATCAAAAGGCATGGCATGTCATCCAGTGCAGGGACATGCGGCACATACACCAAGGCTTGCTTAAATTGATCTTCCTTGAAGCCAGAAATACAAAAGAAGGGCTTAGAACCATTCTGGAATAGAGATACCAGCAAAGGACATGAAATTGAAAATAAAAAACAAAACAAATTGGGAAATTTTGTGATTTCAAGGAAGTGGTCTGGGCAGAAATGAGGTGCAGTGCAAAGGACCAAAAGAGGCCAAAAGTAACCTCACAGCTGTTGCGAAAGCAGGGGAAAAAACAAGGATGCAGGCACTACTTGAATGGGAAGAAATGAGGGACATGGCATGGACACTTAAAAATAAAAAGAAAAACATTAAAAAATCTTTGCCAGAGCAAAAGCCATCAAAAGGCATGGCATGCCATCCAGTGCAGGGACTTGCACCAAAGCTTGCCCAATTGGTCCCCATTGAAATCGCAAGATTCCGTTTGCCTTCCCGAAAGGAAATGAAGTTTCCTTTCGGGAAGGCAAACGGAATCTTGCGAGCCCTTCAAAGGAAGGCTTTCAAACACTTGAGAAAGGAGATATCATCAAAAGAAATGCAGTTGAAAAAAAGGCCAAACAAATGGAAAATCGGGATATATAGTTACAAAAAGAAACTGGTCTGGGTGGAAATGAGGTGCAGTGCAAAGGACCAAAAGAGGCCAAAAGTAACCTCACAGCCGTTGCAAAAGCAGGGGAAAAATCAAAGAAGTAGGCACTACTTGAATGGGAAGAAATAAGGGACAAGAAATTGAGACTAAAGAAAAAGAAAAAAAAAAAACAATTCGTGGCCAAAGCAAAAGAGATCAAAAGGCATGGCATGTCATCCAGTGCAGGGACATGCGGCACATACACCAAGGCTTGCTTAAATTGATCTTCCTTGAAGCCAGAAATACAAAAGAAGGGCTTAGAACCATTCTGGAATAGAGATACCAGCAAAGGACATGAAATTGAAAATAAAAAACAAAACAAATTGGGAAATTTTGTGATTTCAAGGAAGTGGTCTGGGCAGAAATGAGGTGCAGTGCAAAGGACCAAAAGAGGCCAAAAGTAACCTCACAGCTGTTGCGAAAGCAGGGGAAAAAACAAGGATGCAGGCACTACTTGAATGGGAAGAAATGAGGGACATGGCATGGACACTTAAAAATAAAAAGAAAAACATTAAAAAATCTTTGCCAGAGCAAAAGCCATCAAAAGGCATGGCATGCCATCCAGTGCAGGGACTTGCACCAAAGCTTGCCCAATTGGTCCCCATTGAAATCGCAAGATTCCGTTTGCCTTCCCGAAAGGAAATGAAGTTTCCTTTCGGGAAGGCAAACGGAATCTTGCGAGCCCTTCAAAGGAAGGCTTTCAAACACTTGAGAAAGGAGATATCATCAAAAGAAATGCAGTTGAAAAAAAGGCCAAACAAATGGAAAATCGGGATATATAGTTACAAAAAGAAACTGGTCTGGGTGGAAATGAGGTGCAGTGCAAAGGACCAAAAGAGGCCAAAAGTAACCTCACAGCCGTTGCAAAAGCAGGGGAAAAATCAAAGAAGTAGGCACTACTTGAATGGGAAGAAATGAGGGACAAGAAATTGAGACTAAAGAAAAAGAAAAAAAAAAAACAATTCGTGGCCAAAGCAAAAGAGATCAAAATGCATGGCATGTCATCCAGTGCAGGGACATGCAGCACATACACCAAGGCTTGCCTAAATTGATCCTCCGCGAAGCCAGAAATACAAAAGAAGGACTTAGAACCACTCTGGAATAGAGATACCAGCAAAGGAAATGAAATTGAAGAAAAAAAAAAAAAAGAAATTGGGAAATTTTGTGATTTCAAGAAAGTGGTCTGGGCAGAAATGAGGTGCAGTGCAAAGGACCAAAAGAGGCCAAAAGTAACCTCACAGCTGTTGCAAAAGCAGGGGGAAAATCAAAGAAGTAGGCACTACTTGGATGGGAAGAAATGAGGGACATGGCATTGATGCTTCATTTAAAAAAATTAAAAAGCAAAATTCGTGGCCAAAGCAAAAGAGATCAAAAGGCATGGCATGTCATCCAGTGCAGGGACATGCAGCACATACACCAAGGCTTGCCTAAATTGATCCTCCGCGAAGCCAGAAATACAAAAGAAGGACTTAGAACCACTCTGGAATAGAGATACCAGCAAAGGAAATGAAATTGAAGAAAAAAAAAAAAAAGAAATTGGGAAATTTTGTGACTTCAAGAAAGTGGTCTGGGCAGAAATGAGGTGCAGTGCAAAGGATCAAAAGAGGCCAAAAGTAACCTCACAGCTGTTGCAAAAGCAGGGGAAAAATCAAAGAAGTAGGCACTACTTGGATGGGAAGAAATGAGGGACATGGCATGGACACTTAAAAATAAAAAGAAAAACATTAAAAAATCTTTGCCAGAGCAAAAGCCATCAAAAGGCATGGCATGCCATCCAGTGCAGGGACTTGCACCAAAGCTTGCCCAATTGGTCCCCATTGAAATCGCAAGATTCCGTTTGCCTTCCCGAAAGGAAATGAAATTTCCTTTCGGGAAGGCAAATGGAATCTTGTGAGCCCTTCAAAGGAAGGCTTTCAAACACTTGAGAAAGGAGATATCATCAAAAGAAATGCAGTTGAAAAAAAGGCCAAACAAATGGAAAATCAGGAGATATAGTTACAACAAGAAAGTGGTCTGGGCGGAAATGAGGTGCAGTGCAAAGGGCCAAAAGAGGCCAAAAGTAACCTCACAGCTGTTGCAAAAGCAGGGGAAAAATCAAAGAAGTAGGCACTACTTGAATGGGAAGAAATAAGGGACAAGAAATTGAGACTAAAGAAAAAGAAAAAAAAAAAAACAATTCGTGGCCAAAGCAAAAGAGATCAAAAGGCATGGCATGTCATCCAGTGCAGGGACATGCGGCACATACACCAAGGCTTGCTTAAATTGATCTTCCTTGAAGCCAGAAATACAAAAGAAGGGCTTAGAACCATTCTGGAATAGAGATACCAGCAAAGGACATGAAATTGAAAATAAAAAACAAAACAAATTGGGAAATTTTGTGATTTCAAGGAAGTGGTCTGGGCAGAAATGAGGTGCAGTGCAAAGGACCAAAAGAGGCCAAAAGTAACCTCACAGCTGTTGCGAAAGCAGGGGAAAAAACAAGGATGCAGGCACTACTTGAATGGGAAGAAATGAGGGACATGGCATGGACACTTAAAAATAAAAAGAAAAACATTAAAAAATCTTTGCCAGAGCAAAAGCCATCAAAAGGCATGGCATGCCATCCAGTGCAGGGACTTGCACCAAAGCTTGCCCAATTGGTCCCCATTGAAATCGCAAGATTCCGTTTGCCTTCCCGAAAGGAAATGAAATTTCCTTTCGGGAAGGCAAACGGAATCTTGCGAGCCCTTCAAAGGAAGGCTTTCAAACACTTGAGAAAGGAGATATCATCAAAAGAAATGCAGTTGAAAAAAAGGCCAAACAAATGGAAAATCGGGATATATAGTTACAAAAAGAAACTGGTCTGGGTGGAAATGAGGTGCAGTGCAAAGGACCAAAAGAGGCCAAAAGTAACCTCACAGCCGTTGCAAAAGCAGGGGAAAAATCAAAGAAGTAGGCACTACTTGAATGGGAAGAAATAAGGGACAAGAAATTGAGACTAAAGAAAAAGAAAAAAAAAAAACAATTCGTGGCCAAAGCAAAAGAGATCAAAATGCATGGCATGTCATCCAGTGCAGGGACATGCAGCACATACACCAAGGCTTGCCTAAATTGATCCTCCGCGAAGCCAGAAATACAAAAGAAGGACTTAGAACCACTCTGGAATAGAGATACCAGCAAAGGAAATGAAATTGAAGAAAAAAAAAAAAAAGAAATTGGGAAATTTTGTGATTTCAAGAAAGTGGTCTGGGCAGAAATGAGGTGCAGTGCAAAGGACCAAAAGAGGCCAAAAGTAACCTCACAGCTGTTGCAAAAGCAGGGGGAAAATCAAAGAAGTAGGCACTACTTGGATGGGAAGAAATGAGGGACATGGCATTGATGCTTCATTTAAAAAAATTAAAAAGCAAAATTCGTGGCCAAAGCAAAAGAGATCAAAAGGCATGGCATGTCATCCAGTGCAGGGACATGCAGCACATACACCAAGGCTTGCCTAAATTGATCCTCCGCGAAGCCAGAAATACAAAAGAAGGACTTAGAACCACTCTGGAATAGAGATACCAGCAAAGGAAATGAAATTGAAGAAAAAAAAAAAAAAGAAATTGGGAAATTTTGTGACTTCAAGAAAGTGGTCTGGGCAGAAATGAGGTGCAGTGCAAAGGATCAAAAGAGGCCAAAAGTAACCTCACAGCTGTTGCAAAAGCAGGGGAAAAATCAAAGAAGTAGGCACTACTTGGATGGGAAGAAATGAGGGACATGGCATGGACACTTAAAAATAAAAAGAAAAACATTAAAAAATCTTTGCCAGAGCAAAAGCCATCAAAAGGCATGGCATGCCATCCAGTGCAGGGACTTGCACCAAAGCTTGCCCAATTGGTCCCCATTGAAATCGCAAGATTCCGTTTGCCTTCCCGAAAGGAAATGAAATTTCCTTTCGGGAAGGCAAACGGAATCTTGCGAGCCCTTCAAAGGAAGGCTTTCAAACACTTGAGAAAGGAGATATCATCAAAAGAAATGCAGTTGAAAAAAAGGCCAAAAAAATGGAAAATCGGGAGATATAGTTACTACAAGAAGGTGGTCTGGGCAGAAATGAGGTGAAGTGCAAAGGACCAAAAGAGGCCAAAAGTAACCTCACAGCCGTTGCAAAAGCAGGGGAAAAATCAAAGAAGTAGGCACTACTTGAATGGGAAGAAATAAGGGACAAGAAATTGAGACTACAAAAAAAGAAAAAAAAAAAACAATTCGTGGCCAAAGCAAAAGAGATCAAAAGGCATGGCATGTCATCCAGTGCAGGGACATGCAGCACATACACCAAGGCTTGCCTAAATTGATCCTCCTCGAAGCCAGAAATACAAAAGAAGGACTTAGAACCACTCTGGAATAGAGATACCAGCAAAGGAAATGAAATTGAAGAAAAAAAAAAAAAAGAAATTGGGAAATTTTGTGATTTCAAGAAAGTGGTCTGGGCAGAAATGAGGTGCAGTGCAAAGGACCAAAAGAGGCCAAAAGTAACCTCACAGCTGTTGCAAAAGCAGGGGAAAAATCAAAGAAGTAGGCACTACTTGAATGGGAAGAAATGAGGGACATGGCATTGATGCTTCATTTAAAAAAATTAAAAAGCAAAATTCGTGGCCAAAGCAAAAGAGATCAAAAGGCATGGCATGTCATCCAGTGCAGGGACATGAAGCACATACACCAAGGCTTGCCTAAATTGATCCTCCGCGAAGCCAGAAATACAAAAGAAGGACTTAGAACCACTCTGGAATAGAGATACCAGCAAAGGAAATGAAATTGAAGGAAAAAAAAAAAAAGAAATTGGGAAATTTTGTGACTTCAAGGAAGTGGTCTGGGCAGAACTGAGGTGCAGTGCAAAGGACCAAAAGAGGCCAAAAGTAACCTCACAGCCGTTGCAAAAGCAGGGGAAAAACCAAGGATGCAGGCACTACTTGAATGGGAAGAAATGAGGGACATGGCATGGACACTTAAAAATAAAAAGAAAAACATTAAAAAATCTTTGCCAGAGCAAAAGCCATCAAAAGGCATGGCATGCCATCCAGTGCAGGGACTTGCACCAAAGCTTGCCCAATTGGTCCCCATTGAAATCGCAAGATTCCGTTTGCCTTCCCGAAAGGAAATGAAATTTCCTTTCGGGAAGGCAAACGGAATCTTGCGAGCCCTTCAAAGGAAGGCTTTCAAACACTTGAGAAAGGAGATATCTTCAAAAGAAATGCAGTTGAAAAAAAGGCCAAAAAAATGGAAAATCGGGAGATATAGTTACTACAAGAAAGTGGTCTGGGCAGAAATGAGGTGCAGTGCAAAGGACCAAAAGAGGCCAAAAGTAACCTCACAGCCGTTGCAAAAGCAGGGGAAAAACCAAGGATGCAGGCACTACTTGAATGGGAAGAAATGAGGGACATGGCATGGACACTTAAAAATAAAAAGAAAAACATTAAAAAATCTTTGCCAGAGCAAAAGCCATCAAAAGGCATGGCATGCCATCCAGTGCAGGGACTTGCACCAAAGCTTGCCCAATTGGTCCCCATTGAAATCGCAAGATTCCGTTTGCCTTCCCGAAAGGAAATGAAATTTCCTTTCGGGAAGGCAAACGGAATCTTGCGAGCCCTTCAAAGGAAGGCTTTCAAACACTTGAGAAAGGAGATATCTTCAAAAGAAATGCAGTTGAAAAAAAGGCCAAACAAATGGAAAATCAGGAGATATAGTTACTACAAGAAGGTGGTCTGGGTGGAAATGAGGTGCAGTGCAAAGGACCAAAAGAGGCCAAAAGTAACCTCACAGCTGTTGCAAAAGCAGGGGAAAAATCAAAGAAGTAGGCACTACTTGAATGGGAAGAAATAAGGGACAAGAAATTGAGACTACAAAAAAAGAAAAAAAAAAAAAAATTCGTGGCCAAAGCAAAAGAGATCAAAAGGCATGGCATGTCATCCAGTGCAGGGACATGCAGCACATACACCAAGGCTTGCCTAAATTGATCCTCCGCGAAGCCAGAAATACAAAAGAAGGACTTAGAACCACTCTGGAATAGAGATACCAGCAAAGGAAATGAAATTGAAGAAAAAAAAAAAAAGAAATTGGGAAATTTTGTGATTTCAAGAAAGTGGTCTGGGCAGAAATGAGGTGCAGTGCAAAGGACCAAAAGAGGCCAAAAGTAACCTCACAGCTGTTGCAAAAGCAGGGGAAAAATCAAAGAAGTAGGCACTACTTGGATGGGAAGAAATGAGGGACATGGCATTGATACTTCATTTAAAAAAATTAAAAAGCAAAATTCGTGGCCAAAGCAAAAGAGATCAAAAGGCATGGCATGTCATCCAGTGCAGGGACATGCAGCACATACACCAAGGCTTGCATAAATTGATCCTCCGCGAAGCCAGAAATACAAAAGAAGGACTTAGAACCATTCTGAAAAAGAGATACCAGCAAAGGAAATGAAATTGAAGAAAAAAAAAAAAGAAATTGGGAAATTTTGTGACTTCAAGGAAGTGGTCTGGGCAGAAATGAGGTGCAGTGCAAAGGACCAAAAGAGGCCAAAAGTAACCTCACAGCCGTTGCAAAAGCAGGGGAAAAATCAAAGAAGTAGGCACTACTTGGATGGGAAGAAATGAGGGACATGGCATGGACACTTAAAAATAAAAAGAAAAACATTAAAAAATCTTTGCCAGAGCAAAAGCCATCAAAAGGCATGGCATGCCATCCAGTGCAGGGACTTGCACCAAAGCTTGCCCAATTGGTCCCCATTGAAATCGCAAGATTCCGTTTGCCTTCCCGAAAGGAAATGAAATTTCCTTTCGGGAAGGCAAACGGAATCTTGCGAGCCCTTCAAAGGAAGGCTTTCAAACACTTGAGAAAGGAGATATCTTCAAAAGAAATGCAGTTGAAAAAAAGGCCAAAAAAATGGAAAATCGGGAGATATAGTTACTACAAGGAGGTGGTCTGGGTGGAAATGAGGTGCAGTGCAAAGGACCAAAAGAGGCCAAAAGTAACCTCACAGCCGTTGCAAAAGCAGGGGAAAAATCAAAGAAGTAGGCACTACTTGAATGGGAAGAAATAAGGGACAAGAAATTGAGACTATAAAAAAAGAAAAAAAAAAAAAATTCGTGGCCAAAGCAAAAGAGATCAAAAGGCATGGCATGTCATCCAGTGCAGGGACATGCAGCACATACACCAAGGCTTGCCTAAATTGATCCTCCGCGAAGCCAGAAATACAAAAGAAGGACTTAGAACCACTCTGGAATAGAGATACCAGCAAAGGAAATGAAATTGAAGAAAAAAAAAAAAAGAAATTGGGAAATTTTGTGATTTCAAGAAAGAGGTCTGGGCAGAAATGAGGTGCAGTGCAAAGGAACAAAAGAGGCCAAAAGTAACCTCACAGCTGTTGCAAAAGCAGGGGAAAAATCAAAGAAGTAGGCACTACTTGGATGGGAAGAAATGAGGGACATGGCATTGATACTTCATTTAAAAAAATTAAAAAGCAAAATTCGTGGCCAAAGCAAAAGAGATCAAAAGGCATGGCATGTCATCCAGTGCAGGGACATGCAGCACATACACCAAGGCTTGCATAAATTGATCCTCCGCGAAGCCAGAAATACAAAAGAAGGACTTAGAACCATTCTGAAAAAGAGATACCAGCAAAGGAAATGTAATTGAAGAAAAAAAAAAAAGAAATTGGGAAATTTTGTGACTTCAAGGAAGTGGTCTGGGTTGAAATGAGGTGCAGTGCAAAGGACCAAAAGAGGCCAAAAGTAACCTCACAGCCGTTGCAAAAGCAGGGGAAAAATCAAAGAAGTAGGCACTACTTGAATGGGAAGAAATAAGGGACAAGAAATTGAGACTACAAAAAAAGAAAAAAAACAAAAAATTCGTGGCCAAAGCAAAAGAGATCAAAAGGCATGGCATGTCATCCAGTGCAGGGACATGCAGCACATACACCAAGGCTTGCCTAAATTGATCCTCCTTGAAGCCAGAAATACAAAAGAAGGACCTACAAACACTCTGGAATAGAGGTACCAGCAAACGAAATGAAATTGAAAATAAAAAACAAAACAAATTGGGAAATTTTGTGACTTCAAGGAAGTGGTCTGGGCAGAAATGAGGTGCAGTGCAAAGGACCAAAAGAGGCCAAAAGTAACCTCACAGCCGTTGCAAAAGCAGGGGAAAAACCAAGGATGCAGGCACTACTTGGATGGGAAGAAATGAGGGACATGGCATGGACACTTAAAAATAAAAAGAAAAACATTAAAAAATCTTTGCCAGAGCAAAAGCCATCAAAAGGCATGGCATGCCATCCAGTGCAGGGACTTGCACCAAAGCTTGCCCAATTGGTCCCCATTGAAATCGCAAGATTCCGTTTGCCTTCCCGAAAGGAAATGAAATTTCCTTTCGGGAAGGCAAACGGAATCTTGTGAGCCCTTCAAAGGAAGGCTTTCAAACACTTGAGAAAGGAGATATCATCAAAAGAAATGCAGTTGAAAAAAAGGCCAAACAAATGGAAAATCAGGAGATATAGTTACAACAAGAAAGTGGTCTGGGCGGAAATGAGGTGCAGTGCAAAGGGCCAAAAGAGGCCAAAAGTAACCTCACAGCTGTTGCAAAAGCAGGGGAAAAATCAAAGAAGTAGGCACTACTTGAATGGGAAGAAATAAGGGACAAGAAATTGAGACTAAAGAAAAAGAAAAAAAAAAAAAACAATTCGTGGCCAAAGCAAAAGAGATCAAAAGGCATGGCATGTCATCCAGTGCAGGGACATGCGGCACATACACCAAGGCTTGCTTAAATTGATCTTCCTTGAAGCCAGAAATACAAAAGAAGGGCTTAGAACCATTCTGGAATAGAGATACCAGCAAAGGACATGAAATTGAAAATAAAAAACAAAACAAATTGGGAAATTTTGTGATTTCAAGGAAGTGGTCTGGGCAGAAATGAGGTGCAGTGCAAAGGACCAAAAGAGGCCAAAAGTAACCTCACAGCTGTTGCGAAAGCAGGGGAAAAAACAAGGATGCAGGCACTACTTGAATGGGAAGAAATGAGGGACATGGCATGGACACTTAAAAATAAAAAGAAAAACATTAAAAAATCTTTGCCAGAGCAAAAGCCATCAAAAGGCATGGCATGCCATCCAGTGCAGGGACTTGCACCAAAGCTTGCCCAATTGGTCCCCATTGAAATCGCAAGATTCCGTTTGCCTTCCCGAAAGGAAATGAAGTTTCCTTTCGGGAAGGCAAACGGAATCTTGCGAGCCCTTCAAAGGAAGGCTTTCAAACACTTGAGAAAGGAGATATCATCAAAAGAAATGCAGTTGAAAAAAAGGCCAAACAAATGGAAAATCGGGATATATAGTTACAAAAAGAAACTGGTCTGGGTGGAAATGAGGTGCAGTGCAAAGGACCAAAAGAGGCCAAAAGTAACCTCACAGCCGTTGCAAAAGCAGGGGAAAAATCAAAGAAGTAGGCACTACTTGAATGGGAAGAAATAAGGGACAAGAAATTGAGACTAAAGAAAAAGAAAAAAAAAAAACAATTCGTGGCCAAAGCAAAAGAGATCAAAATGCATGGCATGTCATCCAGTGCAGGGACATGCAGCACATACACCAAGGCTTGCCTAAATTGATCCTCCGCGAAGCCAGAAATACAAAAGAAGGACTTAGAACCACTCTGGAATAGAGATACCAGCAAAGGAAATGAAATTGAAGAAAAAAAAAAAAAAGAAATTGGGAAATTTTGTGATTTCAAGAAAGTGGTCTGGGCAGAAATGAGGTGCAGTGCAAAGGACCAAAAGAGGCCAAAAGTAACCTCACAGCTGTTGCAAAAGCAGGGGGAAAATCAAAGAAGTAGGCACTACTTGGATGGGAAGAAATGAGGGACATGGCATTGATGCTTCATTTAAAAAAATTAAAAAGCAAAATTCGTGGCCAAAGCAAAAGAGATCAAAAGGCATGGCATGTCATCCAGTGCAGGGACATGCAGCACATACACCAAGGCTTGCCTAAATTGATCCTCCGCGAAGCCAGAAATACAAAAGAAGGACTTAGAACCACTCTGGAATAGAGATACCAGCAAAGGAAATGAAATTGAAGAAAAAAAAAAAAAAGAAATTGGGAAATTTTGTGACTTCAAGAAAGTGGTCTGGGCAGAAATGAGGTGCAGTGCAAAGGATCAAAAGAGGCCAAAAGTAACCTCACAGCTGTTGCAAAAGCAGGGGAAAAATCAAAGAAGTAGGCACTACTTGGATGGGAAGAAATGAGGGACATGGCATGGACACTTAAAAATAAAAAGAAAAACATTAAAAAATCTTTGCCAGAGCAAAAGCCATCAAAAGGCATGGCATGCCATCCAGTGCAGGGACTTGCACCAAAGCTTGCCCAATTGGTCCCCATTGAAATCGCAAGATTCCGTTTGCCTTCCCGAAAGGAAATGAAATTTCCTTTCGGGAAGGCAAACGGAATCTTGCGAGCCCTTCAAAGGAAGGCTTTCAAACACTTGAGAAAGGAGATATCATCAAAAGAAATGCAGTTGAAAAAAAGGCCAAAAAAATGGAAAATCGGGAGATATAGTTACTACAAGAAGGTGGTCTGGGCAGAAATGAGGTGAAGTGCAAAGGACCAAAAGAGGCCAAAAGTAACCTCACAGCCGTTGCAAAAGCAGGGGAAAAATCAAAGAAGTAGGCACTACTTGAATGGGAAGAAATAAGGGACAAGAAATTGAGACTACAAAAAAAAGAAAAAAAAAAAACAATTCGTGGCCAAAGCAAAAGAGATCAAAAGGCATGGCATGTCATCCAGTGCAGGGACATGCAGCACATACACCAAGGCTTGCCTAAATTGATCCTCCTCGAAGCCAGAAATACAAAAGAAGGACTTAGAACCACTCTGGAAGAGAGATACCAGCAAAGGAAATGAAATTGAAGAAAAAAAAAAAAAAGAAATTGGGAAATTTTGTGATTTCAAGGAAGTGGTCTGGGCAGAAATGAGGTGCAGTGCAAAGGACCAAAAGAGGCCAAAAGTAACCTCACAGCTGTTGCAAAAGCAGGGGAAAAATCAAAGAAGTAGGCACTACTTGAATGGGAAGAAATGAGGGACATGGCATTGATGCTTCATTTAAAAAAATTAAAAAGCAAAATTCGTGGCCAAAGCAAAAGAGATCAAAAGGCATGGCATGTCATCCAGTGCAGGGACATGAAGCACATACACCAAGGCTTGCCTAAATTGATCCTCCGCGAAGCCAGAAATACAAAAGAAGGACTTAGAACCACTCTGGAATAGAGATACCAGCAAAGGAAATGAAATTGAAGAAAAAAAAAAAAAGAAATTGGGAAATTTTGTGACTTCAAGAAAGTGGTCTGGGCAGAAATGAGGTGCAGTGCAAAGGACCAAAAGAGGCCAAAAGTAACCTCACAGCTGTTGCAAAAGCAGGGGAAAAATCAAAGAAGTAGGCACTACTTGGATGGGAAGAAATGAGGGACATGGCATTGATACTTCATTTAAAAAAATTAAAAAGCAAAATTCGTGGCCAAAGCAAAAGAGATCAAAAGGCATGGCATGTCATCCAGTGCAGGGACATGCAGCACATACACCAAGGCTTGCATAAATTGATCCTCCGCGAAGCCAGAAATACAAAGGTAGGACTTAGAACCATTCTGGAAAAGAGATACCAGCAAAGGAAATGAAATTGAAGAAAAAAAAAAAAAGAAATTGGGAAATTTTGTGACTTCAAGGAAGTGGTCTGGGCAGAACTGAGGTGCAGTGCAAAGGACCAAAAGAGGCCAAAAGTAACCTCACAGCCGTTGCAAAAGCAGGGGAAAAACCAAGGATGCAGGCACTACTTGAATGGGAAGAAATGAGGGACATGGCATGGACACTTAAAAATAAAAAGAAAAACATTAAAAAATCTTTGCCAGAGCAAAAGCCATCAAAAGGCATGGCATGCCATCCAGTGCAGGGACTTGCACCAAAGCTTGCCCAATTGGTCCCCATTGAAATCGCAAGATTCCGTTTGCCTTCCCGAAAGGAAATGAAATTTCCTTTCGGGAAGGCAAACGGAATCTTGCGAGCCCTTCAAAGGAAGGCTTTCAAACACTTGAGAAAGGAGATATCTTCAAAAGAAATGCAGTTGAAAAAAAGGCCAAAAAAATGGAAAATCGGGAGATATAGTTACTACAAGGAGGTGGTCTGGGTGGAAATGAGGTGCAGTGCAAAGGACCAAAAGAGGCCAAAAGTAACCTCACAGCCGTTGCAAAAGCAGGGGAAAAATCAAAGAAGTAGGCACTACTTGAATGGGAAGAAATAAGGGACAAGAAATTGAGACTAAAGAAAAAGAAAAAAAAAAAACAATTCGTGGCCAAAGCAAAAGAGATCAAAATGCATGGCATGTCATCCAGTGCAGGGACATGCAGCACATACACCAAGGCTTGCCTAAATTGATCCTCCGCGAAGCCAGAAATACAAAAGAAGGACTTAGAACCACTCTGGAATAGAGATACCAGCAAAGGAAATGAAATTGAAGAAAAAAAAAAAAAAGAAATTGGGAAATTTTGTGATTTCAAGAAAGTGGTCTGGGCAGAAATGAGGTGCAGTGCAAAGGACCAAAAGAGGCCAAAAGTAACCTCACAGCTGTTGCAAAAGCAGGGGGAAAATCAAAGAAGTAGGCACTACTTGGATGGGAAGAAATGAGGGACATGGCATTGATGCTTCATTTAAAAAAATTAAAAAGCAAAATTCGTGGCCAAAGCAAAAGAGATCAAAAGGCATGGCATGTCATCCAGTGCAGGGACATGCAGCACATACACCAAGGCTTGCCTAAATTGATCCTCCGCGAAGCCAGAAATACAAAAGAAGGACTTAGAACCACTCTGGAATAGAGATACCAGCAAAGGAAATGAAATTGAAGAAAAAAAAAAAAAAGAAATTGGGAAATTTTGTGACTTCAAGAAAGTGGTCTGGGCAGAAATGAGGTGCAGTGCAAAGGATCAAAAGAGGCCAAAAGTAACCTCACAGCTGTTGCAAAAGCAGGGGAAAAATCAAAGAAGTAGGCACTACTTGGATGGGAAGAAATGAGGGACATGGCATGGACACTTAAAAATAAAAAGAAAAACATTAAAAAATCTTTGCCAGAGCAAAAGCCATCAAAAGGCATGGCATGCCATCCAGTGCAGGGACTTGCACCAAAGCTTGCCCAATTGGTCCCCATTGAAATCGCAAGATTCCGTTTGCCTTCCCGAAAGGAAATGAAATTTCCTTTCGGGAAGGCAAACGGAATCTTGTGAGCCCTTCAAAGGAAGGCTTTCAAACACTTGAGAAAGGAGATATCATCAAAAGAAATGCAGTTGAAAAAAAGGCCAAACAAATGGAAAATCAGGAGATATAGTTACAACAAGAAAGTGGTCTGGGCGGAAATGAGGTGCAGTGCAAAGGGCCAAAAGAGGCCAAAAGTAACCTCACAGCTGTTGCAAAAGCAGGGGAAAAATCAAAGAAGTAGGCACTACTTGAATGGGAAGAAATAAGGGACAAGAAATTGAGACTAAAGAAAAAGAAAAAAAAAAAAACAATTCGTGGCCAAAGCAAAAGAGATCAAAAGGCATGGCATGTCATCCAGTGCAGGGACATGCGGCACATACACCAAGGCTTGCTTAAATTGATCTTCCTTGAAGCCAGAAATACAAAAGAAGGGCTTAGAACCATTCTGGAATAGAGATACCAGCAAAGGACATGAAATTGAAAATAAAAAACAAAACAAATTGGGAAATTTTGTGATTTCAAGGAAGTGGTCTGGGCAGAAATGAGGTGCAGTGCAAAGGACCAAAAGAGGCCAAAAGTAACCTCACAGCTGTTGCGAAAGCAGGGGAAAAAACAAGGATGCAGGCACTACTTGAATGGGAAGAAATGAGGGACATGGCATGGACACTTAAAAATAAAAAGAAAAACATTAAAAAATCTTTGCCAGAGCAAAAGCCATCAAAAGGCATGGCATGCCATCCAGTGCAGGGACTTGCACCAAAGCTTGCCCAATTGGTCCCCATTGAAATCGCAAGATTCCGTTTGCCTTCCCGAAAGGAAATGAAGTTTCCTTTCGGGAAGGCAAACGGAATCTTGCGAGCCCTTCAAAGGAAGGCTTTCAAACACTTGAGAAAGGAGATATCATCAAAAGAAATGCAGTTGAAAAAAAGGCCAAACAAATGGAAAATCGGGATATATAGTTACAAAAAGAAACTGGTCTGGGTGGAAATGAGGTGCAGTGCAAAGGACCAAAAGAGGCCAAAAGTAACCTCACAGCCGTTGCAAAAGCAGGGGAAAAATCAAAGAAGTAGGCACTACTTGAATGGGAAGAAATAAGGGACAAGAAATTGAGACTAAAGAAAAAGAAAAAAAAAAAACAATTCGTGGCCAAAGCAAAAGAGATCAAAATGCATGGCATGTCATCCAGTGCAGGGACATGCAGCACATACACCAAGGCTTGCCTAAATTGATCCTCCGCGAAGCCAGAAATACAAAAGAAGGACTTAGAACCACTCTGGAATAGAGATACCAGCAAAGGAAATGAAATTGAAGAAAAAAAAAAAAAAGAAATTGGGAAATTTTGTGATTTCAAGAAAGTGGTCTGGGCAGAAATGAGGTGCAGTGCAAAGGACCAAAAGAGGCCAAAAGTAACCTCACAGCTGTTGCAAAAGCAGGGGGAAAATCAAAGAAGTAGGCACTACTTGGATGGGAAGAAATGAGGGACATGGCATTGATGCTTCATTTAAAAAAATTAAAAAGCAAAATTCGTGGCCAAAGCAAAAGAGATCAAAAGGCATGGCATGTCATCCAGTGCAGGGACATGCAGCACATACACCAAGGCTTGCCTAAATTGATCCTCCGCGAAGCCAGAAATACAAAAGAAGGACTTAGAACCACTCTGGAATAGAGATACCAGCAAAGGAAATGAAATTGAAGAAAAAAAAAAAAAAGAAATTGGGAAATTTTGTGACTTCAAGAAAGTGGTCTGGGCAGAAATGAGGTGCAGTGCAAAGGATCAAAAGAGGCCAAAAGTAACCTCACAGCTGTTGCAAAAGCAGGGGAAAAATCAAAGAAGTAGGCACTACTTGGATGGGAAGAAATGAGGGACATGGCATGGACACTTAAAAATAAAAAGAAAAACATTAAAAAATCTTTGCCAGAGCAAAAGCCATCAAAAGGCATGGCATGCCATCCAGTGCAGGGACTTGCACCAAAGCTTGCCCAATTGGTCCCCATTGAAATCGCAAGATTCCGTTTGCCTTCCCGAAAGGAAATGAAATTTCCTTTCGGGAAGGCAAACGGAATCTTGCGAGCCCTTCAAAGGAAGGCTTTCAAACACTTGAGAAAGGAGATATCATCAAAAGAAATGCAGTTGAAAAAAAGGCCAAAAAAATGGAAAATCGGGAGATATAGTTACTACAAGAAGGTGGTCTGGGCAGAAATGAGGTGAAGTGCAAAGGACCAAAAGAGGCCAAAAGTAACCTCACAGCCGTTGCAAAAGCAGGGGAAAAATCAAAGAAGTAGGCACTACTTGAATGGGAAGAAATAAGGGACAAGAAATTGAGACTACAAAAAAAGAAAAAAAAAAAACAATTCGTGGCCAAAGCAAAAGAGATCAAAAGGCATGGCATGTCATCCAGTGCAGGGACATGCAGCACATACACCAAGGCTTGCCTAAATTGATCCTCCTCGAAGCCAGAAATACAAAAGAAGGACTTAGAACCACTCTGGAATAGAGATACCAGCAAAGGAAATGAAATTGAAGAAAAAAAAAAAAAAGAAATTGGGAAATTTTGTGATTTCAAGAAAGTGGTCTGGGCAGAAATGAGGTGCAGTGCAAAGGACCAAAAGAGGCCAAAAGTAACCTCACAGCTGTTGCAAAAGCAGGGGAAAAATCAAAGAAGTAGGCACTACTTGAATGGGAAGAAATGAGGGACATGGCATTGATGCTTCATTTAAAAAAATTAAAAAGCAAAATTCGTGGCCAAAGCAAAAGAGATCAAAAGGCATGGCATGTCATCCAGTGCAGGGACATGAAGCACATACACCAAGGCTTGCCTAAATTGATCCTCCGCGAAGCCAGAAATACAAAAGAAGGACTTAGAACCACTCTGGAATAGAGATACCAGCAAAGGAAATGAAATTGAAGGAAAAAAAAAAAAAGAAATTGGGAAATTTTGTGACTTCAAGGAAGTGGTCTGGGCAGAACTGAGGTGCAGTGCAAAGGACCAAAAGAGGCCAAAAGTAACCTCACAGCCGTTGCAAAAGCAGGGGAAAAACCAAGGATGCAGGCACTACTTGAATGGGAAGAAATGAGGGACATGGCATGGACACTTAAAAATAAAAAGAAAAACATTAAAAAATCTTTGCCAGAGCAAAAGCCATCAAAAGGCATGGCATGCCATCCAGTGCAGGGACTTGCACCAAAGCTTGCCCAATTGGTCCCCATTGAAATCGCAAGATTCCGTTTGCCTTCCCGAAAGGAAATGAAATTTCCTTTCGGGAAGGCAAACGGAATCTTGCGAGCCCTTCAAAGGAAGGCTTTCAAACACTTGAGAAAGGAGATATCTTCAAAAGAAATGCAGTTGAAAAAAAGGCCAAAAAAATGGAAAATCGGGAGATATAGTTACTACAAGAAAGTGGTCTGGGCAGAAATGAGGTGCAGTGCAAAGGACCAAAAGAGGCCAAAAGTAACCTCACAGCCGTTGCAAAAGCAGGGGAAAAACCAAGGATGCAGGCACTACTTGAATGGGAAGAAATGAGGGACATGGCATGGACACTTAAAAATAAAAAGAAAAACATTAAAAAATCTTTGCCAGAGCAAAAGCCATCAAAAGGCATGGCATGCCATCCAGTGCAGGGACTTGCACCAAAGCTTGCCCAATTGGTCCCCATTGAAATCGCAAGATTCCGTTTGCCTTCCCGAAAGGAAATGAAATTTCCTTTCGGGAAGGCAAACGGAATCTTGCGAGCCCTTCAAAGGAAGGCTTTCAAACACTTGAGAAAGGAGATATCTTCAAAAGAAATGCAGTTGAAAAAAAGGCCAAACAAATGGAAAATCAGGAGATATAGTTACTACAAGAAGGTGGTCTGGGTGGAAATGAGGTGCAGTGCAAAGGACCAAAAGAGGCCAAAAGTAACCTCACAGCCGTTGCAAAAGCAGGGGAAAAATCAAAGAAGTAGGCACTACTTGAATGGGAAGAAATAAGGGACAAGAAATTGAGACTACAAAAAAAGAAAAAAAAAAAAAAATTCGTGGCCAAAGCAAAAGAGATCAAAAGGCATGGCATGTCATCCAGTGCAGGGACATGCAGCACATACACCAAGGCTTGCCTAAATTGATCCTCCGCGAAGCCAGAAATACAAAAGAAGGACTTAGAACCACTCTGGAATAGAGATACCAGCAAAGGAAATGAAATTGAAGAAAAAAAAAAAAAGAAATTGGGAAATTTTGTGATTTCAAGAAAGTGGTCTGGGCAGAAATGAGGTGCAGTGCAAAGGAACAAAAGAGGCCAAAAGTAACCTCACAGCTGTTGCAAAAGCAGGGGAAAAATCAAAGAAGTAGGCACTACTTGGATGGGAAGAAATGAGGGACATGGCATTGATGCTTCATTTAAAAAAATTAAAAAGCAAAATTCGTGGCCAAAGCAAAAGAGATCAAAAGGCATGGCATGTCATCCAGTGCAGGGACATGCAGCACATACACCAAGGCTTGCATAAATTGATCCTCCGCGAAGCCAGAAATACAAAAGAAGGACTTAGAACCATTCTGAAAAAGAGATACCAGCAAAGGAAATGAAATTGAAGAAAAAAAAAAAAGAAATTGGGAAATTTTGTGACTTCAAGGAAGTGGTCTGGGCAGAAATGAGGTGCAGTGCAAAGGACCAAAAGAGGCCAAAAGTAACCTCACAGCCGTTGCAAAAGCAGGGGAAAAATCAAAGAAGTAGGCACTACTTGGATGGGAAGAAATGAGGGACATGGCATGGACACTTAAAAATAAAAAGAAAAACATTAAAAAATCTTTGCCAGAGCAAAAGCCATCAAAAGGCATGGCATGCCATCCAGTGCAGGGACTTGCACCAAAGCTTGCCCAATTGGTCCCCATTGAAATCGCAAGATTCCGTTTGCCTTCCCGAAAGGAAATGAAATTTCCTTTCGGGAAGGCAAACGGAATCTTGCGAGCCCTTCAAAGGAAGGCTTTCAAACACTTGAGAAAGGAGATATCTTCAAAAGAAATGCAGTTGAAAAAAAGGCCAAAAAAATGGAAAATCGGGAGATATAGTTACTACAAGGAGGTGGTCTGGGTGGAAATGAGGTGCAGTGCAAAGGACCAAAAGAGGCCAAAAGTAACCTCACAGCCGTTGCAAAAGCAGGGGAAAAATCAAAGAAGTAGGCACTACTTGAATGGGAAGAAATAAGGGACAAGAAATTGAGACTATAAAAAAAGAAAAAAAAAAAAAATTCGTGGCCAAAGCAAAAGAGATCAAAAGGCATGGCATGTCATCCAGTGCAGGGACATGCAGCACATACACCAAGGCTTGCCTAAATTGATCCTCCGCGAAGCCAGAAATACAAAAGAAGGACTTAGAACCACTCTGGAATAGAGATACCAGCAAAGGAAATGAAATTGAAGAAAAAAAAAAAAAGAAATTGGGAAATTTTGTGATTTCAAGAAAGAGGTCTGGGCAGAAATGAGGTGCAGTGCAAAGGAACAAAAGAGGCCAAAAGTAACCTCACAGCTGTTGCAAAAGCAGGGGAAAAATCAAAGAAGTAGGCACTACTTGGATGGGAAGAAATGAGGGACATGGCATTGATACTTCATTTAAAAAAATTAAAAAGCAAAATTCGTGGCCAAAGCAAAAGAGATCAAAAGGCATGGCATGTCATCCAGTGCAGGGACATGCAGCACATACACCAAGGCTTGCATAAATTGATCCTCCGCGAAGCCAGAAATACAAAAGAAGGACTTAGAACCATTCTGAAAAAGAGATACCAGCAAAGGAAATGTAATTGAAGAAAAAAAAAAAAGAAATTGGGAAATTTTGTGACTTCAAGGAAGTGGTCTGGGTTGAAATGAGGTGCAGTGCAAAGGACCAAAAGAGGCCAAAAGTAACCTCACAGCCGTTGCAAAAGCAGGGGAAAAATCAAAGAAGTAGGCACTACTTGAATGGGAAGAAATAAGGGACAAGAAATTGAGACTACAAAAAAAGAAAAAAAACAAAAAATTCGTGGCCAAAGCAAAAGAGATCAAAAGGCATGGCATGTCATCCAGTGCAGGGACATGCAGCACATACACCAAGGCTTGCCTAAATTGATCCTCCTTGAAGCCAGAAATACAAAAGAAGGACCTACAAACACTCTGGAATAGAGGTACCAGCAAACGAAATGAAATTGAAAATAAAAAACAAAACAAATTGGGAAATTTTGTGACTTCAAGGAAGTGGTCTGGGCAGAAATGAGGTGCAGTGCAAAGGACCAAAAGAGGCCAAAAGTAACCTCACAGCCGTTGCAAAAGCAGGGGAAAAACCAAGGATGCAGGCACTACTTGGATGGGAAGAAATGAGGGACATGGCATGGACACTTAAAAATAAAAAGAAAAACATTAAAAAATCTTTGCCAGAGCAAAAGCCATCAAAAGGCATGGCATGCCATCCAGTGCAGGGACTTGCACCAAAGCTTGCCCAATTGGTCCCCATTGAAATCGCAAGATTCCGTTTGCCTTCCCGAAAGGAAATGAAATTTCCTTTCGGGAAGGCAAACGGAATCTTGTGAGCCCTTCAAAGGAAGGCTTTCAAACACTTGAGAAAGGAGATATCATCAAAAGAAATGCAGTTGAAAAAAAGGCCAAACAAATGGAAAATCAGGAGATATAGTTACAACAAGAAAGTGGTCTGGGCGGAAATGAGGTGCAGTGCAAAGGGCCAAAAGAGGCCAAAAGTAACCTCACAGCTGTTGCAAAAGCAGGGGAAAAATCAAAGAAGTAGGCACTACTTGAATGGGAAGAAATAAGGGACAAGAAATTGAGACTAAAGAAAAAGAAAAAAAAAAAAAACAATTCGTGGCCAAAGCAAAAGAGATCAAAAGGCATGGCATGTCATCCAGTGCAGGGAAATGCGGCACATACACCAAGGCTTGCTTAAATTGATCTTCCTTGAAGCCAGAAATACAAAAGAAGGGCTTAGAACCATTCTGGAATAGAGATACCAGCAAAGGACATGAAATTGAAAATAAAAAACAAAACAAATTGGGAAATTTTGTGATTTCAAGGAAGTGGTCTGGGCAGAAATGAGGTGCAGTGCAAAGGACCAAAAGAGGCCAAAAGTAACCTCACAGCTGTTGCGAAAGCAGGGGAAAAAACAAGGATGCAGGCACTACTTGAATGGGAAGAAATGAGGGACATGGCATGGACACTTAAAAATAAAAAGAAAAACATTAAAAAATCTTTGCCAGAGCAAAAGCCATCAAAAGGCATGGCATGCCATCCAGTGCAGGGACTTGCACCAAAGCTTGCCCAATTGGTCCCCATTGAAATCGCAAGATTCCGTTTGCCTTCCCGAAAGGAAATGAAGTTTCCTTTCGGGAAGGCAAACGGAATCTTGCGAGCCCTTCAAAGGAAGGCTTTCAAACACTTGAGAAAGGAGATATCATCAAAAGAAATGCAGTTGAAAAAAAGGCCAAACAAATGGAAAATCGGGATATATAGTTACAAAAAGAAACTGGTCTGGGTGGAAATGAGGTGCAGTGCAAAGGACCAAAAGAGGCCAAAAGTAACCTCACAGCCGTTGCAAAAGCAGGGGAAAAATCAAAGAAGTAGGCACTACTTGAATGGGAAGAAATAAGGGACAAGAAATTGAGACTAAAGAAAAAGAAAAAAAAAAAACAATTCGTGGCCAAAGCAAAAGAGATCAAAATGCATGGCATGTCATCCAGTGCAGGGACATGCAGCACATACACCAAGGCTTGCCTAAATTGATCCTCCGCGAAGCCAGAAATACAAAAGAAGGACTTAGAACCACTCTGGAATAGAGATACCAGCAAAGGAAATGAAATTGAAGAAAAAAAAAAAAAAGAAATTGGGAAATTTTGTGATTTCAAGAAAGTGGTCTGGGCAGAAATGAGGTGCAGTGCAAAGGACCAAAAGAGGCCAAAAGTAACCTCACAGCTGTTGCAAAAGCAGGGGGAAAATCAAAGAAGTAGGCACTACTTGGATGGGAAGAAATGAGGGACATGGCATTGATGCTTCATTTAAAAAAATTAAAAAGCAAAATTCGTGGCCAAAGCAAAAGAGATCAAAAGGCATGGCATGTCATCCAGTGCAGGGACATGCAGCACATACACCAAGGCTTGCCTAAATTGATCCTCCGCGAAGCCAGAAATACAAAAGAAGGACTTAGAACCACTCTGGAATAGAGATACCAGCAAAGGAAATGAAATTGAAGAAAAAAAAAAAAAAGAAATTGGGAAATTTTGTGACTTCAAGAAAGTGGTCTGGGCAGAAATGAGGTGCAGTGCAAAGGATCAAAAGAGGCCAAAAGTAACCTCACAGCTGTTGCAAAAGCAGGGGAAAAATCAAAGAAGTAGGCACTACTTGGATGGGAAGAAATGAGGGACATGGCATGGACACTTAAAAATAAAAAGAAAAACATTAAAAAATCTTTGCCAGAGCAAAAGCCATCAAAAGGCATGGCATGCCATCCAGTGCAGGGACTTGCACCAAAGCTTGCCCAATTGGTCCCCATTGAAATCGCAAGATTCCGTTTGCCTTCCCGAAAGGAAATGAAATTTCCTTTCGGGAAGGCAAACGGAATCTTGCGAGCCCTTCAAAGGAAGGCTTTCAAACACTTGAGAAAGGAGATATCTTCAAAAGAAATGCAGTTGAAAAAAAGGCCAAAAAAATGGAAAATCGGGAGATATAGTTACTACAAGGAGGTGGTCTGGGTGGAAATGAGGTGCAGTGCAAAGGACCAAAAGAGGCCAAAAGTAACCTCACAGCCGTTGCAAAAGCAGGGGAAAAATCAAAGAAGTAGGCACTACTTGAATGGGAAGAAATAAGGGACAAGAAATTGAGACTATAAAAAAAGAAAAAAAAAAAAAATTCGTGGCCAAAGCAAAAGAGATCAAAAGGCATGGCATGTCATCCAGTGCAGGGACATGCAGCACATACACCAAGGCTTGCCTAAATTGATCCTCCGCGAAGCCAGAAATACAAAAGAAGGACTTAGAACCACTCTGGAATAGAGATACCAGCAAAGGAAATGAAATTGAAGAAAAAAAAAAAAAGAAATTGGGAAATTTTGTGATTTCAAGAAAGAGGTCTGGGCAGAAATGAGGTGCAGTGCAAAGGAACAAAAGAGGCCAAAAGTAACCTCACAGCTGTTGCAAAAGCAGGGGAAAAATCAAAGAAGTAGGCACTACTTGGATGGGAAGAAATGAGGGACATGGCATTGATACTTCATTTAAAAAAATTAAAAAGCAAAATTCGTGGCCAAAGCAAAAGAGATCAAAAGGCATGGCATGTCATCCAGTGCAGGGACATGCAGCACATACACCAAGGCTTGCATAAATTGATCCTCCGCGAAGCCAGAAATACAAAAGAAGGACTTAGAACCATTCTGAAAAAGAGATACCAGCAAAGGAAATGTAATTGAAGAAAAAAAAAAAAGAAATTGGGAAATTTTGTGACTTCAAGGAAGTGGTCTGGGTTGAAATGAGGTGCAGTGCAAAGGACCAAAAGAGGCCAAAAGTAACCTCACAGCCGTTGCAAAAGCAGGGGAAAAATCAAAGAAGTAGGCACTACTTGAATGGGAAGAAATAAGGGACAAGAAATTGAGACTACAAAAAAAGAAAAAAAACAAAAAATTCGTGGCCAAAGCAAAAGAGATCAAAAGGCATGGCATGTCATCCAGTGCAGGGACATGCAGCACATACACCAAGGCTTGCCTAAATTGATCCTCCTTGAAGCCAGAAATACAAAAGAAGGACCTACAAACACTCTGGAATAGAGGTACCAGCAAACGAAATGAAATTGAAAATAAAAAACAAAACAAATTGGGAAATTTTGTGACTTCAAGGAAGTGGTCTGGGCAGAAATGAGGTGCAGTGCAAAGGACCAAAAGAGGCCAAAAGTAACCTCACAGCCGTTGCAAAAGCAGGGGAAAAACCAAGGATGCAGGCACTACTTGGATGGGAAGAAATGAGGGACATGGCATGGACACTTAAAAATAAAAAGAAAAACATTAAAAAATCTTTGCCAGAGCAAAAGCCATCAAAAGGCATGGCATGCCATCCAGTGCAGGGACTTGCACCAAAGCTTGCCCAATTGGTCCCCATTGAAATCGCAAGATTCCGTTTGCCTTCCCGAAAGGAAATGAAATTTCCTTTCGGGAAGGCAAACGGAATCTTGTGAGCCCTTCAAAGGAAGGCTTTCAAACACTTGAGAAAGGAGATATCATCAAAAGAAATGCAGTTGAAAAAAAGGCCAAACAAATGGAAAATCAGGAGATATAGTTACAACAAGAAAGTGGTCTGGGCGGAAATGAGGTGCAGTGCAAAGGGCCAAAAGAGGCCAAAAGTAACCTCACAGCTGTTGCAAAAGCAGGGGAAAAATCAAAGAAGTAGGCACTACTTGAATGGGAAGAAATAAGGGACAAGAAATTGAGACTAAAGAAAAAGAAAAAAAAAAAAAACAATTCGTGGCCAAAGCAAAAGAGATCAAAAGGCATGGCATGTCATCCAGTGCAGGGAAATGCGGCACATACACCAAGGCTTGCTTAAATTGATCTTCCTTGAAGCCAGAAATACAAAAGAAGGGCTTAGAACCATTCTGGAATAGAGATACCAGCAAAGGACATGAAATTGAAAATAAAAAACAAAACAAATTGGGAAATTTTGTGATTTCAAGGAAGTGGTCTGGGCAGAAATGAGGTGCAGTGCAAAGGACCAAAAGAGGCCAAAAGTAACCTCACAGCTGTTGCGAAAGCAGGGGAAAAAACAAGGATGCAGGCACTACTTGAATGGGAAGAAATGAGGGACATGGCATGGACACTTAAAAATAAAAAGAAAAACATTAAAAAATCTTTGCCAGAGCAAAAGCCATCAAAAGGCATGGCATGCCATCCAGTGCAGGGACTTGCACCAAAGCTTGCCCAATTGGTCCCCATTGAAATCGCAAGATTCCGTTTGCCTTCCCGAAAGGAAATGAAGTTTCCTTTCGGGAAGGCAAACGGAATCTTGCGAGCCCTTCAAAGGAAGGCTTTCAAACACTTGAGAAAGGAGATATCATCAAAAGAAATGCAGTTGAAAAAAAGGCCAAACAAATGGAAAATCGGGATATATAGTTACAAAAAGAAACTGGTCTGGGTGGAAATGAGGTGCAGTGCAAAGGACCAAAAGAGGCCAAAAGTAACCTCACAGCCGTTGCAAAAGCAGGGGAAAAATCAAAGAAGTAGGCACTACTTGAATGGGAAGAAATAAGGGACAAGAAATTGAGACTAAAGAAAAAGAAAAAAAAAAAACAATTCGTGGCCAAAGCAAAAGAGATCAAAATGCATGGCATGTCATCCAGTGCAGGGACATGCAGCACATACACCAAGGCTTGCCTAAATTGATCCTCCGCGAAGCCAGAAATACAAAAGAAGGACTTAGAACCACTCTGGAATAGAGATACCAGCAAAGGAAATGAAATTGAAGAAAAAAAAAAAAAAGAAATTGGGAAATTTTGTGATTTCAAGAAAGTGGTCTGGGCAGAAATGAGGTGCAGTGCAAAGGACCAAAAGAGGCCAAAAGTAACCTCACAGCTGTTGCAAAAGCAGGGGGAAAATCAAAGAAGTAGGCACTACTTGGATGGGAAGAAATGAGGGACATGGCATTGATGCTTCATTTAAAAAAATTAAAAAGCAAAATTCGTGGCCAAAGCAAAAGAGATCAAAAGGCATGGCATGTCATCCAGTGCAGGGACATGCAGCACATACACCAAGGCTTGCCTAAATTGATCCTCCGCGAAGCCAGAAATACAAAAGAAGGACTTAGAACCACTCTGGAATAGAGATACCAGCAAAGGAAATGAAATTGAAGAAAAAAAAAAAAAAGAAATTGGGAAATTTTGTGACTTCAAGAAAGTGGTCTGGGCAGAAATGAGGTGCAGTGCAAAGGATCAAAAGAGGCCAAAAGTAACCTCACAGCTGTTGCAAAAGCAGGGGAAAAATCAAAGAAGTAGGCACTACTTGGATGGGAAGAAATGAGGGACATGGCATGGACACTTAAAAATAAAAAGAAAAACATTAAAAAATCTTTGCCAGAGCAAAAGCCATCAAAAGGCATGGCATGCCATCCAGTGCAGGGACTTGCACCAAAGCTTGCCCAATTGGTCCCCATTGAAATCGCAAGATTCCGTTTGCCTTCCCGAAAGGAAATGAAATTTCCTTTCGGGAAGGCAAACGGAATCTTGCGAGCCCTTCAAAGGAAGGCTTTCAAACACTTGAGAAAGGAGATATCATCAAAAGAAATGCAGTTGAAAAAAAGGCCAAAAAAATGGAAAATCGGGAGATATAGTTACTACAAGAAGGTGGTCTGGGCAGAAATGAGGTGAAGTGCAAAGGACCAAAAGAGGCCAAAAGTAACCTCACAGCCGTTGCAAAAGCAGGGGAAAAATCAAAGAAGTAGGCACTACTTGAATGGGAAGAAATAAGGGACAAGAAATTGAGACTACAAAAAAAAGAAAAAAAAAAAACAATTCGTGGCCAAAGCAAAAGAGATCAAAAGGCATGGCATGTCATCCAGTGCAGGGACATGCAGCACATACACCAAGGCTTGCCTAAATTGATCCTCCTCGAAGCCAGAAATACAAAAGAAGGACTTAGAACCACTCTGGAAGAGAGATACCAGCAAAGGAAATGAAATTGAAGAAAAAAAAAAAAAAGAAATTGGGAAATTTTGTGATTTCAAGGAAGTGGTCTGGGCAGAAATGAGGTGCAGTGCAAAGGACCAAAAGAGGCCAAAAGTAACCTCACAGCTGTTGCAAAAGCAGGGGAAAAATCAAAGAAGTAGGCACTACTTGAATGGGAAGAAATGAGGGACATGGCATTGATGCTTCATTTAAAAAAATTAAAAAGCAAAATTCGTGGCCAAAGCAAAAGAGATCAAAAGGCATGGCATGTCATCCAGTGCAGGGACATGAAGCACATACACCAAGGCTTGCCTAAATTGATCCTCCGCGAAGCCAGAAATACAAAAGAAGGACTTAGAACCACTCTGGAATAGAGATACCAGCAAAGGAAATGAAATTGAAGAAAAAAAAAAAAAGAAATTGGGAAATTTTGTGACTTCAAGAAAGTGGTCTGGGCAGAAATGAGGTGCAGTGCAAAGGACCAAAAGAGGCCAAAAGTAACCTCACAGCTGTTGCAAAAGCAGGGGAAAAATCAAAGAAGTAGGCACTACTTGGATGGGAAGAAATGAGGGACATGGCATTGATACTTCATTTAAAAAAATTAAAAAGCAAAATTCGTGGCCAAAGCAAAAGAGATCAAAAGGCATGGCATGTCATCCAGTGCAGGGACATGCAGCACATACACCAAGGCTTGCATAAATTGATCCTCCGCGAAGCCAGAAATACAAAGGTAGGACTTAGAACCATTCTGGAAAAGAGATACCAGCAAAGGAAATGAAATTGAAGAAAAAAAAAAAAAGAAATTGGGAAATTTTGTGACTTCAAGGAAGTGGTCTGGGCAGAACTGAGGTGCAGTGCAAAGGACCAAAAGAGGCCAAAAGTAACCTCACAGCCGTTGCAAAAGCAGGGGAAAAACCAAGGATGCAGGCACTACTTGAATGGGAAGAAATGAGGGACATGGCATGGACACTTAAAAATAAAAAGAAAAACATTAAAAAATCTTTGCCAGAGCAAAAGCCATCAAAAGGCATGGCATGCCATCCAGTGCAGGGACTTGCACCAAAGCTTGCCCAATTGGTCCCCATTGAAATCGCAAGATTCCGTTTGCCTTCCCGAAAGGAAATGAAATTTCCTTTCGGGAAGGCAAACGGAATCTTGCGAGCCCTTCAAAGGAAGGCTTTCAAACACTTGAGAAAGGAGATATCTTCAAAAGAAATGCAGTTGAAAAAAAGGCCAAAAAAATGGAAAATCGGGAGATATAGTTACTACAAGGAGGTGGTCTGGGTGGAAATGAGGTGCAGTGCAAAGGACCAAAAGAGGCCAAAAGTAACCTCACAGCCGTTGCAAAAGCAGGGGAAAAATCAAAGAAGTAGGCACTACTTGAATGGGAAGAAATAAGGGACAAGAAATTGAGACTACAAAAAAAGAAAAAAAACAAAAAATTCGTGGCCAAAGCAAAAGAGATCAAAAGGCATGGCATGTCATCCAGTGCAGGGACATGCAGCACATACACCAAGGCTTGCCTAAATTGATCCTCCTTGAAGCCAGAAATACAAAAGAAGGACCTACAAACACTCTGGAATAGAGGTACCAGCAAACGAAATGAAATTGAAAATAAAAAACAAAACAAATTGGGAAATTTTGTGACTTCAAGGAAGTGGTCTGGGCAGAAATGAGGTGCAGTGCAAAGGACCAAAAGAGGCCAAAAGTAACCTCACAGCCGTTGCAAAAGCAGGGGAAAAACCAAGGATGCAGGCACTACTTGGATGGGAAGAAATGAGGGACATGGCATGGACACTTAAAAATAAAAAGAAAAACATTAAAAAATCTTTGCCAGAGCAAAAGCCATCAAAAGGCATGGCATGCCATCCAGTGCAGGGACTTGCACCAAAGCTTGCCCAATTGGTCCCCATTGAAATCGCAAGATTCCGTTTGCCTTCCCGAAAGGAAATGAAATTTCCTTTCGGGAAGGCAAACGGAATCTTGTGAGCCCTTCAAAGGAAGGCTTTCAAACACTTGAGAAAGGAGATATCATCAAAAGAAATGCAGTTGAAAAAAAGGCCAAACAAATGGAAAATCAGGAGATATAGTTACAACAAGAAAGTGGTCTGGGCGGAAATGAGGTGCAGTGCAAAGGGCCAAAAGAGGCCAAAAGTAACCTCACAGCTGTTGCAAAAGCAGGGGAAAAATCAAAGAAGTAGGCACTACTTGAATGGGAAGAAATAAGGGACAAGAAATTGAGACTAAAGAAAAAGAAAAAAAAAAAAAACAATTCGTGGCCAAAGCAAAAGAGATCAAAAGGCATGGCATGTCATCCAGTGCAGGGACATGCGGCACATACACCAAGGCTTGCTTAAATTGATCTTCCTTGAAGCCAGAAATACAAAAGAAGGGCTTAGAACCATTCTGGAATAGAGATACCAGCAAAGGACATGAAATTGAAAATAAAAAACAAAACAAATTGGGAAATTTTGTGATTTCAAGGAAGTGGTCTGGGCAGAACTGAGGTGCAGTGCAAAGGACCAAAAGAGGCCAAAAGTAACCTCACAGCTGTTGCGAAAGCAGGGGAAAAAACAAGGATGCAGGCACTACTTGAATGGGAAGAAATGAGGGACATGGCATGGACACTTAAAAATAAAAAGAAAAACATTAAAAAATCTTTGCCAGAGCAAAAGCCATCAAAAGGCATGGCATGCCATCCAGTGCAGGGACTTGCACCAAAGCTTGCCCAATTGGTCCCCATTGAAATCGCAAGATTCCGTTTGCCTTCCCGAAAGGAAATGAAGTTTCCTTTCGGGAAGGCAAACGGAATCTTGCGAGCCCTTCAAAGGAAGGCTTTCAAACACTTGAGAAAGGAGATATCATCAAAAGAAATGCAGTTGAAAAAAAGGCCAAACAAATGGAAAATCGGGATATATAGTTACAAAAAGAAACTGGTCTGGGTGGAAATGAGGTGCAGTGCAAAGGACCAAAAGAGGCCAAAAGTAACCTCACAGCCGTTGCAAAAGCAGGGGAAAAATCAAAGAAGTAGGCACTACTTGAATGGGAAGAAATAAGGGACAAGAAATTGAGACTAAAGAAAAAGAAAAAAAAAAAACAATTCGTGGCCAAAGCAAAAGAGATCAAAATGCATGGCATGTCATCCAGTGCAGGGACATGCAGCACATACACCAAGGCTTGCCTAAATTGATCCTCCGCGAAGCCAGAAATACAAAAGAAGGACTTAGAACCACTCTGGAATAGAGATACCAGCAAAGGAAATGAAATTGAAGAAAAAAAAAAAAAAAGAAATTGGGAAATTTTGTGATTTCAAGAAAGTGGTCTGGGCAGAAATGAGGTGCAGTGCAAAGGACCAAAAGAGGCCAAAAGTAACCTCACAGCTGTTGCAAAAGCAGGGGGAAAATCAAAGAAGTAGGCACTACTTGGATGGGAAGAAATGAGGGACATGGCATTGATGCTTCATTTAAAAAAATTAAAAAGCAAAATTCGTGGCCAAAGCAAAAGAGATCAAAAGGCATGGCATGTCATCCAGTGCAGGGACATGCAGCACATACACCAAGGCTTGCCTAAATTGATCCTCCGCGAAGCCAGAAATACAAAAGAAGGACTTAGAACCACTCTGGAATAGAGATACCAGCAAAGGAAATGAAATTGAAGAAAAAAAAAAAAAAGAAATTGGGAAATTTTGTGACTTCAAGAAAGTGGTCTGGGCAGAAATGAGGTGCAGTGCAAAGGATCAAAAGAGGCCAAAAGTAACCTCACAGCTGTTGCAAAAGCAGGGGAAAAATCAAAGAAGTAGGCACTACTTGGATGGGAAGAAATGAGGGACATGGCATGGACACTTAAAAATAAAAAGAAAAACATTAAAAAATCTTTGCCAGAGCAAAAGCCATCAAAAGGCATGGCATGCCATCCAGTGCAGGGACTTGCACCAAAGCTTGCCCAATTGGTCCCCATTGAAATCGCAAGATTCCGTTTGCCTTCCCGAAAGGAAATGAAATTTCCTTTCGGGAAGGCAAACGGAATCTTGCGAGCCCTTCAAAGGAAGGCTTTCAAACACTTGAGAAAGGAGATATCATCAAAAGAAATGCAGTTGAAAAAAAGGCCAAAAAAATGGAAAATCGGGAGATATAGTTACTACAAGAAGGTGGTCTGGGCAGAAATGAGGTGAAGTGCAAAGGACCAAAAGAGGCCAAAAGTAACCTCACAGCCGTTGCAAAAGCAGGGGAAAAATCAAAGAAGTAGGCACTACTTGAATGGGAAGAAATAAGGGACAAGAAATTGAGACTACAAAAAAAAGAAAAAAAAAAAACAATTCGTGGCCAAAGCAAAAGAGATCAAAAGGCATGGCATGTCATCCAGTGCAGGGACATGCAGCACATACACCAAGGCTTGCCTAAATTGATCCTCCTCGAAGCCAGAAATACAAAAGAAGGACTTAGAACCACTCTGGAAGAGAGATACCAGCAAAGGAAATGAAATTGAAGAAAAAAAAAAAAAAGAAATTGGGAAATTTTGTGATTTCAAGGAAGTGGTCTGGGCAGAAATGAGGTGCAGTGCAAAGGACCAAAAGAGGCCAAAAGTAACCTCACAGCTGTTGCAAAAGCAGGGGAAAAATCAAAGAAGTAGGCACTACTTGAATGGGAAGAAATGAGGGACATGGCATTGATGCTTCATTTAAAAAAATTAAAAAGCAAAATTCGTGGCCAAAGCAAAAGAGATCAAAAGGCATGGCATGTCATCCAGTGCAGGGACATGAAGCACATACACCAAGGCTTGCCTAAATTGATCCTCCGCGAAGCCAGAAATACAAAAGAAGGACTTAGAACCACTCTGGAATAGAGATACCAGCAAAGGAAATGAAATTGAAGAAAAAAAAAAAAAGAAATTGGGAAATTTTGTGACTTCAAGAAAGTGGTCTGGGCAGAAATGAGGTGCAGTGCAAAGGACCAAAAGAGGCCAAAAGTAACCTCACAGCTGTTGCAAAAGCAGGGGAAAAATCAAAGAAGTAGGCACTACTTGGATGGGAAGAAATGAGGGACATGGCATTGATACTTCATTTAAAAAAATTAAAAAGCAAAATTCGTGGCCAAAGCAAAAGAGATCAAAAGGCATGGCATGTCATCCAGTGCAGGGACATGCAGCACATACACCAAGGCTTGCATAAATTGATCCTCCGCGAAGCCAGAAATACAAAGGTAGGACTTAGAACCATTCTGGAAAAGAGATACCAGCAAAGGAAATGAAATTGAAGAAAAAAAAAAAAAGAAATTGGGAAATTTTGTGACTTCAAGGAAGTGGTCTGGGCAGAAATGAGGTGCAGTGCAAAGGACCAAAAGAGGCCAAAAGTAACCTCACAGCCGTTGCAAAAGCAGGGGAAAAACCAAGGATGCAGGCACTACTTGAATGGGAAGAAATGAGGGACATGGCATGGACACTTAAAAATAAAAAGAAAAACATTAAAAAATCTTTGCCAGAGCAAAAGCCATCAAAAGGCATGGCATGCCATCCAGTGCAGGGACTTGCACCAAAGCTTGCCCAATTGGTCCCCATTGAAATCGCAAGATTCCGTTTGCCTTCCCGAAAGGAAATGAAATTTCCTTTCGGGAAGGCAAACGGAATCTTGCGAGCCCTTCAAAGGAAGGCTTTCAAACACTTGAGAAAGGAGATATCTTCAAAAGAAATGCAGTTGAAAAAAAGGCCAAAAAAATGGAAAATCGGGAGATATAGTTACTACAAGGAGGTGGTCTGGGTGGAAATGAGGTGCAGTGCAAAGGACCAAAAGAGGCCAAAAGTAACCTCACAGCCGTTGCAAAAGCAGGGGAAAAATCAAAGAAGTAGGCACTACTTGAATGGGAAGAAATAAGGGACAAGAAATTGAGACTACAAAAAAAGAAAAAAAAAAAAAAATTCGTGGCCAAAGCAAAAGAGATCAAAAGGCATGGCATGTCATCCAGTGCAGGGACATGCAGCACATACAGCAAGGCTTGCCTAAATTGATCCTCCGCGAAGCCAGAAATACAAAAGAAGGACTTAGAACCACTCTGGAATAGAGATACCAGCAAAGGAAATGAAATTGAAGAAAAAAAAAAAAAGAAATTGGGAAATTTTGTGACTTCAAGAAAGTGGTCTGGGCAGAAATGAGGTGCAGTGCAAAGGAACAAAAGAGGCCAAAAGTAACCTCACAGCTGTTGCAAAAGCAGGGGAAAAATCAAAGAAGTAGGCACTACTTGGATGGGAAGAAATGAGGGACATGGCATTGATACTTCATTTAAAAAAATTAAAAAGCAAAATTCGTGGCCAAAGCAAAAGAGATCAAAAGGCATGGCATGTCATCCAGTGCAGGGACATGCAGCACATACACCAAGGCTTGCATAAATTGATCCTCCGCGAAGCCAGAAATACAAAAGAAGGACTTAGAACCATTCTGAAAAAGAGATACCAGCAAAGGAAATGAAATTGAAGAAAAAAAAAAAAGAAATTGGGAAATTTTGTGACTTCAAGGAAGTGGTCTGGGCAGAAATGAGGTGCAGTGCAAAGGACCAAAAGAGGCCAAAAGTAACCTCACAGCCGTTGCAAAAGCAGGGGAAAAATCAAAGAAGTAGGCACTACTTGAATGGGAAGAAATAAGGGACAAGAAATTGAGACTACAAAAAAAGAAAAAAAAAAAAAAATTCGTGGCCAAAGCAAAAGAGATCAAAAGGCATGGCATGTCATCCAGTGCATGGACATGCAGCACATACACCAAGGCTTGCCTAAATTGATCCTCCTTGAAGCCAGAAATACAAAAGAAGGACCTACAAACACTCTGGAATAGAGGTACCAGCAAACGAAATGAAATTGAAAATAAAAAACAAAACAAATTGGGAAATTTTGTGACTTCAAGGAAGTGGTCTGGGCAGAAATGAGGTGCAGTGCAAAGGACCAAAAGAGGCCAAAAGTAACCTCACAGCCGTTGCAAAAGCAGGGGAAAAACCAAGGATGCAGGCACTACTTGGATGGGAAGAAATGAGGGACATGGCATGGACACTTAAAAATAAAAAGAAAAACATTAAAAAATCTTTGCCAGAGCAAAAGCCATCAAAAGGCATGGCATGCCATCCAGTGCAGGGACTTGCACCAAAGCTTGCCCAATTGGTCCCCATTGAAATCGCAAGATTCCGTTTGCCTTCCCGAAAGGAAATGAAATTTCCTTTCGGGAAGGCAAACGGAATCTTGCGAGCCCTTCAAAGGAAGGCTTTCAAACACTTGAGAAAGGAGATATCTTCAAAAGAAATGCAGTTGAAAAAAAGGCCAAAAAAATGGAAAATCGGGAGATATAGTTACTACAAGAAAGTGGTCTGGGCAGAAATGAGGTGCAGTGCAAAGGACCAAAAGAGGCCAAAAGTAACCTCACAGCCGTTGCAAAAGCAGGGGAAAAACCAAGGATGCAGGCACTACTTGAATGGGAAGAAATGAGGGACATGGCATGGACACTTAAAAATAAAAAGAAAAACACTAAAAAATCTTTGCCAGAGCAAAAGCCATCAAAAGGCATGGCATGCCATCCAGTGCAGGGACTTGCACCAAAGCTTGCCCAATTGGTCCCCATTGAAATCGCAAGATTCCGTTTGCCTTCCCGAAAGGAAATGAAATTTCCTTTCGGGAAGGCAAACGGAATCTTGCGAGCCCTTCAAAGGAAGGCTTTCAAACACTTGAGAAAGGAGATATCTTCAAAAGAAATGCAGTTGAAAAAAAGGCCAAACAAATGGAAAATCGGGAGATATAGTTACTACAAGAAGGTGGTCTGGGTGGAAATGAGGTGCAGTGCAAAGGACCAAAAGAGGCCAAAAGTAACCTCACAGCCGTTGCAAAAGCAGGGGAAAAATCAAAGAAGTAGGCACTACTTGAATGGGAAGAAATAAGGGACAAGAAATTGAGACTACAAAAAAAGAAAAAAAAAAAAAAAATTCGTGGCCAAAGCAAAAGAGATCAAAAGGCATGGCATGTCATCCAGTGCAGGGACATGCGGCACATACACCAAGGCTTGCCTAAATTGATCCTCCGCGAAGCCAGAAATACAAAAGAAGGGCTTAGAACCATTCTGGAATAGAGATACCAGCAAAGGACATGAAATTGAAAATAAAAAACAAAACAAATTGGGAAATTTTGTGATTTCAAGGAAGTGGTCTGGGCAGAAATGAGGTGCAGTGCAAAGGACCAAAAGAGGCCAAAAGTAACCTCACAGCTGTTGCGAAAGCAGGGGAAAAAACAAGGATGCAGGCACTACTTGAATGGGAAGAAATGAGGGACATGGCATGGACACTTAAAAATAAAAAGAAAAACATTAAAAAATCTTTGCCAGAGCAAAAGCCATCAAAAGGCATGGCATGCCATCCAGTGCAGGGACTTGCACCAAAGCTTGCCCAATTGGTCCCCATTGAAATCGCAAGATTCCGTTTGCCTTCCCGAAAGGAAATGAAGTTTCCTTTCGGGAAGGCAAACGGAATCTTGCGAGCCCTTCAAAGGAAGGCTTTCAAACACTTGAGAAAGGAGATATCATCAAAAGAAATGCAGTTGAAAAAAAGCCCAAACAAATGGAAAATCGGGAGATATAGTTACAAAAAGAAACTGGTCTGGGTGGAAATGAGGTGCAGTGCAAAGGACCAAAAGAGGCCAAAAGTAACCTCACAGCCGTTGCAAAAGCAGGGGAAAAATCAAAGAAGTAGGCACTACTTGAATGGGAAGAAATAAGGGACAAGAAATTGAGACTAAAGAAAAAGAAAAAAAAAAAACAATTCGTGGCCAAAGCAAAAGAGATCAAAAGGCATGGCATGTCATCCAGTGCAGGGACATGCAGCACATACACCAAGGCTTGCCTAAATTGATCCTCCGCGAAGCCAGAAATACAAAAGAAGGACTTAGAACCACTCTGGAATAGAGATACCAGCAAAGGAAATGAAATTGAAGAAAAAAAAAAAAAAGAAATTGGGAAATTTTGTGATTTCAAGAAAGAGGTCTGGGCAGAAATGAGGTGCAGTGCAAAGGACCAAAAGAGGCCAAAAGTAACCTCACAGCTGTTGCAAAAGCAGGGGAAAAATCAAAGAAGTAGGCACTACTTGGATGGGAAGAAATGAGGGACATGGCATTGATGCTTCATTTAAAAAAATTAAAAAGCAAAATTCGTGGCCAAAGCAAAAGAGATCAAAAGGCATGGCATGTCATCCAGTGCAGGGACATGCAGCACATACACCAAGGCTTGCCTAAATTGATCCTCCGCGAAGCCAGAAATACAAAAGAAGGACTTAGAACCACTCTGGAATAGAGATACCAGCAAAGGAAATGAAATTGAAGAAAAAAAAAAAAAAGAAATTGGGAAATTTTGTGATTTCAAGAAAGTGGTCTGGGCAGAAATGAGGTGCAGTGCAAAGGACCAAAAGAGGCCAAAAGTAACCTCACAGCTGTTGCAAAAGCAGGGGAAAAATCAAAGAAGTAGGCACTACTTGGATGGGAAGAAATGAGGGACATGGCATTGATGCTTCATTTAAAAAAATTAAAAAGCAAAATTCGTGGCCAAAGCAAAAGAGATCAAAAGGCATGGCATGTCATCCAGTGCAGGGACATGCAGCACATACACCAAGGCTTGCCTAAATTGATCCTCCGCGAAGCCAGAAATACAAAAGAAGGACTTAGAACCACTCTGGAATAGAGATACCAGCAAAGGAAATGAAATTGAAGAAAAAAAAAAAAAAGAAATTGGGAAATTTTGTGATTTCAAGAAAGTGGTCTGGGCAGAAATGAGGTGCAGTGCAAAGGACCAAAAGAGGCCAAAAGTAACCTCACAGCTGTTGCAAAAGCAGGGGAAAAATCAAAGTAGTAGGCACTACTTGGATGGGAAGAAATGAGGGACATGGTATTGATGCTTCATTTAAAAAAATTAAAAAGCAAAATTCGTGGCCAAAGCAAAAGAGATCAAAAGGCATGGCATGTCATCCAGTGCAGGGACATGCAGCACATACACCAAGGCTTGCCTAAATTGATCCTCCGCGAAGCCAGAAATACAAAAGAAGGACTTAGAACCACTCTGGAATAGAGATACCAGCAAAGGAAATGAAATTGAAGAAAAAAAAAAAAAAGAAATTGGGAAATTTTGTGACTTCAAGAAAGTGGTCTGGGCAGAAATGAGGTGCAGTGCAAAGGATCAAAAGAGGCCAAAAGTAACCTCACAGCTGTTGCAAAAGCAGGGGAAAAATCAAAGAAGTAGGCACTACTTGGATGGGAAGAAATGAGGGACATGGCATGGACACTTAAAAATAAAAAGAAAAACATTAAAAAATCTTTGCCAGAGCAAAAGCCATCAAAAGGCATGGCATGCCATCCAGTGCAGGGACTTGCACCAAAGCTTGCCCAATTGGTCCCCATTGAAATCGCAAGATTCCGTTTGCCTTCCCGAAAGGAAATGAAATTTCCTTTCGGGAAGGCAAACGGAATCTTGCGAGCCCTTCAAAGGAAGGCTTTCAAACACTTGAGAAAGGAGATATCATCAAAAGAAATGCAGTTGAAAAAAAGGCCAAACAAATGGAAAATCGGGAGATATAGTTACTACAAGAAGGTGGTCTGGGTGGAAATGAGGTGAAGTGCAAAGGACCAAAAGAGGCCAAAAGTAACCATCACAGCCGTTGCAAAAGCAGGGGAAAAATCAAAGAAGTAGGCACTACTTGAATGGGAAGAAATAAGGGACAAGAAATTGAGACTACAAAAAAAAAAAAAAAAAAAAAAAAATTCGTGGCCAAAGCAAAAGAGATCAAAAGGCATGGCATGTCATCCAGTGCAGGGACATGCAGCACATACACCAAGGCTTGCCTAAATTGATCCTCCGCGAAGCCAGAAATACAAAAGAAGGACTTAGAACCACTCTGGAATAGAGATACCAGCAAAGGAAATGAAATTGAAGAAAAAAAAAAAAAAGAAATTGGGAAATTTTGTGACTTCAAGAAAGTGGTCTGGGCAGAAATGAGGTGCAGTGCAAGGGATCAAAAGAGGCCAAAAGTAACCTCACAGCTGTTGCAAAAGCAGGGGAAAAATCAAAGAAGTAGGCACTACTTGGATGGGAAGAAATGAGGGACATGGCATGGACACTTAAAAATAAAAAGAAAAACACTAAAAAATCTTTGCCAGAGCAAAAGCCATCAAAAGGCATGGCATGCCATCCAGTGCAGGGACTTGCACCAAAGCTTGCCCAATTGGTCCCCATTGAAATCGCAAGATTCCGTTTGCCTTCCCTAAAGGAAATGAAATTTCCTTTCGGGAAGGCAAACGGAATCTTGCGAGCCCTTCAAAGGAAGGCTTTCAAACACTTGAGAAAGGAGATATCATCAAAAGAAATGCAGTTGAAAAAAAGGCCAAAAAAATGGAAAATCGGGAGATATAGTTACAACAAGAAAGTGGTCTGGGCGGAAATGAGGTGCAGTGCAAAGGACCAAAAGAGGCCAAAAGTAACCTCAGAGCCGTTGCAAAAGCAGGGGAAAAATCAAAGAAGTAGGCACTACTTGAATGGGAAGAAATAAGGGACAAGAAATTGAGACTACAAAAAAAGAAAAAAAAAAAAAAATTCGTGGCCAAAGCAAAAGAGATCAAAAGGCATGGCATGTCATCCAGTGCAGGGACATGCAGCACATACACCAAGGCTTGCCTAAATGGATCCTCCGCGAAGCCAGAAATACAAAAGAAGGACTTAGAACCACTCTGGAATAGAGATACCAGCAAAGGAAATGAAATTGAAGAAAAAAAAAAAAAAGAAATTGGGAAATTTTGTGACTTCAAGAAAGTGGTCTGGGCAGAAATGAGGTGCAGTGCAAAGGATCAAAAGAGGCCAAAAGTAACCTCACAGCTGTTGCAAAAGCAGGGGAAAAATCAAAGAAGTAGGCACTACTTGGATGGGAAGAAATGAGGGACATGGCATGGACACTTAAAAATAAAAAGAAAAACATTAAAAAATCTTTGCCAGAGCAAAAGCCATCAAAAGGCATGGCATGCCATCCAGTGCAGGGACTTGCACCAAAGCTTGCCCAATTGGTCCCCATTGAAATCGCAAGATTCCGTTTGCCTTCCTGAAAGGAAATGAAATTTCCTTTCGGGAAGGCAAACGGAATCTTGCGAGCCCTTCAAAGGAAGGCTTTCAAACACTTGAGAAAGGAGATATCATCAAAAGAAATGCAGTTGAAAAAAAGGCCATACAAATGGAAAATCGGGATATATAGTTACAAAAAGAAACTGGTCTGGGTGGAAATGAGGTGCAGTGCAAAGGACCAAAAGAGGCCAAAAGTAACCTCACAGCCGTTGCAAAAGCAGGGGAAAAATCAAAGAAGTAGGCACTACTTGAATGGGAAGAAATAAGGGACAAGAAATTGAGACTAAAGAAAAAGAAAAAAAAAAAAAAATTCGTGGCCAAAGCAAAAGAGATCAAAAGGCATGGCATGTCATCCAGTGCAGGGACATGCAGCACATACACCAAGGCTTGCCTAAATTGATCCTCCTCGAAGCCAGAAATACAAAAGAAGGACTTAGAACCACTCTGGAATAGAGATACCAGCAAAGGAAATGAAATTGAAGAAAAAAAAAAAAAAGAAATTGGGAAATTTTGTGATTTCAAGAAAGTGGTCTGGGCAGAAATGAGGTGCAGTGCAAAGGACCAAAAGAGGCCAAAAGTAACCTCACAGCTGTTGCAAAAGCAGGGGAAAAATCAAAGAAGTAGGCACTACTTGGATGGGAAGAAATGAGGGACATGGCATTGATGCTTCATTTAAAAAAATTAAAAAGCAAAATTCGTGGCCAAAGCAAAAGAGATCAAAAGGCATGGCATGTCATCCAGTGCAGGGACATGCAGCACATACACCAAGGCTTGCATAAATTGATCCTCCGCGAAGCCAGAAATACAAAAGAAGGACTTAGAACCATTCTGAAAAAGAGATACCAGCAAAGGAAATGAAATTGAAGAAAAAAAAAAAAGAAATTGGGAAATTTTGTGACTTCAAGGAAGTGGTCTGGGCAGAAATGAGGTGCAGTGCAAAGGACCAAAAGAGGCCAAAAGTAACCTCACAGCCGTTGCAAAAGCAGGGGAAAAATCAAAGAAGTAGGCACTACTTGAATGGGAAGAAATAAGGGACAAGAAATTGAGACTACAAAAAAAGAAAAAAAAAAAAAAAATTCGTGGCCAAAGCAAAAGAGATCAAAAGGCATGGCATGTCATCCAGTGCAGGGACATGCAGCACATACACCAAGGCTTGCCTAAATTGATCCTCCGCGAAGCCAGAAATACAAAAGAAGGACTTAGAACCACTCTGGAATAGAGATACCAGCAAAGGAAATGAAATTGAAGAAAAAAAAAAAAAGAAATTGGGAAATTTTGTGATTTCAAGAAAGTGGTCTGGGCAGAAATGAGGTGCAGTGCAAAGGAACAAAAGAGGCCAAAAGTAACCTCACAGCTGTTGCAAAAGCAGGGGAAACATCAAATAAGTAGGCACTACTTGGATGGGAAGAAATGAGGGACATGGCATTGATACTTCATTTAAAAAAATTAAAAAGCAAAATTCGTGGCCAAAGCAAAAGAGATCAAAAGGCATGGCATGTCATCCAGTGCAGGGACATGCAGCACATACACCAAGGCTTGCATAAATTGATCCTCCGCGAAGCCAGAAATACAAAAGAAGGACTTAGAACCATTCTGGAAAAGAGATACCAGAAAAGGAAATGAAATTGAAGAAAAAAAAAAAAAGAAATTGGGAAATTTTGTGACTTCAAGGAAGTGGTCTGGGCAGAAATGAGGTGCAGTGCAAAGGACCAAAAGAGGCCAAAAGTAACCTCACAGCCGTTGCAAAAGCAGGGGAAAAACCAAGGATGCAGGCACTACTTGGATGGGAAGAAATGAGGGACATGGCATGGACACTTAAAAATAAAAAGAAAAACATTAAAAAATCTTTGCCAGAGCAAAAGCCATCAAAAGGCATGGCATGCCATCCAGTGCAGGGACTTGCACCAAAGCTTGCCCAATTGGTCCCCATTGAAATCGCAAGATTCCGTTTGCCTTCCCGAAAGGAAATGAAATTTCCTTTCGGGAAGGCAAACGGAATCTTGCGAGCCCTTCAAAGGAAGGCTTTCAAACACTTGAGAAAGGAGATATCTTCAAAAGAAATGCAGTTGAAAAAAAGGCCAAAAAAATGGAAAATCGGGAGATATAGTTACTACAAGAAAGTGGTCTGGGCAGAAATGAGGTGCAGTGCAAAGGACCAAAAGAGGCCAAAAGTAACCTCACAGCCGTTGCAAAAGCAGGGGAAAAACCAAGGATGCAGGCACTACTTGAATGGGAAGAAATGAGGGACATGGCATGGACACTTAAAAATAAAAAGAAAAACATTAAAAAATCTTTGCCAGAGCAAAAGCCATCAAAAGGCATGGCATGCCATCCAGTGCAGGGACTTGCACCAAAGCTTGCCCAATTGGTCCCCATTGAAATCGCAAGATTCCGTTTGCCTTCCCGAAAGGAAATGAAATTTCCTTTCGGGAAGGCAAACGGAATCTTGCGAGCCCTTCAAAGGAAGGCTTTCAAACACTTGAGAAAGGAGATATCTTCAAAAGAAATGCAGTTGAAAAAAAGGCCAAACAAATGGAAAATCAGGAGATATAGTTACTACAAGAAGGTGGTCTGGGTGGAAATGAGGTGCAGTGCAAAGGACCAAAAGAGGCCAAAAGTAACCTCACAGCCGTTGCAAAAGCAGGGGAAAAATCAAAGAAGTAGGCACTACTTGAATGGGAAGAAATAAGGGACAAGAAATTGAGACTACAAAAAAAGAAAAAAAAAAAAAAATTCGTGGCCAAAGCAAAAGAGATCAAAAGGCATGGCATGTCATCCAGTGCAGGGACATGCAGCACATACACCAAGGCTTGCCTAAATTGATCCTCCGCGAAGCCAGAAATACAAAAGAAGGACTTAGAACCACTCTGGAATAGAGATACCAGCAAAGGAAATGAAATTGAAGAAAAAAAAAAAAAGAAATTGGGAAATTTTGTGATTTCAAGAAAGTGGTCTGGGCAGAAATGAGGTGCAGTGCAAAGGACCAAAAGAGGCCAAAAGTAACCTCACAGCTGTTGCGAAAGCAGGGGAAAAAACAAGGATGCAGGCACTACTTGAATGGGAAGAAATGAGGGACATGGCATGGACACTTAAAAATAAAAAGAAAAACATTAAAAAATCTTTGCCAGAGCAAAAGCCATCAAAAGGCATGGCATGCCATCCAGTGCAGGGACTTGCACCAAAGCTTGCCCAATTGGTCCCCATTGAAATCGCAAGATTCCGTTTGCCTTCCCGAAAGGAAATGAAGTTTCCTTTCGGGAAGGCAAACGGAATCTTGCGAGCCCTTCAAAGGAAGGCTTTCAAACACTTGAGAAAGGAGATATCATCAAAAGAAATGCAGTTGAAAAAAAGGCCAAACAAATGGAAAATCGGGATATATAGTTACAAAAAGAAACTGGTCTGGGTGGAAATGAGGTGCAGTGCAAAGGACCAAAAGAGGCCAAAAGTAACCTCACAGCCGTTGCAAAAGCAGGGGAAAAATCAAAGAAGTAGGCACTACTTGAATGGGAAGAAATAAGGGACAAGAAATTGAGACTAAAGAAAAAGAAAAAAAAAAAACAATTCGTGGCCAAAGCAAAAGAGATCAAAATGCATGGCATGTCATCCAGTGCAGGGACATGCAGCACATACACCAAGGCTTGCCTAAATTGATCCTCCGCGAAGCCAGAAATACAAAAGAAGGACTTAGAACCACTCTGGAATAGAGATACCAGCAAAGGAAATGAAATTGAAGAAAAAAAAAAAAAAGAAATTGGGAAATTTTGTGATTTCAAGAAAGTGGTCTGGGCAGAAATGAGGTGCAGTGCAAAGGACCAAAAGAGGCCAAAAGTAACCTCACAGCTGTTGCAAAAGCAGGGGGAAAATCAAAGAAGTAGGCACTACTTGGATGGGAAGAAATGAGGGACATGGCATTGATGCTTCATTTAAAAAAATTAAAAAGCAAAATTCGTGGCCAAAGCAAAAGAGATCAAAAGGCATGGCATGTCATCCAGTGCAGGGACATGCAGCACATACACCAAGGCTTGCCTAAATTGATCCTCCGCGAAGCCAGAAATACAAAAGAAGGACTTAGAACCACTCTGGAATAGAGATACCAGCAAAGGAAATGAAATTGAAGAAAAAAAAAAAAAAGAAATTGGGAAATTTTGTGACTTCAAGAAAGTGGTCTGGGCAGAAATGAGGTGCAGTGCAAAGGATCAAAAGAGGCCAAAAGTAACCTCACAGCTGTTGCAAAAGCAGGGGAAAAATCAAAGAAGTAGGCACTACTTGGATGGGAAGAAATGAGGGACATGGCATGGACACTTAAAAATAAAAAGAAAAACATTAAAAAATCTTTGCCAGAGCAAAAGCCATCAAAAGGCATGGCATGCCATCCAGTGCAGGGACTTGCACCAAAGCTTGCCCAATTGGTCCCCATTGAAATCGCAAGATTCCGTTTGCCTTCCCGAAAGGAAATGAAATTTCCTTTCGGGAAGGCAAACGGAATCTTGCGAGCCCTTCAAAGGAAGGCTTTCAAACACTTGAGAAAGGAGATATCATCAAAAGAAATGCAGTTGAAAAAAAGGCCAAAAAAATGGAAAATCGGGAGATATAGTTACTACAAGAAGGTGGTCTGGGCAGAAATGAGGTGAAGTGCAAAGGACCAAAAGAGGCCAAAAGTAACCTCACAGCCGTTGCAAAAGCAGGGGAAAAATCAAAGAAGTAGGCACTACTTGAATGGGAAGAAATAAGGGACAAGAAATTGAGACTACAAAAAAAAGAAAAAAAAAAAACAATTCGTGGCCAAAGCAAAAGAGATCAAAAGGCATGGCATGTCATCCAGTGCAGGGACATGCAGCACATACACCAAGGCTTGCCTAAATTGATCCTCCTCGAAGCCAGAAATACAAAAGAAGGACTTAGAACCACTCTGGAAGAGAGATACCAGCAAAGGAAATGAAATTGAAGAAAAAAAAAAAAAAGAAATTGGGAAATTTTGTGATTTCAAGAAAGTGGTCTGGGCAGAAATGAGGTGCAGTGCAAAGGACCAAAAGAGGCCAAAAGTAACCTCACAGCTGTTGCAAAAGCAGGGGAAAAATCAAAGAAGTAGGCACTACTTGAATGGGAAGAAATGAGGGACATGGCATTGATGCTTCATTTAAAAAAATTAAAAAGCAAAATTCGTGGCCAAAGCAAAAGAGATCAAAAGGCATGGCATGTCATCCAGTGCAGGGATATGAAGCACATACACCAAGGCTTGCCTAAATTGATCCTCCGCGAAGCCAGAAATACAAAAGAAGGACTTAGAACCACTCTGGAATAGAGATACCAGCAAAGGAAATGAAATTGAAGAAAAAAAAAAAAAGAAATTGGGAAATTTTGTGACTTCAAGAAAGTGGTCTGGGCAGAAATGAGGTGCAGTGCAAAGGACCAAAAGAGGCCAAAAGTAACCTCACAGCTGTTGCAAAAGCAGGGGAAAAATCAAAGAAGTAGGCACTACTTGGATGGGAAGAAATGAGGGACATGGCATTGATACTTCATTTAAAAAAATTAAAAAGCAAAATTCGTGGCCAAAGCAAAAGAGATCAAAAGGCATGGCATGTCATCCAGTGCAGGGACATGCAGCACATACACCAAGGCTTGCATAAATTGATCCTCCGCGAAGCCAGAAATACAAAGGTAGGACTTAGAACCATTCTGGAATAGAGATACCAGCAAAGGAAATGAAATTGAAGAAAAAAAAAAAAAGAAATTGGGAAATTTTGTGACTTCAAGGAAGTGGTCTGGGCAGAACTGAGGTGCAGTGCAAAGGACCAAAAGAGGCCAAAAGTAACCTCACAGCTGTTGCGAAAGCAGGGGAAAAAACAAGGATGCAGGCACTACTTGAATGGGAAGAAATGAGGGACATGGCATGGACACTTAAAAATAAAAAGAAAAACATTAAAAAATCTTTGCCAGAGCATAAGCCATCAAAAGGCATGGCATGCCATCCAGTGCAGGGACTTGCACCAAAGCTTGCCCAATTGGTCCCCATTGAAATCGCAAGATTCCGTTTGCCTTCCCGAAAGGAAATGAAGTTTCCTTTCGGGAAGGCAAACGGAATCTTGCGAGCCCTTCAAAGGAAGGCTTTCAAACACTTGAGAAAGGAGATATCATCAAAAGAAATGCAGTTGAAAAAAAGGCCAAACAAATGGAAAATCGGGATATATAGTTACAAAAAGAAACTGGTCTGGGTGGAAATGAGGTGCAGTGCAAAGGACCAAAAGAGGCCAAAAGTAACCTCACAGCCGTTGCAAAAGCAGGGGAAAAATCAAAGAAGTAGGCACTACTTGAATGGGAAGAAATAAGGGACAAGAAATTGAGACTAAAGAAAAAGAAAAAAAAAAAACAATTCGTGGCCAAAGCAAAAGAGATCAAAAGGCATGGCATGTCATCCAGTGCAGGGACATGCAGCACATACACCAAGGCTTGCCTAAATTGATCCTCCGCGAAGCCAGAAATACAAAAGAAGGACTTAGAACCACTCTGGAATAGAGATACCAGCAAAGGAAATGAAATTGAAGAAAAAAAAAAAAAAAGAAATTGGGAAATTTTGTGATTTCAAGAAAGAGGTCTGGGCAGAAATGAGGTGCAGTGCAAAGGACCAAAAGAGGCCAAAAGTAACCTCACAGCTGTTGCAAAAGCAGGGGAAAAATCAAAGAAGTAGGCACTACTTGGATGGGAAGAAATGAGGGACATGGCATTGATGCTTCATTTAAAAAAATTAAAAAGCAAAATTCGTGGCCAAAGCAAAAGAGATCAAAAGGCATGGCATGTCATCCAGTGCAGGGACATGCAGCACATACACCAAGGCTTGCCTAAATTGATCCTCCGCGAAGCCAGAAATACAAAAGAAGGACTTAGAACCACTCTGGAATAGAGATACCAGCAAAGGAAATGAAATTGAAGAAAAAAAAAAAAAAGAAATTGGGAAATTTTGTGATTTCAAGAAAGTGGTCTGGGCAGAAATGAGGTGCAGTGCAAAGGACCAAAAGAGGCCAAAAGTAACCTCACAGCTGTTGCAAAAGCAGGGGAAAAATCAAAGAAGTAGGCACTACTTGGATGGGAAGAAATGAGGGACATGGCATTGATGCTTCATTTAAAAAAATTAAAAAGCAAAATTCGTGGCCAAAGCAAAAGAGATCAAAAGGCATGGCATGTCATCCAGTGCAGGGACATGCAGCACATACACCAAGGCTTGCCTAAATTGATCCTCCGCGAAGCCAGAAATACAAAAGAAGGACTTAGAACCACTCTGGAATAGAGATACCAGCAAAGGAAATGAAATTGAAGAAAAAAAAAAAAAAGAAATTGGGAAATTTTGTGACTTCAAGAAAGTGGTCTGGGCAGAAATGAGGTGCAGTGCAAAGGATCAAAAGAGGCCAAAAGTAACCTCACAGCTGTTGCAAAAGCAGGGGAAAAATCAAAGAAGTAGGCACTACTTGGATGGGAAGAAATGAGGGACATGGCATGGACACTTAAAAATAAAAAGAAAAACATTAAAAAATCTTTGCCAGAGCAAAAGCCATCAAAAGGCATGGCATGCCATCCAGTGCAGGGACTTGCACCAAAGCTTGCCCAATTGGTCCCCATTGAAATCGCAAGATTCCGTTTGCCTTCCCGAAAGGAAATGAAATTTCCTTTCGGGAAGGCAAACGGAATCTTGCGAGCCCTTCAAAGGAAGGCTTTCAAACACTTGAGAAAGGAGATATCATCAAAAGAAATGCAGTTGAAAAAAAGGCCAAACAAATGGAAAATCGGGAGATATAGTTACTACAAGAAGGTGGTCTGGGTGGAAATGAGGTGAAGTGCAAAGGACCAAAAGAGGCCAAAAGTAACCATCACAGCCGTTGCAAAAGCAGGGGAAAAATCAAAGAAGTAGGCACTACTTGAATGGGAAGAAATAAGGGACAAGAAATTGGGACTACAAAAAAAAAAAAAAAAAAAAAAAATTCGTGGCCAAAGCAAAAGAGATCAAAAGGCATGGCATGTCATCCAGTGCAGGGACATGCAGCACATACACCAAGGCTTGCCTAAATTGATCCTCCGCGAAGCCAGAAATACAAAAGAAGGACTTAGAACCACTCTGGAATAGAGATACCAGCAAAGGAAATGAAATTGAAGAAAAAAAAAAAAAAGAAATTGGGAAATTTTGTGACTTCAAGAAAGTGGTCTGGGCAGAAATGAGGTGCAGTGCAAGGGATCAAAAGAGGCCAAAAGTAACCTCACAGCTGTTGCAAAAGCAGGGGAAAAATCAAAGAAGTAGGCACTACTTGGATGGGAAGAAATGAGGGACATGGCATGGACACTTAAAAATAAAAAGAAAAACACTAAAAAATCTTTGCCAGAGCAAAAGCCATCAAAAGGCATGGCATGCCATCCAGTGCAGGGACTTGCACCAAAGCTTGCCCAATTGGTCCCCATTGAAATCGCAAGATTCCGTTTGCCTTCCCTAAAGGAAATGAAATTTCCTTTCGGGAAGGCAAACGGAATCTTGCGAGCCCTTCAAAGGAAGGCTTTCAAACACTTGAGAAAGGAGATATCATCAAAAGAAATGCAGTTGAAAAAAAGGCCAAAAAAATGGAAAATCGGGAGATATAGTTACAACAAGAAAGTGGTCTGGGCGGAAATGAGGTGCAGTGCAAAGGACCAAAAGAGGCCAAAAGTAACCTCAGAGCCGTTGCAAAAGCAGGGGAAAAATCAAAGAAGTAGGCACTACTTGAATGGGAAGAAATAAGGGACAAGAAATTGAGACTACAAAAAAAGAAAAAAAAAAAAAAATTCGTGGCCAAAGCAAAAGAGATCAAAAGGCATGGCATGTCATCCAGTGCAGGGACATGCAGCACATACACCAAGGCTTGCCTAAATGGATCCTCCGCGAAGCCAGAAATACAAAAGAAGGACTTAGAACCACTCTGGAATAGAGATACCAGCAAAGGAAATGAAATTGAAGAAAAAAAAAAAAAAGAAATTGGGAAATTTTGTGACTTCAAGAAAGTGGTCTGGGCAGAAATGAGGTGCAGTGCAAAGGATCAAAAGAGGCCAAAAGTAACCTCACAGCTGTTGCAAAAGCAGGGGAAAAATCAAAGAAGTAGGCACTACTTGGATGGGAAGAAATGAGGGACATGGCATGGACACTTAAAAATAAAAAGAAAAACATTAAAAAATCTTTGCCAGAGCAAAAGCCATCAAAAGGCATGGCATGCCATCCAGTGCAGGGACTTGCACCAAAGCTTGCCCAATTGGTCCCCATTGAAATCGCAAGATTCCGTTTGCCTTCCCGAAAGGAAATGAAATTTCCTTTCGGGAAGGCAAACGGAATCTTGCGAGCCCTTCAAAGGAAGGCTTTCAAACACTTGAGAAAGGAGATATCATCAAAAGAAATGCAGTTGAAAAAAAGGCCATACAAATGGAAAATCGGGATATATAGTTACAAAAAGAAACTGGTCTGGGTGGAAATGAGGTGCAGTGCAAAGGACCAAAAGAGGCCAAAAGTAACCTCACAGCCGTTGCAAAAGCAGGGGAAAAATCAAAGAAGTAGGCACTACTTGAATGGGAAGAAATAAGGGACAAGAAATTGAGACTAAAGAAAAAGAAAAAAAAACAACAATTCGTGGCCAAAGCAAAAGAGATCAAAAGGCATGGCATGTCATCCAGTGCAGGGACATGCAGCACATACACCAAGGCTTGCCTAAATTGATCCTCCTCGAAGCCAGAAATACAAAAGAAGGACTTAGAACCACTCTGGAATAGAGATACCAGCAAAGGAAATGAAATTGAAGAAAAAAAAAAAAAAGAAATTGGGAAATTTTGTGATTTCAAGAAAGTGGTCTGGGCAGAAATGAGGTGCAGTGCAAAGGACCAAAAGAGGCCAAAAGTAACCTCACAGCTGTTGCAAAAGCAGGGGAAAAATCAAAGAAGTAGGCACTACTTGGATGGGAAGAAATGAGGGACATGGCATTGATGCTTCATTTAAAAAAATTAAAAAGCAAAATTCGTGGCCAAAGCAAAAGAGATCAAAAGGCATGGCATGTCATCCAGTGCAGGGACATGCAGCACATACACCAAGGCTTGCATAAATTGATCCTCCGCGAAGCCAGAAATACAAAAGAAGGACTTAGAACCATTCTGAAAAAGAGATACCAGCAAAGGAAATGAAATTGAAGAAAAAAAAAAAAGAAATTGGGAAATTTTGTGACTTCAAGGAAGTGGTCTGGGCAGAAATGAGGTGCAGTGCAAAGGACCAAAAGAGGCCAAAAGTAACCTCACAGCCGTTGCAAAAGCAGGGGAAAAATCAAAGAAGTAGGCACTACTTGAATGGGAAGAAATAAGGGACAAGAAATTGAGACTACAAAAAAAGAAAAAAAAAAAAAAAATTCGTGGCCAAAGCAAAAGAGATCAAAAGGCATGGCATGTCATCCAGTGCAGGGACATGCAGCACATACACCAAGGCTTGCCTAAATTGATCCTCCGCGAAGCCAGAAATACAAAAGAAGGACTTAGAACCACTCTGGAATAGAGATACCAGCAAAGGAAATGAAATTGAAGAAAAAAAAAAAAAGAAATTGGGAAATTTTGTGATTTCAAGAAAGTGGTCTGGGCAGAAATGAGGTGCAGTGCAAAGGAACAAAAGAGGCCAAAAGTAACCTCACAGCTGTTGCAAAAGCAGGGGAAACATCAAATAAGTAGGCACTACTTGGATGGGAAGAAATGAGGGACATGGCATTGATACTTCATTTAAAAAAATTAAAAAGCAAAATTCGTGGCCAAAGCAAAAGAGATCAAAAGGCATGGCATGTCATCCAGTGCAGGGACATGCAGCACATACACCAAGGCTTGCATAAATTGATCCTCCGCGAAGCCAGAAATACAAAAGAAGGACTTAGAACCATTCTGGAAAAGAGATACCAGAAAAGGAAATGAAATTGAAGAAAAAAAAAAAAAGAAATTGGGAAATTTTGTGACTTCAAGGAAGTGGTCTGGGCAGAAATGAGGTGCAGTGCAAAGGACCAAAAGAGGCCAAAAGTAACCTCACAGCCGTTGCAAAAGCAGGGGAAAAACCAAGGATGCAGGCACTACTTGGATGGGAAGAAATGAGGGACATGGCATGGACACTTAAAAATAAAAAGAAAAACATTAAAAAATCTTTGCCAGAGCAAAAGCCATCAAAAGGCATGGCATGCCATCCAGTGCAGGGACTTGCACCAAAGCTTGCCCAATTGGTCCCCATTGAAATCGCAAGATTCCGTTTGCCTTCCCGAAAGGAAATGAAATTTCCTTTCGGGAAGGCAAACGGAATCTTGCGAGCCCTTCAAAGGAAGGCTTTCAAACACTTGAGAAAGGAGATATCTTCAAAAGAAATGCAGTTGAAAAAAAGGCCAAAAAAATGGAAAATCGGGAGATATAGTTACTACAAGAAAGTGGTCTGGGCAGAAATGAGGTGCAGTGCAAAGGACCAAAAGAGGCCAAAAGTAACCTCACAGCCGTTGCAAAAGCAGGGGAAAAACCAAGGATGCAGGCACTACTTGAATGGGAAGAAATGAGGGACATGGCATGGACACTTAAAAATAAAAAGAAAAACATTAAAAAATCTTTGCCAGAGCAAAAGCCATCAAAAGGCATGGCATGCCATCCAGTGCAGGGACTTGCACCAAAGCTTGCCCAATTGGTCCCCATTGAAATCGCAAGATTCCGTTTGCCTTCCCGAAAGGAAATGAAATTTCCTTTCGGGAAGGCAAACGGAATCTTGCGAGCCCTTCAAAGGAAGGCTTTCAAACACTTGAGAAAGGAGATATCTTCAAAAGAAATGCAGTTGAAAAAAAGGCCAAAAAAATGGAAAATCGGGAGATATAGTTACTACAAGAAGGTGGTCTGGGTGGAAATGAGGTGCAGTGCAAAGGACCAAAAGAGGCCAAAAGTAACCTCACAGCCGTTGCAAAAGCAGGGGAAAAATCAAAGAAGTAGGCACTACTTGAATGGGAAGAAATAAGGGACAAGAAATTGAGACTACAAAAAAAGAAAAAAAAAAAAAAAAATTCGTGGCCAAAGCAAAAGAGATCAAAAGGCATGGCATGTCATCCAGTGCAGGGACATGCGGCACATACACCAAGGCTTGCCTAAATTGATCCTCCGCGAAGCCAGAAATACAAAAGAAGGGCTTAGAACCATTCTGGAATAGAGATACCAGCAAAGGACATGAAATTGAAAATAAAAAACAAAACAAATTGGGAAATTTTGTGATTTCAAGGAAGTGGTCTGGGCAGAAATGAGGTGCAGTGCAAAGGACCAAAAGAGGCCAAAAGTAACCTCACAGCTGTTGCGAAAGCAGGGGAAAAAACAAGGATGCAGGCACTACTTGAATGGGAAGAAATGAGGGACATGGCATGGACACTTAAAAATAAAAAGAAAAACATTAAAAAATCTTTGCCAGAGCAAAAGCCATCAAAAGGCATGGCATGCCATCCAGTGCAGGGACTTGCACCAAAGCTTGCCCAATTGGTCCCCATTGAAATCGCAAGATTCCGTTTGCCTTCCCGAAAGGAAATGAAGTTTCCTTTCGGGAAGGCAAACGGAATCTTGCGAGCCCTTCAAAGGAAGGCTTTCAAACACTTGAGAAAGGAGATATCATCAAAAGAAATGCAGTTGAAAAAAAGGCCATACAAATGGAAAATCGGGATATATAGTTACAAAAAGAAACTGGTCTGGGTGGAAATGAGGTGCAGTGCAAAGGACCAAAAGAGGCCAAAAGTAACCTCACAGCCGTTGCAAAAGCAGGGGAAAAATCAAAGAAGTAGGCACTACTTGAATGGGAAGAAATAAGGGACAAGAAATTGAGACTAAAGAAAAAGAAAAAAAAAAAACAATTCGTGGCCAAAGCAAAAGAGATCAAAAGGCATGGCATGTCATCCAGTGCAGGGACATGCAGCACATACACCAAGGCTTGCCTAAATTGATCCTCCGCGAAGCCAGAAATACAAAAGAAGGACTTAGAACCACTCTGGAATAGAGATACCAGCAAAGGAAATGAAATTGAAGAAAAAAAAAAAAAAGAAATTGGGAAATTTTGTGATTTCAAGAAAGAGGTCTGGGCAGAAATGAGGTGCAGTGCAAAGGACCAAAAGAGGCCAAAAGTAACCTCACAGCTGTTGCAAAAGCAGGGGAAAAATCAAAGAAGTAGGCACTACTTGGATGGGAAGAAATGAGGGACATGGCATTGATGCTTCATTTAAAAAAATTAAAAAGCAAAATTCGTGGCCAAAGCAAAAGAGATCAAAAGGCATGGCATGTCATCCAGTGCAGGGACATGCAGCACATACACCAAGGCTTGCCTAAATTGATCCTCCGCGAAGCCAGAAATACAAAAGAAGGACTTAGAACCACTCTGGAATAGAGATACCAGCAAAGGAAATGAAATTGAAGAAAAAAAAAAAAAAGAAATTGGGAAATTTTGTGATTTCAAGAAAGTGGTCTGGGCAGAAATGAGGTGCAGTGCAAAGGACCAAAAGAGGCCAAAAGTAACCTCACAGCTGTTGCAAAAGCAGGGGAAAAATCAAAGAAGTAGGCACTACTTGGATGGGAAGAAATGAGGGACATGGCATTGATGCTTCATTTAAAAAAATTAAAAAGCAAAATTCGTGGCCAAAGCAAAAGAGATCAAAAGGCATGGCATGTCATCCAGTGCAGGGACATGCAGCACATACACCAAGGCTTGCCTAAATTGATCCTCCGCGAAGCCAGAAATACAAAAGAAGGACTTAGAACCACTCTGGAATAGAGATACCAGCAAAGGAAATGAAATTGAAGAAAAAAAAAAAAAAGAAATTGGGAAATTTTGTGATTTCAAGAAAGTGGTCTGGGCAGAAATGAGGTGCAGTGCAAAGGAACAAAAGAGGCCAAAAGTAACCTCACAGCTGTTGCAAAAGCAGGGGAAAAATCAAAGTAGTAGGCACTACTTGGATGGGAAGAAATGAGGGACATGGTATTGATGCTTCATTTAAAAAAATTAAAAAGCAAAATTCGTGGCCAAAGCAAAAGAGATCAAAAGGCATGGCATGTCATCCAGTGCAGGGACATGCAGCACATACACCAAGGCTTGCCTAAATTGATCCTCCGCGAAGCCAGAAATACAAAAGAAGGACTTAGAACCACTCTGGAATAGAGATACCAGCAAAGGAAATGAAATTGAAGAAAAAAAAAAAAAAGAAATTGGGAAATTTTGTGACTTCAAGAAAGTGGTCTGGGCAGAAATGAGGTGCAGTGCAAGGGATCAAAAGAGGCCAAAAGTAACCTCACAGCTGTTGCAAAAGCAGGGGAAAAATCAAAGAAGTAGGCACTACTTGGATGGGAAGAAATGAGGGACATGGCATGGACACTTAAAAATAAAAAGAAAAACACTAAAAAATCTTTGCCAGAGCAAAAGCCATCAAAAGGCATGGCATGCCATCCAGTGCAGGGACTTGCACCAAAGCTTGCCCAATTGGTCCCCATTGAAATCGCAAGATTCCGTTTGCCTTCCCGAAAGGAAATGAAATTTCCTTTCGGGAAGGCAAACGGAATCTTGCGAGCCCTTCAAAGGAAGGCTTTCAAACACTTGAGAAAGGAGATATCATCAAAAGAAATGCAGTTGAAAAAAAGGCCAAAAAAATGGAAAATCGGGAGATATAGTTACAACAAGAAAGTGGTCTGGGCGGAAATGAGGTGCAGTGCAAAGGACCAAAAGAGGCCAAAAGTAACCTCAGAGCCGTTGCAAAAGCAGGGGAAAAATCAAAGAAGTACGCACTACTTGAATGGGAAGAAATAAGGGACAAGAAATTGAGACTACAAAAAAAGAAAAAAAAAAAAAAATTCGTGGCCAAAGCAAAAGAGATCAAAAGGCATGGCATGTCATCCAGTGCAGGGACATGCAGCACATACACCAAGGCTTGCCTAAATGGATCCTCCGCGAAGCCAGAAATACAAAAGAAGGACTTAGAACCACTCTGGAATAGAGATACCAGCAAAGGAAATGAAATTGAAGAAAAAAAAAAAAAAGAAATTGGGAAATTTTGTGATTTCAAGAAAGTGGTCTGGGCAGAAATGAGGTGCAGTGCAAAGGATCAAAAGAGGCCAAAAGTAACCTCACAGCTGTTGCAAAAGCAGGGGAAAAATCAAAGAAGTAGGCACTACTTGGATGGGAAGAAATGAGGGACATGGCATGGACACTTAAAAATAAAAAGAAAAACATTAAAAAATCTTTGCCAGAGCAAAAGCCATCAAAAGGCATGGCATGCCATCCAGTGCAGGGACTTGCACCAAAGCTTGCCCAATTGGTCCCCATTGAAATCGCAAGATTCCGTTTGCCTTCCCGAAAGGAAATGAAATTTCCTTTCGGGAAGGCAAACGGAATCTTGCGAGCCCTTCAAAGGAAGGCTTTCAAACACTTGAGAAAGGAGATATCATCAAAAGAAATGCAGTTGAAAAAAAGGCCATACAAATGGAAAATCGGGATATATCGTTACAAAAAGAAACTGGTCTGGGTGGAAATGAGGTGCAGTGCAAAGGACCAAAAGAGGCCAAAAGTAACCTCACAGCCGTTGCAAAAGCAGGGGAAAAATCAAAGAAGTAGGCACTACTTGAATGGGAAGAAATAAGGGACAAGAAATTGAGACTAAAGAAAAAGAAAAAAAAAAAACAATTCGTGGCCAAAGCAAAAGAGATCAAAAGGCATGGCATGTCATCCAGTGCAGGGACATGCAGCACATACACCAAGGCTTGCCTAAATTGATCCTCCTCGAAGCCAGAAATACAAAAGAAGGACTTAGAACCACTCTGGAATAGAGATACCAGCAAAGGAAATGAAATTGAAGAAAAAAAAAAAAAAGAAATTGGGAAATTTTGTGATTTCAAGAAAGTGGTCTGGGCAGAAATGAGGTGCAGTGCAAAGGACCAAAAGAGGCCAAAAGTAACCTCACAGCTGTTGCAAAAGCAGGGGAAAAATCAAAGAAGTAGGCACTACTTGGATGGGAAGAAATGAGGGACATGGCATTGATGCTTCATTTAAAAAAATTAAAAAGCAAAATTCGTGGCCAAAGCAAAAGAGATCAAAAGGCATGGCATGTCATCCAGTGCAGGGACATGCAGCACATACACCAAGGCTTGCCTAAATTGATCCTCCGCGAAGCCAGAAATACAAAAGAAGGACTTAGAACCACTCTGGAATAGAGATACCAGCAAAGGAAATGAAATTGAAGAAAAAAAAAAAAAGAAATTGGGAAATTTTGTGATTTCAAGAAAGTGGTCTGGGCAGAAATGAGGTGCAGTGCAAAGGAACAAAAGAGGCCAAAAGTAACCTCACAGCTGTTGCAAAAGCAGGGGAAACATCAAATAAGTAGGCACTACTTGGATGGGAAGAAATGAGGGACATGGCATTGATACTTCATTTAAAAAAATTAAAAAGCAAAATTCGTGGCCAAAGCAAAAGAGATCAAAAGGCATGGCATGTCATCCAGTGCAGGGACATGCAGCACATACACCAAGGCTTGCATAAATTGATCCTCCGCGAAGCCAGAAATACAAAAGAAGGACTTAGAACCATTCTGGAAAAGAGATACCAGAAAAGGAAATGAAATTGAAGAAAAAAAAAAAAAGAAATTGGGAAATTTTGTGACTTCAAGGAAGTGGTCTGTGCAGAAATGAGGTGCAGTGCAAAGGACCAAAAGAGGCCAAAAGTAACCTCACAGCCGTTGCAAAAGCAGGGGAAAAACCAAGGATGCAGGCACTACTTGAATGGGAAGAAATGAGGGACATGGCATGGACACTTAAAAATAAAAAGAAAAACATTAAAAAATCTTTGCCAGAGCAAAAGCCATCAAAAGGCATGGCATGCCATCCAGTGCAGGGACTTGCACCAAAGCTTGCCCAATTGGTCCCCATTGAAATCGCAAGATTCCGTTTGCCTTCCCGAAAGGAAATGAAATTTCCTTTCGGGAAGGCAAACGGAATCCTGCGAGCCCTTCAAAGGAAGGCTTTCAAACACTTGAGAAAGGAGATATCTTCAAAAGAAATGCAGTTGAAAAAAAGGCCAAAAAAATGGAAAATCGGGAGATATAGTTACTACAGGAAGGTGGTCTGGGTGGAAATGAGGTGCAGTGCAAAGGACCAAAAGAGGCCAAAAGTAACCTCACAGCCGTTGCAAAAGCAGGGGAAAAATCAAAGAAGTAGGCACTACTTGAATGGGAAGAAATAAGGGACAAGAAATTGAGACTAAAAAAAAAAAAAAAAAAAAAAATTCGTGGCCAAAGCAAAAGAGATCAAAAGGCATGGCATGTCATCCAGTGCAGGGACATGCAGCAGATACAGCAAGGCTTGCTTAAATTGAACTTCCTTGAAGCCAGAATTACAAAAGTAGGGCTTAGAACCATTCTGGAATAGAGATCACAGCAAAGGAAATGAAATTGAAGAAAAAAAAAAAAGAAATTGGGAAATTTTGTGACTTCAAGAAAGTGGTCTGGGCAGAAATGAGGTGCAGTGCAAAGGACCAAAAGAGGCCAAAAGTAACCTCACAGCCGTTGCAAAGCAGGGGAAAAATCAAAGAAGTAGGCACTACTTGAATGGGAAGAAATAAGGGACAAGAAATTGAGACTACAAAAAAAGAAAAAAAAAAAAAAATTCGTGGCCAAAGCAAAAGAGATCAAAAGGCATGGCATGTCATCCAGTGCAGGGACACGCAGCACATACACCAAGGCTTGCCTAAATTGATCCTCCGCGAAGCCAGAAATACAAAAGAAGGACCTACAAACACTCTGGAATAGAGATACCAGCAAAGGAAATGAAATTGAAAATAAAAAACAAAACAAATTGGGAAATTTTGTGACTTCCAGAAAGTGGTCTGGGCAGAAATGAGGTGCAGTGCAAAGGACCAAAAGAGGCCAAAAGTAACCTCACAGCCGTTGCAAAAGCAGGGGAAAAACCAAGGATGCAGGCACTACTTGAATGGGAAGAAATGAGGGACATGGCATGGACACTTAAAAATAAAAAGAAAAACATTAAAAAATCTTTGCCAGAGCAAAAGCCGTCAAAAGGCATGGCATGCCATCCAGTGCAGGGACTTGCACCAAAGCTTGCCCAATTGGTCCCCATTGAAATCGCAAGATTCCGTTTGCCTTCCCGAAAGGAAATGAAATTTCCTTTCGGGAAGGCAAACGGAATCTTGCGAGCCCTTCAAAGGAAGGCTTTCAAACACTTGAGAAAGGAGATATCTTCAAAAGAAATGCAGTTGAAAAAAAGGCCAAACAAATGGAAAATCGGGAGATATAGTTACTACAAGAAGGTGGTCTGGGTGGAAATGAGGTGCAGTGCAAAGGACCAAAAGAGGCCAAAAGTAACCTCACAGCCGTTGCAAAAGCAGGGGAAAAATCAAAGAAGTAGGCACTACTTGAATGGGAAGAAATAAGGGACAAGAAATTGAGACTACAAAAAAAGAAAAAAAAAAAAAAAATTCGTGGCCAAAGCAAAAGAGATCAAAAGGCATGGCATGTCATCCAGTGCAGGGACATGCAGCACATACACCAAGGCTTGCCTAAATTGATCCTCCGCGAAGCCAGAAATACAAAAGAAGGACTTAGAACCACTCTGGAATAGAGATACCAGCAAAGGAAATGAAATTGAAGAAAAAAAAAAAAAAGAAATTGGGAAATTTTGTGACTTCAAGAAAGTGGTCTGGGCAGAAATGAGGTGCAGTGCAAAGGAACAAAAGAGGCCAAAAGTAACCTCACAGCTGTTGCAAAAGCAGGGGAAACATCAAATAAGTAGGCACTACTTGGATGGGAAGAAATGAGGGACATGGCATTGATACTTCATTTAAAAAAATTAAAAAGCAAAATTCGTGGCCAAAGCAAAAGAGATCAAAAGGCATGGCATGTCATCCAGTGCAGGGACATGCAGCACATACACCAAGGCTTGCATAAATTGATCCTCCGCGAAGCCAGAAATACAAAAGAAGGACTTAGAACCATTCTGGAAAAGAGATACCAGCAAAGGAAATGAAATTGAAGAAAAAAAAAAAAAGAAATTGGGAAATTTTGTGACTTCAAGGAAGTGGTCTGGGCAGAAATGAGGTGCAGTGCAAAGGACCAAAAGAGGCCAAAAGTAACCTCACAGCCGTTGCAAAAGCAGGGGAAAAACCAAGGATGCAGGCACTACTTGAATGGGAAGAAATGAGGGACATGGCATGGACACTTAAAAATAAAAAGAAAAACATTAAAAAATCTTTGCCAGAGCAAAAGCCATCAAAAGGCATGGCATGCCATCCAGTGCAGGGACTTGCACCAAAGCTTGCCCAATTGGTCCCCATTGAAATCGCAAGATTCCGTTTGCCTTCCCGAAAGGAAATGAAATTTCCTTTCGGGAAGGCAAACGGAATCTTGCGAGCCCTTCAAAGGAAGGCTTTCAAACACTTGAGAAAGGAGATATCTTCAAAAGAAATGCAGTTGAAAAAAAGGCCAAAAAAATGGAAAATCGGGAGATATAGTTACTACAGGAAGGTGGTCTGGGTGGAAATGAGGTGCAGTGCAAAGGACCAAAAGAGGCCAAAAGTAACCTCACAGCTGTTGCAAAAGCAGGGGAAAAATCAAAGAAGTAGGCACTACTTGAATGGGAAGAAATAAGGGACAAGAAATTGAGACTAAAAAAAAAAAAAAAAAAAAATTCGTGGCCAAAGCAAAAGAGATCAAAAGGCATGGCATGTCATCCAGTGCAGGGACATGCAGCACATACAGCAAGGCTTGCTTAAATTGAACTTCCTTGAAGCCAGAATTACAAAAGTAGGGCTTAGAACCATTCTGGAATAGAGATCACAGCAAAGGAAATGAAATTGAAGAAAAAAAAAAAAGAAATTGGGAAATTTTGTGACTTCAAGAAAGTGGTCTGGGCAGAAATGAGGTGCAGTGCAAAGGACCAAAAGAGGCCAAAAGTAACCTCACAGTCGTTGCAAAAGCAGGGGAAAAATCAAAGAAGTAGGCACTACTTGAATGGGAAGAAATAAGGGACAAGAAATTGAGACTACAAAAAAAGAAAAAAAAAAAAAAATTCGTGGCCAAAGCAAAAGAGATCAAAAGGCATGGCATGTCATCCAGTGCAGGGACACGCAGCACATACACCAAGGCTTGCCTAAATTGATCCTCCGCGAAGCCAGAAATACAAAAGAAGGACCTACAAACACTCTGGAATAGAGATACCAGCAAAGGAAATGAAATTGAAAATAAAAAACAAAACAAATTGGGAAATTTTGTGACTTCCAGAAAGTGGTCTGGGCAGAAATGAGGTGCAGTGCAAAGGACCAAAAGAGGCCAAAAGTAACCTCACAGCCGTTGCAAAAGCAGGGGAAAAACCAAGGATGCAGGCACTACTTGAATGGGAAGAAATGAGGGACATGGCATGGACACTTAAAAATAAAAAGAAAAACATTAAAAAATCTTTGCCAGAGCAAAAGCCGTCAAAAGGCATGGCATGCCATCCAGTGCAGGGACTTGCACCAAAGCTTGCCCAATTGGTCCCCATTGAAATCGCAAGATTCCGTTTGCCTTCCCGAAAGGAAATGAAATTTCCTTTCGGGAAGGCAAACGGAATCTTGCGAGCCCTTCAAAGGAAGGCTTTCAAACACTTGAGAAAGGAGATATCTTCAAAAGAAATGCAGTTGAAAAAAAGGCCAAACAAATGGAAAATCGGGAGATATAGTTACTACAAGAAGGTGGTCTGGGTGGAAATGAGGTGCAGTGCAAAGGACCAAAAGAGGCCAAAAGTAACCTCACAGCCGTTGCAAAAGCAGGGGAAAAATCAAAGAAGTAGGCACTACTTGAATGGGAAGAAATAAGGGACAAGAAATTGAGACTACAAAAAAAGAAAAAAAAAAAAAAAATTCGTGGCCAAAGCAAAAGAGATCAAAAGGCATGGCATGTCATCCAGTGCAGGGACATGCAGCACATACACCAAGGCTTGCCTAAATTGATCCTCCGCGAAGCCAGAAATACAAAAGAAGGACTTAGAACCACTCTGGAATAGAGATACCAGCAAAGGAAATGAAATTGAAGAAAAAAAAAAAAAAGAAATTGGGAAATTTTGTGACTTCAAGAAAGTGGTCTGGGCAGAAATGAGGTGCAGTGCAAAGGAACAAAAGAGGCCAAAAGTAACCTCACAGCTGTTGCAAAAGCAGGGGAAACATCAAATAAGTAGGCACTACTTGGATGGGAAGAAATGAGGGACATGGCATTGATACTTCATTTAAAAAAATTAAAAAGCAAAATTCGTGGCCAAAGCAAAAGAGATCAAAAGGCATGGCATGTCATCCAGTGCAGGGACATGCAGCACATACACCAAGGCTTGCATAAATTGATCCTCCGCGAAGCCAGAAATACAAAAGAAGGACTTAGAACCATTCTGGAAAAGAGATACCAGCAAAGGAAATGAAATTGAAGAAAAAAAAAAAAAGAAATTGGGAAATTTTGTGACTTCAAGGAAGTGGTCTGGGCAGAAATGAGGTGCAGTGCAAAGGACCAAAAGAGGCCAAAAGTAACCTCACAGCCGTTGCAAAAGCAGGGGAAAAACCAAGGATGCAGGCACTACTTGAATGGGAAGAAATGAGGGACATGGCATGGACACTTAAAAATAAAAAGAAAAACATTAAAAAATCTTTGCCAGAGCAAAAGCCATCAAAAGGCATGGCATGCCATCCAGTGCAGGGACTTGCACCAAAGCTTGCCCAATTGGTCCCCATTGAAATCGCAAGATTCCGTTTGCCTTCCCGAAAGGAAATGAAATTTCCTTTCGGGAAGGCAAACGGAATCTTGCGAGCCCTTCAAAGGAAGGCTTTCAAACACTTGAGAAAGGAGATATCTTCAAAAGAAATGCAGTTGAAAAAAAGGCCAAAAAAATGGAAAATCGGGAGATATAGTTACTACAGGAAGGTGGTCTGGGTGGAAATGAGGTGCAGTGCAAAGGACCAAAAGAGGCCAAAAGTAACCTCACAGCTGTTGCAAAAGCAGGGGAAAAATCAAAGAAGTAGGCACTACTTGAATGGGAAGAAATAAGGGACAAGAAATTGAGACTAAAAAAAAAAAAAAAAAAAAATTCGTGGCCAAAGCAAAAGAGATCAAAAGGCATGGCATGTCATCCAGTGCAGGGACATGCAGCACATACAGCAAGGCTTGCTTAAATTGAACTTCCTTGAAGCCAGAATTACAAAAGTAGGGCTTAGAACCATTCTGGAATAGAGATCACAGCAAAGGAAATGAAATTGAAGAAAAAAAAAAAAGAAATTGGGAAATTTTGTGACTTCAAGAAAGTGGTCTGGGCAGAAAAGAGGTGCAGTGCAAAGGACCAAAAGAGGCCAAAAGTAACCTCACAGCCGTTGCAAAAGCAGGGGAAAAATCAAAGAAGTAGGCACTACTTGAATGGGAAGAAATAAGGGACAAGAAATTGAGACTACAAAAAAAGAAAAAAAAAAAAAAATTCGTGGCCAAAGCAAAAGAGATCAAAAGGCATGGCATGTCATCCAGTGCAGGGACACGCAGCACATACACCAAGGCTTGCCTAAATTGATCCTCCGCGAAGCCAGAAATACAAAAGAAGGACCTACAAACACTCTGGAATAGAGATACCAGCAAAGGAAATGAAATTGAAAATAAAAAACAAAACAAATTGGGAAATTTTGTGACTTCCAGAAAGTGGTCTGGGCAGAAATGAGGTGCAGTGCAAAGGACCAAAAGAGGCCAAAAGTAACCTCACAGCCGTTGCAAAAGCAGGGGAAAAATCAAAGAAGTAGGCACTAATTGAATGGGAAGAAATAAGGGACATGGCATGGACACTTAAAAATAAAAAGAAAAACATTAAAAAATCTTTGCCAGAGCAAAAGCCATCAAAAGGCATGGCATGCCATCCAGTGCAGGGACTTGCACCAAAGCTTGCCCAATTGGTCCCCATTGAAATCGCAAGATTCCGTTTGCCTTCCCAAAAGGAAATGAAATTTCCTTTTGGGAAGGCAAACGGAATCTTGCGAGCCCTTCAAAGGAAGGCTTTCAAACACTTGAGAAAGGAGATATCTTCAAAAGAAATGCAGTTGAAAAAAAGGCCAAAAAAATGGAAAATCGGGAGATATAGTTACTACAGGAAGGTGGTCGGGGCAGAAATGAGGTGCAGTGCAAAGGACCAAAAGAGGCCAAAAGTAACCTCACAGCTGTTGCAAAAGCAGGGGAAAAATCAAAGAAGTAGGCACTACTTGAATGGGAAGAAATAAGGGACAAGAAATTGAGACTACAAAAAAAAAAAAAAAAAAAAAATTCGTGGCCAAAGCAAAAGAGATCAAAAGGCATGGCATGTCATCCAGTGCAGGGACATGCAGCACATACACCAAGGCTTGCTTAAATTGAACTTCCTTGAAGCCAGAATTACAAAAGTAGGGCTTAGAACCATTCTGGAATAGAGATCACAGCAAAGGAAATGAAATTGAAGAAAAAAAAAAAAGAAATTGGGAAATTTTGTGACTTCAAGAAAGTGGTCTGGGCAGAAATGAGGTGCAGTGCAAAGGACCAAAAGAGGCCAAAAGTAACCTCACAGCTGTTGCAAAAGCAGGGGAAAAATCAAAGAAGTAGGCACTACTTGGATGGGAAGAAATGAGGGACATGGCATTGATACTTCATTTAAAAAAATTTAAAAGCAAAATTCGTGGCCAAAGCAAAAGAGATCAAAAGGCATGGCATGTCATCCAGTGCAGGGACATGCAGCACATACACCAAGGCTTGCATAAATTGATCCTCCGCGAAGCCAGAAATACAAAAGAAGGACTTAGAACCATTCTGAAAAAGAGATACCAGCAAAGGAAATGAAATTGAAGAAAAAAAAAAAAGAAATTGGGAAATTTTGTGACTTCAAGGAAGTGGTCTGGGCAGAAAAGAGGTGCAGTGCAAAGGACCAAAAGAGGCCAAAAGTAACCTCACAGCCGTTGCAAAAGCAGGGGAAAAATCAAAGAAGTAGGCACTACTTGAATGGGAAGAAATAAGGGACAGAAAATTGAGACTACAGAAAAAAAAAAAAAAAAAATTCGTGGCCAAAGCAAAAGAGATCAAAAGGCATGGCATGTCATCCAGTGCAGGGACACGCAGCACATACACCAAGGCTTGCCTAAATTGATCCTCCGCGAAGCCAGAAATACAAAAGAAGGACCTACAAACACTCTGGAATAGAGATACCAGCAAAGGAAATGAAATTGAAAATAAAAAACAAAACAAATTGGGAAATTTTGTGACTTCCAGAAAGTGGTCTGGGCAGAAATGAGGTGCAGTGCAAAGGACCAAAAGAGGCCAAAAGTAACCTCACAGCCGTTGCAAAAGCAGGGGAAAAATCAAAGAAGTAGGCACTAATTGGATGGGAAGAAATAAGGGACATGGCATGGACACTTAAAAATAAAAAGAAAATCATTAAAAAATCTTTGCCAGAGCAAAAGCCATCAAAAGGCATGGCATGCCATCCAGTGCAGGGACTTGCACCAAAGCTTGCCCAATTGGTCCCCATTGAAATCGCAAGATTCCGTTTGCCTTCCCGAAAGGAAATGAAATTTCCTTTCGGGAAGGCAAACGGAATCTTGCGAGCCCTTCAAAGGAAGGCTTTCAAACACTTGAGAAAGGAGATATCATCAAAAGAAATGCAGTTGAAAAAAAGGCCAAACAAATGGAAAATTGGGAGATATAGTTACTACACGAAGGTGGTCTGGGTGGAAATGAGGTGCAGTGCAAAGGACCAAAAGAGGCCAAAAGTAACCTCACAGCCGTTGCAAAAGCAGGGGAAAAATCAAAGAAGTAGGCACTACTTGAATGGGAAGAAATAAGGGACAAGAAATTGAGACTACAAAAAAAGAAAAAAAAAAAAAATTCGTGGCCAAAGCAAAAGAGATCAAAAGGCATGGCATGTCATCCAGTGCAGGGACATGCAGCACATACACCAAGGCTTGCCTAAATTGATCCTCCGCGAAGCCAGAAATACAAAAGAAGGACTTAGAACCACTCTGGAATAGAGATACCAGCAAAGGAAATGAAATTGAAGAAAAGAAAAAAAAGAAATTGGGAAATTTTGTGATTTCAAGGAAGTGGTCTGAGCAGAAATGAGGTGCAGTGCAAAGGACCAAAAGAGGCCAAAAGTAACCTCACAGCTGTTGCAAAAGCAGGGGAAAAATCAAAGAAGTAGGCACTACTTGAATGGGAAGAAATAAGGGACAAGAAATTGAGACTAAAAAAAAAAAAAAAAAAAAATTCGTGGCCAAAGCAAAAGAGATCAAAAGGCATGGCATGTCATCCAGTGCAGGGACATGCAGCACATACAGCAAGGCTTGCTTAAATTGAACTTCCTTGAAGCCAGAATTACAAAAGTAGGGCTTAGAACCATTCTGGAATAGAGATCACAGCAAAGGAAATGAAATTGAAGAAAAAAAAAAAAGAAATTGGGAAATTTTGTGACTTCAAGAAAGTGGTCTGGGCAGAAAAGAGGTGCAGTGCAAAGGACCAAAAGAGGCCAAAAGTAACCTCACAGCCGTTGCAAAAGCAGGGGAAAAATCAAAGAAGTAGGCACTACTTGAATGGGAAGAAATAAGGGACAAGAAATTGAGACTACAAAAAAAGAAAAAAAAAAAAAAATTCGTGGCCAAAGCAAAAGAGATCAAAAGGCATGGCATGTCATCCAGTGCAGGGACACGCAGCACATACACCAAGGCTTGCCTAAATTGATCCTCCGCGAAGCCAGAAATACAAAAGAAGGACCTACAAACACTCTGGAATAGAGATACCAGCAAAGGAAATGAAATTGAAAATAAAAAACAAAACAAATTGGGAAATTTTGTGACTTCCAGAAAGTGGTCTGGGCAGAAATGAGGTGCAGTGCAAAGGACCAAAAGAGGCCAAAAGTAACCTCACAGCCGTTGCAAAAGCAGGGGAAAAATCAAAGAAGTAGGCACTAATTGAATGGGAAGAAATAAGGGACATGGCATGGACACTTAAAAATAAAAAGAAAAACATTAAAAAATCTTTGCCAGAGCAAAAGCCATCAAAAGGCATGGCATGCCATCCAGTGCAGGGACTTGCACCAAAGCTTGCCCAATTGGTCCCCATTGAAATCGCAAGATTCCGTTTGCCTTCCCAAAAGGAAATGAAATTTCCTTTTGGGAAGGCAAACGGAATCTTGCGAGCCCTTCAAAGGAAGGCTTTCAAACACTTGAGAAAGGAGATATCTTCAAAAGAAATGCAGTTGAAAAAAAGGCCAAAAAAATGGAAAATCGGGAGATATAGTTACTACAGGAAGGTGGTCGGGGCAGAAATGAGGTGCAGTGCAAAGGACCAAAAGAGGCCAAAAGTAACCTCACAGCTGTTGCAAAAGCAGGGGAAAAATCAAAGAAGTAGGCACTACTTGAATGGGAAGAAATAAGGGACAAGAAATTGAGACTACAAAAAAAAAAAAAAAAAAAAAATTCGTGGCCAAAGCAAAAGAGATCAAAAGGCATGGCATGTCATCCAGTGCAGGGACATGCAGCACATACACCAAGGCTTGCTTAAATTGAACTTCCTTGAAGCCAGAATTACAAAAGTAGGGCTTAGAACCATTCTGGAATAGAGATCACAGCAAAGGAAATGAAATTGAAGAAAAAAAAAAAAGAAATTGGGAAATTTTGTGACTTCAAGAAAGTGGTCTGGGCAGAAATGAGGTGCAGTGCAAAGGACCAAAAGAGGCCAAAAGTAACCTCACAGCTGTTGCAAAAGCAGGGGAAAAATCAAAGAAGTAGGCACTACTTGGATGGGAAGAAATGAGGGACATGGCATTGATACTTCATTTAAAAAAATTTAAAAGCAAAATTCGTGGCCAAAGCAAAAGAGATCAAAAGGCATGGCATGTCATCCAGTGCAGGGACATGCAGCACATACACCAAGGCTTGCATAAATTGATCCTCCGCGAAGCCAGAAATACAAAAGAAGGACTTAGAACCATTCTGAAAAAGAGATACCAGCAAAGGAAATGAAATTGAAGAAAAAAAAAAAAGAAATTGGGAAATTTTGTGACTTCAAGGAAGTGGTCTGGGCAGAAAAGAGGTGCAGTGCAAAGGACCAAAAGAGGCCAAAAGTAACCTCACAGCCGTTGCAAAAGCAGGGGAAAAATCAAAGAAGTAGGCACTACTTGAATGGGAAGAAATAAGGGACAAGAAATTGAGACTACAAAAAAAGAAAAAAAAAAAAAAATTCGTGGCCAAAGCAAAAGAGATCAAAAGGCATGGCATGTCATCCAGTGCAGGGACATGCAGCACATACACCAAGGCTTGCTTAAATTGATCCTCCGCGAAGCCAGAAATACAAAAGAAGGACTTAGAAACATTCTGGAAAAGGGATATCAGCAAAGGAAATGAAATTGAAGAAAAAAAAAAAAAGAAATTGGGAAATTTGGTGACTTCAAGGAAGTGGTCTGGGCAGAAATGAGGTGCAGTGCAAAGGACCAAAAGAGGCCAAAAGTAACCTCACAGCCGTTGCAAAAGCAGGGGAAAAACCAAGGATGCAGGCACTACTTGAATGGGAAGAAATGAGGGACATGGCATGGACACTTAAAAATAAAAAGAAAAACATTAAAAAATCTTTGCCAGAGCAAAAGCCATCAAAAGGCATGGCATGCCATCCAGTGCAGGGACTTGCACCAAAGCTTGCCCAATTGGTCCCCATTGAAATCGCAAGATTCCGTTTGCCTTCCCGAAAGGAAATGAAATTTCCTTTCGGGAAGGCAAACGGAATCTTGCGAGCCCTTCAAAGGAAGGCTTTCAAACACTTGAGAAAGGAGATATCTTCAAAAGAAATGCAGTTGAAAAAAAGGCCAAACAAATGGAAAATCGGGAGATATAGTTACAACAAGAAAGTGGTCTGGGCAGAAATGAGGTGCAGTGCAAAGGACCAAAAGAGGCCAAAAGTAACCTCACAGCCGTTGCAAAAGCAGGGGAAAAATCAAAGAAGTAGGCACTACTTGAATGGGAAGAAATAAGGGACAGAAAATTGAGACTACAGAAAAAAAAAAAAAAAAAATTCGTGGCCAAAGCAAAAGAGATCAAAAGGCATGGCATGTCATCCAGTGCAGGGACACGCAGCACATACACCAAGGCTTGCCTAAATTGATCCTCCGCGAAGCCAGAAATACAAAAGAAGGACCTACAAACACTCTGGAATAGAGATACCAGCAAAGGAAATGAAATTGAAAATAAAAAACAAAACAAATTGGGAAATTTTGTGACTTCCAGAAAGTGGTCTGGGCAGAAATGAGGTGCAGTGCAAAGGACCAAAAGAGGCCAAAAGTAACCTCACAGCCGTTGCAAAAGCAGGGGAAAAATCAAAGAAGTAGGCACTAATTGGATGGGAAGAAATAAGGGACATGGCATGGACACTTAAAAATAAAAAGAAAATCATTAAAAAATCTTTGCCAGAGCAAAAGCCATCAAAAGGCATGGCATGCCATCCAGTGCAGGGACTTGCACCAAAGCTTGCCCAATTGGTCCCCATTGAAATCGCAAGATTCCGTTTGCCTTCCCGAAAGGAAATGAAATTTCCTTTCGGGAAGGCAAACGGAATCTTGCGAGCCCTTCAAAGGAAGGCTTTCAAACACTTGAGAAAGGAGATATCATCAAAAGAAATGCAGTTGAAAAAAAGGCCAAACAAATGGAAAATTGGGAGATATAGTTACTACACGAAGGTGGTCTGGGTGGAAATGAGGTGCAGTGCAAAGGACCAAAAGAGGCCAAAAGTAACCTCACAGCCGTTGCAAAAGCAGGGGAAAAATCAAAGAAGTAGGCACTACTTGAATGGGAAGAAATAAGGGACAAGAAATTGAGACTACAAAAAAAGAAAAAAAAAAAAAATTCGTGGCCAAAGCAAAAGAGATCAAAAGGCATGGCATGTCATCCAGTGCAGGGACATGCAGCACATACACCAAGGCTTGCCTAAATTGATCCTCCGCGAAGCCAGAAATACAAAAGAAGGACTTAGAACCACTCTGGAATAGAGATACCAGCAAAGGAAATGAAATTGAAGAAAAGAAAAAAAAGAAATTGGGAAATTTTGTGATTTCAAGGAAGTGGTCTGAGCAGAAATGAGGTGCAGTGCAAAGGACCAAAAGAGGCCAAAAGTAACCTCACAGCTGTTGCAAAAGCAGGGGAAAAATCAAAGAAGTAGGCACTACTTGAATGGGAAGAAATGAGGGACATGGCATTGATACTTCATTTAAAAAAATTAAAAAGCAAAATTCGTGGCCAAAGCAAAAGAGATCAAAAGGCATGGCATGTCATCCAGTGCAGGGACATGCAGCACATACACCAAGGCTTGCCTAAATTGATCCTCCGCGAAGCCAGAAATACAAAAGAAGGACTTAAAACCACTCTGGAATAGAGATACCAGCAAAGGAAATGAAATTGAAGAAAAAAAAAAAAAAGAAATTGGGAAATTTGGTGACTTCAAGGAAGTGGTCTGGGCAGAAATGAGGTGCAGTGCAAAGGACCAAAAGAGGCCAAAAGTAACCTCACAGCTGTTGCAAAAGCAGGGGAAAAATCAAAGAAGTAGGCACTACTTGGATGGGAAGAAATGAGGGACATGGCATTGATACTTCATTTAAAAAAATTAAAAAGCAAAATTCGTGGCCAAAGCAAAAGAGATCAAAAGGCATGGCATGTCATCCAGTGCAGGGACATGCAGCACATACACCAAGGCTTGCATAAATTGATCCTCCGCGAAGCCAGAAATACAAAAGAAGGACTTAGAACCATTCTGGAAAAGAGATACCAGCAAAGGAAATGAAATTGAAGAAAAAAAAAAAAAAGAAATTGGGAAATTTTGTGACTTCAAGGAAGTGGTCTGGGCAGAAATGAGGTGCAGTGCAAAGGACCAAAAGAGGCCAAAAGTAACCTCACAGCCGTTGCAAAAGCAGGGGAAAAACCAAGGATGCAGGCACTACTTGAATGGGAAGAAATGAGGGACATGGCATGGACACTTAAAAATAAAAAGAAAAACATTAAAAAATCTTTGCCAGAGCAAAAGCCATCAAAAGGCATGGCATGCCATCCAGTGCAGGGACTTGCACCAAAGCTTGCCCAATTGGTCCCCATTGAAATCGCAAGATTCCGTTTGCCTTCCCGAAAGGAAATGAATTCCTTTCGGGAAGGCAAACGGAATCTTGCGAGCCCTTCAAAGGAAGGCTTTCAAACACTTGAGAAAGGAGATATCTTCAAAAGAAATGCAGTTGAAAAAAAGGCCAAACAAATGGAAAATCGGGAGATATAGTTACTACAAGAAGGTGGTCTGGGTGGAAATGAGGTGCAGTGCAAAGGACCAAAAGAGGCCAAAAGTAACCTCACAGCCGTTGCAAAAGCAGGGGAAAAATCAAAGAAGTAGGCACTACTTGAATGGGAAGAAATAAGGGACAAGAAATTGAGACTACAAAAAAAGAAAAAAAAAAAAAATTCTTGGCCAAAGCAAAAGAGATCAAAAGGCATGGCATGTCATCCAGTGCAGGGACATGCAACACATACACCAAGGCTTGCTTAAATTGATCCTCCGCGAAGCCAGAAGTACAAAAGAAGGACTTAGAACCACTCTGGAATAGAGATACCAGCAAAGGAAATGAAATTGAAGAAAAAAAAAAAAAAAGAAATTGGGAAATTTTGTGATTTCAAGAAAGAGGTCTGGGCAGAAATGAGGTGCAGTGCAAAGGACCAAAAGAGGCCAAAAGTAACCTCACAGCTGTTGCAAAAGCAGGGGAAAAATCAAAGAAGTAGGCACTACTTGGATGGGAAGAAATGAGGGACATGGCATTGATACTTCATTTAAAAAAATTAAAAAGCAAAATTCGTGGCCAAAGCAAAAGAGATCAAAAGGCATGGCATGTCATCCAGTGCAGGGACATGCAGCACATACACCAAGGCTTGCATAAATTGATCCTCCTTGAAGCCAGAAATACAAAAGAAGGACTTAGAACCATTCTGGAAAAGGGATATCAGCAAAGGAAATGAATTTGAAGAAAAAAAAAAAAAAGAAATTGGGAAATTTGGTGACTTCAAGGAAGTGGTCTGGGCAGAAATGAGGTGCAGTGCAAAGGACCAAAAGAGGCCAAAAGTAACCTCACAGCCGTTGCAAAAGCAGGGGAAAAATCAAAGAAGTAGGCACTACTTGGATGGGAAGAAATGAGGGACATGGCATGGACACTTAAAAATAAAAAGAAAAACATTAAAAAATCTTTGCCAGAGCAAAAGCCATCAAAAGGCATGGCATGCCATCCAGTGCAGGGACTTGCACCAAAGCTTGCCCAATTGGTCCCCATTGAAATCGCAAGATTCCGTTTGCCTTCCCGAAAGGAAATGAAATTTCCTTTCGGGAAGGCAAACGGAATCTTGCGAGCCCTTCAAAGGAAGGCTTTCAAACACTTGAGAAAGGAGATATCATCAAAAGAAATGCAGTTGAAAAAAAGGCCAAACAAATGGAAAATCGGGAGATATAGTTACAACAAGAAAGTGGTCTGGGTAGAAATGAGGTGCAGTGCAAAGGACCAAAAGAGGCCAAAAGTAACCTCACAGCTGTTGCAAAAGCAGGGGAAAAATCAAAGAAGTAGGCACTACTTGGATGGGAAGAAATGAGGGACAAGAAATTGAGACTACAAATAAAGAAAAAAAAAAAAAAATTTTGTGGCCAAAGCAAAAGAGATCAAAAGGCATGGCATGTCATCCAGTGCAGGGACATGCAGCACATACACCAAGGCTTGCATAAATTGATCCTCCGCGAAGCCAGAAATACAAAAGAAGGACTTAGAACCACTCTGGAATAGAGATACCAGCAAAGGAAATGAAATTGAAGAAAAAAAAAAAAAAAGAAATTGGGAAATTTTGTGATTTCAAGAAAGTGGTCTGGGCAGAAATGAGGTGCAGTGCAAAGGACCAAAAGAGGCCAAAAGTAACCTCACAGCTGTTGCAAAAGCAGGGGAAAAATCAAAGAAGTAGGCACTACTTGGATGGGAAGAAATGAGGGACATGGCATTGATGCTTCATTTAAAAAAATTAAAAAGCAAAATTCGTGGCCAAAGCAAAAGAGATCAAAAGGCATGGCATGTCATCCAGTGCAGGGACATGCAGCACATACACCAAGGCTTGCTTAAATTGATCTTCCTTGAAGCCAGAATTACAAAAGTAGGGCTTAGAACCATTCTGGAAAAGAGATACCAGCAAAGGAAATGAAATTGAAGAAAAAAAAAAAAGAAATTGGGAAATTTTGTGACTTCAAGAAAGTGGTCTGGGCAGAAATGAGGTGCAGTGCAAAGGACCAAAAGAGGCCAAAAGTAACCTCACAGCCGTTGCAAAAGCAGGGGAAAAATCAAAGAAGTAGGCACTACTTGGATGGGAAGAAATGAGGGACATGGCATGGACACTTAAAAATAAAAAGAAAAACATTAAAAAATCTTTGCCAGAGCAAAAGCCATCAAAAGGCATGGCATGCCATCCAGTGCAGGGACTTGCACCAAAGCTTGCCCAATTGGTCCCCATTGAAATCGCAAGATTCCGTTTGCCTTCCCGAAAGGAAATGAAATTTCCTTTCGGGAAGGCAAACGGAATCTTGCGAGCCCTTCAAAGGAAGGCTTTCAAACACTTGAGAAAGGAGATATCATCAAAAGAAATGCAGTTGAAAAAAAGGCCAAACAAATGGAAAATCGGGAGATATAGTTACAACAAGAAAGTGGTCTGGGCAGAAATGAGGTGCAGTGCAAAGGACCAAAAGAGGCCAAAAGTAACCTCACAGCTGTTGCAAACCAGGGGAAAAATCAAAGAAGTAGGCACTACTTGAATGGGAAGAAATAAGGGACAGAAAATTGAGACTACAGAAAAAAAAAAAAAAAAATTCGTGGCCAAAGCAAAAGAGATCAAAAGGCATGGCATGTCATCCAGTGCAGGGACATGCAGCACATACACCAAGGCTTGCCTAAATTGATCCTCCGCGAAGCCAGAAATACAAAAGAAGGACCTACAAACACTCTGGAATAGAGATACCAGCAAAGGAAATGAAATTGAAAATAAAAAACAAAACAAATTGGGAAATATTGTGACTTCAAGAAAGTGGTCTGGGCAGAAATGAGGTGCAGTGCAAAGGTCCAAAAGAGGCCAAAAGTAACCTCACAGCCGTTGCAAAAGCAGGGGAAAAATCAAAGAAGTAGGCACTAATTGGATGGGAAGAAATAAGGGACATGGCATGGACACTTAAAAATAAAAAGAAAAACATTAAAAAATCTTTGCCAGAGCAAATGCCATCAAAAGGCATGGCATGCCATCCAGTGCAGGGACTTGCACCAAAGCTTGCCCAATTGGTCCCCATTGAAATCGCAAGATTCCGTTTGCCTTCCCGAAAGGAAATGAAATTTCCTTTCGGGAAGGCAAACGGAATCTTGCGAGCCCTTCAAAGGAAGGCTTTCAAACACTTGAGAAAGGAGATATCATCAAAAGAAATGCAGTTGAAAAAAAGGCCATACAAATGGAAAATCGGGATATATAGTTACAAAAAGAAACTGGTCTGGGTGGAAATGAGGTGCAGTGCAAAGGACCAAAAGAGGCCAAAAGTAACCTCACAGCCGTTGCAAAAGCAGGGGAAAAATCAAAGAAGTAGGCACTACTTGAATGGGAAGAAATAAGGGACAAGAAATTGAGCCTACAAAAAAAGAAAAAAAAAAAAAATTCGTGGCCAAAGCAAAAGAGATCAAAAGGCATGGCATGTCATCCAGTGCAGGGACATGCAGCACATACACCAAGGCTTGCCTAAATTGATCCTCCTTGAAGCCAGAAATACAAAAGAAGGACTTAGAACCACTCTGGAATAGAGATACCAGCAAAGGAAATGAAATTGAAGAAAAGTAAAAAAAGAAATTGGGAAATTTTGTGATTTCAAGAAAGTGGTCTGGGCAGAAATGAGGTGCAGTGCAAAGGACCAAAAGAGGCCAAAAGTAACCTCACAGCTGTTGCAAAAGCAGGGGAAAAATCAAAGAAGTAGGCACTACTTGGATGGGAAGAAATGAGGGACATGGCATTGATACTTCATTTAAAAAAATTAAAAAGCAAAATTCGTGGCCAAAGCAAAAGAGATCAAAAGGCATGGCATGTCATCCAGTGCAGGGACATGCAGCACATACACCAAGGCTTGCCTAAATTGATCCTCCGCGAAGCCAGAAATACAAAAGAAGGACCTACAAACACTCTGGAATAGAGATACCAGCAAAGGAAATGAAATTGAAAATAAAAAACAAAACAAATTGGGAAATATTGTGACTTCCAGAAAGTGGTCTGGGCAGAAATGAGGTGCAGTGCAAAGGACCAAAAGAGGCCAAAAGTAACCTCACAGCCGTTGCAAAAGCAGGGGAAAAATCAAAGAAGTAGGCACTAATTGGATGGGAAGAAATAAGGGACATGGCATGGACACTTAAAAATAAAAAGAAAAACATTAAAAAATCTTTGCCAGAGCAAAAGCCATCAAAAGGCATGGCATGCCATCCAGTGCAGGGACTTGCACCAAAGCTTGCCCAATTGGTCCCCATTGAAATCGCAAGATTCCGTTTGCCTTCCCGAAAGGAAATGAAATTTCCTTTCGGGAAGGCAAACGGAATCTTGCGAGCCCTTCAAAGGAAGGCTTTCAAACACTTGAGAAAGGAGATATCATCAAAAGAAATGCAGTTGAAAAAAAGGCCAAACAAATGGAAAATTGGGAGATATAGTTACTACACGAAGGTGGTCTGGGTGGAAATGAGGTGCAGTGCAAAGGACCAAAAGAGGCCAAAAGTAACCTCACAGCCGTTGCAAAAGCAGGGGAAAAATCAAAGAAGTAGGCACTACTTGAATGGGAAGAAATAAGGGACAAGAAATTGAGCCTACAAAAAAAGAAAAAAAAAAAAAATTCGTGGCCAAAGCAAAAGAGATCAAAAGGCATGGCATGTCATCCAGTGCAGGGACATGCAGCACATACACCAAGGCTTGCCTAAATTGATCCTCCGCGAAGCCAGAAATACAAAAGAAGGACTTAGAACCACTCTGGAATAGAGATACCAGCAAAGGAAATGAAATTGAAGAAAAGTAAAAAAAGAAATTGGGAAATTTTGTGATTTCAAGAAAGTGGTCTGGGCAGAAATGAGGTGCAGTGCAAAGGACCAAAAGAGGCCAAAAGTAACCTCACAGCTGTTGCAAAAGCAGGGGAAAAATCAAAGAAGTAGGCACTACTTGGATGGGAAGAAATGAGGGACATGGCATTGATACTTCATTTAAAAAAATTAAAAAGCAAAATTCGTGGCCAAAGCAAAAGAGATCAAAAGGCATGGCATGTCATCCAGTGCAGGGACATGCAGCACATACACCAAGGCTTGCTTAAATTGATCCTCCGCGAAGCCAGAAATACAAAAGAAGGACTTAGAACCATTCTGGAAAAGAGATATCAGCAAAGGAAATGAAATTGAAGGAAAAAAAAAAAAAGAAATTGGGAAATTTGGTGACTTCAAGAAAGTGGTCTGGGCAGAAATGAGGTGCAGTGCAAAGGACCAAAAGAGGCCAAAAGTAACCTCACAGCCGTTGCAAAAGCAGGGGAAAAATCAAAGAAGTAGGCACTACTTGAATGGGAAGAAATAAGGGACAAGAAATTGAGACTACAAAAAAAGAAAAAAAAAAAAAAAATTCGTGGCCAAAGCAAAAGAGATCAAAAGTCATGGCATGTCATCCAGTGCAGGGACATGCAGCACATACACCAAGGCTTGCATAAATTGATCCTCCGCGAAGCCAGAAATACAAAAGAAGGACCTACAAACACTCTGGAATAGAGGTACCAGCAAAGGAAATGAAATTGAAAATAAAAAACAAAACAAATTGGGAAATTTTGTGACTTCAAGGAAGTGGTCTGGGCAGAAATGAGGTGCAGTGCAAAGGACCAAAAGAGGCCAAAAGTAACCTCACAGCTGTTGCAAAAGCAGGGGAAAAACCAAGGATGCAGGCACTACTTGAATGGGAAGAAATGAGGGACATGGCATGGACACTTAAAAATAAAAAGAAAAACATTAAAAAATCTTTGCCAGAGCAAAAGCCATCAAAAGGCATGGCATGCCATCCAGTGCAGGGACTTGCACCAAAGCTTCCCCAATTGGTCCCCATTGAAATCGCAAGATTCCGTTTGCCTTCCCGAAAGGAAATGAAGTTTCCTTTCGGGAAGGCAAACGGAATCTTGCGAGCCCTTCAAAGGAAGGCTTTCAAACACTTGAGAAAGGAGATATCTTCAAAAGAAATGCAGTTGAAAAAAAGGCCAAACAAATGGAAAATCGGGAGATATAGTTACAACAAGAAAGTGGTCTGGGCAGAAATGAGGTGCAGTGCAAAGGACCAAAAGAGGCCAAAAGTAACCTCACAGCCGTTGCAAAAGCAGGGGAAAAATCAAAGAAGTAGGCACTACTTGAATGGGAAGAAATAAGAAACAAGAAATTGAGACTACAAAAAAAGAAAAAAAAAAAAAAAATTCGTGGCCAAAGCAAAAGAGATCAAAAGGCATGGCATGTCATCCAGTGCAGGGACATGCCGCACATACACCAAGGCTTGCCTAAATTGATCCTCCTTGAAGCCAGAAATACAAAAGAAGGACCTACAAACAATCTGGAATAGAGGTACCAGCAAAGGAAATGAAATTGAAAATAAAAAACAAAACAAATTGGGAAATTTTGTGACTTCAAGGAAGTGGTCTGGGCAGAAATGAGGTGCAGTGCAAAGGACCAAAAGAGGCCAAAAGTAACCTCACAGCTGTTGCAAAAGCAGGGGAAAAATCAAAGAAGTAGGCACTACTTGAATGGGAAGAAATAAGGGACAAGAAATTGAGACTACAAAAAAAAAAAAAAAAAAAAAAAATTCGTGGCCAAAGCAAAAGAGATCAAAAGGCATGGCATGTCATCCAGTGCAGGGACATGCAGCACATACACCAAGGCTTGCTTAAATTGATCTTCCTTGAAGCCAGAATTACAAAAGTAGGGCTTAGAACCATTCTGGAATAGAGATCACAGCAAAGGAAATGAAATTGAAGAAAAAAAAAAAAGAAATTGGGAAATTTTGTGACTTCAAGAAAGTGGTCTGGGCAGAAATGAGGTGCAGTGCAAAGGACCAAAAGAGGCCAAAAGTAACCTCACAGCCGTTGCAAAAGCAGGGGAAAAACCAAGGATGCAGGCACTACTTGAATGGGAAGAAATGAGGGACATGGCATGGACACTTAAAAATAAAAAGAAAAACATTAAAAAATCTTTGCCAGAGCAAAAGCCATCAAAAGGCATAGCATGCCATCCAGTGCAGGGACATGCAGCACATACACCAAGGCTTGCCTAAATTGATCCTCCGCGAAGCCAGAAATACAAAAGAAGGACTTAGAACCACTCTGGAATAGAGATACCAGCAAAGGAAATGAAATTGAAGAAAAAAAAAAAAAGAAATTGGGAAATTTTGTGATTTCAAGAAAGAGGTCTGGGCAGAAATGAGGTGCAGTGCAAAGGACCAAAAGAGGCCAAAAGTAACCTCACAGCTGTTGCAAAAGCAGGGGAAAAATCAAAGAAGTAGGCACTACTTGAATGGGAAGAAATGAGGGACATGGCATTGATACTTCATTTAAAAAAATTAAAAAGCAAAATTCGTGGCCAAAGCAAAAGAGATCAAAAGGCATGGCATGTCATCCAGTGCAGGGACATGCAGCACATACACCAAGGCTTGCATAAATTGATCCTCCGCGAAGCCAGAAATACAAAAGAAGGACTTAGAACCATTCTGAAAAAGAGATACCAGCAAAGGAAATGAAATTGAAGAAAAAAAAAAAAGAAATTGGGAAATTTTGTGACTTCAAGGAAGTGGTCTGGGCAGAAATGAGGTGCAGTGCAAAGGACCAAAAGAGGCCAAAAGAAACCTCACAGCCGTTGCAAAAGCAGGGGAAAAATCAAAGAAGTAGGCACTACTTGAATGGGAAGAAATAAGGAACAAGAAATTGAGACTACAAAAAAAGAAAAAAAAAAAAAAATTCGTGGCCAAAGCAAAAGAGATCAAAAGGCATGGCATGTCATCCAGTGCAGGGACATGCAGCACATACACCAAGGCTTGCTTAAATTGATCCTCCGCGAAGCCAGAAATACAAAAGAAGGACTTAGAACCATTCTGGAAAAAGGATATCAGCAAAGGAAATGAAATTGAAGAAAAAAAAAAAAAGAAATTGGGAAATTTGGTGACTTCAAGGAAGTGGTCTGGGCAGAAATGAGGTGCAGTGCAAAGGACCAAAAGAGGCCAAAAGTAACCTCACAGCCGTTGCAAAAGCAGGGGAAAAATCAAAGAAGTAGGCACTACTTGAATGGGAAGAAATGAGGGACATGGCATGGACACTTAAAAATAAAAAGAAAAACATTAAAAAATCTTTGCCAGAGCAAAAGCCATCAAAAGGCATGGCATGCCATCCAGTGCAGGGACTTGCACCAAAGCTTGCCCAATTGGTCCCCATTGAAATCGCAAGATTCCGTTTGCCTTCCCGAAAGGAAATGAAATTTCCTTTCGGGAAGGCAAACGGAATCTTGCGAGCCCTTCAAAGGAAGGCTTTCAAACACTTGAGAAAGGAGATATCATCAAAAGAAATGCAGTTGAAAAAAAGGCCAAACAAATGGAAAATCGGGAGATATAGTTACAACAAGAAAGTGGTCTGGGCGGAAATGAGGTGCAGTGCAAAGGACCAAAAGAGGCCAAAAGTAACCTCACAGCCGTTGCAAAAGCAGGGGAAAAATCAAAGAAGTAGGCACTACTTGAATGGGAAGAAATAAGAGACAAGAAATTGAGACTACAGAAAAAAAAAAAAAAAAATTCGTGGCCAAAGCAAAAGAGATCAAAAGGCATGGCATGTCATCCAGTGCAGGGACACGCAGCACATACACCAAGGCTTGCCTAAATTGATCCTCCGCGAAGCCAGAAATACAAAAGAAGGACCTACAAACACTCTGGAATAGAGATACCAGCAAAGGAAATGAAATTGAAAATAAAAAACAAAACAAATTGGGAAATTTTGTGACTTCCAGAAAGTGGTCTGGGCAGAAATGAGGTGCAGTGCAAAGGACCAAAAGAGGCCAAAAGTAACCTCACAGCCGTTGCAAAAGCAGGGGAAAAATCAAAGAAGTAGGCACTAATTGGATGGGAAGAAATGAGGGACATGGCATGGACACTTAAAAATAAAAAGAAAAACATTAAAAAATCTTTGCCAGAGCAAAAGCCATCAAAAGGCATGGCATGCCATCCAGTGCAGGGACTTGCACCAAAGCTTGCCCAATTGGTCCCCATTGAAATCGCAAGATTCCGTTTGCCTTCCCGAAAGGAAATGAAATTTCCTTTCGGGAAGGCAAACGGAATCTTGCGAGCCCTTCAAAGGAAGGCTTTCAAACACTTGAGAAAGGAGATATCATCAAAAGAAATGCAGTTGAAAAAAAGGCCAAACAAATGGAAAATTGGGAGATATAGTTACTACACGAAGGTGGTCTGGGTGGAAATGAGGTGCAGTGCAAAGGACCAAAAGAGGCCAAAAGTAACCTCACAGCCGTTGCAAAAGCAGGGGAAAAATCAAAGAAGTAGGCACTACTTGAATGGGAAGAAATGAGGGACAAGAAATTGAGCCTACAAAAAAAGAAAAAAAAAAAAAAATTCGTGGCCAAAGCAAAAGAGATCAAAAGGCATGGCATGTCATCCAGTGCAGGGACATGCAGCACATACACCAAGGCTTGCCTAAATTGATCCTCCGCGAAGCCAGAAATACAAAAGAAGGACTTAGAACCACTCTGGAATAGAGATACCAGCAAAGGAAATGAAATTGAAGAAAAGAAAAAAAAGAAATTGGGAAATTTTGTGATTTCAAGAAAGTGGTCTGGGCAGAAATGAGGTGCAGTGCAAAGGACCAAAAGTGGCCAAAAGTAACCTCACAGCTGTTGCAAAAGCAGGGGAAAAATCAAAGAAGTAGGCACTACTTGAATGGGAAGAAATAAGGGACAAGAAATTTAGACTACAAAAAAAGAAAAAAAAAAAAAAATTCGTGGCCAAAGCAAAAGAGATCAAAAGGCATGGCATGTCATCCAGTGCAGGGACATGCAGCACATACACCAAGGCTTGCCTAAATTGATCCTCCGCGAAGCCAGAAATACAAAAGAAGGACCTACAAACACTCTGGAATAGAGGTACCAGCAAAGGAAATGAAATTGAAAATAAAAAACAAAACAAATTGGGAAATTTTGTTACTTCCAGAAAGTGGTCTGGGCAGAAATGAGGTGCAGTGCAAAGGACCAAAAGAGGCCAAAAGTAACCTCACAGCCGTTGCAAAAGCAGGGGAAAAACCAAGGATGCAGCCACTACTTGAATGGGAAGAAATGAGGGACATGGCATGGACACTTAAAAATAAAAAGAAAAACATTAAAAAATCTTTGCCAGAGCAAAAGCCATCAAAAGGCATGGCATGCCATCCAGTGCAGGGACATGCACCAAAGCTTGCCCAATTGGTCCCCATTGAAATCGCAAGATTCCGTTCGCCTTCCCGAAAGGAAATGAAATTTCCTTTCGGGAAGGCAAACGGAATCTTGCGAGCCCTTCAAAGGAAGGCTTTCAAACACTTGAGAAAGGAGATATCTTCAAAAGAAATGCAGTTGAAAAAAAGGCCAAACAAATGGAAAATCGGGAGATATAGTTACAACAAGAAAGTGGTCTGGGCAGAAATGAGGTGCAGTGCAAAGGACCAAAAGAGGCCAAAAGTAACCTCACAGCTGTTGCAAAAGCAGGGGAAAAATCAAAGAAGTAGGCACTATTTGGATGGGAAGAAATGAGGGACATGGCATTGATACTTCATTTAAAAAAATTAAAAAGCAAAATTCGTGGCCAAAGCAAAAGAGATCAAAAGGCATGGCATGTCATCCAGTGCAGGGACATGCAGCACATACACCAAGGCTTGCTTAAATTGATCCTCCGCGAAGCCAGAAATACAAAAGAAGGACTTAGAACCATTCTGGAAAAGGGATATCAGCAAAGGAAATGAAATTGAAGAAAAAAAAAAAAAGAAATTGGGAAATTTGGTGACTTCAAGGAAGTGGTCTGGGCAGAAATGAGGTGCAGTGCAAAGGACCAAAAGAGGCCAAAAGTAACCTCACAGCCGTTGCAAAAGCAGGGGAAAAATCAAAGAAGTAGGCACTACTTGAATGGGAAGAAATAAGGGACAAGAAATTGAGACTACAAAAAAAGAAAAAAAAAAAAAAAATTCGTGGCCAAAGCAAAAGAGATCAAAAGGCATGGCATGTCATCCAGTGCAGGGACATGCAGCACATACACCAAGGCTTGCCTAAATTGATCCTCCTTGAAGCCAGAATTACAAAAGAAGGACCTACAAACACTCTGGAATAGAGGTACCAGCAAAGGAAATGAAATTGAAGAAAAAAAAAAAAAGAAATTGGGAAATTTGGTGACTTCAAGGAAGTGGTCTGGGCAGAAATGAGGTGCAGTGCAAAGGACCAAAAGAGGCCAAAAGTAACCTCACAGCCGTTGCAAAAGCTGGGGAAAAATCAAAGAAGTAGGCACTACTTGAATGGGAAGAAATAAGGGACAAGAAATTGAGACTACAAAAAAAGAAAAAAAAAAAAAAAATTCGTGGCCAAAGCAAAAGAGATCAAAAGGCATGGCATGTCATCCAGTGCAGGGACATGCAGCACATACACCAAGGCTTGCCTAAATTGATCCTCCGCGAAGCCAGAAATACAAAAGAAGGACCTACAAACACTCTGGAATAGAGGTACCAGCAAAGGAAATGAAATTGAAAATAAAAAACAAAACAAATTGGGAAATTTTGTTACTTCAAGGAAGTGGTCTGGGCAGAAATGAGGTGCAGTGCAAAGGACCAAAAGAGGCCAAAAGTAACCTCACAGCCGTTGCAAAAGCAGGGGAAAAACCAAGGATGCAGGCACTACTTGAATGGGAAGAAATGAGGGACATGGCATGGACACTTAAAAATAAAAAGAAAAACATTAAAAAATCTTTGCCAGAGCAAAAGCCATCAAAGGGCATTCCATGCCATCCAGTGCAGGGACTTGCACCAAAGCTTGCCCAATGGGTCCCCATTGAAATCGCAAGATTCCGTTCGCCTTCCCGAAAGGAAATGAAATTTCCTTTCGGGAAGGCGAACGGAATCTTGCGAGCCCTTCAAAGGAAGGCTTTCAAACACTTGAGAAAGGAGATATCTTCAAAAGAAATGCAGTTGAAAAAAAGGCCAAACAAATGGAAAATCGGGAGATATAGTTACTACAAGAAGGTGGTCTGGGTGGAAATGAGGTGCAGTGCAAAGGACCAAAAGAGGCCAAAAGTAATCTCACAGCCGTTGCAAAAGCAGGGGAAAAATCAAAGAAGTAGGCACTACTTGAATGGGAAGAAATAAGGGACAAGAAATGGAGATTACAAAAAAAGAAAAAAAAAAAAAAATTCGTGGCCAAAGCAAAAGAGATCAAAAGGCATGGCATGTCATCCAGTGCAGGGACATGCAGCACATACACCAAGGCTTGCCTAAATTGATCCTCCGCGAAGCCAGAAATACAAAAGAAGGACTTAGAACCACTCTGGAATAGAGATACCAGCAAAGGAAATGAAATTGAAGAAAAAAAAAAAAAAGAAATTGGGAAATTTTGTGACTTCAAGAAAGTGGTCTGGGCAGAAATGAGGTGCAGTGCAAAGGATCAAAAGAGGCCAAAAGTAACCTCACAGCTGTTGCAAAAGCAGGGGAAAAATCAAAGAAGTAGGCACTATTTGGATGGGAAGAAATGAGGGACATGGCATTGATACTTCATTTAAAAAAATTAAAAAGCAAAATTCGTGGCCAAAGCAAAAGAGATCAAAAGGCATGGCATGTCATCCAGTGCAGGGACATGCAGCACATACACCAAGGCTTGCTTAAATTGATCCTCCGCGAAGCCAGAAATACAAAAGAAGGACTTAGAACCATTCTGGAAAAGGGATATCAGCAAAGGAAATGAAAATGAAGAAAAAAAAAAAAAGAAATTGGGAAATTTGGTGACTTCAAAGAAGTGGTCTGGGCAGAAATGAGGTGCAGTGCAAAGGACCAAAAGAGGCCAAAAGTAACCTCACAGCCGTGGCAAAAGCAGGGGAAAAATCAAAGAAGTAGGCACTACTTGAATGGGAAGAAATAAGGGACAAGAAATAGAGACTACAAAAAAAGAAAAAAAAAAAAAAAAAATTCGTGGCCAAAGCAAAAGAGATCAAAAGGCATGGCATGTCATCCAGTGCAGGGACATGCAGCACATACACCAAGGCTTGCCTAAATTGATCCTCCGCGAAGCCAGAAATACAAAAGAAGGACCTACAAACACTCTGGAATAGAGCTACCAGCAAAGGAAATGAAATTGAAAATAAAAAACAAAACAAATTGGGAAATTTTGTGACTTCAAGGAAGTGGTCTGTGCAGAAATGAGGTGCAGTGCAAAGGACCAAAAGAGGCCAAAAGTAACCTCACAGCCGTTGCAAAAGCAGGGGAAAAACCAAGGATGCAGCCACTACTTGAATGGGAAGAAATGAGGGACATGGCATGGACACTTAAAAATAAAAAAGAAAAACATTAAAAAATCTTTGCCAGAGCAAAAGCCATCAAAAGGCATGGCATGCCATCCAGTGCAGGGACTTGCACCAAAGCTTGCCCAATTGGTCCCCATTGAAATCGCAAGATTCCGTTTGCCTTCCCGAAAGGAAATGAAATTTCCTTTCGGGAAGGCAAACGGACTCTTGCGAGCCCTTCAAAGGAAGGCTTTCAAACACTTGAGAAAGGAGATATCTTCAAAAGAAATGCAGTTGAAAAAAAGGCCAAACAAATGGAAAATCGGGAGATATAGTTACAACAAGAAAGTGGTCTGGGGAGAAATGAGGTGCAGTGCAAAGGACCAAAAGAGGCCAAAAGTAACCTCACAGCCGTTGCAAAAGCAGGGGAAAAATCAAAGAAGTAGGCACTACTTGAATGGGAAGAAATAAGGGACAGAAAATTGAGACTACAGAAAAAAATTAAAAAAAAATTCGTGGCCAAAGCAAAAGAGATCAAAAGGCATGGCATGTCATCCAGTGCAGGGACACGCAGCACATACACCAAGGCTTGCCTAAATTGATCCTCCGCGAAGCCAGAAATACAAAAGAAGGACCTACAAACACTCTGGAATAGAGATACCAGCAAAGGAAATGAAATTGAAAATAAAAAACAAAACAAATTGGGAAATTTTGTGACTTCCAGAAAGTGGTCTGGGCAGAAATGAGGTGCAGTGCAAAGGACCAAAAGAGGCCAAAAGTAACCTCACAGCCGTTGCAAAAGCAGGGGAAAAATCAAAGAAGTAGGCACTACTTGAATGGGAAGAAATGAGGGACATGGCATGGACACTTAAAAATAAAAAGAAAAACATTAAAAAATCTTTGCCAGAGCAAAAGCCATCAAAAGGCATGGCATGCCATCCAGTGCAGGGACTTGCACCAAAGCTTGCCCAATTGGTCCCCATTGAAATCGCAAGATTCCGTTTGCCTTCCCGAAAGGAAATGAAATTTCCTTTCGGGAAGGCAAACGGAATCTTGCGAGCCCTTCAAAGGAAGGCTTTCAAACACTTGAGAAAGGAGATATCATCAAAAGAAATGCAGTTGAAAAAAAGGCCAAACAAATGGAAAATTGGGAGATATAGTTACTACACGAAGGTGGTCTGGGTGGAAATGAGGTGCAGTGCAAAGGACCAAAAGAGGCCAAAAGTAACCTCACAGCCGTTGCAAAAGCAGGGGAAAAATCAAAGAAGTAGGCACTACTTGAATGGGAAGAAATGAGGGACAAGAAATTGAGCCTACAAAAAAAGAAAAAAAAAAAAAAATTCGTGGCCAAAGCAAAAGAGATCAAAAGGCATGGCATGTCATCCAGTGCAGGGACATGCAGCACATACACCAAGGCTTGCCTAAATTGATCCTCCGCGAAGCCAGAAATACAAAAGAAGGACTTAGAACCACTCTGGAATAGAGATACCAGCAAAGGAAATGAAATTGAAGAAAAGAAAAAAAAGAAATTGGGAAATTTTGTGATTTCAAGAAAGTGGTCTGGGCAGAAATGAGGTGCAGTGCAAAGGACCAAAAGTGGCCAAAAGTAACCTCACAGCTGTTGCAAAAGCAGGGGAAAAATCAAAGAAGTAGGCACTACTTGAATGGGAAGAAATAAGGGACAAGAAATTTAGACTACAAAAAAAGAAAAAAAAAAAAAAATTCGTGGCCAAAGCAAAAGAGATCAAAAGGCATGGCATGTCATCCAGTGCAGGGACATGCAGCACATACACCAAGGCTTGCTTAAATTGATCCTCCGCGAAGCCAGAAATACAAAAGAAGGACTTAGAAACATTCTGGAAAAGGGATATCAGCAAAGGAAATGAAATTGAAGAAAAAAAAAAAAAGAAATTGGGAAATTTGGTGACTTCAAGGAAGTGGTCTGGGCAGAAATGAGGTGCAGTGCGAAGGACCAAAAGAGGCCAAAAGTAACCTCACAGCCGTTGCAAAAGCAGGGGAAAAATCAAAGAAGTAGGCACTACTTGAATGGGAAGAAATAAGGGACAAGAAATTGAGACTACAAAAAAAGAAAAAAAAAAAAAAATTCGTGGCCAAAGCAAAAGAGATCAAAAGGCATGGCATGTCATCCAGTGCAGGGACATGCAGCACATACACCAAGGCTTGCCTAAATTGATCCTCCGCGAAGCCAGAAATACAAAAGAAGGACCTACAAACACTCTGGAATAGAGGTACCAGCAAAGGAAATGAAATTGAAAATAAAAAACAAAACAAATTGGGAAATTTTGTTACTTCCAGAAAGTGGTCTGGGCAGAAATGAGGTGCAGTGCAAAGGACCAAAAGTGGCCAAAAGTAACCTCACAGCCGTTGCAAAAGCAGGGGAAAAACCAAGGATGCAGCCACTACTTGAATGGGAAGAAATGAGGGACATGGCATGGACACTTAAAAATAAAAAGAAAAACATTAAAAAATCTTTGCCAGAGCAAAAGCCATCAAAAGGCATGGCATGCCATCCAGTGCAGGGACATGCACCAAAGCTTGCCCAATTGGTCCCCATTGAAATCGCAAGATTCCGTTCGCCTTCCCGAAAGGAAATGAAATTTCCTTTCGGGAAGGCAAACGGAATCTTGCGAGCCCTTCAAAGGAAGGCTTTCAAACACTTGAGAAAGGAGATATCTTCAAAAGAAATGCAGTTGAAAAAAAGGCCAAACAAATGGAAAATCGGGAGATATAGTTACAACAAGAAAGTGGTCTGGGCAGAAATGAGGTGCAGTGCAAAGGACCAAAAGAGGCCAAAAGTAACCTCACAGCTGTTGCAAAAGCAGGGGAAAAATCAAAGAAGTAGGCACTATTTGGATGGGAAGAAATGAGGGACATGGCATTGATACTTCATTTAAAAAAATTAAAAAGCAAAATTCGTGGCCAAAGCAAAAGAGATCAAAAGGCATGGCATGTCATCCAGTGCAGGGACATGCAGCACATACACCAAGGCTTGCTTAAATTGATCCTCCGCGAAGCCAGAAATACAAAAGAAGGACTTAGAACCATTCTGGAAAAGGGATATCAGCAAAGGAAATGAAATTGAAGAAAAAAAAAAAAAGAAATTGGGAAATTTGGTGACTTCAAAGAAGTGGTCTGGGCAGAAATGAGGTGCAGTGCAAAGGACCAAAAGAGGCCAAAAGTAACCTCACAGCCGTTGCAAAAGCAGGGGAAAAATCAAAGAAGTAGGCACTACTTGAATGGGAAGAAATAAGGGACAAGAAATAGAGACTACAAAAAAAGAAAAAAAAAAAAAAAAAATTCGTGGCCAAAGCAAAAGAGATCAAAAGGCATGGCATGTCATCCAGTGCAGGGACATGCAGCACATACACCAAGGCTTGCCTAAATTGATCCTCCTTGAAGCCAGAAATACAAAAGAAGGACCTACAAACACTCTGGAATAGAGATACCAGCAAAGGAAATGAAATTGAAAATAAAAAACAAAACAAATTGGGAAATTTTGTGACTTCAAGGAAGTGGTCTGTGCAGAAATGAGGTGCAGTGCAAAGGACCAAAAGAGGCCAAAAGTAACCTCCCAGCCGTTGCAAAAGCAGGGGAAAAATCAAAGAAGTAGGCACTAATTGAATGGGAAGAAATGAGGGACATGGCATGGACACTTAAAAATAAAAAGAAAAACATTAAAAAATCTTTGCCAGAGCAAAAGCCATCAAAAGGCATGGCATGCCATCCAGTGCAGGGACTTGCACCAAAGCTTGCCCAATTGGTCCCCATTGAAATCGCAAGATTCCGTTTGCCTTCCCGAAAGGAAATGAAATTTCCTTTCGGGAAGGCAAACGGAATCTTGCGAGCCCTTCAAAGGAAGGCTTTCAAACACTTGAGAAAGGAGATATCATCAAAAGAAATGCAGTTGAAAAAAAGGCCAAACAAATGGAAAATTGGGAGATATAGTTACTACACGAAGGTGGTCTGGGTGGAAATGAGGTGCAGTGCAAAGGACCAAAAGAGGCCAAAAGTAACCTCACAGCCGTTGCAAAAGCAGGGGAAAAATCAAAGAAGTAGGCACTACTTGAATGGGAAGAAATGAGGGACAAGAAATTGAGCCTACAAAAAAAGAAAAAAAAAAAAAATTCGTGGCCAAAGCAAAAGAGATCAAAAGGCATGGCATGTCATCCAGTGCAGGGACATGCAGCACATACACCAAGGCTTGCCTAAATTGATCCTCCGCGAAGCCAGAAATACAAAAGAAGGACTTAGAACCACTCTGGAATAGAGATACCAGCAAAGGAAATGAAATTGAAAAAAAGAAAAAAAAGAAATTGGGAAATTTTGTGATTTCAAGAAAGTGGTCTGGGCAGAAATGAGGTGCAGTGCAAAGGACCAAAAGAGGCCAAAAGTAACCTCACAGCTGTTGCAAAAGCAGGGGAAAAATCAAAGAAGTAGGCACTACTTGAATGGGAAGAAATGAGGGACATGGCATTGATACTTCATTTAAAAAAATTAAAAAGCAAAATTCATGGCCAAAGCAAAAGAGATCAAAAGGCATGGCATGTCATCCAGTGCAGGGACATGCAGCACATACACCAAGGCTTGCTTAAATTGATCCTCCGCGAAGCCAGAAATACAAAAGAAGGACTTAGAACCATTCTGGAAAAGAGATATCAGCAAAGGAAATGAAATTGAAGAAAAAAAAAAAAAAGAAATTGGGAAATTTGGTGACTTCAAGGAAGTGGTCTGGGCAGAAATGAGGTGCAGTGCAAAGGACCAAAAGAGGCCAAAAGTAACCTCACAGCCGTTGCAAAAGCAGGGGAAAAATCAAAGAAGTAGGCACTACTTGAATGGGAAGAAATAAGGGACAAGAAAATAAGACTACAAAAAAAGAAAAAAAAAAAAAAAATTCGTGGCCAAAGCAAAAGAGATCAAAAGGCATGGCATGTCATCCAGTGCAGGGACATGCAGCACATACACCAAGGCTTGCCTAAATTGATCCTCCGCGAAGCCAGAAATACAAAAGAAGGACCTACAAACACTCTGGAATAGAGGTACCAGCAAAGGAAATGAAATTGAAAATAAAAAACAAAACAAATTGGGAAATTTTGTGACTTCAAGGAAGTGGTCTGGGCAGAAATGAGGTGCAGTGCAAAGGACCAAAAGAGGCCAAAAGTAACCTCACAGCCGTTGCAAAAGCAGGGGAAAAACCAAGGATGCAGGCACTACTTGGATGGGAAGAAATGAGGGACATGGCATGGACACTTAAAAATAAAAAGAAAAACATTAAAAAATCTTTGCGAGTGCAAAAGCCATCAAAAGGCATGGCATGCCATCCAGTGCAGGGACTTGCACCAAAGCTTGCCCAATTGGTCCCCACTGAAATCGCAAGATTCCGTTTGCCTTCCCGAAAGGAAATGAAATTTCCTTTCGGGAAGGCAAACGGAATCTTGCGAGCCCTTCAAAGGAAGGCTTTCAAACACTTGAGAAAGGAGATATCTTCAAAAGAAATGCAGTTGAAAAAAAGGCCAAAAAAATGGAAAATCGGGAGATATAGTTACTACAAGATAGTGGTCTGGGTGGAAATGAGGTGCAGTGCAAAGGACCAAAAGAGGCCAAAAGTAACCTCACAGCCGTTGCAAAAGCAGGGGAAAAATCAAAGAAGTAGGCACTACTTGAATGGGAAGAAATAAGGGACAAGAAATTGAGACTACAAAAAAAGAAAAAAAAAAAAAAAATTCGTGGCCAAAGCAAAAGAGATCAAAAGGCATGGCATGTCATCCAGTGCAGGGACATGCAGCACATACACCAAAGCTTGCCTAAATTGATCCTCCGCGAAGCCAGAAATACAAAAGAAGGACCTACAAACACTCTGGAATAGAGGTACCAGCAAAGGAAATGAAATTGAAAATAAAAAACAAAACAAATTGGGAAATTTTGTGACTTCAAGGAAGTGGTCTGGGCAGAAATGAAGTGCCGTGCAAAGAAATAAAAGAGGCCAAAAGTAACCTCACAGCTGTTGCAAAAGCAGGGGAAAAATCAAAGAAGTAGGCACTACTTGAATGGGAAGAAATGAGGGACATGGCATTGATACTTCATTTAAAGAAATTAAAAAGCAAAATTCGTGGCCAAAGCAAAAGAGATCAAAAGGCATGGCATGTCATCCAGTGCAGGGACATGCAGCACATACACCAAGGCTTGCATAAATTGATCCTCCGCGAAGCCAGAAATACAAAAGAAGGACTTAGAACCATTCTGAAAAAGAGATACCAGCAAAGGAAATGAAATTGAAGAAAAAAAAAAAAGAAATTGGGAAATTTTGTGACTTCAAGGAAGTGGTCTGGGCAGAAATGAGGTGCAGTGCAAAGGACCAAAAGAGGCCAAAAGTAACCTCACAGCCGTTGCAAAAGCAGGGGAAAAATCAAAGAAGTAGGCACTACTTGAATGGGAAGAAATAAGGGACAAGAAATTTAGACTACAAAAAAAGAAAAAAAACAAAAAATTCGTGGCCAAACAAAAGAGATCAAAAGGCATGGCATGTCATCCAGTGCAGGGACATGCAGCACATACACCAAGGCTTGCTTAAATTGATCCTCCGCGAAGCCAGAAATACAAAAGAAGGACTTAGAAACATTCTGGAAAAGGGATATCAGCAAAGGAAATGAAATTGAAGAAAAAAAAAAAAAGAAATTGGGAAATTTGGTGACTTCAAGGAAGTGGTCTGGGCAGAAATGAGGTGCAGTGCAAAGGACCAAAAGAGGCCAAAAGTAACCTCACAGCCGTTGCAAAAGCAGGGGAAAAATCAAAGAAGTAGGCACTACTTGAATGGGAAGAAATAAGGGACAAGAAATTGAGACTACAAAAAAAGAAAAAAAAAAAAAAAATTCGTGGCCAAAGCAAAAGAGATCAAAAGGCATGGCATGTCATCCAGTGCAGGGACATGCAGCACATACACCAAGGCTTGCCTAAATTGATCCTCCGCGAAGCCAGAAATGCAAAAGAAGGACCTACAAACACTCTGGAATAGAGGTACCAGCAAAGGAAATGAAATTGAAAATAAAAAACAAAACAAATTGGGAAATTTTGTTACTTCAAGGAAGTGGTCTGGGCAGAAATGAGGTGCAGTGCAAAGGACCAAAAGAGGCCAAAAGTAACCTCACAGCCGTTGCAAAAGCAGGGGAAAAACCAAGGATGCAGGCACTACTTGAATGGGAAGAAATGAGGGACATGGCATGGACACTTAAAAATAAAAAGAAAAACATTAAAAAATCTTTGCCAGAGCAAAAGCCATCAAAAGGCATTCCATGCCATCCAGTGCAGGGACTTGCACCAAAGCTTGCCCAATTGGTCCCCATTGAAATCGCAAGATTCCGTTCGCCTTCCCGAAAGGAAATGAAATTTCCTTTCGGGAAGGCGAACGGAATCTTGCGAGCCCTTCAAAGGAAGGCTTTCAAACACTTGAGAAAGGAGATATCATCAAAAGAAATGCAGTTGAAAAAAAGGCCAAACAAATGGAAAATCGGGAGATATAGTTACAACAAGAAAGTGGTCCGGGCGGAAATGAGGTGCAGTGCAAAGGACCAAAAGAGGCCAAAAGTAACCTCACAGCTGTTGCAAAAGCAGGGGAAAAATCAAAGAAGTAGGCACTACTTGAATGGGAAGAAATAAGGGACAAGAAATTGAGACTACAAAAAAAAAAAAAAAAAAAAAAAATTCGTGGCCAAAGCAAAAGAGATCAAAAGGCATGGCATGTCATCCAGTGCAGGGACATGCAGCACATACACCAAGGCTTGCTTAAATTGATCTTCCTTGAAGCCAGAATTACAAATGTAGGGCTTAGAACCATTCTGGAATAGAGATCACAGCAAAGGAAATGAAATTGAAGAAAAAAAAAAAAGAAATTGGGAAATTTTGTGACTTCAAGAAAGTGGTCTGGGCAGAAATGAGGTGCAGTGCAAAGGACCAAAAGAGGCCAAAAGTAACCTCACAGCTGTTGCAAAAGCAGGGGAAAAACCAAGGATGCAGGCACTACTTGAATGGGAAGAAATGAGGGACATGGCATGGACACTTAAAAATAAAAAGAAAAACATTAAAAAATCTTTGCCAGAGCAAAAGCCATCAAAAGGCATGGCATGCCATCCAGTGCAGGGACTTGCACCAAAGCTTGCCCAATTGGTCCCCACTGAAATCGCAAGATTCCGTTTGCCTTCCCGAAAGGAAATGAAATTTCCTTTCGGGAAGGCAAACGGAATCTTGCGAGCCCTTCAAAGGAAGGCTTTCAAACACTTGGGAAAGGAGATATCTTCAAAAGAAATGCAGTTGAAAAAAAGGCCAAACAAATGGAAAATCGGGAGATATAGTTACTACAAGAAGGTGGTCTGGGTGGAAATGAGGTGCAGTGCAAAGGACCAAAAGAGGCCAAAAGTAACCTCACAGCCGTTGCAAAAGCAGGGGAAAAATCAAAGAAGTAGGCACTACTTGAATGGGAAGAAATAAGGGACAAGAAATTGAGACTACAAAAAAAGAAAAAAAAAAAAAAATTCGTGGCCAAAGCAAAAGAGATCAAAAGGCATGGCATGTCATCCAGTGCAGGGACATGCAGCACATACACCAAGGCTTGCCTAAATTGATCCTCCGCGAAGCCAGAAATACAAAAGAAGGACTTAGAACCATTCTGGAAAAGGGATATCAGCAAAGGAAATGAAATTGAAGAAAAAAAAAAAAAGAAATTGGGAAATTTGGTGACTTCAAAGAAGTGGTCTGGGCAGAAATGAGGTGCAGTGCAAAGGACCAAAAGAGGCCAAAAGTAACCTCACAGCCGTTGCAAAAGCAGGGGAAAAATCAAAGAAGTAGGCACTACTTGAATGGGAAGAAATAAGGGACAAGAAATAGAGACTACAAAAAAAGAAAAAAAAAAAAAAAAAATTCGTGGCCAAAGCAAAAGAGATCAAAAGGCATGGCATGTCATCCAGTGCAGGGACATGCAGCACATACACCAAGGCTTGCCTAAATTGATCCTCCTTGAAGCCAGAAATACAAAAGAAGGACCTACAAACACTCTGGAAAAGGGATATCAGCAAAGGAAATGAAATTGAAAATAAAAAACAAAACAAATTGGGAAATTTTGTTACTTCCAGAAAGTGGTCTGGGCAGAAATGAGGTGCAGTGCAAAGGACCAAAAGAGGCCAAAAGTAACCTCACAGCCGTTGCAAAAGCAGGGGAAAAACCAAGGATGCAGCCACTACTTGAATGGGAAGAAATGAGGGACATGGCATGGACACTTAAAAATAAAAAGAAAACCATTAAAAAATCTTTGCCAGAGCAAAAGCCATCAAAAGGCATGGCATGCCATCCAGTGCAGGGACATGCACCAAAGCTTGCCCAATTGGTCCCCATTGAAATCGCAAGATTCCGTTCGCCTTCCCGAAAGGAAATGAAATTTCCTTTCGGGAAGGCAAACGGAATCTTGCGAGCCCTTCAAAGGAAGGCTTTCAAACACTTGAGAAAGGAGATATCTTCAAAAGAAATGCAGTTGAAAAAAAGGCCAAACAAATGGAAAATCGGGAGATATAGTTACAACAAGAAAGTGGTCTGGGCAGAAATGAGGTGCAGTGCAAAGGACCAAAAGAGGCCAAAAGTAACCTCACAGCCGTTGCAAAAGCAGGGGAAAAATCAAAGAAGTAGGCACTATTTGGATGGGAAGAAATGAGGGACATGGCATTGATACTTCATTTAAAAAAATTAAAAAGCAAAATTCGTGGCCAAAGCAAAAGAGATCAAAAGGCATGGCATGTCATCCAGTGCAGGGACATGCAGCACATACACCAAGGCTTGCTTAAATTGATCCTCCGCGAAGCCAGAAATACAAAAGAAGGACTTAGAACCATTCTGGAAAAGGGATATCAGCAAAGGAAATGAAATTGAAGAAAAAAAAAAAAAGAAATTGGGAAATTTGGTGACTTCAAGGAAGTGGTCTGGGCAGAAATGAGGTGCAGTGCAAAGGACCAAAAGAGGCCAAAAGTAACCTCACAGCCGTTGCAAAAGCAGGGGAAAAATCAAAGAAGTAGGCACTACTTGAATGGGAAGAAATAAGGGACAAGAAATTGAGACTACAAAAAAAGAAAAAAAAAAAAAAAATTCGTGGCCAAAGCAAAAGAGATCAAAAGGCATGGCATGTCATCCAGTGCAGGGACATGCAGCACATACACCAAGGCTTGCCTAAATTGATCCTCCGCGAAGCCAGAAATACAAAAGAAGGACTTAGAACCATTCTGGAAAAGGGATATCAGCAAAGGAAATGAAATTGAAGAAAAAAAAAAAAAGAAATTGGGAAATTTGGTGACTTCAAAGAAGTGGTCTGGGCAGAAATGAGGTGCAGTGCAAAGGACCAAAAGAGGCCAAAAGTAACCTCACAGCCGTTGCAAAAGCAGGGGAAAAATCAAAGAAGTAGGCACTACTTGAATGGGAAGAAATAAGGGACAAGAAATTGAGACTACAAAAAAAGAAAAAAAAAAAAAAATTCGTGGCCAAAGCAAAAGAGATCAAAAGGCATGGCATGTCATCCAGTGCAGGGACACGCAGCACATACACCAAGGCTTGCCTAAATTGATCCTCCGCGAAGCCAGAAATACAAAAGAAGGACCTACAAACACTCTGGAATAGAGATACCAGCAAAGGAAATGAAATTGAAAATAAAAAACAAAACAAATTGGGAAATTTTGTGACTTCCAGAAAGTGGTCTGGGCAGAAATGAGGTGCAGTGCAAAGGACCAAAAGAGGCCAAAAGTAACCTCCCAGCCGTTGCAAAAGCAGGGGAAAAATCAAAGAAGTAGGCACTAATTGAATGGGAAGAAATGAGGGACATGGCATGGACACTTAAAAATAAAAAGAAAAACATTAAAAAATCTTTGCCAGAGCAAAAGCCATCAAAAGGCATGGCATGCCATCCAGTGCAGGGACTTGCACCAAAGCTTGCCCAATTGGTCCCCATTGAAATCGCAAGATTCCGTTTGCCTTCCTGAAAGGAAATGAAATTTCCTTTCGGGAAGGCAAACGGAATCTTGCGAGCCCTTCAAAGGAAGGCTTTCAAACACTTGAGAAAGGAGATATCATCAAAAGAAATGCAGTTGAAAAAAAGGCCAAACAAATGGAAAATTGGGAGATATAGTTACTACACGAAGGTGGTCTGGGTGGAAATGAGGTGCAGTGCAAAGGACCAAAAGAGGCCAAAAGTAACCTCACAGCCGTTGCAAAAGCAGGGGAAAAATCAAAGAAGTAGGCACTACTTGAATGGGAAGAAATGAGGGACAAGAAATTGAGCCTACAAAAAAAGAAAAAAAAAAAAAATTCGTGGCCAAAGCAAAAGAGATCAAAAGGCATGGCATGTCATCCAGTGCAGGGACATGCAGCACATACACCAAGGCTTGCCTAAATTGATCCTCCGCGAAGCCAGAAATACAAAAGAAGGACTTAGAACCACTCTGGAATAGAGATACCAGCAAAGGAAATGAAATTGAAAAAAAGAAAAAAAAGAAATTGGGAAATTTTGTGATTTCAAGAAAGTGGTCTGGGCAGAAATGAGGTGCAGTGCAAAGGACCAAAAGAGGCCAAAAGTAACCTCACAGCTGTTGCAAAAGCAGGGGAAAAATCAAAGAAGTAGGCACTACTTGAATGGGAAGAAATGAGGGACATGGCATTGATACTTCATTTAAAAAAATTAAAAAGCAAAATTCATGGCCAAAGCAAAAGAGATCAAAAGGCATGGCATGTCATCCAGTGCAGGGACATGCAGCACATACACCAAGGCTTGCTTAAATTGATCCTCCGCGAAGCCAGAAATACAAAAGAAGGACTTAGAACCATTCTGGAAAAGAGATATCAGCAAAGGAAATGAAATTGAAGAAAAAAAAAAAAAAGAAATTGGGAAATTTGGTGACTTCAAGGAACTGGTCTGGGCAGAAATGAGGTGCAGTGCAAAGGACCAAAAGAGGCCAAAAGTAACCTCACAGCTGTTGCAAAAGCAGGGGAAAAATCAAAGAAGTAGGCACTACTTGAATGGGAAGAAATGAGGGACATGGCATTGATACTTCATTTAAAAAAATTAAAAAGCAAAATTCATGGCCAAAGCAAAAGAGATCAAAAGGCATGGCATGTCATCCAGTGCAGGGACATGCAGCACATACACCAAGGCTTGCATAAATTGATCCTCCGCGAAGCCAGAAATACAAAAGGAGGACTTAGAACCATTCTGAAAAAGAGATACCAGCAAAGGAAATGAAATTGAAAATAAAAAACAAAACAAATTGGGAAATTTTGTGACTTCAAGGAAGTGGTCTGGGCAGAAATGAGGTGCAGTGCAAAGGACCAAAAGAGGCCAAAAGTAACCTCACAGCCGTTGCAAAAGCAGGGGAAAAACCAAGGATGCAGGCACTACTTGGATGGGAAGAAATGAGGGACATGGCATGGACACTTAAAAATAAAAAGAAAAACATTAAAAAATCTTTGCGAGTGCAAAAGCCATCAAAAGGCATGGCATGCCATCCAGTGCAGGGACTTGCACCAAAGCTTGCCCAATTGGTCCCCACTGAAATCGCAAGATTCCGTTTGCCTTCCCGAAAGGAAATGAAATTTCCTTTCGGGAAGGCAAACGGAATCTTGCGAGCCCTTCAAAGGAAGGCTTTCAAACACTTGAGAAAGGAGATATCTTCAAAAGAAATGCAGTTGAAAAAAAGGCCAAAAAAATGGAAAATCGGGAGATATAGTTACTACAAGATAGTGGTCTGGGTGGAAATGAGGTGCAGTGCAAAGGACCAAAAGAGGCCAAAAGTAACCTCACAGCCGTTGCAAAAGCAGGGGAAAAATCAAAGAAGTAGGCACTACTTGAATGGGAAGAAATAAGGGACAAGAAATTGAGACTACAAAAAAAGAAAAAAAAAAAAAAAATTCGTGGCCAAAGCAAAAGAGATCAAAAGGCATGGCATGTCATCCAGTGCAGGGACATGCAGCACATACACCAAAGCTTGCCTAAATTGATCCTCCGCGAAGCCAGAAATACAAAAGAAGGACCTACAAACACTCTGGAATAGAAGTACCAGCAAAGGAAATGAAATTGAAAATAAAAAACAAAACAAATTGGGAAATTTTGTGACTTCAAGGAAGTGGTCTGGGCAGAAATGAAGTGCCGTGCAAAGAAATAAAAGAGGCCAAAAGTAACCTCACAGCTGTTGCAAAAGCAGGGGAAAAATCAAAGAAGTAGGCACTACTTGGATGGGAAGAAATGAGGGACATGGCATTGATACTTCATTTAAAGAAATTAAAAAGCAAAATTCGTGGCCAAAGCAAAAGAGATCAAAAGGCATGGCATGTCATCCAGTGCAGGGACATGCAGCACATACACCAAGGCTTGCATAAATTGATCCTCCGCGAAGCCAGAAATACAAAAGAAGGACTTAGAACCATTCTGAAAAAGAGATACCAGCAAAGGAAATGAAATTGAAGAAAAAAAAAAAAGAAATTGGGAAATTTTGTGACTTCAAGGAAGTGGTCTGGGCAGAAATGAGGTGCAGTGCAAAGGACCAAAAGAGGCCAAAAGTAACCTCACAGCCGTTGCAAAAGCAGGGGAAAAATCAAAGAAGTAGGCACTACTTGAATGGGAAGAAATAAGGGACAAGAAATTTAGACTACAAAAAAAGAAAAAAAAAAAAAAATTCGTGGCCAAACAAAAGAGATCAAAAGGCATGGCATGTCATCCAGTGCAGGGACATGCAGCACATACACCAAGGCTTGCTTAAATTGATCCTCCGCGAAGCCAGAAATACAAAAGAAGGACTTAGAAACATTCTGGAAAAGGGATATCAGCAAAGGAAATGAAATTGAAGAAAAAAAAAAAAAGAAATTGGGAAATTTGGTGACTTCAAGGAAGTGGTCTGGGCAGAAATGAGGTGCAGTGCAAAGGACCAAAAGAGGCCAAAAGTAACCTCACAGCCGTTGCAAAAGCAGGGGAAAAATCAAAGAAGTAGGCACTACTTGAATGGGAAGAAATAAGGGACAAGAAATTGAGACTACAAAAAAAGAAAAAAAAAAAAAAAATTCGTGGCCAAAGCAAAAGAGATCAAAAGGCATGGCATGTCATCCAGTGCAGGGACATGCAGCACATACACCAAAGCTTGCCTAAATTGATCCTCCGCGAAGCCAGAAATACAAAAGAAGGACCTACAAACACTCTGGAATAGAGGTACCAGCAAAGGAAATGAAATTGAAAATAAAAAACAAAACAAATTGGGAAATTTTGTGACTTCAAGGAAGTGGTCTGGGCAGAAATGAAGTGCCGTGCAAAGAAATAAAAGAGGCCAAAAGTAACCTCACAGCTGTTGCAAAAGCAGGGGAAAAATCAAAGAAGTAGGCACTACTTGGATGGGAAGAAATGAGGGACATGGCATTGATACTTCATTTAAAGAAATTAAAAAGCAAAATTCGTGGCCAAAGCAAAAGAGATCAAAAGGCATGGCATGTCATCCAGTGCAGGGACATGCAGCACATACACCAAGGCTTGCATAAATTGATCCTCCGCGAAGCCAGAAATACAAAAGAAGGACTTAGAACCATTCTGAAAAAGAGATACCAGCAAAGGAAATGAAATTGAAGAAAAAAAAAAAAGAAATTGGGAAATTTTGTGACTTCAAGGAAGTGGTCTGGGCAGAAATGAGGTGCAGTGCAAAGGACCAAAAGAGGCCAAAAGTAACCTCACAGCCGTTGCAAAAGCAGGGGAAAAATCAAAGAAGTAGGCACTACTTGAATGGGAAGAAATAAGGGACAAGAAATTTAGACTACAAAAAAAGAAAAAAAAAAAAAAATTCGTGGCCAAACAAAAGAGATCAAAAGGCATGGCATGTCATCCAGTGCAGGGACATGCAGCACATACACCAAGGCTTGCTTAAATTGATCCTCCGCGAAGCCAGAAATACAAAAGAAGGACTTAGAAACATTCTGGAAAAGGGATATCAGCAAAGGAAATGAAATTGAAGAAAAAAAAAAAAAGAAATTGGGAAATTTGGTGACTTCAAGGAAGTGGTCTGGGCAGAAATGAGGTGCAGTGCAAAGGACCAAAAGAGGCCAAAAGTAACCTCACAGCCGTTGCAAAAGCAGGGGAAAAATCAAAGAAGTAGGCACTACTTGAATGGGAAGAAATAAGGGACAAGAAATTGAGACTACAAAAAAAGAAAAAAAAAAAAAAAATTCGTGGCCAAAGCAAAAGAGATCAAAAGGCATGGCATGTCATCCAGTGCAGGGACATGCAGCACATACACCAAGGCTTGCCTAAATTGATCCTCCGCGAAGCCAGAAATATAAAAGAAGGACTTAGAACCACTCTGGAATAGAGATACCAGCAAAGGAAATGAAATTGAAGAAAAAAAAAAAAAAGAAATTGGGAAATTTGGTGACTTCAAGGAAGTGGTCTGGGCAGAAATGAGGTGCAGTGCAAAGGACCAAAAGAGGCCAAAAGTAACCTCACAGCCGTTGCAAAAGCAGGGGAAAAATCAAAGAAGTAGGCACTACTTGAATGGGAAGAAATAAGGGACAAGAAATTGAGACTACAAAAAAAGAAAAAAAAAAAAAAAATTCGTGGCCAAAGCAAAAGAGATCAAAAGGCATGGCATGTCATCCAGTGCAGGGACATGCAGCACATACACCAAGGCTTGCCTAAATTGATCCTCCTTGAAGCCAGAATTACAAAAGAAGGACCTACAAACACTCTGGAATAGAGGTACCAGCAAAGGAAATGAAATTGAAGAAAAAAAAAAAAAGAAATTGGGAAATTTGGTGACTTCAAGGAAGTGGTCTGGGCAGAAATGAGGTGCAGTGCAAAGGACCAAAAGAGGCCAAAAGTAACCTCACAGCCGTTGCAAAAGCAGGGGAAAAATCAAAGAAGTAGGCACTACTTGAATGGGAAGAAATAAGGGACAAGAAATTGAGACTACAAAAAAAGAAAAAAAAAAAAAAAAAATTCGTGGCCAAAGCAAAAGAGATCAAAAGGCATGGCATGTCATCCAGTGCAGGGACATGCAGCACATACACCAAGGCTTGCCTAAATTGATCCTCCGCGAAGCCAGAAATACAAAAGAAGGACCTACAAACACTCTGGAATAGAGGTACCAGCAAAGGAAATGAAATTGAAAATAAAAAACAAAACAAATTGGGAAATTTTGTTACTTCAAGGAAGTGGTCTGGGCAGAAATGAGGTGCAGTGCAAAGGACCAAAAGAGGCCAAAAGTAACCTCACAGCCGTTGCAAAAGCAGGGGAAAAACCAAGGATGCAGGCACTACTTGAATGGGAAGAAATGAGGGACATGGCATGGACACTTAAAAATAAAAAGAAAAACATTAAAAAATCTTTGCCAGAGCAAAAGCCATCAAAAGGCATTCCATGCCATCCAGTGCAGGGACTTGCACCAAAGCTTGCCCAATAGGTCCCCATTGAAATCGCAAGATTCCGTTCGCCTTCCCGAAAGGAAATGAAATTTCCTTTCGGGAAGGCGAACGGAATCTTGCGAGCCCTTCAAAGGAAGGCTTTCAAACACTTGAGAAAGGAGATATCATCAAAAGAAATGCAGTTGAAAAAAAGGCCAAACAAATGGAAAATCGGGAGATATAGTTACTACAAGAAGGTGGTCTGGGTGGAAATGAGGTGCAGTGCAAAGGACCAAAAGAGGCCAAAAGTAACCTCACAGCCGTTGCAAAAGCAGGGGAAAAATCAAAGAAGTAGGCACTACTTGAATGGGAAGAAATAAGGGACAAGAATTTGAGACTACAAAAAAAGAAAAAAAAAAAAAATTCGTGGCCAAAGCAAAAGAGATCAAAAGGCATGGCATGTCATCCAGTGCAGGGACATGCAGCACATACACCAAGGCTTGCCTAAATTGATCCTCCGCGAAGCCAGAAATACAAAAGAAGGACTTAGAACCACTCTGGAATAGAGATACCAGCAAAGGAAATGAAATTGAAGAAAAAAAAAAAAAAGAAATTGGGAAATTTTGTGACTTCAAGAAAGTGGTCTGGGCAGAAATGAGGTGCAGTGCAAAGGATCAAAAGAGGCCAAAAGTAACCTCACAGCTGTTGCAAAAGCAGGGGAAAAATCAAAGAAGTAGGCACTATTTGGATGGGAAGAAATGAGGGACATGGCATTGATACTTCATTTAAAAAAATTAAAAAGCAAAATTCGTGGCCAAAGCAAAAGAGATCAAAAGGCATGGCATGTCATCCAGTGCAAGGACATGCAGCACATACACCAAGGCTTGCTTAAATTGATCCTCCGCGAAGCCAGAAATACAAAAGAAGGACTTAGAACCATTCTGGAAAAGGGATATCAGCAAAGGAAATGAAATTGAAGAAAAAAAAAAAAAGAAATTGGGAAATTTGGTGACTTCAAGGAAGTGGTCTGGGCAGAAATGAGGTGCAGTGCAAAGGACCAAAAGAGGCCAAAAGTAACCTCACAGCCGTTGCAAAAGCAGGGGAAAAATCAAAGAAGTAGGCACTACTTGAATGGGAAGAAATAAGGGACAAGAAATTGAGACTACAAAAAAAGAAAAAAAAAAAAAATTCGTGGCCAAAGCAAAAGAGATCAAAAGGCATGGCATGTCATCCAGTGCAGGGACATGCAGCACATACACCAAGGCTTGCCTAAATTGATCCTCCTTGAAGCCAGAATTACAAAAGAAGGACCTACAAACACTCTGGAATAGAGGTACCAGCAAAGGAAATGAAATTGAAAATAAAAAACAAAACAAATTGGGAAATTTTGTGACTTCAAGGAAGTGGTCTGGGCAGAAATGAGGTGCAGTGCAAAGGACCAAAAGAGGCCAAAAGTAACCTTACAGCCGTTGCAAAAGCAGGGGAAAAACCAAGGATGCAGGCACTACTTGAATGGGAAGAAATGAGGGACATGGCATGGACACTTAAAAATGAAAAGAAAAACATTAAAAAATCTTTGCCAGAGCAAAAGCCATCAAAAGGCATGGCATGCCATCCAGTGCAGGGACTTGCACCAAAGCTTGCCCAATTGGTCCCCATTGAAATCGCAAGATTCCGTTTGCCTTCCCGAAAGGAAATGAAATTTCCTTTCGGGAAGGCGAACGGAATCTTGCGAGCCCTTCAAAGGAAGGCTTTCAAACACTTGAGAAAGGAGATATCATCAAAAGAAATGCAGTTGAAAAAAAGGCCAAACAAATGGAAAATCGGGAGATATAGTTACAACAAGAAAGTGGTCTGGGCGGAAATGAGGTGCAGTGCAAAGGACCAAAAGAGGCCAAAAGTAACCTCACAGCTGTTGCAAAAGCAGGGGAAAAATCAAAGAAGTAGGCACTACTTGAATGGGAAGAAATAAGGGACAAGAAATTGAGACTACAAAAAAGAAAAAAAAAAAAAAATTCGTGGCCAAAGCAAAAGAGATCAAAAGGCATGGCATGTCATCCAGTGCAGGGACATGCAGCACATACACCAAGGCTTGCCAAAATTGATCCTCCGCGAAGCCAGAAATACAAAAGAAGGACTTAGAACCATTCTGAAAAAGAGATACCAGCAAAGGAAATGAAATTGAAGAAAAAAAAAAAAAGAAATTGGGAAATTTTGTGACTTCAAGGAAGTGGTCTGGGCAGAAATGAGGTGCAGTGCAAAGGACCAAAAGAGGCCAAAAGTAACCTCACAGCCGTTGCTAAAGCAGGGGAAAAACCAAGGATGCAGGCACTACTTGAATGGGAAGAAATGAGGGACATGGCATGGACACTTAAAAATAAAAAGAAAAACATTAAAAAATCTTTGCCAGAGCAAAAGCCATCAAAAGGCATGGCATGCCATCCAGTGCAGGGACTTGCACCAAAGCTTGCCCAATTGGTCCCCATTGAAATCGCAAGATTCCGTTTGCCTTCCCAAAAGGAAATGAAATTTCCTTTCGGGAAGGCAAACGGAATCTTGCGAGCCCTTCAAAAGAAGGCTTTCAAACACTTGAGAAAGGAGATATCTTCAAAAGAAATGCAGTTGAAAAAAAGGCCAAAAAAATGGAAAATCGGGAGATATAGTTACAACAAGAAAGTGGTCTGGGCAGAAATGAGGTGCAGTGCAAAGGACCAAAAGAGGCCAAAAGTAACCTCACAGCTGTTGCAAAAGCAGAGGAAAAATCAAAGAAGTAGGCACTACTTGAATGGTAAGAAATAAGGGACAAGAAATTGAGACTACAAAAAAAGAAAAAAAAAAAAAAAATTCGTGGCCAAAGCAAAAGAGATCAAAAGGCATGGCATGTCATCCAGTGCAGGGACATGCAGCACATACACCAAGGCTTGCCTAAATTGATCCTCCGCGAAGCCAGAAATACAAAAGAAAGACCTACAAACACTCTGGAATAGAGATACCAGCAAAGGAAATGAAATTGAAGAAAAAAAAAAAAAAGAAATTGGGAAATTTGGTGACTTCAAGGAAGTGGTCTGGGCAGAAATGAGGTGCAGTGCAAAGGACCAAAAGAGGCCAAAAGTAACCTCACAGCTGTTGCAAAAGCAGGGGAAAAACCAAGGATGCAGGCACTACTTGAATGGGAAGAAATGAGGGACATGGCATTGATACTTCATTTAAAAAAATTAAAAAGCAAAATTCGTGGCCAAAGCAAAAGAGATCAAAAGGCATGGCATGTCATCCAGTGCAGGGACATGCAGCACATACACCGAGGCTTGCATAAATTGATCCTCCGCGAAGCCAGAAATACAAAGGAGGACTTAGAACCATTCTGAAAAAGAGATACCAGCAAAGGAAATAAAATTGAAGAAAAAAAAAAAAAATTGGGAAATTTTGTGACTTCAAGAAAGTGGTCTGGGCAGAAATGAGGTGCAGTGCAAAGGACCAAAAGAGGCCAAAAGTAACCTCACAGCTGTTGCAAAAGCAGGGGAAAAACCAAGGATGCAGGCACTACTTGAATGGGAAGAATTGAGGGACATGGCATTGATACTTCATTTAAAAAAATTAAAAAGCAAAATTCGTGGCCAAAGCAAAAGAGATCAAAAGGCATGGCATGTCGTCCAGTGCAGGGACATGCAGCACATACACCAAGGCTTGCCTAAATTGATCCTCCGCGAAGCCAGAAATACAAAAGAAGGACTTAGAACCATTCTGAAAAAGAGATACCAGCAAAGGAAATAAAATTGAAAATAAAAAAAAAAAAAAATTGGGAAATTTTGTGACTTCAAGGAAGTGGTCTGGGCAGAAATGAGGTGCAGTGCAAAGGACCAAAAGAGGCCAAAAGTAACCTCACAGCCGTTGCAAAAGCAGGGGAAAAAACAAGGATGCAGGCACTACTTGGATGGGAAGAAATGAGGGACATGGCATGGACACTTAAAAATAAAAAGAAAATCATTAAAAAATCTTTGCCAGAGCAAAAGCCATCAAAAGGCATGGCATGCCATCCAGTGCAGGGACTTGCACCAAAGCTTGCCCAATTGGTCCCCATTGAAATCGCAAGATTCCGTTTGCCTTCCCGAAAGGAAATGAAATTTCCTTTCGGGAAGGCAAACGGAATCTTGCGAGCCCTTCAAAGGAAGGCTTTCAAACACTTGAGAAAGGAGATATCATCAAAAGAAATGCAGTTGAAAAAAAGGCCAAACAAATGGAAAATCGGGAGATATAGTTACAACAAGAAAGTGGTCTGGGCGGAAATGAGGTGCAATGCAAACGACCAAAAGAGGCCAAAAGTAACCTCACAGCCGTTGCAAAAGCAGGGGAAAAATCAAAGAAGTAGGCACTACTTGAATGGGAAGAAATAAGGGACAAGAAATTGAGACTACAAAAAAAGAAAAAAAAAAAAAATTCGTGGCCAAAGCAAAAGAGATCAAAAGGCATGGCATGTCATCCAGTGCAGGGACATGCAGCACATACACCAAGGCTTGCCTAAATTGATCCTCCGCGAAGCCAGAAATACAAAAGAAGGACTTAGAACCACTCTGGAATAGAGATACCAGCAAAGGAAATGAAATTGAAAATAAAAAAAAAAGAAATTGGGAAATTTTGTGATTTCAAGAAAGTGGTCTGGGCAGAAATGAGGTGCAGTGCAAAGGATCAAAAGAGGCCAAAAGTAACCTCACAGCTGTTGCAAAAGCAGGGGAAAAATCAAAGAAGTAGGCACTACTTGGATGGGAAGAAATGAGGGACATGGCATTGATACTTCATTTAAAAAAATTAAAAAGCAAAATTCGTGGCCAAAGCAAAAGAGATCAAAAGGCATGGCATGTCATCCAGTGCAGGGACATGCAGCACATACACCAAGGCTTGCCTAAATTGATCCTCCTCGAAGCCAGAAATACAAAAGAAGGACTTAGAACCATTCTGGAAAAGAGATACCAGCAAAGGAAATAAAATTAAGAAAAAAAAAAAAAAAATTGGGAAATTTGGTGACTTCAAGGAAGTGGTCTGGGCAGAAATGAGGTGCAGTGCAAAGGACCAAAAGAGGCCAAAAGTAACCTCACAGCTGTTGCAAAAGCAGGGGAAAAACCAAGGATGCAGGCACTACTTGGATGGGAAGAAATGAGGGACATGGCATTGATACTTCATTTAAAAAAATTAAAAAGCAAAATTCGTGGCCAAAGCAAAAGAGATCAAAAGGCATGGCATGTCATCCAGTGCAGGGACATGCAGCACATACACCAAGGCTTGCTTAAATTGATCTTCCTTGAAGCCAGAATTACAAATGTAGGGCTTAGAACCATTCTGGAATAGAGATCACAGCAAAGGAAATGAAATTGAAGAAAAAAAAAAAAGAAATTGGGAAATTTTGTGACTTCAAGAAAGAGGTCTGGGCAGAAATGAGGTGCAGTGCAAAGGACCAAAAGAGGCCAAAAGTAACCTCACAGCTGTTGCAAAAGCAGGGGAAAAACCAAGGATGCAGGCACTACTTGAATGGGAAGAAATGAGGGACATGGCATGGACACTTAAAAATAAAAAGAAAAACATTAAAAAATCTTTGCCAGAGCAAAAGCCATCAAAAGGCATGGCATGCCATCCAGTGCAGGGACTTGCACCAAAGCTTGCCCAATTGGTCCCCACTGAAATCGCAAGATTCCGTTTGCCTTCCCGAAAGGAAATGAAATTTCCTTTCGGGAAGGCAAACGGAATCTTGCGAGCCCTTCAAAGGAAGGCTTTCAAACACTTGGGAAAGGAGATATCTTCAAAAGAAATGCAGTTGAAAAAAAGGCCAAACAAATGGAAAATCGGGAGATATAGTTACTACAAGAAGGTGGTCTGGGTGGAAATGAGGTGCAGTGCAAAGGACCAAAAGAGGCCAAAAGTAACCTCACAGCCGTTGCAAAAGCAGGGGAAAAATCAAAGAAGTAGGCACTACTTGAATGGGAAGAAATAAGGGACAAGAAATTGAGACTACAAAAAAAGAAAAAAAAAAAAAAATTCGTGGCCAAAGCAAAAGAGATCAAAAGGCATGGCATGTCATCCAGTGCAGGGACATGCAGCACATACACCAAGGCTTGCCTAAATTGATCCTCCGCGAAGCCAGAAATACAAAAGAAGGACTTAGAACCACTCTGGAATAGAGATACCAGCAAAGGAAATGAAATTGAAGAAAAAAAAAAAAAAGAAATTGGGAAATTTGGTGACTTCAAGGAAGTGGTCTGGGCAGAAATGAGGTGCAGTGCAAAGGACCAAAAGAGGCCAAAAGTAACCTCACAGCCGTTGCAAAAGCAGGGGAAAAACCAAGGATGCAGGCACTACTTGAATGGGAAGAAATGAGGGACATGGCATGGACACTTAAAAATAAAAAGAAAAACATTAAAAAATCTTTGCCAGAGCAAAAGCCATCAAAAGGCATTCCATGCCATCCAGTGCAGGGACTTGCACCAAAGCTTGCCCAATTGGTCCCCATTGAAATCGCAAGATTCCGTTTGCCTTCCCGAAAGGAAATGAAATTTCCTTTCGGGAAGGCAAACGGAATCTTGCGAGCCCTTCAAAGGAAGGCTTTCAAACACTTGAGAAAGGAGATATCATCAAAAGAAATGCAGTTGAAAAAAAGGCCAAACAAATGGAAAATCGGGAGATATAGTTACAACAAGAAAGCGGTCTGGGCGGAAATGAGGTGCAGTGCAAAGGACCAAAAGAGGCCAAAAGTAACCTCACAGCCGTTGCAAAAGCAGGGGAAAAATCAAAGAAGTAGGCACTACTTGAATGGTAAGAAATAAGGGACAAGAAATTGAGACTACAAAAAAAGAAAAAAAAAAAAAAATTCGTGGCCAAAGCAAAAGAGATCAAAAGGCATGGCATGTCATCCAGTGCAAGGACATGCAGCACATACACCAAGGCTTGCCTAAATTGATCCTCCTTGAAGCCAGAAATACAAAAGAAGGACCTACAAACACTCTGGAATAGAGATACCAGCAAAGGAAATGAAATTGAAGGAAAAAAAAATAGAAATTGGGAATTTTGTGACTTCAAGAAAGTGGTCTGGGCAGAAATGAGGTGCAGTGCAAAGGACCAAAAGAGGCCAAAAGTAACCTCACAGCTGTTGCAAAAGCAGGGGAAAAATCAAAGAAGTAGGCACTACTTGGATGGGAAGAAATGAGGGACATGGCATTGATACTTCATTTAAAAAAATTAAAAAGCAAAATTCGTGGCCAAAGCAAAAGAGATCAAAAGGCATGGCATGTCATCCAGTGCAGGGACATGCAGCACATACACCAAGGCTTGCCTAAATTGATCCTCCGCGAAGCCAGAAATACAAAAGAAGGACTTAGAACCACTCTGGAATAGAGATACCAGCAAAGGAAATGAAATTGAAAATAAAAAAAAAAGAAATTGGGAAATTTTGTGATTTCAAGAAAGTGGTCTGGGCAGAAATGAGGTGCAGTGCAAAGGATCAAAAGAGGCCAAAAGTAACCTCACAGCTGTTGCAAAAGCAGGGGAAAAATCAAAGAAGTAGGCACTACTTGGATGGGAAGAAATGAGGGACATGGCATTGATACTTCATTTAAAAAAATTAAAAAGCAAAATTCGTGGCCAAAGCAAAAGAGATCAAAAGGCATGGCATGTCATCCAGTGCAGGGACATGCAGCACATACACCAAGGCTTGCCTAAATTGATCCTCCTCGAAGCCAGAAATACAAAAGAAGGACTTAGAACCATTCTGGAAAAGAGATACCAGCAAAGGAAATAAAATTAAGAAAAAAAAAAAAAAAATTGGGAAATTTGGTGACTTCAAGGAAGTGGTCTGGGCAGAAATGAGGTGCAGTGCAAAGGACCAAAAGAGGCCAAAAGTAACCTCACAGCTGTTGCAAAAGCAGGGGAAAAACCAAGGATGCAGGCACTACTTGGATGGGAAGAAATGAGGGACATGGCATGGACACTTAAAAATAAAAAGAAAAACATTAAAAAATCTTTGCCAGAGCAAAAGCCATCAAAAGGCATGGCATGCCATCCAGTGCAGGGACTTGCACCAAAGCTTGCCCAATTGGTCCCCATTGAAATCGCAAGATTCCGTTTGCCTTCCCGAAAGGAAATGAAATTTCCTTTCGGGAAGGCAAACGGAATCTTGCGAGCCCTTCAAAGGAAGGCTTTCAAACACTTGAGAAAGGAGATATCATCAAAAGAAATGCAGTTGAAAAAAAGGCCAAACAAATGGAAAATCGGGAGATATCGTTACAACAAGAAAGTGGTCTGGGTGGAAATGAGGTGCAATGCAAAGGACCAAAAGAAACCAAAAGTAACCTCACAGCCGTTGCAAAAGCAGGGGAAAAATCAAAGAAGTAGGCACTACTTGAATGGGAAGAAATAAGGGACAAGAAATTGAGACTACAAAAAAAGAAAAAAAAAAAAAAAATTCGTGGCCAAAGCAAAAGAGATCAAAAGGCATGGCATGTCATCCAGTGCAGGGACATGCAGCACATACACCAAGGCTTGCCTAAATTGATCCTCCTCGAAGCCAGAAATACAAAAGAAGGACTTAGAACCATTCTGGAAAAGAGATACCAGCAAAGGAAATAAAATTAAGAAAAAAAAAAAAAAAATTGGGAAATTTGGTGACTTCAAGGAAGTGGTCTGGGCAGAAATGAGGTGCAGTGCAAAGGACCAAAAGAGGCCAAAAGTAACCTCACAGCTGTTGCAAAAGCAGGGGAAAAACCAAGGATGCAGGCACTACTTGGATGGGAAGAAATGAGGGACATGGCATGGACACTTAAAAATAAAAAGAAAAACATTAAAAAATCTTTGCCAGAGCAAACGCCATCAAAAGGCATGGCATGCCATCCAGTGCAGGGACTTGCACCAAAGCTTGCCCAATTGGTCCCCATTGAAATCGCAAGATTCCGTTTGCCTTCCCGAAAGGAAATGAAATTTCCTTTCGGGAAGGCAAACGGAATCTTGCGAGCCCTTCAAAGGAAGGCTTTCAAACACTTGAGAAAGGAGATATCATCAAAAGAAATGCAGTTGAAAAAAAGGCCAAAAAAATGGAAAATCGGGAGATATAGTTACAACAAGAAAGTGGTCTGGGCAGAAATGAGGTGCAGTGCAAAGGACCAAAAGAGGCCAAAAGTAACCTCGCAGCTGTTGCAAAAGAAGAGGAAAAATCAAAGAAGTAGGCACAACTTGAATGGGAAGAAATAAGGGACAAGAAATTGAGACTACAAAAAAAGAAAAAAAAAAAAAAAATTCGTGGCCAAAGCAAAAGAGATCAAAAGGCATGGCATGTCATCCAGTGCAGGGACATGCAGCACATACACCAAGGCTTGCATAAATTGATCCTCCGCGAAGCCAGAAATACAAAAGAAGGACCTACAAACACTCTGGAATAGAGATACCAGCAAAGGAAATGAAATTGAAAATAAAAAACAAAACAAATTGGGAAATTTTGTTACTTCAAGGAAGTGGTCTGGGCAGAAATGAGGTGCAGTGCAAAGGACCAAAAGAGGCCAAAAGTAACCTCACAGCCGTTGCAAAAGCAGGGGAAAAACCAAGGACGCAGGCACTACTTGAATGGGAAGAAATGAGGGACATGGCATTGATACTTCATTTAAAAAAATTAAAAAGCAAAATTCGTGGCCAAAGCAAAAGAGATCAAAAGGCATGGCATGTCATCCAGTGCAGGGACATGCAGCACATACACCAAGGCTTGCCTAAATTGATCCTCCGCGAAGCCAGAAATGCAAAAGAAGGACTTAGAACCACTCTGGAATAGAGATACCAGCAAAGGAAATGAAATTGAAGAAAAAAAAAAAAAGAAATTGGTAAATTTTGTGACTTCAAGGAAGTGGTCTGGGCAGAAATGAGGTGCAGTGCAAAGGACCAAAAGAGGCCAAAAGTAACCTCACAGCTGTTGCAAAAGCAGGGGAAAAACCAAGGATGCAGGCACTACTTGAATGGGAAGAAATGAGGGACATGGCATTGATACTTCATTTAAAAAAATTAAAAAGCAAAATTCGTGGCCAAAGCAAAAGAGATCAAAAGGCATGGCATGTCGTCCAGTGCAGGGACATGCAGCACATACACCAAGGCTTGCCTAAATTGATCCTCCGCGAAGCCAGAAATACAAAAGACGAACTTAGAACCATTCTGAAAAAGAGATACCAGCAAAGGAATTAAAATTGAAAATAAAAAAAAAAAAAAATTGGGAAATTTTGTGATTTCAAGGAAGTGGTCTGGGCAGAAATGAGGTGCAGTGCAAAGGATCAAAAGAGGCCAAAAGTAACCTCACAGCCGTTGCAAAAGCAGGGGAAAAAACAAGGATGCAGGCACTACTTGGATGGGAAGAAATGAGGGACATGGCATGGACACTTAAAAATAAAAAGAAAATCATTAAAAAATCTTTGCCAGAGCAAAAGCCATCAAAAGGCATGGCATGCCATCCAGTGCAGGGACTTGCACCAAAGCTTGCCCAATTGGTCCCCATTGAAATCGCAAGATTCCGTTTGCCTTCCCGAAAGGAAATGAAATTTCCTTTCGGGAAGGCAAACGGAATCTTGCGAGCCCTTCAAAGGAAGGCTTTCAAACACTTGAGAAAGGAGATATCATCAAAAGAAATGCAGTTGAAAAAAAGGCCAAACAAATGGAAAATCGGGAGATATCGTTACAACAAGAAAGTGGTCTGGGCGGAAATGAGGTGCAATGCAAACGACCAAAAGAGGCCAAAAGTAACCTCACAGCCGTTGCAAAAGCAGGGGAAAAATCAAAGAAGTAGGCACTACTTGAATGGGAAGAAATAAGGGACAAGAAATTGAGACTACAAAAAAAGAAAAAAAAAAAAAATTCGTGGCCAAAGCAAAAGAGATCAAAAGGCATGGCATGTCATCCAGTGCAGGGACATGCAGCACATACACCAAGGCTTGCCTAAATTGATCCTCCGCGAAGCCAGAAATACAAAAGAAGGACTTAGAACCACTCTGGAATAGAGATACCAGCAAAGGAAATGAAATTGAAAATAAAAAAAAAAGAAATTGGGAAATTTTGTGATTTCAAGAAAGTGGTCTGGGCAGAAATGAGGTGCAGTGCAAAGGATCAAAAGAGGCCAAAAGTAACCTCACAGCTGTTGCAAAAGCAGGGGAAAAATCAAAGAAGTAGGCACTACTTGGAGGGGAAGAAATGAGGGACATGGCATTGATACTTCATTTAAAAAAATTAAAAAGCAAAATTCGTGGCCAAACAAAAGAGATCAAAAGGCATGGCATGTCATCCAGTGCAGGGACATGCAGCACATACACCAAGGCTTGCATAAATTGATCCTCCGCGAAGCCAGAAATACAAAGGAGGACTTAGAACCATTCTGAAAAAGAGATACCAGCAAAGGAAATAAAATTGAAGAAAAAAAAAAAAAATTGGGAAATTTTGTGACTTCAAGGAAGTGGTCTGGGCAGAAATGAGGTGCAGTGCAAAGGACCAAAAGAGGCCAAAAGTAACCTCACAGCTGTTGCAAAAGCAGGGGAAAAATCAAAGAAGTAGGCACTACTTGGATGGGAAGAAATGAGGGACATGGCATTGATACTTCATTTAAAAAAATTAAAAAGCAAAATTCGTGGCCAAAGCAAAAGAGATCAAAAGGCATGGCATGTCATCCAGTGCAGGGACATGCAGCACATACACCAAGGCTTGCCTAAATTGATCCTCCGCGAAGCCAGAAATGCAAAAGAAGGACTTAGAACCACTCTGGAATAGAGATACCAGCAAAGGAAATGAAATTGATGAAAAAAAAAAAAAGAAATTGGTAAATTTTGTGACTTCAAGGAAGTGGTCTGGGCAGAAATGAGGTGCAGTGCAAAGGACCAAAAGAGGCCAAAAGTAACCTCACAGCTGTTGCAAAAGCAGGGGAAAAACCAAGGATGCAGGCACTACTTGAATAGGAAGAATTGAGGGATATGGCATTGATACTTCATTTAAAAAAATTAAAAAGCAAAATTCGTGGCCAAAGCAAAAGAGATCAAAAGGCATGGCATGTCGTCCAGTGCAGGGACATGCAGCACATACACCAAGGCTTGCCTAAATTGATCCTCCGCGAAGCCAGAAATACAAAAGAAGGACTTAGAACCATTCTGAAAAAGAGATACCAGCAAAGGAATTAAAATTGAAAATAAAAAAAAAAAAAAATTGGGAAATTTTGTGACTTCAAGGAAGTGGTCTGGGCAGAAATGAGGTGCAGTGCAAAGGACCAAAAGAGGCCAAAAGTAACCTCACAGCCGTTGCAAAAGCAGGGGAAAAAACAAGGATGCAGGCACTACTTGGATGGGAAGAAATGAGGGACATGGCATGGACACTTAAAAATAAAAAGAAAAACAATAAAAAATCTTTGCCAGAGCAAAAGCCATCAAAAGGCATGGCATGCCATCCAGTGCAGGGACTTGCACCAAAGCTTGCCCAATTGGTCCCCATTGAAATCGCAAGATTCCGTTTGCCTTCCCGAAAGGAAATGAAATTTCCTTTCGGGAAGGCAAACGGAATCTTGCGAGCCCTTCAAAGGAAGGCTTTCAAACACTTGAGAAAGGAGATATCATCAAAAGAAATGCAGTTGAAAAAAAGGCCAAACAAATGGAAAATCGGGAGATATAGTTACAACAAGAAAGTGGTCTGGGCGGAAATGAGGTGCAGTGCAAAGGACCAAAAGAGGCCAAAAGTAACCTCACAGCTGTTGCAAAAGCAGGGGAAAAATCAAAGAAGTAGGCACTACTTGAATGGGAAGAAATAAGGGACAAGAAATTGAGACTACAAAAAAGAAAAAAAAAAAAAAATTCGTGGCCAAAGCAAAAGAGATCAAAAGGCATGGCATGTCATCCAGTGCAGGGACATGCAGCACATACACCAAGGCTTGCCTAAATTGATCTTCCTTGAAGCCAGAATTACAAAAGTAGGGCTTAGAACCATTCTGGAATAGAGATCACAGCAAAGGAAATGAAATTGAAGAAAAAAAAAAAAAAGAAATTGGGAATTTTGTGACTTCAAGAAAGTGGTCTGGGCAGAAATGAGGTGCAGTGCAAAGGACCAAAAGAGGCCAAAAGTAACCTCACAGCTGTTGCAAAAGCAGGGGAAAAATCAAAGAAGTAGGCACTACTTGGATGGGAAGAAATGAGGGACATGGCATTGATACTTCATTTAAAAAAATTAAAAAGCAAAATTCGTGGCCAAAGCAAAAGAGATCAAAAGGCATGGCATGTCATCCAGTGCAGGGACATGCAGCACATACACCAAGGCTTGCCAAAATTGATCCTCCGCGAAGCCAGAAATGCAAAAGAAGGACTTAGAACCACTCTGGAATAGAGATACCAGCAAAGGAAATGAAATTGAAGAAAAAAAAAAAAAGAAATTGGGAAATTTTGTGATTTCAAGAAAGTGGTCTGGGCAGAAATGAGGTGCAGTGCAAAGGACCAAAAGAGGCCAAAAGTAACCTCACAGCCGTTGCAAAAGCAGGGGAAAAAACAAGGATGCAGGCACTACTTGGATGGGAAGAAATGAGGGACATGGCATGGACACTTAAAAATAAAAAGAAAAACATTAAAAAATCTTTGCCAGAGCAAAAGCCATCAAAAGGCATGGCATGCCATCCAGTGCAGGGACTTGCACCAAAGCTTGCCCAATTGGTCCCTATTGAAATCGCAAGATTCCGTTTGCCTTCCCGAAAGGAAATGAAATTTCCTTTCGGGAAGGCAAACAGAATCTTGCGAGCCCTTCAAAGGAAGGCTTTCAAACACATGAGAAAGGAGATATCATCAAAAGAAATGCAGTTGAAAAAAAGGCCAAACAAATGTAAAATCGGGAGATATAGTTACAACAAGAAAGGGGTCTGGGCGGAAATGAGGTGCAGTGCAAAGGACCAAAAGAGGCCAAAAGTAACCTCACAGCTGTTGCAAAAGCAGGGGAAAAATCAAAGAAGTAGGCACTACTTGAAAGGGAAGAAATAAGGGAAAAGAAATTGAGACTACAAAAAAAGAAAAAAAAAAAAAATTCGTGGCCAAAGCAAAAGAGATCAAAAGGCATGGCATGTCATCCAGTGCAGGGACATGCAGCACATACACCAAGGCTTGCCTAAATTGATCCTCCGCGAAGCCAGAAATGCAAAAGAAGGACTTAGAACCACTCTGGAATAGAGATACCAGCAAAGGAAATGAAATTGAAAATAAAAAAAACAGAAATTGGGAAATTTTGTGATTTCAAGAAAGTGGTCTGGGCAGAAATGAGGTGCAGTGCAAAGGATCAAAAGAGGCCAAAAGTAACCTCACAGCTGTTGCAAAAGCAGGGGAAAAATCAAAGAAGTAGGCACTACTTGGATGGGAAGAAATGAGGGACATGGCATTGATACTTCATTTAAAAAAATTAAAAAGCAAAATTCGTGGCCAAAGCAAAAGAGATCAAAAGGCATGGCATGTCATCCAGTGCAGGGACATGCAGCACATACACCAAGGCTTGCCTAAATTGATCCTCCGCGAAGCCAGAAATACAAAAGAAGGACTTAGAACCATTCTGGAATAGAGATACCAGCAAAGGAAATAAAATTAAGAAAAAAAAAAAAAAAATTGGGAAATTTGGTGACTTCAAGGAAGTGGTCTGGGCAGAAATGAGGTGCAGTGCAAAGGACCAAAAGAGGCCAAAAGTAACCTCACAGCTGTTGCAAAAGCAGGGGAAAAACCAAGGATGCAGGCACTACTTGAATGGGAAGAAATGAGGGACATGGCATGGACACTTAAAAATAAAAAGAAAAACATTAAAAAATCTTTGCCAGAGCAAAAGCCATCAAAAGGCATGGCATGCCATCAAGTGCAGGGACTTGCACCAAAGCTTGCCCAATTGGTCCCCATTGAAATCGCAAGATTCCGTTTGCCTTCCCGAAAGGAAATGAAATTTCCTTTCGGGAAGGCAAACGGAATCTTGCGAGCCCTTCAAAGGAAGGCTTTCAAACACTTGAGAAAGGAGATATCATCAAAAGAAATGCAGTTGAAAAAAAGGCCAAACAAATGGAAAATCGGGAGATATAGTTACAACAAGAAAGTGGTCTGGGTGGAAATGAGGTGCAGTGCAAAGGACCAAAAGAGGCCAAAAGTAACCTCACAGCCGTTGCAAAAGCAGGGGAAAAATCAAAGAAGTAGGCACTACTTGAATGGGAAGAAATGAGGGACATGGCATTGATACTTCATTTAAAAAAATTAAAAAGCAAAATTCGTGGCCAAAGCAAAAGAGATCAAAAGGCATGGCATGTCATCCAGTGCAGGGACATGCAGCACATACACCAAGGCTTGCCTAAATTGATCCTCCTCGAAGCCAGAAATACAAAAGAAGGACCTACAAACACTCTGGAATAGAGATATCAGCAAAGGAAATGAAATTGAAGAAAAAAAAAAAAGATATTGGGAAATTTTGTGACTTCAAGAAAGTGGTCTGGGCAGAAATGAGGTGCTGTGCAAAGGACCAAAAGAGGCCAAAAGTAACCTCACAGCTGTTGCAAAAGCAGGGGAAAAATCAAAGAAGTAGGCACTACTTGGATGGGAAGAAATGAGGGACATGGCATTGATACTTCATTTAAAAAAATTAAAAAGCAAAATTCGTGGCCAAAGCAAAAGAGATCAAAAGGCATGGCATGTCATCCAGTGCAGGGACATGCAGCACATACACCAAGGCTTGCCTAAATTGATCCTCCGCGAAGCCAGAAATGCAAAAGAAGGACTTTGAACCACTCTGGAATAGAGATACCAGCAAAGGAAATGAAATTGATGAAAAAAAAAAAAAGAAATTGGTAAATTTTGTGACTTCAAGGAAGTGGTCTGGGCAGAAATGAGGTGCAGTGCAAAGGACCAAAAGAGGCCAAAAGTAACCTCACAGCTGTTGCAAAAGCAGGGGAAAAACCAAGGATGCAGGCACTACTTGGATGGGAAGAAATGAGGGACATGGCATTGATACTTCATTTAAAAAAATTAAAAAGCAAAATTCGTGGCCAAAGCAAAAGAGATCAAAAGGCATGGCATGTCGTCCAGTGCAGGGACATGCAGCACATACACCAAGGCTTGCCTAAATTGATCCTCCGCGAAGCCAGAAATACAAAAGACGAACTTAGAACCATTCTGAAAAAGAGATACCAGCAAAGGAATTAAAATTGAAAATAAAAAAAAAAAAAAATTGGGAAATTTTGTGACTTCAAGGAAGTGGTGTGGGCAGAAATGAGGTGCAGTGCAAAGGATCAAAAGAGGCCAAAAGTAACCTCACAGCCGTTGCAAAAGCAGGGGAAAAAACAAGGATGCAGGCACTACTTGGATGGGAAGAAATGAGGGACATGGCATGGACACTTAAAAATAAAAAGAAAATCATTAAAAAATCTTTGCCAGAGCAAAAGCCATCAAAAGGCATGGCATGCCATCCAGTGCAGGGACTTGCACCAAAGCTTGCCCAATTGGTCCCCATTGAAATCGCAAGATTCCGTTTGCCTTCCCGAAAGGAAATGAAATTTCCTTTCGGGAAGGCAAACGGAATCTTGCGAGCCCTTCAAAGGAAGGCTTTCAAACACTTGAGAAAGGAGATATCATCAAAAGAAATGCAGTTGAAAAAAAGGCCAAACAAATGGAAAATCGGGAGATATCGTTACAACAAGAAAGTGGTCTGGGCGGAAATGAGGTGCAATGCAAACGACCAAAAGAGGCCAAAAGTAACCTCACAGCCGTTGCAAAAGCAGGGGAAAAATCAAAGAAGTAGGCACTACTTGAATGGGAAGAAATAAGGGACAAGAAATTGAGACTACAAAAAAAGAAAAAAAAAAAAAATTCGTGGCCAAAGCAAAAGAGATCAAAAGGCATGGCATGTCATCCAGTGCAGGGACATGCAGCACATACACCAAGGCTTGCCTAAATTGATCCTCCGCGAAGCCAGAAATACAAAAGAAGGACTTAGAACCACTCTGGAATAGAGATACCAGCAAAGGAAATGAAATTGAAAATAAAAAAAAAGAAATTGGGAAATTTTGTGATTTCAAGAAAGTGGTCTGGGCAGAAATGAGGTGCAGTGCAAAGGATCAAAAGAGGCCAAAAGTAACCTCACAGCTGTTGCAAAAGCAGGGGAAAAATCAAAGAAGTAGGCACTACTTGAATGGGAAGAATTGAGGGACATGGCATTGATACTTCATTTAAAAAAATTAAAAAGCAAAATTCGTGGCCAAAGCAAAAGAGATCAAAAGGCATGGCATGTCGTCCAGTGCAGGGACATGCAGCACATACACCAAGGCTTGCCTAAATTGATCCTCCGCGAAGCCAGAAATACAAAAGAAGGACTTAGAACCATTCTGAAAAAGAGATACCAGCAAAGGAATTAAAATTGAAAATAAAAAAAAAAAAAAATTGGGAAATTTTGTGACTTCAAGGAAGTGGTCTGGGCAGAAATGAGGTGCAGTGCAAAGGACCAAAAGAGGCCAAAAGTAACCTCACAGCCGTTGCAAAAGCAGGGGAAAAAACAAGGATGCAGGCACTACTTGGATGGGAAGAAATGAGGGACATGGCATGGACACTTAAAAATAAAAAGAAAAACATTAAAAAATCTTTGCCAGAGCAAAAGCCATCAAAAGGCATGGCATGCCATCCAGTGCAGGGACTTGCACCAAAGCTTGCCCAATTGGTCCCCATTGAAATCGCAAGATTCCGTTTGCCTTCCCGAAAGGAAATGAAATTTCCTTTCGGGAAGGCAAACGGAATCTTGCGAGCCCTTCAAAGGAAGGCTTTCAAACACTTGAGAAAGGAGATATCATCAAAAGAAATGCAGTTGAAAAAAAGGCCAAACAAATGGAAAATCGGGAGATATCGTTACAACAAGAAAGTGGTCTGGGCGGAAATGAGGTGCAATGCAAACGACCAAAAGAGGCCAAAAGTAACCTCACAGCCGTTGCAAAAGCGGGAGAAAAATCAAAGAAGTAGGCACTACTTGAATGGGAAGAAATAAGGGACAAGAAATTGAGACTACAAAAAAAGAAAAAAAAAAAAAATTCGTGGCCAAAGCAAAAGAGATCAAAAGGCATGGCATGTCATCCAGTGCAGGGACATGCAGCACATACACCAAGGCTTGCCTAAATTGATCCTCCGCGAAGCCAGAAATACAAAAGAAGGACTTAGAACCATTCTGGAATAGAGATACCAGCAAAGGAAATGAAATTGAAGAAAAAAAAAAAAGAAATTGGGAATTTTGTGACTTCAAGAAAGTGGTCTGGGCAGAAATGAGGTGCAGTGCAAAGGACCAAAAGAGGCCAAAAGTAACCTCACAGCTGTTGCAAAAGCAGGGGAAAAATCAAAGAAGTAGGCACTACTTGGATGGGAAGAAATGAGGGACATGGCATTGATACTTCATTTAAAAAAATTAAAAAGCAAAATTCGTGGCCAAAGCAAAAGAGATCAAAAGGCATGGCATGTCATCCAGTGCAGGGACATGCAGCACATACACCAAGGCTTGCCAAAATTGATCCTCCGCGAAGCCAGAAATGCAAAAGAAGGACTTAGAACCATTCTGGAATAGAGATACCAGCAACGGAAATGAAATTGAAGAAAAAAAAAAAAAGAAATTGGGAAATTTTGTGATTTCAAGAAAGTGGTCTGGGCAGAAATGAGGTGCAGTGCAAAGGACCAAAAGAGGCCAAAAGTAACCTCACAGCCGTTGCAAAAGCAGGGGAAAAAACAAGGATGCAGGCACTACTTGGATGGGAAGAAATGAGGGACATGGCATGGACACTTAAAAATAAAAAGAAAAACATTAAAAAATCTTTGCCAGAGCAAAAGCCATCAAAAGGCATGGCATGCCATCCAGTGCAGGGACTTGCACCAAAGCTTGCCCAATTGGTCCCTATTGAAATCGCAAGATTCCGTTTGCCTTCCCGAAAGGAAATGAAATTTCCTTTCGGGAAGGCAAACGGAATCTTGCGAGCCCTTCAAAGGAAGGCTTTCAAACACATGAGAAAGGAGATATCATCAAAAGAAATGCAGTTGAAAAAAAGGCCAAACAAATGTAAAATCGGGAGATATAGTTACAACAAGAAAGGGGTCTGGGCGGAAATGAGGTGCAGTGCAAAGGACCAAAAGAGGCCAAAAGTAACCTCACAGCTGTTGCAAAAGCAGGGGAAAAATCAAAGAAGTAGGCACTACTTGAAAGGGAAGAAATAAGGGAAAAGAAATTGAGACTACAAAAAAAGAAAAAAAAAAAAATTCGTGGCCAAAGCAAAAGAGATCAAAAGGCATGGCATGTCATCCAGTGCAGGGACATGCAGCACATACACCAAGGCTTGCCTAAATTGATCCTCCGCGAAGCCAGAAATGCAAAAGAAGGACTTAGAACCACTCTGGAATAGAGATACCAGCAAAGGAAATGAAATTGAAAATAAAAAAAAAAGAAATTGGGAAATTTTGTGATTTCAAGAAAGTGGTCTGGGCAGAAATGAGGTGCAGTGCAAAGGATCAAAAGAGGCCAAAAGTAACCTCACAGCTGTTGCAAAAGCAGGGGAAAAATCAAAGAAGTAGGCACTACTTGGAGGGGAAGAAATGAGGGACATGGCATTGATACTTCATTTAAAAAAATTAAAAAGCAAAATTCGTGGCCAAACAAAAGAGATCAAAAGGCATGGCATGTCATCCAGTGCAGGGACATGCAGCACATACACCAAGGCTTGCATAAATTGATCCTCCGCGAAGCCAGAAATACAAAGGAGGACTTAGAACCATTCTGAAAAAGAGATACCAGCAAAGGAAATAAAATTGAAGAAAAAAAAAAAAAATTGGGAAATTTTGTGACTTCAAGGAAGTGGTCTGGGCAGAAATGAGGTGCAGTGCAAAGGACCAAAAGAGGCCAAAAGTAACCTCACAGCTGTTGCAAAAGCAGGGGAAAAATCAAAGAAGTAGGCACTACTTGAATGGGAAGAATTGAGGGACATGGCATTGATACTTCATTTAAAAAAATTAAAAAGCAAAATTCGTGGCCAAAGCAAAAGAGATCAAAAGGCATGGCATGTCGTCCAGTGCAGGGACATGCAGCACATACACCAAGGCTTGCCTAAATTGATCCTCCGCGAAGCCAGAAATACAAAAGAAGGACTTAGAACCATTCTGAAAAAGAGATACCAGCAAAGGAATTAAAATTGAAAATAAAAAAAAAAAAAAATTGGGAAATTTTGTGACTTCAAGGAAGTGGTCTGGGCAGAAATGAGGTGCAGTGCAAAGGACCAAAAGAGGCCAAAAGTAACCTCACAGCCGTTGCAAAAGCAGGGGAAAAAACAAGGATGCAGGCACTACTTGGATGGGAAGAAATGAGGGACATGGCATGGACACTTAAAAATAAAAAGAAAAACATTAAAAAATCTTTGCCAGAGCAAAAGCCATCAAAAGGCATGGCATGCCATCCAGTGCAGGGACTTGCACCAAAGCTCGCCCAATTGGTCCCCATTGAAATCGCAAGATTCCGTTTGCCTTCCCGAAAGGAAATGAAATTTCCTTTCGGGAAGGCAAACGGAATCTTGCGAGCCCTTCAAAGGAAGGCTTTCAAACACTTGAGAAAGGAGATATCATCAAAAGAAATGCAGTTGAAAAAAAGGCCAAACAAATGGAAAATCGGGAGATATCGTTACAACAAGAAAGTGGTCTGGGCGGAAATGAGGTGCAATGCAAACGACCAAAAGAGGCCAAAAGTAACCTCACAGCCGTTGCAAAAGCGGGAGAAAAATCAAAGAAGTAGGCACTACTTGAATGGGAAGAAATAAGGGACAAGAAATTGAGACTACAAAAAAAGAAAAAAAAAAAAAATTCGTGGCCAAAGCAAAAGAGATCAAAAGGCATGGCATGTCATCCAGTGCAGGGACATGCAGCACATACACCAAGGCTTGCCTAAATTGATCCTCCGCGAAGCCAGAAATACAAAAGAAGGACTTAGAACCATTCTGGAATAGAGATACCAGCAAAGGAAATGAAATTGAAGAAAAAAAAAAAAAAGAAATTGGGAAATTTTGTGACTTCAAGAAAGTGGTCTGGGCAGAAATGAGGTGCAGTGCAAAGGACCAAAAGAGGCCAAAAGTAACCTCACAGCTGTTGCAAAAGCAGGGGAAAAATCAAAGAAGTAGGCACTACTTGGATGGGAAGAAATGAGGGACATGGCATTGATACTTCATTTAAAAAAATTAAAAAGCAAAATTCGTGGCCAAAGCAAAAGAGATCAAAAGGCATGGCATGTCATCCAGTGCAGGGACATGCAGCACATACACCAAGGCTTGCCAAAATTGATCCTCCGCGAAGCCAGAAATGCAAAAGAAGGACTTAGAACCACTCTGGAATAGAGATACCAGCAACGGATATGAAATTGAAGAAAAAAAAAAAAAGAAATTGGGAAATTTTGTGATTTCAAGAAAGTGGTCTGGGCAGAAATGAGGTGTAGTGCAAAGGACCAAAAGAGGCCAAAAGTAACCTCACAGCCGTTGCAAAAGCAGGGGAAAAACCAAGGATGCAGGCACTACTTGGATGGGAAGAAATGAGGGACATGGCATGGACACTTAAAAATAAAAAGAAAAACATTAAAAAATCTTTGCCAGAGCAAAAGCCATCAAAAGGCATGGCATGCCATCCAGTGCAGGGACTTGCACCAAAGCTTGCCCAATTGGTCCCTATTGAAATCGCAAGATTCCGTTTGCCTTCCCGAAAGGAAATGAAATTTCCTTTCGGGAAGGCAAACGGAATCTTGCGAGCCCTTCAAAGGAAGGCTTTCAAACACATGAGAAAGGAGATATCATCAAAAGAAATGCAGTTGAAAAAAAGGCCAAACAAATGTAAAATCGGGAGATATAGTTACAACAAGAAAGGGGTCTGGGCGGAAATGAGGTGCAGTGCAAAGGACCAAAAGAGGCCAAAAGTAACCTCACAGCTGTTGCAAAAGCAGGGGAAAAATCAAAGAAGTAGGCACTACTTGAAAGGGAAGAAATAAGGGAAAAGAAATTGAGACTACAAAAAAAGAAAAAAAAAAAAAATTCGTGGCCAAAGCAAAAGAGATCAAAAGGCATGGCATGTCATCCAGTGCAGGGACATGCAGCACATACACCAAGGCTTGCCTAAATTGATCCTCCGCGAAGCCAGAAATGCAAAAGAAGGACTTAGAACCACTCTGGAATAGAGATACCAGCAAAGGAAATGAAATTGAAAATAAAAAAAACAGAAATTGGGAAATTTTGTGATTTCAAGAAAGTGGTCTGGGCAGAAATGAGGTGCAGTGCAAAGGATCAAAAGAGGCCAAAAGTAACCTCACAGCTGTTGCAAAAGCAGGGGAAAAATCAAAGAAGTAGGCACTACTTGGATGGGAAGAAATGAGGGACATGGCATTGATACTTCATTTAAAAAAATTAAAAAGCAAAATTCGTGGCCAAAGCAAAAGAGATCAAAAGGCATGGCATGTCATCCAGTGCAGGGACATGCAGCACATACACCAAGGCTTGCCTAAATTGATCCTCCTCGAAGCCAGAAATACAAAAGAAGGACTTAGAACCATTCTGGAATAGAGATACCAGCAAAGGAAATAAAATTAAGAAAAAAAAAAAAAAAATTGGGAAATTTGGTGACTTCAAGGAAGTGGTCTGGGCAGAAATGAGGTGCAGTGCAAAGGACCAAAAGAGGCCAAAAGTAACCTCACAGCTGTTGCAAAAGCAGGGGAAAAACCAAGGATGCAGGCACTACTTGAATGGGAAGAAATGAGGGACATGGCATGGACACTTAAAAATAAAAAGAAAAACATTAAAAAATCTTTGCCAGAGCAAAAGCCATCAAAAGGCATGGCATGCCATCCAGTGCAGGGACTTGCACCAAAGCTTGCCCAATTGGTCCCCATTGAAATCGCAAGATTCCGTTTGCCTTCCCGAAAGGAAATGAAATTTCCTTTCGGGAAGGCAAACGGAATCTTGCGAGCCCTTCAAAGGAAGGCTTTCAAACACTTGAGAAAGGAGATATCATCAAAAGAAATGCAGTTGAAAAAAAGGCCAAACAAATGGAAAATCGGGAGATATAGTTACAACAAGAAAGTGGTCTGGGTGGAAATGAGGTGCAGTGCAAAGGACCAAAAGAGGCCAAAAGTAACCTCACAGCCGTTGCAAAAGCAGGGGAAAAATCAAAGAAGTAGGCACTACTTGAATGGGAAGAAATAAGGGACAAGAAATTGAGACTACAAAAAAAGAAAAAAAAAAAAAAATTCGTGGCCAAAGCAAAAGAGATCAAAAGGCATGGCATGTCATCCAGTGCAGGGACATGCAGCACATACACCAAGGCTTGCCTAAATTGATCCTCCTCGAAGCCAGAAATACAAAAGAAGGACCTACAAACACTCTGGAATAGAGATATCAGCAAAGGAAATGAAATTGAAGAAAAAAAAAAAAGAAATTGGGAAATTTTGTGATTTCAAGAAAGTGGCCTGGGCAGAAATGAGGTGCTGTGCAAAGGACCAAAAGAGGCCAAAAGTAACCTCACAGCTGTTGCAAAAGCAGGGGAAAAATCAAAGAAGTAGGCACTACTTGGATGGGAAGAAATGAGGGACATGGCATTGATACTTCATTTAAAAAAATTAAAAAGCAAAATTCGTGGCCAAAGCAAAAGAGATCAAAAGGCATGGCATGTCATCCAGTGCAGGGACATGCAGCACATACACCAAGGCTTGCCTAAATTGATCCTCCTCGAAGCCAGAAATACAAAAGAAGGACTTAGAACCATTCTGGAAAAGAGATACCAGCAAAGGAAATAAAATTAAGAAAAAAAAAAAAAAAATTGGGAAATTTGGTGACTTCAAGGAAGTGGTCTGGGCAGAAATGAGGTGCAGTGCAAAGGACCAAAAGAGGCCAAAAGTAACCTCACAGCTGTTGCAAAAGCAGGGGAAAAATCAAAGAAGTAGGCACTACTTGAATGGGAAGAATTGAGGGACATGGCATTGATACTTCATTTAAAAAAATTAAAAAGCAAAATTCGTGGCCAAAGCAAAAGAGATCAAAAGGCATGGCATGTCGTCCAGTGCAGGGACATGCAGCACATACACCAAGGCTTGCCTAAATTGATCCTCCGCGAAGCCAGAAATACAAAAGAAGGACTTAGAACCATTCTGAAAAAGAGATACCAGCAAAGGAATTAAAATTGAAAATAAAAAAAAAAAAAAATTGGGAAATTTTGTGACTTCAAGGAAGTGGTCTGGGCAGAAATGAGGTGCAGTGCAAAGGACCAAAAGAGGCCAAAAGTAACCTCACAGCCGTTGCAAAAGCAGGGGAAAAAACAAGGATGCAGGCACTACTTGGATGGGAAGAAATGAGGGACATGGCATGGACACTTAAAAATAAAAAGAAAAACATTAAAAAATCTTTGCCAGAGCAAAAGCCATCAAAAGGCATGGCATGCCATCCAGTGCAGGGACTTGCACCAAAGCTTGCCCAATTGGTCCCCATTGAAATCGCAAGATTCCGTTTGCCTTCCCGAAAGGAAATGAAATTTCCTTTCGGGAAGGCAAACGGAATCTTGCGAGCCCTTCAAAGGAAGGCTTTCAAACACTTGAGAAAGGAGATATCATCAAAAGAAATGCAGTTGAAAAAAAGGCCAAACAAATGGAAAATCGGGAGATATCGTTACAACAAGAAAGTGGTCTGGGCGGAAATGAGGTGCAATGCAAACGACCAAAAGAGGCCAAAAGTAACCTCACAGCCGTTGCAAAAGCGGGAGAAAAATCAAAGAAGTAGGCACTACTTGAATGGGAAGAAATAAGGGACAAGAAATTGAGACTACAAAAAAAGAAAAAAAAAAAAAATTCGTGGCCAAAGCAAAAGAGATCAAAAGGCATGGCATGTCATCCAGTGCAGGGACATGCAGCACATACACCAAGGCTTGCCTAAATTGATCCTCCGCGAAGCCAGAAATACAAAAGAAGGACTTAGAACCATTCTGGAATAGAGATACCAGCAAAGGAAATGAAATTGAAGAAAAAAAAAAAAGAAATTGGGAATTTTGTGACTTCAAGAAAGTGGTCTGGGCAGAAATGAGGTGCAGTGCAAAGGACCAAAAGAGGCCAAAAGTAACCTCACAGCTGTTGCAAAAGCAGGGGAAAAATCAAAGAAGTAGGCACTACTTGGATGGGAAGAAATGAGGGACATGGCATTGATACTTCATTTAAAAAAATTAAAAAGCAAAATTCGTGGCCAAAGCAAAAGAGATCAAAAGGCATGGCATGTCATCCAGTGCAGGGACATGCAGCACATACACCAAGGCTTGCCAAAATTGATCCTCCGCGAAGCCAGAAATGCAAAAGAAGGACTTAGAACCATTCTGGAATAGAGATACCAGCAACGGAAATGAAATTGAAGAAAAAAAAAAAAAGAAATTGGGAAATTTTGTGATTTCAAGAAAGTGGTCTGGGCAGAAATGAGGTGCAGTGCAAAGGACCAAAAGAGGCCAAAAGTAACCTCACAGCCGTTGCAAAAGCAGGGGAAAAAACAAGGATGCAGGCACTACTTGGATGGGAAGAAATGAGGGACATGGCATGGACACTTAAAAATAAAAAGAAAAACATTAAAAAATCTTTGCCAGAGCAAAAGCCATCAAAAGGCATGGCATGCCATCCAGTGCAGGGACTTGCACCAAAGCTTGCCCAATTGGTCCCTATTGAAATCGCAAGATTCCGTTTGCCTTCCCGAAAGGAAATGAAATTTCCTTTCGGGAAGGCAAACGGAATCTTGCGAGCCCTTCAAAGGAAGGCTTTCAAACACATGAGAAAGGAGATATCATCAAAAGAAATGCAGTTGAAAAAAAGGCCAAACAAATGTAAAATCGGGAGATATAGTTACAACAAGAAAGGGGTCTGGGCGGAAATGAGGTGCAGTGCAAAGGACCAAAAGAGGCCAAAAGTAACCTCACAGCTGTTGCAAAAGCAGGGGAAAAATCAAAGAAGTAGGCACTACTTGAAAGGGAAGAAATAAGGGAAAAGAAATTGAGACTACAAAAAAAGAAAAAAAAAAAAATTCGTGGCCAAAGCAAAAGAGATCAAAAGGCATGGCATGTCATCCAGTGCAGGGACATGCAGCACATACACCAAGGCTTGCCTAAATTGATCCTCCGCGAAGCCAGAAATGCAAAAGAAGGACTTAGAACCACTCTGGAATAGAGATACCAGCAAAGGAAATGAAATTGAAAATAAAAAAAAAAGAAATTGGGAAATTTTGTGATTTCAAGAAAGTGGTCTGGGCAGAAATGAGGTGCAGTGCAAAGGATCAAAAGAGGCCAAAAGTAACCTCACAGCTGTTGCAAAAGCAGGGGAAAAATCAAAGAAGTAGGCACTACTTGGAGGGGAAGAAATGAGGGACATGGCATTGATACTTCATTTAAAAAAATTAAAAAGCAAAATTCGTGGCCAAACAAAAGAGATCAAAAGGCATGGCATGTCATCCAGTGCAGGGACATGCAGCACATACACCAAGGCTTGCATAAATTGATCCTCCGCGAAGCCAGAAATACAAAGGAGGACTTAGAACCATTCTGAAAAAGAGATACCAGCAAAGGAAATAAAATTGAAGAAAAAAAAAAAAAATTGGGAAATTTTGTGACTTCAAGGAAGTGGTCTGGGCAGAAATGAGGTGCAGTGCAAAGGACCAAAAGAGGCCAAAAGTAACCTCACAGCTGTTGCAAAAGCAGGGGAAAAATCAAAGAAGTAGGCACTACTTGAATGGGAAGAATTGAGGGACATGGCATTGATACTTCATTTAAAAAAATTAAAAAGCAAAATTCGTGGCCAAAGCAAAAGAGATCAAAAGGCATGGCATGTCGTCCAGTGCAGGGACATGCAGCACATACACCAAGGCTTGCCTAAATTGATCCTCCGCGAAGCCAGAAATACAAAAGAAGGACTTAGAACCATTCTGAAAAAGAGATACCAGCAAAGGAATTAAAATTGAAAATAAAAAAAAAAAAAAATTGGGAAATTTTGTGACTTCAAGGAAGTGGTCTGGGCAGAAATGAGGTGCAGTGCAAAGGACCAAAAGAGGCCAAAAGTAACCTCACAGCCGTTGCAAAAGCAGGGGAAAAAACAAGGATGCAGGCACTACTTGGATGGGAAGAAATGAGGGACATGGCATGGACACTTAAAAATAAAAAGAAAAACATTAAAAAATCTTTGCCAGAGCAAAAGCCATCAAAAGGCATGGCATGCCATCCAGTGCAGGGACTTGCACCAAAGCTCGCCCAATTGGTCCCCATTGAAATCGCAAGATTCCGTTTGCCTTCCCGAAAGGAAATGAAATTTCCTTTCGGGAAGGCAAACGGAATCTTGCGAGCCCTTCAAAGGAAGGCTTTCAAACACTTGAGAAAGGAGATATCATCAAAAGAAATGCAGTTGAAAAAAAGGCCAAACAAATGGAAAATCGGGAGATATCGTTACAACAAGAAAGTGGTCTGGGCGGAAATGAGGTGCAATGCAAACGACCAAAAGAGGCCAAAAGTAACCTCACAGCCGTTGCAAAAGCGGGAGAAAAATCAAAGAAGTAGGCACTACTTGAATGGGAAGAAATAAGGGACAAGAAATTGAGACTACAAAAAAAGAAAAAAAAAAAAATTCGTGGCCAAAGCAAAAGAGATCAAAAGGCATGGCATGTCATCCAGTGCAGGGACATGCAGCACATACACCAAGGCTTGCCTAAATTGATCCTCCGCGAAGCCAGAAATACAAAAGAAGGACTTAGAACCATTCTGGAATAGAGATACCAGCAAAGGAAATGAAATTGAAGAAAAAAAAAAAAAAGAAATTGGGAAATTTTGTGACTTCAAGAAAGTGGTCTGGGCAGAAATGAGGTGCAGTGCAAAGGACCAAAAGAGGCCAAAAGTAACCTCACAGCTGTTGCAAAAGCAGGGGAAAAATCAAAGAAGTAGGCACTACTTGGATGGGAAGAAATGAGGGACATGGCATTGATACTTCATTTAAAAAAATTAAAAAGCAAAATTCGTGGCCAAAGCAAAAGAGATCAAAAGGCATGGCATGTCATCCAGTGCAGGGACATGCAGCACATACACCAAGGCTTGCCAAAATTGATCCTCCGCGAAGCCAGAAATGCAAAAGAAGGACTTAGAACCACTCTGGAATAGAGATACCAGCAACGGATATGAAATTGAAGAAAAAAAAAAAAAGAAATTGGGAAATTTTGTGATTTCAAGAAAGTGGTCTGGGCAGAAATGAGGTGTAGTGCAAAGGACCAAAAGAGGCCAAAAGTAACCTCACAGCCGTTGCAAAAGCAGGGGAAAAACCAAGGATGCAGGCACTACTTGGATGGGAAGAAATGAGGGACATGGCATGGACACTTAAAAATAAAAAGAAAAACATTAAAAAATCTTTGCCAGAGCAAAAGCCATCAAAAGGCATGGCATGCCATCCAGTGCAGGGACTTGCACCAAAGCTTGCCCAATTGGTCCCTATTGAAATCGCAAGATTCCGTTTGCCTTCCCGAAAGGAAATGAAATTTCCTTTCGGGAAGGCAAACGGAATCTTGCGAGCCCTTCAAAGGAAGGCTTTCAAACACATGAGAAAGGAGATATCATCAAAAGAAATGCAGTTGAAAAAAAGGCCAAACAAATGTAAAATCGGGAGATATAGTTACAACAAGAAAGGGGTCTGGGCGGAAATGAGGTGCAGTGCAAAGGACCAAAAGAGGCCAAAAGTAACCTCACAGCTGTTGCAAAAGCAGGGGAAAAATCAAAGAAGTAGGCACTACTTGAAAGGGAAGAAATAAGGGAAAAGAAATTGAGACTACAAAAAAAGAAAAAAAAAAAAAATTCGTGGCCAAAGCAAAAGAGATCAAAAGGCATGGCATGTCATCCAGTGCAGGGACATGCAGCACATACACCAAGGCTTGCCTAAATTGATCCTCCGCGAAGCCAGAAATGCAAAAGAAGGACTTAGAACCACTCTGGAATAGAGATACCAGCAAAGGAAATGAAATTGAAAATAAAAAAAACAGAAATTGGGAAATTTTGTGATTTCAAGAAAGTGGTCTGGGCAGAAATGAGGTGCAGTGCAAAGGATCAAAAGAGGCCAAAAGTAACCTCACAGCTGTTGCAAAAGCAGGGGAAAAATCAAAGAAGTAGGCACTACTTGGATGGGAAGAAATGAGGGACATGGCATTGATACTTCATTTAAAAAAATTAAAAAGCAAAATTCGTGGCCAAAGCAAAAGAGATCAAAAGGCATGGCATGTCATCCAGTGCAGGGACATGCAGCACATACACCAAGGCTTGCCTAAATTGATCCTCCTCGAAGCCAGAAATACAAAAGAAGGACTTAGAACCATTCTGGAATAGAGATACCAGCAAAGGAAATAAAATTAAGAAAAAAAAAAAAAAAATTGGGAAATTTGGTGACTTCAAGGAAGTGGTCTGGGCAGAAATGAGGTGCAGTGCAAAGGACCAAAAGAGGCCAAAAGTAACCTCACAGCTGTTGCAAAAGCAGGGGAAAAACCAAGGATGCAGGCACTACTTGAATGGGAAGAAATGAGGGACATGGCATGGACACTTAAAAATAAAAAGAAAAACATTAAAAAATCTTTGCCAGAGCAAAAGCCATCAAAAGGCATGGCATGCCATCCAGTGCAGGGACTTGCACCAAAGCTTGCCCAATTAGTCCCCATTGAAATCGCAAGATTCCGTTTGCCTTCCCGAAAGGAAATGAAATTTCCTTTCGGGAAGGCAAACGGAATCTTGCGAGCCCTTCAAAGGAAGGCTTTCAAACACTTGAGAAAGGAGATATCATCAAAAGAAATGCAGTTGAAAAAAAGGCCAAACAAATGGAAAATCGGGAGATATAGTTACAACAAGAAAGTGGTCTGGGTGGAAATGAGGTGCAGTGCAAAGGACCAAAAGAGGCCAAAAGTAACCTCACAGCCGTTGCAAAAGCAGGGGAAAAATCAAAGAAGTAGGCACTACTTGAATGGGAAGAAATAAGGGACAAGAAATTGAGACTACAAAAAAAGAAAAAAAAAAAAAAATTCGTGGCCAAAGCAAAAGAGATCAAAAGGCATGGCATGTCATCCAGTGCAGGGACATGCAGCACATACACCAAGGCTTGCCTAAATTGATCCTCCTCGAAGCCAGAAATACAAAAGAAGGACCTACAAACACTCTGGAATAGAGATATCAGCAAAGGAAATGAAATTGAAGAAAAAAAAAAAAGAAATTGGGAAATTTTGTGATTTCAAGAAAGTGGCCTGGGCAGAAATGAGGTGCTGTGCAAAGGACCAAAAGAGGCCAAAAGTAACCTCACAGCTGTTGCAAAAGCAGGGGAAAAATCAAAGAAGTAGGCACTACTTGGATGGGAAGAAATGAGGGACATGGCATTGATACTTCATTTAAAAAAATTAAAAAGCAAAATTCGTGGCCAAAGCAAAAGAGATCAAAAGGCATGGCATGTCATCCAGTGCAGGGACATGCAGCACATACACCAAGGCTTGCCTAAATTGATCCTCCTCGAAGCCAGAAATACAAAAGAAGGACTTAGAACCATTCTGGAAAAGAGATACCAGCAAAGGAAATAAAATTAAGAAAAAAAAAAAAAAAATTGGGAAATTTGGTGACTTCAAGGAAGTGGTCTGGGCAGAAATGAGGTGCAGTGCAAAGGACCAAAAGAGGCCAAAAGTAACCTCACAGCTGTTGCAAAAGCAGGGGAAAAACCAAGGATGCAGGCACTACTTGAATGGGAAGAAATGAGGGACATGGCATGGACACTTAAAAATAAAAAGAAAAACATTAAAAAATCTTTGCCAGAGCAAAAGCCATCAAAAGGCATGGCATGCCATCCAGTGCAGGGACTTGCACCAAAGCTTGCCCAATTGGTCCCTATTGAAATCGCAAGATTCCGTTTGCCTTCCCGAAAGGAAATGAAATTTCCTTTCGGGAAGGCAAACGGAATCTTGCGAGCCCTTCAAAGGAAGGCTTTCAAACACATGAGAAAGGAGATATCATCAAAAGAAATGCAGTTGAAAAAAAGGCCAAACAAATGTAAAATCGGGAGATATAGTTACAACAAGAAAGGGGTCTGGGCGGAAATGAGGTGCAGTGCAAAGGACCAAAAGAGGCCAAAAGTAACCTCACAGCTGTTGCAAAAGCAGGGGAAAAATCAAAGAAGTAGGCACTACTTGGATGGGAAGAAATGAGGGACATGGCATTGATACTTCATTTAAAAAAATTAAAAAGCAAAATTCGTGGCCAAAGCAAAAGAGATCAAAAGGCATGGCATGTCATCCAGTGCAGGGACATGCAGCACATACACCAAGGCTTGCCAAAATTGATCCTCCGCGAAGCCAGAAATGCAAAAGAAGGACTTAGAACCACTCTGGAATAGAGATACCAGCAACGAAAATGAAATTGAAGAAAAAAAAAAAAAGAAATTGGGAAATTTTGTGATTTCAAGAAAGTGGTCTGGGCAGAAATGAGGTGTAGTGCAAAGGACCAAAAGAGGCCAAAAGTAACCTCACAGCCGTTGCAAAAGCAGGGGAAAAACCAAGGATGCAGGCACTACTTGGATGGGAAGAAATGAGGGACATGGCATGGACACTTAAAAATAAAAAGAAAAACATTAAAAAATCTTTGCCAGAGCAAAAGCCATCAAAAGGCATGGCATGCCATCCAGTGCAGGGACTTGCACCAAAGCTTGCCCAATTGGTCCCTATTGAAATCGCAAGATTCCGTTTGCCTTCCCGAAAGGAAATGAAATTTCCTTTCGGGAAGGCAAACGGAATCTTGCGAGCCCTTCAAAGGAAGGCTTTCAAACACATGAGAAAGGAGATATCATCAAAAGAAATGCAGTTGAAAAAAAGGCCAAACAAATGTAAAATCGGGAGATATAGTTACAACAAGAAAGGGGTCTGGGCGGAAATGAGGTGCAGTGCAAAGGACCAAAAGAGGCCAAAAGTAACCTCACAGCTGTTGCAAAAGCAGGGGAAAAATCAAAGAAGTAGGCACTACTTGAAAGGGAAGAAATAAGGGAAAAGAAATTGAGACTACAAAAAAAGAAAAAAAAAAAAAATTCGTGGCCAAAGCAAAAGAGATCAAAAGGCATGGCATGTCATCCAGTGCAGGGACATGCAGCACATACACCAAGGCTTGCCTAAATTGATCCTCCGCGAAGCCAGAAATGCAAAAGAAGGACTTAGAACCACTCTGGAATAGAGATACCAGCAAAGGAAATGAAATTGAAAATAAAAAAAACAGAAATTGGGAAATTTTGTGATTTCAAGAAAGTGGTCTGGGCAGAAATGAGGTGCAGTGCAAAGGATCAAAAGAGGCCAAAAGTAACCTCACAGCTGTTGCAAAAGCAGGGGAAAAATCAAAGAAGTAGGCACTACTTGGATGGGAAGAAATGAGGGACATGGCATTGATACTTCATTTAAAAAAATTAAAAAGCAAAATTCGTGGCCAAAGCAAAAGAGATCAAAAGGCATGGCATGTCATCCAGTGCAGGGACATGCAGCACATACACCAAGGCTTGCCTAAATTGATCCTCCTCGAAGCCAGAAATACAAAAGAAGGACTTAGAACCATTCTGGAATAGAGATACCAGCAAAGGAAATAAAATTAAGAAAAAAAAAAAAAAAATTGGGAAATTTGGTGACTTCAAGGAAGTGGTCTGGGCAGAAATGAGGTGCAGTGCAAAGGACCAAAAGAGGCCAAAAGTAACCTCACAGCTGTTGCAAAAGCAGGGGAAAAACCAAGGATGCAGGCACTACTTGAATGGGAAGAAATGAGGGACATGGCATGGACACTTAAAAATAAAAAGAAAAACATTAAAAAATCTTTGCCAGAGCAAAAGCCATCAAAAGGCATGGCATGCCATCCAGTGCAGGGACTTGCACCAAAGCTTGCCCAATTGGTCCCCATTGAAATCGCAAGATTCCGTTTGCCTTCCCGAAAGGAAATGAAATTTCCTTTCGGGAAGGCAAACGGAATCTTGCGAGCCCTTCAAAGGAAGGCTTTCAAACACTTGAGAAAGGAGATATCATCAAAAGAAATGCAGTTGAAAAAAAGGCCAAACAAATGGAAAATCGGGAGATATAGTTACAACAAGAAAGTGGTCTGGGTGGAAATGAGGTGCAGTGCAAAGGACCAAAAGAGGCCAAAAGTAACCTCACAGCCGTTGCAAAAGCAGGGGAAAAATCAAAGAAGTAGGCACTACTTGAATGGGAAGAAATAAGGGACAAGAAATTGAGACTACAAAAAAAGAAAAAAAAAAAAAAATTCGTGGCCAAAGCAAAAGAGATCAAAAGGCATGGCATGTCATCCAGTGCAGGGACATGCAGCACATACACCAAGGCTTGCCTAAATTGATCCTCCTCGAAGCCAGAAATACAAAAGAAGGACCTACAAACACTCTGGAATAGAGATATCAGCAAAGGAAATGAAATTGAAGAAAAAAAAAAAAGAAATTGGGAAATTTTGTGATTTCAAGAAAGTGGCCTGGGCAGAAATGAGGTGCTGTGCAAAGGACCAAAAGAGGCCAAAAGTAACCTCACAGCTGTTGCAAAAGCAGGGGAAAAATCAAAGAAGTAGGCACTACTTGGATGGGAAGAAATGAGGGACATGGCATTGATACTTCATTTAAAAAAATTAAAAAGCAAAATTCGTGGCCAAAGCAAAAGAGATCAAAAGGCATGGCATGTCATCCAGTGCAGGGACATGCAGCACATACACCAAGGCTTGCCTAAATTGATCCTCCTCGAAGCCAGAAATACAAAAGAAGGACTTAGAACCATTCTGGAAAAGAGATACCAGCAAAGGAAATAAAATTAAGAAAAAAAAAAAAAAAATTGGGAAATTTGGTGACTTCAAGGAAGTGGTCTGGGCAGAAATGAGGTGCAGTGCAAAGGACCAAAAGAGGCCAAAAGTAACCTCACAGCTGTTGCAAAAGCAGGGGAAAAACCAAGGATGCAGGCACTACTTGGATGGGAAGAAATGAGGGACATGGCATGGACACATAAAAATAAAAAGAAAAACATTAAAAAATCTTTGCCAGAGCAAAAGCCATCAAAAGGCATGGCATGCCATCCAGTGCAGGGACTTGCACCAAAGCTTGCCCAATTGGTCCCCATTGAAATCGCAAGATTCCGTTTGCCTTCCCGAAAGGAAATGAAATTTCCTTTCGGGAAGGCAAACGGAATCTTGCGAGCCCTTCAAAGGAAGGCTTTCAAACACTTGAGAAAGGAGATATCATCAAAAGAAATGCAGTTGAAAAAAAGGCCAAACAAATGGAAAATCGGGAGATATAGTTACAACAAGAAAGTGGTCTGGGCGGAAATGAGGTGCAGTGCAAAGGACCAAAAGAGGCCAAAAGTAACCTCACACCTGTTGCAAAAGCAGGGGAAAAATCAAAGAAGTAGGCACTACTTGAATGGGAAGAAATAAGGGAAAAGAAATTGAGACTACAAAAAAAGAAAAAAAAAAAAAAATTCGTGGCCAAAGCAAAAGAGATCAAAAGGCATGGCATGTCATCCAGTGCAGGGACATGCAGCACATACCCCAAGGCTTGCATAAATTGATCCTCCGCGAAGCCAGAAATACAAAAGAAGGACTTAGAACCACTCTGGAATAGAGATACCAGCAAAGGAAATGAAATTGAAAATAAAAAAAAAAGAAATTGGGAAATTTTGTGATTTCAAGAAAGTGGTCTGGGCAGAAATGTGGTGCAGTGCAAAGGATCAAAAGAGGCCAAAAGTAACCTCACAGCTGTTGCAAAAGCAGGGGAAAAATCAAAGAAGTAGGCACTACTTGGAGGGGAAGAAATGAGGGACATGGCATTGATACTTCATTTAAAAAAATTAAAAAGCAAAATTCGTGGCCAAAGCAAAAGAGATCAAAAGGCATGGCATGTCATCCAGTGCAGGGACATGCAGCACATACACCAAGGCTTGCCTAAATTGATCCTCCGCGAAGCCAGAAATACAAAAGAAGGACTTAGAACCACTCTGGAATAGAGATACCAGCAAAGGAAATGAAATTGAAATTAAAAAAAAAAGAAATTGGGAAATTTTGTGATTTCAAGAAAGTGGTCTGGGCAGAAATGAGGTGCAGTGCAAAGGATCAAAAGAGGCCAAAAGTAACCTCACAGCTGTTGCAAAAGCAGGGGAAAAATCAAAGAAGTAGGCACTACTTGGATGGGAAGAAATGAGGGACATGGCATTGATACTTCATTTAAAAAAATTAAAAAGCAAAATTCGTGGCCAAAGCAAAAGAGATCAAAAGGCATGGCATGTCATCCAGTGCAGGGACATGCAGCACATACACCAAGGCTTGCCTAAATTGATCCTCCTCGAAGCCAGAAATACAAAAGAAGGACTTAGAACCATTCTGGAAAAGAGATACCAGCAAAGGAAATAAAATTAAGAAAAAAAAAAAAAAATTGGGAAATTTGGTGACTTCAAGGAAGTGGTCTGGGCAGAAATGAGGTGCAGTGCAAAGGACCAAAAGAGGCCAAAAGTAACCTCACAGCTGTTGCAAAAGCAGGGGAAAAACCAAGGATGCAGGCACTACTTGGATGGGAAGAAATGAGGGACATGGCATGGACACATAAAAATAAAAAGAAAAACATTAAAAAATCTTTGCCAGAGCAAAAGCCATCAAAAGGCATGGCATGCCATCCAGTGCAGGGACTTGCACCAAAGCTTGCCCAATTGGTCCCCATTGAAATCGCAAGATTCCGTTTGCCTTCCCGAAAGGAAATGAAATTTCCTTTCGGGAAGGCAAACGGAATCTTGCGAGCCCTTCAAAGGAAGGCTTTCAAACACTTGAGAAAGGAGATATCATCAAAAGAAATGCAGTTGAAAAAAAGGCCAAACAAATGGAAAATCGGGTAATATAGTTACAAAAAGAAAGTGGTCTGGGCGGAAATGAGGTGCAGGGCAAAGGACCAAAAGAGGCCAAAAGTAACCTCACTGCCGTTGCAAAAGCAGGGGAAAAATCAAAGAAGTAGGCACTACTTGAATGGGAAGAAATAAGGGACAAGAAATTGAGACTACAAAAAAAGAAAAAAAAAAAAAAATTCGTGGCCAAAGCAAAAGAGATCAAAAGGCATGGCATGTCATCCAGTGCAGGGACATGCAGCACATACACCAAGGCTTGCCTAAATTGATCCTCCGCGAAGCCAGAAATACAAAAGAAGGACCTACAAACACTCTGGAATAGAGATACCAGCAAAGGAAATGAAATTGAAGAAAAAAAAAAAAGATATTGGGAAATTTTGTGACTTCAAGAAAGTGGTCTGGGCAGAAATGAGGTGCTGTGCAAAGGACCAAAAGAGGCCAAAAGTAACCTCACAGCTGTTGCAAAAGCAGGGGAAAAATCAAAGAAGTAGGCACTACTTGGATGGGAAGAAATGAGGGACATGGCATTGATACTTCATTTAAAAAAATTAAAAAGCAAAATTCGTGGCCAAAGCAAAAGAGATCAAAAGGCATGGCATGTCATCCAGTGCAGGGACATGCAGCACATACACCAAGGCTTGCCTAAATTGATCCTCCTCGAAGCCAGAAATACAAAAGAAGGACTTAGAACCACTCTGGAATAGAGATACCAGCAAAGGAAATAAAATTAAGAAAAAAAAAAAAAAAATTGGGAAATTTGGTGACTTCAAGGAAGTGGTCTGGGCAGAAATGAGGTGCAGTGCAAAGGACCAAAAGAGGCCAAAAGTAACCTCACAGCTGTTGCAAAAGCAGGGGAAAAACCAAGGATGCAGGCACTACTTGGATGGGAAGAAATGAGGGACATGGCATGGACACATAAAAATAAAAAGAAAAACATTAAAAAATCTTTGCCAGAGCAAAAGCCATCAAAAGGCATGGCATGCCATCCAGTGCAGGGACTTGCACCAAAGCTTGCCCAATTGGTCCCCATTGAAATCGCAAGATTCCGTTTGCCTTCCCGAAAGGAAATGAAATTTCCTTTCGGGAAGGCAAACGGAATCTTGCGAGCCCTTCAAAGGAAGGCTTTCAAACACTTGAGAAAGGAGATATCATCAAAAGAAATGCAGTTGAAAAAAAGGCCAAACAAATGGAAAATCGGGAGATATAGTTACAACAAGAAAGTGGTCTGGGCGGAAATGAGGTGCAGTGCAAAGGACCAAAAGAGGCCAAAAGTAACCTCACAGCCGTTGCAAAAGCAGGGGAAAAATCAAAGAAGTAGGCACTACTTGAATGGGAAGAAATAAGGGACAAGAAATTGAGACTACAAAAAAAGAAAAAAAAAAAAAAATTTGTGGCCAAAGCAAAAGAGATCAAAAGGCATGGCATGTCATCCAGTGCAGGGACATGCAGCACATACACCAAGGCTTGCCTAAATTGATCCTCCGCGAAGCCAGAAATACAAAAGAAGGACCTACAAACACTCTGGAATAGAGATACCAGCAAAGGAAATGAAATTGAAAATAAAAAACAAAACAAATTGGGAAATTTTGTGACTTCAAGAAAGTGGTCTGGGCAGAAATGAGGTGCAGTGCAAAGGACCAAAAGAGGCCAAAAGTAACCTCACAGCTGTTGCAAAAGCAGGGGAAAAACCAAGGATGCAGGCACTACTTGAATGGGAAGAAATGAGGGACATGGCATGGACACTTAAAAATAAAAAGAAAAACATTAAAAAATCTTTGCCAGAGCAAAAGCCATCAAAAGGCATGGCATGCCATCCAGTGCAGGGACTCGCACCAAAGCTTGCCCAATTGGTCCCCATTGAAATCGCAAGATTCCGTTTGCCTTCCCGAAAGGAAATGAAATTTCCTTTCGGGAAGGCAAACGGAATCTTGCGAGCCCTTCAAAGGAAGGCTTTCAAACACTTGAGAAAGGAGATATCATCAAAAGAAATGCAGTTGAAAAAAAGGCCAAACAAATGGAAAATCGGGAGATATAGTTACAACAAGAAAGGGATCTTGGTGGAAATGAGGTGCAGTGCAAAGGACTAAATGAGGCCAAAAGTAACCTCACAGCTGTTGCAAAAGCAGAGGAAAAATCAAAGAAGTAGGCACTACTTGAATGGGAAGAAATAAGGGACAAGAAATTGAGACTACAAAAAAAGAAAAAAAAAAAAAATTCGTGGCCAAAGCAAAAGAGATCAAAAGGCATGGCATGTCATCCAGTGCAGGGACATGCAGCACATACACCAAGGCTTGCTTAAATTGATCTTCCTTGAAGCCAGAAATACAAAAGAAGGGCTTAGAACCATTCTGGAATAGAGATACCAGCAAAGGAAATGAAATTGAAAATAAAAAACAAAACAAATTGGGAAATTTTGTGACTTCAAGGAAGTGGTCTGGGCAGAAATGAGGTGCAGTGCAAAGGACCAAAAGAGGCCAAAAGTAACCTCACAGCTGTTGCAAAAGCAGGGGAAAAACCAAGGATGCAGCCACTACTTGAATGGGAAGAAATGAGGGACATGGCATGGACACTTAAAAATAAAAAGAAAAACATTAAAAAATCTTTGCCAGAGCAAAAGCCATCAAAAGGCATTCCATGCCATCCAGTGCAGGGACTTGCACCAAAGCTTGCCCAATTGGTCCCCATTGAAATCGCAAGATTCCGTTTGCCTTCCCGAAAGGAAATGAAATTTCCTTTCGGGAAGGCAAACGGAATCTTGCGAGCCCTTCAAAGGAAGGCTTTCAAACACTTGAGAAAGGAGATATCATCAAAAGAAATGCAGTTGAAAAAAAGGCCAAACAAATGGAAAATCGGGAGATATAGTTACAACAAGAAAGTGGTCTGGGCGGAAATGAGGAGCAGTGCAAAGGACCAAAAGAAGCCAAAAGTTACCTCACAGCTGTTGCAAAAGCAGGGGAAAAATCAAAGAAGTAGGCACTACTTGAATGGGAAGAAATAAGGGACAAGAAATTGAGACTACAAAAAAAGAAAAAAAAAAAAAAATTCGTGGCCAAAGCAAAAGAGATCAAAAGGCATGGCATGTCATCCAGTGCAGGGACATGCAGCACATACACCAAGGCTTGCCTAAATTGATCCTCCGTGAAGCCAGAAATACAAAAGAAGGACTTAGAACCATTCTGGAAAAGAGATACCAACAAAGGAAATGAAATTGAAGAAAAAAAACAAAAATTGGGAAATTTTGTGACTTCAAGGAAGTGGTCTGGGCAGAAATGAGGTGCAGTGCAAAGGACCAAAAGAGGCCAAAAGTAACCTCACAGCCGTTGCAAAAGAAGGGTAAAAATCAAGGATGCAGGCACTACTTGAATGGGAAGAAATGAGGGACATGGCATGGACACTTAAAAATAAAAAGAAAAACATTAAAAAATCTTTGCCAGAGCAAAAGCCATCAAAAGGCATGGCATGCCATCCAGTGCAGGGACTCGCACCAAAGCTTGCCCAATTGGTCCCCATTGAAATCGCAAGATTCCGTTTGCCTTCCCGAAAGGAAATGAAATTTCCTTTCGGGAAGGCAAACGGAATCTTGCGAGCCCTTCAAAGGAAGGCTTTCAAACACTTGAGAAAGGAGATATCATCAAAAGAAATGCAGTTAAAAAAAAGGCCAAACAAAGGGAAAATCGGGAGATATAGTTACTACAAGAAGGTGGTCTGGGCAGAAATGAGGTGCAGTGCAAAGGACCAAAAGAGGCCAAAAGTAACCTCACAGCCGTTGCAAAAGCAGGGGAAAAATCAAAGAAGTAGGCACTACTTGAATGGGAAGAAATAAGGGACAAGAAATAGAGACTACAAAAAAAGAAAAAAAAAAAAAAAAATTCGTGGCCAGAGCAAAAGAGATCAAAAGGCATGGCATGTCATCCAGTGCAGGGACATGCAGCACATACACCAAGGCTTGCCTAAATTGATCCTCCGCGAAGCCAGAAATACAAAAGAAGGACTTAGAACCACTCTGGAATAGAGATACCAGCAAAGGAAATGAAATTGAAGAAAAAAAAAAAAAAGAAATTGGGAAATTTTGTGATTTCAAGAAAGTGGTCTGGGCAGAAATGAGGTGCAGTGCAAAGGATCAAAAGAGGCCAGAAGTAACCTCACAGCTGTTGCAAAAGCAGGGGAAAAATCAAAGAAGTAGGCACTACTTGGATGGGAAGAAATGAGGGACATGGCATTGATACTTCATTTAAAAAAATTAAAAAGCAAAATTCGTGGCCAAAGCAAAAGAGATCAAAAGGCATGGCATGTCATCCAGTGCAGGGACATGCAGCACATACACCAAGGCTTGCATAAATTGATCCTCCGCGAAGCCAGAAATACAAAAGAAGGACCTACAAACACTCTGGAATAGAGATACCAGCAAAGGAAATGAAATTGAAGAAAAAAAAAAAAGAAATTGGGAAATTTTGTGACTTCAAGGAAGTGGTCTGGGCAGAAATGAGGTGCAGTGCAAAGGACCAAAAGAGGCCAAAAGTAACGTCACAGCTGTTGTAAAAGCAGGGGAAAAATCAAAGAAGTAGGCACTACTTGAATGGGAAGAAATAAGGGACAAGAAATTGAGACTACAAAAAAAGAAAAAAAAAAAAAAATTCGTGGCCAAAGCAAAAGAGATCAAAAGGCATGGCATGTCATCCAGTGCAGGGACATGCAGCACATACACCAAGGCTTGCCTAAATTGATCCTCCGCGAAGCCAGAAATACAAAAGAAGGACTTAGAACCACTCTGGAATAGAGATACCAGCAAAGGAAATGAAATTGAAGAAAAAAAAAAAAAAGAAATTGGGAAATTTTGTGATTTCAAGAAAGTGGTCTGGGCAGAAATGAGGTGCAGTGCAAAGGATCAAAAGAGGCCAAAAGTAACCTCACAGCTGTTGCAAAAGCAGGGGAAAAATCAAAGAAGTAGGCACTACTTGGATGGGAAGAAATGAGGGACATGGCATGGACACTTAAAAATAAAAAGAAAAACATTAAAAAATCTTTGCCAGAGCAAAAGCCATCAAAAGGCATGGCATGCCATCCAGTGCAGGGACTTGCACCAAAGCTTGCCCAATTGGTCCCCACTGAAATCGCAAGATTCCGTTTGCCTTCCCGAAAGGAAATGAAATTTCCTTTCGGGAAGGCAAACGGAATCTTGCGAGCCCTTCAAAGGAAGGCTTTCAAACACTTGAGAAAGGAGATATCATCAAAAGAAATGCAGTTGAAAAAAAGGCCAAACAAATGGAAAATCGGGAGATATAGTTACTACAAGAAGGTGGACTGGGTGGAAATGAGGTGCAGTGCAAAGGACCAAAAGAGGCCAAAAGTAACCTCACAGCTGTTGCAAAAGCAGGGGAAAAACCAAGGATGCAGGCACTACTTGAATGGGAAGAAAAAAGGGACAAGAAATTGAGACTACAAAAAAGAAAAAAAAAAAACAAATTCGTGGCCAAAGCAAAAGAGATCAAAAGGCATGGCATGTCATCCAGTGCAGGGACATGCAGCACATACACCAAGGCTTGCCTAAATTGATCCTCCGCGAAGCCAGAAATACAAAAGAAGGACTTAGAACCACTCTGGAATAGAGATACCAGCAAAGGAAATGAAATTGAAGAAAAAAAAAAAAAAGAAATTGGGAAATTTTGTGATTTCAAGAAAGTGGTCTGGGCAGAAATGAGGTGCAGTGCAAAGGACCAAAAGAGGCCAAAAGTAACCTCACAGCCGTTGCAAAAGCAGGGGAAAAATCAAAGAAGTAGGCACTACTTGAATGGGAAGAAATAAGGGACAAGAAATTGAGACTACAAAAAAAGAAAAAAAAAAAAAAATTCGTGGCCAAAGCAAAAGAGATCAAAAGGCATGGCATGTCATCCAGTGCAGGGACATGCAGCACATACACCAAGGCTTGCCTAAATTGATCCTCCGCGAAGCCAGAAATACAAAAGAAGGACCTACAAACACTCTGGAATAGAGATACCAGCAAAGGAAATGAAATTGAAAATAAAAAACAAAACAAATTGGGAAATTTTGTGACTTCAAGGAAGTGGTCTGGGCAGAAATGAGGTGCAGTGCAAAGGACCAAAAGAGGCCAAAAGTAACCTCACAGCTGTTGCAAAAGCAGGGGAAAAACCAAGGATGCAGGCACTACTTGAATGGGAAGAAATGAGGGACATGGCATGGACACTTAAAAATAAAAAGAAAAACATTAAAAAATCTTTGCCAGAGCAAAAGCCATCAAAAGGCATGGCATGCCATCCAGTGCAGGGACTTGCACCAAAGCTTGCCCAATTGGTCCCCATTGAAATCGCAAGATTCCGTTTGCCTTCCCGAAAGGAAATGAAATTTCCTTTCGGGAAGGCAAACGGAATCTTGCGAGCCCTTCAAAGGAAGGCTTTCAAACACTTGAGAAAGGAGATATCATCAAAAGAAATGCAGTTGAAAAAAAGGCCAAACAAATGGAAAATCGGGAGATATAGTTACAACAAGAAAGTGGTCTGGGCGGAAATGAGGTGCAGTGCAAAGGACCAAAAGAGGCCAAAAGTAACCTCACAGCCGTTGCAAAAGCAGGGGAAAAATCAAAGAAGTAGGCACTACTTGAATGGGAAGAAATAAGGGACAAGAAATTGAGACTACAAAAAAAGAAAAAAAAAAAAAATTCGTGGCCAAAGCAAAAGAGATCAAAAGGCATGGCATGTCATCCAGTGCAGGGACATGCAGCACATACACCAAGGCTTGCCTAAATTGATCCTCCGCGAAGCCAGAAATACAAAAGAAGGACCTACAAACACTCTGGAATAGAGATACCAGCAAAGGAAATGAAATTGAAAATAAAAAACAAAACAAATTGGGAAATTTTGTGATTTCAAGAAAGTGGTCTGGGCAGAAATGAGGTGCAGTGCAAAGGATCAAAAGAGGCCAAAAGTAACCTCACAGCTGTTGCAAAAGCAGGGGAATAATCAAAGAAGTAGGCTCTATATGGATGGGAAGAAATGAGGGACATGGCATGGACACTTAAAAATAAAAAGAAAAACATTAAAAAATCTTTGCCAGAGCAAAAGCCATCAAAAGGCATGGCATGCCATCCAGTGCAGGGACTTTCACCAAAGCTTGCCCAATTGGTCCCCACTGAAATCGCAAGATTCCGTTTGCCTTCCCGAAAGGAAATGAAATTTCCTTTCGGGAAGGCAAACGGAATCTTGCGAGCCCTTCAAAGGAAGGCTTTCAAACACTTGAGAAAGGAGATATCATCAAAAGAAATGCAGTTGAAAAAAAGGCCAAACAAATGGAAAATCGGGAGATATAGTTACTACAAGAAGGTGGTCTGGGTGGAAATGAGGTGCAGTGCAAAGGACTAAAAGAGGCCAAAAGTAACCTCACAGCCGTTGCAAAAGCAGAGGAAAAATCAAAGAAGTAGGCACTACTTGAATGGGAAGAAATAAGGGACAAGAAATAGAGACTACAAAAAAAGAAAAAAAAAAAAAAAATTCGTGGCCAAAGCAAAAGAGATCAAAAGGCATGGCATGTCATCCAGTGCAGGGACATGCAGCACATACACCAAGGCTTGCCTAAATTGATCCTCCGCGAAGCCAGAAATACAAAAGAAGGACTTAGAACCACTCTGGAATAGAGATACCAGCAAAGGAAATGAAATTGAAGAAAAAAAAAAAAAAGAAATTGGGAAATTTTGTGATTTCAAGAAAGTGGTCTGGGCAGAAATGAGGTGCAGTGCAAAGGATCAAAAGAGGCCAGAAGTAACCTCACAGCTGTTGCAAAAGCAGGGGAAAAATCAAAGAAGTAGGCACTACTTGGATGGGAAGAAATGAGGGACATGGCATTGATACTTCATTTAAAAAAATTAAAAAGCAAAATTCGTGGCCAAAGCAAAAGAGATCAAAAGGCATGGCATGTCATCCAGTGCAGGGACATGCAGCACATACACCAAGGCTTGCATAAATTGATCCTCCGCGAAGCCAGAAATACAAAAGAAGGACCTACAAACACTCTGGAATAGAGATACCAGCAAAGGAAATGAAATTGAAGAAAAAAAAAAAAGAAATTGGGAAATTTTGTGACTTCAAGGAAGTGGTCTGGGCAGAAATGAGGTGCAGTGCAAAGGACCAAAAGAGGCCAAAAGTAACCTCACAGCTGTTGCAAAAGCAGGGGAAAAATCAAAGAAGTAGGCACTACTTGAAAGGGAAGAAATAAGGGACAAGAAATTGAGACTACAAAAAAAGAAAAAAAAAAAAAATTCGTGGCCAAAGCAAAAGAGATCAAAAGGCATGGCATGTCATCCAGTGCAGGGACATGCAGCACATACACCAAGGCTTGCCTAAATTGATCCTCCGCGAAGCCAGAAATAAAAAAGAAGGACCTACAAACACTCTAAAATAGAGATACCAGCAAAGGAAATGAAATTGAAAATAAAAAACAAAACAAATTGGGAAATTTTGTGACTTCAAGGAAGTGGTCTGGGCAGAAATGAGGTGCAGTGCAAAGGACCAAAAGAGGCCAAAAGTAACCTCACAGCTGTTGCAAAAGCAGGGGAAAAACCAAGGATGCAGGCACTACTTGAATGGGAAGAAATGAGGGACATGGCATGGACACTTAAAAATAAAAAGAAAAACATTAAAAAATCTTTGCCAGAGCAAAAGCCATCAAAAGGCATGGCATGCCATCCAGTGCAGGGACTTGCACCAAAGCTTGCCCAATTGGTCCCCATTGAAATCGCAAGATTCCGTTTGCCTTCCCGAAAGGAAATGAAATTTCCTTTCGGGAAGGCAAACGGAATCTTGCGAGCCCTTCAAAGGAAGGCTTTCAAACACTTGAGAAAGGAGATATCATCAAAAGAAATGCAGTTGAAAAAAAGGCCAAACAAATGGAAAATCGGGAGATATAGTTACAACAAGAAAGGGGTCTGGGCGGAAATGAGGTGCAGTGCAAAGGACCAAAAGAGGCCAAAAGTAACCTCACAGCTGTTGCAAAAGCAGGGGAAAAATCAAAGAAGTAGGCACTACTTGAATGGGAAAAAATAAGGGACAAGAAATTGAGACTACAAAAAAAGAAAAAAAAAAAAAATTCGTGGCCAAAGCAAAAGAGATCAAAAGGCATGGCATGTCATCCAGTGCAGGGACATGCAGCACATACACCAAGGCTTGCCTAAATTGATCCTCCGCGAAGCCAGAAATACAAAAGAAGGACTTAGAACCACTCTGGAATAGAGATACCAGCAAAGGAAATGAAATTGAAGAAAAAAAAAAAACAGAAATTGGGAAATTTTGTGATTTCAAGAAAGTGGTCTGGGCAGAAATGAGGTGCAGTGCAAAGGATCAAAAGAGGCCAAAAGTAACCTCACAGCTGTTGCAAAAGCAGGGGAAAAATCAAAGAAGTAGGCACTACTTGGATGGGAAGAAATGAGGGACATGGCATGGACACTTAAAAATAAAAAGAAAAACATTAAAAAATCTTTGCCAGAGCAAAAGCCATCAAAAGGCATGGCATGCCATCCAGTGCAGGGACTTTCACCAAAGCTTGCCCAATTGGTCCCCACTGAAATCGCAAGATTCCGTTTGCCTTCCCGAAAGGAAATGAAATTTCCTTTCGGGAAGGCAAACAGAATCTTGCGAGCCCTTCAAAGGAAGGCTTTCAAACACTTGAGAAAGGAGATATCATCAAAAGAAATGCAGTTGAAAAAAAGGCCAAACAAATGGAAAATCGGGAGATATAGTTACTACAAGAAGGTGGTCTGGGTGGAAATGAGGTGCAGTGCAAAGGACTAAAAGAGGCCAAAAGTAACCTCACAGCCGTTGCAAAAGCAGAGGAAAAATCAAAGAAGTAGGCACTACTTGAATGGGAAGAAATAAGGGACAAGAAATAGAGACTACAAAAAAAGAAAAAGAAAAAAAAAAATTCGTGGCCAAAGCAAAAGAGATCAAAAGGCATGGCATGTCATCCAGTGCAGGGACATGCAGCACATACACCAAGGCTTGCATAAATTGATCCTCCGCGAAGCCAGAAATACAAAAGAAGGACTTAGAACCACTCTGGAATAGAGAAACCAGCAAAGGAAATGAAATTGAAGAAAAAAAAAAAAAAAGAAATTGGGAAATTTTGTGATTTCAAGAAAGTGGTCTGGGCAGAAATGAGGTGCAGTGCAAAAGACCAAAAGAGGCCAAAAGTAACCTCACAGCCGTTGCAAAAGCAGGGGAAAAATCAAAGAAGTAGGCACTACTTGAATGGGAAGAAATAAGGGACAAGAAATTGAGACTACAAAAAAAGAAAAAAAAAAAAAAATTCGTGGCCAAAGCAAAAGAGATCAAAAGGCATGGCATGTCATCCAGTGCAGGGACATGCAGCACATACACCAAGGCTTGCCTAAATTGATCCTCCGCGAAGCCAGAAATACAAAAGAAGGACCTACAAACACTCTGGAATAGAGATACCAGCAAAGGAAATGAAATTGAAAATAAAAAACAAAACAAATTGGGAAATTTTGTGACTTCAAGGAAGTGGTCTGGGCAGAAATGAGGTGCAGTGCAAAGGACCAAAAGAGGCCAAAAGTAACCTCACAGCCGTTGCAAAAGCAGGGGAAAAACCAAGGATGCAGGCACTACTTGAATGGGAAGAAATGAGGGACATGGCATGGACACTTAAAAATAAAAAGAAAAACATTAAAAAATCTTTGCCAGAGCAAAAGCCATCAAAAGGCATGGCATGCCATCCAGTGCAGGGACTTGCACCAAAGCTTGCCCAATTGGTCCCCATTGAAATCGCAAGATTCCGTTTGCCTTCCCGAAAGGAAATGAAATTTCCTTTCGGGAAGGCAAACGGAATCTTGCGAGCCCTTCAAAGGAAGGCTTTCAAACACTTGAGAAAGGAGATATCATCAAAAGAAATGCAGTTGAAAAAAAGGCCAAACAAATGGAAAATCGGGAGATATAGTTACAACAAGAAAGGGGTCTGGGCAGAAATGAGGTGCAGTGCAAAGGACCAAAAGAGGCCAAAAGTAACCTCACAGCTGTTGCAAAAGCAGGGGAAAAATCAAAGAAGTAGGCACTACTTGAATGGGAAGAAATAAGGGACAAGAAATTGAGACTACAAAAAAAGAAAAAAAAAAAAAAAATTCGTGGCCAAAGCAAAAGAGATCAAAAGGCATGGCATGTCATCCAGTGCAGGGACATGCAGCACATACACCAAGGCTTGCCTAAATTGATCCTCCGCGAAGCCAGAAATACAAAAGAAGGACTTAGAACCACTCTGGAATAGAGATACCAGCAAAGGAAATGAAATTGAAGAAAAAAAAAAAACAGAAATTGGGAAATTTTGTGATTTCAAGAAAGTGGTCTGGGCAGAAATGAGGTGCAGTGCAAAGGATCAAAAGAGGCCAAAAGTAACCTCACAGCTGTTGCAAAAGCAGGGGAAAAATCAAAGAAGTAGGCACTACTTGGATGGGAAGAAATGAGGGACATGGCATGGACACTTAAAAATAAAAAGAAAAACATTAAAAAATCTTTGCCAGAGCAAAAGCCATCAAAAGGCATGGCATGCCATCCAGTGCAGGGACTTTCACCAAAGCTTGCCCAATTGGTCCCCACTGAAATCGCAAGATTCCGTTTGCCTTCCCGAAAGGAAATGAAATTTCCTTTCGGGAAGGCAAACAGAATCTTGCGAGCCCTTCAAAGGAAGGCTTTCAAACACTTGAGAAAGGAGATATCATCAAAAGAAATGCAGTTGAAAAAAAGGCCAAACAAATGGAAAATCGGGAGATATAGTTACTACAAGAAGGTGGTCTGGGTGGAAATGAGGTGCAGTGCAAAGGACTAAAAGAGGCCAAAAGTAACCTCACAGCCGTTGCAAAAGCAGAGGAAAAATCAAAGAAGTAGGCACTACTTGAATGGGAAGAAATAAGGGACAAGAAATAGAGACTACAAAAAAAGAAAAAGAAAAAAAAAAATTCGTGGCCAAAGCAAAAGAGATCAAAAGGCATGGCATGTCATCCAGTGCAGGGACATGCAGCACATACACCAAGGCTTGCATAAATTGATCCTCCGCGAAGCCAGAAATACAAAAGAAGGACTTAGAACCACTCTGGAATAGAGAAACCAGCAAAGGAAATGAAATTGAAGAAAAAAAAAAAAAAAGAAATTGGGAAATTTTGTGATTTCAAGAAAGTGGTCTGGGCAGAAATGAGGTGCAGTGCAAAAGACCAAAAGAGGCCAAAAGTAACCTCACAGCCGTTGCAAAAGCAGGGGAAAAATCAAAGAAGTAGGCACTACTTGAATGGGAAGAAATAAGGGACAAGAAATTGAGACTACAAAAAAAGAAAAAAAAAAAAAAATTCGTGGCCAAAGCAAAAGAGATCAAAAGGCATGGCATGTCATCCAGTGCAGGGACATGCAGCACATACACCAAGGCTTGCCTAAATTGATCCTCCGCGAAGCCAGAAATACAAAAGAAGGACCTACAAACACTCTGGAATAGAGATACCAGCAAAGGAAATGAAATTGAAAATAAAAAACAAAACAAATTGGGAAATTTTGTGACTTCAAGGAAGTGGTCTGGGCAGAAATGAGGTGCAGTGCAAAGGACCAAAAGAGGCCAAAAGTAACCTCACAGCCGTTGCAAAAGCAGGGGAAAAACCAAGGATGCAGGCACTACTTGAATGGGAAGAAATGAGGGACATGGCATGGACACTTAAAAATAAAAAGAAAAACATTAAAAAATCTTTGCCAGAGCAAAAGCCATCAAAAGGCATGGCATGCCATCCAGTGCAGGGACTTGCACCAAAGCTTGCCCAATTGGTCCCCATTGAAATCGCAAGATTCCGTTTGCCTTCCCGAAAGGAAATGAAATTTCCTTTCGGGAAGGCAAACGGAATCTTGCGAGCCCTTCAAAGGAAGGCTTTCAAACACTTGAGAAAGGAGATATCATCAAAAGAAATGCAGTTGAAAAAAAGGCCAAACAAATGGAAAATCGGGAGATATAGTTACAACAAGAAAGGGGTCTGGGCAGAAATGAGGTGCAGTGCAAAGGACCAAAAGAGGCCAAAAGTAACCTCACAGCTGTTGCAAAAGCAGGGGAAAAATCAAAGAAGTAGGCACTACTTGAATGGGAAGAAATAAGGGACAAGAAATTGAGACTACAAAAAAAGAAAAAAAAAAAAAAAATTCGTGGCCAAAGCAAAAGAGATCAAAAGGCATGGCATGTCATCCAGTGCAGGGACATGCAGCACATACACCAAGGCTTGCCTAAATTGATCCTCCGCGAAGCCAGAAATACAAAAGAAGGACTTAGAACCACTCTGGAATAGAGATACCAGCAAAGGAAATGAAATTGAAGAAAAAAAAAAACCAAGAAATTGGGAAATTTTGTGATTTCAAGAAAGTGGTCTGGGCAGAAATGAGGTGCAGTGCAAAGGATCAAAAGAGGCCAAAAGTAACCTCACAGCTGTTGCAAAAGCAGGGGAAAAATCAAAGAAGTAGGCACTACTTGGATGGGAAGAAATGAGGGACATGGCATGGACACTTAAAAATAAAAAGAAAAACATTAAAAAATCTTTGCCAGAGCAAAAGCCATCAAAAGGCATGGCATGCCATCCAGTGCAGGGACTTGCACCAAAGCTTGCCCAATTGGTCCCCATTGAAATCGCAAGATTCCGTTCGCCTTCCCGAAAGGAAATGAAATTTCCTTTCGGGAAGGCGAACGGAATCTTGCGAGCCCTTCAAAGGAAGGCTTTCAAACACTTGAGAAAGGAGATATCATCAAAAGAAATGCAGTTGAAAAAAAGGCCAAAAAAATGGAAAATCGGGAGATATAGTTACTACAAGAATGTGGACTGGGTGGAAATGAGGTGCAGTGCAAAGGACCAAAAGAGGCCAAAAGTAACCTCACAGCTGTTGCAAAAGCAGGGGAAAAACCAAGGATGCAGGCACTACTTGAATGGGAAGAAATGAGGGACATGGCATGGACACTTAAAAGTAAAAAGAAAAACATTAAGAAATCTTTGCCAGAGCAAAAGCCATCAAAAGGCATGGCATGCCATCCAGTGCAGGGACTTGCACCAAAGCTTGCCCAATTGGTCCCCATTGAAATCGCAAGATTCCGTTTGCCTTCCCGAAAGGAAATGAAATTTCCTTTCGGGAAGGCAAACGGAATCTTGCGAGCCCTTCAAAGGAAGGCTTTCAAACACTTGAGAAAGGAGATATCATCAAAAGAAATGCAGTTAAAAAAAAGGCCAAACAAATGGAAAATCGGGAGATATAGTTACTACAAGAAGGTGGTCTGGGTTGAAATGAGGTGCAGTGCAAAGGACCAAAAGAGGCCAAAAGTAACCTCACAGCCGTTGCAAAAGCAGGGGAAAAACCAAGGATGCAGGCACTACTTGAATGGGAAGAAATAAGGAACAAGAAATTGAGACTACAAAAAAAGAAAAAAAAAAAAAAATTCGTGGCCAAAGCAAAAGAGATCAAAAGGCATGGCATGTCATCCAGTGCAGGGACATGCAGCACATACACCAAGGCTTGCCTAAATTGATCCTCCGCGAAGCCAGAAATACAAAAGAAGGACTTAGAACCATTCTGGAATAGAGATACCAGCAAAGGAAATGAAATTGAAGAAAAAAAAAAAAAAAGAAATTGGGAAATTTTATGATTTCAAGAAAGTGGTCTGGGCAGAAATGAGGTGCAGTGCAAAGGATCAAAAGAGGCCAGAAGTAACCTCACAGCTGTTGCAAAAGCAGGGGAAAAATCAAAGAAGTAGGCACTACTTGGATGGGAAGAAATGAGGGACATGGCATTGATACTTCATTTAAAGAAATTAAAAAGCAAAATTCGTGGCCAAAGCAAAAGAGATCAAAAGGCATGGCATGTCATCCAGTGCAGGGACATGCAGCACATACACCAAGGCTTGCCTAAATTGATCCTCCGCGAAGCCAGAAATACAAAAGAAGGACTTAGAACCATTCTGGAATAGAGATACCAGCAAAGGAAATGAAATTGAAGAAAAAAAAAAAAAAAGAAATTGGGAAATTTTATGATTTCAAGAAAGTGGTCTGGGCAGAAATGAGGTGCAGTGCAAAGGATCAAAAGAGGCCAGAAGTAACCTCACAGCTGTTGCAAAAGCAGGGGAAAAATCAAAGAAGTAGGCACTACTTGGATGGGAAGAAATGAGGGACATGGCATTGATACTTCATTTAAAGAAATTAAAAAGCAAAATTCGTGGCCAAAGCAAAAGAGATCAAAAGGCATGGCATGTCATCCAGTGCAGGGACATGCAGCACATACACCAAGGCTTGCCTAAATTGATCCTCCGCGAAGCCAGAAATACAAAAGAAGGACTTAGAACCACTCTGGAATAGAGATACCAGCAAAGGAAATGAAATTGAAGAAAAAAAAAAAAAAAGAAATTGGGAAATTTTGTGATTTCAAGAAAGTGGTCTGGGCAGAAATGAGGTGCAGTGCAAAGGATCAAAAGAGGCCAGAAGTAACCTCACAGCTGTTGCAAAAGCAGGGGAAAAATCAAAGAAGTAGGCACTACTTGGATGGGAAGAAATGAGGGACATGGCATTGATACTTCATTTAAAGAAATTAAAAAGCAAAATTCGTGGCCAAAGCAAAAGAGATCAAAAGGCATGGCATGTCATCCAGTGCAGGGACATGCAGCACATACACCAAGGCTTGCATAAATTGATCCTCCGCGAAGCCAGAAATACAAAAGGAGGACTTAGAACCATTCTGAAAAAGAGATACCAGCAAAGGAAATGAAATTGAAGAAAAAAAAAAAAGAAATTGGGAAATTTTGTGATTTCAAGAAAGTGGTCTGGGCAGAAATGAGGTGCAGTGCAAAAGACCAAAAGAGGCCAAAAGTAACCTCACAGCCGTTGCAAAAGCAGGGGAAAAATCAAAGAAGTAGGCACTACTTGAATGGGAAGAAATAAGGGAGAAGAAATTGAGACTACAAAAAAAGAAAAAAAAAAAAAAATTCGTGGCCAAAGCAAAAGAGATCAAAAGGCATGGCATGTCATCCAGTGCAGGGACATGCAGCACATACACCAAGGCTTGCCTAAATTGATCCTCCGCGAAGCCAGAAATACAAAAGAAGGACTCAGAACCACTCTGGAATAGAGATACCAGCAAAGGAAATGAAATTGAAGAAAAAAAAAAAAAAAGAAATTGGGAAATTTTGTGATTTCAAGAAAGTGGTCTGGGCAGAAATGAGGTGCAGTGCAAAGGAACAAAAGAGGCCAAAAGTAACCTCACAGCTGTTGCAAAAGCAGGGGAAAAATCAAAGAAGTAGGCACTACTTGGATGGGAAGAAATGAGGGACATGGCATTGATACTTCATTTAAAAAAATTAAAAAGCAAAATTCGTGGCCAAAGCAAAAGAGATCAAAAGGCATGGCATGTCATCCAGTGCAGGGACATGCAGCACATACACCAAGGCTTGCCTAAATTGATCCTCCGCGAAGCCAGAAATACAAAAGAAGGACTTAGAACCACTCTGGAATAGAGATACCAGCAAAGGAAATGAAATTGAAGAAAAAAAAAAAAAAAAGAAATTGGGAAATTTTGTGATTTCAAGAAAGTGGTCTGGGCAGAAATGAAGTGCAGTGCAAAGGATCAAAAGAGGCCAAAAGTAACCTCACAGCTGTTGCAAAAGCAGGGGAAAAATCAAAGAAGTAGGCACTACTTGGATGGGAAGAAATGAGGGACATGGCATTGATACTTCATTTAAAAAAATTAAACAGCAAAATTCGTTGCCAAAGCAAAAGAGATCAAAAGGCATGGCATGTCATCCAGTGCAGGGACATGCAGCACATACACCAAGGCTTGCCTAAATTGATCCTCCGCGAAGCCAGAAATACAAAGGAAGGACTTAGAACCACTCTGGAATAGAGATACCAGCAAAGGAAATGAAATTGAAGAAAAAAAAAAAAAAGAAATTGGGAAATTTTGTGATTTCAAGAAAGTGGTCTGGGCAGAAATGAGGTGCAGTGCAATGGACCAAAAGAGGCCAAAAGTAACCTCACAGCCGTTGCAAAAGCAGGGGAAAAATCAAAGAAGTAGGCAGTACTTGAATGGGAAGAAATAAGGGACAAGAAATTGAGACTACAAAAAAAGAAAAAAAAAAAAAAATTCGTGGCCAAAGCAAAAGAGATCAAAAGGCATGGCATGTCATCCAGTGCAGGGACATGCAGCACATACACCAAGGCTTGCCTAAATTGATCCTCCGCGAAGCCAGAAATAAAAAAGAAGGACCTACAAACACTCTAAAATAGAGATACCAGCAAAGGAAATGAAATTGAAAATAAAAAACAAAACAAATTGGGAAATTTTGTGACTTCAAGGAAGTGGTCTGGGCAGAAATGAGGTGCAGTGCAAAGGACCAAAAGAGGCCAAAAGTAACCTCACAGCTGTTGCAAAAGCAGGGGAAAAACCAAGGATGCAGGCACTACTTGGATGGGAAGAAATGAGGGACATGGCATGGACACTTAAAAATAAAAAGAAAAACATTAAAAAATCTTTGCCAGAGCAAAAGCCATCAAAAGGCATGGCATGCCATCCAGTGCAGGGACTTGCACCAAAGCTTGCCCAATTGGTCCCCATTGAAATCGCAAGATTCCGTTTGCCTTCCCGAAAGGAAATGATATTTCCTTTCGGGAAGGCAAACGGAATCTTGCGAGCCCTTCAAAGGAAGGCTTTCAAACACTTGAGAAAGGAGATATCATCAAAAGAAATGCAGTTGAAAAAAAGGCCAAACAAATGGAAAATCGGGAGATATAGTTACAACAAGAAAGGGGTCTGGGCGGAAATGAGGTGCAGTGCAAAGGACCAAAAGAGGCCAAAAGTAACCTCACAGCCGTTGCAAAAGCAGGGGAAAAATCAAAGAAGTAGGCACTACTTGAATGGGAAGAAATAAGGGACAAGAAATTGAGACTACAAAAAAAGAAAAAAAAAAAAAAATTCGTGGCCAAAGCAAAAGAGATCAAAAGGCATGGCATGTCATCCAGTGCAGGGACATGCAGCACATACACCAAGGCTTGCATAAATTGATCCTCCGCGAAGCCAGAAATACAAAAGAAGGACCTACAAACACTCTGGAATAGAGATACCAGCAAAGGAAATGAAATTGAAAATAAAAAACAAAACAAATTGGGAAATTTTGTGATTTCAAGAAAGTGGTCTGGGCAGAAATGAGGTGCAGTGCAAAGGATCAAAAGAGGCCAAAAGTAACCTCACAGCTGTTGCAAAAGCAGGGGAAAAATCAAAGAAGTAGGCACTATATGGATGGGAAGAAATGAGGGACATGGCATGGACACTTAAAAATAAAAAGAAAAACATTAAAAAATCTTTGCCAGAGCAAAAGCCATCAAAAGGCATGGCATGCCATCCAGTGCAGGGACTTTCACCAAAGCTTGCCCAATTGGTCCCCACTGAAATCGCAAGATTCCGTTTGCCTTCCCGAAAGGAAATGAAATTTCCTTTCGGGAAGGCAAACGGAATCTTGCGAGCCCTTCAAAGGAAGGCTTTCAAACACTTGAGAAAGGAGATATCATCAAAAGAAATGCAGTTGAAAAAAAGGCCAAACAAATGGAAAATCGGGAGATATAGTTACTACAAGAAGGTGGTCTGGGTGGAAATGAGGTGCAGTGCAAAGGACCAAAAGAGGCCAAAAGTAACCTCACAGCCGTTGCAAAAGCAGAGGAAAAATCAAAGAAGTAGGCACTACTTGAATGGGAAGAAATAAGGGACAAGAAATAGAGACTACAAAAAAAGAAAAAAAAAAAAAAATTTGTGGCCAAAGCAAAAGAGATCAAAAGGCATGGCATGTCATCCAGTGCAGGGACATGCAGCACATACACCAAGGCTTGCCTAAATTGATCCTCCGCGAAGCCAGAAATACAAAAGAAGGACTTAGAACCACTCTGGAATAGAGATACCAGCAAAGGAAATGAAATTGAAGAAAAAAAAAAAAAAGAAATTGGGAAATTTTGTGATTTCAAGAAAGTGGTCTGGGCAGAAATGAGGTGCAGTGCAAAGGATCAAAAGTGGCCAGAAGTAACCTCACAGCTGTTGCAAAAGCAGGGGAAAAATCAAAGAAGTAGGCACTACTTGGATGGGAAGAAATGAGGGACATGGCATTGATACTTCATTTAAAAAAATTAAAAAGCAAAATTCGTGGCCAAAGCAAAAGAGATCAAAAGGCATGGCATGTCATCCAGTGCAGGGACATGCAGCACATACACCAAGGCTTGCATAAATTGATCCTCCGCGAAGCCAGAAATACAAAAGAAGGACCTACAAACACTCTGGAATAGAGATACCAGCAAAGGAAATGAAATTGAAGAAAAAAAAAAAAGAAATTGGGAAATTTTGTGACTTCAAGGAAGTGGTCTGGGCAGAAATGAGGTGCAGTGCAAAGGACCAAAAGAGGCCAAAAGTAACCTCACAGCTGTTGCAAAAGCAGGAGAAAAATCAAAGAAGTAGGCATTACTTGAAAGGGAAGAAATAAGGGACAAGAAATTGAGACTACAAAAAAAGAAAAAAAAAAAAAAATCCGTGGCCAAAGCAAAAGAGATCAAAAGGCATGGCATGTCATCCAGTGCAGGGACATGCAGCACATACACCAAGGCTTGCCTAAATTGATCCTCCGCGAAGCCAGAAATAAAAAAGAAGGACCTACAAATACTCTAAAATAGAGATACCAGCAAAGGAAATGAAATTGAAAATAAAAAACAAAACAAATTGGGAAATTTTGTGACTTCAAGGAAGTGGTCTGGGCAGAAATGAGGTGCAGTGCAAAGGACCAAAAGAGGCCAAAAGTAACCTCACAGCTGTTGCAAAAGCAGGGGAAAAACCAAGGATGCAGGCACTACTTGAATGGGAAGAAATGAGGGACATGGCATGGACACTTAAAAATAAAAAGAAAAACATTAAAAAATCTTTGCCAGAGCAAAAGCCATCAAAAGGCATGGCATGCCATCCAGTGCAGGGACTTGCACCAAAGCTTGCCCAATTGGTCCCCATTGAAATCGCAAGATTCCGTTTGCCTTCCCGAAAGGAAATGAAATTTCCTTTCGGGAAGGCAAACGGAATCTTGCGAGCCCTTCAAAGGAAGGCTTTCAAACACTTGAGAAAGGAGATATCATCAAAAGAAATGCAGTTGAAAAAAAGGCCAAACAAATGGAAAATCGGGAGATATAGTTACAACAAGAAAGGGGTCTGGGCGGAAATGAGGTGCAGTGCAAAGGACCAAAAGAGGCCAAAAGTAACCTCACAGCTGTTGCAAAAGCAGGGGAAAAATCAAAGAAGTAGGCACTACTTGAATGGGAAAAAATAAGGGACAAGAAATTGAGACTACAAAAAAAGAAAAAAAAAAAAAAAATTCGTGGCCAAAGCAAAAGAGATCAAAAGGCATGGCATGTCATCCAGTGCAGGGACATGCAGCACATACACCAAGGCTTGCCTAAATTGATCCTCCGCGAAGCCAGAAATACAAAAGAAGGACTTAGAACCACTCTGGAATAGAGATACCAGCAAAGGAAATGAAATTGAAGAAAAAAAAAAAAAAGAAATTGGGAAATTTTGTGATTTCAAGAAAGTGGTCTGGGCAGAAATGAGGTGCAGTGCAAAGGATCAAAAGAGGCCAAAAGTAACCTCACAGCTGCTGCAAAAGCAGGGGAAAAATCAAAGAAGTAGGCACTATATGGATGGGAAGAAATGAGGGACATGGCATGGACACATAAAAATAAAAAGAAAAACATTAAAAAATCTTTGCCAGAGCAAAAGCCATCAAAAGGCATGGCATGCCATCCAGTGCAGGGACTTGCACCAAAGCTTGCCCAATTGGTCCCCACTGAAATCGCAAGATTCCGTTTGCCTTCCCGAAAGGAAATGAAATTTCCTTTCGGGAAGGCAAACGGAATCTTGCGAGCCCTTCAAAGGAAGGCTTTCAAACACTTGAGAAAGGAGATATCATCAAAAGAAATGCAGTTGAAAAAAAGGCCAAACAAATGGAAAATCGGGAGATATAGTTACTACAAGAAGGTGGTCTGGGTGGAAATGAGGTGCAGTGCAAAGGACCAAAAGAGGCCAAAAGTAACCTCACAGCCGTTGCAAAAGCAGAGGAAAAATCAAAGAAGTAGGCACTACTTGAATGGGAAGAAATAAGGGACAAGAAATAGAGACTACAAAAAAAGAAAAAAAAAAAAAAAATTTGTGGCCAAAGCAAAAGAGATCAAAAGGCATGGCATGTCATCCAGTGCAGGGACATGCAGCACATACACCAAGGCTTGCCTAAATTGATCCTCCGCGAAGCCAGAAATACAAAAGAAGGACTTAGAACCACTCTGGAATAGAGATACCAGCAAAGGAAATGAAATTGAAGAAAAAAAAAAAAAAGAAATTGGGAAATTTTGTGATTTCAAGAAAGTGGTCTGGGCAGAAATGAGGTGCAGTGCAAAGGATCAAAAGTGGCCAGAAGTAACCTCACAGCTGTTGCAAAAGCAGGGGAAAAATCAAAGAAGTAGGCACTACTTGGATGGGAAGAAATGAGGGACATGGCATTGATACTTCATTTAAAAAAATTAAAAAGCAAAATTCGTGGCCAAAGCAAAAGAGATCAAAAGGCATGGCATGTCATCCAGTGCAGGGACATGCAGCACATACACCAAGGCTTGCATAAATTGATCCTCCGCGAAGCCAGAAATACAAAAGAAGGACCTACAAACACTCTGGAATAGAGATACCAGCAAAGGAAATGAAATTGAAGAAAAAAAAAAAAGAAATTGGGAAATTTTGTGACTTCAAGGAAGTGGTCTGGGCAGAAATGAGGTGCAGTGCAAAGGACCAAAAGAGGCCAAAAGTAACCTCACAGCTGTTGCAAAAGCAGGGGAAAAATCAAAGAAGTAGGCACTACTTGAAAGGGAAGAAATAAGGGACAAGAAATTGAGACTACAAAAAAAGAAAAAAAAAAAAAAATTCGTGGCCAAAGCAAAAGAGATCAAAAGGCATGGCATGTCATCCAGTGCAGGGACATGCAGCACATACACCAAGGCTTGCCTAAATTGATCCTCCGCGAAGCCAGAAATAAAAAAGAAGGACCTACAAACACTCTAAAATAGAGATACCAGCAAAGGAAATGAAATTGAAAATAAAAAACAAAACAAATTGGGAAATTTTGTGACTTCAAGGAAGTGGTCTGGGCAGAAATGAGGTGCAGTGCAAAGGACCAAAAGAGGCCAAAAGTAACCTCACAGCCGTTGCAAAAGCAGGGGAAAAACCAAGGATGCAGGCACTACTTGAATGGGAAGAAATGAGGGACATGGCATGGACACTTAAAAATAAAAAGAAAAACATTAAAAAATCTTTGCCAGAGCAAAAGCCATCAAAAGGCATGGCATGCCATCCAGTGCAGGGACTTGCACCAAAGCTTGCCCAATTGGTCCCCATTGAAATCGCAAGATTCCGTTTGCCTTCCCGAAAGGAAATGAAATTTCCTTTCGGGAAGGCAAACGGAATCTTGCGAGCCCTTCAAAGGAAGGCTTTCAAACACTTGAGAAAGGAGATATCATCAAAAGAAATGCAGTTGAAAAAAAGGCCAAACAAATGGAAAATCGGGAGATATAGTTACAACAAGAAAGGGGTCTGGGCAGAAATGAGGTGCAGTGCAAAGGACCAAAAGAGGCCAAAAGTAACCTCACAGCTGTTGCAAAAGCAGGGGAAAAATCAAAGAAGTAGGCACTACTTGAATGGGAAGAAATAAGGGACAAGAAATTGAGACTACAAAAAAAGAAAAAAAAAAAAAAAATTCGTGGCCAAAGCAAAAGAGATCAAAAGGCATGGCATGTCATCCAGTGCAGGGACATGCAGCACATACACCAAGGCTTGCCTAAATTGATCCTCCGCGAAGCCAGAAATACAAAAGAAGGACTTAGAACCACTCTGGAATAGAGATACCAGCAAAGGAAATGAAATTGAAGAAAAAAAAAAAAAAGAAATTGGGAAATTTTGTGATTTCAAGAAAGTGGTCTGGGCAGAAATGAGGTGCAGTGCAAAGGATCAAAAGAGGCCAAAAGTAACCTCACAGCTGTTGCAAAAGCAGGGGAAAAATCAAAGAAGTAGGCACTACTTGGATGGGAAGAAATGAGGGACATGGCATGGACACTTAAAAATAAAAAGAAAAACATTAAAAAATCTTTGCCAGAGCAAAAGCCATCAAAAGGCATGGCATGCCATCCAGTGCAGGGACTTTCATCAAAGCTTGCCCAATTGGTCCCCACTGAAATCGCAAGATTCCGTTTGCCTTCCCGAAAGGAAATGAAATTTCCTTTCGGGAAGGCAAACGGAATCTTGCGAGCCCTTCAAAGGAAGGCTTTCAAACACTTGAGAAAGGAGATATCATCAAAAGAAATGCAGTTGAAAAAAAGGCCAAACAAATGGAAAATCGGGAGATATAGTTACTACAAGAAGGTGGACTGGGTGGAAATGAGGTGCAGTGCAAAGGACCAAAAGAGGCCAAAAGTAACCTCACAGCTGTTGCAAAAGCAGGGGAAAAACCAAGGATGCAGGCACTACTTGAATGGGAAGAAATGAGGGACATGGCATGGACACTTAAAAAAAAAAAAAAAACATTAAAAAATCTTTGCCAGAGCAAAAGCCATCAAAAGGCATGGCATGCCATCCAGTGCAGGGACTTGAACCAAAGCTTGCCCAATTGGTCCCCATTGAAATCGCAAGATTCCGTTTGCCTTCCCGAAAGGAAATGAAATTTCCTTTCGGGAAGGCAAACGGAATCTTGCGAGCCCTTCAAAGGAAGGCTTTCAAACACTTGAGAAAGGAGATATCATCAAAAGAAATGCAGTTGAAAAAAAGGCCAAAAAAATGGAAAATCGGGAGATATAGTTACAACAAGAAGGTGGACTGGGTGGAAATGAGGTGCAGTGCAAAGGACCAAAAGAGGCCAAAAGTAACCTCACAGCTGTTGTAAAAGCAGGGGAAAAATCAAAGAAGTAGGCACTACTTGAATGGGAAGAAATAAGGGACAAGAAATTGAGACTACAAAAAAAGAAAAAAAAAAAAAAAATTCGTGGCCAAAGCAAAAGAGATCAAAAGGCATGGCATGTCATCCAGTGCAGGGACATGCAGCACATACACCAAGGCTTGCCTAAATTGATCCTCCGCGAAGCCAGAAATACAAAAGAAGGACTTAGAACCATTCTGAAAAAGAGATACCAGCAAAGGAAATGAAATTGAAGAAAAAAAAAAAGAAATTGGGAAATTTTGTGACTTCAAGGAAGTGGTCTGGGCAGAAATGAGGTGCAGTGCAAAGGAACAAAAGAGGCCAAAAGTAACCTCACAGCTGTTGCAAAAGCAGGGGAAAAATCAAAGAAGTAGGCACTACTTGGATGGGAAGAAATGAGGGACATGGCATTGATACTTCATTTAAAAAAATTAAAAAGCAAAATTCGTGGCCAAAGCAAAAGAGATCAAAAGGCATGGCATGTCATCCAGTGCAGGGACATGCAGCACATACACCAAGGCTTGCATAAATTGATCCTCCGCGAAGCCAGAAATACAAAAGAAGGACCTACAAACACTCTGGAATAGAGATACCAGCAAAGGAAATGAAATTGAAGAAAAAAAAAAAAAAGAAATTGGGAAATTTTGTGACTTCAAGGAAGTGGTCTGGGCAGAAATGAGGTGCAGTGCAAAGGATCAAAAGAGGCCAAAAGTAACCTCACAGCTGTTGCAAAAGCAGGGGAAAAATCAAAGAAGTAGGCACTACTTGGATGGGAAGAAATGAGGGACATGGCATGGACACTTAAAAATAAAAAGAAAAACATTAAAAAATCTTTGCCAGAGCAAAAGCCATCAAAAGGCATGGCATGCCATCCAGTGCAGGGACTTGCACCAAAGCTTGCCCAATTGGTCCCCATTGAAATCGCAAGATTCCGTTTGCCTTCCCGAAAGGAAATGAAATTTCCTTTCGGGAAGGCAAACGGAATCTTGCGAGCCCTTCAAAGGAAGGCTTTCAAACACTTGAGAAAGGAGATATCATCAAAAGAAATGCAGTTGAAAAAAAGGCCAAAAAAATGGAAAATCGGGAGATATAGTTACTACAAGAAGGTGGTCTGGGTGGAAATGAGGTGCAGTGCAAAGGACCAAAAGAGGCCAAAAGTAACCTCCCAGCTGTTGCAAAAGCAGGGGAAAAATCAAAGAAGTAGGCACTACTTGAATGGGAAGAAATAAGGGACAAGAAATTGAGACTACAAAAAAAGAAAAAAAAAAAAAAAATTCGTGGCCAAAGCAAAAGAGATCAAAAGGCATGGCATGTCATCCAGTGCAGGGACATGCAGCACATACACCAAGGCTTGCCTAAATTGATCCTCCGCGAAGCCAGAAATACAAAAGAAGGACTTAGAACCACTCTGGAATAGAGATACCAGCAATGGAAATGAAATTGAAGAAAAAAAAAAAAAAAGAAATTGGGAAATTTTGTGATTTCAAGAAAGTGGTCTGGGCAGAAATGAGGTGCAGTGCAAAGGATCAAAAGAGGCCAGAAGTAACCTCACAGCTGTTGCAAAAGCAGGGGAAAAATCAAAGAAGTAGGCACTACTTGGATGGGAAGAAATGAGGGACATGGCATTGATACTTCATTTAAAGAAATTAAAAAGCAAAATTCGTGGCCAAAGCAAAAGAGATCAAAAGGCATGGCATGTCATCCAGTGCAGGGACATGCAGCACATACACCAAGGCTTGCATAAATTGATCCTCCGCGAAGCCAGAAATACAAAAGAAGGACTTAGAACCATTCTGAAAAAGAGATACCAGCAAAGGAAATTAAATTGAAGAAAAAAAAAAAAGAAATTGGGAAATTTTGTGACTTCAAGGAAGTGGTCTGGGCAGAAATGAGGTGCAGTGCAAAGGACCAAAAGAGGCCAAAAGTAACCTCACAGCCGTTGCAAAAGAAGGGTAAAAATCAAGGATGCAGGCACTACTTGGATGGGAAGAAATGAGGGACATGGCATGGACACTTTAAAATAAAAACATTAAAAAATCTTTGCCAGAGCAAAAGCCATCAAAAGGCATGGCATGCCATCCAGTGCAGGGACTTGCACCAAAGCTAGCCCAATTGGTCCCCACTGAAATCGCAAGATTCCGTTTGCCTTCCCGAAAGGAAATGAAATTTCCTTTCGGGAAGGCAAACGGAATCTTGCGAGCCCTTCAAAGGAAGGCTTTCAAACACTTGAGAAAGGAGATATCATCAAAAGAAATGCAGTTGAAAAAAAAGCCAAAAAAATGGAAAATCGGGAGATATAGTTACTACAAGAAGGTGGTCTGGGTTGAAATGAGGTGCAGTGCAAAGGACCAAAAGAGGCCAAAAGTAACCTCACAGCCGTTGCAAAAGCAGGGGAAAAATCAAAGAAGTAGGCACTACTTGAATGGGAAGAAATAAGGGACAAGAAATTGAGACTACAAAAAAAGAAAAAAAAAAAAAAAATTCGTGGCCAAAGCAAAAGAGATCAAAAGGCATGGCATGTCATCCAGTGCAGGGACATGCAGCACATACACCAAGGCTTGCCTAAATTGATCCTCCGCGAAGCCAGAAATACAAAAGAAGGACTTAGAACCACTCTGGAATAGAGATACCAGCAAAGGAAATGAAATTGAAGAAAAAAAAAAAAAAAGAAATTGGGAAATTTTGTGATTTCAAGAAAGTGGTCTGGGCAGAAATGAAGTGCAGTGCAAAGGATCAAAAGAGGCCAAAAGTAACCTCACAGCTGTTGCAAAAGCAGGGGAAAAATCAAAGAAGTAGGCACTACTTGGATGGGAAGAAATGAGGGACATGGCATTGATACTTCATTTAAAGAAATTAAAAAGCAAAATTCGTGGCCAAAGCAAAAGAGATCAAAAGGCATGGCATGTCATCCAGTGCAGGGACATGCAGCACATACACCAAGGCTTGCATAAATTGATCCTCCGCGAAGCCAGAAATACAAAAGGAGGACTTAGAACCATTCTGAAAAAGAGATACCAGCAAAGGAAATGAAATTGAAGAAAAAAAAAAAAGAAATTGGGAAATTTTGTGACTTCAAGGAAGTGGTCTGGGCAGAAATGAGGTGCAGTGCAAAGGATCAAAAGAGGCCAAAAGTAACCTCCCAGCTGTTGCAAAAGCAGGGGAAAAATCAAAGAAGTAGGCACTACTTGGATGGGAAGAAATGAGGGACATGGCATGGACACTTAAAAATAAAAAGAAAAACATTAAAAAATCTTTGCCAGAGCAAAAGCCATCAAAAGGCATGGCATGCCATCCAGTGCAGGGACTTGCACCAAAGCTTGCCGAATTGGTCCCCATTGAAATCGCAAGATTCCGTTTGCCTTCCCGAAAGGAAATGAAATTTCCTTTCGGGAAGGCAAACGGAATCTTGCGAGCCCTTCAAAGGAAGGCTTTCAAACACTTGAGAAAGGAGATATCATCAAAAGAAATGCAGTTGAAAAAAAGGCCAAACAAATGGAAAATCGGGAGATATAGTTACAACAAGAAAGGGGTCTGGGCGGAAATGAGGTGCAGTGCAAAGGACCAAAAGAGGCCAAAAGTAACCTCACAGCTGTTGCAAAAGCAGGGGAAAAATCAAAGAAGTAGGCACTACTTGAATGGGAAGAAATAAGGGACAAGAAATTGAGACTACAAAAAAAGAAAAAAAAAAAAAAATTCGTGGCCAAAGCAAAAGAGATCAAAAGGCATGGCATGTCATCCAGTGCAGGGACATGCAGCACAGACACCAAGGCTTGCCTAAATTGATCCTCCGCGAAGCCAGAAATACAAAAGAAGGACTTAGAACCATTCTGGAATAGAGATACCAGCAAAGGAAATGAAATTGAAGAAAAAAAAAAAAAACAAATTGGGAAATTTTGTGATTTCAAGAAAGTGGTCTGGGCAGAAATGAGGTGCAGTGCAAAGGATCAAAAGAGGCCAAAAGTAACCTCACAGCTGTTGCAAAAGCAGGGGAAAAATCAAAGAAGTAGGCACTACTTGGATGGGAAGAAATGAGGGACATGGCATGGACACTTAAAAATAAAAAGAAAAACATTAAAAAATCTTTGCCAGAGCAAAAGCCATCAAAAGGCATGGCATGCCATCCAGTGCAGGGACTTTCACCAAAGCTTGCCCAATTGGTCCCCACTGAAATCGCAAGATTCCGTTTGCCTTCCCGAAAGGAAATGAAATTTCCTTTCGGGAAGGCAAACGGAATCTTGCGAGCCCTTCAAAGGAAGGCTTTCAAACACTTGAGAAAGGAGATATCATCAAAAGAAATGCAGTTGAAAAAAAGGCCAAACAAATGGAAAATCGGGAGATATAGTTACTACAAGAAAGTGGTCTGGGTGGAAATGAGGTGCAGTGCAAAGGACTAAATGAGGCCAAAAGTAACCTCACAGCCGTTGCAAAAGCAGAGGAAAAATCAAAGAAGTAGGCACTACTTGAATGGGAAGAAATAAGGGACAAGAAATTGAGACTACAAAAAAAGAAAAAAAAAAAAAAATTCGTGGCCAAAGCAAAAGAGATCAAAAGGCATGGCATGTCATCCAGTGCAGGGACATGCAGCACATACACCAAGGCTTGCCTAAATTGATCCTCCGCGAAGCCAGAAATACAAAAGAAGGACTTAGAACCACTCTGGAATAGAGATACCAGCAAAGGAAATGAAATTGAAGAAAAAAAAAAAAAAGAAATTGGGAAATTTTGTGATTTCAAGAAAGTGGTCTGGGCAGAAATGAGGTGCAGTGCAAAGGATCAAAAGAGGCCAGAAGTAACCTCACAGCTGTTGCAAAAGCAGGGGAAAAATCAAAGAAGTAGGCACTACTTGGATGGGAAGAAATGAGGGACATGGCATTGATACTTCATTTAAAGAAATTAAAAAGCAAAATTCGTGGCCAAAGCAAAAGAGATCAAAAGGCATGGCATGTCATCCAGTGCAGGGACATGCAGCACATACACCAAGGCTTGCATAAATTGATCCTCCGCGAAGCCAGAAATACAAAAGAAGGACTTAGAACCATTCTGAAAAAGAGATACCAGCAAAGGAAATTAAATTGAAGAAAAAAAAAAAAGAAATTGGGAAATTTTGTGACTTCAAGGAAGTGGTCTGGGCAGAAATGAGGTGCAGTGCAAAGGACCAAAAGAGGCCAAAAGTAACCTCACAGCCGTTGCAAAAGAAGGGTAAAAATCCAGGATGCAGGCACTACTTGGATGGGAAGAAATGAGGGACATGGCATGGACACTTTAAAATAAAAACATTAAAAAATCTTTGCCAGAGCAAAAGCCATCAAAAGGCATGGCATGCCATCCAGTGCAGGGACTTGCACCAAAGCTAGCCCAATTGGTCCCCACTGAAATCGCAAGATTCCGTTTGCCTTCCCGAAAGGAAATGAAATTTCCTTTCGGGAAGGCAAACGGAATCTTGCGAGCCCTTCAAAGGAAGGCTTTCAAACACTTGAGAAAGGAGATATCATCAAAAGAAATGCAGTTGAAAAAAAAGCCAAAAAAATGGAAAATCGGGAGATATAGTTACTACAAGAAGGTGGTCTGGGTTGAAATGAGGTGCAGTGCAAAGGACCAAAAGAGGCCAAAAGTAACCTCACAGCCGTTGCAAAAGCAGGGGAAAAATCAAAGAAGTAGGCACTACTTGAATGGGAAGAAATAAGGGACAAGAAATTGAGACTACAAAAAAAGAAAAAAAAAAAAAAATTCGTGGCCAAAGCAAAAGAGATCAAAAGGCATGGCATGTCATCCAGTGCAGGGACATGCAGCACATACACCAAGGCTTGCCTAAATTGATCCTCCGCGAAGCCAGAAATACAAAAGAAGGACTTAGAACCATTCTGAAAAAGAGATTACCAGCAAAGGAAATGAAATTGAAAATAAAAAACAAAACAAATTGGGAAATTTTGTGACTTCAAGGAAGTGGTCTGGGCAGAAATGAGGTGCAGTGCAAAGGACCAAAAGAGGCCAAAAGTAACCTCACAGCCGTTGCAAAAGCAGGGGAAAAACCAAGGATGCAGGCACTACTTGAATGGGAAGAAATGAGGGACATGGCATGGACACTTAAAAATAAAAAGAAAAACATTAAGAAATCTTTGCCAGAGCAAAAGCCATCAAAAGGCATGGCATGCCATCCAGTGCAGGGACTTGCACCAAAGCTTGCCCAATTGGTCCCCATTGAAATCGCAAGATTCCGTTTGCCTTCCCGAAAGGAAATGAAATTTCCTTTCGGGAAGGCAAACGGAATCTTGCGAGCCCTTCAAAGGAAGGCTTTCAAACACTTGAGAAAGGAGATATCATCAAAAGAAATGCAGTTAAAAAAAAGGCCAAAAAAATGGAAAATCGGGAGATATAGTTACTACAAGAAGGTGGTCTGGGTTGAAATGAGGTGCAGTGCAAAGGACCAAAAGAGGCCAAAAGTAACCTCACAGCTGTTGCAAAAGCAGAGGAAAAATCAAAGAAGTAGGCACTACTTGAATGGGAAGAAATAAGGGACAAGAAATAGAGACTACAAAAAAAGAAAAAAAAAAAAAAAATTCGTGGCCAAAGCAAAAGAGATCAAAAGGCATGGCATGTCATCCAGTGCAGGGACATGCAGCACATACACCAAGGCTTGCCTAAATTGATCCTCCGCGAAGCCAGAAATACAAAAGAAGGACTTAGAACCACTCTGGAATAGAGATACCAGCAAAGGAAATGAAATTGAAGAAAAAAAAAAAAAAAGAAATTGGGAAATTTTGTGATTTCAAGAAAGTGGTCTGGGCAGAAATGAGGTGCAGTGCAAAGGATCAAAAGAGGCCAGAAGTAACCTCACAGCTGTTGCAAAAGCAGGGGAAAAATCAAAGAAGTAGGCACTACTTGGATGGGAAGAAATGAGGGACATGGCATTGATACTTCATTTAAAGAAATTAAAAAGCAAAATTCGTGGCCAAAGCAAAAGAGATCAAAAGGCATGGCATGTCATCCAGTGCAGGGACATGCAGCACATACACCAAGGCTTGCCTAAATTGATCCTCCGCGAAGCCAGAAATACAAAAGAAGGACTTAGAACCACTCTGAAAAAGAGATACCAGCAAAGGAAATGAAATTGAAGAAAAAAAAAAAGAAATTGGGAAATTTTGTGACTTCAAGGAAGTGGTCTGGGCAGAAATGAGGTGCAGTGCAAAGGACCAAAAGAGGCCAAAAGTAACCTCAATGCCGTTGCAAAAGCAGGGGAAAAATCAAAGAAGTAGGCACTACTTGAATGGGAAGAAATAAGGGACAAGAAATTGAGACTACAAAAAAAGAAAAAAAAAAAAAAATTCGTGGCCAAAGCAAAAGAGATCAAAAGGCATGGCATGTCATCCAGTGCAGGGACATGCAGCACATACACCAAGGCTTGCCTAAATTGATCCTCCGCGAAGCCAGAAATACAAAAGAAGGACCTACAAACACTCTGGAATAGAGATACCAGCAAAGGAAATGAAATTGAAAATAAAAAACAAAACAAATTGGGAAATTTTGTGACTTCAAGGAAGTGGTCTGGGCAGAAATGAGGTGCAGTGCAAAGGACCAAAAGAGGCCAAAAGTAACCTCACAGCCGTTGCAAAAGCAGGGGAAAAACCAAGGATGCAGGCACTACTTGAATGGGAAGAAATGAGGGACATGGCATGGACACTTAAAAAAAAAAAAAAAACATTAAAAAATCTTTGCCAGAGCAAAAGCCATCAAAAGGCATGGCATGCCATCCAGTGCAGGGACTTGAACCAAAGCTTGCCCAATTGGTCCCCATTGAAATCGCAAGATTCCGTTTGCCTTCCCGAAAGGAAATGAAATTTCCTTTCGGGAAGGCAAACGGAATCTTGCGAGCCCTTCAAAGGAAGGCTTTCAAACACTTGAGAAAGGAGATATCATCAAAAGAAATGCAGTTGAAAAAAAGGCCAAAAAAATGGAAAATCGGGAGATATAGTTACAACAAGAAGGTGGACTGGGTGGAAATGAGGTGCAGTGCAAAGGACCAAAAGAGGCCAAAAGTAACCTCACAGCTGTTGTAAAAGCAGGGGAAAAATCAAAGAAGTAGGCACTACTTGAATGGGAAGAAATAAGGGACAAGAAATTGAGACTACAAAAAAAGAAAAAAAAAAAACAAATTCGTGGCCAAAGCAAAAGAGATCAAAAGGCATGGCATGTCATCCAGTGCAGGGACATGCAGCACATACACCAAGGCTTGCCTAAATTGATCCTCCGCGAAGCCAGAAATACAAAAGAAGGACTTAGAACCATTCTGAAAAAGAGATACCAGCAAAGGAAATGAAATTGAAGAAAAAAAAAAAGAAATTGGGAAATTTTGTGACTTCAAGGAAGTGGTCTGGGCAGAAATGAGGTGCAGTGCAAAGGACCAAAAGAGGCCAAAAGTAACCTCACAGCCGTTGCAAAAGCAGGGGAAAAACCAGGGATGCAGGCACTACTTGAATGGGAAGAAATGAGGGACATGGCATGGACACTTAAAAATAAAAAGAAAAACATTAAGAAATCTTTGCCAGAGCAAAAGCCATCAAAAGGCATGGCATGCCATCCAGTGCAGGGACTTGCACCAAAGCTTGCCCAATTGGTCCCCATTGAAATCGCAAGATTCCGTTTGCCTTCCCGAAAGGAAATGAAATTTCCTTTCGGGAAGGCAAACGGAATCTTGCGAGCCCTTCAAAGGAAGGCTTTCAAACACTTGAGAAAGGAGATATCATCAAAAGAAATGCAGTTAAAAAAAAGGCCAAACAAATGGAAAATCGGGAGATATAGTTACTACAAGAAGGTGGTCTGGGTTGAAATGAGGTGCAGTGCAAAGGACCAAAAGAGGCCAAAAGTAACCTCACAGCCGTTGCAAAAGCAGGGGAAAAACCAAGGATGCAGACACTACTTGAATGGGAAGAAATAAGGAACAAGAAATTGAGACTACAAAAAAAGAAAAAAAAAAAAAAATTCGTGGCCAAAGCAAAAGAGATCAAAAGGCATGGCATGTCATCCAGTGCAGGGACATGCAGCACATACACCAAGGCTTGCCTAAATTGATCCTCCGCGAAGCCAGAAATACAAAAGAAGGACTTAGAACCATTCTGGAATAGAGATACCAGCAAAGGAAATGAAATTGAAGAAAAAAAAAAAAAAAAGAAATTGGGAAATTTTATGATTTCAAGAAAGTGGTCTGGGCAGAAATGAGGTGCAGTGCAAAGGATCAAAAGAGGCCAGAAGTAACCTCACAGCTGTTGCAAAAGCAGGGGAAAAATCAAAGAAGTAGGCACTACTTGAATGGGAAGAAATGAGGGACATGGCATTGATACTTCATTTAAAGAAATTAAAAAGCAAAATTCGTGGCCAAAGCAAAAGAGATCAAAAGGCATGGCATGTCATCCAGTGCAGGGACATGCAGCACATACACCAAGGCTTGCCTAAATTGATCCTCCGCGAAGCCAGAAATACAAAAGAAGGACTTAGAACCACTCTGGAATAGAGATACCAGCAAAGGAAATGAAATTGAAGAAAAAAAAAAAAAAAGAAATTTGGAAATTTTGTGATTTCAAGAAAGTGGTCTGGGCAGAAATGAGGGGCAGTGCAAAGGATCAAAAGAGGCCAGAAGTAACCTCACAGCTGTTGCAAAAGCAGGGGAAAAATCAAAGAAGTAGGCACTACTTGGATGGGAAGAAATGAGGGACATGGCATTGATACTTCATTTAAAGAAATTAAAAAGCAAAATTCGTGGCCAAAGCAAAAGAGATCAAAAGGCATGGCATGTCATCCAGTGCAGGGACATGCAGCACATACACCAAGGCTTGCATAAATTGATCCTCCGCGAAGCCAGAAATACAAAAGGAGGACTTAGAACCATTCTGAAAAAGAGATACCAGCAAAGGAAATGAAATTGAAGAAAAAAAAAAAAGAAATTGGGAAATTTTGTGACTTCAAGGAAGTGGTCTGGGCAGAAATGAGGTGCAGTGCAAAGGATCAAAAGAGGCCAAAAGTAACCTCACAGCTGTTGCAAAAGCAGGGGAAAAATCAAAGAAGTAGGCACTACTTGGATGGGAAGAAATGAGGGACATGGCATGGACACTTAAAAATAAAAAGAAAAACATTAAAAAATCTTTGCCAGAGCAAAAGCCATCAAAAGGCATGGCATGCCATCCAGTGCAGGGACTTGCACCAAAGCTTGCCCAATTGGTCCCCACTGAAATCGCAAGATTCCGTTTGCCTTCCCGAAAGGAAATGAAATTTCCTTTCGGGAAGGCAAACGGAATCTTGCGAGCCCTTCAAAGGAAGGCTTTCAAACACTTGAGAAAGGAGATATCATCAAAAGAAATGCAGTTGAAAAAAAGGCCAAAAAAATGGAAAATCGGGAGATATAGTTACAACAAGAAAGGGGTCTGGGCGGAAATGAGGTGCAGTGCAAAGGACCAAAAGAGGCCAAAAGTAACCTCACAGCTGTTGCAAAAGCAGGGGAAAAATCAAAGAAGTAGGCACTACTTGAATGGGAAGAAATAAGGGACAAGAAATTGAGACTACAAAAAAAGAAAAAAAAAAAAAAATTCGTGGCCAAAGCAAAAGAGATCAAAAGGCATGGCATGTCATCCAGTGCAGGGACATGCAGCACATACACCAAGGCTTGCCTAAATTGATCCTCCGCGAAGCCAGAAATACAAAAGAAGGACTTAGAACCATTCTGGAATAGAGATACCAGCAAAGGAAATGAAATTGAAGAAAAAAAAAAACAAGAAATTGGGAAATTTTGTGATTTCAAGAAAGTGGTCTGGGCAGAAATGAGGTGCAGTGCAAAGGATCAAAAGAGGCCAAAAGTAACCTCACAGCTGTTGCAAAAGCAGGGGAAAAATCAAAGAAGTAGGCACTACTTGAATGGGAAGAAATGAGGGACATGGCATGGACACTTAAAAATAAAAAGAAAAACATTAAAAAATCTTTGCCAGAGCAAAAGCCATCAAAAGGCATGGCATGCCATCCAGTGCAGGGACTTGCACCAAAGCTTGCCCAATTGGTCCCCACTGAAATCGCAAGATTCCGTTTGCCTTCCCGAAAGGAAATGAAATTTCCTTTCGGGAAGGCAAACGGAATCTTGCGAGCCCTTCAAAGGAAGGCTTTCAAACACTTGAGAAAGGAGATATCATCAAAAGAAATGCAGTTGAAAAAAAGGCCAAACAAATGGAAAATCGGGAGATATAGTTACTACAAGAAGGTGGTCTGGGCGGAAATGAGGTGCAGTGCAAAGGACTAAATGAGGCCAAAAGTAACCTCACAGCTGTTGCAAAAGCAGAGGAAAAATCAAAGAAGTAGGCACTACTTGAATGGGAAGAAATAAGGGACAAGAAATAGAGACTACAAAAAAAGAAAAAAAAAAAAAAAATTCGTGGCCAAAGCAAAAGAGATCAAAAGGCATGGCATGTCATCCAGTGCAGGGACATGCAGCACATACACCAAGGCTTGCCTAAATTGATCCTCCGCGAAGCCAGAAATACAAAAGAAGGACTTAGAACCACTCTGGAATAGAGATACCAGCAAAGGAAATGAAATTGAAGAAAAAAAAAAAAAAAGAAATTGGGAAATTTTGTGATTTCAAGAAAGTGGTCTGGGCAGAAATGAGGTGCAGTGCAAAGGATCAAAAGAGGCCAGAAGTAACCTCACAGCTGTTGCAAAAGCAGGGGAAAAATCAAAGAAGTAGGCACTACTTGGATGGGAAGAAATGAGGGACATGGCATTGATACTTCATTTAAAGAAATTAAAAAGCAAAATTCGTGGCCAAAGCAAAAGAGATCAAAAGGCATGGCATGTCATCCAGTGCAGGGACATGCAGCACATACACCAAGGCTTGCATAAATTGATCCTCCGCGAAGCCAGAAATACAAAAGGAGGACTTAGAACCATTCTGAAAAAGAGATACCAGCAAAGGAAATGAAATTGAAGAAAAAAAAAAAAGAAATTGGGAAATTTTGTGACTTCAAGGAAGTGGTCTGGGCAGAAATGAGGTGCAGTGCAAAGGATCAAAAGAGGCCAAAAGTAACCTCACAGCTGTTGCAAAAGCAGGGGAAAAATCAAAGAAGTAGGCACTACTTGGATGGGAAGAAATGAGGGACATGGCATGGACACTTAAAAATAAAAAGAAAAACATTAAAAAATCTTTGCCAGAGCAAAAGCCATCAAAAGGCATGGCATGCCATCCAGTGCAGGGACTTGCACCAAAGCTTGCCCAATTGGTCCCCACTGAAATCGCAAGATTCCGTTTGCCTTCCCGAAAGGAAATGAAATTTCCTTTCGGGAAGGCAAACGGAATCTTGCGAGCCCTTCAAAGGAAGGCTTTCAAACACTTGAGAAAGGAGATATCATCAAAAGAAATGCAGTTGAAAAAAAGGCCAAACAAATGGAAAATCGGGAGATATAGTTACAACAAGAAAGGGGTCTGGGCGGAAATGAGGTGCAGTGCAAAGGACCAAAAGAGGCCAAAAGTAACCTCACAGCTGTTGCAAAAGCAGGGGAAAAATCAAAGAACTAGGCACTACTTGAATGGGAAGAAATGAGGGACAAGAAATAGAGACTACAAAAAAAGAAAAAAAAAAAAAAATTCGTGGCCAAAGCAAAAGAGATCAAAAGGCATGGCATGTCATCCAGTGCAGGGACATGCAGCACATACACCAAGGCTTGCCTAAATTGATCCTCCGCGAAGCCAGAAATACAAAAGAAGGACTTAGAACCACTCTGGAATAGAGATACCAGCAAAGGAAATGAAATTGAAGAAAAAAAAAAAAAAAGAAATTGGGAAATTTTGTGATTTCAAGAAAGTGGTCTGGGCAGAAATGAGGTGCAGTGCAAAGGATCAAAAGAGGCCAGAAGTAACCTCACAGCTGTTGCAAAAGCAGGGGAAAAATCAAAGAAGTAGGCACTACTTGGATGGGAAGAAATGAGGGACATGGCATTGATACTTCATTTAAAGAAATTAAAAAGCAAAATTCGTGGCCAAAGCAAAAGAGATCAAAAGGCATGGCATGTCATCCAGTGCAGGGACATGCAGCACATACACCAAGGCTTGCATAAATTGATCCTCCGCGAAGCCAGAAATACAAAAGGAGGACTTAGAACCATTCTGAAAAAGAGATACCAGCAAAGGAAATGAAATTGAAGAAAAAAAAAAAAGAAATTGGGAAATTTTGTGACTTCAAGGAAGTGGTCTGGGCAGAAATGAGGTGCAGTGAAAAGGATCAAAAGAGGCCAAAAGTAACCTCACAGCTGTTGCAAAAGCAGGGGAAAAATCAAAGAAGTAGGCACTACTTGGATGGGAAGAAATGAGGGACATGGCATGGACACTTAAAAATAAAAAGAAAAACATTAAAAAATCTTTGCCAGAGCAAAAGCCATCAAAAGGCATGGCATGCCATCCAGTGCAGGGACTTGCACCAAAGCTTGCCCAATTGGTCCCCACTGAAATCGCAAGATTCCGTTTGCCTTCCCGAAAGGAAATGAAATTTCCTTTCGGGAAGGCAAACGGAATCTTGCGAGCCCTTCAAAGGAAGGCTTTCAAACACTTGAGAAAGGAGATATCATCAAAAGAAATGCAGTTGAAAAAAAGGCCAAAAAAATGGAAAATCGGGAGATATAGTTACAACAAGAAAGGGGTCTGGGCGGAAATGAGGTGCAGTGCAAAGGACCAAAAGAGGCCAAAAGTAACCTCACAGCTGTTGCAAAAGCAGGGGAAAAATCAAAGAAGTAGGCACTACTTGAATGGGAAGAAATAAGGGACAAGAAATTGAGACTACAAAAAAAGAAAAAAAAAAAAAAATTCGTGGCCAAAGCAAAAGAGATCAAAAGGCATGGCATGTCATCCAGTGCAGGGACATGCAGCACATACACCAAGGCTTGCCTAAATTGATCCTCCGCGAAGCCAGAAATACAAAAGAAGGACTTAGAACCATTCTGGAATAGAGATACCAGCAAAGGAAATGAAATTGAAGAAAAAAAAAAACAAGAAATTGGGAAATTTTGTGATTTCAAGAAAGTGGTCTGGGCAGAAATGAGGTGCAGTGCAAAGGATCAAAAGAGGCCAAAAGTAACCTCACAGCTGTTGCAAAAGCAGGGGAAAAATCAAAGAAGTAGGCACTACTTGAATGGGAAGAAATGAGGGACATGGCATGGACACTTAAAAATAAAAAGAAAAACATTAAAAAATCTTTGCCAGAGCAAAAGCCATCAAAAGGCATGGCATGCCATCCAGTGCAGGGACTTGCACCAAAGCTTGCCGAATTGGTCCCCATTGAAATCGCAAGATTCCGTTTGCCTTCCCGAAATGAAATGAAATTTCCTTTCGGGAAGGCAAACGGAATCTTGCGAGCCCTTCAAAGGAAGGCTTTCAAACACTTGAGAAAGGAGATATCATCAAAAGAAATGCAGTTGAAAAAAAGGCCAAACAAATGGAAAATCGGGAGATATAGTTACTACAAGAAGGTGGTCTGGGCGGAAATGAGGTGCAGTGCAAAGGACTAAATGAGGCCAAAAGTAACCTCACAGCTGTTGCAAAAGCAGAGGAAAAATCAAAGAAGTAGGCACTACTTGAATGGGAAGAAATAAGGGACAAGAAATAGAGACTACAAAAAAAGAAAAAAAAAAAAAAATTCGTGGCCAAAGCAAAAGAGATCAAAAGGCATGGCATGTCATCCAGTGCAGGGACATGCAGCACATACACCAAGGCTTGCCTAAATTGATCCTCCGCGAAGCCAGAAATACAAAAGAAGGACTTAGAACCACTCTGGAATAGAGATACCAGCAAAGGAAATGAAATTGAAGAAAAAAAAAAAAAAAGAAATTGGGAAATTTTGTGATTTCAAGAAAGTGGTCTGGGCAGAAATGAGGTGCAGTGCAAAGGATCAAAAGAGGCCAGAAGTAACCTCACAGCTGTTGCAAAAGCAGGGGAAAAATCAAAGAAGTAGGCACTACTTGGATGGGAAGAAATGAGGGACATGGCATTGATACTTCATTTAAAGAAATTAAAAAGCAAAATTCGTGGCCAAAGCAAAAGAGATCAAAAGGCATGGCATGTCATCCAGTGCAGGGACATGCAGCACATACACCAAGGCTTGCATAAATTGATCCTCCGCGAAGCCAGAAATACAAAAGGAGGACTTAGAACCATTCTGAAAAAGAGATACCAGCAAAGGAAATGAAATTGAAGAAAAAAAAAAAAGAAATTGGGAAATTTTGTGACTTCAAGGAAGTGGTCTGGGCAGAAATGAGGTGCAGTGCAAAGGATCAAAAGAGGCCAAAAGTAACCTCACAGCTGTTGCAAAAGCAGGGGAAAAATCAAAGAAGTAGGCACTACTTGGATGGGAAGAAATGAGGGACATGGCATGGACACTTAAAAATAAAAAGGAAAACATTAAAAAATCTTTGCCAGAGCAAAAGCCATCAAAAGGCATGGCATGCCATCCAGTGCAGGGACTTGCACCAAAGCTTGCCCAATTGGTCCCCACTGAAATCGCAAGATTCCGTTTGCCTTCCCGAAAGGAAATGAAATTTCCTTTCGGGAAGGCAAACGGAATCTTGCGAGCCCTTCAAAGGAAGGCTTTCAAACACTTGAGAAAGGAGATATCATCAAAAGAAATGCAGTTGAAAAAAAGGCCAAACAAATGGAAAATCGGGAGATATAGTTACAACAAGAAAGGGGTCTGGGCGGAAATGAGGTGCAGTGCAAAGGACCAAAAGAGGCCAAAAGTAACCTCACAGCTGTTGCAAAAGCAGGGGAAAAATCAAAGAAGTAGGCACTACTTGAATGGGAAGAAATAAGGGACAAGAAATTGAGACTACAAAAAAAGAAAAAAAAAAAAAAATTCGTGGCCAAAGCAAAAGAGATCAAAAGGCATGGCATGTCATCCAGTGCAGGGACATGCAGCACATACACCAAGGCTTGCCTAAATTGATCCTCCGCGAAGCCAGAAATACAAAAGAAGGACTTAGAACCATTCTGGAATAGAGATACCAGCAAAGGAAATGAAATTGAAGAAAAAAAAAAACAAGAAATTGGGAAATTTTGTGATTTCAAGAAAGTGGTCTGGGCAGAAATGAGGTGCAGTGCAAAGGATCAAAAGAGGCCAAAAGTAACCTCACAGCTGTTGCAAAAGCAGGGGAAAAATCAAAGAAGTAGGCACTACTTGAATGGGAAGAAATGAGGGACATGGCATGGACACTTAAAAATAAAAAGAAAAACATTATAAAATCTTTGCCAGAGCAAAAGCCATCAAAAGGCATGGCATGCCATCCAGTGCAGGGACTTTCACCAAAGCTTGCCCAATTGGTCCCCACTGAAATCGCAAGATTCCGTTTGCCTTCCCGAAATGAAATGAAATTTCCTTTCGGGAAGGCAAACGGAATCTTGCGAGCCCTTCAAAGGAAGGCTTTCAAACACTTGAGAAAGGAGATATCATCAAAAGAAATGCAGTTGAAAAAAAGGCCAAACAAATGGAAAATCGGGAGATATAGTTACTACAAGAAGGTGGTCTGGGCGGAAATGAGGTGCAGTGCAAAGGACTAAATGAGGCCAAAAGTAACCTCACAGCAGTTGCAAAAGCAGAGGAAAAATCAAAGAAGTAGGCACTACTTGAATGGGAAGAAATAAGGGACAAGAAATAGAGACTACAAAAAAAGAAAAAAAAAAAAAAATTCGTGGCCAAAGCAAAAGAGATCAAAAGGCATGGCATGTCATCCAGTGCAGGGACATGCAGCACATACACCAAGGCTTGCCTAAATTGATCCTCCGCGAAGCCAGAAATACAAAAGAAGGACTTAGAACCACTCTGGAATAGAGATACCAGCAAAGGAAATGAAATTGAAAATAAAAAACAAAACAAATTGGGAAATTTTGTGACTTCAAGGAAGTGGTCTGGGCAGAAATGAGGTGCAGTGCAAAGGACCAAAAGAGGCCAAAAGTAACCTCACAGCCGTTGCAAAAGCAGGGGAAAAACCAAGGATGCAGGCACTACTTGAATGGGAAGAAATGAGGGACATGGCATGGACACTTAAAAAAAAAAAAAAAACATTAAAAAATCTTTGCCAGAGCAAAAGCCATCAAAAGGCATGGCATGCCATCCAGTGCAGGGACTTGAACCAAAGCTTGCCCAATTGGTCCCCATTGAAATCGCAAGATTCCGTTTGCCTTCCCGAAAGGAAATGAAATTTCCTTTCGGGAAGGCAAACGGAATCTTGCGAGCCCTTCAAAGGAAGGCTTTCAAACACTTGAGAAAGGAGATATCATCAAAAGAAATGCAGTTGAAAAAAAGGCCAAAAAAATGGAAAATCGTGAGATATAGTTACAACAAGAAGGTGGACTGGGTGGAAATGAGGTGCAGTGCAAAGGACCAAAAGAGGCCAAAAGTAACCTCACAGCTGTTGTAAAAGCAGGGGAAAAATCAAAGAAGTAGGCACTACTTGAATGGGAAGAAATAAGGGACAAGAAATTGAGACTACAAAAAAAGAAAAAAAAAAAAAAAATTCGTGGCCAAAGCAAAAGAGATCAAAAGGCATGGCATGTCATCCAGTGCAGGGACATGCAGCACATACACCAAGGCTTGCCTAAATTGATCCTCCGCGAAGCCAGAAATACAAAAGAAGGACTTAGAACCATTCTGAAAAAGAGATACCAGCAAAGGAAATGAAATTGAAGAAAAAAAAAAAGAAATTGGGAAATTTTGTGACTTCAAGGAAGTGGTCTGGGCAGAAATGAGGTGCAGTGCAAAGGACCAAAAGAGGCCAAAAGTAACCTCACAGCCGTTGCAAAAGCAGGGGAAAAACCAAGGATGCAGGCACTACTTGAATGGGAAGAAATGAGGGACATGGCATGGACACTTAAAAATAAAAAGAAAAACATTAAGAAATCTTTGCCAGAGCAAAAGCCATCAAAAGGCATGGCATGCCATCCAGTGCAGGGACTTGCACCAAAGCTTGCCCAATTGGTCCCCATTGAAATCGCAAGATTCCGTTTGCCTTCCCGAAAGGAAATGAAATTTCCTTTCGGGAAGGCAAACGGAATCTTGCGAGCCCTTCAAAGGAAGGCTTTCAAACACTTGAGAAAGGAGATATCATCAAAAGAAATGCAGTTAAAAAAAAGGCCAAACAAATGGAAAATCGGGAGATATAGTTACTACAAGAAGGTGGTCTGGGTTGAAATGAGGTGCAGTGCAAAGGACCAAAAGAGGCCAAAAGTAACCTCACAGCCGTTGCAAAAGCAGGGGAAAAACCAAGGATGCAGGCACTACTTGAATGGGAAGAAATAAGGAACAAGAAATTGAGACTACAAAAAAAGAAAAAAAAAAAAAAATTCGTGGCCAAAGCAAAAGAGATCAAAAGGCATGGCATGTCATCCAGTGCAGGGACATGCAGCACATACACCAAGGCTTGCCTAAATTGATCATCCGTGAAGCCAGAAATACAAAAGAAGGACTTAGAACCATTCTGGAATAGAGATACCAGCAAAGGAAATGAAATTGAAGAAAAAAAAAAACAAGAAATTGGGAAATTTTGTGACTTCAAGGAAGTGGTCTGGGCAGAAATGAGGTGCAGTGCAAAGGACCAAAAGAGGCCAAAAGTAACCTCACAGCCGTTGCAAAAGCAGGGGAAAAATCAAAGAAGTAGGCACTACTTGAATGGGAAGAAATAAGGGACAAGAAATTGAGACTACAAAAAAAGAAAAAAAAAAAAAATTCGTGGCCAAAGCAAAAGAGATCAAAAGGCATGGCATGTCATCCAGTGCAGGGACATGCAGCACATACACCAAGGCTTGCCTCAATTGATCCTCCGCGAAGCCAGAAATACAAAAGAAGGACCTACAAACACTCTGGAATAGAGATACCAGCAAAGGAAATGAAATTGAAGAAAAAAAAAAAAAAGAAATTGGGGAATTTTGTGATTTCAAGAAAGTGGTCTGGGCAGAAATGAGGTGCAGTGCAAAGGATCAAAAGAGGCCAAAAGTAACCTCACAGCTGTTGCAAGAGCAGGGGAAAAATCAAAGAAGTAGGCACTACTTGGATGGGAAGAAATGAGGGACATGGCATGGACACTTAAAAAAAAAAAGAAAAACATTAAAAAATCTTTGCCAGAGCAAAAGCCATCAAAAGGCATGGCATGCCATCCAGTGCAGGGACTTTCACCAAAGCTTGCCCAATTGGTCCCCACTGAAATCGCAAGATTCCGTTTGCCTTCCCGAAAGGATATTTCATTTCCTTTCGGGAAGGCAAACGGAATCTTGCGAGCCCTTCAAAGGAAGGCTTTCAAACACTTGAGAAAGGAGATATCATCAAAAGAAATGCAGTTGAAAAAAAGGCCAAACAAATGGAAAATCGGGAGATATAGTTACTACAATAAGGTAGTCTGGGTGGAAATGAGGTGCAGTGCAAGAGACTAAAAGAGGCCAAAAGTAACCTCACAGCTGTTGCAAAAGCAGGGGAAAAATCAAAGAAGTAGGCACTACTTGAATGGGAAGAAATAAGGGACAAGAAATTGAGACTACAAAAAAAGAAAAAAAAAAAAAAATTCGTGGCCAAAGCAAAAGAGATCAAAAGGCATGGCATGTCATCCAGTGCAGGGACATGCAGCACATACACCAAGGCTTGCCTAAATTGATCCTCCGCGAAGCCAGAAATACAAAAGAAGGACTTAGAACCACTCTGGAATAGAGATACCAGCAAAGAAATGAAATTGAAGAAAAAAAAAAAAAGAAATTGGGAAATTTTGTGATTTCAAGAAAGTGGTCTGGGCAGAAATGAGGTGCAGTGCAAAGGATCAAAAGAGGCCAGAAGTAATCTCACAGCTGTTGCAAAAGCAGGGGAAAAATCAAAGAAGTAGGCACTACTTGGATGGGAAGAAATGAGGGACATGGCATTGATACTTCATTTAAAAACTTAAAAAGCAAAATTCGTGGCCAAAGCAAAAGAGATCAAAAGGCATGGCATGTCATCCAGTGCAGGGACATGCAGCACATACACCAAGGCTTGCATAAATTGATCCTCCGCGAAGCCAGAAATACAAAAGAAGGACTTAGAACCATTCTGAAAAAGAGATACCAGAAAAGGAAATGAAATTGTAGAAAAAAAAAAAAGAAATTGGGAAATTTTGTGACTTCAAGGAAGTGGTCTGGGCAGAAATGAGGTGCAGTGCAAAGGACCAAAAGAGGCCAGAAGTAACCTCACAGCCGTTGCGAAAGCAGGGGAAAAATCAAAGAAGTAGGCACTACTTGAATGGGAAGAAATAAGGAACAAGAAATTGAGACTACAAAAAAAGAAAAAAAAAAAAAATTCGTGGCCAAAGCAAAAGAGATCAAAAGGCATGGCATGTCATCCAGTGCAGGGACATGCAGTACATACACCAAGGCTTGCCTAAATTGATCCTCCGCGAAGCCAGAAATACAAAAGAAGGACCTACAAACACTCTGGAATAGAGATACCAGCAAAGGAAATGAAATTGAAGAAAAAAAAAAAAAAATTGGGAAATTTTATGACTTCAAGAAAGTGGTCTGGGCAGAAATGAGGTGCAGTGCAAAGGACCAAAAGAGGCCAAAAGTAACCTCACAGCCGTTGCAAAAGCAGGGGAAAAACCAAGGATGCAGGCACTACTTGAATGGGAAGAAATGAGGGACATGGCATGGACACTTAAAAATAAAAAGAAAAACATTAAAAAATCTTTGCCAGAGCAAAAGCCATCAAAAGGCATGGCATGCCATCCAGTGCAGGGACTTGCACCAAAGCTTGCCCAATTGGTCCCCATTGAAATCGCAAGATTCCGTTTCCCTTCCCGAAAGGAAATGAAATTTCCTTTCGGGAAGGCAAACGGAATCTTGCGAGCCCTTCAAAGGAAGGCTTTCAAACACTTGAGAAAGGAGATATCATCAAAAGAAATGCAGTTGAAAAAAAGGCCAAACAAATGGAAAATCGGGAGATATAGTTACAACAAGAAAGGGGTCTGGGCGGAAATGAGGTGCAGTGCAAAGGACCAAAAGAGGCAAAAAGTAACCTCACAGCTGTTGCAAAAGCAGGGGAAAAATCAAAGAAGTAGGCACTACTTGAATGGGAAGAAATAAGGGACAAGAAATTGAGACTACAAAAAAAGAAAAAAAAAAAAAAATTCGTGGCCAAAGCAAAAGAGATCAAAAGGCATGGCATGTCATCCAGTGCAGGGACATGCAGCAAATACACCAAGGCTTGCATAAATTGATCCTCCGCGAAGCCAGAAATACAAAAGAAGGACCTACAAACACTCTGGAATAGAGATACCAGCAAAGGAAATGAAATTGAAAATAAAAAACAAAACAAATTGGGAAATTTTGTGACTTCAAGGAAGTGGTCTGGGCAGAAATGAGGTGCAGTGCAAAGGACCAAAAGAGGCCAAAAGTAACCTCACAGCCGTTGCAAAAGCAGGGGAAAAACCAAGGATGCCGGCACTACTTGAATGGGAAGAAATGAGGGACATGGCATGGACACTTAAAAATAAAAAGAAAAACATTAAAAAATCTTTGCCAGAGCAAAAGCCATCAAAAGGCATGGCATGCCATCCAGTGCAGGGACTTGCACCAAAGCTTGCCCAATTGGTCCCCATTGAAATCGCAAGATTCCGTTTGCCTTCCCGAAAGGAAATGAAATTTCCTTTCGGGAAGGCAAACGGAATCTTGCGAGCCCTTCAAAGGAAGGCTTTCAAACACTTGAGAAAGGAGATATCATCAAAAGAAATGCAGTTGAAAAAAAAGCCAAAAAAATGGAAAATCGGGAGATATAGTTACTACAAGAAGGTGGTCTGGGTTGAAATGAGGTGCAGTGCAAAGGACCAAAAGAGGCCAAAAGTAACCTCACAGCCGTTGCGAAAGCAGGGGAAAAATCAAAGAAGTAGGCACTACTTGAATGGGAAGAAATAAGGAAAAAGAAATTGAGACTACAAAAAAAGAAAAAAAAAAAAAAATTCGTGGCCAAAGCAAAAGAGATCAAAAGGCATGGCATGTCATCCAGTGACGGAATATGCAGCACATACACCAAGGCTTGCCTAAATTGATCCTCCGCGAAGCCAGAAATACAAAAGAAGGACTTAGAACCACTCTGGAATAGAGATACCAGCAAAGGAAATGAAATTGAAGAGAAAAAAAAAAAGAAATTGGGAAATTTTGTGATTTCAAGAAAGTGGTCTGGGCAGAAATGAGGTGCAGTGCAAAGGAACAAAAGAGGCCAAAAGTAACCTCACAGCCGTTGCAAAAGCAGGGGAAAAACCAAGGATGCCGGCACTACTTGAATGGGAAGAAATGAGGGACATGGCATGGACACTTAAAAATAAAAAGAAAAACATTAAAAAATCTTTGCCAGAGCAAAAGCCATCAAAAGGCATGGCATGCCATCCAGTGCAGGGACTTGCACCAAAGCTTGCCCAATTGGTCCCCATTGAAATCGCAAGATTCCGTTTGCCTTCCCGAAAGGAAATGAAATTTCCTTTCGGGAAGGCAAACGGAATCTTGCGAGCCCTTCAAAGGAAGGCTTTCAAACACTTGAGAAAGGAGATATCATCAAAAGAAATGCAGTTGAAAAAAAGGACAAAAAAATGGAAAATCGGGAGATATAGTTACAACAAGAAAGTGGTCTGGGCAGAAATGAGGTGCAGTGCAAAGGACCAAAAGAGGCCAAAAGTAACCTCACAGCCGTTGCAAAAGCAGGGGAAAAATCAAAGAAGTAGGCACTACTTGAATGGGAAGAAATAAGGGACAAGAAATTGAGACTACAAAAAAAGAAAAAAAAAAAAAAATTCGTGACCAAAGCAAAAGAGATCAAAATGCATGGCATGTCATCCAGTGCAGGGACATGCAGCACATACACCAAGGCTTGCCTAAATTGATCCTCCGCGAAGCCAGAAATACAAAAGAAGGACCTACAAACACTCTGGAATAGAGATACCAGCAAAGGAAATGAAATTGAAGAAAAAAAAAAAAAAGAAATTGGGAAATTTTGTGATTTCAAGAAAGTGGTCTGGGCAGAAATGAGGTGCAGTGCAAAGGACCAAAAGAGGCCAAAAGTAACCTCACAGCTGTTGCAAAAGCAGGGGAAAAATCAAAGAAGTAGGCACTACTTGGATGGGAAGAAATGAGGGACATGGCATTGATACTTCATTTGAAAAAATTAAAAAGCAAAATTCGTGGCCAAAGCAAAAGAGATCAAAAGGCATGGCATGTCATCCAGTGCAGGGACATGCAGCACATACACCAAGGCTTGCTTAAATTGATCCTCCGCGAAGCCAGAAATACAAAAGAAGGACTTAGAACCATTCTGGAAAAGAGATACCAGCAAAGGAAATGAAATTGCAGAAAAAAAAAAAAAAAATTGGGAAATTTTGTGATTTCAAGAAAGTGGTCTGGGCAGAAATGAGGTGCAGTGCAAAGGACCAAAAGAGGCCAAAAGTAACCTCACAGCTGTTGCGAAAGCAGGGGAAAAAACAAGGATGCAGGCACTACTTGAATGGGAAGAAATGAGGGACATGGCATGGACACTTAAAAATAAAAAGAAAAACATTAAAAAATCTTTGCCAGAGCAAAAGCCATCAAAAGGCATGGCATGCCATCCAGTGCAGGGACTTGCACCAAAGCTTGCCCAATTGGTCCCCATTGAAATCGCAAGATTCCGTTTGCCTTCCCGAAAGGAAATGAAGTTTCCTTTCGGGAAGGCAAACGGAATCTTGCGAGCCCTTCAAAGGAAGGCTTTCAAACACTTGAGAAAGGAGATATCATCAAAAGAAATGCAGTTGAAAAAAAGGCCAAAAAAATGGAAAATCGGGAGATATAGTTACAACAAGAAAGTGGTCTGGGCAGAAATGAGGTGCAGGGCAAAGGACCAAAAGAGGCCAAAAGTAACCTCACAGCCGTTGCAAAAGCAGGGGAAAAATCAAAGAAGTCGGCACTACTTGAATGGGAAGAAATAAGGGTCAAGAAATTGAGACTACAAAAAAAGAAAAAAAAAAAAAAAATTCGTGGCCAAAGCAAAAGAGATCAAAAGGCATGGCATGTCATCCAGTGCAGGGACATGCAGCACATACACCAAGGCTTGCCTAAATTGATCCTCCGCGAAGCCAGAAATACAAAAGAAGGACCTACAAACACTCTGGAATAGAGATACCAGCAAAGGAAATGAAATTGAAAATAAAAAACAAAACAAATTGGGAAATTTTGTGACATCAAGGAAGTGGTCTGGGCAGAAATGAGGTGCAGTGCAAAGGATCAAAAGAGGCCAAAAGTAACCTCACAGCCGTTGCAAAAGCAGGGGAAAAATCAAAGAACTAGGCACTACTTGGATGGGAAGAAATGAGGGACATGGCATGGATACTTCATTTAAAAAAATTAAAAAGCAAAATTCGTGGCCAAAGCAAAAGAGATCAAAAGGCATGGCATGTCATCCAGTGCAGGGACATGCAGCACATACACCAAGGCTTGCCTAAATTGATCCTCCGCGAAGCCAGAAATACAAAAGAAAGACCTACAAACACTCTGGAATAGAGATACCAGCAAAGGAAAAATAAATTGAAGAAAAAAAAAAAAAAGAAATTGGGAAATTTTGTGACTTCAAGGAAGTGGTCTGGGCAGAAATGAGGTGCAGTGCAAAGGACCAAAAGAGGCCAAAAGTAACCTCTCAGCTGTTGCAAAAGCAGTGGAAAAACCAAGGATGCAGGCACTACTTGAATGGGAAGAAATGAAGGACATGGCATGGACACTTAAAAATAAAAAGAAAAACATTAAAAAATCTTTGCCAGAGCAAAAGCCATCAAAAGGCATGGCATGCCATCCAGTGCAGGGACTTGCACCAAAGCTTGCCCAATTGGTCCCCATTGAAATCGCAAGATTCCGTTTGCCTTCCCGAAAGGAAATGAAATTTCCTTTCGGGAAGGCAAACGGAATCTTGCGAGCCCTTCAAAGGAAGGCTTTCAAACACTTGAGAAAGGAGATATCATCAAAAGAAATGCAGTTGAAAAAAAGGCCAAAAAAATGGAAAATCGGGAGATATAGTTACTACAAGAAGGTGGTCTGGGCGGAAATGAGGTGCAGTGCAAAGGACCAAAAGAGGCCAAAAGTAACCTCACAGCTGTTGCAAAAGCAGGGGAAAAATCAAAGAAGTAGGCACTACTTGAATGGGAAGAAATAAGGGACAAGAAATTGAGACTACAAAAAAAGAAAAAAAAAAAAAAAATTCGTGGCCAAAGCAAAAGAGATCAAAAGGCATGGCATGTCATCCAGTGCAGGGACATGCAGCACATACACCAAGGCTTGCCTAAATTGATCCTCCGCGAAGCCAGAAATACAAAAGAAGGACTTAGAACCACTCTGGAATAGAGATACCAGCAAAGGAAATGAAATTGAAGAAAAAAAAAAAAAGAAATTGGGAAATTTTGTGATTTCAAGAAAGTGGTCTGGGCAGAAATGAGGTGCAGTGCAAAGGATCAAAAGAGGCCAAAAGTAACCTCACAGCTGTTGCAAAAGCAGGGGAAAAATCAAAGAAGTAGGCACTACTTGGATGGGAAGAAATGAGGGACATGGCATTGATACTTCATTTAAAAAAATTAAAAAGCAAAATTCGTGGCCAAAGCAAAAGAGATCAAAAGGCATGGCATGTCATCCAGTGCAGGGACATGCAGCACATACACCAAGGCTTGCCTAAATTGATCCTCCGCGAAGCCAGAAATTCAAAAGAAGGACCTACAAACACTCTGGTATAGAGATACCAGAAAAGGAAATGAAATTGAAGAAAAAAAAAAAAGAAATCGGGAAACTTTGTGACTTCAAGGAAGTGGTCTGGGCAGAAATGAGGTGCAGTGCAAAGGACCAAAAGAGGCCAAAAGTAACCTCACAGCTGTTGCAAAAGCAGGGGAAAAACCAAGGATGCAGGCACTACTTGAATGGGAAGAAATGAGGGACATGGCATGGACACTTAAAAATAAAAAGAAAAACATTAAAAAATCTTTGCCAGAGCAAAAGCCATCAAAAGGCATGGCATGCCATCCAGTGCAGGGACTTGCACCAAAGCTTGCCCAATTGGTCCCCATTGAAATCGCAAGATTCCGTTTGCCTTCCCGAAAGGAAATGAAATTTCCTTTCGGGAAGGCAAACGGAATCTTGCGAGCCCTTCAAAGGAAGGCTTTCAAACACTTGAGAAAGGAGATATCATCAAAAGAAATGCAGTTGAAAAAAAGGCCAAACAAATGGAAAATCGGGAGATATAGTTACAACAAGAAAGTGGTCTGGGCGGAAATGAGGTGCAGTGCAAAGGACCAAAAGAGGCCAAAAGTAACCTCACAGCCGTTGCAAAAGCAGGGGAAAAATCAAAGAAGTCGGCACTACTTGAATGGGAAGAAATAAGGGACAAGAAATTGAGACTACAAAAAAAGAAAAAAAAAAAAAATTCGTGGCCAAAGCCAAAGAAATCAAAAGGCATGGCATGTCATCCAGTGACGGAATATGCAGCACATACACCAAGGCTTGCCTAAATTGATCCTCCGCGAAGCCAGAAATACAAAAGAAGGACTTAGAACCACTCTGGAATAGAGATACCAGCAAAGGAAATGAAATTGAAGAGAAAAAAAAAAAGAAATTGGGAAATTTTGTGATTTCAAGAAAGTGGTCTGGGCAGAAATGAGGTGCAGTGCAAAGGAACAAAAGAGGCCAAAAGTAACCTCACAGCCGTTGCAAAAGCAGGGGAAAAACCAAGGATGCAGGCACTACTTGAATGGGAAGAAATGAGGGACATGGCATGGACACTTAAAAATAAAAAGAAAAACATTAAAAAATCTTTGCCAGAGCAAAAGCCATCAAAAGGCATGGCATGCCATCCAGTGCAGGGACTTGCACCAAAGCTTGCCCAATTGGTCCCCATTGAAATCGCAAGATTCCGTTTGCCTTCCCGAAAGGAAATGAAATTTCCTTTCGGGAAGGCAAACGGAATCTTGCGAGCCCTTCAAAGGAAGGCTTTCAAACACTTGAGAAAGGAGATATCATCAAAAGAAATGCAGTTGAAAAAAAGGCCAAAAAAATGGAAAATCGGGAGATATAGTTACAACAAGAAAGTGGTCTGGGCGGAAATGAGGTGCAGTGCAAAGGACCAAAAGAGGCCAAAAGTTACCTCCCAGCCGTTGCAAAAGCAGGGGAAAAAACAAAGAAGTAGGCACTACTTGAATGGGAAGAAATAAGGGACAAGAAATTGAGACTACAAAAAAAGAAAAAAAAAAAAAAAATTCGTGGCCAAAGCAAAAGAGATCAAAAGGCATGGCATGTCATCCAGTGCAGGGACATGCAGCACATACACCAAGGCTTGCCTAAATTGATCCTCCGCGAAGCCAGAAATACAAAAGAAGGACCTACAAACACTCTGGAATAGAGATACCAGCAAAGGAAATGAAATTGAAGAAAAAAAAAAACAAGAAATTGGGAAATTTTGTGATTTCAAGAAAGTGGTCTGGGCAGAAATGAGGTGCAGTGCAAAGGACCAAAAGAGGCCAAAAGTAACCTCACAGCTGTTGCAAGAGCAGGGGAAAAATCAAAGAAGTAGGCACTACTTGGATGGGAAGAAATGAGGGACATGGCATTGATACTTCATTTAAAAAAATTAAAAAGCAAAATTCGTGGCCAAAGCAAAAGAGATCAAAAGGCATGGCATGTCATCCAGTGCAGGGACATGCAGCACATACACCAAGGCTTGCTTAAATTGATCCTCCGCGAAGCCAGAAATACAAAAGAAGGACTTAGAACCATTCTGGAAAAGAGATACCAGCAAAGGAAATGAAATTGAAAATAAAAAAAAAAACAAATTGGGAAATTTTGTGACTTCAAGGAAGTGGTCTGGGCAGAAATGAGGTGCAGTGCAAAGGACCAAAAGAGGCCAAAAGTAACCTCACAGCCGTTGCAAAAGCAGGGGAAAAACCAAGGATGTAGGCACTACTTGAATGGGAAGAAATGAGGGACATGGCATGGACACTTAAAAATAAAAAGAAAAACATTAAAAAATCTTTGCCAGAGCAAAAGCCATCAAAAGGCATGGCATGCCATCCAGTGCAGGGACTTGCACCAAAGCTTGCCGAATTGGTCCCCATTGAAATCGCAAGATTCCGTTTGCCTTCCCGAAAGGAAATGAAATTTCCTTTCGGGAAGGCAAACGGAATCTTGCGAGCCCTTCAAAGGAAGGCTTTCAAACACTTGAGAAAGGAGATATCATCAAAAGAAATGCAGTTGAAAAAAAGGCCAAACAAATGGAAAATCGGGAGATATAGTTACAACAAGAAAGCGGTCTGGACGGAAATGAGGTGCAGTGCAAAGGACCAAAAGAGGCAAAAAGTAACCTCACAGCTGTTGCAAAAGCAGGGGAAAAATCAAAGAAGTAGGCACTACTTGAATGGGAAGAAATAAGGGTCAAGAAATTGAGACTACAAAAAAAGAAAAAAAAAAAAAAATTCGTGGCCAAAGCAAAAGAGATCAAAAGGCATGGCATGTCATCCAGGGCAGGGACATGCAGCACATACACCAAGGCTTGCTTAAATTGATCTTCCTTGAAGCCAGAAATACAAAAGAAGGACTTAGAACCATTCTGGAATAGAGATACCAGCAAAGGAAATGAAATTGAAAATAAAAAACAAAACAAATTGGGAAATTTTGTGACTTCAAGGAAGTGGTCTGGGCAGAAATGAGGTGCAGTGCAAAGGACCAAAAGAGGCCAAAAGTAACCTCACAGCTGTTGCAAAAGCAGGGGAAAAATCAAAGAAGTAGGCACTACTTGAATGGGAAGAAATGAGGGACATGGCATTGATACTTCATTTGAAAAAATTAAAAAGCAAAATTCGTGGCCAAAGCAAAAGAGATCAAAAGGCATGGCATGTCATCCTGTGCAGGGACATGCAGCACATACACCAAGGCTTGCCTAAATTGATCCTCCGCGAAGCCAGAAATACAAAAGAAAGACCTACAAACACTCTGGAATAGAGATACCAGCAAAGGAAAAATAAATTGAAGAAAAAAAAAAAAAAGAAATTGGGAAATTTTGTGACTTCAAGGAAGTGGTCTGGGCAGAAATGAGGTGCAGTGCAAAGGACCAAAAGAGGCCAAAAGTAACCTCTCAGCTGTTGCAAAAGCAGTGGAAAAACCAAGGATGCAGGCACTACTTGAATGGGAAGAAATGAGGGACATGGCATGGACACTTAAAAATAAAAAGAAAAACATTAAAAAATCTTTGCCAGAGCAAAAGCCATCAAAAGGCATGGCATGCCATCCAGTGCAGGGACTTGCACCAAAGCTTGCCCAATTGGTCCCCATTGAAATCGCAAGATTCCGTTTGCCTTCCCGAAAGGAAATGAAATTTCCTTTCGGGAAGGCAAACGGAATCTTGCGAGCCCTTCAAAGGAAGGCTTTCAAACACTTGAGAAAGGAGATATCATCAAAAGAAATGCAGTTGAAAAAAAGGCCAAAAAAATGGAAAATCGGGAGATATAGTTACTACAAGAAGGTGGTCTGGGCGGAAATGAGGTGCAGTGCAAAGGACCAAAAGAGGCCAAAAGTAACCTCACAGCTGTTGCAAAAGCAGGGGAAAAATCAAAGAAGTAGGCACTACTTGAATGGGAAGAAATAAGGGACAAGAAATTGAGACTACAAAAAAAGAAAAAAAAAAAAAATTCGTGGCCAAAGCAAAAGAGATCAAAAGGCATGGCATGTCATCCAGTGCAGGGACATGCAGCACATACACCAAGGCTTGCCTAAATTGATCCTCCGCGAAGCCAGAAATACAAAAGAAGGACTTAGAACCACTCTGGAATAGAGATACCAGCAAAGGAAATGAAATTGAAGAAAAAAAAAAAAAGAAATTGGGAAATTTTGTGATTTCAAGAAAGTGGTCTGGGCAGAAATGAGGTGCAGTGCAAAGGATCAAAAGAGGCCAAAAGTAACCTCACAGCTGTTGCAAAAGCAGGGGAAAAATCAAAGAAGTAGGCACTACTTGGATGGGAAGAAATGAGGGACATGGCATTGATACTTCATTTAAAAAAATTAAAAAGCAAAATTCGTGGCCAAAGCAAAAGAGATCAAAAGGCATGGCATGTCATCCAGTGCAGGGACATGCAGCACATACACCAAGGCTTGCCTAAATTGATCCTCCGCGAAGCCAGAAATACAAAAGAAGGACCTACAAACACTCTGTTATAGAGATACCAGAAAAGGAAATGAAATTGAAGAAAAAAATAAAAGAAATCGGGAAACTTTGTGACTTCAAGGAAGTGGTCTGGGCAGAAATGAGGTGCAGTGCAAAGGACCAAAAGAGGCCAAAAGTAACCTCACAGCTGTTGCAAAAGCAGGGGAAAAACCAAGGATGCAGGCACTACTTGAATGGGAAGAAATGAGGGACATGGCATGGACACTTAAAAATAAAAAGAAAAACATTAAAAAATCTTTGCCAGAGCAAAAGCCATCAAAAGGCATGGCATGCCATCCAGTGCAGGGACTTGCACCAAAGCTTGCCCAATTGGTCCCCATTGAAATCGCAAGATTCCGTTTGCCTTCCCGAAAGGAAATGAAATTTCCTTTCGGGAAGGCAAACGGAATCTTGCGAGCCCTTCAAAGGAAGGCTTTCAAACACTTGAGAAAGGAGATATCATCAAAAGAAATGCAGTTGAAAAAAAGGCCAAAAAAATGGAAAATCGGGAGATATAGTTACTACAAGAAGGTGGTCTGGGCGGAAATGAGGTGCAGTGCAAAGGACCAAAAGAGGCCAAAAGTAACCTCACAGCTGTTGCAAAAGCAGGGGAAAAATCAAAGAAGTAGGCACTACTTGAATGGGAAGAAATAAGGGACAAGAAATTGAGACTACAAAAAAAGAAAAAAAAAAAAAATTCGTGGCCAAAGCAAAAGAGATCAAAAGGCATGGCATGTCATCCAGTGCAGGGACATGCAGCACATACACCGAGGCTTGCCTAAATTGATCCTCCGCGAAGCCAGAAATACAAAAGAAGGACCTACAAACACTCTGTTATAGAGATACCAGAAAAGGAAATGAAATTGAAGAAAAAAATAAAAGAAATCGGGAAACTTTGTGACTTCAAGGAAGTGGTCTGGGCAGAAATGAGGTGCAGTGCAAAGGACCAAAAGAGGCCAAAAGTAACCTCTCAGCTGTTGCAAAAGCAGTGGAAAAACCAAGGATGCAGGCACTACTTGAATGGGAAGAAATGAGGGACATGGCATGGACACTTAAAAATAAAAAGAAAAACATTAAAAAATCTTTGCCAGAGCAAAAGCCATCAAAAGGCATGGCATGCCATCCAGTGCAGGGACTTGCACCAAAGCTTGCCCAATTGGTCCCCATTGAAATCGCAAGATTCCGTTTGCCTTCCCGAAAGGAAATGAAATTTCCTTTCGGGAAGGCAAACGGAATCTTGCGAGCCCTTCAAAGGAAGGCTTTCAAACACTTGAGAAAGGAGATATCATCAAAAGAAATGCAGTTGAAAAAAAGGCCAAACAAATGGAAAATCGGGAGATATAGTTACTACAAGAAGGTGGTCTGGGCGGAAATGAGGTGCAGTGCAAAGGACCAAAAGAGGCCAAAAGTAACCTCACAGCTGTTGCAAAAGCAGGGGAAAAATCAAAGAAGTAGGCACTACTTGAATGGGAAGAAATAAGGGACAAGAAATTGAGACTACAAAAAAAGAAAAAAAAAAAAAATTCGTGGCCAAAGCAAAAGAGATCAAAAGGCATGGCATGTCATCCAGTGCAGGGACATGCAGCACATACACCAAGGCTTGCCTAAATTGATCCTCCGCGAAGCCAGAAATACAAAAGAAGGACTTAGAACCACTCTGGAATAGAGATACCAGCAAAGGAAATGAAATTGAAGAAAAAAAAAAAAAGAAATTGGGAAATTTTGTGATTTCAAGAAAGTGGTCTGGGCAGAAATGAGGTGCAGTGCAAAGGATCAAAAGAGGCCAAAAGTAACCTCACAGCTGTTGCAAAAGCAGGGGAAAAATCAAAGAAGTAGGCACTACTTGGATGGGAAGAAATGAGGGACATGGCATTGATACTTCATTTAAAAAAATTAAAAAGCAAAATTCGTGGCCAAAGCAAAAGAGATCAAAAGGCATGGCATGTCATCCAGTGCAGGGACATGCAGCACATACACCAAGGCTTGCCTAAATTGATCCTCCGCGAAGCCAGAAATACAAAAGAAGGACCTACAAACACTCTGGTATAGAGATACCAGAAAAGGAAATGAAATTGAAGAAAAAAATAAAAGAAATCGGGAAACTTTGTGACTTCAAGGAAGTGGTCTGGGCAGAAATGAGGTGCAGTGCAAAGGACCAAAAGAGGCCAAAAGTAACCTCACAGCTGTTGCAAAAGCAGGGGAAAAACCAAGGATGCAGGCACTACTTGAATGGGAAGAAATGAGGGACATGGCATGGACACTTAAAAATAAAAAGAAAAACATTAAAAAATCTTTGCCAGAGCAAAAGCCATCAAAAGGCATGGCATGCCATCCAGTGCAGGGACTTGCACCAAAGCTTGCCCAATTGGTCCCCATTGAAATCGCAAGATTCCGTTTGCCTTCCCGAAAGGAAATGAAATTTCCTTTCGGGAAGGCAAACGGAATCTTGCGAGCCCTTCAAAGGAAGGCTTTCAAACACTTGAGAAAGGAGATATCATCAAAAGAAATGCAGTTGAAAAAAAGGCCAAAAAAATGGAAAATCGGGAGATATAGTTACTACAAGAAGGTGGTCTGGGCGGAAATGAGGTGCAGTGCAAAGGACCAAAAGAGGCCAAAAGTAACCTCACAGCTGTTGCAAAAGCAGGGGAAAAATCAAAGAAGTAGGCACTACTTGAATGGGAAGAAATAAGGGACAAGAAATTGAGACTACAAAAAAAGAAAAAAAAAAAAAATTCGTGGCCAAAGCAAAAGAGATCAAAAGGCATGGCATGTCATCCAGTGCAGGGACATGCAGCACATACACCAAGGCTTGCCTAAATTGATCCTCCGCGAAGCCAGAAATACAAAAGAAAGACCTACAAACACTCTGGAATAGAGATACCAGCAAAGGAAAAATAAATTGAAGAAAAAAAAAAAAAAGAAATTGGGAAATTTTGTGACTTCAAGGAAGTGGTCTGGGCAGAAATGAGGTGCAGTGCAAAGGACCAAAAGAGGCCAAAAGTAACCTCTCAGCTGTTGCAAAAGCAGTGGAAAAACCAAGGATGCAGGCACTACTTGAATGGGAAGAAATGAGGGACATGGCATGGACACTTAAAAATAAAAAGAAAAACATTAAAAAATCTTTGCCAGAGCAAAAGCCATCAAAAGGCATGGCATGCCATCCAGTGCAGGGACTTGCACCAAAGCTTGCCCAATTGGTCCCCATTGAAATCGCAAGATTCCGTTTGCCTTCCCGAAAGGAAATGAAATTTCCTTTCGGGAAGGCAAACGGAATCTTGCGAGCCCTTCAAAGGAAGGCTTTCAAACACTTGAGAAAGGAGATATCATCAAAAGAAATGCAGTTGAAAAAAAGGCCAAAAAAATGGAAAATCGGGAGATATAGTTACTACAAGAAGGTGGTCTGGGCGGAAATGAGGTGCAGTGCAAAGGACCAAAAGAGGCCAAAAGTAACCTCACAGCTGTTGCAAAAGCAGGGGAAAAATCAAAGAAGTAGGCACTACTTGAATGGGAAGAAATAAGGGACAAGAAATTGAGACTACAAAAAAAGAAAAAAAAAAACAAATTCGTGGCCAAAGCAAAAGAGATCAAAAGGCATGGCATGTCATCCAGTGCAGGGACATGCAGCACATACACCAAGGCTTGTGCGAAGCCAGAAATACAAAAGAAGGACTTAGAACCACTCTGGAATAGAGATACCAGCAAAGGAAATGAAATTGAAGAAAAAAAAAAAAAGAAATTGGGAAATTTTGTGATTTCAAGAAAGTGGTCTGGGCAGAAATGAGGTGCAGTGCAAAGGATCAAAAGAGGCCAAAAGTAACCTCACAGCTGTTGCAAGAGCAGGGGAAAAATCAAAGAAGTAGGCACTACTTGGATGGGAAGAAATGAGGGACATGGCATTGATACTTCATTTAAAAAAATTAAAAAGCAAAATTCGTGGCCAAAGCAAAAGAGATCAAAAGGCATGGCATGTCATCCAGTGCAGGGACATGCAGCACATACACCAAGGCTTGCTTAAATTGATCCTCCGCGAAGCCAGAAATACAAAAGAAGGACTTAGAACCATTCTGGAAAAGAGATACCAGCAAAGGAAATGAAATTGAAAATAAAAAAAAAAACAAATTGGGAAATTTTGTGATTTCAAGGAAGTGGTCTGGGCAGAAATGAGGTGCAGTGCAAAGGACCAAAAGAGGCCAAAAGTAACCTCACAGCCGTTGCAAAAGCAGGGGAAAAACCAAGGATGTAGGCACTACTTGAATGGGAAGAAATGAGGGACATGGCATGGACACTTAAAAATAAAAAGAAAAACATTAAAAAATCTTTGCCAGAGCAAAAGCCATCAAAAGGCATGGCATGCCATCCAGTGCAGGGACTTGCACCAAAGCTTGCCCAATTGGTCCCCATTGAAATCGCAAGATTCCGTTTGCCTTCCCGAAAGGAAATGAAATTTCCTTTCGGGAAGGCAAACGGAATCTTGCGAGCCCTTCAAAGGAAGGCTTTCAAACACTTGAGAAAGGAGATATCATCAAAAGAAATGCAGTTGAAAAAAAGGCCAAACAAATGGAAAATCGGGAGATATAGTTACAACAAGAAAGCGGTCTGGACGGAAATGAGGTGCAGTGCAAAGGACCAAAAGAGGCAAAAAGTAACCTCACAGCTGTTGCAAAAGCAGGGGAAAAATCAAAGAAGTAGGCACTACTTGAATGGGAAGAAATAAGGGTCAAGAAATTGAGACTACAAAAAAAGAAAAAAAAAAAAAAATTCGTGGCCAAAGCAAAAGAGATCAAAAGGCATGGCATGTCATCCAGTGCAGGGACATGCAGCACATACACCAAGGCTTGCTTAAATTGATCTTCCTTGAAGCCAGAAATACAAAAGAAGGACTTAGAACCATTCTGGAATAGAGATACCAGCAAAGGAAATGAAATTGAAAATAAAAAACAAAACAAATTGGGAAATTTTGTGACTTCAAGGAAGTGGTCTGGGCAGAAATGAGGTGCAGTGCAAAGGACCAAAAGAGGCCAAAAGTAACCTCACAGCTGTTGCAAAAGCAGGGGAAAAATCAAAGAAGTAGGCACTACTTGAATGGGAAGAAATGAGGGACATGGCATTGATACTTCATTTGAAAAAATTAAAAAGCAAAATTCGTGGCCAAAGCAAAAGAGATCAAAAGGCATGGCATGTCATCCTGTGCAGGGACATGCAGCACATACACCAAGGCTTGCCTAAATTGATCCTCCGCGAAGCCAGAAATACAAAAGAAAGACCTACAAACACTCTGGAATAGAGATACCAGCAAAGGAAAAATAAATTGAAGAAAAAAAAAAAAAAGAAATTGGGAAATTTTGTGACTTCAAGGAAGTGGTCTGGGCAGAAATGAGGTGCAGTGCAAAGGACCAAAAGAGGCCAAAAGTAACCTCTCAGCTGTTGCAAAAGCAGTGGAAAAACCAAGGATGCAGGCACTACTTGAATGGGAAGAAATGAGGGACATGGCATGGACACTTAAAAATAAAAAGAAAAACATTAAAAAATCTTTGCCAGAGCAAAAGCCATCAAAAGGCATGGCATGCCATCCAGTGCAGGGACTTGCACCAAAGCTTGCCCAATTGGTCCCCATTGAAATCGCAAGATTCCGTTTGCCTTCCCGAAAGGAAATGAAATTTCCTTTCGGGAAGGCAAACGGAATCTTGCGAGCCCTTCAAAGGAAGGCTTTCAAACACTTGAGAAAGGAGATATCATCAAAAGAAATGCAGTTGAAAAAAAGGCCAAAAAAATGGAAAATCGGGAGATATAGTTACTACAAGAAGGTGGTCTGGGCGGAAATGAGGTGCAGTGCAAAGGACCAAAAGAGGCCAAAAGTAACCTCACAGCTGTTGCAAAAGCAGGGGAAAAATCAAAGAAGTAGGCACTACTTGAATGGGAAGAAATAAGGGACAAGAAATTGAGACTACAAAAAAAGAAAAAAAAAAAAAATTCGTGGCCAAAGCAAAAGAGATCAAAAGGCATGGCATGTCATCCAGTGCAGGGACATGCAGCACATACACCAAGGCTTGCCTAAATTGATCCTCCGCGAAGCCAGAAATACAAAAGAAGGACTTAGAACCACTCTGGAATAGAGATACCAGCAAAGGAAATGAAATTGAAGAAAAAAAAAAAAAGAAATTGGGAAATTTTGTGATTTCAAGAAAGTGGTCTGGGCAGAAATGAGGTGCAGTGCAAAGGATCAAAAGAGGCCAAAAGTAACCTCACAGCTGTTGCAAAAGCAGGGGAAAAATCAAAGAAGTAGGCACTACTTGGATGGGAAGAAATGAGGGACATGGCATTGATACTTCATTTAAAAAAATTAAAAAGCAAAATTCGTGGCCAAAGCAAAAGAGATCAAAAGGCATGGCATGTCATCCAGTGCAGGGACATGCAGCACATACACCAAGGCTTGCCTAAATTGATCCTCCGCGAAGCCAGAAATACAAAAGAAGGACCTACAAACACTCTGTTATAGAGATACCAGAAAAGGAAATGAAATTGAAGAAAAAAATAAAAGAAATCGGGAAACTTTGTGACTTCAAGGAAGTGGTCTGGGCAGAAATGAGGTGCAGTGCAAAGGACCAAAAGAGGCCAAAAGTAACCTCACAGCTGTTGCAAAAGCAGGGGAAAAACCAAGGATGCAGGCACTACTTGAATGGGAAGAAATGAGGGACATGGCATGGACACTTAAAAATAAAAAGAAAAACATTAAAAAATCTTTGCCAGAGCAAAAGCCATCAAAAGGCATGGCATGCCATCCAGTGCAGGGACTTGCACCAAAGCTTGCCCAATTGGTCCCCATTGAAATCGCAAGATTCCGTTTGCCTTCCCGAAAGGAAATGAAATTTCCTTTCGGGAAGGCAAACGGAATCTTGCGAGCCCTTCAAAGGAAGGCTTTCAAACACTTGAGAAAGGAGATATCATCAAAAGAAATGCAGTTGAAAAAAAGGCCAAAAAAATGGAAAATCGGGAGATATAGTTACTACAAGAAGGTGGTCTGGGCGGAAATGAGGTGCAGTGCAAAGGACCAAAAGAGGCCAAAAGTAACCTCACAGCTGTTGCAAAAGCAGGGGAAAAATCAAAGAAGTAGGCACTACTTGAATGGGAAGAAATAAGGGACAAGAAATTGAGACTACAAAAAAAGAAAAAAAAAAAAAATTCGTGGCCAAAGCAAAAGAGATCAAAAGGCATGGCATGTCATCCAGTGCAGGGACATGCAGCACATACACCAAGGCTTGCCTAAATTGATCCTCCGCGAAGCCAGAAATACAAAAGAAGGACTTAGAACCACTCTGGAATAGAGATACCAGCAAAGGAAATGAAATTGAAGAAAAAAAAAAAAAGAAATTGGGAAATTTTCTGATTTCAAGAAAGTGGTCTGGGCAGAAATGAGGTGCAGTGCAAAGGATCAAAAGAGGCCAAAAGTAACCTCACAGCTGTTGCAAAAGCAGGGGAAAAATCAAAGAAGTAGGCACTACTTGGATGGGAAGAAATGAGGGACATGGCATTGATACTTCATTTAAAAAAATTAAAAAGCAAAATTCGTGGCCAAAGCAAAAGAGATCAAAAGGCATGGCATGTCATCCAGTGCAGGGACATGCAGCACATACACCAAGGCTTGCCTAAATTGATCCTCCGCGAAGCCAGAAATACAAAAGAAGGACCTACAAACACTCTGGTATAGAGATACCAGAAAAGGAAATGAAATTGAAGAAAAAAATAAAAGAAATCGGGAAACTTTGTGACTTCAAGGAAGTGGTCTGGGCAGAAATGAGGTGCAGTGCAAAGGACCAAAAGAGGCCAAAAGTAACCTCACAGCTGTTGCAAAAGCAGGGGAAAAACCAAGGATGCAGGCACTACTTGAATGGGAAGAAATGAGGGACATGGCATGGACACTTAAAAATAAAAAGAAAAACATTAAAAAATCTTTGCCAGAGCAAAAGCCATCAAAAGGCATGGCATGCCATCCAGTGCAGGGACTTGCACCAAAGCTTGCCCAATTGGTCCCCATTGAAATCGCAAGATTCCGTTTGCCTTCCCGAAAGGAAATGAAATTTCCTTTCGGGAAGGCAAACGGAATCTTGCGAGCCCTTCAAAGGAAGGCTTTCAAACACTTGAGAAAGGAGATATCATCAAAAGAAATGCAGTTGAAAAAAAGGCCAAAAAAATGGAAAATCGGGAGATATAGTTACTACAAGAAGGTGGTCTGGGCGGAAATGAGGTGCAGTGCAAAGGACCAAAAGAGGCCAAAAGTAACCTCACAGCTGTTGCAAAAGCAGGGGAAAAATCAAAGAAGTAGGCACTACTTGAATGGGAAGAAATAAGGGACAAGAAATTGAGACTACAAAAAAAGAAAAAAAAAAAAAATTCGTGGCCAAAGCAAAAGAGATCAAAAGGCATGGCATGTCATCCAGTGCAGGGACATGCAGCACATACACCAAGGCTTGCCTAAATTGATCCTCCGCGAAGCCAGAAATACAAAAGAAAGACCTACAAACACTCTGGAATAGAGATACCAGCAAAGGAAAAATAAATTGAAGAAAAAAAAAAAAAAGAAATTGGGAAATTTTGTGACTTCAAGGAAGTGGTCTGGGCAGAAATGAGGTGCAGTGCAAAGGACCAAAAGAGGCCAAAAGTAACCTCTCAGCTGTTGCAAAAGCAGTGGAAAAACCAAGGATGCAGGCACTACTTGAATGGGAAGAAATGAGGGACATGGCATGGACACTTAAAAATAAAAAGAAAAACATTAAAAAATCTTTGCCAGAGCAAAAGCCATCAAAAGGCATGGCATGCCATCCAGTGCAGGGACTTGCACCAAAGCTTGCCCAATTGGTCCCCATTGAAATCGCAAGATTCCGTTTGCCTTCCCGAAAGGAAATGAAATTTCCTTTCGGGAAGGCAAACGGAATCTTGCGAGCCCTTCAAAGGAAGGCTTTCAAACACTTGAGAAAGGAGATATCATCAAAAGAAATGCAGTTGAAAAAAAGGCCAAAAAAATGGAAAATCGGGAGATATAGTTACTACAAGAAGGTGGTCTGGGCGGAAATGAGGTGCAGTGCAAAGGACCAAAAGAGGCCAAAAGTAACCTCACAGCTGTTGCAAAAGCAGGGGAAAAATCAAAGAAGTAGGCACTACTTGAATGGGAAGAAATAAGGGACAAGAAATTGAGACTACAAAAAAAGAAAAAAAAAAAAAATTCGTGGCCAAAGCAAAAGAGATCAAAAGGCATGGCATGTCATCCAGTGCAGGGACATGCAGCACATACACCAAGGCTTGCCTAAATTGATCCTCCGCGAAGCCAGAAATACAAAAGAAGGACTTAGAACCACTCTGGAATAGAGATACCAGCAAAGGAAATGAAATTGAAGAAAAAAAAAAAAAGAAATTGGGAAATTTTGTGATTTCAAGAAAGTGGTCTGGGCAGAAATGAGGTGCAGTGCAAAGGATCAAAAGAGGCCAAAAGTAACCTCACAGCTGTTGCAAAAGCAGGGGAAAAATCAAAGAAGTAGGCACTACTTGGATGGGAAGAAATGAGGGACATGGCATTGATACTTCATTTAAAAAAATTAAAAAGCAAAATTCGTGGCCAAAGCAAAAGAGATCAAAAGGCATGGCATGTCATCCAGTGCAGGGACATGCAGCACATACACCAAGGCTTGCCTAAATTGATCCTCCGCGAAGCCAGAAATACAAAAGAAGGACCTACAAACACTCTGGTATAGAGATACCAGAAAAGGAAATGAAATTGAAGAAAAAAATAAAAGAAATCGGGAAACTTTGTGACTTCAAGGAAGTGGTCTGGGCAGAAATGAGGTGCAGTGCAAAGGACCAAAAGAGGCCAAAAGTAACCTCACAGCTGTTGCAAAAGCAGGGGAAAAACCAAGGATGCAGGCACTACTTGAATGGGAAGAAATGAGGGACATGGCATGGACACTTAAAAATAAAAAGAAAAACATTAAAAAATCTTTGCCAGAGCAAAAGCCATCAAAAGGCATGGCATGCCATCCAGTGCAGGGACTTGCACCAAAGCTTGCCCAATTGGTCCCCATTGAAATCGCAAGATTCCGTTTGCCTTCCCGAAAGGAAATGAAATTTCCTTTCGGGAAGGCAAACGGAATCTTGCGAGCCCTTCAAAGGAAGGCTTTCAAACACTTGAGAAAGGAGATATCATCAAAAGAAATGCAGTTGAAAAAAAGGCCAAAAAAATGGAAAATCGGGAGATATAGTTACTACAAGAAGGTGGTCTGGGCGGAAATGAGGTGCAGTGCAAAGGACCAAAAGAGGCCAAAAGTAACCTCACAGCTGTTGCAAAAGCAGGGGAAAAATCAAAGAAGTAGGCACTACTTGAATGGGAAGAAATAAGGGACAAGAAATTGAGACTACAAAAAAAGAAAAAAAAAAAAAATTCGTGGCCAAAGCAAAAGAGATCAAAAGGCATGGCATGTCATCCAGTGCAGGGACATGCAGCACATACACCAAGGCTTGCCTAAATTGATCCTCCGCGAAGCCAGAAATACAAAAGAAGGACTTAGAACCACTCTGGAATAGAGATACCAGCAAAGGAAATGAAATTGAAGAAAAAAAAAAAAAGAAATTGGGAAATTTTGTGATTTCAAGAAAGTGGTCTGGGCAGAAATGAGGTGCAGTGCAAAGGATCAAAAGAGGCCAAAAGTAACCTCACAGCTGTTGCAAAAGCAGGGGAAAAATCAAAGAAGTAGGCACTACTTGGATGGGAAGAAATGAGGGACATGGCATTGATACTTCATTTAAAAAAATTAAAAAGCAAAATTCGTGGCCAAAGCAAAAGAGATCAAAAGGCATGGCATGTCATCCAGTGCAGGGACATGCAGCACATACACCAAGGCTTGCCTAAATTGATCCTCCGCGAAGCCAGAAATACAAAAGAAGGACCTACAAACACTCTGGTATAGAGATACCAGAAAAGGAAATGAAATTGAAGAAAAAAATAAAAGAAATCGGGAAACTTTGTGACTTCAAGGAAGTGGTCTGGGCAGAAATGAGGTGCAGTGCAAAGGACCAAAAGAGGCCAAAAGTAACCTCACAGCTGTTGCAAAAGCAGGGGAAAAACCAAGGATGCAGGCACTACTTGAATGGGAAGAAATGAGGGACATGGCATGGACACTTAAAAATAAAAAGAAAAACATTAAAAAATCTTTGCCAGAGCAAAAGCCATCAAAAGGCATGGCATGCCATCCAGTGCAGGGACTTGCACCAAAGCTTGCCCAATTGGTCCCCATTGAAATCGCAAGATTCCGTTTGCCTTCCCGAAAGGAAATGAAATTTCCTTTCGGGAAGGCAAACGGAATCTTGCGAGCCCTTCAAAGGAAGGCTTTCAAACACTTGAGAAAGGAGATATCATCAAAAGAAATGCAGTTGAAAAAAAGGCCAAAAAAATGGAAAATCGGGAGATATAGTTACTACAAGAAGGTGGTCTGGGCGGAAATGAGGTGCAGTGCAAAGGACCAAAAGAGGCCAAAAGTAACCTCACAGCTGTTGCAAAAGCAGGGGAAAAATCAAAGAAGTAGGCACTACTTGAATGGGAAGAAATAAGGGACAAGAAATTGAGACTACAAAAAAAGAAAAAAAAAAAAAATTCGTGGCCAAAGCAAAAGAGATCAAAAGGCATGGCATGTCATCCAGTGCAGGGACATGCAGCACATACACCAAGGCTTGCCTAAATTGATCCTCCGCGAAGCCAGAAATACAAAAGAAGGACTTAGAACCACTCTGGAATAGAGATACCAGCAAAGGAAATGAAATTGAAGAAAAAAAAAAAAAGAAATTGGGAAATTTTGTGATTTCAAGGAAGTGGTCTGGGCAGAAATGAGGTGCAGTGCAAAGGACCAAAAGAGGCCAAAAGTAACCTCACAGCTGTTGCAAGAGCAGGGGAAAAATCAAAGAAGTAGGCACTACTTGGATGGGAAGAAATGAGGGACATGGCATTGATACTTCATTTAAAAAAATTAAAAAGCAAAATTCGTGGCCAAAGCAAAAGAGATCAAAAGGCATGGCATGTCATCCAGTGCAGGGACATGCAGCACATACACCAAGGCTTGCCTAAATTGATCCTCCGCGAAGCCAGAAATACAAAAGAAGGACCTACAAACACTCTGGTATAGAGATACCAGCAAAGGAAATGAAATTGAAGAAAAAAATAAAAGAAATCGGGAAACTTTGTGACTTCAAGGAAGTGGTCTGGGCAGAAATGAGGTGCAGTGCAAAGGACCAAAAGAGGCCAAAAGTAACCTCACAGCTGTTGCAAAAGCAGGGGAAAAACCAAGGATGCAGGCACTACTTGAATGGGAAGAAATGAGGGACATGGCATGGACACTTAAAAATAAAAAGAAAAACATTAAAAAATCTTTGCCAGAGCAAAAGCCATCAAAAGGCATGGCATGCCATCCAGTGCAGGGACTTGCACCAAAGCTTGCCCAATTGGTCCCCATTGAAATCGCAAGATTCCGTTTGCCTTCCCGAAAGGAAATGAAATTTCCTTTCGGGAAGGCAAACGGAATCTTGCGAGCCCTTCAAAGGAAGGCTTTCAAACACTTGAGAAAGGAGATATCATCAAAAGAAATGCAGTTGAAAAAAAGGCCAAAAAAATGGAAAATCGGGAGATATAGTTACAACAAGAAAGTGGTCTGGGCAGAAATAAGGTGCAGGGCAAAGGACCAAAAGAGGCCAAAAGTAACCTCACAGCCGTTGCAAAAGCAGGGGAAAAATCAAAGAAGTCGGCACTACTTGAATGGGAAGAAATAAGGGTCAAGAAATTGAGACTACAAAAAAAGAAAAAAAAAAAAAAAATTCGTGGCCAAAGCAAAAGAGATCAAAAGGCATGGCATGTCATCCAGTGCAGGGACATGCAGCACATACACCAAGGCTTGCCTAAATTGATCCTCCGCGAAGCCAGAAATACAAAAGAAGGACTTAGAACCATTCTGGAATAGAGATACCAGCAAAGGAAATGAAATTGAAGAAAAAAAAAAAAAAATTGGGAAATTTTGTGATTTCAAGAAAGTGGTCTGGGCAGAAATGAGGTGCAGTGCAAAGGACCAAAAGAGGCCAAAAGTAACCTCACAGCCGTTGCAAAAGCAGGGGAAAAACCAAGGATGTAGGCACTACTTGAATGGGAAGAAATGAGGGACATGGCATGGACACTTAAAAATAAAAAGAAAAACATTAAAAAATCTTTGCCAGAGCAAAAGCCATCAAAAGGCATGGCATGCCATCCAGTGCAGGGACTTGCACCAAAGCTTGCCCAATTGGTCCCCATTGAAATCGCAAGATTCCGTTTGCCTTCCCGAAAGGAAATGAAATTTCCTTTCGGGAAGGCAAACGGAATCTTGCGAGCCCTTCAAAGGAAGGCTTTCAAACACTTGAGAAAGGAGATATCATCAAAAGAAATGCAGTTGAAAAAAAGGCCAAACAAATGGAAAATCGGGAGATATAGTTACAACAAGAAAGCGGTCTGGACGGAAATGAGGTGCAGTGCAAAGGACCAAAAGAGGCAAAAAGTAACCTCACAGCTGTTGCAAAAGCAGGGGAAAAATCAAAGAAGTAGGCACTACTTGAATGGGAAGAAATAAGGGTCAAGAAATTGAGACTACAAAAAAAGAAAAAAAAAAAAAAAGTCGTGGCCAAAGCAAAAGAGATCAAAAGGCATGGCATGTCATCCAGTGCAGGGACATGCAGCACATACACCAAGGCTTGCTTAAATTGATCTTCCTTGAAGCCAGAAATACAAAAGAAGGGCTTAGAACCATTCTGGAATAGAGATACCAGCAAAGGAAATGAAATTGAAAATAAAAAACAAAACAAATTGGGAAATTTTGTGACTTCAAGGAAGTGGTCTGGGCAGAAATGAGGTGCAGTGCAAAGGATCAAAAGAGGCCAAAAGTAACCTCACAGCTGTTGCAAAAGCAGGGGAAAAATCAAAGAACTAGGCACTACTTGGATGGGAAGAAATGAGGGACATGGCACGGATACTTCATTTAAAAAAATTAAAAAGCAAAATTCGTGGCCAAAGCAAAAGAGATCAAAAGGCATGGCATGCCATCCAGTGCAGGGACATGCAGCACATACACCAAGGCTTGCCTAAATTGATCCTCCGCGAAGCCAGAAATACAAAAGAAAGACCTACAAACACTCTGGAATAGAGATACCAGCAAAGGAAAAATAAATTGAAGAAAAAAAAAAAAAGAAATTGGGAAATTTTGTGACTTCAAGGAAGTGGTCTGGGCAGAAATGAGGTGCAGTGCAAAGGACCAAAAGAGGCCAAAAGTAACCTCACAGCTGTTGCAAGAGCAGGGGAAAAATCAAAGAAGTAGGCACTACTTGGATGGGAAGAAATGAGGGACATGGCATTGATACTTAAATAAAAAATGAAAAACATTTAAAAATCTTTGCCAGAGCAAAAGCCATCAAAAGGCATGGCATGCCATCCAGTGCAGGGACTTGCACCAAAGCTTGCCCAATTGGTCCCCATTGAAATCGCAAGATTCCGTTTGCCTTCCCGAAAGGAAATGAAATTTCCTTTTGGGAAGGCAAACGGAATCTTGCGACCCCTTCAAAGGAAGGCTTTCAAACACTTGAGAAAGGAGATATCATCAAAAGAAATGCAGTTGAAAAAAAGGCCAAACAAATGGAAAATCGGGAGATATAGTTACTACAAGAAGGTGGTCTGGGCGGAAATGAGGTGCAGTGCAAAGGACCAAAAGAGGCCAAAAGTAACCTCACAGCTGTTGCAAAAGCAGGGGAAAAATCAAAGAATTAGGCACTACTTGGATGGGAAGAAATGAGGGACATGGCATTGATACTTCATTTAAAAAAATTAAAAAGCAAAATTCGTGGCCAAAGCAAAAGAGATCAAAAGGCATGGCATGTCATCCAGTGCAGGGACATGCAGCACATACACCAAGGCTTGCCTAAATTGATCCTCCGCGAAGCCAGAAATACAAAAGTAGGACTTAGAACCACTCTGGAATAGAGATACCAGCAAAGGAAATGAAATTTTAGAAAAAAAAAAAAAAGAAATTGGGAAATTTTGTGATTTCAAGAAAGTGGTCTGGGCAGAAATGAGGTGCAGTGCAAAGGACCAAAAGAGGCCAAAAGTAACCTCACAGCTGTTGCAAAAGCAGGGGAAAAATCAAAGAAGTAGGCACTACTTGGATGGGAAGAAATGAGGGACATGGCATGGATACTTCATTTAAAAAAATTAAAAAGCAAAATTCGTGGCCAAAGCAAAAGAGATCAAAAGGCATGGCATGTCATCCAGTGCAGGGACATGCAGCACATACACCAAGGCTTGCTTAAATTGATCTTCCTTGAAGCCAGAAATACAAAAGAAGGACTTAGAACCATTCTGGAATAGAGATACCAGCAAAGGAAATGAAATTGAAGAAAAAACAAAACAAATAGGGAAATTTTGTGACTTCAAGAAAGTGGTCTGGGCAGAAATGAGGTGCAGTGCAAAGGACCAAAAGAGGCCAAAAGTAACCTCACAGCTGTTGCAAAAGCAGGGGAAAAACCAAGGATGCAGGCACTACTTGAATGGGAAGAAATGAGGGACATGGCATGGACACTTAAAAAAAAAAAGAAAAACATTAAAAAATCTTTGCCAGAGCAAAAGCCATCAAAAGGCATGGCATGCCATCCAGTGCAGGGACTTGCACCAAAGCTTGCCCAATTGGTCCCCATTGAAATCGCAAGATTCCGTTTGCCTTCCCGAAAGGAAATTTCATTTCCTTTCGGGAAGGCAAACGGAATCTTGCGAGCCCTTCAAAGGAAGGCTTTCAAACACTTGAGAAAGGAGATATCATCAAAAGAAATGCAGTTAAAAAAAGGCCAAAAAAATGGAAAATCGGGAGATATAGCTACTACAAGAAGGTGGTCTGGGCGGAAATGAGGTGCAGTGCAAAGGACCAAAAGAGGCCAAAAGTAACCTCACAGCCGTTGCAAAAGCAGGGGAAAAATCAAAGAAGTAGGCACTACTTGAATGGGAAGAAATAAGGGACAAGAAATTGAGACTACAAAAAAAGAAAAAAAAAAAAAATTCGTGGCCAAAGCAAAAGAGATCAAAAGGCATGGCATGTCATCCAGTGCAGGGACATGCAGCACATACACCAAGGCTTGCCTAAATTGATCCTCCGCGAAGCCAGAAATACAAAAGAAGGACTTAGAACCACTCTGGAATAGAGATACCAGCAAAGGAAATGAAATTGAAGAAAAAAAAAAAAAGAAATTGGGAAATTTTGTGATTTCAAGAAAGTGGTCTGGGCAGAAATGAGGTGCAGTGCAAAGGATCAAAAGAGGCCAAAAGTAACCTCACAGCTGTTGCAAAAGCAGGGGAAAAATCAAAGAAGTAGGCACTACTTGAATGGGAAGAAATGAGGGACATGGCATTGATACTTCATTTAAAAAAATTAAAAAGCAAAATTCGTGGCCAAAGCAAAAGAGATCAAAAGGCATGGCATGTCATCCAGTGCAGGGACATGCAGCACATACACCAAGGCTTGCCTAAATCGATCCTCCGCGAAGCCAGAAATACAAAAGAAGGACTTAGAACCACTCTGGAATAGAGATACCAGCAAAGGAAATGAAATTGAAAAAAAAAAAAAAAACAAATTGGGAAATTTTGTGACTTCAAGAAAGTGGTCAGGGCAGAAATGAGGTGCAGTGCAAAGGACCAAAAGAGGCCAAAAGTAACCTCACAGCTGTTGCAAAAGCAGGGGAAAAACCAAGGATGCAGGCTCTACTTGAATGGGAAGAAATGAGGGACATGGCATGGACACTTAAAAAAAAAAAGAAAAACATTAAAAAATCTTTGCCAGAGCAAAAGCCATCAAAAGGCATGGCATGCCATCCAGTGCAGGGACTTGCACCAAAGCTTGCCCAATTGGTCCCCATTGAAATCGCAAGATTCCGTTTGCCTTCCCGAAAGGAAATGAAATTTCCTTTCGGGAAGGCAAACGGAATCTTGCGAGCCCTTCAAAGGAAGGCTTTCAAACACTTGAGAAAGGAGATATCATCAAAAGAAATGCAGTTAAAAAAAGGCCAAAAAAATGGAAAATCGGGAGATATAGCTACTACAAGAAGGTGGTCTGGGTGGAAATGAGGTGCAGTGCAAAGGACCAAAAGAGGCCAAAAGTAACCTCACAGCCGTTGCAAAAGCAGGGGAAAAATCAAAGAAGTAGGCACTACTTGAATGGGAAGAAATAAGGGACAAGAAATTGAGACTACAAAAAAAGAAAAAAAAAAAAAATTCGTGGCCAAAGCAAAAGAGATCAAAAGGCATGGCATGTCATCCAGTGCAGGGACATGCAGCACATACACCAAAGCTTGCATAAATTGATCCTCCGCGAAGCCAGAAATACAAAAGAAGGACTTAGAACCATTCTGGAATAGAGATACCAGCAAAGGAAATGAAATTGAAAATAAAAAACAAAACAAATTGGGAAATTTTGTGATTTCAAGAAAGTGGTCTGGGCAGAAATGAGGTGCAGTGCAAAGGACCAAAAGAGGCCAAAAGTAACCTCACAGCCGTTGCAAAAGCAGGGGAAAAACCAAGGATGCAGGCGCTACTTGAATGGGAAGAAATGAGTGACATGGCATGGACACTTAAAAATAAAAAGAAAAACATTAAAAAATCTTTGCCAGAGCAAAAGCCATCAAAAGGCATGGCATGCCATCCAGTGCAGGGACTTGCACCAAAGCTTGCCCAATTGGTCCCCATTGAAATCGCAAGATCCCGTTTGCCTTCCCGAAAGGAAATGAAATTTCCTTTCGGGAAGGCAAACGGAATCTTGCGAGCCCTTCAAAGGAAGGCTTTCAAACACTTGAGAAAGGAGATATCATCAAAAGTAATGCAGTTAAAAAAAGGCCAAAAAAATGGAAAATCGGGAGATATAGCTACTACAAGAAGGTGGTCTGGGCGGAAATGAGGTGCAGTGCAAAGGACCAAAAGAGGCCAAAAGTAACCTCACAGCCGTTGCAAAAGCAGGGGAAAAATCAAAGAAGTAGGCACTACTTGAATGGGAAGAAATAATGGACAAGAAATTGAGACTACAAAAAAAGAAAAAAAAAAAAAATTCGTGGCCAAAGCAAAAGAGATCAAAAGGCATGGCATGTCATCCAGTGCAGGGACATGCAGCACATACACCAAGGCTTGCCTAAATTGATCCTCCGCGAAGCCAGAAATACAAAAGAAGGACCTACAAACACCCTGGTATAGAGATACCAGCAAAGGAAATGAAATTGAAGAAAAAAAAAAAAAGAAATTGGGAAATTTTGTGATTTCAAGAAAGTGGTCTGGGTGGAAATGAGGTGCAGTGAAAAGGATCAAAAGAGGCCAAAAGTAACCTCACAGCTGTTGCAAAAGCAGGGGAAAAATCAAAGAAGTAGGCACTACTTGAATGGGAAGAAATGAGGGACATGGCATTGATACTTCATTTAAAAAAATTAAAAAGCAAAATTCGTGGCCAAAGCAAAAGAGATCAAAAGGCATGGCATGTCATCCAGTGCAGGGACATGCAGCACATACACCAAGGCTTGCATAAATTGATCCTCCGCGAAGCCAGAAATACAAAAGAAGGACCTACAAACACTCTGGTATAGAGATACCAGCAAAGGAAATGAAATTGAAGAAAAAAAAAAAGAAATCGGGAAATTTTGTGACTTCAAGGAAGTGGTCTGGGCAGAACTGAGGTGCAGTGCAAAGGACCAAAAGAGGCCAAAAGTAACCTCACAGCCGTTGCAAAAGCAGAGGAAAAACCAAGGATGCAGGCACTACTTGAATGGGAAGAAATGAGGACATGGCATGGACACTTAAAAATAAAAAGAAAAACATTAAAAAATCTTTGCCAGAGCAAAAGCCATCAAAAGGCATGGCATGCCATCCAGTGCAGGGACTTGCACCAAAGCTTGCCCAATTGGTCCCCATTGAAATCGCAAGATTCCGTTTGCCTTCCCGAAAGGAAATGAAATTTCCTTTCGGGAAGGCAAACGGAATCTTGCGAGCCCTTCAAAGGAAGGCTTTCAAACACTTGAGAAAGGAGATATCATCAAAAGAAATGCAGTTGAAAAAAAGGCCAAAAAAATGGAAAATCAGGAGATATAGTTACAACAGGAAAGTGGTCTGGGCGGAAATGAGGTGCAGGGCAAAGGACCAAAAGTGGCCAAAAGTAACCTCACAGCCGTTGCAAAAGCAGGGGAAAAATCAAAGAAGTAGGCACTACTTGAATGGGAAGAAATAAGGAACAAGAAATTGAGACTACAAAAAAAGAAAAAACAAAACAAATTCGTGGCCAAAGCAAAAGAGATCAAAAGGCATGGCATGTCATCCAGTGCATGGACATGCAGCACATACACCAAGGCTTGCCAAAATTGATCCTCCGCGAAGCCAGAAATACAAAAGAAGGACTTAGAACCACTCTGGAATAGAGATACCAGCAAAGGAAATGAAATTGAAGAAAAAAAAAAAAAGAAATTGGGAAATTTTGTGATTTCAAGAAAGTGGTCTGGGCAGAAATGAGGTGCAGTGCAAAGGATCAAAAGAGGCCAAAAGTAACCTCACAGCTGTTGCAAAAGCAGGGGAAAAACCAAGGATGCAGGCACTACGTGAATGGGAAGAAATGAGGGATATGGCATGGACACTTAAAAATAAAAAGAAAAACATTAAAAAATCTTTGCCAGAGCAAAAGCCATCAAAAGGCATGGCATGCCATCCAGTGTAGGGACTTGCACCAAAGCTTGCCCAATTGGTCCCCATTGAAATCGCAAGATTCCGTTTGCCTTCCCGAAAGGAAATGAAATTTCCTTTCGGGAAGGCAAACGGAATCTTGCGAGCCCTTCAAAGGAAGGCTTTCAAACACTTGAGAAAGGAGATATCATCAAAAGAAATGCAGTTGAAAAAAAGGCCAAACAAATGGAAAATCGGGAGATATAGTTACTACAAGAAGGTGGTCTGGGCAGAAATGAGGTGCAGTGCAAATGACCAAAAGAGGCCAAAAGTAACCTCACAGCCGTTGCAAAAGCAGGGGAAAAATCAAAGAAGTAGGCACTACTTGAATGGGAAGAAATAAGGGACAAGAAATTGAGACTACAAAAAAAGAAAAAAAAAAAAAATTCGTGGCCAAAGCAAAAGAGATCAAAAGGCATGGCATGTCATCCAGTGCATGGACATGCAGCACATACACCAAGGCTTGCCTAAATTGATCCTCCGCGAAGCCAGAAATACAAAAGAAGGACTTAGAACCACTCTGGAATAGAGATACCAGCAAAGGAAATGAAATTGAAGAAAAAAAAAAAAAGAAATTGGGAAATTTTGTGATTTCAAGAAAGTGGTCTGGGCAGAAATGAGGTGCAGTGCAAAGGATCAAAAGAGGCCAAAAGTAACCTCACAGCTGTTGCAAAAGCAGGGGAAAAATCAAAGAAGTAGGAACTACTTGAATGGGAAGAAATGAGGGACATGGCATGGACACTTAAAAATAAAAAGAAAAACATTAAAAAATCTTTGCCAGAGCAAAAGCCATCAAAAGGCATGGCATGCCATCCAGTGCAGGGACTTGCACCAAAGCTTGCCCAATTGGTCCCCATTAAAATCGCAAGATTCCGTTTGCCTTCCCGAAAGGAAATTTCATTTCCTTTCGGGAAGGCAAACGGAATCTTGCGAGCCCTTCAAAGGAAGGCTTTCAAACACTTGAGAAAGGAGATATCATCAAAAGAAATGCAGTTGAAAAAAAGGCCAAAAAAATGGAAAATCGGGAGATATAGTTACTACAAGAAGGTGGCCTGGGTTGAAATGAGGTGCAGTGCAAAGGACCAAAAGAGGCCAAAAGTAACCTCACAGCCGTTGCAAAAGCAGGGGAAAAATCAAAGAAGTAGGCACTACTTGAATGGGAAGAAATAAGGGACAAGAAATTGAGACTACAAAAAAAGAAAAAAAAAAAACAAATTCGTGGCCAAAGCAAAAGAGATCAAAAGGCATGGCATGTCATCCAGTGCAGGGACATGCAGCACATACACCAAGGCTTGCCTAAATTGATCCTCCGCGAAGCCAGAAATACAAAAGAAGGACTTAGAACCACTCTGGAATAGAGATACCAGCAAAGGAAATGAAATTGAAGAAAAAAAAAAAAAAAAGAAATTGGGAAATTTTGTGATTTCAAGAAAGTGGTCTGGGCAGAAATGAGGTGCAGTGCAAAGGATCAAAAGAGGCCAAAAGTAACCTCACAGCTGTTGCAAAAGCAGGGGAAAAATCAAAGAAGTAGGCACTACTTGGATGGGAAGAAATGAGGGACATGGCATTGATACTTCATTTAAAAAAATTAAAAAGCAAAATTCGTGGCCAAAGCAAAAGAGATCAAAAGGCATGGCATGTCATCCAGTGCAGGGACATGCAGCACATACACCAAGGCTTGCCTAAATTGATCCTCCGCGAAGCCAGAAATACAAAAGAAGGACTTAGAACCATTCTGAAAAAGAGATACCAGCAAAGGAAATGAAATTGAAGAAAAAAAAAAAAGAAATCGGGAAATTTTGTGACTTCAAGGAAGTGGTTTGGGCAGAACTGAGGTGCAGTGCAAAGGACCAAAAGAGGCCAAAAGTAACCTCTCAGCTGTTGCAAAAGCAGTGGAAAAACCAAGGATGCAGGCACTCCTTGGATGGGAAGAAATGAGGGACATGGCATTGATACTTCATTTAAAAAAATTAAAAAGCAAAATTCGTGGCCAAAGCAAAAGAGATCAAAAGGCATGGCATGTCATCCAGTGCAGGGACATGCAGCACATACACCAAGGCTTGCCTAAATTGATCTTCCTTGAAGCCAGAAATACAAAAGAAGGACTTAGAACCATTCTGGAATAGAGATACCAGCAAAGGAAATGAAATTGAAGAAAAAAAAAAACAAATTGGGAAATTTTGTGACTTCAAGAAAGTGGTCTGGGCAGAAATGAGGTGCAGTGCAAAGGACCAAAAGAGGCCAAAAGTAACCTCACAGCTGTTGCAAAAGCAGGGGAAAAACCAAGGATGCAGGCACTACTTGAATGGGAAGAAATGAGGGACATGGCATGGACACGTAAAAAAAAAAAAGAAAAACATTAAAAAATCTTTGCCAGAGCAAAAGCCATCAAAAGGCATGGCATGCCATCCAGTGCAGGGACTTGCACCAAAGCTTGCCCAATTGGTCCCCATTGAAATCGCAAGATTCCGTTTGCCTTCCCGAAAGGAAATGAAATTTCCTTTCGGGAAGGCAAACGGAATCTTGCGAGCCCTTCAAAGGAAGGCTTTCAAACACTTGAGAAAGGAGATATCATCAAAAGAAATGCAGTTAAAAAAAGGCCAAAAAAATGGAAAATCGGGAGATATAGCTACTACAAGAAGGTGGACTGGGCGGAAATGAGGTGCAGTGCAAAGGACCAAAAGAGGCCAAAAGTAACCTCACAGCCGTTGCAAAAGCAGGGGAAAAATCAAAGAAGTAGGCACTACTTGAATGGGAAGAAATGAGGGACAAGAAATTGAGACTACAAAAAAAGAAAAAAAAAAAAAATTCGTGGCCAAAGCAAAAGAGATCAAAAGGCATGGCATGTCATCCAGTGCAGGGACATGCAGCACATACACCAAGGCTTGCCTAAATTGATCCTCCGCGAAGCCAGAAATACAAAAGAAGGACTTAGAACCACTCTGGAATAGAGATACCAGCAAAGGAAATGAAATTGAAGAAAAAAAAAAAAAGAAATTGGGAAATTTTGTGATTTCAAGAAAGTGGTCTGGGCAGAAATGAGGTGCAGTGCAAAGGATCAAAAGAGGCCAAAAGTAACCTCACAGCTGTTGCAAAAGCAGGGGAAAAATCAAAGAAGTAGGCACTACTTGAATGGGAAGAAATGAGGGACATGGCATTGATACTTCATTTAAAAAAATTAAAAAGCAAAATTCGTGGCCAAAGCAAAAGAGATCAAAAGGCATGGCATGTCATCCAGTGCAGGGACATGCAGCACATACACCAAGGCTTGCATAAATTGATCCTCCGCGAAGCCAGAAATACAAAAGAAGGACCTACAAACACCCTGGTATAGAGATACCAGCAAAGGAAATGAAATTGAAGAAAAAAAAAAAAGAAATTGGGAAATTTTGTGATTTCAAGAAAGTGGTCTGGGTGGAAATGAGGTGCAGTGAAAAGGATCAAAAGAGGCCAAAAGTAACCTCACAGCTGTTGCAAAAGCAGGGGAAAAATCAAAGAAGTAGGCACTACTTGAATGGGAAGAAATGAGGGACATGGCATTGATACTTCATTTAAAAAAATTAAAAAGCAAAATTCGTGGCCAAAGCAAAAGAGATCAAAAGGCATGGCATGTCATCCAGTGCAGGGACATGCAGCACATACACCAAGGCTTGCATAAATTGATCCTCCGCGAAGCCAGAAATACAAAAGAAGGACTTAGAACCATTCTGGAAAAGAGATACCAGCAAAGGAAATGAAATTGAAGAAAAAAAAAAAAAAAATTGGGAAATTTTGTGACTTCAAGGAAGTGGTCTGGGCAGAAATGAGGTGCAGTGCAAAGGACCAAAAGAGGCCAAAAGTAACCTCACAGCCGTTGCAAAAGCAGGGGAAAAACCAAGGATGCAGGCACTACTTGAATGGGAAGAAATGAGGGACATGGCATGGACACTTAAAAATAAAAAGAAAAACATTAAAAAATCTTTGCCAGAGCAAAAGCCATCAAAAGGCATGGCATGCCATCCAGTGCAGGGACATGCACCAAAGCTTGCCCAATTGGTCCCCATTGAAATCGCAAGATTCCGTTTGCCTTCCCGAAAGGAAATGATATTTCCTTTCGGGAAGGCAAACGGAATCTTGCGAGCCCTTCAAAGGAAGGCTTTCAAACACTTGAGAAAGGAGATATCATCAAAAGAAATGCAGTTGAAAAAAAGGCCAAACAAATGGAAAATCGGGAGATATAGTTACTACAAGAAGCTGGTATGGGTGGAAATGAGGTGCAGTGCAAAGGACCAAAAGAGGCCAAAAGTAACCTCACAGCTGTGGCAAAAGCAGGGGAAAAATCAAAGAAGTAGGCACTACTTGAATGGGAAGAAATAAGGGACAAGAAATTGAGACTACAAAAAAAGAAAAAAAAAAACAAATTCGTGGCCAAAGCAAAAGAGATCAAAAGGCATGGCATGTCATCCAGTGCAGGGACATGCAGCACATACACCAAGGCTTGCCTAAATTGATCCTCCGCGAAGCCAGAAATACAAAAGAAGGACTTAGAACCACTCTGGAATAGAGATACAGGCAAAGAAAATGAAATTGAAGAAAAAAAAAAAAAAGAAATTGGGAAATTTTGTGATTCCAATAAAGTGGTCTGGGCAGAAATGAGGTGCAGTGCAAAGGATCAAAAGAGGCCAAAATTAACCTCACAGCTGTTGCAAAAGCAGGGGAAAAATCAAAGAAGTAGGCACTACTTGGATGGGAAGAAATGAGGGACATGGCATTGATACTTCATTTAAAAAAATTAAACAGCAAAATTCGTGGCCAAAGCAAAAGAGATCAAAAGGCATGGCATGTCATCCAGTGCAGGGACATGCAGCACATACACCAAGGCTTGCCTAAATTGATCCTCCGCGAAGCCAGAAATACAAAAGAAGGACTTAGAACCATTCTGGAAAAGAGATACCATCAAAGGAAAAATAAATTGAAAAAAAAAAAAAAAAAATTGGGAAATTTTGTGACTTCAAGGAAGTGGTCTGGGCAGAAATGAGGTGCAGTGCAAAGGAACAAAAGAGGCCAAAAGTAACCTCACAGCTGTTGCAAAAGCAGGGGAAAAATCAAAGAAGTAGGCACTACTTGGATGGGAAGAAATGAGGGACATGGAATGGACACTTAAAAATAAAAAGGAAAACATTAAAAAATCTTTGCCAGAGCAAAAGCCATCAAAAGGCATGGCCTGCCATCCAGTGCAGGGACTTGCACCAAAGCTTGCCCAATTGGTCCCCATTGAAATCGCAAGATTCCGTTTGCCTTCCCGAAAGGAAATGAAATTTCCTTTCGGGAAGGCAAACGGAATCTTGCGAGCCCTTCAAAGGAAGGCTTTCAAACACTTGAGAAAGGAGATATCATCAAAAGAAATGCAGTTGAAAAAAAGGCCAAACAAATAGAAAATCGGGAGATATAGTTACTACAAGAAGGTGGCCTGGGTGGAAATGAGGTGCAGTGCAAAGGACCAAAAGAGGCCAAAAGTAACCTCACAGCTGTTGCAAAAGCAGGGGAAAAATCAAAGAAGTAGGCACTACTTGAATGGGAAGAAATAAGGGACAAGAAATTGAGACTACAAAAAAAGAAAAAAAAAAAAAAATTCGTGGCCAAAGCAAAAGAGATCAAAAGGCATGGCATGTCATCCAGTGCAGGGACATGCAGCACATACACCAAGGCTTGCCTAAATTGATCCTCCGCGAAGCCAGAAATACAAAAGAAGGACTTAGAACCACTCTGGAATAGAGATACCAGCAAAGGAAATGAAATTGAAGAAAAAAAAAAAAAAGAAATTGGGAAATTTTGTGATTTCAAGAAAGTGGTCTGGGCAGAAATGAGGTGCAGTGCAAAGGACCAAAAGAGGCCAAAAGTAACCTCACAGCTGTTGCAAAAGCAGGGGAAAAACCAAGGATGCAGGCACTACTTGAATGGGAAGAAATGAGGGACATGGCATGGACACTTAAAAATAAAAAGAAAAACATTAAAAAATCTTTGCCAGAGCAAAAGCCATCAAAAGGCATGGCATGCCATCCAGTGCAGGGACATGCACCAAAGCTTGCCCAATTGGTCCCCATTGAAATCGCAAGATTCCGTTTGCCTTCCCGAAAGGAAATGAAATTTCCTTTTGGGAAGGCAAACGGAATCTTGCGAGCCCTTCAAAGGAAGGCTTTCAAACACTTGAGAAAGGAGATATCATCAAAAGAAATGCAGTGGAAAAAAAGGCCAAAAAAATGGAAAATCGGGAGATATAGTTACTACAAGAAAGGGGTCTGGGCAGAAATGAGGTGCAGTGCAAAGGACCAAAAGAGGCCAAAAGTAACCTCACAGCTGTGGCAAAAGCAGGGGAAAAATCAAAGAAGTAGGCACTACTTGAATGGGAAGAAATAAGGGACAAGAAATTGAGACTACAAAAAAAGAAAAAAAAAAACAAATTCGTGGCCAAAGCAAAAGAGATCAAAAGGCATGGCATGTCATCCAGTGCAGGGACATGCAGCACATACACCAAGGCTTGCCTAAATTGATCCTCCGCGAAGCCAGAAATACAAAAGAAGGACTTAGAACCACTCTGGAATAGAGATACAGGCAAAGAAAATGAAATTGAAGAAAAAAAAAAAAAAGAAATTGGGAAATTTTGTGATTCCAATAAAGTGGTCTGGGCAGAAATGAGGTGCAGTGCAAAGGATCAAAAGAGGCCAAAATTAACCTCACAGCTGTTGCAAAAGCAGGGGAAAAATCAAAGAAGTAGGCACTACATGAATGGGAAGAAAAAAGGGACAAGAAATTGAGACTACAAAAAAAGAAAAAAAAGAAAAAATTTGCGGCCAAAGCAAAAGAGATCAAAAGGCATGGCATGTCATCCAGTGCAGGGACATGCAGCACATACATCAAGGCTTGCCTAAATTGATCCTCCGCGAAGCCAGAAATACAAAAGAAGGACTTAGAACCACTCTGGAAAAGAGATACCAGCAAAGGAAACGAAATTGAAGAAAAAAAAAAAAAAGAAATTGGGAAATTTTGTGATTTCAAGAAAGTGGTCTGGGCAGAAATGAGGTGCAGTGCAAAGGAACAAAAGAGGCCAAAAGTAACCTCACAGCTGTTGCAAAAGCAGGGGAAAAATCAAAGAAGTAGGCACTACTTGGATGGGAAGAAATGAGGGACATGGCATGGATACTTCATTTAAAAAAATTAAAAAGCAAAATTCGTGGCCAAAGCAAAAGAGATCAAAAGGCATGGCATGTCATCCAGTGCAGGGACATGCAGCACATACACCAAGGCTTGCATAAATTGATCCTCCGTGAAGCCAGAAATACAAAAGAAGGACTTAGAACCATTCTGGAAAAGAGATACCAGCAAAGGAAAAATAAATTGAAGAAAAAAAAAAAAAAAAATTGGGAAATTTTGTGACTTCAAGGAAGTGGTCTGGGCAGAAATGAGGTGCAGTGCAAAGGATCAAAAGAGGCCAAAAGTAACCTCACAGCCGTTGCAAAAGCAGGGGAAAAACCAAGGATGCAGGCACTACTTGAATGGGAAGAAATGAGGGACATGGCATGGACACTTAAAAATAAAAAGAAAAACATTAAAAAATCTTTGCCAGAGCAAAAGCCATCAAAAGGCATGGCATGCCATCCAGTGCAGGGACTTGCACCAAAGCTTGCCCAATTGGTCCCCATTGAAATCGCAAGATTCCGTTTGCCTTCCCGAAAGGAAATGAAATTTCCTTTTGGGAAGGCAAACGGAATCTTGCGAGCCCTTCAAAGGAAGGCTTTCAAACACTTGAGAAAGGAGATATCATCAAAAGAAATGCAGTTGAAAAAAAGGCCAAACAAATGGAAAATCGGGAGATATAGTTACAACAAGAAAGTGGTCTGGGCGGAAATGAGGTGCAGTGCAAAGGACCAAAAGAGGCCAAAAGTAACCTCACAGCCGTTGCAAAAGCAGGGGAAAAATCAAAGAAGTAGGCACTACTTGAATGGGAAGAAAGAAGGGACAAGAAATTGAGACTACAAAAAAAGAAAAAAAAAAAAAATTCGTGGCCAAAGCAAAAGAGATCAAAAGGCATGGCATGTCATCCAGTGCAGGGACATGCAGCACATACACCAAGGCTTGCCTAAATTGATCCTCCGCGAAGCCAGAAATACAAAAGAAGGACTTAGAACCACTCTGGAATAGAGATACCAGCAAAGGAAATGAAATTGAAGAAAAAAAAAAAAAAGAAATTGGGAAATTTTGTGATTTCAAGAAAGTGGTCTGGGCAGAAATGAGGTGCAGTGCAAAGGACCAAAAGAGGCCAAAAGTAACCTCACAGCTGTTGCAAAAGCAGGGGAAAAATCAAAGAAGTAGGCACTACTTGGATGGGAAGAAATGAGGGACATGGCATGGACACTTAAAAATAAAAAGGAAAAAATTAAAAAATCTTTGCCAGAGCAAAAGCCATCAAAAGGCATGGCATGCCATCCAGTGCAGGGACTTGCACCAAAGCTTGCCCAATTGGTCCCCATTGAAATCGCAAGATTCCGTTTGCCTTCCCGAAAGGAAATGAAATTTCCTTTTGGGAAGGCAAACGGAATCTTGCGAGCCCTTCAAAGGAAGGCTTTCAAACACTTGAGAAAGGAGATATCATCAAAAGAAATGCAGTTGAAAAAAAGGCCAAACAAATGGAAAATCGGGAGATATAGTTACTACAAGAAGGTGGTCTGGGTGGAAATGAGGCGCAGTGCAAAGGACCAAAAGAGGCCAAAAGTAACCTCACAGCTGTTGCAAAAGCAGAGGAAAAATCAAAGAAGTAGGCACTACTTGAATGGGAAGAAATAAGGGACAAGAAATTGAGACTACAAAAAAAGAAAAAAAAAAAAATTCGTGGCCAAAGCAAAAGAGATCAAAAGGCATGGCATGTCATCCAGTGCAGGGACATGCAGCACATACACCAAGGCTTGTGCGAAGCCAGAAATACAAAAGAAGGACTTAGAACCATTCTGAAAACCAGATACCAGCAAAGGAAATAAAATTGAAGAAAAAAAAAAAAAATTGGGAAATTTTGTGACTTCAAGGAAGTGGTCTGGGCAGAAATGAGGTGCAGTGCAAAGGACCAAAAGAGGCCAAAAGTAACCTCACAGCTGTTGCAAAAGCAGGGGAAAAACCAAGGATGCAGGCACTACTTGGATGGGAAGAAATGAGGGACATGGCATGGACACTGAAAAATAAAAAGAAAAACATTAAAAAATCTTTGCCAGAGCAAAAGCCATCAAAAGGCATGGCATGCCATCCAGTGCAGGGACTTGCACCAAAGCTTGCCCAATTGGTCCCCATTGAAATCGCAAGATTCCGTTTGCCTTCCCGAAAGGAAATGAAATTTCCTTTCGGGAAGGCAAACGGAATCTTGCGAGCCCTTCAAAGGAAGGCTTTCAAACACTTGAGAAAGGAGATATCATCAAAAGAAATGCAGTTGAAAAAAAGGCCAAACAAATGGAAAATCGGGAGATATAGTTACTACAAGAAGGTGGTCTGGGTGGAAATGAGGTGCAGTGCAAAGGACCAAAAGAGGCCAAAAGTAACCTCCCAGCCGTTGCAAAAGCAGAGGAAAAATCAAAGAAGTAGGCACTACTTGAATGGGAAGAAATAAGGGACAAGAAATTGAGACTACAAAAAAAGAAAAAAAAAAAACAATTCGTGGCCAAAGCAAAAGAGATCAAAAGGCATGGCATGTCATCCAGTGCAGGGACATGCAGCACATACACCAAGGCTTGTGCGAAGCCAGAAATACAAAAGAAGGACTTAGAACCACTCTGAAATGGAGATACCAGCAAAGGAAATGAAATTGAAGAAAAAAAAAAAAAGAAATTGGGAAATTTTGTGACTTCAAGAAAGTGGTCGGGGCAGAAATGAGGTGCAGTGCAAAGGACCAAAAGAGGCCAAAAGTAACCTCACAGCCGTTGCAAAAGCAGGGGAAAAACCAAGGATGCAGGCACTACTTGAATGGGAAGAAATGAGGGACATGGCATGGACACTTAAAAATAAAATGAAAAACATTAAAAAATCTTTGCCAGAGCAAAAGCCATCAAAAGGCATGGCATGCCATCCAGTGCAGGGACTTGCACCAAAGCTTGCCCAATTGGTCCCCATTGAAATCGCAAGATTCCGTTTGCCTTCCCGAAAGGAAATGAAATTTCCTTTCGGGAAGGCAAACGGAATCTTGCGAGCCCTTCAAAGGAAGGCTTTCAAACACTTGAGAAAGGAGATATCATCAAAAGAAATGCAGTTAAAAAAAAGGCCAAACAAATGGAAAATCGGGAGATATAGTTACAACAAGAAGGTGGTCTGGGTGGAAATGAGGTGCAGTGCAAAGGACCAAAAGAGGCCAAAAGTAACCTCACAGCTGTTGCAAAAGCAGGGGAAAAACCAAGGATGCAGGCACTACTTGAATGGGAAGAAATGAGGGACATGGCATGGACACTTAAAAATAAAAAGAAAAACATTAAAAAATCTTTGCCAGAGCAAAAGCCATCAAAAGGCATGGCATGTCATCCAGTGCAGGGACATGCAGCACATACACCAAGGCTTGCATAAATTGATCCTCCGCGAAGCCAGAAATACAAAAGAAGGACTTAGAACCACTCTGGAATAGAGATACCAGCAAAGGAAATGAAATTGAAGAAAAAAAAAAAAAGAAATTGGGAAATTTTGTGATTTCAAGAAAGTGGTCTGGGCAGAAATGAGGTGCAGTGCAAAGGACCAAAAGAGGCCAAAAGTAACCTCCCAGCTGTTGCAAAAGCAGGGGAAAAATCAAAGAAGTAGGCACTACTTGAATGGGAAGAAATAAGGGACAAGAAATTGAGACTACAAAAAAAGAAAAAAAAAAAAAATTCGTGGCCAGAGCAAAAGCCATCAAAAGGCATGGCATGCCATCCAGTGCAGGGACTTGCACCAAAGCTTGCCCAATTGGTCCCCATTGAAATCGCAAGATTCCGTTTGCCTTCCCGAAAGGAAATAAAATTTCCTTTCGGGAAGGCAAACGGAATCTTGCGAGCCCTTCAAAGGAAGGCTTTCAAACACTTGAGAAAGGAGATATCATCAAAAGAAATGCAGTTGAAAAAAAGGCCAAAAAAATGGAAAATCGGGAGATATAGTTACTACAAGGAGGTGGTCTGGGTGGAAATGAGGTGCAGTGCAAAGGACCAAAAGAGGCCAAAAGTAACCTCCCAGCCGTTGCAAAAGCAGGGGAAAAATCAAAGAAGTAGGCACTACTTGAATGGGAAGAAATAAGGAACAAGAAATTGAGACTACAAAAAAAGAAAAAAAAAAAAAAATTCGTGGCCAAAGCAAAAGAGATCAAAAGGCATGGCATGTCATCCAGAGCAGGGACATGCAGCACATACACCAAGGTTTGCCTAAATTGATCCTCCGCGAAGCCAGAAATACAAAAGAAGGACTTAGAACCACTCTGGAATAGAGATACCAGCAAAGGAAATGAATTTGAAGAAAAAAAAAAAAAAGAAATTGGGAAATTTTGTGATTTCAAGAAAGTGGTCTGGGCAGAAATGAGGTACAGTGCAAAGGACCAAAAGAGGCCAAAAGAAACCTCACAGCTTTTGCAAAAGCAGGGGAAAAATCAAAGAAGTAGGCACTACTTGGATGGGAAGAAATGAGGGACATGGCATGGACACTTCATTAAAAAAATTAAAAAGCAAAATTCGTGGAAAAAGCAAAAGAGATCAAAAGGCATGGCATGTCATCCAGTGCAGGGACATGCAGCACATACACCAAGGCTTGCCTAAATTGATCCTCCGCGAAGCCAGAAATACAAAAGAAGGTCTTAGAACCACTCTGGAATAGAGATACCAGCAAATAAAATGAAATTGAAGAAAAAAAAAAAAAAAGAAATTGGGAAATTTGGTGATTTCAAGAAAGTGGTCTGGGCAGAAATGAGGTGCAGTGCAAAGGATCAAAAGAGGCCAAAAGTAACCTCACAGCTGTTGCAAAAGCAGGGGAAAAATCAAAGAAGTAGGCACTACTTGGATGGGAAGAAATGAGGGACATGGCATGGACACTTAAAAATAAAAAGAAAAACATTAAAAAATCTTTGCCAGAGCAAAAGCCATCAAAAGGCATGGCATGCCATCCAGTGCAGGGACTTGCACCAAAGCTTGCCCAATTGGTCCCCATTGAAATCGCAAGATTCCGTTTGCCTTCCCGAAAGGAAATGAAATTTCCTTTCGGGAAGGCAAACGGAATCTTGCGAGCCCTTCAAAGGAAGGCTTTCAAACACTTGAGAAAGGAGATATCATCAAAAGAAATGCAGTTGAAAAAAAGGCCAAACAAATGGAAAATCGGGAGATATAGTTACTACAAGAAGGTGGTCTGGGTGGAAATGAGGTGCAGTGCAAAGGACCAAAAGAGGCCAAAAGTAACCTCAACGCCGTTGCAAAAGCAGAGGAAAAATTAAAGAAGTAGGCACTACTTGAATGGGAAGAAATAAGGGACAAGAAATTGAGACTAAAAAAAAGAAAAAAAAAAAAAAATTCGTGGCCAAAGCAAAAGAGATCAAAAGGCATGGCATGTCATCCAGTGCAGGGACATGCCGCACATACACCAAGGCTTGCCTAAATTGATCCTCCGCGAAGCCAGAAATACAAAAGAAGGACTTAGAACCACTCTGGAATAGAGATACCAGCAAATAAAATGAAATTGAAGAAAAAAAAAAAAAAAGAAATTGGGAAATTTTGTGATTTCAAGAAAGTGGTCTGGGCAGAAATGAGGTGCAGTGCAAAGGATCAAAAGAGGCCAAAAGTAACCTCACAGCTGTTGCAAAAGCAGGGGAAAAATCAAAGAAGTAGACACTACTTGGATGGGAAGAAATGAGGGACATGGCATGGACACTTAAAAATAAAAAGAAAAACATTAAAAAATCTTTGCCAGAGCAAAAGCCATCAAAAGGCATGGCATGCCATCCAGTGCAGGGACTTGCACCAAAGCTTGCCCAATTGGTCCCCATTGAAATCGCAAGATTCCGTTTGCCTTCCCGAAAGGAAATTTCATTTCCTTTCGGGAAGGCAAACGGAATCTTGCGAGCCCTTCAAAGGAAGGCTTTCAAACACTTGAGAAAGGAGATATCATCAAAAGAAATGCAGTTGAAAAAAAGGCCAAAAAAATGGAAAATCGGGAGATATAGTTACAACAAGAAGGTGGCCTGGGTTGAAATGAGGTGCAGTGCAAAGGACCAAAAGAGGCCAAAAGTAACCTCACAGCCGTTGCAAAAGCAGGGGAAAAATCAAAGAAGTAGGCACTACTTGAATGGGAAGAAATAAGGAACAAGAAATTGAGACTACAAAAAAAGAAAAAAAAAAAAAAATTCGTGGCCAAAGCAAAAGAGATCAAAAGGCATGGCATGTCATCCAGTGCAGGGACATGCAGCACATACACCAAGGCTTGCATAAATTGATCCTCCGCGAAGCCAGAAATACAAAAGAAGGACCTACAAACACTCTGGAATAGAGATACCAGCAAAGGAAATGAAATTGAAAATAAAAAACAAAACAAATTGGGAAATTTTGTGACTTCAAGGAAGTGGTCTGGGCAGAAATGAGGTGCAGTGCAAAGGACCAAAAGAGGCCAAAAGTAACCTCACAGCCGTTGCAAAAGCAGGGGAAAAACCAAGGATGCAGGCACTACTTGAATGGGAAGAAATGAGGGACATGGCATGGACACTTAAAAATAAAAAGAAAAACATTAAAAAATCTTTGCCAGAGCAAAAGCCATCAAAAGGCATGGCATGCCATCCAGTGCAGGGACTTGCACCAAAGCTTGCCCAATTGGTCCCCATTGAAATCGCAAGATTCCGTTTGCCTTCCCGAAAGGAAATGAAATTTCCTTTCGGGAAGGCAAACGGAATCTTGCGAGCCCTTCAAAGGAAGGCTTTCAAACACTTGAGGAAGGAGATATCATCAAAAGAAATGCAGTTGAAAAAAAGGCCAAAAAAATGGAAAATCGGGAGATATAGTTACAACAAGAAGGTGGTCTGGGCGGAAATGAGGTGCAGTGCAAAGGACCAAAAGAGGCCAAAAGTAACCTCACAGCTGTTGCAAAAGCAGGGGAAAAATCAAAGAACTAGGCACTACTTGGATGGGAAGAAATGAGGGACATGGCATTGATACTTCATTAAAAAAATTAAAAAGCAAAATTCGTGGCCAAAGCAAAAGAGATCAAAAGGCATGGCATGTCATCCAGTGCAGGGACATGCAGCACATACACCAAGGCTTGCCTAAATTGATCCTCCGCGAAGCCAGAAATACAAAAGAAGGACTTAGAACCACTCTGGAATAGAGATACCAGCAAAGGAAATGAAATTGAAGAAAAAAAAAAAAAAGAAATTGGGAAATTTTGTGATTTCAAGAAAGTGGTCTGGGCAGAAATGAGGTACAGTGCAAAGGACCAAAAGAGGCCAAAAGTAACCTCACAGCTGTTGCAAAAGCAGGGGAAAAATCAAAGAAGTAGGCACTACTTGGATGGGAAGAAATGAGGGACATGGCATTGATACTTCATTAAAAAAATTAAAAAGCAAAATTCGTGGCCAAAGCAAAAGAGATCAAAAGGCATGGCATGTCATCCAGTGCAGGGACATGCAGCACATACACCAAGGCTTGCCTAAATTGATCCTCCGCGAAGCCAGAAATACAAAAGAAGGACTTAGAACCACTCTGGAATAGAGATACCAGCAAATAAAATGAAATTGAAGAAAAAAAAAAAAAAAGAAATTGGGAAATTTTGTGATTTCAAGAAAGTGGTCTGGGCAGAAATGAGGTGCAGTGCAAAGGATCAAAAGAGGCCAAAAGTAACCTCACAGCTGTTGCAAAAGCAGGGGAAAAATCAAAGAAGTAGGCACTACTTGGATGGGAAGAAATGAGGGACATGGCATGGACACTTAAAAATAAAAAGAAAAACATTAAAAAATCTTTGCCAGAGCAAAAGCCATCAAAAGGCATGGCATGCCATCCAGTGCAGGGACTTGCACCAAAGCTTGCCCAATTGGTCCCCATTGAAATCGCAAGATTCCGTTTGCCTTCCCGAAAGGAAATGAAATTTCCTTTCGGGAAGGCAAACGGAATCTTGCGAGCCCTTCAAAGGAAGGCTTTCAAACACTTGAGAAAGGAGATATCATCAAAAGAAATGCAGTTGAAAAAAAGGCCAAAAAAATGGAAAATCAGGAGATATAGTTACAACAAGAAGGTGGCCTGGGTTGAAATGAGGTGCAGTGCAAAGGACCAAAAGAGGCCAAAAGTAACCTCACAGCCGTTGCAAAAGCAGGGGAAAAATCAAAGAAGTAGGCACTACTTGAATGGGAAGAAATAAGGAACAAGAAATTGAGACTACAAAAAAAGAAAAAAAAAAAAAAATTCGTGGCCAAAGCAAAAGAGATCAAAAGGCATGGCATGTCATCCAGTGCAGGGACATGCAGCACATACACCAAGGCTTGCATAAATTGATCCTCCGCGAAGCCAGAAATACAAAAGAAGGACCTACAAACACTCTGGAATAGAGATACCAGCAAAGGAAATGAAATTGAAAATAAAAAACAAAACAAATTGGGAAATTTTGTGACTTCAAGGAAGTGGTCTGGGCAGAAATGAGGTGCAGTGCAAAGGACCAAAAGAGGCCAAAAGTAACCTCACAGCCGTTGCAAAAGCAGGGGAAAAACCAAGGATGCAGGCACTACTTGGATGGGAAGAAATGAGGGACATGGCATGGACACTTAAAAATAAAAAGAAAAACATTAAAAAATCTTTGCCAGAGCAAAAGCCATCAAAAGGCATGGCATGCCATCCAGTGCAGGGACTTGCACCAAAGCTTGCCCAATTGGTCCCCATTGAAATCGCAAGATTCCGTTTGCCTTCCCGAAAGGAAATTTCATTTCCTTTCGGGAAGGCAAACGGAATCTTGCGAGCCCTTCAAAGGAAGGCTTTCAAACACTTGAGAAAGGAGATATCATCAAAAGAAATGCAGTTAAAAAAAGGCCAAACAAATGGAAAATCGGGAGATATAGTTACTACAAGAAGGTGGTCTGGGTGGAAATGAGGTGCAGTGCAAAGGACCAAAAGAGGCCAAAAGTAACCTCACAGCTGTTGCAAAAGCAGGGGAAAAATCAAAGAAGTAGGCACTACTTGGATGGGAAGAAATGAGGGACATGGCATTGATACTTCATTAAAAAAATTAAAAAGCAAAATTCGTGGCCAAAGCAAAAGAGATCAAAAGGCATGGCATGTCATCCAGTGCAGGGACATGCAGCACATACACCAAGGCTTGCCTAAATTGATCCTCCGCGAAGCCAGAAATACAAAAGAAGGACTTAGAACCACTCTGGAATAGAGATACCAGCAAATAAAATGAAATTGAAGAAAAAAAAAAAAAAAGAAATTGGGAAATTTTGTGATTTCAAGAAAGTGGTCTGGGCAGAAATGAGGTGCAGTGCAAAGGATCAAAAGAGGCCAAAAGTAACCTCACAGCTGTTGCAAAAGCAGGGGAAAAATCAAAGAAGTAGGCACTACTTGAATGGGAAGAAATAAGGGACAAGAAATTGAGACTACAAAAAAAGAAAAAAAAAAAAAATTCGTGGCCAAAGCAAAAGAGATCAAAAGGCATGGCATGTCATCCAGTGCAGGGACATGCAGCACATACACCAAGGCTTGCCTAAATTGATCCTCCGCGAAGCCAGAAATACAAAAGAAGGACTTAGAACCACTCTGGAATAGAGATACCAGCAAAGGAAATGAAATTGAAGAAAAAAAAAAAAAAGAAATTGGGAAATTTTGTGATTTCAAGAAAGTGGTCTGGGCAGAAATGAGGTGCAGTGCAAAGGACCAAAAGAGGCCAAAAGTAACCTCACAGCTGTTGCAAAAGCAGGGGAAAAACCAAGGATGCAGGCACTACTTGAATGGGAAGAAATGAGGGACATGGCATGGACACTTAAAAATAAAAAGAAAAACATTAAAAAATCTTTGCCAGAGCAAAAGCCATCAAAAGGCATGGCATGCCATCCAGTGCAGGGACTTGCACCAAAGCTTGCCCAATTGGTCCCCATTGAAATCGCAAGATTCCGTTTGCCTTCCCGAAAGGAAATGAAATTTCCTTTCGGGAAGGCAAACGGAATCTTGCGAGCCCTTCAAAGGAAGGCTTTCAAACACTTGAGAAATGAGATATCATCAAAAGAAATGCAGTTGAAAAAAAGGCCAAAAAAATGGAAAATCGGGAGATATAGTTACAACAAGAAGGTGGTCTGGGCGGAAAGGAGGTGCAGTGCAAAGGACCAAAAGAGGCCAAAAGTAACCTCCCAGCCGTTGCAAAAGCAGGGGAAAAATCAAAGAAGTAGGCACTACTTGAATGGGAAGAAATAAGGAACAAGAAATTGAGACTACAAAAAAAGAAAAAAAAAAAAAAATTCGTGGCCAAAGCAAAAGAGATCAAAAGGCATGGCATGTCATCCAGAGCAGGGACATGCAGCACATACACCAAGGCTTGCCTAAATTGATCCTCCGCGAAGCCAGAAATACAAAAGAAGGACTTATATCCACTCTGGAATAGAGATACCAGCAAAGGAAATGAAATTGAAGAAAAAAAAAAAAAAGAAATTGGGAAATTTTGTGATTTCAAGAAAGTGGTCTGGGCAGAAATGAGGTACAGTGCAAAGGATCAAAAGAGGCCAAAAGTAACCTCACAGCTGTTGCAAAAGCAGGGGAAAAATCAAAGAAGTAGGCACTACTTGGATGGGAAGAAATGAGGGACATGGCATTGATACTTCATTAAAAAAATTAAAAAGCAAAATTCGTGGCCAAAGCAAAAGAGATCAAAAGGCATGGCATGTCATCCAGTGCAGGGACATGCAGCACATACACCAAGGCTTGCCTAAATTGATCCTCCGCGAAGCCAGAAATACAAAAGAAGGACTTAGAACCACTCTGGAATAGAGATACCAGCAAAGGAAATGAAATTGAAGAAAAAAAAAAAAAAAGAAATTGGGAAATTTTGTGATTTCAAGAAAGTGGTCTGGGCAGAAATGAGGTGCAGTGCAAAGGATCAAAAGAGGCCAAAAGTAACCTCACAGCTGTTGCAAAAGCAGGGGAAAAATCAAAGAAGTAGGCACTACTTGGATGGGAAGAAATGAGGGACATGGCATGGACACTTAAAAATAAAAAGAAAAACATTAAAAAATCTTTGCCAGAGCAAAAGCCATCAAAAGGCATGGCATGCCATCCAGTGCAGGGACTTGCACCAAAGCTTGCCCAATTGGTCCCCATTGAAATCGCAAGATTCCGTTTGCCTTCCCGAAAGGAAATGAAATTTCCTTTCGGGAAGGCAAACGGAATCTTGCGAGCCCTTCAAAGGAAGGCTTTCAAACACTTGAGAAAGGAGATATCATCAAAAGAAATGCAGTTGAAAAAAAGGCCAAAAAAATGGAAAATCGGGAGATATAGTTACTACAAGAAGGTGGTCTGGGTGGAAATGAGGTGCAGTGCAAAGGACCAAAAGAGGCCAAAAGTAACCTCAACGCCGTTGCAAAAGCAGAGGAAAAATTAAAGAAGTCGGCACTACTTGAATGGGAAGAAATAAGGGACAAGAAATTGAGACTACAAAAAAAGAAAAAAAAAAAAAATTCGTGGCCAAAGCAAAAGAGATCAAAAGGCATGGCATGTCATCCAGTGCAGGGACATGCAGCACATACACCAAGGCTTGCCTAAATTGATCCTCCGCGAAGCCAGAAATACAAAAGAAGGACTTAGAACCATTCTGGAATAGAGATACCAGCAAAGGAAATGAAATTGAAAATAAAAAACAAAACAAATTGGGAAATTTTGTGACTTCAAGAAAGTGGTCTGGGCAGAAATGAGGTGCAGTGCAAAGGACCAAAAGAGGCCAAAAGTAACCTCACAGCTGTTGCAAAAGCAGGGGAAAAACCAAGGATGCAGGCACTACTTGAATGGGAAGAAATGAGGGACATGGCATGGACACTTAAAAATAAAAAGAAAAACATTAAAAAATCTTTGCCAGAGCAAAAGCCATCAAAAGGCATGGCATGCCATCCAGTGCAGGGACTTGCACCAAAGCTTGCCCAATTGGTCCCCATTGAAATCGCAAGATTCCGTTTGCCTTCCCGAAAGGAAATGAAATTTCCTTTCGGGAAGGCAAACCGAATCTTGCGAGCCCTTCAAAGGAAGGCTTTCAAACACTTGAGAAAGGAGATATCATCAAAAGAAATGCAGTTAAAAAAAGGCCAAAAAAATGGAAAATCGGGAGATATAGCTACTACAAGAAGGTGGTCTGGGCGGAAATGAGGTGCAGTGCAAAGGACCAAAAGAGGCCAAAAGTAACCTCCCAGCCGTTGCAAAAGCAGGGGAAAAATCAAAGAAGTAGGCACTACTTGAATGGGAAGAAATAAGGGACAAGAAATTAAGACTACAAAAAAAGAAAAAAAAAAAAAATTCGTAGCCAAAGCAAAAGAGATCAAAAGGCATGGCATGTCATCCAGTGCAGGGACATGCAGCACATACACCAAGGCTTGCCTAAATTGATCCTCCGCGAAGCCAGAAATACAAAAGAAGGACTTATATCCACTCTGGAATAGAGATACCAGCAAAGGAAATGAAATTGAAGAAAAAAAAAAAAGAAATTGGGAAATTTTGTGATTTCAAGAAAGTGGTCTGGGTGGAAATGAGGTGCAGTGAAAAGGATGAAAAGAGGCCAAAAGTAACCTCACAGCTGTTGCAAAAGCAGGGGAAAAATCAAAGAAGTAGGCACTACTTGAATGGGAAGAAATGAGGGACATGGCATTGATACTTCATTTAAAAAAATTAAAAAGCAAAATTCGTGGCCAAAGCAAAAGAGATCAAAAGGCATGGCATGTCATCCAGTGCAGGGACATGCAGCACATACACCAAGGCTTGCCTAAATTGATCCTCCGCGAAGCCAGAAATACAAAAGAAGGACCTACAAACACTCTGGTATAGAGATACCAGCAAAAGAAAAGGAAATTGAAGAAAAAAAAAAAAGAAATCGGGAAATTTTGTGACTTCAAGGAAGTGGTCTGGGCAGAAATGAGGTGCAGTGCAAAGGACCAAAAGAGGCCAAAAGTAACCTCACAGCTGTTGCAAAAGCAGGCGAAAAACCAAGGATGCAGGCACTACTTGAATGGGAAGAAATGAGGGACATGGCATGGACACTTAAAAATAAAAAGAAAAACATTAAAAAATCTTTGCCAGAGCAAAAGCCATCAAAAGGCATGGCATGCCATCCAGTGCAGGGACTTGCACCAAAGCTTGCCCAATTGGTCCCCATTGAAATCGCAAGATTCCGTTTGCCTTCCCGAAAGGAAATGAAATTTCCTTTCGGGAAGGCAAACGGAATCTTGCGAGCCCTTCAAAGGAAGGCTTTCAAACACTTGAGAAAGGAGATATCATCAAAAGAAATGCAGTTGAAAAAAAGGCCAAAAAAATGGAAAATCGGGAGATATAGTTACTACAAGAAGGTGGTCTGGGCGGAAATGAGGTGCAGTGCAAAGGACCAAAAGAGGCCAAAAGTAACCTCACAGCTGTTGCAAAAGCAGGGGAAAAATCAAAGAAGTAGGCACTACTTGAATGGGAAGAAATAAGGGACAAGAAATTGAGACTACAAAAAAAGAAAAAAAAAAACAAATTCGTGGCCAAAGCAAAAGAGATCAAAAGGCATGGCATGTCATCCAGTGCAGAGACATGCAGCACATACACCAAGGCTTGTGCGAAGCCAGAAATACAAAAGAAGGACTTAGAACCACTCTGGAATGGAGATACCTGCAAAGGAAATGAAATTTAAGAAAAAAAAAAAAAGAAATTGGGAAATTTTGTGATTTCAAGAAAGTGGTCTGGGCAGAAATGAGGTGCAGTGCAAAGGAACAAAAGAGGCCAAAAGTAACCTCACAGCTGTTGCAAAAGCAGGGGAAAAATCAAAGAACTAGGCACTACTTGGATGGGAAGAAATGAGGGACATGGCATGGATACTTCATTTAAAAAAATTAAAAAGCAAAATTCGTGGCCAAAGCAAAAGAGATCAAAAGGCATGGCATGTCATCCAGTGCAGGGACATGCAGCACATACACCAAGGCTTGCCTAAATTGATCCTCCGCGAAGCCAGAAATACAAAAGAAAGACCTACAAACACTCTGGAATAGAGATACCAGCAAAGGAAATGAAATTGAAAAAAAAAAAAAAGAAATTGGGAAATTTTGTGACTTCAAGAAAGTGGTCTGGGCAGAAATGAGGTGCAGTGCAAAGGACCAAAAGAGGCCAAAAGTAACCTCACAGCTGTTGCAAAAGCAGGGGAAAAACCAAGGATGCAGGCACTACTTGAATGGGAAGAAATGAGGGACATGGCATGGGCACTTAAAAAAAAAAAGAAAAACATTAAAAAATCTTTGCCAGAGCAAAAGCCATCAAAAGGCATGGCATGCCATCCAGTGCAGGGACTTGCACCAAAGCTTGCCCAATTGGTCCCCATTGAAATCGCAAGATTCCGTTTGCCTTCCCGAAAGGAAATGAAATTTCCTTTCGGGAAGGCAAACGGAATCTTGCGAGCCCTTCAAAGGAAGGCTTTCAAACACTTGAGAAAGGAGATATCATCAAAAGAAATGCAGTTGAAAAAAAGGCCAAAAAAATGGAAAATCGGGAGATATAGCTACTACAAGAAGGTGGTCTGGGCGGAAATGAGGTGCAGTGCAAAGGACCAAAAGAGGCCAAAAGTAACCTCACAGCCGTTGCAAAAGCAGGGGAAAAATCAAAGAAGTAGGCACTACTTGAATGGGAAGAAATAAGGGACAAGAAATTGAGACTACAAAAAAAGAAAAAAAAAAAAAATTCGTGGCCAAAGCAAAAGAGATCAAAAGGCATGGCATGTCATCCAGTGCAGGGACATGCAGCACATACACCAAGGCTTGCCTAAATTGATCCTCCGCGAAGCCAGAAATACAAAAGAAGGACTTAGAACCACTCTGGAATAGAGATACCAGCAAAGGAAATGAAATTGAAGAAAAAAAAAAAAAAAGAAATTGGGAAATTTTGTGATTTCAAGAAAGTGGTCTGGGCAGAAATGAGGTGCAGTGCAAAGGACCAAAAGAGGCCAAAAGTAACTTCACAGCTGTTGCAAAAGCAGGGGAAAAATCAAAGAAGTAGGCACTACTTGGATGGGAAGAAATGAGGGACATGGCATTGATACTTCATTTAAAAAAATTAAAAAGCAAAATTCGTGGCCAAAGCAAAAGAGATCAAAAGGCATGGCATGTCATCCAGTGCAGGGACATGCAGCACATACACCAAGGCTTGCCTAAATTGATCCTCCGCGAAGCCAGAAATACAAAAGAAGGACTTAGAACCATTCTGAAAAAGAGATACCAGCAAAGGAAATGAAATTGAAGAAAAAAAAAAAAGAAATTGGGAAATTTTGTGATTTCAAGAAAGTGGTCTGGGTGGAAATGAGGTGCAGTGAAAAGGATCAATAGAGGCTAAAAGTAACCTCACAGCTGTTGCAAAAGCAGGGGAAAAATCAAAGAAGTAGGCACTACTTGGATGGGAAGAAATGAGTGACATGGCATTGATACTTCATTTAAAAAAATTAAAAAGCAAAATTCGTGGCCAAAGCAAAAGAGATCAAAAGGCATGGCATGTCATCCAGTGCATGGACATGCAGCACATACACCAAGGCTTGCCTAAATTGATCCTCCGCGAAGCCAGAAATACAAAAGAAGGACTTAGAACCACTCTGGAATAGAGATACCAGCAAAGGAAATGAAAGTGAAGAAAAAAAAAAAAAGAAATTGGGAAATTTTGTGATTTCAAGAAAGTGGTCTGGGCAGAAATGAGGTGCAGTGCAAAGGACCAAAAGAGGCCAAAATAACTTCACAGCCGTTGCAAAAGCAGGGGAAAAACCAAGGATGCAGGCACTACTTGAATGGGAAGAAATGAGGACATGGCATGGACACTTAAAAATAAAAAGAAAAACATTAAAAAATCTTTGCCAGAGCAAAAGCCATCAAAAGGCATGGCATGCCATCCAGTGCAGGGACATGCACCAAAGCTTGCCCAATTGGTCCCCATTGAAATCGCAAGATTCCGTTTGCCTTCCCGAAAGGAAATGAAATTTCCTTTCGGGAAGGCAAACGGAATCTTGCGAGCCCTTCAAAGGAAGGCTTTCAAACACTTGAGAAAGGAGATATCATCAAAAGAAATGCAGTTGAAAAAAAGGCCAAACAAATGGAAAATCGGGAGATATAATTACAACAAGAAGGTGGTCTGGGCGGAAATGAGGTGCAGTGCAAAGGACCAAAAGAGGCCAAAAGTAACCTCCCAGCCGTTGCAAAAGCAGGGGAAAAATCAAAGAAGTAGGCACTACTTGAATGGGAAGAAATAAGGGACAAGAAATTGAGACTACAAAAAAAGAAAAAAAAAAACAAATTCGCGGCCAAAGCAAAAGAGATCAAAAGGCATGGCATGTCATCCAGTGCAGGGACATGCAGCACATACACCAAGGCTTGCCTAAATTGATCCTCCGCGAAGCCAGAAATACAAAAGAAGGACTTAGAACCACTCTGGAATAGAGATACAAGCATAGGAAATGAAATTGAAGAAAAAAAAAAAAAAGAAATTGGGAAATTTTGTGATTTTAAGAAAGTGGTCTGGGCAGAAATGAGGTGCAGTGCAAAGGATCAAAAGAGGCCAAAAGTAACCTCACAGCTGTTGCAAAAGCAGGGGAAAAATCAAAGAAGTAGGCACTACTTGGATGGGAAGAAATGAGGGACATGGCATGGACAGTTAAAAATAAAAAGAAAAACATTAAAAAATCTTTGCCAGAGCAAAAGCCATCAAAAGGCATGGCATGCCATCCAGTGCAGGGACTTGCACCAAAGCTTGCCCAATTGGTCCCCATTGAAATCGCAAGATTCCGTTTGCCTTCCCGAAAGGAAATTTCATTTCCTTTCGGGAAGGCAAACGGAATCTTGCGTGCCCTTCAAAGGAAGGCTTTCAAACACTTGAGAAAGGAGATATCATCAAAAGAAATGCAGTTGAAAAAAAGGCCAAACAAATGGAAAATCGGGAGATATAGTTACTACAAGAAGGTGGTCTGGGTTGAAATGAGGTGCAGTGCAAAGGACCAAAAGAGGCCAAAAGTAACCTCACAGCTGTTGCAAAAGCAGGGGAAAAATCAAAGAAGTAGGCACTACTTGAATGGGAAGAAATAAGGAACAAGAAATTGAGACTACAAAAAAAGAAAAAACAAAACAAATTCGTGGCCAAAGCAAAAGAGATCAAAAGGCATGGCATGTCATCCAGTGCATGGACATGCAGCACATACACCAAGGCTTGCCTAAATTGATCCTCCGCGAAGCCAGATATACAAAAGAAGGACTTAGAACCACTCTGGAATAGAGATACCAGCAAAGGAAATGAAATTGAAGAAAAAAAAAAAAAGAAATTGGGAAATTTTGTGATTTCAAGAAAGTGGTCTGGGCAGAAATGAGGTGCAGTGCAAAGGACCAAAAGAGGCCAAAAGTAACCTCACAGCCGTTGCAAAAGCAGGGGAAAAACCAAGGATGCAGGCACTACTTGAATGGGAAGAAATGAGGACATGGCATGGACACTTAAAAATAAAAAGAAAAACATTAAAAAATCTTTGCCAGAGCAAAAGCCATCAAAAGGCATGGCATGCCATCCAGTGCAGGGACATGCACCAAAGCTTGCTCAATTGGTCCCCATTGAAATCGCAAGATTCCGTTTGCCTTCCCGAAAGGAAATGAAATTTCCTTTCGGGAAGGCAAACGGAATCTTGCGAGCCCTTCAAAGGAAGGCTTTCAAACACTTGAGAAAGGAGATATCATCAAAAGAAATGCAGTTGAAAAAAAGGCCAAACAAATGGAAAATCGGGAGATATAGTTACAACAAGAAGGTGGTCTGGGCGGAAATGAGGTGCAGTGCAAAGGACCAAAAGAGGCCAAAAGTAACCTCCCAGCCGTTGCAAAAGCAGGGGAAAAATCAAAGAAGTAGGCACTACTTGAATGGGAAGAAATAAGGGACAAGAAATTGAGACTACAAAAAAAGAAAAAAAAAAACAAATTCGCGGCCAAAGCAAAAGAGATCAAAAGGCATGGCATGTCATCCAGTGCAGGGACATGCAGCACATACACCAAGGCTTGCCTAAATTGATCCTCCGCGAAGCCAGAAATACAAAAGAAGGACTTAGAACCACTCTGGAATAGAGATACAAGCATAGGAAATGAAATTGAAGAAAAAAAAAAAAAGAAATTGGGAAATTTTGTGATTTTAAGAAAGTGGTCTGGGCAGAAATGAGGTGCAGTGCAAAGGATCAAAAGAGGCCAAAAGTAACCTCACAGCTGTTGCAAAAGCAGGGGAAAAATCAAAGAAGTAGGCACTACTTGGATGGGAAGAAATGAGGGACATGGCATGGACACTTAAAAATAAAAAGAAAAACATTAAAAAATCTTTGCCAGAGCAAAAGCCATCAAAAGGCATGGCATGCCATCCAGTGCAGGGACTTGCACCAAAGCTTGCCCAATTGGTCCCCATTGAAATCGCAAGATTCCGTTTGCCTTCCCGAAAAGAAATGAAATTTCCTTTCGGGAAGGCAAACGGAATCTTGCGAGCCCTTCAAAGGAAGGCTTTCAAACACTTGAGAAAGGAGATATCATCAAAAGAAATGCAGTTGAAAAAAAGGCCAAAAAAATGGAAAATCGGGAGATATAGTTACTACAAGAAGGTGGTCTGGGTGGAAATGAGGTGCAGTGCAAAGGACCAAAAGAGGCCAAAAGTAACCTCCCAGCTGTTGCAAAAGCAGGGAAAAAATCAAAGAAGTAGGCACTACTTGAATGGGAAGAAATAAGGGACAAGAAATTGAGACTACAAAAAAAGAAAAAAAAAAAACAAATTCGTGGCCAAAGCAAAAGAGATCAAAAGGCATGGCATGTCATCCAGTGCAGGGACATGCAGCACATACACCAAGGCTTGCCTAAATTGATCCTCCGCGAAGCCAGAAATACAAAAGAAGGACTTAGAACCACTCTGGAATAGAGATACCAGCAAAGGAAATGAAATTGAAGAAAAAAAAAAAAAAGAAATTGGGAAATTTTGTGATTTCAAGAAAGTGGTCTGGGCAGAAATGAGGTGCAGTGCAAAGGATCAAAAGAGGCCAAAAGTAACCTCACAGCCGTTGCAAAAGCAGGGGAAAAACCAAGGATGCAGGCACTACTTGAATGGGAAGAAATGAGGACATGGCATGGACGCTTAAAAATAAAAAGAAAAACATTAAAAAATCTTTGCCAGAGCAAAAGCCATCAAAAGGCATGGCATGCCATCCAGTGCAGGGACATGCACCAAAGCTTGCCCAATTGGTCCCCATTGAAATCGCAAGATTCCGTTTGCCTTCCCGAAAGGAAATGAAATTTCCTTTCGGGAAGGCAAACGGAATCTTGCGAGCCCTTCAAAGGAAGGCTTTCAAACACTTGAGAAAGGAGATATCATCAAAAGAAATGCAGTTGAAAAAAAGGCCAAAAAAATGGAAAATCGGGAGATATAGTTACAACAAGAAGGTGGTCTGGGCGGAAATGAGGTGCAGTGCAAAGGACCAAAAGAGGCCAAAAGTAACCTCACAGCCGTTGCAAAAGCAGGGGAAAAATCAAAGAAGTAGGCACTACTTGAATGGGAAGAAATAAGGGACAAGAAATTGAGACTACAAAAAAAGAAAAAAAAAAAAAATTCGTGGCCAAAGCAAAAGAGATCAAAAGGCATGGCATGTCATCCAGTGCAGGGACATGCAGCACATACACCAAGGCTTGCCTAAATCGATCCTCCGTGAAGCCAGAAATACAAAAGAAGGACCTACAAACACTCTGGAATAGAGATACCAGCAAAGGAAATGAAATTGAAAAAAAAAAACAAAACAAATTGGGAAATTTTGTGACTTCAAGGAAGTGGTCTGGGCAGAAATGAGGTGCAGTGCAAAGGACCAAAAGAGGCCAAAAGTAACCTCACAGCCGTTGCAAAAGCAGGGGAAAAACCAAGGATGCAGGCACTACTTGAATGGGAAGAAATGAGGGACATGGCATGGACACTTAAAAATAAAAAGAAAAACATTAAAAAATCTTTGCCAGAGCAAAAGCCATCAAAAGGCATGGCATGCCATCCAGTGCAGGGACTTGCACCAAAGCTTGCCCAATTGGTCCCCATTGAAATCGCAAGATTCCGTTTGCCTTCCCGAAAGGAAATGAAATTTCCTTTCGGGAAGGCAAACGGAATCTTGCGAGCCCTTCAAAGGAAGGCTTTCAAACACTTGAGAAAGGAGATATCATCAAAAGAAATGCAGTTGAAAAAAAGGCCAAACAAATGGAAAATCGGGAGATATAGTTACTACAAGAAGGTGGTCTGGGTGGAAATGAGGTGCAGTGCAAAGGACCAAAAGAGGCCAAAAGTAACCTCACAGCTGTTGCAAAAGCAGGGGAAAAATCAAAGAAGTAGGCACTACTTGAATGGGAAGAAATAAGGGACAAGAAATTGAGACTACAAAAAAAGAAAAAAAAAAAAAAAATCGTGGCCAAAGCAAAAGAGATCAAAAGGCATGGCATGTCATCCAGTGCAGGGACATGCAGCACATACACCAAGGCTTGCCTAAATTGATCCTCCGCGAAGCCAGAAATACAAAAGAAGGACTTAGAACCATTCTGGAAAAGAGATACCAGCAAAGGAAAAATAAATTGAAGAAAAAAAAAAAAAAAATTGGGAAATTTTGTGACTTCAAGGAAGTGGTCTGGGCAGAAATGAGGTGCAGTGCAAAGGACTAAAAGAGGCCAAAAGTAACCTCACAGCTGTTGCAAAAGCAGGGGAAAAATCAAAGAAGTAGGCACTACTTGAATGGGAAGAAATAAGGGACAAGAAATTGAGACTACAAAAAAAGAAAAAAAAAAAAAAAATCGTGGCCAAAGCAAAAGAGATCAAAAGGCATGGCATGTCATCCAGTGCAGGGACATGCAGCACATACACCAAGGCTTGCCTAAATTGATCCTCCGTGAAGCCAGAAATACAAAAGAAGGACCTACAAACACTCTGGAATAGAGATACCAGCAAAGGAAATGAAATTGAAAATAAAAAACAAAACAAATTGGGAAATTTTGTGACTTCAAGGAAGTGGTCTGGGCAGAAATGAGGTGCAGTGCAAAGGACCAAAAGAGGCCAAAAGTAACCTCACAGCCGTTGCAAAAGCAGGGGAAAAACCAAGGATGCAGGCACTACTTGAATGGGAAGAAATGAGGGACATGGCATGGACACTTAAAAATAAAAAGGAAAACATGAAAAAATCTTTGCCAGAGCAAAAGCCATCAAAAGGCATGGCATGCCATCCAGTGCAGGGACTTGCACCAAAGCTTGCCCAAGTGGTCCCCATTGAAATCGCAAGATTCCGTTTGCCTTCCCGAAAGGAAATGAAATTTCCTTTTGGGAAGGCAAACGGAATCTTGCGAGCCCTTCAAAGGAAGGCTTTCAAACACTTGAGAAAGGAGATATCATCAAAAGAAATGCAGTTGAAAAAAAGGCCAAACAAATGGAAAATCGGGAGATATAGTTACTACAATAAGGTGGTCTGGGTGGAAATGAGGTGCAGTGCAAAGGACCAAAAGAGGCCAAAAGTAACCTCCCAGCCGTTGCAAAAGCAGAGGAAAAATCAAAGAAGTAGGCACTACTTGAATGGGAAGAAATAAGGGACAAGAAATTGAGACTACAAAAAAAGAAAAAAAAAAAAAATTCGTGGCCAAAGCAAAAGAGATCAAAAGGCATGGCATGTCATCCAGTGCAGGGACATGCAGCACATACACCAAGGCTTGTGCGAAGCCAGAAATACAAAAGAAGGACTTAGAACCACTCTGGAATGGAGATACCAGCAAAGGAAATGAAATTGAAGAAAAAAAAAAAAAGAAATTGGGAAATTTTGTGATTTCAAGAAAGTGGTCTGGGCAGAAATGAGGTGCAGTGCAAAGGACCAAAAGAGGCCAAAAGTAACCTCACAGCCGTTGCAAAAGCAGGGGAAAAATCAAAGAAGTAGGCACTACTTGGATGGGAAGAAATGAGGGACATGGCATTGATACTTCATTTAAAAAAATTAAAAAGCAAAATTCGTGGCCAAAGCAAAAGAGATCAAAAGGCATGGCATGTCATCCAGTGCAGGGACATGCAGCACATACACCAAGGCTTGCATAAATTGATCCTCCGTGAAGCCAGAAATACAAAAGAAGGACTTAGAACCATTCTGGAACAGAGATACCAGCAAAGGAAAAATAAATTGAAGAAAAAAAAAAAAAAAAATTGGGAAATTTTGTGACTTCAAGGAAGTGGTCTGGGCAGAAATGAGGTGTAGTGCAAAGGACCAAAAGAGGCCAAAAGTAACCTCACAGCCGTTGCAAAAGCAGGGGAAAAACCAAGGATGCAGGCACTACTTGAATGGGAAGAAATGAGGGACATGGCATGGACACTTAAAAATAAAAAGAAAAACATTAAAAAATCTTTGCCAGAGCAAAAGCCATCAAAAGGCATGGCATGCCATCCAGTGCAGGGACTTGCACCAAAGCTTGCCCAATTGGTCCCCATTGAAATCGCAAGATTCCGTTTGCCTTCCCAAAAGGAAATGAAATTTCCTTTTGGGAAGGCAAACGGAATCTTGCGAGCCCTTCAAAGGAAGGCTTTCAAACACTTGAGAAAGGAGATATCATCAAAAGAAATGCAGTTGAAAAAAAGGCCAAAAAAATGGAAAATCGGGAGATATAGTTACAACAAGAAAGTGGTCTGGGAGGAAATGAGGTGCAGTGCAAAGGACCAAAAGAGGCCAAAAGTAACCTCACAGCCGTTGCAAAAGCAGGGGAAAAATCAAAGAAGTAGGCACTACTTGAATGGGAAGAAAGAAGGGACAAGAAATTGAGACTACAAAAAAAGAAAAAAAAAAAAAAATTCGTGGCCAAAGCAAAAGAGATCAAAAGGCATGGCATGTCATCCAGTGCAGGGACATGCAGCACATACACCAAGGCTTGCCTAAATTGATCCTCCGCGAAGCCAGAAATACAAAAGAAGGACTTAGAACCACTCTGGAATAGAGATACCAGCAAAGGAAATGAAATTGAAGAAAAAAAAAAAAAAGAAATTGGGAAATTTTGTGATTTCAAGAAAGTGGTCTGGGCAGAAATGAGGTGCAGTGCAAAGGACCAAAAGAGGCCAAAAGTAACCTCACAGCTGTTGCAAAAGCAGGGGAAAAATCAAAGAAGTAGGCACTACTTGGATGGGAAGAAATGAGGGACATGGCATGGACACTTAAAAATAAAAAGGAAAACATTAAAAAATCTTTGCCAGAGCAAAAGCCATCAAAAGGCATGGCATGCCATCCAGTGCAGGGACTTGCACCAAAGCTTGCCCAATTGGTCCCCATTGAAATCGCAAGATTCCGTTTGCCTTCCCGAAAGGAAATGAAATTTCCTTTTGGGAAGGCAAACGGAATCTTGCGAGCCCTTCAAAGGAAGGCTTTCAAACACTTGAGAAAGGAGATATCATCAAAAGAAATGCAGTTGAAAAAAAGGCCAAAAAAATGGAAAATCGGGAGATATAGTTACTACAAGAAGGTGGTCTGGGTGGAAATGAGGCGCAGTGCAAAGGACCAAAAGAGGCCAAAAGTAACCTCACAGCTGTTGCAAAAGCAGAGGAAAAATCAAAGAAGTAGGCACTACTTGAATGGGAAGAAATAAGGGACAAGAAATTGAGACTACAAAAAAAGAAAAAAAAAAAAATTCGTGGCCAAAGCAAAAGAGATCAAAAGGCATGGCATGTCATCCAGTGCAGGGATATGCAGCACATACACCAAGGCTTGTGCGAAGCCAGAAATACAAAAGAAGGACTTAGAACCATTCTGAAAACCAGATACCAGCAAAGGAAATAAAATTGAAGAAAAAAAAAAAAAATTGGGAAATTTTGTGACTTCAAGGAAGTGGTCTGGGCAGAAATGAGGTGCAGTGCAAAGGACCAAAAGAGGCCAAAAGTAACCTCACAGCTGTTGCAAAAGCAGGGGAAAAACCAAGGATGCAGGCACTACTTGGATGGGAAGAAATGAGGGACATGGCATGGACACTTAAAAATAAAAAGAAAAACATTAAAAATCTTTGCCAGAGCAAAAGCCATCAAAAGGCATGGCATGCCATCCAGTGCAGGGACTTGCACCAAAGCTTGCCCAAGTGGTCCCCATTGAAATCGCAAGATTCCGTTTGCCTTCCCGAAAGGAAATGAAATTTCCTTTCGGGAAGGCAAACGGAATCTTGCGAGCCCTTCAAAGGAAGGCTTTCAAACACTTGAGAAAGGAGATATCATCAAAAGAAATGCAGTTGAAAAAAAGGCCAAACAAATGGAAAATCGGGAGATATAGTTACAACAAGAAAGTGGTCTGGGCGGAAATGAGGTGCAGTGCAAAGGACCAAAAGAGGCCAAAAGTAACCTCACAGCCGTTGCAAAAGCAGGGGAAAAATCAAAGAAGTAGGCACTACTTGAATGGGAAGAAATAAGGGACAAGAAATTGAGACTACAAAAAAAGAAAAAAAAAAAAAAATTCGTGGCCAAAGCAAAAGAGATCAAAAGGCATGGCATGTCATCCAGTGCAGGGACATGCAGCACATACACCAAGGCTTGCCTTAATTGATCCTCCGTGAAGCCAGAAATACAAAAGAAGGACCTACAAACACTCTGGAATAGAGATACCAGCAAAGGAAATGAAATTGAAAATAAAAAACAAAACAAATTGGGAAATTTTTTGACTTCAAGGAAGTGGTCTGGGCAGAAATGAGGTGCAGTGCAAAGGACCAAAAGAGGCCAAAAGTAACCTCACAGCCGTTGCAAAAGCAGGGGAAAAACCTAGGATGCAGGCACTACTTGAATGGGAAGAAATGAGGGACATGGCATGGACACTTAAAAATAAAAAGAAAAACATTAAAAAATCTTTGCCAGAGCAAAAGCCATCAAAAGGCATGGCATGCCATCCAGTGCAGGGACTTGCACCAAAGCTTGCCCAATTGGTCCCCATTGAAATCGCAAGATTCCGTTTGCCTTCCCGAAAGGAAATGAAATTTCCTTTCGGGAAGGCAAACGGAATCTTGCGAGCCCTTCAAAGGAAGGCTTTCAAACACTTGAGAAAGGAGATATCCTCAAAAGAAATGCAGTTAAAAAAAGGCCAAAAAAATGGAAAATCGGGAGATATAGCTACTACAAGAAGGTGGTCTGGGTGGAAATGAGGTGCAGTGCAAAGGACCAAAAGAGGCCAAAAGTAACCTCACAGCCGTTACAAAAGCAGGGGAAAAATCAAAGAAGTAGGCACTACTTGAATGGGAAGAAATAAGGGACAAGAAATTGAGACTACAAAAAAAGAAAAAAAAAAAAAAAATTCGTGGCCAAAGCAAAAGAGATCAAAAGGCATGGCATGTCATCCAGTGCAGGGACATGCAGCACATACACCAAGGCTTGCCTAAATTGATCCTCCGCGAAGCCAGAAATACAAAAGAAGGACTTATATCCACTCTGGAATAGAGATACCAGCAAAGGAAATGAAATTGAAGAAAAAAAAAAAAAGAAATTGGGAAATTTTGTGATTTCAAGTAAGTGGTCTGGGTGGAAATGAGGTGCAGTGCAAAGGAACAAAAGAGGCCAAAAGTAACCTCACAGCTGTTGCAAAAGCAGGGGAAAAACCAAGGATGCAGGCACTACTTGAATGGGAAGAAATGAGGGACATGGCATGGACACTTAAAAATAAAAAGAAAAACATTAAAAAATCTTTGCCAGAGCAAAAGCCATCAAAAGGCATGGCATGCCATCCAGTGCAGGGACTTGCACCAAAGCTTGCCCAATTGGTCCCCATTGAAATCGCAAGATTCCGTTTACCTTCCCGAAAGGAAATGAAATTTCCTTTCGGGAAGGCAAACGGAATCTTGCGAGCCCTTCAAAGGAAGGCTTTCAAACACTTGAGAAAGGAGATATCATCAAAAGAAATGCAGTTGAAAAAAAGGCCAAAAAAATGGAAAATCGGGAGATATAATTAGTACAAGAAGGTGGTCTGGGTGGAAATGAGGTGCAGTGCAAAGGACCAAAAGAGGCCAAAAGTAACCTCACAGCTGTGGCAAAAGCAGGGGAAAAATCAAAGAAGTAGGCACTACTTGAATGGGAAGAAATAAGGGACAAGAAATTGAGACTACAAAAAAAGAAAAAAAAAAAAAAATTCGTGGCCAAAGCAAAAGAGATCAAAAGGCATGGCATGTCATCCAGTGCAGGGACATGCAGCACATACACCAAGGCTTGCCTAAATTGATCCTCCGCGAAGCCAGAAATACAAAAGAAGGACTTAGAACCACTCTGGAATAGAGATACCAGCAAAGGAAATGAAATTGAAGAAAAAAAAAAAAAAGAAATTGGGAAATTTTGTGATTTCAAGAAAGTGGTCTGGGCAGAAATGAGGTGCAGTGCAAAGGAACAAAAGAGGCCAAAAGTAACCTCACAGCTGTTGCAAAAGCAGGGGAAAAATCAAAGAAGTAGGCACTACTTGGATGGGAAGAAATGAGGGACATGGCATTGATACTTCATTTAAAAAAATTAAAAAGCAAAATTCGTGGCCAAAGCAAAAGAGATCAAAAGGCATGGCATGTCATCCAGTGCAGGGACATGCAGCACATACACCAAGGCTTGCCTAAATTGATCCTCTGCGAAGCCAGAAATACAAAAGAAGGACCTACAAAGACTCTGGTATAGAGATACCAGCAAAGGAAATGAAATTGAAGAAAAAAAAAAAAGAAATTGGGAAATTTTGTGACTTCAAGGAAGTGGTCTGGGCAGAAATGAGGTGCAGTGCAAAGGACCAAAAGAGGCCAAAAGTAACCTCACAGCCGTTGCAAAAGCAGGGGAAAAATCAAAGAAGTAGGCACTACTTGAATGGGAAGAAATAAGGGACAAGAAATTGAGACTACAAAAAAAGAAAAAAAAAAAAAAATTCGTGGCCAAAGCAAAAGAGATCAAAAGGCATGGCATGTCATCCAGTGCAGGGACATGCAGCACATACACCAAGGCTTGCCTAAATTGATCCTCCGTGAAGCCAGAAATACAAAAGAAGGACCTACAAACACTCTGGAATAGAGATACCAGCAAAGGAAATGAAATTGAAAATAAAAAACAAAACAAATTGGGAAATTTTGTGACTTCAAGGAAGTGGTCTGGGCAGAAATGAGGTGCAGTGCAAAGGACCAAAAGAGGCCAAAATTAACCTCACAGCCGTTGCAAAAGCAGGGGAAAAACCAAGGATGCAGGCACTACTTGGATGGGAAGAAATGAGGACATGGCATGGACACTTAAAAATAAAAAGAAAAACATTAAAAAATCTTTGCCAGAGCAAAAGCCATCAAAAGGCATGGCATGCCATCCAGTGCAGGGACTTGCACCAAAGCTTGCCCAATTGGTCCCCATTGAAATCGCAAGATTCCGTTTGCCTTCCCGAAAGGAAATGAAATTTCCTTTCGGGAAGGCAAACGGAATCTTGCGAGCCCTTCAAAGGAAGGCTTTCAAACACTTGAGAAAGGAGATATCATCAAAAGAAATGCAGTTGAAAAAAAGGCCAAACAAATGGAAAATCGGGAGATATAGTTACTACAAGAAGGTGGTCTGGGTGGAAATGAGGTGCAGTGCAAAGGACCAAAAGAGGCCAAAAGTAACCTCCCAGCTGTTGCAAAAGCAGGGGAAAAATCAAAGAAGTAGGCACTACTTGAATGGGAAGAAATAAGGGACAAGAAATTGAGACTACAAAAAAAGAAAAAAAAAAAGAAATTTGTGGCCAAAGCAAAAGAGATCAAAAGGCATGGCATGTCATCCAGTGCAGGGACATGCAGCACATACACCAAGGCTTGCCTAAATTGATCCTCCGCGAAGCCAGAAATACAAAAGAAGGACTTAGAACCACTCTGGAATAGAGATACCAGCAAAGGAAATGAAATTGAAGAAAAAAAAAAAAAGAAATTGGGAAATTTTGTGATTTCAAGAAAGTGGTCTGGGTGGAAATGAGGTGCAGTGCAAAGGAACAAAAGAGGCCAAAAGTAACCTCACAGCAGTTGCAAAAGCAGGGGAAAAATCAAAGAAGTAGGCACTACTTGGATGGGAAGAAATGAGTGACATGGCATTGATACTTCATTTAAAAAAATTAAAAAGCAAAATTCGTGGCCAAAGCAAAAGAGATCAAAAGGCATGGCATGTCATCCAGTGCAGGGACATGCAGCACATACACCAAGGCTTGCCTAAATTGATCCTCTGCGAAGCCAGAAATACAAAAGAAGGACCTACAAAGACTCTGGTATAGAGATACCAGCAAAGGAAATGAAATTGAAGAAAAAAAAAAAAGAAATTGGGAAATTTTGTGACTTCAAGGAAGTGGTCTGGGCAGAAATGAGGTGCAGTGCAAAGGACCAAAAGAGGCCAAAAGTAACCTCACAGCTGTTGCAAAAGCAGGGGAAAAACCAAGGATGCAGGCACTACTTGAATGGGAAGAAATGAGGGACATGGCATGGACACTTAAAAATAAAAAGAAAAACATTAAAAAATCTTTGCCAGAGCAAAAGCCATCAAAAGGCATGGCATGCCATCCAGTGCAGGGACTTGCACCAAAGCTTGCCCAACTGGTCCCCATTGAAATCGCAAGATTCCGTTTGCCTTCCTGAAAGGAACTGAAATTTCCTTTCGGGAAGGCAAACGGAATCTTGCGAGCCCTTCAAAGGAAGGCTTTCAAACACTTGAGAAAGGAGATATCATCAAAAGAAATGCAGTTGAAAAAAAGGCCAAACAAATGGAAAATCGGGAGATATAGTTACAACAAGAAAGTGGTCTGGGCAGAAATGAGGTGCAGTGCAAAGGACCAAAAGAGGCCAAAAGTAACCTCACAGCTGTTGCAAAAGCAGGGGAAAAATCAAAGAAGTAGGCACTACTTGAATGGGAAGAAATAAGGAACAAGAAATTGAGACTACAAAAAAAGAAAAAAAAAAAAAAATTCGTGGCCAAAGCAAAAGAGATCAAAAGGCATGGCATGTCATCCAGTGCAGGGACATGCCGCACATACACCAAGGCTTGCCTAAATTGATCCTCCGCGAAGCCAGAAATACAAAAGAAGGACCTACAAACACTCTGGAATAGAGATACCAGCAAAGGAAATGAAATTGAAAATAAAAAACAAAACAAATTGGGAAATTTTGTGACTTCAAGGAAGTGGTCTGGGCAGAAATGAGGTGCAGTGCAAAGGACCAAAAGAGGCCAAAATTAACCTCACAGCCGTTGCAAAAGCAGGGGAAAAACCAAGGATGCAGGCACTACTTGAATGGGAAGAAATGAGGGACATGGCATGGACACTTAAAAATAAAAAGAAAAACATTAAAAAATCTTTGCCAGAGCAAAAGCCATCAAAAGGCATGGCATGCCATCCAGTGCAGGGACTTGCACCAAAGCTTGCCCAATTGGTCCCCATTGAAATCGCAAGATTCCGTTTGCCTTCCCGAAAGGAAATGAAATTTCCTTTCGGGAAGGCAAACGGAATCTTGCGAGCCCTTCAAAGGAAGGCTTTCAAACACTTGAGAAAGGAGATATCATCAAAAGAAATGCAGTTGAAAAAAAGGCCAAACAAATGGAAAATCGGGAGATATAGCTACTACAAGAAGGTGGTCTGGGTGGAAATGAGGTGCAGTGCAAAGGACCAAAAGAGGCCAAAAGTAACCTCACAGCCGTTACAAAAGCAGGGGAAAAATCAAAGAAGTAGGCACTACTTGAATGGGAAGAAATAAGGGACAAGAAATTGAGACTACAAAAAAAGAAAAAAAAAAAAAAATTCGTTGCCAAAGCAAAAGAGATCAAAAGGCATGGCATGTCATCCAGTGCAGGGACATGCAGCACATACACCAAGGCTTGTGCGAAGCCAGAAATACAAAAGAAGGACTTAGAACCACTCTGGAATGGAGATACCAGCAAAGGAAATGAAATTGAAGAAAAAAAAAAAAGAAATTGGGAAATTTTGTGATTTCAAGAAAGTGGTCTGGGCAGAAATGAGGCGCAGTGCAAAGGACCAAAAGAGGCCAAAAGTAACCTCACAGCTGTTGCAAAAGCAGGGGAAAAATCAAAGAACTAGGCGCTACTTGGATGGGAAGAAATGAGGGACATGGCATGGATACTTCATTTAAAAAAATTAAAAAGCAAAATTCGTGGCCAAAGCAAAAGAGATCAAAAGGCATGGCATGTCATCCAGTGCAGGGACATGCAGCACATACACCAAGGCTTGCCTAAATTGATCCTCCGCGAAGCCAGAAATACAAAAGAAAGACCTACAAACACTCTGGAATAGAGATACCAGCAAAGGAAATGAAATTGAAGAAAAAAAAAAAAGAAATTGGGAAATTTTGTGACTTCAAGAAAGTGGTCTGGGCAGAAATGAGGTGCAGTGCAAAGGACCAAAAGAGGCCAAAAGTAACCTCACAGCCGTTGCAAAAGCAGGGGATAAACCAAGGATGCAGGCACTACTTGAATGGGAAGAAATGAGGGACATGGCATGGACACTTAAAAATAAAAAGAAAAACATTAAAAAATCTTTGCCAGAGCAAAAGCCATCAAAAGGCATGGCATGCCATCCAGTGCAGGGACTTGCACCAAAGCTTGCCCAATTGGTCCCCATTGAAATCGCAAGATTCCGTTTGCCTTCCCGAAAGGAAATGAAATTTCCTTTTGGGAAGGCAAACGGAATCTTGCGAGCCCTTCAAAGGAAGGCTTTCAAACACTTGAGAAAGGAGATATGATCAAAAGAAATGCAGTTAAAAAAAAGGCCAAAAAAATGGAAAATCGGGAGATATAGTTACAACAGGAAGGTGGTCTGGGCAGAAATGAGGTGCAGTGCAAAGGACCAAAGAGGCCAAAAGTAACCTCACAGCTGTTGCAAAAGCAGGGGAAAAATCAAAGAAGTAGACACTACTTGGATGGGAAGAAATGAGGGACATGGCATTGATACTTCATTTAAAAAAATTAAAAAGCAAAATTCGTGGCCAAAGCAAAAGAGACCAAAAGGCATGGCATGTCATCCAGTGCAGGGACATGCAGCACATACACCAAGGCTTGCATAAATTGATCCTCCGCGAAGCCAGAAATACAAAAGAAGGACTTAGAACCACTCTGGAATAGAGATACCAGCAAAGGAAAAATAAATTGAAGAAAAAAAAAAAAAAAATTGGGAAATTTTGTGACTTCAAGGAAGTGGTCTGGGCAGAAATGAGGTGCAGTGCAAAGGACCAAAAGAGGCCAAAATTAACCTCACAGCCGTTGCAAAAGCAGGGGAAAAACCAAGGATGCAGGCACTACTTGGATGGGAAGAAATGAGGACATGGCATGGACACTTAAAAATAAAAAGAAAAACATTAAAAAATCTTTGCCAGAGCAAAAGCCATCAAAAGGCATGGCATGCCATCCAGTGCAGGGACTTGCACCAAAGCTTGCCCAATTGGTCCCCATTGAAATCGCAAGATTCCGTTTGCCTTCCCGAAAGGAAATGAAATTTCCTTTCGGGAAGGCAAACGGAATCTTGCGAGCCCTTCAAAGGAAGGCTTTCAAACACTTGAGAAAGGAGATATCATCAAAAGAAATGCAGTTGAAAAAAAGGCCAAAAAAATGGAAAATCGGGAGATATAGTTACTACAAGAAGGTGGTCTGGGTGGAAATGAGGTGCAGTGCAAAGGACCAAAAGAGGCCAAAAGTAACCTCCCAGCTGTTGCAAAAGCAGGGGAAAAATCAAAGAAGTAGGCACTACTTGAATGGGAAGAAATAAGGGACAAGAAATTGAGACTACAAAAAAAGAAAAAAAAAAAGAAATTTGTGGCCAAAGCAAAAGAGATCAAAAGGCATGGCATGTCATCCAGAGCAGGGACATGCAGCACATACACCAAGGCTTGCCTAAATTGATCCTCCGCGAAGCCAGAAATACAAAAGAAGGACTTAGAACCACTCTGGAATAGAGATACCAGCAAAGGAAATGAAATTGAAGAAAAAAAAAAGAAAGAAATTGGGAAATTTTGTGATTTCAAGAAAGTGGTCTGGGCAGAAATGAGGTGCAGTGCAAAGGACCAAAAGAGGCCAAAAGTAACCTCACAGCAGTTGCAAAAGCAGGGGAAAAATCAAAGAAGTAGGCACTACTTGGATGGGAAGAAATGAGGGACATGGCATTGATACTTCATTTAAAAAAATTAAAAAGCAAAATTCGTGGCCAAAGCAAAAGAGATCAAAAGGCATGGCATGTCATCCAGTGCAGGGACATGCAGCACATACACCAAGGCTTGCCTAAATTGATCCTCCGCGAAGCCAGAAATACAAAAGAAGGACCTACAAAGACTCTGGTATAGAGATACCAGCAAAGGAAATGAAATTGAAGAAAAAAAAAAAAGAAATTGGGAAATTTTGTGACTTCAAGGAAGTGGTCTGGGCAGAAATGAGGTGCAGTGCAAAGGACCAAAAGAGGCCAAAAGTAACCTCACAGCTGTTGCAAAAGCAGGGGAAAAACCAAGGATGCAGGCACTACTTGAATGGGAAGAAATGAGGGACATGGCATGGACACTTAAAAATAAAAAGAAAAACATTAAAAAATCTTTGCCAGAGCAAAAGCCATCAAAAGGCATGGCATGCCATCCAGTGCAGGGACTTGCACCAAAGCTTGCCCAATTGGTCCCCATTGAAATCGCAAGATTCCGTTTACCTTCCCGAAAGGAAATGAAATTTCCTTTCGGGAAGGCAAATGGAATCTTGCGAGCCCTTCAAAGGAAGGCTTTCAAACACTTGAGAAAGGAGATATCATCAAAAGAAATGCAGTTGAAAAAAAGGCCAAAAAAATGGAAAATCGGGAGATATAATTAGTACAAGAAGGTGGTCTGGGTGGAAATGAGGTGCAGTGCAAAGGACCAAAAGAGGCCAAAAGTAACCTCACAGCTGTGGCAAAAGCAGGGGAAAAATCAAAGAAGTAGGCACTACTTGAATGGGAAGAAATAAGGGACAAGAAATTGAGACTACAAAAAAAGAAAAAAAAAAAAAAATTCGTGGCCAAAGCAAAAGAGATCAAAAGGCATGGCATGTCATCCAGTGCAGGGACATGCAGCACATACACCAAGGCTTGCCTAAATTGATCCTCCGCGAAGCCAGAAATACAAAAGAAGGACTTAGAACCACTCTGGAATAGAGATACCAGCAAAGGAAATGAAATTGAAGAAAAAAAAAAAAAAGAAATTGGGAAATTTTGTGATTTCAAGAAAGTGGTCTGGGCAGAAATGAGGTGCAGTGCAAAGGAACAAAAGAGGCCAAAAGTAACCTCACAGCTGTTGCAAAAGCAGGGGAAAAATCAAAGAAGTAGGCACTACTTGGATGGGAAGAAATGAGGGACATGGCATTGATACTTCATTTAAAAAAATTAAAAAGCAAAATTCGTGGCCAAAGCAAAAGAGATCAAAAGGCATGGCATGTCATCCAGTGCAGGGACATGCAGCACATACACCAAGGCTTGCTTAAATTGATCTTCCGCGAAGCCAGAAATACAAAAGAAGGACTTAGAACCATTCTGGAAAAGAGATACCAGCAAAGGAAATGAAATTGAAGAAAAAAAAAAAAAATTGGGAAATTTTGTGACTTCAAGGAAGTGGTCTGGGCAGAAATGAGGTGCAGTGCAAAGGACCAAAAGAGGCCAAAAGTAACCTCACAGCCGTTGCAAAAGCAGGGGAAAAATCAAAGAAGTAGGCACTACTTGAATGGGAAGAAATAAGGGACAAGAAATTGAGACTACAAAAAAAGAAAAAAAAAAAAATTCGTGGCCAAAGCAAAAGAGATCAAAAGGCATGGCATGTCATCCAGTGCAGGGACTTGCAGCACATACACCAAGGCTTGCCTCAATTGATTTTCCTTGAAGCCAGAAATACAAAAGAAGGGCTTAGAACCATTCTGGAATAGAGATACCAGCAAAGGAAATGAAATTGAAGAAAAAAAAAAAAGAAATTGGGAAATTTTGTGACTTCAAGGAAGTGGTCTGGGCAGAAATGAGGTGCAGTGCAAAGGACCAAAAGAGGCCAAAAGTAACCTCACAGCCGTTGCAAAAGCAGGGGAAAAACCAAGGATGCAGGCACTACTTGAATGGGAAGAAATGAGGGACATGGCATGGACACTTAAAAATAAAAAGAAAAACATTAAAAATCTTTGCCAGAGCAAAAGCCATCAAAAGGCATGGCATGCCATCCAGTGCAGGGACTTGCACCAAAGCTTGCCCAATTGGTCCCCATTGAAATCGCAAGATTCCGTTTGCCTTCCCGAAAGGAAATGAAATTTCCTTTTGGGAAGGCAAACGGAATCTTGCGAGCCCTTCAAAGGAAGGCTTTCAAACACTTGAGAAAGGAGATATCATCAAAAGAAATGCAGTTGAAAAAAAGGCCAAAAAAATGGAAAATCGGGAGATATAGTTACAACAAGAAAGTGGTCTGGGCGGAAATGAGGTGCAGTGCAAAGGACCAAAAGAGGCCAAAAGTAACCTCACAGCCGTTGCAAAAGCAGGGGAAAAATCAAAGAAGTAGGCACTACTTGAATGGGAAGAAATAAGGGACAAGAAATTGAGACTACAAAAAAAGAAAAAAAAAAAAAAATTCGTGGCCAAAGCAAAAGAGATCAAAAGGCATGGCATGTCATCCAGTGCAGGGACATGCAGCACATACACCAAGGCTTGCCTAAATTGATCCTCCGCGAAGCCAGAAATACAAAAGAAGGATTTATATCCACTCTGGAATAGAGATACCAGCAAAGGAAATGAAATTGAAGAAAAAAAAAAAAAGAAATTGGGAAATTTTGTGATTTCAAGAAAGTGGTCTGGGTGGAAATGAGGTGCAGTGCAAAGGAACAAAAGAGGCCAAAAGTAACCTCACAGCTGTTGCAAAAGCAGGGGAAAAATCAAAGAACTAGGCACTACTTGGATGGGAAGAAATGAGGGACATGGCATTGATACTTCATTTAAAAAAATTAAAAAGCAAAATTCGTGGCCAAAGCAAAAGAGATCAAAAGGCATGGCATGTCATCCAGTGCAGGGACATGCAGCACATACACCAAGGCTTGCCTAAATTGATCCTCTGCGAAGCCAGAAATACAAAAGAAGGACCTACAAAAACTCTGGTATAGAGATACCAGCAAAGGAAATGAAATTGAAGAAAAAAAAAAAAGAAATTGGGAAATTTTGTGACTTCAAGGAAGTGGTCTGGGCAGAAATGAGGTGCAATGCAAAGGACCAAAAGAGGCCAAAAGTAACCTCACAGCTGTTGCAAAAGCAGGGGAAAAACCAAGGATGCAGGCACTACTTGAATGGGAAGAAATGAGGGACATGGCATGGACACTTAAAAATAAAAAGAAAAACATTAAAAAATCTTTGCCAGAGCAAAAGCCATCAAAAGGCATGGCATGCCATCCAGTGCAGGGACTTGCACCAAAGCTTGCCCAACTGGTCCCCATTGAAATCGCAAGATTCCGTTTGCCTTCCTGAAAGGAACTGAAATTTCCTTTCGGGAAGGCAAACGGAATCTTGCGAGCCCTTCAAAGGAAGGCTTTCAAACACTTGAGAAAGGAGATATCATCAAAAGAAATGCAGTTGAAAAAAAGGCCAAACAAATGGAAAATCGGGAGATATAGTTACAACAAGAAAGTGGTCTGGGCGGAAATGAGGTGCAGTGCAAAGGACCAAAAGAGGCCAAAAGTAACCTCCCAGCTGTTGCAAAAGCAGGGGAAAAATCAAAGAAGTAGGCACTACTTGAATGGGAAGAAATAAGGGACAAGAAATTGAGACTACAAAAAAAGAAAAAAAAAAAAAAATTCGTGGCCAAAGCAAAAGAGATCAAAAGGCATGGCATGTCATCCAGTGCAGGGACATGCAGCACATACACCAAGGCTTGCCTAAATTGATCCTCCGCGAAGCCAGAAATACAAAAGAAGGACCTACAAACACTCTGGAATAGAGATACCAGCAAAGGAAATGAAATTGAAAATAAAAAACAAAACAAATTGGGAAATTTTGTGACTTCAAGGAAGTGGTCTGGGCAGAAATGAGGTGCAGTGCAAAGGACCAAAAGAGGCCAAAATTAACCTCACAGCCGTTGCAAAAGCAGGGGAAAAACCAAGGATGCAGGCACTACTTGAATGGGAAGAAATGAGGGACATGGCATGGACACTTAAAAATAAAAAGAAAAACATTAAAAAATCTTTGCCAGAGCAAAAGCCATCAAAAGGCATGGCATGCCATCCAGTGCAGGGACTTGCACCAAAGCTTGCCCAATTGGTCCCCATTGAAATCGCAAGATTCCGTTTGCCTTCCCGAAAGGAAATGAAATTTCCTTTTGGGAAGGCAAACGGAATCTTGCGAGCCCTTCAAAGGAAGGCTTTCAAACACTTGAGAAAGGAGATATCATCAAAAGAAATGCAGTTGAAAAAAAGGCCAAACAAATGGAAAATCGGGAGATATAGTTACTACAAGAAGGTGGTCTGGGTGGAAATGAGGTGCAGTGCAAAGGACCAAAAGAGGCCAAAAGTAACCTCCCAGCTGTTGCAAAAGCAGGGGAAAAATCAAAGAAGTAGGCACTACTTGAATGGGAAGAAAAAAGGAACAAGAAATTGAGACTACAAAAAAAGAAAAAAAAAAAAAAAATTCGTGGCCAAAGCAAAAGAGATCAAAAGGCATGGCATGTCATCCAGTGCAGGGACATGCAGCACATACACCAAGGCTTGTGCGAAGCCAGAAATACAAAAGAAGGACTTAGAACCACTCTGGAATGGAGATACCAGCAAAGGAAATGAAATTGAAGAAAAAAAAAAAAAGAAATTGGGAAATTTTGTGATTTCAAGAAAGTGGTCTGGGCAGAAATGAGGCGCAGTGCAAAGGACCAAAAGAGGCCAAAAGTAACCTCACAGCTGTTGCAAAAGCAGGGGAAAAATCAAAGAACTAGGCGCTACTTGGATGGGAAGAAATGAGGGACATGGCATGGATACTTCATTTAAAAAAATTAAAAAGCAAAATTCGTGGCCAAAGCAAAAGAGATCAAAAGGCATGGCATGTCATCCAGTGCAGGGACATGCAGCACATACACCAAGGCTTGCCTAAATTGATCCTCCGCGAAGCCAGAAATACAAAAGAAAGACCTACAAACACTCTGGAATAGAGATACCAGCAAAGGAAATGAAATTGAAGAAAAAAAAAAAAGAAATTGGGAAATTTTGTGACTTCAAGAAAGTGGTCTGGGCAGAAATGAGGTGCAGTGCAAAGGACCAAAAGAGGCCAAAAGTAACCTCACAGCCGTTGCAAAAGCAGGGGATCAACCAAGGATGCAGGCACTACTTGGATGGGAAGAAATGAGGGACATGGCATGGACACTTAAAAATAAAAAGAAAAACATTAAAAAATCTTTGCCAGAGCAAAAGCCATCAAAAGGCATGGCATGCCATCCAGTGCAGGGACTTGCACCAAAGCTTGCCCAATTGGTCCCCATTGAAATCGCAAGATTCCTTTTGCCTTCCCGAAAGGAAATGAAATTTCCTTTCGGGAAGGCAAACGGAATCTTGCGAGCCCTTCAAAGGAAGGCTTTCAAACACTTGAGAAAGGAGATATCATCAAAAGAAATGCAGTTAAAAAAAGGCCAAACAAATAGAAAATCGGGAGATATAGTTACAACCGGAAGGTGGTCTGGGCAGAAATGAGGTGCAGTGCAAAGGACCAAAGAGGCCAAAAGTAACCTCACAGCTGTTGCAAAAGCAGGGGAAAAATCAAAGAAGTAGACACTACTTGGATGGGAAGAAATGAGGGACATGGCATTGATACTTCATTTAAAAAAATTAAAAAGCAAAATTCGTGGCCAAAGCAAAAGAGACCAAAAGGCATGGCATGTCATCCAGTGCAGGGACATGCAGCACATACACCAAGGCTTGCATAAATTGATCCTCCGCGAAGCCAGAAATACAAAAGAAGGACTTAGAACCATTCTGGAATAGAGATACCAGCAAAGGAAAAATAAATTTAAGAAAAAAAAAAAAATTGGGAAATTTGGTGACTTCAAGGAAGTGGTCTGGGCAGAACTGAGGTGCAGTGCAAAGGACCAAAAGAGGCCAAAAGTAACCTCACAGCTGTTGCAAAAGCAGGGGAAAAACCAAGGATGCAGGCACTACTTGAATGGGAAGAAATGAGGGACATGGCATGGACACTTAAAAATAAAAAGGAAAAAATTAAAAAATCTTTGCCAGAGCAAAAGCCATCAAAAGGCATGGCATGCCATCCAGTGCAGGGACTTGCACCAAAGCTTGCCCAATTGGTCCCCATTGAAATCGCAAGATTCCGTTTGCCTTCCCGAAAGGAAATGAAATTTCCTTTTGGGAAGGCAAACGGAATCTTGCGAGCCCTTCAAAGGAAGGCTTTCAAACACTTGAGAAAGGAGATATCATCAAAAGAAATGCAGTTAAAAAAAAGGCCAAAAAAATGGAAAATCGGGAGATATAGTTACAACAAGAAAGTGGTCTGGGCGGAAATGAGGTGCAGTGCAAAGGAACAAAAAAGGCCAAAAGTAACCTCACAGCTGTTGCAAAAGCAGGGGAAAAATCAAAGAAGTAGGCACTACTTGAATGGGAAGAAAAAAGGGACAAGAAATTGAGACTACAAAAAAAGAAAAAAAAGAAAAAATTTGCGGCCAAAGCAAAAGAGATCAAAAGGCATGGCATGTCATCCAGTGCAGGGACATGCAGCACATACACCAAGGCTTGCCTAAATTGATCCTCCGCGAAGCCAGAAATACAAAAGAAGGACTTAGAACCATTCTGGAAAAGAGATACCAGCAAAGGAAAAATAAATTGAAGAAAAAAAAAAAAATTGGGAAATTTGGTGACTTCAAGGAAGTGGTCTGGGCAGAACTGAGGTGCAGTGCAAAGGACCAAAAGAGGCCAAAAGTAACCTCACAGCTGTTGCAAAAGCAGGGGAAAAACCAAGGATGCAGGCACTACTTGAATGGGAAGAAATGAGGGACATGGCATGGACACTTAAAAATAAAAAGGAAAAAATTAAAAAATCTTTGCCAGAGCAAAAGCCATCAAAAGGCATGGCATGCCATCCAGTGCAGGGACTTGCACCAAAGCTTGCCCAATTGGTCCCCATTGAAATCGCAAGATTCCGTTTGCCTTCCCGAAAGGAAATGAAATTTCCTTTCGGGAAGGCAAACGGAATCTTGCGAGCCCTTCAAAGGAAGGCTTTCAAACACTTGAGAAAGGAGATATCATCAAAAGAAATGCAGTTAAAAAAAAGGCCAAAAAAATGGAAAATCGGGAGATATAGTTACAACAAGAAAGTGGTCTGGGCGGAAATGAGGTGCAGTGCCAAGGAACAAAAAAGGCCAAAAGTAACCTCACAGCTGTTGCAAAAGCAGGGGAAAAATCAAAGAAGTAGGCACTACTTGAATGGGAAGAAAAAAGGGACAAGAAATTGAGACTACAAAAAAAGAAAAAAAAGAAAAAATTTGCGGCCAAAGCAAAAGAGATCAAAAGGCATGGCATGTCATCCAGTGCAGGGACATGCAGCACATACACCAAGGCTTGCCTAAATTGATCCTCCGCGAAGCCAGAAATACAAAAGAAGGACTTAGAACCATTCTGGAAAAGAGATACCAGCAAAGGAAAAATAAATTGAAGAAAAAAAAAAAAATTGGGAAATTTGGTGACTTCAAGGAAGTGGTCTGGGCAGAACTGAGGTGCAGTGCAAAGGACCAAAAGAGGCCAAAAGTAACCTCACAGCTGTTGCAAAAGCAGGGGAAAAACCAAGGATGCAGGCACTACTTGAATGGGAAGAAATGAGGGACATGGCATGGACACTTAAAAATAAAAAGGAAAAAATTAAAAAATCTTTGCCAGAGCAAAAGCCATCAAAAGGCATGGCATGCCATCCAGTGCAGGGACTTGCACCAAAGCTTGCCCAATTGGTCCCCATTGAAATCGCAAGATTCCGTTTGCCTTCCCGAAAGGAAATGAAATTTCCTTTCGGGAAGGCAAACGGAATCTTGCGAGCCCTTCAAAGGAAGGCTTTCAAACACTTGAGGAAGGAGATATCATCAAAAGAAATGCAGTTGAAAAAAAGGCCAAACAAATGGAAAATCGGGAGATATAGTTACAACAGGAAGGTGGTCTGGGTGGAAATGAGGTGCAGTGCAAAGGACCAAAGAGGCCAAAAGTAACCTCACAGCTGTTGCAAAAGCAGGGGAAAAATCAAAGAAGTAGGCACTACTTGGATGGGAAGAAATGAGGGACATGGCATTGATACTTCATTTAAAAAAATTAAAAAGCAAAATTCGTGGCCAAAGCAAAAGAGATCAAAAGGCATGGCATGTCATCCAGTGCAGGGACATGCAGCACATACACCAAGGCTTCCCTAAATTGATCCTCCTTGAAGCCAGAAATACAAAAGAAGGACCTAGAAACACACTGGAATAGAGATACCAGCAAAGGAAATGAAATTGAAGAAAAAAAAAAAAAAGAAATTGGGAAATTTTGTGACTTCAAGGAAGTGGTCTGGGCAGAAATGAGGTGCAGTGCAAAGGACCAAAAGAGGCCAAAAGTAACCTCACAGCCGTTGCAAAAGCATGGGAAAAATCAAAGTAGGCACTACTTGGAGGGGAAGAAATGAGGGACATGGCATGGACACTTAAAAATAAAAAGAAAAACATTAAAAAATCTTTGCCAGAGCAAAAGCCATCAAAAGGCATGGCATGCCATCCAGTGCAGGGACTTGCACCAAAGCTTGCCCAATTGGTCCCCATTGAAATTGCAAGATTCCGTTTGCCTTCCCGAAAGGAAATGAAATTTCCTTTCGGGAAGGCAAACGGAATCTTGCGAGCCCTTCAAAGGAAGGCTTTCAAACACTTGAGAAAGGAGATATCATCAAAAGAAATGCAGTTAAAAAAAAGGCCAAACAAATGGAAAATCGGGAGATATAGTTACAACAAGAAAGTGGTCTGGGCGGAAATGAGGTGCAGTGCAAAGGAACAAAAAAGGCCAAAAGTAACCTCACAGCTGTTGCAAAAGCAGGGGAAAAATCAAAGAAGTAGGCACTACTTGAATGGGAAGAAAAAAGGGACAAGAAATTGAGACTACAAAAAAAGAAAAAAAAGAAAAAATTTGCGGCCAAAGCAAAAGAGATCAAAAGGCATGGCATGTCATCCAGTGCAGGGACATGCAGCACATACACCAAGGCTTGCCTAAATTGATCCTCCGCGAAGCCAGAAATACAAAAGAAGGACTTAGAACCACTCTGGAATAGAGATACCAGCAAAGGAAATGAAATTGAAAATAAAAAAAAAAACAAAGTGGGAAATTTTGTGACTTCAAGGAAGTGGTCTGGGCAGAAATGAGGTGCAGTGCAAAGGACCAAAAGAGGCCAAAAGTAACCTCACAGCCGTTGCAAAAGCAGGGGAAAAACCAAGGATGCAGGCACTACTTGAATGGGAAGAAATGAGGGACATGGCATGGACACTTAAAAATAAAAAGAAAAACATTAAAAAATTTTTGCCAGAGCAAAAGCCATCAAAAGGCATGGCATGCCATCCAGTGCAGGGACTTGCACCAAAGCTTGCCCAATTGGTCCCCATTGAAATCGCAAGATTCCGTTTGCCTTCCCGAAAGGAAATGAAATTTCCTTTCGGGAAGGCAAACGGAATCTTGCGAGCCCTTCAAAGGAAGGCTTTCAAACACTTGAGAAAGGAGATATCATCAAAAGAAATGCAGTTGAAAAAAAGGCCAAACAAATGGAAAATCGGGAGATATAGTTACTACAAGAAGGTGGTCTGGGTGGAAATGAGGTGCAGTGCAAAGGACCAAAAGAGGCCAAAACTAACCTCCCAGCTGTTGCAAAAGCAGGGGAAAAATCAAAGAAGTAGACACTACTTGAATGGGAAGAAAAAAGGAACAAGAAATTGAGACTACAAAAAAAGAAAAAAAAGAAAAAAATTCGTGGCCAAAGCAAAAAAGATCAAAAGGCATGGCATGTCATCCAGTGCAGGGACATGCAGCACATACACCAAGGCTTGCCTAAATTGATCCTCCGCGAAGCCAGAAATACAAAAGAAGGACTTAGAACCACTCTGGAATAGAGATACCAGCAAAGGAAATGAAATTGAAGAAAAAAAAAAAAAGAAATTGGGAAATTTTGTGATTTCAAGAAAGTGGTCTGGGCAGAAATGAGGTGCAGTGCAAAGGAACAAAAGAGGCCAAAAGTAACCTCACAGCTGTTGCAAAAGCAGGGGAAAAATCAAAGAAGTAGGCACTACTTGGATGGGAAGAAATGAGGGACATGGCATTGATACTTCATTTAAAAAAATTAAAAAGCAAAATTCGTGGCCAAAGCAAAAGAGATCAAAAGGCATGGCATGTCATCCAGTGCAGGGACATGCAGCACATACACCAAGGCTTGCCTAAATTGATCCTCCGCGAAGCCAGAAATACAAAAGAAGGACTTAGAACCATTCTGGAAAAGAGATACCAGCAAAGGAAAAATAAATTGAAGAAAAAAAAAAAAATTGGGAAATTTGGTGACTTCAAGGAAGTGGTCTGGGCAGAACTGAGGTGCAGTGCAAAGGACCAAAAGAGGCCAAAAGTAACCTCCCAGCTGTTGCAAAAGCAGGGGAAAAACCAAGGATGCAGGCACTACTTGAATGGGAAGAAATGAGGGACATGGCATGGACACTTAAAAATAAAAAGGAAAAAATTAAAAAATCTTTGCCAGAGCAAAAGCCATCAAAAGGCATGGCATGCCATCCAGTGCAGGGACTTGCACCAAAGCTTGCCCAATTGGTCCCCATTGAAATCGCAAGATTCCGTTTGCCTTCCCGAAAGGAAATGAAATTTCCTTTCGGGAAGGCAAACGGAATCTTGCGAGCCCTTCAAAGGAAGGCTTTCAAACACTTGAGAAAGGAGATATCATCAAAAGAAATGCAGTTAAAAAAAAGGCCAAAAAAATGGAAAATCGGGAGATATAGTTACAACAAGAAAGTGGTCTGGGCGGAAATGAGGTGCAGTGCCAAGGAACAAAAAAGGCCAAAAGTAACCTCACAGCTGTTGCAAAAGCAGGGGAAAAATCAAAGAAGTAGGCACTACTTGAATGGGAAGAAAAAAGGGACAAGAAATTGAGACTACAAAAAAAGAAAAAAAAGAAAAAATTTGCGGCCAAAGCAAAAGAGATCAAAAGGCATGGCATGTCATCCAGTGCAGGGACATGCAGCACATACACCAAGGCTTGCCTAAATTGATCCTCCGCGAAGCCAGAAATACAAAAGAAGGACTTAGAACCATTCTGGAAAAGAGATACCAGCAAAGGAAAAATAAATTGAAGAAAAAAAAAAAAATTGGGATATTTGGTGACTTCAAGGAAGTGGTCTGGGCAGAACTGAGGTGCAGTGCAAAGGACCAAAAGAGGCCAAAAGTAACCTCACAGCTGTTGCAAAAGCAGGGGAAAAACCAAGGATGCAGGCACTACTTGAATGGGAAGAAATGAGGGACATGGCATGGACACTTAAAAATAAAAAGGAAAAAATTAAAAAATCTTTGCCAGAGCAAAAGCCATCAAAAGGCATGTCATGCCATCCAGTGCAGGGACTTGCACCAAAGCTTGCCCAATTGGTCCCCATTGAAATCGCAAGATTCCGTTTGCCTTCCCGAAAGGAAATGAAATTTCCTTTCGGGAAGGCAAACGGAATCTTGCGAGCCCTTCAAAGGAAGGCTTTCAAACACTTGAGGAAGGAGATATCATCAAAAGAAATGCAGTTGAAAAAAAGGCCAAACAAATGGAAAATCGGGAGATATAGTTACAACAGGAAGGTGGTCTGGGTGGAAATGAGGTGCAGTGCAAAGGACCAAAGAGGCCAAAAGTAACCTCACAGCTGTTGCAAAAGCAGGGGAAAAATCAAAGAAGTAGGCACTACTTGGATGGGAAGAAATGAGGGACATGGCATTGATACTTCATTTAAAAAAATTAAAAAGCAAAATTCGTGGCCAAAGCAATAGAGACCAAAAGGCATGGCATGTCATCCAGTGCAGGGACATGCAGCACATACACCAAGGCTTGCATAAATTGATCCTCCGCGAAGCCAGAAATACAAAAGAAGGACTTAGAACCATTCTGGAAAAGAGATACCAGCAAAGGATAAATAAATTGAAGAAAAAAAAAAAAAATTGGGAAATTTTGTGACTTCAAGGAAGTGGTCTGGGCAGAAATGAGGTGCAGTGCAAAGGACCAAAAGAGGCCAAAAGTAACCTCACAGCTGTTGCAAAAGCAGGGGAAAAACCAAAGTAGGCACTACTTGGAGGGGAAGAAATGAGGGACATGGCATGGACACTTAAAAATAAAAAGAAAAACATTAAAAAATCTTTGCCAGAGCAAAAGCCATCAAAAGGCATGGCATGCCATCCAGTGCAGGGACTTGCACCAAAGCTTGCCCAATTGGTCCCCATTGAAATTGCAAGATTCCGTTTGCCTTCCCGAAAGGAAATGAAATTTCCTTTCGGGAAGGCAAACGGAATCTTGCGAGCCCTTCAAAGGAAGGCTTTCAAACACTTGAGAAAGGAGATATCATCAAAAGAAATGCAGTTAAAAAAAAGGCCAAACAAATGGAAAATCGGGAGATATAGTTACAACAAGAAAGTGGTCTGGGCGGAAATGAGGTGCAGTGCAAAGGAACAAAAAAGGCCAAAAGTAACCTCACAGCTGTTGCAAAAGCAGGGGAAAAATCAAAGAAGTAGGCACTACTTGAATGGGAAGAAAAAAGGGACAAGAAATTGAGACTACAAAAAAAGAAAAAAAAGAAAAAATTTGCGGCCAAAGCAAAAGAGATCAAAAGGCATGGCATGTCATCCAGTGCAGGGACATGCAGCACATACACCAAGGCTTGCCTAAATTGATCCTCCGCGAAGCCAGAAATACAAAAGAAGGACTTAGAACCACTCTGGAATAGAGATACCAGCAAAGGAAATGAAATTGAAAATAAAAAAAAAAACAAAGTGGGAAATTTTGTGACTTCAAGGAAGTGGTCTGGGCAGAAATGAGGTGCAGTGCAAAGGACCAAAAGAGGCCAAAAGTAACCTCACAGCCGTTGCAAAAGCAGGGGAAAAACCAAGGATGCAGGCACTACTTGAATGGGAAGAAATGAGGGACATGGCATGGACACTTAAAAATAAAAAGAAAAACATTAAAAAATTTTTGCCAGAGCAAAAGCCATCAAAAGGCATGGCATGCCATCCAGTGCAGGGACTTGCACCAAAGCTTGCCCAATTGGTCCCCATTGAAATCGCAAGATTCCGTTTGCCTTCCCGAAAGGAAATGAAATTTCCTTTCGGGAAGGCAAACGGAATCTTGCGAGCCCTTCAAAGGAAGGCTTTCAAACACTTGAGAAAGGAGATATCATCAAAAGAAATGCAGTTGAAAAAAAGGCCAAACAAATGGAAAATCGGGAGATATAGTTACTACAAGAAGGTGGTCTGGGTGGAAATGAGGTGCAGTGCAAAGGACCAAAAGAGGCCAAAACTAACCTCCCAGCTGTTGCAAAAGCAGGGGAAAAATCAAAGAAGTAGACACTACTTGAATGGGAAGAAAAAAGGAACAAGAAATTGAGACTACAAAAAAAGAAAAAAAAGAAAAAAATTCGTGGCCAAAGCAAAAAAGATCAAAAGGCATGGCATGTCATCCAGTGCAGGGACATGCAGCACATACACCAAGGCTTGCCTAAATTGATCCTCCGCGAAGCCAGAAATACAAAAGAAGGACTTAGAACCACTCTGGAATAGAGATACCAGCAAAGGAAATGAAATTGAAGAAAAAAAAAAAAAGAAATTGGGAAATTTTGTGATTTCAAGAAAGTGGTCTGGGCAGAAATGAGGTGCAGTGCAAAGGAACAAAAGAGGCCAAAAGTAACCTCACAGCTGTTGCAAAAGCAGGGGAAAAATCAAAGAAGTAGGCACTACTTGGATGGGAAGAAATGAGGGACATGGCATTGATACTTCATTTAAAAAAATTAAAAAGCAAAATTCGTGGCCAAAGCAAAAGAGATCAAAAGGCATGGCATGTCATCCAGTGCAGGGACATGCAGCACATACACCAAGGCTTGCCTAAATTGATCCTCCGCGAAGCCAGAAATACAAAAGAAGGACTTAGAACCATTCTGGAAAAGAGATACCAGCAAAGGAAAAATAAATTGAAGAAAAAAAAAAAAATTGGGAAATTTGGTGACTTCAAGGAAGTGGTCTGGGCAGAACTGAGGTGCAGTGCAAAGGACCAAAAGAGGCCAAAAGTAACCTCCCAGCTGTTGCAAAAGCAGGGGAAAAACCAAGGATGCAGGCACTACTTGAATGGGAAGAAATGAGGGACATGGCATGGACACTTAAAAATAAAAAGGAAAAAATTAAAAAATCTTTGCCAGAGCAAAAGCCATCAAAAGGCATGGCATGCCATCCAGTGCAGGGACTTGCACCAAAGCTTGCCCAATTGGTCCCCATTGAAATCGCAAGATTCCGTTTGCCTTCCCGAAAGGAAATGAAATTTCCTTTCGGGAAGGCAAACGGAATCTTGCGAGCCCTTCAAAGGAAGGCTTTCAAACACTTGAGAAAGGAGATATCATCAAAAGAAATGCAGTTAAAAAAAAGGCCAAAAAAATGGAAAATCGGGAGATATAGTTACAACAAGAAAGTGGTCTGGGCGGAAATGAGGTGCAGTGCCAAGGAACAAAAAAGGCCAAAAGTAACCTCACAGCTGTTGCAAAAGCAGGGGAAAAATCAAAGAAGTAGGCACTACTTGAATGGGAAGAAAAAAGGGACAAGAAATTGAGACTACAAAAAAAGAAAAAAAAGAAAAAATTTGCGGCCAAAGCAAAAGAGATCAAAAGACATGGCATGTCATCCAGTGCAGGGACATGCAGCACATACACCAAGGCTTGCCTAAATTGATCCTCCGCGAAGCCAGAAATACAAAAGAAGGACTTAGAACCATTCTGGAAAAGAGATACCAGCAAAGGAAAAATAAATTGAAGAAAAAAAAAAAAATTGGGATATTTGGTGACTTCAAGGAAGTGGTCTGGGCAGAACTGAGGTGCAGTGCAAAGGACCAAAAGAGGCCAAAAGTAACCTCACAGCTGTTGCAAAAGCAGGGGAAAAACCAAGGATGCAGGCACTACTTGAATGGGAAGAAATGAGGGACATGGCATGGACACTTAAAAATAAAAAGGAAAAAATTAAAAAATCTTTGCCAGAGCAAAAGCCATCAAAAGGCATGTCATGCCATCCAGTGCAGGGACTTGCACCAAAGCTTGCCCAATTGGTCCCCATTGAAATCGCAAGATTCCGTTTGCCTTCCCGAAAGGAAATGAAATTTCCTTTCGGGAAGGCAAACGGAATCTTGCGAGCCCTTCAAAGGAAGGCTTTCAAACACTTGAGGAAGGAGATATCATCAAAAGAAATGCAGTTGAAAAAAAGGCCAAACAAATGGAAAATCGGGAGATATAGTTACAACAGGAAGGTGGTCTGGGTGGAAATGAGGTGCAGTGCAAAGGACCAAAGAGGCCAAAAGTAACCTCACAGCTGTTGCAAAAGCAGGGGAAAAATCAAAGAAGTAGGCACTACTTGGATGGGAAGAAATGAGGGACATGGCATTGATACTTCATTTAAAAAAATTAAAAAGCAAAATTCGTGGCCAAAGCAATAGAGACCAAAAGGCATGGCATGTCATCCAGTGCAGGGACATGCAGCACATACACCAAGGCTTGCATAAATTGATCCTCCGCGAAGCCAGAAATACAAAAGAAGGACTTAGAACCATTCTGGAAAAGAGATACCAGCAAAGGATAAATAAATTGAAGAAAAAAAAAAAAAATTGGGAAATTTTGTGACTTCAAGGAAGTGGTCTGGGCAGAAATGAGGTGCAGTGCAAAGGACCAAAAGAGGCCAAAAGTAACCTCACAGCTGTTGCAAAAGCAGGGGAAAAACCAAAGTAGGCACTACTTGGAGGGGAAGAAATGAGGGACATGGCATGGACACTTAAAAATAAAAAGAAAAACATTAAAAAATCTTTGCCAGAGCAAAAGCCATCAAAAGGCATGGCATGCCATCCAGTGCAGGGACTTGCACCAAAGCTTGCCCAATTGGTCCCCATTGAAATTGCAAGATTCCGTTTGCCTTCCCGAAAGGAAATGAAATTTCCTTTCGGGAAGGCAAACGGAATCTTGCGAGCCCTTCAAAGGAAGGCTTTCAAACACTTGAGAAAGGAGATATCATCAAAAGAAATGCAGTTAAAAAAAAGGCCAAACAAATGGAAAATCGGGAGATATAGTTACAACAAGAAAGTGGTCTGGGCGGAAATGAGGTGCAGTGCAAAGGAACAAAAAAGGCCAAAAGTAACCTCACAGCTGTTGCAAAAGCAGGGGAAAAATCAAAGAAGTAGGCACTACTTGAATGGGAAGAAAAAAGGGACAAGAAATTGAGACTACAAAAAAAGAAAAAAAAGAAAAAATTTGCGGCCAAAGCAAAAGAGATCAAAAGGCATGGCATGTCATCCAGTGCAGGGACATGCAGCACATACACCAAGGCTTGCCTAAATTGATCCTCCGCGAAGCCAGAAATACAAAAGAAGGACTTAGAACCACTCTGGAATAGAGATACCAGCAAAGGAAATGAAATTGAAAATAAAAAAAAAAACAAAGTGGGAAATTTTGTGACTTCAAGGAAGTGGTCTGGGCAGAAATGAGGTGCAGTGCAAAGGACCAAAAGAGGCCAAAAGTAACCTCACAGCCGTTGCAAAAGCAGGGGAAAAACCAAGGATGCAGGCACTACTTGAATGGGAAGAAATGAGGGACATGGCATGGACACTTAAAAATAAAAAGAAAAACATTAAAAAATTTTTGCCAGAGCAAAAGCCATCAAAAGGCATGGCATGCCATCCAGTGCAGGGACTTGCACCAAAGCTTGCCCAATTGGTCCCCATTGAAATCGCAAGATTCCGTTTGCCTTCCCGAAAGGAAATGAAATTTCCTTTCGGGAAGGCAAACGGAATCTTGCGAGCCCTTCAAAGGAAGGCTTTCAAACACTTGAGAAAGGAGATATCATCAAAAGAAATGCAGTTGAAAAAAAGGCCAAACAAATGGAAAATCGGGAGATATAGTTACTACAAGAAGGTGGTCTGGGTGGAAATGAGGTGCAGTGCAAAGGACCAAAAGAGGCCAAAACTAACCTCCCAGCTGTTGCAAAAGCAGGGGAAAAATCAAAGAAGTAGACACTACTTGAATGGGAAGAAAAAAGGAACAAGAAATTGAGACTACAAAAAAAGAAAAAAAAGAAAAAAATTCGTGGCCAAAGCAAAAAAGATCAAAAGGCATGGCATGTCATCCAGTGCAGGGACATGCAGCACATACACCAAGGCTTGCCTAAATTGATCCTCCGCGAAGCCAGAAATACAAAAGAAGGACTTAGAACCACTCTGGAATAGAGATACCAGCAAAGGAAATGAAATTGAAGAAAAAAAAAAAAAGAAATTGGGAAATTTTGTGATTTCAAGAAAGTGGTCTGGGCAGAAATGAGGTGCAGTGCAAAGGAACAAAAGAGGCCAAAAGTAACCTCACAGCTGTTGCAAAAGCAGGGGAAAAATCAAAGAAGTAGGCACTACTTGGATGGGAAGAAATGAGGGACATGGCATTGATACTTCATTTAAAAAAATTAAAAAGCAAAATTCGTGGCCAAAGCAAAAGAGATCAAAAGGCATGGCATGTCATCCAGTGCAGGGACATGCAGCACATACACCAAGGCTTGCCTAAATTGATCCTCCGCGAAGCCAGAAATACAAAAGAAGGACTTAGAACCATTCTGGAAAAGAGATACCAGCAAAGGAAAAATAAATTGAAGAAAAAAAAAAAAATTGGGAAATTTGGTGACTTCAAGGAAGTGGTCTGGGCAGAACTGAGGTGCAGTGCAAAGGACCAAAAGAGGCCAAAAGTAACCTCCCAGCTGTTGCAAAAGCAGGGGAAAAACCAAGGATGCAGGCACTACTTGAATGGGAAGAAATGAGGGACATGGCATGGACACTTAAAAATAAAAAGGAAAAAATTAAAAAATCTTTGCCAGAGCAAAAGCCATCAAAAGGCATGGCATGCCATCCAGTGCAGGGACTTGCACCAAAGCTTGCCCAATTGGTCCCCATTGAAATCGCAAGATTCCGTTTGCCTTCCCGAAAGGAAATGAAATTTCCTTTCGGGAAGGCAAACGGAATCTTGCGAGCCCTTCAAAGGAAGGCTTTCAAACACTTGAGAAAGGAGATATCATCAAAAGAAATGCAGTTAAAAAAAAGGCCAAAAAAATGGAAAATCGGGAGATATAGTTACAACAAGAAAGTGGTCTGGGCGGAAATGAGGTGCAGTGCCAAGGAACAAAAAAGGCCAAAAGTAACCTCACAGCTGTTGCAAAAGCAGGGGAAAAATCAAAGAAGTAGGCACTACTTGAATGGGAAGAAAAAAGGGACAAGAAATTGAGACTACAAAAAAAGAAAAAAAAGAAAAAATTTGCGGCCAAAGCAAAAGAGATCAAAAGACATGGCATGTCATCCAGTGCAGGGACATGCAGCACATACACCAAGGCTTGCCTAAATTGATCCTCCGCGAAGCCAGAAATACAAAAGAAGGACTTAGAACCATTCTGGAAAAGAGATACCAGCAAAGGAAAAATAAATTGAAGAAAAAAAAAAAAATTGGGATATTTGGTGACTTCAAGGAAGTGGTCTGGGCAGAACTGAGGTGCAGTGCAAAGGACCAAAAGAGGCCAAAAGTAACCGCACAGCTGTTGCAAAAGCAGGGGAAAAACCAAGGATGCAGGCACTACTTGAATGGGAAGAAATGAGGGACATGGCATGGACACTTAAAAATAAAAAGGAAAAAATTAAAAAATCTTTGCCAGAGCAAAAGCCATCAAAAGGCATGTCATGCCATCCAGTGCAGGGACTTGCACCAAAGCTTGCCCAATTGGTCCCCATTGAAATCGCAAGATTCCGTTTGCCTTCCCGAAAGGAAATGAAATTTCCTTTCGGGAAGGCAAACGGAATCTTGCGAGCCCTTCAAAGGAAGGCTTTCAAACACTTGAGGAAGGAGATATCATCAAAAGAAATGCAGTTGAAAAAAAGGCCAAACAAATGGAAAATCGGGAGATATAGTTACAACAGGAAGGTGGTCTGGGTGGAAATGAGGTGCAGTGCAAAGGACCAAAGAGGCCAAAAGTAACCTCACAGCTGTTGCAAAAGCAGGGGAAAAATCAAAGAAGTAGGCACTACTTGGATGGGAAGAAATGAGGGACATGGCATTGATACTTCATTTAAAAAAATTAAAAAGCAAAATTCGTGGCCAAAGCAATAGAGACCAAAAGGCATGGCATGTCATCCAGTGCAGGGACATGCAGCACATACACCAAGGCTTGCATAAATTGATCCTCCGCGAAGCCAGAAATACAAAAGAAGGACTTAGAACCATTCTGGAAAAGAGATACCAGCAAAGGATAAATAAATTGAAGAAAAAAAAAAAAAATTGGGAAATTTTGTGACTTCAAGGAAGTGGTCTGGGCAGAAATGAGGTGCAGTGCAAAGGACCAAAAGAGGCCAAAAGTAACCTCACAGCTGTTGCAAAAGCAGGGGAAAAACCAAGGATGCAGGCACTACTTGAATGGGAAGAAATGAGGGACATGGCATGGACACTTAAAAATAAAAAGGAAAACAATAAAAAATCTTTGCCAGAGCAAAAGCCATCAAAAGGCATGGCATGCCATCCAGTGCAGGGACTTGCACCAAAGCTTGCCCAATTGGTCCCCATTGAAATTGCAAGATTCCGTTTGCCTTCCCGAAAGGAAATGAAATTTCCTTTTGGGAAGGCAAACGGAATCTTGCGAGCCCTTCAAAGGAAGGCTTTCAAACACTTGAGAAAGGAGATATCATCAAAAGAAATGCAGTTAAAAAAAAGGCCAAAAAAATGGAAAATCGGGAGATATAGTTACAACAAGAAAGTGGTCTGGGCGGAAATGAGGTGCAGTGCAAAGGAACAAAAAAGGCCAAAAGTAACCTCACAGCTGTTGCAAAAGCAGGGGAAAAATCAAAGAAGTAGGCACTACTTGAATGGGAAGAAAAAAGGGACAAGAAATTGAGACTACAAAAAAAGAAAAAAAAGAAAAAATTTGCGGCCAAAGCAAAAGAGATCAAAAGGCATGGCATGTCATCCAGTGCAGGGACATGCAGCACATACACCAAGGCTTGCCTAAATTGATCCTCCGCGAAGCCAGAAATACAAAAGAAGGACTTAGAACCACTCTGGAATAGAGATACCAGCAAAGGAAATGAAATTGAAAATAAAAAAAAAAACAAAGTGGGAAATTTTGTGACTTCAAGGAAGTGGTCGGGGCAGAAATGAGGTGCAGTGCAAAGGACCAAAAGAGGCCAAAAGTAACCTCACAGCTGTTGCAAAAGCAGGGGAAAAACCAAGGATGCAGGCACTACTTGAATGGGAAGAAATGAGGGACATGGCATGGACACTTAAAAATAAAAAGAAAAACATTAAAAAATCTTTGCCAGAGCAAAAGCCATCAAAAGGCATGGCATGCCATCCAGTGCAGGGACTTGCACCAAAGCTTGCCCAATTGGTCCCCATTGAAATCGCAAGATTCCGTTTGCCTTCCCGAAAGGAAATGAAATTTCCTTTCGGGAAGGCAAACGGAATCTTGCGAGCCCTTCAAAGGAAGGCTTTCAAACACTTGAGAAAGGAGATATCATCAAAAGAAATGCAGTTGAAAAAAAGGCCAAACAAATGGAAAATCGGGAGATATAGTTACTACAAGAAGGTGGTCTGGGTGGAAATGAGGTGCAGTGCAAAGGACCAAAAGAGGCCAAAAGTAACCTCCCAGCTGTTGCAAAAGCAGGGGAAAAATCAAAGAAGTAGGCACTACTTGAATGGGAAGAAAAAAGGAACAAGAAATTGAGACTACAAAAAAAGAAAAAAAAAAAAAAATTCGTGGCCAAAGCAAAAGAGATCAAAAGGCATGGCATGTCATCCAGTGCAGGGACATGCAGCACATACACCAAGGCTTGCCTAAATTGATCCTCCGCGAAGCCAGAAATACAAAAGAAGGACTTAGAACCACTCTGGAATAGAGATACCAGCAAAGGAAATGAAATTGAAGAAAAAAAAAAAAAGAAATTGGGAAATTTTGTGATTTCAAGAAAGTGGTCTGGGCAGAAATGAGGTGCAGTGCAAAGGAACAAAAGAGGCCAAAAGTAACCTCACAGCTGTTGTAAAAGCAGGGGAAAAATCAAAGAAGTAGGCACTACTTGGATGGGAAGAAATGAGGGACATGGCATTGATACTTCATTTAAAAAAATTAAAAAGCAAAATTCGTGGCCAAAGCAAAAGAGATCAAAAGGCATGGCATGTCATCCAGTGCAGGGACATGCAGCACATACACCAAGGCTTGCATAAATTGATCCTCCGCGAAGCCAGAAATACAAAAGAAGGACTTAGAACCATTCTGGAAAAGAGATACCAGCAAAGGAAAAATAAATTGAAGAAAAAAAAAAAAAATTGGGAAATTTGGTGACTTCAAGGAAGTGGTCTGGGCAGAACTGAGGTGCAGTGCAAAGGACCAAAAGAGGCCAAAAGTAACCTCACAGCCGTTGCAAAAGCAGGGGAAAAACCAAGGATGCAGGCACTACTTGAATGGGAAGAAATGAGGGACATGGCATGGACACTTAAAAATAAAAAGGAAAACATGAAAAAATCTTTGCCAGAGCAAAAGCCATCAAAAGGCATGGCATGCCATCCAGTGCAGGGACTTGCACCAAAGCTTGCCCAATTGGTCCCCATTGAAATCGCAAGATTCCGTTTGCCTTCCCGAAAGGAAATGAAATTTCCTTTCGGGAAGGCAAACGGAATCTTACGATCCCTTCAAAGGAAGGCTTTCAAACACTTGAGAAAGGAGATATCATCAAAAGAAATGCAGTTAAAAAAAAGGCCAAAAAAATGGAAAATCGGGAGATATAGTTACAACAAGAAAGTGGTCTGGGCGGAAATGAGGTGCAGTGCAAAGGAACAAAAAAGGCCAAAAGTAACCTCAGAGCTGTTGCAAAAGCAGGGGAAAAATCAAAGAAGTAGGCACTACTTGAATGGGAAGAAAAAAGGGACAAGAAATTGAGACTACAAAAAAAGAAAAAAAATAAAAAATTTGCGGCCAAAGCAAAAGAGATCAAAAGGCATGGCATGTCATCCAGTGCAGGGACATGCAGCACATACACCAAGGCTTGCCTAAATTGATCCTCCTTGAAGCCAGAAATACAAAAGAAGGACTTAGAACCATTCTGAAAAAGAGATACCAGCAAAGGAAATAAAATTGAAGAAAAAAAAAAAAAAGAAATTGGGAAATTTTGTGACTTCAAGAAAGTGGTCTGGGCAGAAATGAGGTGCAGTGCAAAGGAACAAAAGAGGCCAAAAGTAACCTCACAGCTGTTGCAAAAGCAGGGGAAAAATCAAAGAAGTAGGCACTACTTGAATGGGAAGAAATGAGTGACATGGCATTGATACTTCATTTAAAAAAATTAAAAAGCAAAATTCGTGGCCAAAGCAAAAGAGATCAAAAGGCATGGCATGTCATCCAGTGCAGGGACATGCAGCACATACACCAAGGCTTGCCTAAATTGATCCTCCGCGAAGCCAGAAATACAAAAGAAGGACTTAGAACCACTCTGGAATAGAGATACCAGCAAAGGAAATGAAATTGAAAATAAAAAACAAAACAAATTGGGAAATTTTGTGACTTCAAGGAAGTGGTCTGGGCAGAAATGAGGTGCAGTGCAAAGGACCAAAAGAGGCCAAAAGTAACCTCACAGCTGTTGCAAAAGCAGGGGAAAAACCAAGGATGCAGGCACTACTTGGATGGGAAGAAATGAGGGACATGGCATGGACACTTAAAAATAAAAAGGAAAACATTAAAAAATCTTTGCCAGAGCAAAAGCCATCAAAAGGCATAGCATGCCATCCAGTGCAGGGACTTGCACCAAAGCTTGCCCAATTGGTCCCCATTGAAATCGCAAGATTCCGTTTGCCTTCCCGAAAGGAAATGAAATTTCCTTTCGGGAAGGCAAACGGAATCTTGCGAGCCCTTCAAAGGAAGGCTTTCAAACACTTAAGAAAGGAGATATCATCAAAAGAAATGCAGTTAAAAAAAAGGCCAAAAAAATGGAAAATCGGGAGATATAGTTACAACAAGAAAGTGGTCTGGGCGGAAATGAGGTGCAGTGCAAAGGAACAAAAAAGGCCAAAAGTAACCTCACAGCCGTTGCAAAAGCAGGGGAAAAATCAAAGAAGTAGGCACTACTTGAATGGGAAGAAAAAAGGGACAAGAAATTGAGACTACAAAAAAAGAAAAAAAAAGAAAAAATTTGCGGCCAAAGCAAAAGAGATCAAAAGGCATGGCATGTCATCCAGTGCAGGGACATGCAGCACATACACCAAGGCTTGCCTAAATTGATCCTCCGCGAAGCCAGAAATACAAAAGAAGGACTTAGAACCACTCTGGAATAGAGATACCAGCAAAGGAAATGAAATTGAAAATAAAAAACAAAACAAATTGGGAAATTTTGTGACTTCAAGGAAGTGGTCTGGGCAGAAATGAGGTGCAGTGCAAAGGACCAAAAGAGGCCAAAAGTAACCTCACAGCCGCTGCAAAAGCAGGGGAAAAACCAAGGATGCAGGCACTACTTGAATGGGAAGAAATGAGGGACATGGCATGGACACTTAAAAATAAAAAGAAAAACATTAAAAAATCTTTGCCAGAGCAAAAGCCATCAAAAGGCATGGCATGCCATCCAGTGCAGGGACTTGCACCAAAGCTTGCCCAATTGGTCCCCATTGAAATCGCAAGATTCCGTTTGCCTTCCCGAAAGGAAATGAAATTTCCTTTCGGGAAGGCAAACGGAATCTTGCGAGCCCTTCAAAGGAAGGCTTTCAAACACTTGAGAAAGGAGATATCATCAAAAGAAATGCAGTTAAAAAAAGGCCAAACAAATGGAAAATCGGGAGATATAGTTACAACAAGAAGGTGGTCTGGGTGGAAATGAGGTGCAGTGCAAAGGACCAAAAGAGGCCAAAAGTAACCTCCCAGCTGTTGCAAAAGCAGGGGAAAAATCAAAGAAGTAGGCACTACTTGAATGGGAAGAAAAAAGGAACAAGAAATTGAGACTACAAAAAAAGAAAAAAAAAAAAAAAATTCGTGGCCAAAGCAAAAGAGATCAAAAGGCATGGCATGTCATCCAGTGCAGGGACATGCAGCACATACACCAAGGCTTGCCTAAATTGATCCTCCGCGAAGCCAGAAATACAAAAGAAGGACTTAGAACCACTCTGGAATAGAGATACCAGCAAAGGAAATGAAATTGAAGAAAAAAAAAAAAAGAAATTGGGAAATTTTGTGATTTCAAGAAAGTGGTCTGGGCAGAAATGAGGTGCAGTGGAAAGGAACAAAAGAGGCCAAAAGTAACCTCACAGCTGTTGCAAAAGCAGGGGAAAAATCAAAGAAGTAGGCACTACTTGAATGGGAAGAATTGAGGGACATGGCATGGACACTTAAAAATAAAAAGGAAAACATGAAAAAATCTTTGCCAGAGCAAAAGCCATCAAAAGGCATGGCATGCCATCCAGTGCAGGGACTTGCACCAAAGCTTGCCCAATTGGTCCCCATTGAAATCGCAAGATTCCGTTTGCCTTCCCGAAAGGAAATGAAATTTCCTTTTGGGAAGGCAAACGGAATCTTGCGAGCCCTTCAAAGGAAGGCTTTCAAACACTTGAGAAAGGAGATATCATCAAAAGAAATGCAGTTGAAAAAAGGCCAAAAAAATGGAAAATCGGGAGATATAGCTACTACAAGAAGGAGGTCTGGGCGGAAATGAGGTGCAGTGCAAAGGACCAAAAGAGGCCAAAAGTAACCTCACAGCCGTTGCAAAAGCAGGGGAAAAATCAAAGAAGTAGGCACTACTTGAATGGGAAGAAATAAGGGACAAGAAATTGAGACTACAAAAAAAGAAAAAAAAAAAAAATTCGTGGCCAAAGCAAAAGAGATCAAAAGGCATGGCATGTCATCCAGTGCAGGGACATGCAGCACATACACCAAGGCTGGCATAAATTGATCCTCCGCGAAGCCAGAAATACAAAAGAAGGACTTAGAACCATTCTGGAAAAGAGATACCAGCAAAGGAAAAATAAATTGAAGAAAAAAAAAAAATTGGGAAATTTGGTGACTTCAAGGAAGTGGTCTGGGCAGAACTGAGGTGCAGTGCAAAGGACCAAAAGAGGCCAAAAGTAACCTCACAGCTGTTGCAAAAGCAGGGGAAAAACCAAGGATGCAGGCACTACTTGAATGGGAAGAAATGAGGGACATGGCATGGACACTTAAAAATAAAAAGGAAAAAATTAAAAAATCTTTGCCAGAGCAAAAGCCATCAAAAGGCATGGCATGCCATCCAGTGCAGGGACTTGCACCAAAGCTTGCCCAATTGGTCCCCATTGAAATCGCAAGATTCCGTTTGCCTTCCCGAAAGGAAATGAAATTTCCTTTTGGGAAGGCAAACGGAATCTTGCGAGCCCTTCAAAGGAAGGCTTTCAAACACTTGAGAAAGGAGATATCATCAAAAGAAATGCAGTTAAAAAAAAGGCCAAACAAATGGAAAATCGGGAGATATAGTTACAACAAGAAAGTGATCTGGGCGGAAATGAGGTGCAGTGCCAAGGAACAAAAAAGGCCAAAAGTAACCTCACAGCTGTTGCAAAAGCAGGGGAAAAATCAAAGAAGTAGGCACTACTTGAATGGGAAGAAAAAAGGGACAAGAAATTGAGACTACAAAAAAAGAAAAAAAAGAAAAAATTTGCGGCCAAAGCAAAAGAGATCAAAAGGCATGGCATGTCATCCAGTGCAGGGACATGCAGCACATACACCAAGGCTTGCCTAAATTGATCCTCCGCGAAGCCAGAAATACAAAAGAAGGACTTAGAACCATTCTGGAAAAGAGATACCAGCAAAGGAAAAATAAATTGAAGAAAAAAAAAAAAATTGGGAAATTTGGTGACTTCAAGGAAGTGGTCTGGGCAGAACTGAGGTGCAGTGCAAAGGACCAAAAGAGGCCAAAAGTAACCTCACAGCTGTTGCAAAAGCAGGGGAAAAACCAAGGATGCAGGCACTACTTGAATGGGAAGAAATGAGGGACATGGCATGGACACTTAAAAATAAAAAGGAAAAAATTAAAAAATCTTTGCCAGAGCAAAAGCCATCAAAAGGCATGGCATGCCATCCAGTGCAGGGACTTGCACCAAAGCTTGCCCAATTGGTCCCCATTGAAATCGCAAGATTCCGTTTGCCTTCCCGAAAGGAAATGAAATTTCCTTTCGGGAAGGCAAACGGAATCTTGCGAGCCCTTCAAAGGAAGGCTTTCAAACACTTGAGGAAGGAGATATCATCAAAAGAAATGCAGTTGAAAAAAAGGCCAAACAAATGGAAAATCGGGAGATATAGTTACAACAGGAAGGTGGTCTGGGTGGAAATGAGGTGCAGTGCAAAGGACCAAAGAGGCCAAAAGTAACCTCACAGCTGTTGCAAAAGCAGGGGAAAAATCAAAGAAGTAGGCACTACTTGGATGGGAAGAAATGAGGGACATGGCATTGATACTTCATTTAAAAAAATTAAAAAGCAAAATTCGTGGCCAAAGCAAAAGAGATCAAAAGGCATGGCATGTCATCCAGTGCAGGGACATGCAGCACATACACCAAGGCTTGCATAAATTGATCCTCCGCGAAGCCAGAAATACAAAAGAAGGACTTAGAACCATTCTGGAAAAGAGATACCAGCAAAGGATAAATAAATTGAAGAAAAAAAAAAAAAATTGGGAAATTGTGTGACTTCAAGGAAGTGGTCTGGGCAGAAATGAGGTGCAGTGCAAAGGACCAAAAGAGGCCAAAAGTAACCTCACAGCCGCTGCAAAAGCAGGGGAAAAACCAAGGATGCAGGCACTACTTGAATGGGAAGAAATGAGGGACATGGCATGGACACTTAAAAATAAAAAGGAAAACAATAAAAAATCTTTGCCAGAGCAAAAGCCATCAAAAGGCATGGCATGCCATCCAGTGCAGGGACTTGCACCAAAGCTTGCCCAATTGGTCCCCATTGAAATTGCAAGATTCCGTTTGCCTTCCCGAAAGGAAATGAAATTTCCTTTTGGGAAGGCAAACGGAATCTTGCGAGCCCTTCAAAGGAAGGCTTTCAAACACTTGAGAAAGGAGATATCATCAAAAGAAATGCAGTTAAAAAAAAGGCCAAAAAAATGGAAAATCGGGAGATATAGTTACAACAAGAAAGTGGTCTGGGCGGAAATGAGGTGCAGTGCAAAGGAACAAAAAAGGCCAAAAGTAACCTCACAGCCATTGCAAAAGCAGGAGAAAAATCAAAGAAGTAGGCACTACTTGGATGGGAAGAAAAAAGGGACAAGAAATTGAGACTAAAGAAAAAGAAAAAAAAGAAAAAATTTGCGGCCAAAGCAAAAGAGATCAAAAGGCATGGCATGTCATCCAGTGCAGGGACATGCAGCACATACACCAAGGCTTGCATAAATTGATCCTCCGCGAAGCCAGAAATACAAAAGAAGGACTTAGAACCACTCTGGAATAGAGATACCAGCAAAGGAAATGAAATTGAAGAAAAAAAAAAAAAGAAATTGGGAAATTTTGTGATTTCAAGAAAGTGGTCTGGGCAGAAATGAGGTGCAGTGCAAAGGACCAAAAGAGGCCAAAAGAAACCTCACAGCTGTTGCAAAAGCAGGGGAAAAATCAAAGAAGTAGGCACTACTTGGATGGGAAGAAATGAGGGACATGGCATGGACACTTCATTAAAAAAATTAAAAAGCAAAATTCGTGGAAAAAGCAAAAGAGATCAAAAGGCATGGCATGTCATCCAGTGCAGGGACATGCAGCACATACACCAAGGCTTGCCTAAATTGATCCTCCGCGAAGCCAGAAATACAAAAGAAGGACTTAGAACCACTCTGGAATAGAGATACCAGGAAATAAAATGAAATTGAAGAAAAAAAAAAAAAAAGAAATTGGGAAATTTTGTGATTTCAAGAAAGTGGTCTGGGCAGAAATGAGGTGCAGTGCAAAGGATCAAAAGAGGCCAAAAGTAACCTCACAGCTGTTGCAAAAGCAGGGGAAAAATCAAAGTAGGCATTACTTGGATGGGAAGACATGAGGGACACGGCATGGACACTTAAAAATAAAAAGAAAAACATTAAAAAATCTTTGCCAGAGCAAAAGCCATCAAAAGGCATGGCATGTCATCCAGTGCAGGGACATGCAGCACATACACCAAGGCTTGCATAAATTGATCCTCCGCGAAGCCAGAAATACAAAAGAAGGACTTAGAACCACTCTGGAATAGAGATACCAGCAAAGGAAATGAAATTGAAGAAAAAAAAAAAAAAGAAATTGGGAAATTTTGTGATTTCAAGAAAGTGGTCTGGGCAGAAATGAGGTGCAGTGCAAAGGACCAAAAGAGGCCAAAAGTAACCTCCCAGCTGTTGCAAAAGCAGGGGAAAAATCAAAGAAGTAGGCACTACATGAATGGGAAGAAATAAGGGACAAGAAATTGAGACTACAAAAAAAGAAAAAAAAAAAAAATTCGTGGCCAAAGCAAAATAGATCAAAAGGCATGGCATGTCATCCAGTGCAGGGACATGCAGCACATACACCAAGGCTTGCCTAAATTGATCCTCCGCGAAGCCAGAAATACAAAAGAAGGACTTAGAACCACTCTGGAATAGAGATACCAGCAAAGGAAATGAAATTGAAGAAAAAAAAAAAAAAGAAATTGGGAAATTTTGTGATTTCAAGAAAGTGGTCTGGGCAGAAATGAGGTGCAGTGCAAAGGACCAAAAGAGGCCAAAAGTAACCTCACAGCTGTTGCAAAAGCAGGGGAAAAACCAAGGATGCAGGCACTACTTGAATGGGAAGAAATGAGGGACATGGCATGGACACTTAAAAATAAAAAGAAAAACATTAAAAAATCTTTGCCAGAGCAAAAGCCATCAAAAGGCATGGCATGCCATCCAGTGCAGGGACTTGCACCAAAGCTTGCCCAATTGGTCCCCATTGAAATCGCAAGATTCCGTTTGCCTTCCCGAAAGGAAATGAAATTTCCTTTTGGGAAGGCAAACGGAATCTTGCGAGCCCTTCAAAGGAAGGCTTTCAAACACTTGAGAAAGGAGATATCATCAAAAGAAATGCAGTTGAAAAAAAGGCCAAACAAATGGAAAATCGGGAGATATAGTTACTACAAGAAGGTGGTCTGGGTGGAAATGAGGTGCAGTGCAAAGGACCAAAAGAGGCCAAAAGTAACCGCCCAGCCGTTGCAAAAGCAGGGGAAAAATCAAAGAAGTAGGCACAACTTGAATGGGAAGAAATAAGGAACAAGAAATTGAGACTACAAAAAAAGAAAAAAAAAAAAAAATTCGTGGCCAAAGCAAAAGAGATCAAAAGGCATGGCATGTCATCCAGAGCAGGGACATGCAGCACATACAGCAAGGTTTGCCTAAATTGATCCTCCGCGAAGCCAGAAATACAAAAGAAGGACTTAGAACCACTCTGGAATAGAGATACCAGCAAAGGAAATGAAATTGAAGAAAAAAAAAAAAAAGAAATTGGGAAATTTTGTGATTTCAAGAAAGTGGTCTGGGCAGAAATGAGGTACAGTGCAAAGGACCAAAAGAGGCCAAAAGTAACCTCACAGCTGTTGCAAAAGCAGGGGAAAAATCAAAGAAGTAGGCACTACTTGGATGGGAAGAAATGAGGGACATGGCATGGACACTTAAAAATAAAAAGAAAAACATTAAAAAATCTTTGCCAGAGCAAAAGCCATCAAAAGGCATGGCATGTCATCCAGTGCAGGGACATGCAGCACATACACAAAGGCTTGCATAAATTGATCCTCCGCGAAGCCAGAAATACAAAAGAAGGACTTAGAACCACTCTGGAATAGAGATACCAGCAAAGGAAATGAAATTGAAGAAAAAAAAAAAAAAGAAATTGGGAAATTTTGTGATTTCAAGAAAGTGGTCTGGGCAGAAATGAGGTGCAGTGCAAAGGACCAAAAGAGGCCAAAAGTAACCTCACAGCTGTTGCAAAAGCAGGGGAAAAATCAAAGAAGTAGGCACTACTTGAATGGGAAGAAATAAGGGACAAGAAATTGAGACTACAAAAAAAGAAAAAAAAAAAAAATTCGTGGCCAAAGCAAAAGAGATCAAAAGGCATGGCATGTCATCCAGTGCAGGGACATGCCGCACATACACCAAGGCTTGCCTAAATTGATCCTCCGCGAAGCCAGAAATACAAAAGAAGGACTTAGAACCATTCTGAAAAAGAGATACCAGCAAAGGAAATAAAATTGAAGAAAAAAAAAAAAAAGAAATTGGGAAATTTTGTGACTTCAAGAAAGTGGTCTGGGCAGAAATGAGGTGCAGTGCAAAGGAACAAAAGAGGCCAAAAGTAACCTCACAGCTGTTGCAAAAGCAGGGGAAAAATCAAAGAAGTAGGCACTACTTGAATGGGAAGAAATGAGTGACATGGCATTGATACTTCATTTAAAAAAATTAAAAAGCAAAATTCGTGGCCAAAGCAAAAGAGATCAAAAGGCATGGCATGTCATCCAGTGCAGGGACATGCAGCACATACACCAAGGCTTGCCTAAATTGATCCTCCGCGAAGCCAGAAATACAAAAGAAGGACTTAGAACCACTCTGGAATAGAGATACCAGCAAAGGAAATGAAATTGAAAATAAAAAACAAAACAAATTGGGAAATTTTGTGACTTCAAGGAAGTGGTCTGGGCAGAAATGAGGTGCAGTGCAAAGGACCAAAAGAGGCCAAAAGTAACCTCACAGCTGTTGCAAAAGCAGGGGAAAAACCAAGGATGCAGGCACTACTTGGATGGGAAGAAATGAGGGACATGGCATGGACACTTAAAAATAAAAAGAAAAACATTAAAAAATCTTTGCCAGAGCAAAAGCCATCAAAAGGCATAGCATGCCATCCAGTGCAGGGACTTGCACCAAAGCTTGCCCAATTGGTCCCCATTGAAATCGCAAGATTCCGTTTGCCTTCCCGAAAGGAAATGAAATTTCCTTTCGGGAAGGCAAACGGAATCTTGCGAGCCCTTCAAAGGAAGGCTTTCAAACACTTAAGAAAGGAGATATCATCAAAAGAAATGCAGTTAAAAAAAAGGCCAAAAAAATGGAAAATCGGGAGATATAGTTACAACAAGAAAGTGGTCTGGGCGGAAATGAGGTGCAGTGCAAAGGAACAAAAAAGGCCAAAAGTAACCTCACAGCCGTTGCAAAAGCAGGGGAAAAATCAAAGAAGTAGGCACTACTTGAATGGGAAGAAAAAAGGGACAAGAAATTGAGACTACAAAAAAAGAAAAAAAAAGAAAAAATTTGCGGCCAAAGCAAAAGAGATCAAAAGGCATGGCATGTCATCCAGTGCAGGGACATGCAGCACATACACCAAGGCTTGCCTAAATTGATCCTCCGCGAAGCCAGAAATACAAAAGAAGGACTTAGAACCACTCTGGAATAGAGATACCAGCAAAGGAAATGAAATTGAAAATAAAAAACAAAACAAATTGGGAAATTTTGTGACTTCAAGGAAGTGGTCTGGGCAGAAATGAGGTGCAGTGCAAAGGACCAAAAGAGGCCAAAAGTAACCTCACAGCCGCTGCAAAAGCAGGGGAAAAACCAAGGATGCAGGCACTACTTGAATGGGAAGAAATGAGGGACATGGCATGGACACTTAAAAATAAAAAGAAAAACATTAAAAAATCTTTGCCAGAGCAAAAGCCATCAAAAGGCATGGCATGCCATCCAGTGCAGGGACTTGCACCAAAGCTTGCCCAATTGGTCCCCATTGAAATCGCAAGATTCCGTTTGCCTTCCCGAAAGGAAATGAAATTTCCTTTCGGGAAGGCAAACGGAATCTTGCGAGCCCTTCAAAGGAAGGCTTTCAAACACTTGAGAAAGGAGATATCATCAAAAGAAATGCAGTTAAAAAAAGGCCAAACAAATGGAAAATCGGGAGATATAGTTACAACAAGAAGGTGGTCTGGGTGGAAATGAGGTGCAGTGCAAAGGACCAAAAGAGGCCAAAAGTAACCTCCCAGCTGTTGCAAAAGCAGGGGAAAAATCAAAGAAGTAGGCACTACTTGAATGGGAAGAAAAAAGGAACAAGAAATTGAGACTACAAAAAAAGAAAAAAAAAAAAAAAATTCGTGGCCAAAGCAAAAGAGATCAAAAGGCATGGCATGTCATCCAGTGCAGGGACATGCAGCACATACACCAAGGCTTGCCTAAATTGATCCTCCGCGAAGCCAGAAATACAAAAGAAGGACTTAGAACCACTCTGGAATAGAGATACCAGCAAAGGAAATGAAATTGAAGAAAAAAAAAAAAAGAAATTGGGAAATTTTGTGATTTCAAGAAAGTGGTCTGGGCAGAAATGAGGTGCAGTGGAAAGGAACAAAAGAGGCCAAAAGTAACCTCACAGCTGTTGCAAAAGCAGGGGAAAAATCAAAGAAGTAGGCACTACTTGAATGGGAAGAAATGAGGGACATGGCATGGACACTTAAAAATAAAATGAAAAACATTAAAAAATCTTTGCCAGAGCAAAAGCCATCAAAAGGCATGGCATGCCATCCAGTGCAGGGACTTGCACCAAAGCTTGCCCAATTGGTCCCCATTGAAATCGCAAGATTCCGTTTGCCTTCCCGAAAGGAAATGAAATTTCCTTTTGGGAAGGCAAACGGAATCTTGCGAGCCCTTCAAAGGAAGGCTTTCAAACACTTGAGAAAGGAGATATCATCAAAAGAAATGCAGTTAAAAAAAAGGCCAAAAAAATGGAAAATCGGGAGATATAGTTACAACAAGAAAGTGGTCTGGGCGGAAATGAGGTGCAGTGCAAAGGAACAAAAAAGGCCAAAAGTAACCTCACAGCCATTGCAAAAGCAGGAGAAAAATCAAAGAAGTAGGCACTACTTGGATGGGAAGAAAAAAGGGACAAGAAATTGAGACTAAAGAAAAAGAAAAAAAAGAAAAAATTTGCGGCCAAAGCAAAAGAGATCAAAAGGCATGGCATGTCATCCAGTGCAGGGACATGCAGCACATACACCAAGGCTTGCATAAATTGATCCTCCGCGAAGCCAGAAATACAAAAGAAGGACTTAGAACCACTCTGGAATAGAGATACCAGCAAAGGAAATGAAATTGAAGAAAAAAAAAAAAAGAAATTGGGAAATTTTGTGATTTCAAGAAAGTGGTCTGGGCAGAAATGAGGTGCAGTGCAAAGGACCAAAAGAGGCCAAAAGAAACCTCACAGCTGTTGCAAAAGCAGGGGAAAAATCAAAGAAGTAGGCACTACTTGGATGGGAAGAAATGAGGGACATGGCATGGACACTTCATTAAAAAAATTAAAAAGCAAAATTCGTGGAAAAAGCAAAAGAGATCAAAAGGCATGGCATGTCATCCAGTGCAGGGACATGCAGCACATACACCAAGGCTTGCCTAAATTGATCCTCCGCGAAGCCAGAAATACAAAAGAAGGACTTAGAACCACTCTGGAATAGAGATACCAGGAAATAAAATGAAATTGAAGAAAAAAAAAAAAAAAGAAATTGGGAAATTTTGTGATTTCAAGAAAGTGGTCTGGGCAGAAATGAGGTGCAGTGCAAAGGATCAAAAGAGGCCAAAAGTAACCTCACAGCTGTTGCAAAAGCAGGGGAAAAATCAAAGTAGGCATTACTTGGATGGGAAGACATGAGGGACACGGCATGGACACTTAAAAATAAAAAGAAAAACATTAAAAAATCTTTGCCAGAGCAAAAGCCATCAAAAGGCATGGCATGTCATCCAGTGCAGGGACATGCAGCACATACACCAAGGCTTGCATAAATTGATCCTCCGCGAAGCCAGAAATACAAAAGAAGGACTTAGAACCACTCTGGAATAGAGATACCAGCAAAGGAAATGAAATTGAAGAAAAAAAAAAAAAAGAAATTGGGAAATTTTGTGATTTCAAGAAAGTGGTCTGGGCAGAAATGAGGTGCAGTGCAAAGGACCAAAAGAGGCCAAAAGTAACCTCCCAGCTGTTGCAAAAGCAGGGGAAAAATCAAAGAAGTAGGCACTACATGAATGGGAAGAAATAAGGGACAAGAAATTGAGACTACAAAAAAAGAAAAAAAAAAAAAATTCGTGGCCAAAGCAAAATAGATCAAAAGGCATGGCATGTCATCCAGTGCAGGGACATGCAGCACATACACCAAGGCTTGCCTAAATTGATCCTCCGCGAAGCCAGAAATACAAAAGAAGGACTTAGAACCACTCTGGAATAGAGATACCAGCAAAGGAAATGAAATTGAAGAAAAAAAAAAAAAAGAAATTGGGAAATTTTGTGATTTCAAGAAAGTGGTCTGGGCAGAAATGAGGTGCAGTGCAAAGGACCAAAAGAGGCCAAAAGTAACCTCACAGCTGTTGCAAAAGCAGGGGAAAAACCAAGGATGCAGGCACTACTTGAATGGGAAGAAATGAGGGACATGGCATGGACACTTAAAAATAAAAAGAAAAACATTAAAAAATCTTTGCCAGAGCAAAAGCCATCAAAAGGCATGGCATGCCATCCAGTGCAGGGACTTGCACCAAAGCTTGCCCAATTGGTCCCCATTGAAATCGCAAGATTCCGTTTGCCTTCCCGAAAGGAAATGAAATTTCCTTTTGGGAAGGCAAACGGAATCTTGCGAGCCCTTCAAAGGAAGGCTTTCAAACACTTGAGAAAGGAGATATCATCAAAAGAAATGCAGTTGAAAAAAAGGCCAAACAAATGGAAAATCGGGAGATATAGTTACTACAAGAAGGTGGTCTGGGTGGAAATGAGGTGCAGTGCAAAGGACCAAAAGAGGCCAAAAGTAACCGCCCAGCCGTTGCAAAAGCAGGGGAAAAATCAAAGAAGTAGGCACAACTTGAATGGGAAGAAATAAGGAACAAGAAATTGAGACTACAAAAAAAGAAAAAAAAAAAAAAATTCGTGGCCAAAGCAAAAGAGATCAAAAGGCATGGCATGTCATCCAGAGCAGGGACATGCAGCACATACAGCAAGGTTTGCCTAAATTGATCCTCCGCGAAGCCAGAAATACAAAAGAAGGACTTAGAACCACTCTGGAATAGAGATACCAGCAAAGGAAATGAAATTGAAGAAAAAAAAAAAAAAGAAATTGGGAAATTTTGTGATTTCAAGAAAGTGGTCTGGGCAGAAATGAGGTACAGTGCAAAGGACCAAAAGAGGCCAAAAGTAACCTCACAGCTGTTGCAAAAGCAGGGGAAAAATCAAAGAAGTAGGCACTACTTGGATGGGAAGAAATGAGGGACATGGCATGGACACTTAAAAATAAAAAGAAAAACATTAAAAAATCTTTGCCAGAGCAAAAGCCATCAAAAGGCATGGCATGTCATCCAGTGCAGGGACATGCAGCACATACACAAAGGCTTGCATAAATTGATCCTCCGCGAAGCCAGAAATACAAAAGAAGGACTTAGAACCACTCTGGAATAGAGATACCAGCAAAGGAAATGAAATTGAAGAAAAAAAAAAAAAAGAAATTGGGAAATTTTGTGATTTCAAGAAAGTGGTCTGGGCAGAAATGAGGTGCAGTGCAAAGGACCAAAAGAGGCCAAAAGTAACCTCACAGCTGTTGCAAAAGCAGGGGAAAAATCAAAGAAGTAGGCACTACTTGAATGGGAAGAAATAAGGGACAAGAAATTGAGACTACAAAAAAAGAAAAAAAAAAAAAATTCGTGGCCAAAGCAAAAGAGATCAAAAGGCATGGCATGTCATCCAGTGCAGGGACATGCCGCACATACACCAAGGCTTGCCTAAATTGATCCTCCGCGAAGCCAGAAATACAAAAGAAGGACTTAGAACCATTCTGAAAAAGAGATACCAGCAAAGGAAATAAAATTGAAGAAAAAAAAAAAAAAGAAATTGGGAAATTTTGTGACTTCAAGAAAGTGGTCTGGGCAGAAATGAGGTGCAGTGCAAAGGAACAAAAGAGGCCAAAAGTAACCTCACAGCTGTTGCAAAAGCAGGGGAAAAATCAAAGAAGTAGGCACTACTTGAATGGGAAGAAATGAGTGACATGGCATTGATACTTCATTTAAAAAAATTAAAAAGCAAAATTCGTGGCCAAAGCAAAAGAGATCAAAAGGCATGGCATGTCATCCAGTGCAGGGACATGCAGCACATACACCAAGGCTTGCCTAAATTGATCCTCCGCGAAGCCAGAAATACAAAAGAAGGACTTAGAACCACTCTGGAATAGAGATACCAGCAAAGGAAATGAAATTGAAAATAAAAAACAAAACAAATTGGGAAATTTTGTGACTTCAAGGAAGTGGTCTGGGCAGAAATGAGGTGCAGTGCAAAGGACCAAAAGAGGCCAAAAGTAACCTCACAGCTGTTGCAAAAGCAGGGGAAAAACCAAGGATGCAGGCACTACTTGGATGGGAAGAAATGAGGGACATGGCATGGACACTTAAAAATAAAAAGAAAAACATTAAAAAATCTTTGCCAGAGCAAAAGCCATCAAAAGGCATAGCATGCCATCCAGTGCAGGGACTTGCACCAAAGCTTGCCCAATTGGTCCCCATTGAAATCGCAAGATTCCGTTTGCCTTCCCGAAAGGAAATGAAATTTCCTTTCGGGAAGGCAAACGGAATCTTGCGAGCCCTTCAAAGGAAGGCTTTCAAACACTTAAGAAAGGAGATATCATCAAAAGAAATGCAGTTAAAAAAAAGGCCAAAAAAATGGAAAATCGGGAGATATAGTTACAACAAGAAAGTGGTCTGGGCGGAAATGAGGTGCAGTGCAAAGGAACAAAAAAGGCCAAAAGTAACCTCACAGCCGTTGCAAAAGCAGGGGAAAAATCAAAGAAGTAGGCACTACTTGAATGGGAAGAAAAAAGGGACAAGAAATTGAGACTACAAAAAAAGAAAAAAAAAGAAAAAATTTGCGGCCAAAGCAAAAGAGATCAAAAGGCATGGCATGTCATCCAGTGCAGGGACATGCAGCACATACACCAAGGCTTGCCTAAATTGATCCTCCGCGAAGCCAGAAATACAAAAGAAGGACTTAGAACCACTCTGGAATAGAGATACCAGCAAAGGAAATGAAATTGAAAATAAAAAACAAAACAAATTGGGAAATTTTGTGACTTCAAGGAAGTGGTCTGGGCAGAAATGAGGTGCAGTGCAAAGGACCAAAAGAGGCCAAAAGTAACCTCACAGCCGCTGCAAAAGCAGGGGAAAAACCAAGGATGCAGGCACTACTTGAATGGGAAGAAATGAGGGACATGGCATGGACACTTAAAAATAAAAAGAAAAACATTAAAAAATCTTTGCCAGAGCAAAAGCCATCAAAAGGCATGGCATGCCATCCAGTGCAGGGACTTGCACCAAAGCTTGCCCAATTGGTCCCCATTGAAATCGCAAGATTCCGTTTGCCTTCCCGAAAGGAAATGAAATTTCCTTTCGGGAAGGCAAACGGAATCTTGCGAGCCCTTCAAAGGAAGGCTTTCAAACACTTGAGAAAGGAGATATCATCAAAAGAAATGCAGTTAAAAAAAGGCCAAACAAATGGAAAATCGGGAGATATAGTTACAACAAGAAGGTGGTCTGGGTGGAAATGAGGTGCAGTGCAAAGGACCAAAAGAGGCCAAAAGTAACCTCCCAGCTGTTGCAAAAGCAGGGGAAAAATCAAAGAAGTAGGCACTACTTGAATGGGAAGAAAAAAGGAACAAGAAATTGAGACTACAAAAAAAGAAAAAAAAAAAAAAAATTCGTGGCCAAAGCAAAAGAGATCAAAAGGCATGGCATGTCATCCAGTGCAGGGACATGCAGCACATACACCAAGGCTTGCCTAAATTGATCCTCCGCGAAGCCAGAAATACAAAAGAAGGACTTAGAACCACTCTGGAATAGAGATACCAGCAAAGGAAATGAAATTGAAGAAAAAAAAAAAAAGAAATTGGGAAATTTTGTGATTTCAAGAAAGTGGTCTGGGCAGAAATGAGGTGCAGTGGAAAGGAACAAAAGAGGCCAAAAGTAACCTCACAGCTGTTGCAAAAGCAGGGGAAAAATCAAAGAAGTAGGCACTACTTGAATGGGAAGAAATGAGGGACATGGCATGGACACTTAAAAATAAAATGAAAAACATTAAAAAATCTTTGCCAGAGCAAAAGCCATCAAAAGGCATGGCATGCCATCCAGTGCAGGGACTTGCACCAAAGCTTGCCCAATTGGTCCCCATTGAAATCGCAAGATTCCGTTTGCCTTCCCGAAAGGAAATGAAATTTCCTTTTGGGAAGGCAAACGGAATCTTGCGAGCCCTTCAAAGGAAGGCTTTCAAACACTTGAGAAAGGAGATATCATCAAAAGAAATGCAGTTGAAAAAAGGCCAAAAAAATGGAAAATCGGGAGATATAGCTACTACAAGAAGGAGGTCTGGGCGGAAATGAGGTGCAGTGCAAAGGACCAAAAGAGGCCAAAAGTAACCTCACAGCCGTTGCAAAAGCAGGGGAAAAATCAAAGAAGTAGGCACTACTTGAATGGGAAGAAATAAGGGACAAGAAATTGAGACTACAAAAAAAGAAAAAAAAAAAAAATTCGTGGCCAAAGCAAAAGAGATCAAAAGGCATGGCATGTCATCCAGTGCAGGGACATGCAGCACATACACCAAGGCTGGCATAAATTGATCCTCCGCGAAGCCAGAAATACAAAAGAAGGACTTAGAACCATTCTGGAAAAGAGATACCAGCAAAGGAAAAATAAATTGAAGAAAAAAAAAAAAATTGGGAAATTTGGTGACTTCAAGGAAGTGGTCTGGGCAGAACTGAGGTGCAGTGCAAAGGACCAAAAGAGGCCAAAAGTAACCTCACAGCTGTTGCAAAAGCAGGGGAAAAACCAAGGATGCAGGCACTACTTGAATGGGAAGAAATGAGGGACATGGCATGGACACTTAAAAATAAAAAGGAAAAAATTAAAAAATCTTTGCCAGAGCAAAAGCCATCAAAAGGCATGGCATGCCATCCAGTGCAGGGACTTGCACCAAAGCTTGCCCAATTGGTCCCCATTGAAATCGCAAGATTCCGTTTGCCTTCCCGAAAGGAAATGAAATTTCCTTTCGGGAAGGCAAACGGAATCTTGCGAGCCCTTCAAAGGAAGGCTTTCAAACACTTGAGAAAGGAGATATCATCAAAAGAAATGCAGTTAAAAAAAAGGCCAAAAAAATGGAAAATCGGGAGATATAGTTACAACAAGAAAGTGGTCTGGGCGGAAATGAGGTGCAGTGCAAAGGAACAAAAAAGGCCAAAAGTAACCTCACAGCTGTTGCAAAAGCAGGGGAAAAATCAAAGAAGTAGGCACTACTTGAATGGGAAGAAAAAAGGGACAAGAAATTGAGACTACAAAAAAAGAAAAAAAAGAAAAAATTTGCGGCCAAAGCAAAAGAGATCAAAAGGCATGGCATGTCATCCAGTGCAGGGACATGCAGCACATACACCAAGGCTTGCCTAAATTGATCCTCCGCGAAGCCAGAAATACAAAAGAAGGACTTAGAACCATTCTGGAAAAGAGATACCAGCAAAGGAAAAATAAATTGAAGAAAAAAAAAAAATTGGGAAATTTGGTGACTTCAAGGAAGTGGTCTGGGCAGAACTGAGGTGCAGTGCAAAGGACCAAAAGAGGCCAAAAGTAACCTCACAGCTGTTGCAAAAGCAGGGGAAAAACCAAGGATGCAGGCACTACTTGAATGGGAAGAAATGAGGGACATGGCATGGACACTTAAAAATAAAAAGGAAAAAATTAAAAAATCTTTGCCAGAGCAAAAGCCATCAAAAGGCATGGCATGCCATCCAGTGCAGGGACTTGCACCAAAGCTTGCCCAATTGGTCCCCATTGAAATCGCAAGATTCCGTTTGCCTTCCCGAAAGGAAATGAAATTTCCTTTTGGGAAGGCAAACGGAATCTTGCGAGCCCTTCAAAGGAAGGCTTTCAAACACTTGAGAAAGGAGATATCATCAAAAGAAATGCAGTTAAAAAAAAGGCCAAAAAAATGGAAAATCGGGAGATATAGTTACAACAAGAAAGTGATCTGGGCGGAAATGAGGTGCAGTGCCAAGGAACAAAAAAGGCCAAAAGTAACCTCACAGCTGTTGCAAAAGCAGGGGAAAAATCAAAGAAGTAGGCACTACTTGAATGGGAAGAAAAAAGGGACAAGAAATTGAGACTACAAAAAAAGAAAAAAAAGAAAAAATTTGCGGCCAAAGCAAAAGAGATCAAAAGGCATGGCATGTCATCCAGTGCAGGGACATGCAGCACATACACCAAGGCTTGCCTAAATTGATCCTCCGCGAAGCCAGAAATACAAAAGAAGGACTTAGAACCATTCTGGAAAAGAGATACCAGCAAAGGAAAAATAAATTGAAGAAAAAAAAAAAAATTGGGAAATTTGGTGACTTCAAGGAAGTGGTCTGGGCAGAACTGAGGTGCAGTGCAAAGGACCAAAAGAGGCCAAAAGTAACCTCACAGCTGTTGCAAAAGCAGGGGAAAAACCAAGGATGCAGGCACTACTTGAATGGGAAGAAATGAGGGACATGGCATGGACACTTAAAAATAAAAAGGAAAAAATTAAAAAATCTTTGCCAGAGCAAAAGCCATCAAAAGGCATGGCATGCCATCCAGTGCAGGGACTTGCACCAAAGCTTGCCCAATTGGTCCCCATTGAAATCGCAAGATTCCGTTTGCCTTCCCGAAAGGAAATGAAATTTCCTTTCGGGAAGGCAAACGGAATCTTGCGAGCCCTTCAAAGGAAGGCTTTCAAACACTTGAGGAAGGAGATATCATCAAAAGAAATGCAGTTGAAAAAAAGGCCAAACAAATGGAAAATCGGGAGATATAGTTACAACAGGAAGGTGGTCTGGGTGGAAATGAGGTGCAGTGCAAAGGACCAAAGAGGCCAAAAGTAACCTCACAGCTGTTGCAAAAGCAGGGGAAAAATCAAAGAAGTAGGCACTACTTGGATGGGAAGAAATGAGGGACATGGCATTGATACTTCATTTAAAAAAATTAAAAAGCAAAATTCGTGGCCAAAGCAAAAGAGATCAAAAGGCATGGCATGTCATCCAGTGCAGGGACATGCAGCACATACACCAAGGCTTGCATAAATTGATCCTCCGCGAAGCCAGAAATACAAAAGAAGGACTTAGAACCATTCTGGAAAAGAGATACCAGCAAAGGATAAATAAATTGAAGAAAAAAAAAAAAAATTGGGAAATTGTGTGACTTCAAGGAAGTGGTCTGGGCAGAAATGAGGTGCAGTGCAAAGGACCAAAAGAGGCCAAAAGTAACCTCACAGCCGCTGCAAAAGCAGGGGAAAAACCAAGGATGCAGGCACTACTTGAATGGGAAGAAATGAGGGACATGGCATGGACACTTAAAAATAAAAAGGAAAACAATAAAAAATCTTTGCCAGAGCAAAAGCCATCAAAAGGCATGGCATGCCATCCAGTGCAGGGACTTGCACCAAAGCTTGCCCAATTGGTCCCCATTGAAATTGCAAGATTCCGTTTGCCTTCCCGAAAGGAAATGAAATTTCCTTTTGGGAAGGCAAACGGAATCTTGCGAGCCCTTCAAAGGAAGGCTTTCAAACACTTGAGAAAGGAGATATCATCAAAAGAAATGCAGTTAAAAAAAAGGCCAAACAAATGGAAAATCGGGAGATATAGTTACAACAAGAAAGTGGTCTGGGCGGAAATGAGGTGCAGTGCAAAGGAACAAAAAAGGCCAAAAGTAACCTCACAGCTGTTGCAAAAGCAGGAGAAAAATCAAAGAAGTAGGCACTACTTGGATGGGAAGAAAAAAGGGACAAGAAATTGAGACTACAAAAAAAGAAAAAAAAGAAAAAATTTGCGGCCAAAGCAAAAGAGATCAAAAGGCATGGCATGTCATCCAGTGCAGGGACATGCAGCACATACACCAAGGCTTGCATAAATTGATCCTCCGCGAAGCCAGAAATACAAAAGAAGGACTTAGAACCACTCTGGAATAGAGATACCAGCAAAGGAAATGAAATTGAAGAAAAAAAAAAAAAGAAATTGGGAAATTTTGTGATTTCAAGAAAGTGGTCTGGGCAGAAATGAGGTGCAGTGCAAAGGACCAAAAGAGGCCAAAAGTAACCTCACAGCTGTTGCAAAAGCAGGGGAAAAATCAAAGAAGTAGGCACTACTTGGATGGGAAGAAATGAGGGACATGGCATGGACACTTCATTAAAAAAATTAAAAAGCAAAATTCGTGGCCAAAGCAAAAGAGATCAAAAGGCATGGCATGTCATCCAGTGCAGGGACATGCAGCACATACACCAAGGCTTGCCTAAATTGATCCTCCGCGAAGCCAGAAATACAAAAGAAGGACTTAGAACCACTCTGGAATAGAGATACCAGGAAATAAAATGAAATTGAAGAAAAAAAAAAAAAAAGAAATTGGGAAATTTTGTGATTTCAAGAAAGTGGTCTGGGCAGAAATGAGGTGCAGTGCAAAGGATCAAAAGAGGCCAAAAGTAACCTCACAGCTGTTGCAAAAGCAGGGGAAAAATCAAAGTAGGCACTACTTGGATGGGAAGAAATGAGGGACATGGCATGGACACTTAAAAATAAAAAGAAAAACATTAAAAAATCTTTGCCAGAGCAAAAGCCATCAAAAGGCATGGCATGTCATCCAGTGCAGGGACATGCAGCACATACACCAAGGCTTGCATAAATTGATCCTCCGCGAAGCCAGAAATACAAAAGAAGGACTTAGAACCACTCTGGAATAGAGATACCAGCAAAGGAAATGAAATTGAAGAAAAAAAAAAAAAAGAAATTGGGAAATTTTGTGATTTCAAGAAAGTGGTCTGGGCAGAAATGAGGTGCAGTGCAAAGGACCAAAAGAGGCCAAAAGTAACCTCCCAGCTGTTGTAAAAGCAGGGGAAAAATCAAAGAAGTAGGCACTACATGAATGGGAAGAAATAAGGGACAAGAAATTGAGACTACAAAAAAAGAAAAAAAAAAAAATTCGTGGCCAAAGCAAAATAGATCAAAAGGCATGGCATGTCATCCAGTGCAGGGACATGCAGCACATACACCAAGGCTTGCCTAAATTGATCCTCCGCGAAGCCAGAAATACAAAAGAAGGACTTAGAACCACTCTGGAATAGAGATACCAGCAAAGGAAATGAAATTGAAGAAAAAAAAAAAAAAGAAATTGGGAAATTTTGTGATTTCAAGAAAGTGGTCTGGGCAGAAATGAGGTGCAGTGCAAAGGACCAAAAGAGGCCAAAAGTAACCTCACAGCTGTTGCAAAAGCAGGGGAAAAACCAAGGATGCAGGCACTACTTGAATGGGAAGAAATGAGGGACATGGCATGGACACTTAAAAATAAAAAGAAAAACATTAAAAAATCTTTGCCAGAGCAAAAGCCATCAAAAGGCATGGCATGCCATCCAGTGCAGGGACTTGCACCAAAGCTTGCCCAATTGGTCCCCATTGAAATCGCAAGATTCCGTTTGCCTTCCCGAAAGGAAATGAAATTTCCTTTTGGGAAGGCAAACGGAATCTTGCGAGCCCTTCAAAGGAAGGCTTTCAAACACTTGAGAAAGGAGATATCATCAAAAGAAATGCAGTTGAAAAAAAGGCCAAACAAATGGAAAATCGGGAGATATAGTTACTAAAAGAAGGTGGTCTGGGTGGAAATGAGGTGCAGTGCAAAGGACCAAAAGAGGCCAAAAGTAACCGCCCAGCCGTTGCAAAAGCAGGGGAAAAATCAAAGAAGTAGGCACTACTTGAATGGGAAGAAATAAGGAACAAGAAATTGAGACTACAAAAAAAGAAAAAAAAAAAAAAATTCGTGGCCAAAGCAAAAGAGATCAAAAGGCATGGCATGTCATCCAGAGCAGGGACATGCAGCACATACAGCAAGGTTTGCCTAAATTGATCCTCCGCGAAGCCAGAAATACAAAAGAAGGACTTAGAACCACTCTGGAATAGAGATACCAGCAAAGGAAATGAAATTGAAGAAAAAAAAAAAAAAGAAATTGGGAAATTTTGTGATTTCAAGAAAGTGGTCTGGGCAGAAATGAGGTACAGTGCAAAGGACCAAAAGAGGCCAAAAGTAACCTCACAGCTGTTGCAAAAGCAGGGGAAAAATCAAAGAAGTAGGCACTACTTGGATGGGAAGAAATGAGGGACATGGCATGGACACTTAAAAATAAAAAGAAAAACATTAAAAAATCTTTGCCAGAGCAAAAGCCATCAAAAGGCATGGCATGTCATCCAGTGCAGGGACATGCAGCACATACACAAAGGCTTGCCTAAATTGATCCTCCGCGAAGCCAGAAATACAAAAGAAGGACTTAGAACCACTCTGGAATAGAGATACCAGCAAAGGAAATGAAATTGAAGAAAAAAAAAAAAAAGAAATTGGGAAATTTTGTGATTTCAAGAAAGTGGTCTGGGCAGAAATGAGGTGCAGTGCAAAGGACCAAAAGAGGCCAAAAGTAACCTCACAGCTGTTGCAAAAGCAGGGGAAAAATCAAAGAAGTAGGCACTACTTGGATGGGAAGAAATGAGGGACATGGCATTGATACTTCATTTAAAAAAATTAAAAAGCAAAATTCGTGGCCAAAGCAAAAGAGATCAAAAGGCATGGCATGTCATCCAGTGCAGGGACATGCAGCACATACACCAAGGCTTGCCTAAATTGATCCTCCGCGAAGCCAGAAATACAAAAGAAGGACTTAGAACCATTCTGAAAAAGAGATACCAGCAAAGGAAATAAAATTGAAGAAAAAAAAAAAAGAAATTGGGAAATTTTGTGACTTCAAGGAAGTGGTCTGGGCAGAAATGAGGTGCAGTGCAAAGGACCAAAAGAGGCCAAAAGTAACCTCACAGCCGTTGCAAAAGCAGGGGAAAAACCAAGGATGCAGGCACTACTTGAATGGGAAGAAATGAGGGACATGGCATGGACACTTAAAAATAAAAAGAAAAACATTAAAAAATCTTTGCCAGAGCAAAAGCCATCAAAAGGCATGGCATGCCATCCAGTGCAGGGACTTGCACCAAAGCTTGCCCAATTGGTCCCCATTGAAATCGCAAGATTCCGTTTGCCTTCCCGAAAGGAAATGAAATTTCCTTTTGGGAAGGCAAACGGAATCTTGCGAGCCCTTCAAAGGAAGGCTTTCAAACACTTGAGAAAGGAGATATCATCAAAAGAAATGCAGTTGAAAAAAAGGCCAAACAAATGGAAAATCGGGAGATATAGTTACTACAAGAAGGTGGTCTGGGTGGAAATGAGGTGCAGTGCAAAGGACCAAAAGAGGCTAAAAGTAACCTCACAGCCGTTGCAAAAGCAGAGGAAAAATCAAAGAAGTAGGCACTACTTGAATGGGAAGAAATAAGGGACAAGAAATTGAGACTACAAAAAAAGAAAAAAAAAAAAAATTCGTGGCCAAAGCAAAAGAGATCAAAAGGCATGGCATGTCATCCAGTGCAGGGACATGCAGCACATACACCAAGGCTTGCCTAAATTGATCCTCCGCGAAGCCAGAAATACAAAAGAAGGACTTAGAACCACGCTGGAATAGAGATACCAGCAAGGGAAATGAAATTGAAGAAAAAAAAAAAAACAAATTGGGAAATTTTGTGATTTCAAGAAAGTGGTCTGGGCAGAAATGAGGTACAGTGCAAAGGATCAAAAGAGGCCAAAAGTAACCTCACAGCTGTTGCAAAAGCAGGGGAAAAATCAAAGAAGTAGGCACTACTTGGATGGGAAGAAATGAGGGACATGGCATTGATACTTCATTTAAAAAAATTAAAAAGCAAAATTCGTGGCCAAAGCAAAAGAGATCAAAAGGCATGGCATGTCATCCAGTGCAGGGACATGCAGCACATACACCAAGGCTTGCCTAAATTGATCCTCCGCGAAGCCAGAAATACAAAAGAAGGACTTAGAACCATTCTGAAAAAGAGATACCAGCAAAGGAAATAAAATTGAAGAAAAAAAAAAAAAAATTGGGAAATTTTGGGACTTCAAGGAAGTGGTCTGGGCAGAAATGAGGTGCAGTGCAAAGGACCAAAAGAGGCCAAAAGTAACCTCACAGCCGTTGCAAAAGCAGGGGAAAAACCAAGGATGCAGGCACTACTTGGATGGGAAGAAATGAGGGACATGGCATGGACACTTAAAAATAAAAAGAAAAACATTAAAAAATCTTTGCCAGAGCAAAAGCCATCAAAAGGCATGGCATGCCATCCAGTGCAGGGACTTGCACCAAAGCTTGCCCAATTGGTCCCCATTGAAATCGCAAGATTCCGTTTGCCTTCCCGAAAGGAAATGAAATTTCCTTTCGGGAAGGCAAACGGAATCTTGCGAGCCCTTCAAAGGAAGGCCTTCAAACACATGAGAAAGGAGATATCATCAAAAGAAATGCAGTTGAAAAAAAGGCCAAAAAAATGGAAAATCGGGAGATATAGTTACAACAAGAAAGTGGTCTGGGCGGAAATGAGGTGCAGTGCAAAGGACCAAAAGAGGCCAAAAGTAACCTCACAGCCGTTGCAAAAGCAGGGGAAAAATCAAAGAAGTAGGCACTACTTGAATGGGAAGAAATAAGGGACAAGAAATTGAGACTACAAAAAAAGAAAAAAAAAAACAAATTCGTGGCCAAAGCAAAAGAGATCAAAAGGCATGGCATGTCATCCAGTGCAGGGACATGCAGCACATACACCAAGGCTTGCCTAAATTGATCCTCCGCGAAGCCAGAAATACAAAAGAAGGACTTAGAACCACTCTGGAATAGAGATACCAGCAAAGGAAATGAAATTGAAGAAAAAAAAAAATAGAAATTGGGAAATTTTGTGACTTCAAGGAAGTGGTCTGGGCAGAAATGAGGTGCAGTGCAAAGGACCAAAAGAGGCCAAAAGTAACCTCACAGCCGTTGCAAAAGCAGGGGAAAAACCAAGGATGCAGGCACTACTTGAATGGGAAGAAATGAGGGACAAGAAATTGAGACTACAAAAAAAGAAAAAAAAAAAAAAATTCGTGGCCAAAGCAAAAGAGATCAAAAGGCATGGCATGTCATCGAGTGCAGGGACATGCAGCACATACACCAAGGCTTGCATAAATTGATCCTCCGCGAAGCCATAAATACAAAAGAAGGACTTAGAACCACTCTGGAATAGAGATACCAGCAAAGGAAATAAAATTGAAGAAAAAAAAAAAAAAAAGAAATTGGGAAATTTTGTGACTTCAAGAAAGTGGTCTGGGCAGAAATGAGGTGCAGTGCAAAGGACCAAAAGAGGCCAAAAGTAACCTCACAGCTGTTGCAAAAGCAGGGGAAAAATCAAAGAAGTAGGCACTACTTGAATGGGAAGAAATGAGGGACATGGCATGGACACGTAAAAATAAAAAGAAAAACATTAAAAAATCTTTGCCAGAGCAAAAGCCATCAAAAGGCATGGCATGTCATCCAGTGCAGGGACATGCAGCACATACACAAAGGCTTGCATAAATTGATCCTCCGCGAAGCCAGAAATACAAAAGAAGGACTTAGAACCACTCTGGAATAGAGATACCAGCAAAGGAAATGAAATTGAAGAAAAAAAAAAAAAAGAAATTGGGAAATTTTGTGATTTCAAGAAAGTGGTCTGGGCAGAAATGAGGTGCAGTGCAAAGGACCAAAAGAGGCCAAAAGTAACCTCACAGCTGTTGCAAAAGCAGGGGAAAAATCAAAGAAGTAGGCACTACTTGAATGGGAAGAAATAAGGGACAAGAAATTGAGACTACAAAAAAAGAAAAAAAAAAAAATTCGTGACCAAAGCAAAAGAGATCAAAAGGCATGACATGTCATCCAGTGCAGGGACATGCCGCACATACACCAAGGCTTGAATAAATTGATCCTCCGCGAAGCCAGAAATACAAAAGAAGGACTTAGAACCATTCTGGAATAGAGATACCAGCAAAGGAAATGAAATTGAAAATAAAAAACAAAACAAATAGGGAAATTTTGTGACTTCAAGAAAGTGGTCTGGGCAGAAATGAGGTGCAGTGCAAAGGAACAAAAGAGGCCAAAAGTAACCTCACAGCTGTTGCAAAAGCAGGGGAAAAACCAAGGATGCAGGCACTACTTGAATGGGAAGAAATGAGGGACATGGCATGGACACTTAAAAATAAAAAGAAAAACATTAAAAAATCTTTGCCAGAGCAAAAGCCATCAAAAGGCATGGCATGCCATCCAGTGCAGGGACTTGCACCAAAGCTTGCCCAATTGGTCCCCATTGAAATCGCAAGATTCCGTTTGCCTTCCCGAAAGGAAATGAAATTTCCTTTTGGGAAGGCAAACGGAATCTTGCGAGCCCTTCAAAGGAAGGCTTTCAAACACTTGAGGAAGGAGATATCATCAAAAGAAATGCAGTTGAAAAAAAGGCCAAACAAATGGAAAATCGGGAGATATAGTTACTACAAGAAGGTGGTCTGGGTGGAAATGAGGTGCAGTGCAAAAGACCAAAAGAGGCCAAAAGTAACCTCCCAGCCGTTGCAAAAGCAGGGGAAAAATCAAAGAAGTAGGCACTACTTGAATGGGAAGAAATAAGGAACAAGAAATTGAGACTACAATAAAAGAAAAAAAAAAAAAATTCGTGGCCAAAGCAAAAGAGATCAAAAGGCATGGCATGTCATCCAGTGCAGGGACATGCAGCACATACACCAAGGCTTGCCTAAATTGATCCTCCGCGAAGCCATAAATACAAAAGAAGGACTTAGAACCACTCTGGAATAGAGATACCAGCAAAGGAAATGAAATTGTAGAAAAAAAAAAAAAGAAATTGGGAAATTTTGTGATTTCAAGAAAGTGGTCTGGGCAGAAATGAGGTGCAGTGCAAAGGACCAAAAGAGGCCAAAAGTAACCTCACAGCTGTTGCAAAAGCAGGGGAAAAATCAAAGAAGTAGGCACTACTTGGATGGGAAGAAATGAGGGACATGGCATTGATACTTCATTTAAAAAAATTAAAAAGCAAAATTCGTGGCCAAAGCAAAAGAGATCAAAAGGCATGGCATGTCATCCAGTGCAGGGACATGCAGCACATACACCAAGGCTTGCCTAAATTGATCCTCCGCGAAGCCAGAAATACAAAAGAAGGACTTAGAACCATTCTGAAAAAGAGATACCAGCAAAGGAAATAAAATTGAAGAAAAAAAAAAAAGAAATTGGGAAATTTTGTGACTTCAAGGAAGTGGTCTGGGCAGAAATGAGGTGCAGTGCAAAGGACCAAAAGAGGCCAAAAGTAACCTCACAGCCGTTGCAAAAGCAGGGGAAAAACCAAGGATGCAGGCACTACTTGAATGGGAAGAAATGAGGGACATGGCATGGACACTTAAAAATAAAAAGAAAAACATTAAAAAATCTTTGCCAGAGCAAAAGCCATCAAAAGGCATGGCATGCCATCCAGTGCAGGGACTTGCACCAAAGCTTGCCCAATTGGTCCCCATTGAAATCGCAAGATTCCGTTTGCCTTCCCGAAAGGAAATGAAATTTCCTTTCGGGAAGGCAAACGGAATCTTGCGAGCCCTTCAAAGGAAGGCTTTCAGACACTTGAGAAAGGAGATATCATCAAAAGAAATGCAGTTGAAAAAAAGGCCAAACAAATGGAAAATCGGGAGATATAGTTACTACAAGAAGGTGGTCTGGGTGGAAATGAGGTGCAGTGCAAAGGACCAAAAGAGGCTAAAAGTAACCTCACAGCCGTTGCAAAAGCAGAGGAAAAATCAAAGAAGTAGGCACTACTTGAATGGGAAGAAATAAGGGACAAGAAATTGAGACTACAAAAAAAGAAAAAAAAAAAAAAATTCGTGGCCAAAGCAAAAGAGATCAAAAGGCATGGCATGTCATCCAGTGCAGGGACATGCAGCACATACACCAAGGCTTGCCTAAATTGATCCTCCGCGAAGTAAGAAATACAAAAGAAGGACTTAGAACCACGCTGGAATAGAGATACCAGCAAGGGAAATGAAATTGAAGAAAAAAAAAAAAACAAATTGGGAAATTTTGTGATTTCAAGAAAGTGGTCTGGGCAGAAATGAGGTACAGTGCAAAGGATCAAAAGAGGCCAAAAGTAACCTCACAGCTGTTGCAAAAGCAGGGGAAAAATCAAAGAAGTAGGCACTACTTGGATGGGAAGAAATGAGGGACATGGCATTGATACTTCATTTAAAAAAATTAAAAAGCAAAATTCGTGGCCAAAGCAAAAGAGATCAAAAGGCATGGCATGTCATCCAGTGCAGGGACATGCAGCACATACACCAAGGCTTGCCTAAATTGATCCTCCGCGAAGCCAGAAATACAAAAGAAGGACTTAGAACCATTCTGAAAAAGAGATACCAGCAAAGGAAATAAAATTGAAGAAAAAAAAAAAAAATTGGGAAATTTTGTGACTTCAAGGAAGTGGTCTGGGCAGAAATGAGGTGCAGTGCAAAGGACCAAAAGAGGCCAAAAGTAACCTCACAGCCGTTGCAAAAGCAGGGGAAAAACCAAGGATGCAGGCACTACTTGGATGGGAAGAAATGAGGGACATGGCATGGACACTTAAAAATAAAAAGAAAAACATTAAAAAATCTTTGCCAGAGCAAAAGCCATCAAAAGGCATGGCATGCCATCCAGTGCAGGGACTTGCACCAAAGCTTGCCCAATTGGTCCCCATTGAAATCGCAAGATTCCGTTTGCCTTCCCGAAAGGAAATTTCATTTCCTTTCGGGAAGGCAAACGGAATCTTGCGAGCCCTTCAAAGGAAGGCTTTCAAACACTTGAGAAAGGAGATATCATCAAAAGAAATGCAGTTAAAAAAAAGGCCAAACAAATGGAAAATCGGGAGATATAGTTACTACAAGAAGGTGGTCTGGGTGGAAATGAGGTGCAGTGCAAAGGACCAAAAGAGGCCAAAAGTAACCTCCCAGCCGTTACAAAAGCAGGGGAAAAATCAAAGAAGTAGGCACTACTTGAATGGGAAGAAATAAGGGACAAGAAATTGAGACTACAAAAAAAGAAAAAAAAAAAAAATTCGTGGCCAAAGCAAAAGAGATCAAAAGGCATGGCATGTCATCCAGTGCAGGGACATGCAGCACATACACCAAGGCTTGCCTAAATTGATCCTCCGCGAAGCCATAAATACAAAAGAAGGACTTAGAACCACTCTGGAATAGAGATACCAGCAAAGGAAATGAAATTGAAGAAAAAAAAAAAAAAAAAATTGGGAAATTTTGTGACTTCAAGGAAGTGGTCTGGGCAGAAATGAGGTGCAGTGCAAAGGACCAAAAGAGGCCAAAAGTAACCTCACAGCTGTTGCAAAAGGAGGGGAAAAATCAAAGAAGTAGGCACTACTTGGATGGGAAGAAATGAGGGACATGGCATTGATACTTCATTTAAAAAAATTAAAAAGCAAAATTCGTGGCCAAAGCAAAAGAGATCAAAAGGCATGGCATGTCATCCAGTGCAGGGACATGCAGCACATACACCAAGGCTTGCCTAAATTGATCCTCCGCGAAGCCAGAAATACAAAAGAAGGACTTAGAACCATTCTGAAAAAGAGATACCAGCAAAGGAAATAAAATTGAAGAAAAAAAAAAAAGAAATTGGGAAATTTTGTGACTTCAAGGAAGTGGTCTGGGCAGAAATGAGGTGCAGTGCAAAGGACCAAAAGAGGCCAAAAGTAACCTCACAGCCGTTGCAAAAGCAGGGGAAAAATCAAAGAAGTAGGCACTACTTGGAGGGGAAGAAATGAGGGACATGGCATTGATACTTCATTTAAAAAAATTAAAAAGCAAAATTCGTGGCCAAAGCAAAAGAGATCAAAAGGCATGGCATGTCATCCAGTGCAGGGACATGCAGCACATACACCAAGGCTTGCCTAAATTGATCCTCCGCGAAGCCAGAAATGCAAAAGAAGGACTTAGAACCACTCTGGAATAGAGATACCAGCAAAGGAAATGAAATTGAAGAAAAAAAAAAAAAGAAATTGGGAAATTTTGTGATTTCAAGAAAGTGGTCTGGGCAGAAATGAGGTGCAGTGCAAAGGACCAAAAGAGGCCAAAAGTAACCTCACAGCTGTTGCAAAAGCAGGGGAAAAATCAAAGAAGTAGGCACTACTTGAATGGGAAGAAATGAGGGACATGGCATTGATACTTCATTTAAAAAAATTAAAAAGCAAAATTCATGGCCAAAGCAAAAGAGATCAAAAGGCATGGCATGTCATCCAGTGCAGGGACATGCAGCACATACACCAAGGCTTGCCTAAATTGATCCTCCGCGAAGCCAGAAATACAAAAGAAGGACTTAGAACCATTCTGAAAAAGAGATACCAGCAAAGGAAATAAAATTGAAGAAAAAAAAAAAAAAATTGGGAAATTTTGGGACTTCAAGGAAGTGGTCTGGGCAGAAATGAGGTGCAGTGCAAAGGACCAAAAGAGGCCAAAAGTAACCTCACAGCCGTTGCAAAAGCAGGGGAAAAACCAAGGATGCAGGCACTACTTGGATGGGAAGAAATGAGGGACATGGCATGGACACTTAAAAATAAAAAGAAAAACATTAAAAAATCTTTGCCAGAGCAAAAGCCATCAAAAGGCATGGCATGCCATCCAGTGCAGGGACTTGCACCAAAGCTTGCCCAATTGGTCCCCATTGAAATCGCAAGATTCCGTTTGCCTTCCCGAAAGGAAATGAAATTTCCTTTCGGGAAGGCAAACGGAATCTTGCGAGCCCTTCAAAGGAAGACTTTCAAACACTTGAGAAAGGAGATATCATCAAAAGAAATGCAGTTGAAAAAAAGGCCAAAAAAATGGAAAATCGGGAGATATAGTTACAACAAGAAAGTGGTCTGGGCGGAAATGAGGTGCAGTGCAAAGGACCAAAAGAGGCCAAAAGTAACCTCACAGCCGTTGCAAAAGCAGGGGAAAAATCAAAGAAGTAGGCACTACTTGAATGGGAAGAAATAAGGGACAAGAAATTGAGACTACAAAAAAAGAAAAAAAAAAAAAACTTTGTGGCCAAAGCAAAAGAGATCAAAAGGCATGGCATGTCATCCAGTGCAGGGACATGCAGCACATACACCAAGGCTTGCCTAAATTGATCCTCCGCGAAGCCAGAAATACAAAAGAAGGACTTAGAACCACTCTGGAATAGAGATACCAGCAAAGGAAATGAAATTGAAGAAAAAAAAAATAGAAATTGGGAAATTTTGTGACTTCAAGAAAGTGGTCTGGGCAGAAATGAGGTGCAGTGCAAAGGATCAAAAGAGGCCAAAAGTAACCTCACAGCCGTTGCAAAAGCAGGGGAAAAATCAAAGAAGTAGGCACTACTTGGATGGGAAGAAATGAGGGACATGGCATTGATACTTCATTTAAAAAAATTAAAAAGCAAAATTCGTGGCCAAAGCAAAAGAGATCAAAAGGCATGGCATGTCATCCAGTGCAGGGACATGCAGCACATACACCAAGGCTTGCCTAAATTGATCCTCCTTGAAATCAGAAATACAACAGAAGGACGTAGAACCACGCTGGAATAGAGACACCAGGAAAGGAAATGAAATTGAAGAAAAATAAAAAGAAATTGGGAAATTTGGTGACTTCAAGAAAGTGGTCTGGGCAGAAATGAGGTGCAGTGCAAAGGACCAAAAGAGGCCAAAAGTAACCTCACAGCTGTTGCAAAAGCAGGGGAAAAATCAAAGAAGTAGGCACTACTTGGAGGGGAAGAAATGAGGGACATGGCATGGACACTTAAATATAAAAAGAAAAACAATAAAAAATCTTTGCCAGAGCAAAAGCCATCAAAAGGCATGGCATGTCATCCAGTGCAGGGACATGCAGCACATACACCAAGGCTTGCCTAAATTGATCCTCCGCGAAGCCAGAAATACAAAAGAAGGACTTAGAACCACTTTGGAATAGAGATACCAGCAAAGGAAATGAAATTGAAAATAAAAAACAAAACAAATTGGGAAATTTTGTGACTTCAAGGAAGTGGTCTGGGCAGAAATGAGGTGCAGTGCAAAGGACCAAAAGAGGCCAAAAGTAACCTCACAGCCGTTGCAAAAGCAGGGGAAAAACCAAGGATGCAGGCACTACTTGAATGGGAAGAAATGAGGGACATGGCATGGACACTTAAAAATAAAAAGAAAAACATTAAAAAATCTTTGCCAGAGCAAAAGCCATCAAAAGGCATGGCATGCCATCCAGTGCAGGGACTTGCACCAAAGCTTGCCCAATTGGTCCCCATTGAAATCGCAAGATTCCGTTTGCCTTCCCGAAAGGAAATGAAATTTCCTTTCGGGAAGGCAAACGGAATCTTGCGAGCCCTTCAAAGGAAGGCTTTCAAACACTTGAGAAAGGAGATATCATCAAAAGAAATGCAGTTAAAAAAAAGGCCAAACAAATGGAAAATCGGGAGATATAGTTACTACAAGAAGGTGGTCTGGGTGGAAATGAGGTGCAGTGCAAACGACCAAAAGAGGCCAAAAGTAACCTCCCAGCTGTTGCAAAAGCAGAGGAAAAATCAAAGAAGTAGGCACTACTTGAATGGGAAGAAATAAGGGACAAGAAATTGAGACTACAAAAAAAGAAAAAAAAAAAAAAATTCGTGGCCATAGCAAAAGAGATCAAAAGGCATGGCATGTCATCCAGTGCAGGGACATGCAGCACATACACCAAGGCTTGCCTAAATTGATCCTCCGCGAAGCCAGAAATACAAAAGAAGGACTTAGAACCACTCTGGAATAGAGATACCAGCAAAGGAAATGAAATTGAAGAAAAAAAAAAAAAAAGAAATTGGGAAATTTTGTGATTTCAAGAAAGTGGTCTGGGCAGAAATGAGGTGCAGTGCAAAGGACCAAAAGAGGCCAAAAGTAACCTCACAGCTGTTGCAAAAGCAGGGGAAAAATCAAAGAAGTAGGCACTACTTGAATGGGAAGAAATAAGGGACAAGAAATTGAGACTACAAAAAAAGAAAAAAAAAAAAAATTCGTGGCCAAAGCAAAAGAGATCAAAAGGCATGGCATGTCATCCAGTGCAGGGACATGCAGCACATACACCAAGGCTTGCCTAAATTGATCCTCCGCGAAGCCAGAAATACAAAAGAAGGACTTAGAACCACTCTGGAATAGAGATACCAGCAAAGGAAATGAAATTGAAGAAAAAAAAAAAAAAGAAATTGGGAAATTTTGTGATTTCAAGAAAGTGGTCTGGGCAGAAATGAGGTGCAGTGCAAAGGACCAAAAGAGGCCAAAAGTAACCTCACAGCTGTTGCAAAAGCAGGGGAAAAACCAAGGATGCAGGCACTACTTGAATGGGAAGAAATGAGGGACATGGCATGGACACTTAAAAATAAAAAGAAAAACATTAAAAAATCTTTGCCAGAGCAAAAGCCATCAAAAGGCATGGCATGCCATCCAGTGCAGGGACTTGCACCAAAGCTTGCCCAATTGGTTCCCATTGAAATCGCAAGATTCCGTTTGCCTTCCCGAAAGGAAATGAAATTTCCTTTCGGGAAGGCAAACGGAACCTTGCGAGCCCTTCAAAGGAAGGCTTTCAAACACTTGAGAAATGAGATATCATCAAAAGAAATGCAGTTGAAAAAAAGGCCAAAAAAATGGAAAATCGGGAGATATAGTTACAACAAGAAGGTGGTCTGGGCGGAAATGAGGTGCAGTGCAAAGGACCAAAAGAGGCCAAAAGTAACCTCCCAGCCGTTGCAAAAGCAGGGGAAAAATCAAAGAAGTAGGCACTACTTGAATGGGAAGAAATAAGGAACAAGAAATTGAGACTACAAAAAAAGAAAAAAAAAAAAAAATTCGTGGCCAAAGCAAAAGAGATCAAAAGGCATGGCATGTCATCCAGAGCAGGGACATGCAGCACATACACCAAGGCTTGCCTAAATTGATCCTCCGCGAAGCCAGAAATACAAAAGAAGGACTTAGAACCACTCTGGAATAGAGATACCAGCAAAGGAAATGAAATTGAAGAAAAAAAAAAAAAAGAAATTGGGAAATTTTGTGATTTCAAGAAAGTGGTCTGGGCAGAAATGAGGTGCAGTGCAAAGGACCAAAAGAGGCCAAAAGTAACCTCACAGCTGTTGCAAAAGCAGGGGAAAAACCAAGGATGCAGGCACTACTTGAATGGGAAGAAATGAGGGACATGGCATGGACACTTAAAAATAAAAAGAAAAACATTAAAAAATCTTTGCCAGAGCAAAAGCCATCAAAAGGCATGGCATGCCATCCAGTGCAGGGACTTGCACCAAAGCTTGCCCAATTGGTCCCCATTGAAATCGCAAGATTCCGTTTGCCTTCCCGAAAGGAAATGAAATTTCCTTTTGGGAAGGCAAACGGAATCTTGCGAGCCCTTCAAAGGAAGGCTTTCAAACACTAGAGAAAGGAGATATCATCAAAAGAAATGCAGTTGAAAAAAAGGCCAAAAAAATGGAAAATCGGGAGATATAGTTACTACAAGAAGGTGGCCTGGGTTGAAATGAGGTGCAGTGCAAAGGACCAAAAGAGGCCAAAAGTAACCTCCCAGCCGTTGCAAAAGCAGGGGAAAAATCAAAGAAGTAGGCACTACTTGAATGGGAAGAAATAAGGAACAAGAAATTGAGACTACAAAAAAAGAAAAAAAAAAAAAAATTCGTGGCCAAAGCAAAAGAGATCAAAAGGCATGGCATGTCATCCAGAGCAGGGACATGCAGCACATACACCAAGGCTTGCCTAAATTGATCCTCCGCGAAGCCAGAAATACAAAAGAAGGACTTAGAACCACTCTGGAATAGAGATATCAGCAAAGGAAATGAAATTGAAGAAAAAAAAAAAAAAGAAATAGGGAAATTTTGTGATTTCAAGAAAGTGGTCTGGGCAGAAATGAGGTACAGTGCAAAGGACCAAAAGAGGCCAAAAGTAACCTCACAGCTGTTGCAAAAGCAGGGGAAAAATCAAAGAAGTAGGCACTACTTGGATGGGAAGAAATGAGGGACATGGCATTGATACTTCATTAAAAAAATTAAAAAGCAAAATTCGTGGCCAAAGCAAAAGAGATCAAAAGGCATGGCATGTCATCCAGTGCAGGGACATGCAGCACATACACCAAGGCTTGCCTAAATTGATCCTCCGCGAAGCCAGAAATACAAAAGAAGGACTTAGAACCACTCTGGAATAGAGATACCAGCAAATAAAATGAAATTGAAGAAAAAAAAAAAAAAAGAAATTGGGAAATTTTGTGATTTCAAGAAAGTGGTCTGGGCAGAAATGAGGTGCAGTGCAAAGGATCAAAAGAGGCCAAAAGTAACCTCACAGCTGTTGCAAAAGCAGGGGAAAAATCAAAGAAGTAGGCACTACTTGGATGGGAAGAAATGAGGGACATGGCATGGACACTTAAAAATAAAAAGAAAAACATTAAAAAATCTTTGCCAGAGCAAAAGCCATCAAAAGGCATGGCATGCCATCCAGTGCAGGGACTTGCACCAAAGCTTGCCAAATTGGTCCCCATTGAAATCGCAAGATTCCGTTTGCCTTCCCGAAAGGAAATGAAATTTCCTTTCGGGAAGGCAAACGGAATCTTGCGAGCCCTTCAAAGGAAGGCTTTCAAACACTTGAGAAAGGAGATATCATCAAAAGAAATGCAGTTGAAAAAAAGGCCAAAAAAATGGAAAATCGGGAGATATAGTTACTACAAGAAGGTGGTCTGGGTGGAAATGAGGTGCAGTGCAAAGGACCAAAAGAGGCCAAAAGTAACCTCCCAGCCGTTGCAAAAGCAGAGGAAAAATTAAAGAAGTCGGCACTACTTGAATGGGAAGAAATAAGGGACAAGAAATTGAGACTACAAAAAAAGAAAAAAAAAAAAAAATTCGTGGCCAAAGCAAAAGAGATCAAAAGGCATGGCATGTCATCCAGTGCAGGGACATGCAGCACATACACCAAGGCTTGCCTAAATTGATCCTCCGCGAAGCCAGAAATACAAAAGAAGGACTTAGAACCATTCTGGAATAGAGATACCAGCAAAAGAAATGAAATTGAAAATAAAAAACAAAACAAATAGGGAAATTTTGTGACTTCAAGAAAGTGGTCTGGGCAGAAATGAGGTGCAGTGCAAAGGAACAAAAGAGGCCAAAAGTAACCTCACAGCTGTTGCAAAAGCAGGGGAAAAACCAAGGATGCAGGCACTACTTGAATGGGAAGAAATGAGGGACATGGCATGGACACTTAAAAATAAAAAGGAAAACATGAAAAAATCTTTGCCAGAGCAAAAGCCATCAAAAGGCATGGCATGCCATCCAGTGCAGGGACTTGCACCAAAGCTTGCCCAATTGGTCCCCATTGAAATCGCAAGATTCCGTTTGCCTTCCCGAAAGGAAATGAAATTTCCTTTTGGGAAGGCAAACGGAATCTTGCGAGCCCTTCAAAGGAAGGCTTTCAAACACTTGAGGAAGGAGATATCATCAAAAGAAATGCAGTTGAAAAAAAGGCCAAACAACTGGAAAATCGGGAGATATAGTTACTACAAGAAGGTGGTCTGGGTGGAAATGAGGTGCAGTGCAAAGGACCAAAAGAGGCCAAAAGTAACCTCCCAGCCGTTACAAAAGCAGGGGAAAAATCAAAGAAGTAGGCACTACTTGAATGGGAAGAAATAAGGAACAAGAAATTGAGACTACAAAAAAAGAAAAAAAAAAAAAATTCGTGGCCAAAGCAAAAGAGATCAAAAGGCATGGCATGTCATCCAGTGCAGGGACATGCAGCACATACACCAAGGCTTGCCTAAATTGATCCTCCGCGAAGCCAGAAATACAAAAGAAGGACTTAGAACCACTCTGGAATAGAGATACCAGCAAAGGAAATGAAATTGAAGAAAAAAAAAAAAAAAAAATTGGGAAATTTTGTGACTTCAAGGAAGTGGTCTGGGCAGAAATGAGGTGCAGTGCAAAGGACCAAAAGAGGCCAAAAGTAACCTCAAACTGTTGCAAAAGGAGGGGAAAAATCAAAGAAGTAGGCACTACTTGGATGGGAAGAAATGAGGGATATGGCATTGATACTTCATTTAAAAAAATTAAAAAGCAAAATTCGTGGCCAAAGCAAAAGAGATCAAAAGGCATGGCATGTCATCCAGTGCAGGGACATGCAGCACATACACCAAGGCTTGCCTAAATTGATCCTCCGCGAAGCCAGAAATACAAAAGAAGGACTTAGAACCATTCTGAAAAAGAGATACCAGCAAAGGAAATGAAATTGAAGAAAAAAAAAAAAGAAATTGGGAAATTTTGTGACTTCAAGGAAGTGGTCTGGGCAGAAATGAGGTGCAGTGCAAAGGACCAAAAGAGGCCAAAAGTAACCTCACAGCCGTTTCAAAAGCAGGGGAAAAACCAAGGATGCAGGCACTACTTGAATGGGAAGAAATGAGGGACATGGCATGGACACTTAAAAATAAAAAGAAAAACATTAAAAAATCTTTGCCAGAGCAAAAGCCATCAAAAGGCATGGCATGCCATCCAGTGCAGGGACTTGCACCAAAGCTTGCCCAATTGGTCCCCATTGAAATCGCAAGATTCCGTTTGCCTTCCCGAAAGGAAATGAAATTTCCTTTCGGGAAGGCAAACGGAATCTTGCGAGCCCTTCAAAGGAAGGCTTTCAAACACTTGAGAAAAGAGATATCATCAAAAGAAATGCAGTTGAAAAAAAGGCCAAAAAAATGGAAAATCGGGAGATATAGTTACTACAAGAAGGTGGTCTGGGTGGAAATGAGGTGCAGTGCAAAGGACCAAAAGAGGCTAAAAGTAACCTCACAGCCGTTGCAAAAGCAGAGGAAAAATCAAAGAAGTAGGCACTACTTGAATGGGAAGAAATAAGGGACAAGAAATTGAGACTACAAAAAAAGAAAAAAAAAAAAAAATTCGTGGCCAAAGCAAAAGAGATCAAAAGGCATGGCATGTCATCCAGTGCAGGGACATGCAGCACATACACCAAGGCTTGCCTAAATTGATCCTCCGCGAAGTAAGAAATACAAAAGAAGGACTTAGAACCACGCTGGAATAGAGATACCAGCAAGGGAAATGAAATTGAAGAAAAAAAAAAAAACAAATTGGGAAATTTTGTGATTTCAAGAAAGTGGTCTGGGCAGAAATGAGGTACAGTGCAAAGGATCAAAAGAGGCCAAAAGTAACCTCACAGCTGTTGCAAAAGCAGGGGAAAAATCAAAGAAGTAGGCACTACTTGGATGGGAAGAAATGAGGGACATGGCATTGATACTTCATTTAAAAAAATTAAAAAGCAAAATTCGTGGCCAAAGCAAAAGAGATCAAAAGGCATGGCATGTCATCCAGTGCAGGGACATGCAGCACATACACCAAGGCTTGCCTAAATTGATCCTCCGCGAAGCCAGAAATACAAAAGAAGGACTTAGAACCATTCTGAAAAAGAGATACCAGCAAAGGAAATAAAATTGAAGAAAAAAAAAAAAAATTGGGAAATTTTGTGACTTCAAGGAAGTGGTCTGGGCAGAAATGAGGTGCAGTGCAAAGGACCAAAAGAGGCCAAAAGTAACCTCACAGCCGTTGCAAAAGCAGGGGAAAAACCAAGGATGCAGGCACTACTTGGATGGGAAGAAATGAGGGACATGGCATGGACACTTAAAAATAAAAAGAAAAACATTAAAAAATCTTTGCCAGAGCAAAAGCCATCAAAAGGCATGGCATGCCATCCAGTGCAGGGACTTGCACCAAAGCTTGCCCAATTGGTCCCCATTGAAATCGCAAGATTCCGTTTGCCTTCCCGAAAGGAAATTTCATTTCCTTTCGGGAAGGCAAACGGAATCTTGCGAGCCCTTCAAAGGAAGGCTTTCAAACACTTGAGAAAGGAGATATCATCAAAAGAAATGCAGTTAAAAAAAAGGCCAAACAAATGGAAAATCGGGAGATATAGTTACTACAAGAAGGTGGTCTGGGTGGAAATGAGGTGCAGTGCAAAGGACCAAAAGAGGCCAAAAGTAACCTCCCAGCCGTTACAAAAGCAGGGGAAAAATCAAAGAAGTAGGCACTACTTGAATGGGAAGAAATAAGGGACAAGAAATTGAGACTACAAAAAAAGAAAAAAAAAAAAAATTCGTGGCCAAAGCAAAAGAGATCAAAAGGCATGGCATGTCATCCAGTGCAGGGACATGCAGCACATACACCAAGGCTTGCCTAAATTGATCCTCCGCGAAGCCATAAATACAAAAGAAGGACTTAGAACCACTCTGGAATAGAGATACCAGCAAAGGAAATGAAATTGAAGAAAAAAAAAAAAAAAAAATTGGGAAATTTTGTGACTTCAAGGAAGTGGTCTGGGCAGAAATGAGGTGCAGTGCAAAGGACCAAAAGAGGCCAAAAGTAACCTCACAGCTGTTGCAAAAGGAGGGGAAAAATCAAAGAAGTAGGCACTACTTGGATGGGAAGAAATGAGGGACATGGCATTGATACTTCATTTAAAAAAATTAAAAAGCAAAATTCGTGGCCAAAGCAAAAGAGATCAAAAGGCATGGCATGTCATCCAGTGCAGGGACATGCAGCACATACACCAAGGCTTGCCTAAATTGATCCTCCGCGAAGCCAGAAATACAAAAGAAGGACTTAGAACCATTCTGAAAAAGAGATACCAGCAAAGGAAATAAAATTGAAGAAAAAAAAAAAAGAAATTGGGAAATTTTGTGACTTCAAGGAAGTGGTCTGGGCAGAAATGAGGTGCAGTGCAAAGGACCAAAAGAGGCCAAAAGTAACCTCACAGCCGTTGCAAAAGCAGGGGAAAAATCAAAGAAGTAGGCACTACTTGGAGGGGAAGAAATGAGGGACATGGCATTGATACTTCATTTAAAAAAATTAAAAAGCAAAATTCGTGGCCAAAGCAAAAGAGATCAAAAGGCATGGCATGTCATCCAGTGCAGGGACATGCAGCACATACACCAAGGCTTGCCTAAATTGATCCTCCGCGAAGCCAGAAATGCAAAAGAAGGACTTAGAACCACTCTGGAATAGAGATACCAGCAAAGGAAATGAAATTGAAGAAAAAAAAAAAAAGAAATTGGGAAATTTTGTGATTTCAAGAAAGTGGTCTGGGCAGAAATGAGGTGCAGTGCAAAGGACCAAAAGAGGCCAAAAGTAACCTCACAGCTGTTGCAAAAGCAGGGGAAAAATCAAAGAAGTAGGCACTACTTGAATGGGAAGAAATGAGGGACATGGCATTGATACTTCATTTAAAAAAATTAAAAAGCAAAATTCATGGCCAAAGCAAAAGAGATCAAAAGGCATGGCATGTCATCCAGTGCAGGGACATGCAGCACATACACCAAGGCTTGCCTAAATTGATCCTCCGCGAAGCCAGAAATACAAAAGAAGGACTTAGAACCATTCTGAAAAAGAGATACCAGCAAAGGAAATAAAATTGAAGAAAAAAAAAAAAAAATTGGGAAATTTTGGGACTTCAAGGAAGTGGTCTGGGCAGAAATGAGGTGCAGTGCAAAGGACCAAAAGAGGCCAAAAGTAACCTCACAGCCGTTGCAAAAGCAGGGGAAAAACCAAGGATGCAGGCACTACTTGGATGGGAAGAAATGAGGGACATGGCATGGACACTTAAAAATAAAAAGAAAAACATTAAAAAATCTTTGCCAGAGCAAAAGCCATCAAAAGGCATGGCATGCCATCCAGTGCAGGGACTTGCACCAAAGCTTGCCCAATTGGTCCCCATTGAAATCGCAAGATTCCGTTTGCCTTCCCGAAAGGAAATGAAATTTCCTTTCGGGAAGGCAAACGGAATCTTGCGAGCCCTTCAAAGGAAGACTTTCAAACACTTGAGAAAGGAGATATCATCAAAAGAAATGCAGTTGAAAAAAAGGCCAAAAAAATGGAAAATCGGGAGATATAGTTACAACAAGAAAGTGGTCTGGGCGGAAATGAGGTGCAGTGCAAAGGACCAAAAGAGGCCAAAAGTAACCTCACAGCCGTTGCAAAAGCAGGGGAAAAATCAAAGAAGTAGGCACTACTTGAATGGGAAGAAATAAGGGACAAGAAATTGAGACTACAAAAAAAGAAAAAAAAAAAAAACTTTGTGGCCAAAGCAAAAGAGATCAAAAGGCATGGCATGTCATCCAGTGCAGGGACATGCAGCACATACACCAAGGCTTGCCTAAATTGATCCTCCGCGAAGCCAGAAATACAAAAGAAGGACTTAGAACCACTCTGGAATAGAGATACCAGCAAAGGAAATGAAATTGAAGAAAAAAAAAATAGAAATTGGGAAATTTTGTGACTTCAAGAAAGTGGTCTGGGCAGAAATGAGGTGCAGTGCAAAGGATCAAAAGAGGCCAAAAGTAACCTCACAGCCGTTGCAAAAGCAGGGGAAAAATCAAAGAAGTAGGCACTACTTGGATGGGAAGAAATGAGGGACATGGCATTGATACTTCATTTAAAAAAATTAAAAAGCAAAATTCGTGGCCAAAGCAAAAGAGATCAAAAGGCATGGCATGTCATCCAGTGCAGGGACATGCAGCACATACACCAAGGCTTGCCTAAATTGATCCTCCTTGAAATCAGAAATACAACAGAAGGACGTAGAACCACGCTGGAATAGAGACACCAGGAAAGGAAATGAAATTGAAGAAAAATAAAAAGAAATTGGGAAATTTGGTGACTTCAAGAAAGTGGTCTGGGCAGAAATGAGGTGCAGTGCAAAGGACCAAAAGAGGCCAAAAGTAACCTCACAGCTGTTGCAAAAGCAGGGGAAAAATCAAAGAAGTAGGCACTACTTGGAGGGGAAGAAATGAGGGACATGGCATGGACACTTAAATATAAAAAGAAAAACAATAAAAAATCTTTGCCAGAGCAAAAGCCATCAAAAGGCATGGCATGTCATCCAGTGCAGGGACATGCAGCACATACACCAAGGCTTGCCTAAATTGATCCTCCGCGAAGCCAGAAATACAAAAGAAGGACTTAGAACCACTTTGGAATAGAGATACCTGCAAAGGAAATGAAATTGAAAATAAAAAACAAAACAAATTGGGAAATTTTGTGACTTCAAGGAAGTGGTCTGGGCAGAAATGAGGTGCAGTGCAAAGGACCAAAAGAGGCCAAAAGTAACCTCACAGCCGTTGCAAAAGCAGGGGAAAAACCAAGGATGCAGGCACTACTTGAATGGGAAGAAATGAGGGACATGGCATGGACACTTAAAAATAAAAAGAAAAACATTAAAAAATCTTTGCCAGAGCAAAAGCCATCAAAAGGCATGGCATGCCATCCAGTGCAGGGACTTGCACCAAAGCTTGCCCAATTGGTCCCCATTGAAATCGCAAGATTCCGTTTGCCTTCCCGAAAGGAAATGAAATTTCCTTTCGGGAAGGCAAACGGAATCTTGCGAGCCCTTCAAAGGAAGGCTTTCAAACACTTGAGAAAGGAGATATCATCAAAAGAAATGCAGTTAAAAAAAAGGCCAAACAAATGGAAAATCGGGAGATATAGTTACTACAAGAAGGTGGTCTGGGTGGAAATGAGGTGCAGTGCAAACGACCAAAAGAGGCCAAAAGTAACCTCCCAGCTGTTGCAAAAGCAGAGGAAAAATCAAAGAAGTAGGCACTACTTGAATGGGAAGAAATAAGGGACAAGAAATTGAGACTACAAAAAAAGAAAAAAAAAAAAAAATTCGTGGCCATAGCAAAAGAGATCAAAAGGCATGGCATGTCATCCAGTGCAGGGACATGCAGCACATACACCAAGGCTTGCCTAAATTGATCCTCCGCGAAGCCAGAAATACAAAAGAAGGACTTAGAACCACTCTGGAATAGAGATACCAGCAAAGGAAATAAAATTGAAGAAAAAAAAAAAAAAAAGAAATTGGGAAAATTTGTGATTTCAAGAAAGTGGTCTGGGCAAAAATGAGGTGCAGTGCAAAGGACCAAAAGAGGCCAAAAGTAACCTCACAGCTGTTGCAAAAGCAGGGGAAAAATCAAAGAAGTAGGCACTACTTGAATGGGAAGAAATGAGGGACATGGCATGGACACTTAAAAATAAAAAGAAAAACATTAAAAAATCTTTGCCAGAGCAAAAGCCATCAAAAGGCATGGCATGTCATCCAGTGCAGGGACATGCAGCACATACACAAAGGCTTGCATAAATTGATCCTCCGCGAAGCCAGAAATACAAAAGAAGGACTTAGAACCACTCTGGAATAGAGATACCAGCAAAGGAAATGAAATTGAAGAAAAAAAAAAAAAAAGAAATTGGGAAATTTTGTGATTTCAAGAAAGTGGTCTGGGCAGAAATGAGGTGCAGTGCAAAGGACCAAAAGAGGCCAAAAGTAACCTCACAGCTGTTGCAAAAGCAGGGGAAAAATCAAAGAAGTAGGCACTACTTGAATGGGAAGAAATAAGGGACAAGAAATTGAGACTACAAAAAAAGAAAAAAAAAAAAAATTCGTGGCCAAAGCAAAAGAGATCAAAAGGCATGGCATGTCATCCAGTGCAGGGACATGCAGCACATACACCAAGGCTTGCCTAAATTGATCCTCCGCGAAGCCAGAAATACAAAAGAAGGACTTAGAACCACTCTGGAATAGAGATACCAGCAAAGGAAATGAAATTGAAGAAAAAAAAAAAAAAGAAATTGGGAAATTTTGTGATTTCAAGAAAGTGGTCTGGGCAGAAATGAGGTGCAGTGCAAAGGACCAAAAGAGGCCAAAAGTAACCTCACAGCTGTTGCAAAAGCAGGGGAAAAACCAAGGATGCAGGCACTACTTGAATGGGAAGAAATGAGGGACATGGCATGGACACTTAAAAATAAAAAGAAAAACATTAAAAAATCTTTGCCAGAGCAAAAGCCATCAAAAGGCATGGCATGCCATCCAGTGCAGGGACTTGCACCAAAGCTTGCCCAATTGGTTCCCATTGAAATCGCAAGATTCCGTTTGCCTTCCCGAAAGGAAATGAAATTTCCTTTCGGGAAGGCAAACGGAACCTTGCGAGCCCTTCAAAGGAAGGCTTTCAAACACTTGAGAAATGAGATATCATCAAAAGAAATGCAGTTGAAAAAAAGGCCAAAAAAATGGAAAATCGGGAGATATAGTTACAACAAGAAGGTGGTCTGGGCGGAAATGAGGTGCAGTGCAAAGGACCAAAAGAGGCCAAAAGTAACCTCCCAGCCGTTGCAAAAGCAGGGGAAAAATCAAAGAAGTAGGCACTACTTGAATGGGAAGAAATAAGGAACAAGAAATTGAGACTACAAAAAAAGAAAAAAAAAAAAAAATTCGTGGCCAAAGCAAAAGAGATCAAAAGGCATGGCATGTCATCCAGAGCAGGGACATGCAGCACATACACCAAGGCTTGCCTAAATTGATCCTCCGCGAAGCCAGAAATACAAAAGAAGGACTTAGAACCACTCTGGAATAGAGATACCAGCAAAGGAAATGAAATTGAAGAAAAAAAAAAAAAAGAAATTGGGAAATTTTGTGATTTCAAGAAAGTGGTCTGGGCAGAAATGAGGTGCAGTGCAAAGGACCAAAAGAGGCCAAAAGTAACCTCACAGCTGTTGCAAAAGCAGGGGAAAAACCAAGGATGCAGGCACTACTTGAATGGGAAGAAATGAGGGACATGGCATGGACACTTAAAAATAAAAAGAAAAACATTAAAAAATCTTTGCCAGAGCAAAAGCCATCAAAAGGCATGGCATGCCATCCAGTGCAGGGACTTGCACCAAAGCTTGCCCAATTGGTCCCCATTGAAATCGCAAGATTCCGTTTGCCTTCCCGAAAGGAAATGAAATTTCCTTTTGGGAAGGCAAACGGAATCTTGCGAGCCCTTCAAAGGAAGGCTTTCAAACACTAGAGAAAGGAGATATCATCAAAAGAAATGCAGTTGAAAAAAAGGCCAAAAAAATGGAAAATCGGGAGATATAGTTACAACAAGAAGGTGGCCTGGGTTGAAATGAGGTGCAGTGCAAAGGACCAAAAGAGGCCAAAAGTAACCTCCCAGCCGTTGCAAAAGCAGGGGAAAAATCAAAGAAGTAGGCACTACTTGAATGGGAAGAAATAAGGAACAAGAAATTGAGACTACAAAAAAAGAAAAAAAAAAAAAAATTCGTGGCCAAAGCAAAAGAGATCAAAAGGCATGGCATGTCATCCAGAGCAGGGACATGCAGCACATACACCAAGGCTTGCCTAAATTGATCCTCCGCGAAGCCAGAAATACAAAAGAAGGACTTAGAACCACTCTGGAATAGAGATATCAGCAAAGGAAATGAAATTGAAGAAAAAAAAAAAAAAGAAATAGGGAAATTTTGTGATTTCAAGAAAGTGGTCTGGGCAGAAATGAGGTACAGTGCAAAGGACCAAAAGAGGCCAAAAGTAACCTCACAGCTGTTGCAAAAGCAGGGGAAAAATCAAAGAAGTAGGCACTACTTGGATGGGAAGAAATGAGGGACATGGCATTGATACTTCATTAAAAAAATTAAAAAGCAAAATTCGTGGCCAAAGCAAAAGAGATCAAAAGGCATGGCATGTCATCCAGTGCAGGGACATGCAGCACATACACCAAGGCTTGCCTAAATTGATCCTCCGCGAAGCCAGAAATACAAAAGAAGGACTTAGAACCACTCTGGAATAGAGATACCAGCAAATAAAATGAAATTGAAGAAAAAAAAAAAAAAAGAAATTGGGAAATTTTGTGATTTCAAGAAAGTGGTCTGGGCAGAAATGAGGTGCAGTGCAAAGGATCAAAAGAGGCCAAAAGTAACCTCACAGCTGTTGCAAAAGCAGGGGAAAAATCAAAGAAGTAGGCACTACTTGGATGGGAAGAAATGAGGGACATGGCATGGACACTTAAAAATAAAAAGAAAAACATTAAAAAATCTTTGCCAGAGCAAAAGCCATCAAAAGGCATGGCATGCCATCCAGTGCAGGGACTTGCACCAAAGCTTGCCAAATTGGTCCCCATTGAAATCGCAAGATTCCGTTTGCCTTCCCGAAAGGAAATGAAATTTCCTTTCGGGAAGGCAAACGGAATCTTGCGAGCCCTTCAAAGGAAGGCTTTCAAACACTTGAGAAAGGAGATATCATCAAAAGAAATGCAGTTGAAAAAAAGGCCAAAAAAATGGAAAATCGGGAGATATAGTTACTACAAGAAGGTGGTCTGGGTGGAAATGAGGTGCAGTGCAAAGGACCAAAAGAGGCCAAAAGTAACCTCAACGCCGTTGCAAAAGCAGAGGAAAAATTAAAGAAGTCGGCACTACTTGAATGGGAAGAAATAAGGGACAAGAAATTGAGACTACAAAAAAAGAAAAAAAAAAAAAAATTCGTGGCCAAAGCAAAAGAGATCAAAAGGCATGGCATGTCATCCAGTGCAGGGACATGCCGCACATACACCAAGGCTTTCCTAAATTGATCCTCCGCGAAGCCAGAAATACAAAAGAAGGACTTAGAACCATTCTGGAATAGAGATACCAGCAAAAGAAATGAAATTGAAAATAAAAAACAAAACAAATAGGGAAATTTTGTGACTTCAAGAAAGTGGTCTGGGCAGAAATGAGGTGCAGTGCAAAGGAACAAAAGAGGCCAAAAGTAACCTCACAGCTGTTGCAAAAGCAGGGGAAAAACCAAGGATGCAGGCACTACTTGAATGGGAAGAAATGAGGGACATGGCATGGACACTTAAAAATAAAAAGGAAAACATGAAAAAATCTTTGCCAGAGCAAAAGCCATCAAAAGGCATGGCATGCCATCCAGTGCAGGGACTTGCACCAAAGCTTGCCCAATTGGTCCCCATTGAAATCGCAAGATTCCGTTTGCCTTCCCGAAAGGAAATGAAATTTCCTTTTGGGAAGGCAAACGGAATCTTGCGAGCCCTTCAAAGGAAGGCTTTCAAACACTTGAGGAAGGAGATATCATCAAAAGAAATGCAGTTGAAAAAAAGGCCAAACAACTGGAAAATCGGGAGATATAGTTACTACAAGAAGGTGGTCTGGGTGGAAATGAGGTGCAGTGCAAAGGACCAAAAGAGGCCAAAAGTAACCTCCCAGCCGTTACAAAAGCAGGGGAAAAATCAAAGAAGTAGGCACTACTTGAATGGGAAGAAATAAGGAACAAGAAATTGAGACTACAAAAAAAGAAAAAAAAAAAAAATTCGTGGCCAAAGCAAAAGAGATCAAAAGGCATGGCATGTCATCCAGTGCAGGGACATGCAGCACATACACCAAGGCTTGCCTAAATTGATCCTCCGCGAAGCCAGAAATACAAAAGAAGGACTTAGAACCACTCTGGAATAGAGATACCAGCAAAGGAAATGAAATTGAAGAAAAAAAAAAAAAAAAAATTGGGAAATTTTGTGACTTCAAGGAAGTGGTCTGGGCAGAAATGAGGTGCAGTGCAAAGGACCAAAAGAGGCCAAAAGTAACCTCAAACTGTTGCAAAAGGAGGGGAAAAATCAAAGAAGTAGGCACTACTTGGATGGGAAGAAATGAGGGATATGGCATTGATACTTCATTTAAAAAAATTAAAAAGCAAAATTCGTGGCCAAAGCAAAAGAGATCAAAAGGCATGGCATGTCATCCAGTGCAGGGACATGCAGCACATACACCAAGGCTTGCCTAAATTGATCCTCCGCGAAGCCAGAAATACAAAAGAAGGACTTAGAACCATTCTGAAAAAGAGATACCAGCAAAGGAAATGAAATTGAAGAAAAAAAAAAAAGAAATTGGGAAATTTTGTGACTTCAAGGAAGTGGTCTGGGCAGAAATGAGGTGCAGTGCAAAGGACCAAAAGAGGCCAAAAGTAACCTCACAGCCGTTTCAAAAGCAGGGGAAAAACCAAGGATGCAGGCACTACTTGAATGGGAAGAAATGAGGGACATGGCATGGACACTTAAAAATAAAAAGAAAAACATTAAAAAATCTTTGCCAGAGCAAAAGCCATCAAAAGGCATGGCATGCCATCCAGTGCAGGGACTTGCACCAAAGCTTGCCCAATTGGTCCCCATTGAAATCGCAAGATTCCGTTTGCCTTCCCGAAAGGAAATGAAATTTCCTTTCGGGAAGGCAAACGGAATCTTGCGAGCCCTTCAAAGGAAGGCTTTCAAACACTTGAGAAAAGAGATATCATCAAAAGAAATGCAGTTGAAAAAAAGGCCAAAAAAATGGAAAATCGGGAGATATAGTTACAACAAGAAAGTGGTCTGGGCGGAAATGAGGTGCAGTGCAAAGGACCAAAAGAGGCCAAAAGTAACCTCACAGCTGTTGCAAAAGCAGAGGAAAAATCAAAGAAGTAGGCACTACTTGAATGGGAAGAAATAAGGGACAAGAAATTGAGACTACAAAAAAAGAAAAAAAAAAAAAAATTCGTGGCCAAAGCAAAAGAGATCAAAAGGCATGGCATGTCATCCAGTGCAGGGACATGCAGCACATACACCAAGGCTTGCCTAAATTGATCCTCCGCGAAGCCAGAAATACAAAAGAAGGACTTAGAACCACTCTGGAATAGAGATACCAGCAAGGGAAATGAAATTGAAGAAAAAAAGAAAAAAACAAATTGGGAAATTTTGTGATTTCAAGAAAGTGGTCTGGGCAGAAATGAGGTACAGTGCAAAGGATCAAAAGAGGCCAAAAGTAACCTCACAGCTGTTGCAAAAGCAGGGGAAAAATCAAAGAAGTAGGCACTACTTGGATGGGAAGAAATGAGGGACATGGCATTGATACTTCATTTAAAAAAATTAAAAAGCAAAATTCGTGGCCAAAGCAAAAGAGATCAAAAGGCATGGCATGTCATCCAGTGCAGGGACATGCAGCACATACACCAAGGCTTGCCTAAATTGATCCTCCGCGAAGCCAGAAATGCAAAAGAAGGACTTAGAACCACTCTGGAATAGAGATACCAGCAAAGGAAATGAAATTGAAGAAAAAAAAAAAAAGAAATTGGGAAATTTTGTGATTTCAAGAAAGTGGTCTGGGCAGAAATGAGGTGCAGTGCAAAGGACCAAAAGAGGCCAAAAGTAACCTCACAGCTGTTGCAAAAGCAGGGGAAAAATCAAAGAAGTAGGCACTACTTGAATGGGAAGAAATGAGGGACATGGCATTGATACTTCATTTAAAAAAATTAAAAAGCAAAATTCATGGCCAAAGCAAAAGAGATCAAAAGGCATGGCATGTCATCCAGTGCAGGGACATGCAGCACATACACCAAGGCTTGCCTAAATTGATCCTCCGCGAAGCCAGAAATACAAAAGAAGGACTTAGAACCATTCTGAAAAAGAGATACCAGCAAAGGAAATAAAATTGAAGAAAAAAAAAAAAAAATTGGGAAATTTTGGGACTTCAAGGAAGTGGTCTGGGCAGAAATGAGGTGCAGTGCAAAGGACCAAAAGAGGCCAAAAGTAACCTCACAGCCGTTGCAAAAGCAGGGGAAAAACCAAGGATGCAGGCACTACTTGAATGGGAAGAAATGAGGGACATGGCATGGACACTTAAAAATAAAAAGAAAAACATTAAAAAATCTTTGCCAGAGCAAAAGCCATCAAAAGGCATGGCATGCCATCCAGTGCAGGGACTTGCACCAAAGCTTGCCCAATTGGTCCCCATTGAAATCGCAAGATTCCGTTTGCCTTCCCGAAAGGAAATGAAATTTCCTTTCGGGAAGGCAAACGGAATCTTGCGAGCCCTTCAAAGGAAGTCTTTCAAACACTTGAGAAAGGAGATATCATCAAAAGAAATGCAGTTGAAAAAAAGGCCAAAAAAATGGAAAATCGGGAGATATAGTTACAACAAGAAAGTGGTCTGGGCGGAAATGAGGTGCAGTGCAAAGGACCAAAAGAGGCCAAAAGTAACCTCACAGCCGTTGCAAAAGCAGGGGAAAAATCAAAGAAGTAGGCACTACTTGAATGGGAAGAAATAAGGGACAAGAAATTGAGACTACAAAAAAAGAAAAAAAAAAAAACTTTGTGGCCAAAGCAAAAGAGATCAAAAGGCATGGCATGTCATCCAGTGCAGGGACATGCAGCACATACACCAAGGCTTGCCTAAATTGATCCTCCGCGAAGCCAGAAATACAAAAGAAGGACTTAGAACCACTCTGGAATAGAGATACCAGCAAAGGAAATGAAATTGAAGAAAAAAAAAATAGAAATTGGGAAATTTTGTGACTTCAAGAAAGTGGTCTGGGCAGAAATGAGGTGCAGTGCAAAGGATCAAAAGAGGCCAAAAGTAACCTCACAGCTGTTGCAAAAGCAGGGGAAAAATCAAAGAAGTAGGCACTACTTGGATGGGAAGAAATGAGGGACATGGCATTGATACTTCATTTAAAAAAATTAAAAAGCAAAATTCGTGGCCAAAGCAAAAGAGATCAAAAGGCATGGCATGTCATCCAGTGCAGGGACATGCAGCACATACACCAAGGCTTGCCTAAATTGATCCTCCTTGAAATCAGAAATACAAAAGAAGGACGTAGAACCACGCTGGAATAGAGACACCAGCAAAGGAAATAAAATTGAAGAAAAAAAAAAAAAAATTGGGAAATTTTGGGACTTCAAGGAAGTGGTCTGGGCAGAAATGAGGTGCAGTGCAAAGGACCAAAAGAGGCCAAAAGTAACCTCACAGCCGTTGCAAAAGCAGGGGAAAAACCAAGGATGCAGGCACTACTTGAATGGGAAGAAATGAGGGACATGGCATGGACACTTAAAAATAAAAAGAAAAACATTAAAAAATCTTTGCCAGAGCAAAAGCCATCAAAAGGCATGGCATGCCATCCAGTGCAGGGACTTGCACCAAAGCTTGCCCAATTGGTCCCCATTGAAATCGCAAGATTCCGTTTGCCTTCCCGAAAGGAAATGAAATTTCCTTTCGGGAAGGCAAACGGAATCTTGCGAGCCCTTCAAAGGAAGACTTTCAAACACTTGAGAAAGGAGATATCATCAAAAGAAATGCAGTTGAAAAAAAGGCCAAAAAAATGGAAAATCGGGAGATATAGTTACAACAAGAAAGTGGTCTGGGCGGAAATGAGGTGCAGTGCAAAGGACCAAAAGAGGCCAAAAGTAACCTCACAGCCGTTGCAAAAGCAGGGGAAAAATCAAAGAAGTAGGCACTACTTGAATGGGAAGAAATAAGGGACAAGAAATTGAGACTACAAAAAAAGAAAAAAAAAAAAACTTTGTGGCCAAAGCAAAAGAGATCAAAAGGCATGGCATGTCATCCAGTGCAGGGACATGCAGCACATACACCAAGGCTTGCCTAAATTGATCCTCCGCGAAGCCAGAAATACAAAAGAAGGACTTAGAACCACTCTGGAATAGAGATACCAGCAAAGGAAATGAAATTGAAGAAAAAAAAAATAGAAATTGGGAAATTTTGTGACTTCAAGAAAGTGGTCTGGGCAGAAATGAGGTGCAGTGCAAAGGATCAAAAGAGGCCAAAAGTAACCTCACAGCTGTTGCAAAAGCAGGGGAAAAATCAAAGAAGTAGGCACTACTTGGATGGGAAGAAATGAGGGACATGGCATTGATACTTCATTTAAAAAAATTAAAAAGCAAAATTCGTGGCCAAAGCAAAAGAGATCAAAAGGCATGGCATGTCATCCAGTGCAGGGACATGCAGCACATACACCAAGGCTTGCCTAAATTGATCCTCCTTGAAATCAGAAATACAAAAGAAGGACGTAGAACCACGCTGGAATAGAGACACCAGGAAAGGAAATGAAATTGAAGAAAAATAAAAAGAAATTGGGAAATTTGGTGACTTCAAGAAAGTGGTCTGGGCAGAAATGAGGTGCAGTGCAAAGGACCAAAAGAGGCCAAAAGTAACCTCACAGCTGTTGCAAAAGCAGGGGAAAAATCAAAGAAGTAGGCACTACTTGGAGGGGAAGAATGAGGGACATGGCATGGACACTTAAATATAAAAAGAAAAACATTAAAAAATCTTTGCCAGAGCAAAAGCCATCAAAAGGCATGGCATGACATCCAGTGCAGGGACATGCAGCACATACACCAAGGCTTGCCTAAATTGATCCTCCTTGAAGCCAGAAATACAAAAGAAGGACTTAGAACCATTCTGGAATAGAGATACCAGCAAAGGAAATGAAATTGAAGAAAAAAAAAAAAAAAAGAAATTGGGAAATTTTGTGATTTCAAGAAAGTGGTCTGGGCAGAAATGAGGTGCAGTGCAAAGGACCAAAAGAGGCCAAAAGTAACCTCACAGCTGTTGCAAAAGCAGGGGAAAAATCAAAGAAGTAGGCACTACTTGAATGGGAAGAAATAAGGGACAAGAAATTGAGACTACAAAAAAAGAAAAAAAAAAAAAATTCGTGGCCAAAGCAAAAGAGATCAAAAGGCATGGCATGTCATCCAGTGCAGGGACATGCAGCACATACACCAAGGCTTGCCTAAATTGATCCTCCGCGAAGCCAGAAATACAAAAGAAGGACTTAGAACCACTCTGGAATAGAGATACCAGCAAAGGAAATGAAATTGAAGAAAAAAAAAAAAAAGAAATTGGGAAATTTTGTGATTTCAAGAAAGTGGTCTGGGCAGAAATGAGGTGCAGTGCAAAGGACCAAAAGAGGCCAAAAGTAACCTCACAGCCGTTGCAAAAGCAGGGGAAAAACCAAGGATGCAGGCACTACTTGAATGGGAAGAAATGAGGGACATGGCATGGACACTTAAAAATAAAAAGAAAAACATTAAAAAATCTTTGCCAGAGCAAAAGCCATCAAAAGGCATGGCATGCCATCCAGTGCAGGGACTTGCACCAAAGCTTGCCCAATTGGTTCCCATTGAAATCGCAAGATTCCGTTTGCCTTCCCGAAAGGAAATGAAATTTCCTTTCGGGAAGGCAAACGGAATCTTGCGAGCCCTTCAAAGGAAGGCTTTCAAACACTTGAGAAATGAGATATCATCAAAAGAAATGCAGTTGAAAAAAAGGCCAAAAAAATGGAAAATCGGGAGATATAGTTACAACAAGAAGGTGGTCTGGGCGGAAATGAGGTGCAGTGCAAAGGACCAAAAGAGGCCAAAAGTAACCTCCCAGCCGTTGCAAAAGCAGGGGAAAAATCAAAGAAGTAGGCACTACTTGAATGGGAAGAAATAAGGAACAAGAAATTGAGACTACAAAAAAAGAAAAAAAAAAAAAAATTCGTGGCCAAAGCAAAAGAGATCAAAAGGCATGGCATGTCATCCAGAGCAGGGACATGCAGCACATACACCAAGGCTTGCCTAAATTGATCCTCCTTGAAGCCAGAAATACAAAAGAAGGACTTAGAACCACTCTGGAATAGAGATACCAGCAAAGGAAATGAAATTGAAGAAAAAAAAAAAAAAGAAATTGGGAAATTTTGTGATTTCAAGAAAGTGGTCTGGGCAGAAATGAGGTGCAGTGCAAAGGACCAAAAGAGGCCAAAAGTAACCTCACAGCTGTTGCAAAAGCAGGGGAAAAACCAAGGATGCAGGCACTACTTGAATGGGAAGAAATGAGGGACATGGCATGGACACTTAAAAATAAAAAGAAAAACATTAAAAAATCTTTGCCAGAGCAAAAGCCATCAAAAGGCATGGCATGCCATCCAGTGCAGGGACTTGCACCAAAGCTTGCCCAATTGGTCCCCATTGAAATCGCAAGATTCCGTTTGCCTTCCCGAAAGGAAATGAAATTTCCTTTCGGGAAGGCAAACGGAATCTTGCGAGCCCTTCAAAGGAAGGCTTTTTAACACTTGAGAAATGAGATATCATCAAAAGAAATGCAGTTGAAAAAAAGGCCAAAAAAATGGAAAATCGGGAGATATAGTTACAACAAGAAGGTGGTCTGGGCGGAAATGAGGTGCAGTGCAAAGGACCAAAAGAGGCCAAAAGTAACCTCCCAGCCGTTGCAAAAGCAGGGGAAAAATCAAAGAAGTAGGCACTACTTGAATGGGAAGAAATAAGGGACAAGAAATTGAGACTACAAAAAAAGAAAAAAAAAAAAAAATTCGTGGCCAAAGCAAAAGAGATCAAAAGGCATGGCATGTCATCCAGTGCAGGGACATGCAGCACATACACCAAGGCTTGCCTAAATTGATCCTCCGCGAAGCCAGAAATACAAAAGAAGGACTTAGAACCACTCTGGAATAGAGATACCAGCAAAGGAAATGAAATTGAAAATCAAAACCAAAACAAATTGGGAAATTTTGTGACTTCAAGGAAGTGGTCTGGGCAGAAATGAGGTGCAGTGCAAAGGACCAAAAGAGGCCAAAAGTAACCTCTCAGCCGTTGCAAAAGCAGGGGAAAAATCAAAGAAGTAGGCACTACTTGGATGGGAAGAAATGAGGGACATGGCATGGACACTTAAAAATAAAAAGAAAAACATTAAAAAATCTTTGCCAGAGCAAAAGCCATCAAAAGGCATGGCATGTCATCCAGTGCAGGGACATGCAGCACATACACCAAGGCTTGCCTAAATTGATCCTCCGCGAAGCCAGAAATACAAAAGAAGGACTTAGAACCACTCTGGAATAGAGATACCAGCAAAGGAAATGAAATTGAAAATCAAAACCAAAACAAATTGGGAAATTTTGTGACTTCAAGGAAGTGGTCTGGGCAGAAATGAGGTGCAGTGCAAAGGACCAAAAGAGGCCAAAAGTAACCTCACAGCCGTTGCAAAAGCAGGGGAAAAACCAAGGATGCAGGCACTACTTGAATGGGAAGAAATGAGGGACATGGCATGGACACTTAAAAATAAAAAGAAAAACATTAAAAAATCTTTGCCAGAGCAAAAGCCATCAAAAGGCATGGCATGCCATCCAGTGCAGGGACTTGCACCAAAGCTTGCCCAATTGGTCCCCATTGAAATCGCAAGATTCCGTTTGCCTTCCCGAAAGGAAATGAAATTTCCTTTCGGGAAGGCAAACGGAATCTTGCGAGCCCTTCAAAGGAAGGCTTTCAAACACTTGAGAAAGGAGATATCATCAAAAGAAATGCAGTTGAAAAAAAGGCCAAACAAATGGAAAATCGGGAGATATAGTTACTACAAGAAGGTGGTCTGGGTGGAAATGAGGTGCAGTGCAAAGGACCAAAAGAGGCTAAAAGTAACCTCACAGCCGTTGCAAAAGCAGAGGAAAAATCAAAGAAGTAGGCACTACTTGAATGGGAAGAAATAAGGGACAAGAAATTGAGACTACAAAAAAAGAAAAAAAAAAAAAAATTCGTGGCCAAAGCAAAAGAGATCAAAAGGCATGGCATGTCATCCAGTGCAGGGACATGCAGCACATACACCAAGGCTTGCCTAAATTGATCCTCCGCGAAGCCAGAAATACAAAAGAAGGACTTAGAACCACTCTGGAATAGAGATACCAGCAAGGGAAATGAAATTGAAGAAAAAAAAAAAAAACAAATTGGGAAATTTTGTGATTTCAAGAAAGTGGTCTGGGCAGAAATGAGGTACAGTGCAAAGGATCAAAAGAGGCCAAAAGTAACCTCACAGCTGTTGCAAAAGCAGGGGAAAAATCAAAGAAGTAGGCACTACTTGGATGGGAAGAAATGAGGGACATGGCATTGATACTTCATTTAAAAAAATTAAAAAGCAAAATTCGTGGCCAAAGCAAAAGAGATCAAAAGGCATGGCATGTCATCCAGTGCAGGGACATGCAGCACATACACCAAGGCTTGCCTAAATTGATCCTCCGCGAAGCCAGAAATGCAAAAGAAGGACTTAGAACCATTCTGAAAAAGAGATACCAGCAAAGGAAATGAAATTGAAGAAAAAAAGAAAAAAATTGGGAAATTTTGGGACTTCAAGGAAGTGGTCTGGGCAGAAATGAGGTGCAGTGCAAAGGACCAAAAGAGGCCAAAAGTAACCTCACAGCCGTTGCAAAAGCAGGGGAAAAACCAAGGATGCAGGCACTACTTGAATGGGAAGAAATGAGGGACATGGCATGGACACTTAAAAATAAAAAGAAAAACATTAAAAAATCTTTGCCAGAGCAAAAGCCATCAAAAGGCATGGCATGCCATCCAGTGGAGGGACTTGCACCAAAGCTTGCCCAATTGGTCCCCATTGAAATCGCAAGATTCCGTTTGCCTTCCCGAAAGGAAATGAAATTTCCTTTCGGGAAGGCAAACGGAATCTTGCGAGCCCTTCAAAGGAAGACTTTCAAACACTTGAGAAAGGAGATATCATCAAAAGAAATGCAGTTGAAAAAAAGGCCAAAAAAATGGAAAATCGGGAGATATAGTTACAACAAGAAAGTGGTCTGGGCGGAAATGAGGTGCAGTGCAAAGGACCAAAAGAGGCCAAAAGTAACCTCACAGCCGTTGCAAAAGCAGGGGAAAAATCAAAGAAGTAGGCACTACTTGAATGGGAAGAAATAAGGGACATGGCATTGATACTTCATTTAAAAAAATTAAAAAGCAAAATTCGTGGCCAAAGCAAAAGAGATCAAAAGGCATGGCATGTCATCCAGTGCAGGGACATGCAGCACATACACCAAGGCTTGCCTAAATTGATCCTCCGCGAAGCCAGAAATGCAAAAGAAGGACTTAGAACCACTCTGGAATAGAGATACCAGCAAAGGAAATGAAATTGAAGAAAAAAAAAAAAAGAAATTGGGAAATTTTGTGATTTCAAGAAAGTGGTCTGGGCAGAAATGAGGTGCAGTGCAAAGGACCAAAAGAGGCCAAAAGTAACCTCACAGCTGTTGCAAAAGCAGGGGAAAAATCAAAGAAGTAGGCACTACTTGAATGGGAAGAAATGAGGGACATGGCATTGATACTTCATTTAAAAAAATTAAAAAGCAAAATTCGTGGTCAAAGCAAAAGAGATCAAAAGGCATGGCATGTCATCCAGTGCAGGGACATGCAGCACATACACCAAGGCTTGCCTAAATTGATCCTCCGCGAAGCCAGAAATACAAAAGAAGGACTTAGAACCATTCTGAAAAAGAGATACCAGCAAAAGGAAATAAAATTGAAGAAAAAAAAAAAAAATTGGGAAATTTTGGGACTTCAAGGAAGTGGTCTGGGCAGAAATGAGGTGCAGTGCAAAGGACCAAAAGAGGCCAAAAGTAACCTCTCAGCCGTTGCAAAAGCAGGGGAAAAACCAAGGATGCAGGCTCTACTTGAATGGGAAGAAATGAGGGACATGGCATGGACACTTAAATATAAAAAGAAAAACATTAAAAAATCTTTGCCAGAGCAAAAGCCATCAAAAGGCATGGCATGTCATCCAGTGCAGGGACATGCAGCACATACACCAAGGCTTGCCTAAATTGATCCTCCGCGAAGCCAGAAATACAAAAGAAGGACTTAGAACCATTCTGAAAAAGAGATACCAGCAAAGGAAATGAAATTGAAGAAAAAAAGAAAAAAATTGGGAAATTTTGGGACTTCAAGGAAGTGGTCTGGGCAGAAATGAGGTGCAGTGCAAAGGACCAAAAGAGGCCAAAAGTAACCTCACAGCCGTTGCAAAAGCAGGGGAAAAACCAAGGATGCAGGCACTACTTGAATGGGAAGAAATGAGGGACATGGCATGGACACTTAAAAATAAAAAGAAAAACATTAAAAAATCTTTGCCAGAGCAAAAGCCATCAAAAGGCATGGCATGCCATCCAGTGCAGGGACTTGCACCAAAGCTTGCCCAATTGGTCCCCATTGAAATCGCAAGATTCCGTTTGCCTTCCCGAAAGGAAATTTCATTTCCTTTCGGGAAGGCAAACGGAATCTTGCGAGCCCTTCAAAGGAAGACTTTCAAACACTTGAGAAAGGAGATATCATCAAAAGAAATGCAGTTGAAAAAAAGGCCAAACAAATGGAAAATCGGGAGATATAGTTACTACAAGAAGGTGGTCTGGGTGGAAATGAGGTGCAGTGCAAAGGACCAAAAGAGGCTAAAAGTAACCTCACAGCCGTTGCAAAAGCAGAGGAAAAATCAAAGAAGTAGGCACTACTTGAATGGGAAGAAATAAGGGACAAGAAATTGAGACTACAAAAAAAGAAAAAAAAAAAAAAATTCGTGGCCAAAGCAAAAGAGATCAAAAGGCATGGCATGTCATCCAGTGCAGGGACATGCAGCACATACACCAAGGCTTGCCTAAATTGATCCTCCGCGAAGCCAGAAATACAAAAGAAGGACTTAGAACCACTCTGGAATAGAGATACCAGCAAGGGAAATGAAATTGAAGAAAAAAAAAAAAAGAAATTGGGAAATTTTGTGATTTCAAGAAAGTGGTCTGGGCAGAAATGAGGTACAGTGCAAAGGATCAAAAGAGGCCAAAAGTAACCTCACAGCTGTTGCAAAAGCAGGGGAAAAATCAAAGAAGTAGGCACTACTTGGATGGGAAGAAATGAGGGACATGGCATTGATACTTCATTTAAAAAAATTAAAAAGCAAAATTCGTGGCCAAAGCAAAAGAGATCAAAAGGCATGGCATGTCATCCAGTGCAGGGACATGCAGCACATACACCAAGGCTTGCCTAAATTGATCCTCCGCGAAGCCAGAAATGCAAAAGAAGGACTTAGAACCACTCTGGAATAGAGATACCAGCAAGGGAAATGAAATTGAAGAAAAAAAAAAAAAGAAATTGGGAAATTTTGTGATTTCAAGAAAGTGGTCTGGGCAGAAATGAGGTGCAGTGCAAAGGACCAAAAGAGGCCAAAAGTAACCTCAGAGCTGTTGCAAAAGCAGGGGAAAAATCAAAGAAGTAGGCACTACTTGAATGGGAAGAAATGAGGGACATGGCATTGATACTTCATTTAAAAAAATTAAAAAGCAAAATTCGTGGCCAAAGCAAAAGAGATCAAAAGGCATGGCATGTCATCCAGTGCAGGGACATGCAGCACATACACCAAGGCTTGCCTAAATTGATCCTCCGCGAAGCCAGAAATACAAAAGAAGGACTTAGAACCATTCTGAAAAAGAGATACCAGCAAAGGAAATGAAATTGAAGAAAAAAAGAAAAAAATTGGGAAATTTTGGGACTTCAAGGAAGTGGTCTGGGCAGAAATGAGGTGCAGTGCAAAGGACCAAAAGAGGCCAAAAGTAACCTCACAGCCGTTGCAAAAGCAGGGGAAAAACCAAGGATGCAGGCACTACTTGAATGGGAAGAAATGAGGGACATGGCATGGACACTTAAAAATAAAAAGAAAAACATTAAAAAATCTTTGCCAGAGCAAAAGCCATCAAAAGGCATGGCATGCCATCCAGTGCAGGGACTTGCACCAAAGCTTGCCCAATTGGTCCCCATTGAAATCGCAAGATTCCGTTTGCCTTCCCGAAAGGAAATGAAATTTCCTTTCGGGAAGGCAAACGGAATCTTGCGAGCCCTTCAAAGGAAGACTTTCAAACACTTGAGAAAGGAGATATCATCAAAAGAAATGCAGTTGAAAAAAAGGCCAAAAAAATGGAAAATCGGGAGATATAGTTACAACAAGAAAGTGGTCTGGGCGGAAATGAGGTGCAGTGCAAAAGACCAAAAGAGGCCAAAAGTAACCTCACAGCCGTTGCAAAAGCAGGGGAAAAATCAAAGAAGTAGGCACTACTTGAATGGGAAGAAATAAGGGACATGGCATTGATACTTCATTTAAAAAAATTAAAAAGCAAAATTCGTGGCCAAAGCAAAAGAGATCAAAAGGCATGGCATGTCATCCAGTGCAGGGACATGCAGCACATACACCAAGGCTTGCCTAAATTGATCCTCCGCGAAGCCAGAAATGCAAAAGAAGGACTTAGAACCACTCTGGAATAGAGATACCAGCAAAGGAAATGAAATTGAAGAAAAAAAAAAAAAGAAATTGGGAAATTTTGTGATTTCAAGAAAGTGGTCTGGGCAGAAATGAGGTGCAGTGCAAAGGACCAAAAGAGGCCAAAAGTAACCTCACAGCTGTTGCAAAAGCAGGGGAAAAATCAAAGAAGTAGGCACTACTTGAATGGGAAGAAATGAGGGACATGGCATTGATACTTCATTTAAAAAAATTAAAAAGCAAAATTCGTGGTCAAAGCAAAAGAGATCAAAAGGCATGGCATGTCATCCAGTGCAGGGACATGCAGCACATACACCAAGGCTTGCCTAAATTGATCCTCCGCGAAGCCAGAAATACAAAAGAAGGACTTAGAACCATTCTGAAAAAGAGATACCAGCAAAAGGAAATAAAATTGAAGAAAAAAAAAAAAAATTGGGAAATTTTGTGACTTCAAGGAAGTGGTCTGGGCAGAAATGAGGTGCAGTGCAAAGGACCAAAAGAGGCCAAAAGTAACCTCACAGCCGTTGCAAAAGCAGGGGAAAAACCAAGGATGCAGGCTCTACTTGAATGGGAAGAAATGAGGGACATGGCATGGACACTTAAATATAAAAAGAAAAACATTAAAAAATCTTTGCCAGAGCAAAAGCCATCAAAAGGCATGGCATGTCATCCAGTGCAGGGACATGCAGCACATACACCAAGGCTTGCCTAAATTGATCCTCCGCGAAGCCAGAAATACAAAAGAAGGACTTAGAACCACTCTGGAATAGAGATACCAGCAAAGGAAATGAAATTGAAAATCAAAACCAAAACAAATTGGGAAATTTTGTGACTTCAAGGAAGTGGTCTGGGCAGAAATGAGGTGCAGTGCAAAGGACCAAAAGAGGCCAAAAGTAACCTCACAGCCGTTGCAAAAGCAGGGGAAAAACCAAGGATGCAGGCACTACTTGAATGGGAAGAAATGAGGGACATGGCATGGACACTTAAAAATAAAAAGAAAAACATTAAAAAATCTTTGCCAGAGCAAAAGCCATCAAAAGGCATGGCATGCCATCCAGTGCAGGGACTTGCACCAAAGCTTGCCCAATTGGTCCCCATTGAAATCGCAAGATTCCGTTTGCCTTCCCGAAAGGAAATGAAATTTCCTTTCGGGAAGGCAAACGGAATCTTGCGAGCCCTTCAAAGGAAGACTTTCAAACACTTGAGAAAGGAGATATCATCAAAAGAAATGCAGTTGAAAAAAAGGCCAAACAAATGGAAAATCGGGAGATATAGTTACTACAAGAAGGTGGTCTGGGTGGAAATGAGGTGCAGTGCAAAGGACCAAAAGAGGCTAAAAGTAACCTCACAGCCGTTGCAAAAGCAGAGGAAAAATCAAAGAAGTAGGCACTACTTGAATGGGAAGAAATAAGGGACAAGAAATTGAGACTACAAAAAAAGAAAAAAAAAAAAAAATTCGTGGCCAAAGCAAAAGAGATCAAAAGGCATGGCATGTCATCCAGTGCAGGGACATGCAGCACATACACCAAGGCTTGCCTAAATTGATCCTCCGCGAAGCCAGAAATACAAAAGAAGGACTTAGAACCACTCTGGAATAGAGATACCAGCAAGGGAAATGAAATTGAAGAAAAAAAAAAAAAACAAATTGGGAAATTTTGTGATTTCAAGAAAGTGGTCTGGGCAGAAATGAGGTACAGTGCAAAGGATCAAATAAGGCCAAAAGTAACCTCACAGCTGTTGCAAAAGCAGGGGAAAAATCAAAGAAGTAGGCACTACTTGGATGGGAAGAAATGAGGGACATGGCATTGATACTTCATTTAAAAAAATTAAAAAGCAAAATTCGTGGCCAAAGCAAAAGAGATCAAAAGGCATGGCATGTCATCCAGTGCAGGGACATGCAGCACATACACCAAGGCTTGCCTAAATTGATCCTCCGCGAAGCCAGAAATGCAAAAGAAGGACTTAGAACCACTCTGGAATAGAGATACCAGCAAAGGAAATGAAATTGAAGAAAAAAAAAAAAGAAATTGGGAAATTTTGTGATTTCAAGAAAGTGGTCTGGGCAGAAATGAGGTGCAGTGCAAAGGACCAAAAGAGGCCAAAAGTAACCTCAGAGCTGTTGCAAAAGCAGGGGAAAAATCAAAGAAGTAGGCACTACTTGAATGGGAAGAAATGAGGGACATGGCATTGATACTTCATTTAAAAAAATTAAAAAGCAAAATTCGTGGCCAAAGCAAAAGAGATCAAAAGGCATGGCATGTCATCCAGTGCAGGGACATGCAGCACATACACCAAGGCTTGCCTAAATTGATCCTCCGCGAAGCCAGAAATACAAAAGAAGGACTTAGAACCATTCTGAAAAAGAGATACCAGCAAAGGAAATGAAATTGAAGAAAAAAAGAAAAAAATTGGGAAATTTTGTGACTTCAAGGAAGTGGTCTGGGCAGAAATGAGGTGCAGTGCAAAGGACCAAAAGAGGCCAAAAGTAACCTCACAGCCGTTGCAAAAGCAGGGGAAAAACCAAGGATGCAGGCACTACTTGAATGGGAAGAAATGAGGGACATGGCATGGACACTTAAAAATAAAAAGAAAAACATTAAAAAATCTTTGCCAGAGCAAAAGCCATCAAAAGGCATGGCATGCCATCCAGTGCAGGGACTTGCACCAAAGCTTGCCCAATTGGTCCCCATTGAAATCGCAAGATTCCGTTTGCCTTCCCGAAAGGAAATGAAATTTCCTTTCGGGAAGGCAAACGGAATCTTGCGAGCCCTTCAAAGGAAGACTTTCAAACACTTGAGAAAGGAGATATCATCAAAAGAAATGCAGTTGAAAAAAAGGCCAAAAAAATGGAAAATCGGGAGATATAGTTACAACAAGAAAGTGGTCTGGGCGGAAATGAGGTGCAGTGCAAAGGACCAAAAGAGGCCAAAAGTAACCTCACAGCCGTTGCAAAAGCAGGGGAAAAATCAAAGAAGTAGGCACTACTTGAATGGGAAGAAATAAGGGACATGGCATTAATACTTCATTTAAAAAAATTAAAAAGCAAAATTCGCGGCCAAAGCAAAAGAGATCAAAAGGCATGGCATGTCATCCAGTGCAGGGACATGCAGCACATACACCAAGGCTTGCCTAAATTGATCCTCCGCGAAGCCAGAAATGCAAAAGAAGGACTTAGAACCACTCTGGAATAGAGATACCAGCAAAGGAAATGAAATTGAAGAAAAAAAAAAAAAGAAATTGGGAAATTTTGTGATTTCAAGAAAGTGGTCTGGGCAGAAATGAGGTGCAGTGCAAAGGACCAAAAGAGGCCAAAAGTAACCTCACAGCTGTTGCAAAAGCAGGGGAAAAATCAAAGAAGTAGGCACTACTTGAATGGGAAGAAATGAGGGACATGGCATTGATACTTCATTTAAAAAAATTAAAAAGCAAAATTCATGGCCAAAGCAAAAGAGATCAAAAGGCATGGCATGTCATCCAGTGCAGGGACATGCAGCACATACACCAAGGCTTGCCTAAATTGATCCTCCGCGAAGCCAGAAATACAAAAGAAGGACTTAGAACCATTCTGAAAAAGAGATACCAGCAAAAGGAAATAAAATTGAAGAAAAAAAAAAAAAATTGGGAAATTTTGGGACTTCAAGGAAGTGGTCTGGGCAGAAATGAGGTGCAGTGCAAAGGACCAAAAGAGGCCAAAAGTAACCTCACAGCCGTTGCAAAAGCAGGGGAAAAACCAAGGATGCAGGCTCTACTTGAATGGGAAGAAATGAGGGACATGGCATGGACACTTAAATATAAAAAGAAAAACATTAAAAAATCTTTGCCAGAGCAAAAGCCATCAAAAGGCATGGCATGTCATCCAGTGCAGGGACATGCAGCACATACACCAAGGCTTGCCTAAATTGATCCTCCGCGAAGCCAGAAATACAAAAGAAGGACTTAGAACCACTCTGGAATAGAGATACCAGCAAAGGAAATGAAATTGAAAATCAAAACCAAAACAAATTGGGAAATTTTGTGATTCAAGGAAGTGGTCTGGGCAGAAATGAGGTGCAGTGCAAAGGACCAAAAGAGGCCAAAAGTAACCTCACAGCCGTTGCAAAAGCAGGGGAAAAACCAAGGATGCAGGCACTACTTGAATGGGAAGAAATGAGGGACATGGCATGGACACTTAAAAATAAAAAGAAAAACATTAAAAAATCTTTGCCAGAGCAAAAGCCATCAAAAGGCATGGCATGCCATCCAGTGCAGGGACTTGCACCAAAGCTTGCCCAATTGGTCCCCATTGAAATCGCAAGATTCCGTTTGCCTTCCCGAAAGGAAATGAAATTTCGGAATCTTGTGAGCCCTTCAAAGGAAGGCTTTCAAACACTTGAGAAAGGAGATATCTTCAAAAGAAATGCAGTTGAAAAAAAGGCCAAAAAAATGGAAAATCGGGAGATATAGTTACAACAAGAAAGTGGTCTGGGCAGAAATGAGGTGCAGTGCAAAGGACCAAAAGAGGCCAAAAGTAACCTCACAGCTGTTGCAAAAGCAGGGGAAAAATCAAAGAAGTAGGCACTACTTGAATGGGAAGAAATAAGGGACAAGAAATTGAGACTAAAAAAAAAGAAAAAAAAAAAAAATTCGTGGCCAAAGCAAAAGAGATCAAAAGGCATGGCATGTCATCCAGTGCAGGGACATGCAGAACATACACCAAGGCTTGCATAAATTGATCCTCTGCGAAGCCAGAAATACAAAAGAAGGGCTTAGAACCATTCTGGAATAGAGATACCAGCAAAGGAAATGAAATTGAAGAAAAAAAAAAAAAAAGAAATTGGGAAATTTTGTGATTTCAAGAAAGTGGTCTGGGCAGAAATGAGGTGCAGTGCAAAGGATCAAAAGAGGCCAAAAGTAACCTCACAGCTGTTGCAAAAGCAGGGGGAAAATCAAAGAAGTAGGCACTACTTGGATGGGAAGAAATGAGGGACAAGAAATTGAGACTTCATTTAAAAAAATTAAAAAGCAAAATTCGTGGCCAAAGCAAAAGAGATCAAAAGGCATGGCATGTCATCCAGTGCAGGGACATGCAGCACATACACCAAGGCTTGCCTAAATTGATCCTCCGCGAAGCCAGAAATGAAAAAAGAAGGACTTAGAACCACTCTGGAATAGAGATACCAGCAAAGGAAATGAAATTGAAGAAAAAAAAAAAAAAATTGGGAAATTTTCTGACTTCAAGAAAGTGGTCTGGGCAGAAATGAGGTGCAGTGCAAAGGACCAAAAGAGGCCAAAAGTAACCTCACAGCCGTTGCAAAAGCAGGGGAAAAACCAAGGATGCAGGCACTACTTGGATGGGAAGAAATGAGGGACATGGCATGGACACTTAAAAATAAAAAGAAAAACATTAAAAAATCTTTGCCAGAGCAAAAGCCATCAAAAGGCATGGCATGCCATCCAGTGCAGGGACTTGCACCAAAGCTTGCCCAATTGGTCCCCATTGAAATCGCAAGATTCCGTTTGCCTTCCCGAAAGGAAATGAAATTTCCTTTCGGGAAGGCAAACGGAATCTTGCGAGCCCTTCAAAGGAAGGCTTTCAAACACTTGAGAAAGGAGATATCATCAAAAGAAATGCATTTGAAAAAAAGGCCAAACAAATGGAAAATCGGGAGATATAGTTACAACAAGAAAGTGGTCTGGGCGGAAATGAGGTGCAATGCAAACGACCAAAAGAGGCCAAAAGTAACCTCACAGCCGTTGCAAAAGCAGGGGAAAAATCAAAGAAGTAGGCACTACTTGAATGGGAAGAAATAAGGGACAAGAAATTGAGACTACAAAAAAAGAAAAAAAAAAAAAAATTCGTGGCCAAAGCAAAAGAGATCAAAAGGCATGGCATGTCATCCAGTGCAGGGACATGCAGCACATACACCAAGGCTTGCCTAAATTGATCCTCCGCGAAGCCAGAAATGCAAAAGAAGGACTTAGAACCAATCTGGAATAGAGATACCAGCAAAGGAAATGAAATTGAAGAAAAAAAAAAAAAGAAATTGGGAAATTTTGTGATTTCACGAAAGTGGTCTGGGCAGAAATGAGGTGCAGTGCAAAGGATCAAAAGAGGCCAAAAGTAACCTCACAGCTGTTGCAAAAGCAGGGGAAAAATCAAAGAAGTAGGCACTACTTGGATGGGAAGAAATGAGGGACATGGCATTGATACTTCATTTAAAAAAATTAAAAAGCAAAATTCGTGGCCAAAGCAAAAGAGATCAAAAGGCATGGCATGTCATCCAGTGCAGGGACATGCAGCACATACACCAAGGCTTGCCTAAATTGATCCTCCGCGAAGCCAGAAATGCAGAAGAAGGACTTAGAACCACTCTGGAATAGAGATACCAGCAAAGGAAATGAAATTGAAGAAAAAAAAAAAAAGAAATTGGTAAATTTTGTGATTTCAAGAAAGTGGTCTGGGCAGAAATGAGGTGCAGTGCAAAGGACCAAAAGAGGCCAAAAGTAACCTCAGAGCCGTTGCAAAAGCAGGGGAAAAATCAAAGAAGTAGGCACTACTTGGATGGGAAGAAATGAGGGATATGGCATTGATACTTCATTTAAAAAAATTAAAAAGCAAAATTCATGGCCAAAGCAATAGAGATCAAAAGGCATGGCATGTCATCCAGTGCAGGGACATGCAGCACATACACCAAGGCTTGCATAAATTGATCCTCCGCGAAGCCAGAAATACAAAAGAAGGACTTAGAACCATTCTGAAAAAGAGATACCAGCAAAGGAAATAAAATTGAAGAAAAAAAAAAAAAAATTGGGAAATTTTGGGACTTCAAGAAAGTGGTCTGGGCAGAAATGAGGTGCAGTGCAAAGGACCAAAAGAGGCCAAAAGTAACCTCACAGCCGTTGCAAAAGCAGGGGAAAAACCAAGGATGCAGGCACTACTTGGATGGGAAGAAATGAGGGACATGGCATGGACACTTAAAAATAAAAAGAAAAACATTAAAAAATCTTTGCCAGAGCAAAAGCCATCAAAAGGCATGGCATGCCATCCAGTGCAGGGACTTGCACCAAAGCTTGCCCAATTGGTCCCCATTGAAATCGCAAGATTCCGTTTGCCTTCCCGAAAGGAAATGAAATTTCCTTTCGGGAAGGCAAACGGAATCTTGCGAGCCCTTCAAAGGAAGGCTTTCAAACACTTGAGAAAGGAGATATCATCAAAAGAAATGCAGTTGAAAAAAAGGCCAAACAAATGGAAAATCGGGAGATATAGTTACAACAAGAAAGTGGTCTGGGCGGAAATGAGGTGCAATGCAAACGACCAAAAGAGGCCAAAAGTAACCTCACAGCCGTTGCAAAAGCAGGGGAAAAATCAAAGAAGTAGGCACTACTTGAATGGGAAGAAATAAGGGACAAGAAATTGAGACTACAAAAAAAGAAAAAAAAAAAAAAATTCGTGGCCAAAGCAAAAGAGATCAAAAGGCATGGCATGTCATCCAGTGCAGGGACATGCAGCACATACACCAAGGCTTGCCTAAATTGATCCTCCACGAAGCCAGAAATACAAAAGAAGGACTTAGAACCACTCTGGAATAGAGATACCAGCAAAGGAAATGAAATTGAAAATAAAAAACAAAACAAATTGGGAAATTTTGTGACTTCAAGGAAGTGGTCTGGGCAGAAATGAGGTGCAGTGCAAAGGACCAAAAGATGCCAAAAGTAACCTCTCAGCCGTTGCAAAAGCAGGGGAAAAATCAAAGAAGTAGGCACTACTTGGATGGGAAGAAATGAGGGACATGGCATGGACACTTAAAAATAAAAAGAAAAACATTAAATAATCTTTGCCAGAGCAAAAGCCATCAAAAGGCATGGCATGCCATCCAGTGCAGGGACTTGCACCAAAGCTTGCCCAAATGGTCCCCATTGAAATCGCAAGATTCCGTTTGCCTTCCCGAAAGGAAATGAAATTTCCTTTCGGGAAGGCAAACGGAATCTTGCGAGCCCTTCAAAGGATGGCTTTCAAACACTTGAGAAAGGAGATATCATCAAAAGAAATGCATTTGAAAAAAAGGCCAAACAAATGGAAAATCGGGAGATATAGTTACTACAAGAAGGTGGTCTGGGTGGAAATGAGGTGCAGTGCAAAGGACCAAAAGAGGCCAAAAGTAACCTCCCAGCTGTTGCAAAAGCAGGGGAAAAATCAAAGAAGTAGGCACTACTTGAATGGGAAGAAATAAGGGACAAGAAATTGAGACTACAAAAAAAGAAAAAAAAAAAAAAATTCGTGGCCAAAGCAAAAGAGATCAAAAGGCATGGCATGTCATCCAGTGCAGGGACATGCAGCACATACACCAAGGCTTGCCTAAATTGATCCTCCGCGAAGCCAGAAATGCAAAAGAAGGACTTAGAACCAATCTGGAATAGAGATACCAGCAAAGGAAATGAAATTGAAGAAAAAAAAAAAAAGAAATTGGGAAATTTTGTGACTTCAAGGAAGTGGTCTGGGCAGAAATGAGGTGCAGTGCAAAGGATCAAAAGAGGCCAAAAGTAACCTCACAGCTGTTGCAAAAGCAGGGGAAAAATCAAAGAAGTAGGCACTACTTGGATGGGAAGAAATGAGGGACATGGCATTGATACTTCATTTAAAAAAATTAAAAAGCAAAATTCGTGGCCAAAGCAAAAGAGATCAAAAGGCATGGCATGTCATCCAGTGCAGGGACATGCAGCACATACACCAAGGCTTGCCTAAATTGATCCTCCGCGAAGCCAGAAATGCAAAAGAAGGACTTAGAACCACTCTGGAATAGAGATACCAGCAAAGGAAATGAAATTGAAGAAAAAAAAAAAAAGAAATTGGTAAATTTTGTGATTTCAAGAAAGTGGTCTGGGCAGAAATGAGGTGCAGTGCAAAGGACCAAAAGAGGCCAAAAGTAACCTCACAGCTGTTGCAAAAGCAGGGGAAAAATCAAAGAAGTAGGCACTACTTGGATGGGAAGAAATGAGGGACATGGCATTGATACTTCATTTAAAAAAATTAAAAAGCAAAATTCGTGGCCAAAGCAAAAGAGATCAAAAGGCATGGCATGTCATCCAGTGCAGGGACATGCAGCACATACACCAAGGCTTGCCTAAATTGATCCTCCGCGAAGCCAGAAATACAAAAGAAGGACTTAGAACCATTCTGAAAAAGAGATACCAACAAAGGAAATAAAATTGAAGAAAAAAAAAAAAAAATTGGGAAATTTTGGGACTTCAAGAAAGTGGTCTGGGCAGAAATGAGGTGCAGTGCAAAGGATCAAAAGAGGCCAAAAGTAACCTCACAGCCGTTGCAAAAGCAGGGGAAAAATCAAAGAAGTAGGCACTACTTGAATGGGAAGAAATAAGGGACAAGAAATTGAGACAACAAAAAAAGAAAAAAAAAAAAAATTTGTGGCCAAAGCAAAAGAGATCAAAAGGCATGGCATGTCATCCAGTGCAGGGACATGCAGCACATACACCAAGGCTTGCCTAAATTGATCCTCCGCGAAGCCAGAAATACAAAAGAAGGACTTAGAACCACTCTGGAATAGAGATACCAGCAAAGGAAATGAAATTGAAAATCAAAACCAAAACAAATTGGGAAATTTGGTGACTTCAAGGAAGTGGTCTGGGCAGAAATGAGGTGCAGTGCAAAGGACCAAAAGAGGCCAAAAGTAACCTCACAGCCGTTGCAAAAGCAGGGGAAAAACCAAGGATGCAGGCACTACTTGAATGGGAAGAAATGAGGGACATGGCATGGACACTTAAAAATAAAAAGAAAAACATTAAAAAATCTTTGCCAGAGCAAAAGCCATCAAAAGGCATGGCATGCCATCCAGTGCAGGGACTTGCACCAAAGCTTGCCAAATTGGTCCCCATTGAAATCGCAAGATTCCGTTTGCCTTCCCGAAAGGAAATGAAATTTCCTTTCGGGAAGGCAAACGGAATCTTGCGAGCCCTTCAAAGGAAGGCTTTCAAACACTTGAGAAAGGAGATATCTACAAAAGAAATGCAGTTGAAAAAAAGGCCAAACAAATGGAAAATCGGGAGATATAGTTACAACAAGAAAGTGGTCTGGGCGGAAATGAGGTGCAGTGCAAAGGACCAAAAGAGGCCAAAAGTAACCTCACAGCTGTTGCAAAAGCAGGGGAAAAATCAAAGAAGTAGGCACTACTTGGATGGGAAGAAATGAGGGACATGGCATTGATACTTCATTTAAAAAAATTAAAAAGCAAAATTCGTGGCCAAAGCAAAAGAGATCAAAAGGCATGGCATGTCATCCAGTGCAGGGACATGCAGCACATACACCAAGGCTTGCCTAAATTGATCCTCCGCGAAGCCAGAAATACAAAAGAAGGACTTAGAACCACTCTGGAATAGAGATACCAGCAAAGGAAATGAAATTGAAAATAAAAAACAAAACAAATTGGGAAATTTTGTGACTTCAAGGAAGTGGTCTGGGCAGAAATGAGGTGCAGTGCAAAGGACCAAAAGAGGCCAAAAGTAACCTCACAGCTGTTGCAAAAGCAGGGGAAAAATCAAAGAAGTAGGCACTACTTGGATGGGAAGAAATGAGGGACATGGCATTGATACTTCATTTAAAAAAATTAAAAAGCAAAATTCGTGGCCAAAGCAAAAGAGATCAAAAGGCATGGCATGTCATCCAGTGCAGGGACATGCAGCACATACACCAAGGCTTGCCTAAATTGATCCTCCGCGAAGCCAGAAATACAAAAGAAGGACTTAGAACCACTCTGGAATAGAGATACCAGCAAAGGAAATGAAATTGAAAATAAAAAACAAAACAAATTGGGAAATTTTGTGACTTCAAGGAAGTGGTCTGGGCAGAAATGAGGTGCAGTGCAAAGGACCAAAAGAGGCCAAAAGTAACCTCACAGCCGTTGCAAAAGCAGGGGAAAAACCAAGGATGCAGGCACTACTTGGATGGGAAGAAATGAGGGTCATGGCATGGACACTTAAAAATAAAAAGAAAAACATTAAAAAATCTTTGCCAGAGCAAAAGCCATCAAAAGGCATGGCATGCCATCCAGTGCAGGGACTTGCACCAAAGCTTGCCCAATTGGTCCCCATTGAAATCGCAAGATTCCGTTTGCCTTCCCGAAAGGAAATGAAATTTCCTTTCGGGAAGGCAAACGGAATCTTGCGAGCCCTTCAAAGGAAGGCTTTCAAACACTTGAGAAAGGAGATATCATCAAAAGAAATGCAGTTGAAAAAAAGGCCAAAAAAATGGAAAATCGGGAGATATAGTTACAACAAGAAAGTGGTCTGGGCGGAAATGAGGTGCAATGCAAACGACCAAAAGAGGCCAAAAGTAACCTCACAGCCGTTGCAAAAGCAGGGGAAAAATCAAAGAAGTAGGCACTACTTGAATGGGAAGAAATAAGGGACAAGAAATTGAGACTACAAAAAAAGAAAAAAAAAAAAAAATTCGTGGCCAAAGCAAAAGAGATCAAAAGGCATGGCATGTCATCCAGTGCAGGGACATGCAGCACATACACCAAGGCTTGCCTAAATTGATCCTCCGCGAAGCCAGAAATACAAAAGAAGGACTTAGAACCACTCTGGAATAGAGATACCAGCAAAGGAAATGAAATTGAAAATAAAAAACAAAACAAATTGGGAAATTTTGTGACTTCAAGGAAGTGGTCTGGGCAGAAATGAGGTGCAGTGCAAAGGACCAAAAGATGCCAAAAGTAACCTCTCAGCCGTTGCAAAAGCAGGGGAAAAATCAAAGAAGTAGGCACTACTTGGATGGGAAGAAATGAGGGACATGGCATGGACACTTAAAAATAAAAAGAAAAACATTAAAAAATCTTTGCCAGAGCAAAAGCCATCAAAAGGCATGGCATGCCATCCAGTGCAGGGACTTGCACCAAAGCTTGCCCAAATGGTCCCCATTGAAATCGCAAGATTCCGTTTGCCTTCCCGAAAGGAAATGAAATTTCCTTTCGGGAAGGCAAACGGAATCTTGCGAGCCCTTCAAAGGATGGCTTTCAAACACTTGAGAAAGGAGATATCATCAAAAGAAATGCATTTGAAAAAAAGGCCAAACAAATGGAAAATCGGGAGATATAGTTACTACAAGAAGGTGGTCTGGGTGGAAATGAGGTGCAGTGCAAAGGACCAAAAGAGGCCAAAAGTAACCTCACAGCTGTTGCAAAAGCAGGGGAAAAATCAAAGAAGTAGGCACTACTTGAATGGGAAGAAATAAGGGACAAGAAATTGAGACTACAAAAAAAGAAAAAAAAAAAAAAATTCGTGGCCAAAGCAAAAGAGATCAAAAGGCATGGCATGTCATCCAGTGCAGGGACATGCAGCACATACACCAAGGCTTGCCTAAATTGATCCTCCGCGAAGCCAGAAATGCAAAAGAAGGACTTAGAACCAATCTGGAATAGAGATACCAGCAAAGGAAATGAAATTGAAGAAAAAAAAAAAAAGAAATTGGGAAATTTTGTGACTTCAAGGAAGTGGTCTGGGCAGAAATGAGGTGCAGTGCAAAGGATCAAAAGAGGCCAAAAGTAACCTCACAGCTGTTGCAAAAGCAGGGGAAAAATCAAAGAAGTAGGCACTACTTGGATGGGAAGAAATGAGGGACATGGCATTGATACTTCATTTAAAAAAATTAAAAAGCAAAATTCGTGGCCAAAGCAAAAGAGATCAAAAGGCATGGCATGTCATCCAGTGCAGGGACATGCAGCACATACACCAAGGCTTGCCTAAATTGATCCTCCGCGAAGCCAGAAATGCAGAAGAAGGACTTAGAACCACTCTGGAATAGAGATACCAGCAAAGGAAATGAAATTGAAGAAAAAAAAAAAAAGAAATTGGTAAATTTTGTGATTTCAAGAAAGTGGTCTGGGCAGAAATGAGGTGCAGTGCAAAGGACCAAAAGAGGCCAAAAGTAACCTCACAGCCGTTGCAAAAGCAGGGGAAAAATCAAAGAAGTAGGCACTACTTGGATGGGAAGAAATGAGGGATATGGCATTGATACTTCATTTAAAAAAATTAAAAAAAAAAATTCGTGGCCAAAGCAAAAGAGATCAAAAGGCATGGCATGTCATCCAGTGCAGGGACATGCAGCACATACACCAAGGCTTGCCTAAATTGATCCTCCGCGAAGCCAGAAATACAAAAGAAGGACTTAGAACCACTCTGGAATAGAGATACCAGCAAAGGAAATGAAATTGAAAATAAAAAACAAAACAAATTGGGAAATTTTGTGACTTCAAGGAAGTGGTCTGGGCAGAAATGAGGTGCAGTGCAAAGGACCAAAAGAGGCCAAAAGTAACCTCACAGCCGTTGCAAAAGCAGGGGAAAAACCAAGGATGCAGGCACTACTTGGATGGGAAGAAATGAGGGTCATGGCATGGACACTTAAAAATAAAAAGAAAAACATTAAAAAATCTTTGCCAGAGCAAAAGCCATCAAAAGGCATGGCATGCCATCCAGTGCAGGGACTTGCACCAAAGCTTGCCCAATTGGTCCCCATTGAAATCGCAAGATTCCGTTTGCCTTCCCGAAAGGAAATGAAATTTCCTTTCGGGAAGGCAAACGGAATCTTGCGAGCCCTTCAAAGGAAGGCTTTCAAACACTTGAGAAAGGAGATATCATCAAAAGAAATGCAGTTGAAAAAAAGGCCAAACAAATGGAAAATCGGGAGATATATTTACAACAAGAAAGTGGTCTGGGCGGAAATGAGGTTCAATGCAAACGACCGAAAGAGGCCAAAAGTAACCTCACAGCCGTTGCAAAAGCAGGGGAAAAATCAAAGAAGTAGGCACTACTTGAATGGGAAGAAATAAGGGACAAGAAATTGAGACTACAAAAAAAGAAAAAAAAAAAAAATTTGTGGCCAAAGCAAAAGAGATCAAAAGGCATGGCATGTCATCCAGTGCAGGGACATGCAGCACATACACCAAGGCTTGCCTAAATTGATCCTCCGCGAAGCCAGAAATACAAAAGAAGGACTTAGAACCACTCTCGAATAGAGATACCAGCAAAGGAAATGAAATTGAAGAAAAAAAAAAAAAGAAATTGGGAAATTTTGTGACTTCAAGGAAGTGGTCTGGGCAGAAATGAGGTGCAGTGCAAAGGACCAAAAGAGGCCAAAAGTAACCTCACAGCTGTTGCAAAAGCAGGGGAAAAATCAAAGAAGTAGGCACTACTTGGATGGGAAGAAATGAGGGACATGGCATTGATACTTCATTTAAAAAAATTAAAAAGCAAAATTCGTGGCCAAAGCAAAAGAGATCAAAAGGCATGGCATGTCATCCAGTGCAGGGACATGCAGCACATACACCAAGGCTTGCCTAAATTGATCCTCCGCGAAGCCAGAAATACAAAAGAAGGACTTAGAACCACTCTGGAATAGAGATACCAGCAAAGGAAATGAAATTGAAAATAAAAAACAAAACAAATTGGGAAATTTTGTGACTTCAAGGAAGTGGTCTGGGCAGAAATGAGGTGCAGTGCAAAGGACCAAAAGAGGCCAAAAGTAACCTCACAGCTGTTGCAAAAGCAGGGGAAAAATCAAAGAAGTAGGCACTACTTGGATGGGAAGAAATGAGGGACATGGCATTGATACTTCATTTAAAAAAATTAAAAAGCAAAATTCGTGGCCAAAGCAAAAGAGATCAAAAGGCATGGCATGTCATCCAGTGCAGGGACATGCAGCACATACACCAAGGCTTGCCTAAATTGATCCTCCGCGAAGCCAGAAATACAAAAGAAGGACTTAGAACCACTCTGGAATAGAGATACCAGCAAAGGAAATGAAATTGAAAATAAAAAACAAAACAAATTGGGAAATTTTGTGACTTCAAGGAAGTGGTCTGGGCAGAAATGAGGTGCAGTGCAAAGGACCAAAAGAGGCCAAAAGTAACCTCACAGCCGTTGCAAAAGCAGGGGAAAAACCAAGGATGCAGGCACTACTTGGATGGGAAGAAATGAGGGTCATGGCATGGACACTTAAAAATAAAAAGAAAAACATTAAAAAATCTTTGCCAGAGCAAAAGCCATCAAAAGGCATGGCATGCCATCCAGTGCAGGGACTTGCACCAAAGCTTGCCCAATTGGTCCCCATTGAAATCGCAAGATTCCGTTTGCCTTCCCGAAAGGAAATGAAATTTCCTTTCGGGAAGGCAAACGGAATCTTGCGAGCCCTTCAAAGGAAGGCTTTCAAACACTTGAGAAAGGAGATATCATCAAAAGAAATGCAGTTGAAAAAAAGGCCAAAAAAATGGAAAATCGGGAGATATAGTTACAACAAGAAAGTGGTCTGGGCGGAAATGAGGTGCAATGCAAACGACCAAAAGAGGCCAAAAGTAACCTCACAGCCGTTGCAAAAGCAGGGGAAAAATCAAAGAAGTAGGCACTACTTGAATGGGAAGAAATAAGGGACAAGAAATTGAGACTACAAAAAAAGAAAAAAAAAAAAAAATTCGTGGCCAAAGCAAAAGAGATCAAAAGGCATGGCATGTCATCCAGTGCAGGGACATGCAGCACATACACCAAGGCTTGCCTAAATTGATCCTCCGCGAAGCCAGAAATACAAAAGAAGGACTTAGAACCACTCTGGAATAGAGATACCAGCAAAGGAAATGAAATTGAAAATAAAAAACAAAACAAATTGGGAAATTTTGTGACTTCAAGGAAGTGGTCTGGGCAGAAATGAGGTGCAGTGCAAAGGACCAAAAGATGCCAAAAGTAACCTCTCAGCCGTTGCAAAAGCAGGGGAAAAATCAAAGAAGTAGGCACTACTTGGATGGGAAGAAATGAGGGACATGGCATGGACACTTAAAAATAAAAAGAAAAACATTAAAAAATCTTTGCCAGAGCAAAAGCCATCAAAAGGCATGGCAAGTCATCCAGTGCAGGGACATGCAGCACATACACCAAGGCTTGCCTAAATTGATCCTCCGCGAAGCCAGAAATACAAAAGAAGGACTTAGAACCACTCTCGAATAGAGATACCAGCAAAGGAAATGAAATTGAAGAAAAAAAAAAAAAGAAATTGGGAAATTTTGTGATTTCAAGAAAGTGGTCTGGGCAGAAATGAGGTGCAGTGCAAAGGATCAAAAGAGGCCAAAAGTAACCTCACAGCTGTTGCAAAAGCAGGGGAAAAATCAAAGAAGTAGGCACTACTTGGATGGGAAGAAATGAGGGACATGGCATTGATACTTCATTTAAAAAAATTAAAAAGCAAAATTCGTGGCCAAAGCAAAAGAGATCAAAAGGCATGGCATGTCATCCAGTGCAGGGACATGCAGCACATACACCAAGGCTTGCCTAAATTGATCCTCCGCGAAGCCAGAAATGAAAAAAGAAGGACTTAGAACCACTCTGGAATAGAGATACCAGCAAAGGAAATGAAATTGAAGAAAAAAAAAAAAAGAAATTGGTAAATTTTGTGATTTCAAGAAAGTGGTCTGGGCAGAAATGAGGTGCAGTGCAAAGGACCAAAAGAGGCCAAAAGTAACCTCAGAGCTGTTGCAAAAGCAGGGGAAAAATCAAAGAAGTAGGCACTACTTGAATGGGAAGAAATGAGGGACATGGCATTGATACTTCATTTAAAAAAATTAAAAAGCAAAATTCGTGGCCAAAGCAAAAGAGATCAAAAGGCATGGCATGTCATCCAGTGCAGGGACATGCAGCACATACACCAAGGCTTGCCTAAATTGATCCTCCGCGAAGCCAGAAATACAAAAGAAGGACTTAGAACCATTCTGAAAAAGAGATACCAGCAAAGGAAATAAAATTGAAGAAAAAAAAAAAAAATTGGGAAATTTTGGGACTTCAAGGAAGTGGTCTGGGCAGAAATGAGGTGCAGTGCAAAGGACCAAAAGAGGCCAAAAGTAACCTCACAGCCGTTGCAAAAGCAGGGGAAAAACCAAGGATGCAGGCACTACTTGGATGGGAAGAAATGAGGGACATGGCATTGATACTTCATTTAAAAAAATTAAAAAGCAAAATTCGTGGCCAAAGCAAAAGAGATCAAAAGGCATGGCATGTCATCCAGTGCAGGGACATGCAGCACATACACCAAGGCTTGCCTAAATTGATCCTCCGCGAAGCCAGAAATGCAAAAGAAGGACTTAGAACCAATCTGGAATAGAGATACCAGCAAAGGAAATGAAATTGAAGAAAAAAAAAAAAAGAAATTGGGAAATTTTGTGACTTCAAGGAAGTGGTCTGGGCAGAAATGAGGTGCAGTGCAAAGGATCAAAAGAGGCCAAAAGTAACCTCACAGCTGTTGCAAAAGCAGGGGAAAAATCAAAGAAGTAGGCTCTATATGGATGGGAAGAAATGAGGGACATGGCATTGATACTTCATTTAAAAAAATTAAAAAGCAAAATTCGTGGCCAAAGCAAAAGAGATCAAAAGGCATGGCATGTCATCCAGTGCAGGGACATGCAGCACATACACCAAGGCTTGCCTAAATTGATCCTCCGCGAAGCCAGAAATGCAGAAGAAGGACTTAGAACCACTCTGGAATAGAGATACCAGCAAAGGAAATGAAATTGAAGAAAAAAAAAAAAGAAATTGGTAAATTTTGTGATTTCAAGAAAGTGGTCTGGGCAGAAATGAGGTGCAGTGCAAAGGACCAAAAGACGCCAAAAGTAACCTCACAGCTGTTGCAAAAGCAGGGGAAAAATCAAAGAAGTAGGCACTACTTGGATGGGAAGAAATGAGGGATATGGCATTGATACTTCATTTAAAAAAATTAAAAAGCAAAATTCATGGCCAAAGCAAAAGAGATCAAAAGGCATGGCATGTCATCCAGTGCAGGGACATGCAGCACATACACCAAGGCTTGCATAAATTGATCCTCCGCGAAGCCAGAAATACAAAAGAAGGACTTAGAACCATTCTGAAAAAGAGATACCAGCAAAGGAAATAAAATTGAAGAAAAAAAAAAAAAAATTGGGAAATTTTGGGACTTCAAGAAAGTGGTCTGGGCAGAAATGAGGTGCAGTGCAAAGGACCAAAAGAGGCCAAAAGTAACCTCACAGCCGTTGCAAAAGCAGGGGAAAAACCAAGGATGCAGGCACTACTTGGATGGGAAGAAATGAGGGACATGGCATGGACACTTAAAAATAAAAAGAAAAACATTAAAAAATCTTTGCCAGAGCAAAAGCCATCAAAAGGCATGGCATGCCATCCAGTGCAGGGACTTGCACCAAAGCTTGCCCAATTGGTCCCCATTGAAATCGCAAGATTCCGTTTGCCTTCCCGAAAGGAAATGAAATTTCCTTTTGGGAAGGCAAACGGAATCTTGCGAGCCCTTCAAAGGAAGGCTTTCAAACACTTGAGAAAGGAGATATCATCAAAAGAAATGCAGTTGAAAAAAAGGCCAAACAAATGGAAAATCGGGAGATATAGTTACAACAAGAAAGTGGTCTGGGCGGAAATGAGGTGCAATGCAAACGACTAAAAGAGGCCAAAAGTAACCTCACAGCCGTTGCAAAAGCAGGGGAAAAATCAAAGAAGTAGGCACTACTTGAATGGGAAGAAATAAGGGACAAGAAATTGAGACTACAAAAAAAGAAAAAAAAAAAAAAATTCGTGGCCAAAGCAAAAGAGATCAAAAGGCATGGCATGTCATCCAGTGCAGGGACATGCAGCACATACACCAAGGCTTGCCTAAATTGATCCTCCGCGAAGCCAGAAATACAAAAGAAGGACTTAGAACCACTCTGGAATAGAGATACCAGCAAAGGAAATGAAATTGAAAATAAAAAACAAAACAAATTGGGAAATTTTGTGACTTCAAGGAAGTGGTCTGGGCAGAAATGAGGTGCAGTGCAAAGGACCAAAAGATGCCAAAAGTAACCTCTCAGCCGTTGCAAAAGCAGGGGAAAAATCAAAGAAGTAGGCACTACTTGGATGGGAAGAAATGAGGGACATGGCATGGACACTTAAAAATAAAAAGAAAAACATTAAAAAATCTTTGCCAGAGCAAAAGCCATCAAAAGGCATGGCATGCCATCCAATGCAGGGACTTGCACCAAAGCTTGCCCAAATGGTCCCCATTGAAATCGCAAGATTCCGTTTGCCTTCCCGAAAGGAAATGAAATTTCCTTTCGGGAAGGCAAACGGAATCTTGCGAGCCCTTCAAAGGATGGCTTTCAAACACTTGAGAAAGGAGATATCATCAAAAGAAATGCAGTTGAAAAAAAGGCCAAACAAATGGAAAATCGGGAGATATAGTTACTACAAGAAGGTGGTCTGGGTGGAAATGAGGTGCAGTGCAAAGGACCAAAAGAGGCCAAAAGTAACCTCACAGCTGTTGCAAAAGCAGGGGAAAAATCAAAGAAGTAGGCACTACTTGAATGGGAAGAAATAAGGGACAAGAAATTGAGACTACAAAAAAAGAAAAAAAAAAAAAATTCGTGGCCAAAGCAAAAGAGATCAAAAGGCATGGCATGTCATCCAGTGCAGGGACATGCAGCACATACACCAAGGCTTGCCTAAATTGATCCTCCGCGAAGCCAGAAATGCAAAAGAAGGACTTAGAACCAATCTGGAATAGAGATACCAGCAAAGGAAATGAAATTGAAGAAAAAAAAAAAAAGAAATTGGGAAATTTTGTGACTTCAAGGAAGTGGTCTGGGCAGAAATGAGGTGCAGTGCAAAGGATCAAAAGAGGCCAAAAGTAACCTCACAGCTGTTGCAAAAGCAGGGGAAAAATCAAAGAAGTAGGCACTACTTGGATGGGAAGAAATGAGGGACATGGCATTGATACTTCATTTAAAAAAATTAAAAAGCAAAATTCGTGGCCAAAGCAAAAGAGATCAAAAGGCATGGCATGTCATCCAGTGCAGGGACATGCAGCACATACACCAAGGCTTGCCTAAATTGATCCTCCGCGAAGCCAGAAATGCAGAAGAAGGACTTAGAACCACTCTGGAATAGAGATACCAGCAAAGGAAATGAAATTGAAGAAAAAAAAAAAAAGAAATTGGTAAATTTTGTGATTTCAAGAAAGTGGTCTGGGCAGAAATGAGGTGCAGTGCAAAGGACCAAAAGAGGCCAAAAGTAACCTCACAGCTGTTGCAAAAGCAGGGGAAAAATCAAAGAAGTAGGCACTACTTGGATGGGAAGAAATGAGGGACATGGCATTGATACTTCATTTAAAAAAATTAAAAAGCAAAATTCGTGGCCAAAGCAAAAGAGATCAAAAGGCATGGCATGTCATCCAGTGCAGGGACATGCAGCACATACACCAAGGCTTGCCTAAATTGATCCTCCGCGAAGCCAGAAATACAAAAGAAGGACTTAGAACCATTCTGAAAAAGAGATACCAACAAAGGAAATAAAATTGAAGAAAAAAAAAAAAAAATTGGGAAATTTTGGGACTTCAAGAAAGTGGTCTGGGCAGAAATGAGGTGCAGTGCAAAGGATCAAAAGAGGCCAAAAGTAACCTCACAGCCGTTGCAAAAGCAGGGGAAAAATCAAAGAAGTAGGCACTACTTGAATGGGAAGAAATAAGGGACAAGAAATTGAGACTACAAAAAAAGAAAAAAAAAAAAAATTTGTGGCCAAAGCAAAAGAGATCAAAAGGAATGGCATGTCATCCAGTGCAGGGACATGCAGCACATACACCAAGGCTTGCCTAAATTGATCCTCCGCGAAGCCAGAAATACAAAAGAAGGACTTAGAACCACTCTGGAATAGAGATACCAGCAAAGGAAATGAAATTGAAAATCAAAACCAAAACAAATTGGGAAATTTGGTGACTTCAAGGAAGTGGTCTGGGCAGAAATGAGGTGCAGTGCAAAGGACCAAAAGAGGCCAAAAGTAACCTCACAGCCGTTGCAAAAGCAGGGGAAAAACCAAGGATGCAGGCACTACTTGAATGGGAAGAAATGAGGGACATGGCATGGACACTTAAAAATAAAAAGAAAAACATTAAAAAATCTTTGCCAGAGCAAAAGCCATCAAAAGGCATGGCATGCCATCCAGTGCAGGGACTTGCACCAAAGCTTGCCAAATTGGTCCCCATTGAAATCGCAAGATTCCGTTTGCCTTCCCGAAAGGAAATGAAATTTCCTTTCGGGAAGGCAAACGGAATCTTGCGAGCCCTTCAAAGGAAGGCTTTCAAACACTTGAGAAAGGAGATATCTACAAAAGAAATGCAGTTGAAAAAAAGGCCAAACAAATGGAAAATCGGGAGATATAGTTACAACAAGAAAGTGGTCTGGGCGGAAATGAGGTGCAGTGCAAAGGACCAAAAGAGGCCAAAAGTAACCTCACAGCTGTTGCAAAAGCAGGGGAAAAATCAAAGAAGTAGGCACTACTTGGATGGGAAGAAATGAGGGACATGGCATTGATACTTCATTTAAAAAAATTAAAAAGCAAAATTCGTGGCCAAAGCAAAAGAGATCAAAAGGCATGGCATGTCATCCAGTGCAGGGACATGCAGCACATACACCAAGGCTTGCCTAAATTGATCCTCCGCGAAGCCAGAAATACAAAAGAAGGACTTAGAACCACTCTGGAATAGAGATACCAGCAAAGGAAATGAAATTGAAAATAAAAAACAAAACAAATTGGGAAATTTTGTGACTTCAAGGAAGTGGTCTGGGCAGAAATGAGGTGCAGTGCAAAGGACCAAAAGAGGCCAAAAGTAACCTCACAGCCGTTGCAAAAGCAGGGGAAAAACCAAGGATGCAGGCACTACTTGGATGGGAAGAAATGAGGGTCATGGCATGGACACTTAAAAATAAAAAGAAAAACATTAAAAAATCTTTGCCAGAGCAAAAGCCATCAAAAGGCATGGCATGCCATCCAGTGCAGGGACTTGCACCAAAGCTTGCCCAATTGGTCCCCATTGAAATCGCAAGATTCCGTTTGCCTTCCCGAAAGGAAATGAAATTTCCTTTCGGGAAGGCAAACGGAATCTTGCGAGCCCTTCAAAGGAAGGCTTTCAAACACTTGAGAAAGGAGATATCATCAAAAGAAATGCAGTTGAAAAAAAGGCCAAACAAATGGAAAATCGGGAGATATATTTACAACAAGAAAGTGGTCTGGGCGGAAATGAGGTTCAATGCAAACGACCGAAAGAGGCCAAAAGTAACCTCACAGCCGTTGCAAAAGCAGGGGAAAAATCAAAGAAGTAGGCACTACTTGAATGGGAAGAAATAAGGGACAAGAAATTGAGACTACAAAAAAAGAAAAAAAAAAAAAATTTGTGGCCAAAGCAAAAGAGATCAAAAGGCATGGCATGTCATCCAGTGCAGGGACATGCAGCACATACACCAAGGCTTGCCTAAATTGATCCTCCGCGAAGCCAGAAATACAAAAGAAGGACTTAGAACCACTCTCGAATAGAGATACCAGCAAAGGAAATGAAATTGAAGAAAAAAAAAAAAAGAAATTGGGAAATTTTGTGATTTCAAGAAAGTGGTCTGGGCAGAAATGAGGTGCAGTGCAAAGGATCAAAAGAGGCCAAAAGTAACCTCACAGCTGTTGCAAAAGCAGGGGAAAAATCAAAGAAGTAGGCACTACTTTGATGGGAAGAAATGAGGGACATGGCATTGATACTTCATTTAAAAAAATTAAAAAGCAAAATTCGTGGCCAAAGCAAAAGAGATCAAAAGGCATGGCAAGTCATCCAGTGCAGGGACATGCAGCACATACACCAAGGCTTGCCTAAATTGATCCTCCGCGAAGCCAGAAATACAAAAGAAGGACTTAGAACCACTCTGGAATAGAGATACCAGCAAAGGAAATGAAATTGAAGAAAAAAAAAAAAAGAAATTGGGAAATTTTGTGATTTCAAGAAAGTGGTCTGGGCAGAAATGAGGTGCAGTGCAAAGGACCAAAAGAGGCCAAAAGTAACCTCAGAGCTGTTGCAAAAGCAGGGGAAAAATCAAAGAAGTAGGCACTACTTGAATGGGAAGAAATGAGGGACATGGCATTGATACTTCATTTAAAAAAATTAAAAAGCAAAATTCGTGGCCAAAGCAAAAGAGATCAAAAGGCATGGCATGTCATCCAGTGCAGGGACATGCAGCACATACACCAAGGCTTGCCTAAATTGATCCTCCGCGAAGCCAGAAATACAAAAGAAGGACTTAGAACCATTCTGAAAAAGAGATACCAGCAAAGGAAATAAAATTGAAGAAAAAAAAAAAAAAAATTGGGAAATTTTGGGACTTCAAGGAAGTGGTCTGGGCAGAAATGAGGTGCAGTGCAAAGGACCAAAAGAGGCCAAAAGTAACCTCACAGCCGTTGCAAAAGCAGGGGAAAAACCAAGGATGCAGGCACTACTTGGATGGGAAGAAATGAGGGACATGGCATTGATACTTCATTTAAAAAAATTAAAAAGCAAAATTCGTGGCCAAAGCAAAAGAGATCAAAAGGCATGGCATGTCATCCAGTGCAGGGACATGCAGCACATACACCAAGGCTTGCCTAAATTGATCCTCCGCGAAGCCAGAAATGAAAAAAGAAGGACTTAGAACCACTCTGGAATAGAGATACCAGCAAAGGAAATGAAATTGAAGAAAAAAAAAAAAAGAAATTGGTAAATTTTGTGATTTCAAGAAAGTGGTCTGGGCAGAAATGAGGTGCAGTGCAAAGGACCAAAAGAGGCCAAAAGTAACCTCAGAGCTGTTGCAAAAGCAGGGGAAAAATCAAAGAAGTAGGCACTACTTGAATGGGAAGAAATGAGGGACATGGCATTGATACTTCATTTAAAAAAATTAAAAAGCAAAATTCGTGGCCAAAGCAAAAGAGATCAAAAGGCATGGCATGTCATCCAGTGCAGGGACATGCAGCACATACACCAAGGCTTGCCTAAATTGATCCTCCGCGAAGCCAGAAATACAAAAGAAGGACTTAGAACCATTCTGAAAAAGAGATACCAGCAAAGGAAATAAAATTGAAGAAAAAAAAAAAAAAAATTGGGAAATTTTGGGACTTCAAGGAAGTGGTCTGGGCAGAAATGAGGTGCAGTGCAAAGGACCAAAAGAGGCCAAAAGTAACCTCACAGCCGTTGCAAAAGCAGGGGAAAAACCAAGGATGCAGGCACTACTTGGATGGGAAGAAATGAGGGACATGGCATGGACACTTAAAAATAAAAAGAAAAACATTAAAAAATCTTTGCCAGAGCAAAAGCCATCAAAAGGCATGGCATGCCATCCAGTGCAGGGACTTGCACCAAAGCTTGCCCAATTGGTCCCCATTGAAATCGCAAGATTCCGTTTGCCTTCCCGAAAGGAAATTTCATTTCCTTTCGGGAAGGCAAACGGAATCTTGCGAGCCCTTCAAAGGAAGGCTTTCAAACACTTGAGAAAGGAGATATCATCAAAAGAAATGCAGTTGAAAAAAAGGCCAAACAAATGGAAAATCGGGAGATATAGTTACAACAAGAAAGTGGTCTGGGCGGAAATGAGGTGCAATGCAAACGACCAAAAGAGGCCAAAAGTAACCTCACAGCTGTTGCAAAAGCAGGGGAAAAATCAAAGAAGTAGGCACTACTTGGATGGGAAGAAATGAGGGACATGGCATTGATACTTCATTTAAAAAAATTAAAAAGCAAAATTCGTGGCCAAAGCAAAAGAGATCAAAAGGCATGGCATGTCATCCAGAGCAGGGACATGCAGCACATACACCAAGGCTTGCCTAAATTGATCCTCCGCGAAGCCAGAAATGCAAAAGAAGGACTTAGAACCACTCTGGAATAGAGATACCAGCAAAGGAAATGAAATTGAAGAAAAAAAAAAAAAGAAATTGGGAAATTTTGTGATTTCAAGAAAGTGGTCTGGGCAGAAATGAGGTGCAGTGCAAAGGACCAAAAGAGGCCAAAAGTAACCTCACAGCTGTTGCAAAAGCAGGGGAAAAATCAAAGAAGTAGGCACTACTTGGATGGGAAGAAATGAGGGATATGGCATTGATACTTCATTTAAAAAAATTAAAAAGCAAAATTCATGGCCAAAGCAAAAGAGATCAAAAGGCATGGCATGTCATCCAGTGCAGGGACATGCAGCACATACACCAAGGCTTGCATAAATTGATTTTCCTTGAAGCCAGAAATACAAAAGAAGGACTTAGAACCATTCTGAAAAAGAGATACCAGCAAAGGAAATAAAATTGAAAAAAAAAAAAAAAATTGGGAAATTTTGGGACTTCAAGAAAGTGGTCTGGGCAGAAATGAGGTGCAGTGCAAAGGACCAAAAGAGGCCAAAAGTAACCTCACAGCCGTTGCAAAAGCAGGGGAAAAACCAAGGATGCAGGCACTACTTGGATGGGAAGAAATGAGAGACATGGCATGGACACTTAAAAATAAAAAGAAAAACATTAAAAAATCTTTGCCAGAGCAAAAGCCATCAAAAGGCATGGCATGCCATCCAGTGCAGGGACTTGCACCAAAGCTTGCCCAATTGGTCCCCATTGAAATCGCAAGATTCCGTTTGCCTTCCCGAAAGGAAATGAAATTTCCTTTCGGGAAGGCAAACGGAATCTTGCGAGCCCTTCAAAGGAAGGCTTTCAAACACTTGAGAAAGGAGATATCATCAAAAGAAATGCAGTTGAAAAAAAGGCCAAACAAATGGAAAATCGGGAGATATAGTTACAACAAGAAAGTGGTCTGGGCGGAAATGAGGTGCAATGCAAACGACCAAAAGAGGCCAAAAGTAACCTCACAGCCGTTGCAAAAGCAGGGGAAAAATCAAAGAAGTAGGCACTACTTGAATGGGAAGAAATAAGGGACAAGAAATTGAGACTACAAAAAAAGAAAAAAAAAAAAAAAATTCGTGGCCAAAGCAAAAGAGATCAAAAGGCATGGCATGTCATCCAGTGCAGGGACATGCAGCACATACACCAAGGCTTGCCTAAATTGATCCTCCGCGAAGCCAGAAATGCAAAAGAAGGACTTAGAACCAATCTGGAATAGAGATACCAGCAAAGGAAATGAAATTGAAAAAAAAAAAAAAAAAGAAATTGGGAAATTTTGTGATTTCAAGAAAGTGGTCTGGGCGGAAATGAGGTGCAGTGCAAAGGAACAAAAGAGGCCAAAAGTAACCTCACAGCTGTTGCAAAAGCAGGGGAAAAATCAAAGAAGTAGGCACTACTTGAATGGGAAGAAATGAGGGACATGGCATTGATACTTCATTTAAAAAAATTAAAAAGCAAAATTCGTGGCCAAAGCAAAAGAGATCAAAAGGCATGGCATGTCATCCAGTGCAGGGACATGCAGCACATACACCAAGGCTTGCCTAAATTGATCCTCCGCGAAGCCAGAAATACAAAAGAAGGACTTAGAACCACTCTGGAATAGAGATACCAGCAAAGGAAATGAAATTGAAAATCAAAACCAAAACAAATTGGGAAATTTGGTGACTTCAAGGAAGTGGTCTGGGCAGAAATGAGGTGCAGTGCAAAGGACCAAAAGAGGCCAAAAGTAACCTCACAGCCGTTGCAAAAGCAGGGGAAAAACCAAGGATGCAGGCACTACTTGGATGGGAAGAAATGAGGGACATGGCATGGACACTTAAAAATAAAAAGAAAAACATTAAAAAATCTTTGCCAGAGCAAAAGCCATCAAAAGGCATGGCATGCCATCCAGTGCAGGGACTTGCACCAAAGCTTGCCCAATTGGTCCCCATTGAAATCGCAAGATTCCGTTTGCCTTCCCGAAAGGAAATGAAATTTCCTTTCGGGAAGGCAAACGGAATCTTGCGAGCCCTTCAAAGGAAGGCTTTCAAACACTTGAGAAAGGAGATATCATCAAAAGAAATGCAGTTGAAAAAAAGGCCAAAAAAATGGAAAATCGGGAGATATAGTTACAACAAGAAAGTGGTCTGGGCGGAAATGAGGTGCAGTGCAAAGGACCAAAAGAGGCCAAAAGTAACCTCACAGCTGTTGCAAAAGCAGGGGAAAAATCAAAGAAGTAGGCACTACTTGGATGGGAAGAAATGAGGGACATGGCATTGATACTTCATTTAAAAAAATTAAAAAGCAAAATTCGTGGCCAAAGCAAAAGAGATCAAAAGGCATGGCAAGTCATCCAGTGCAGGGACATGCAGCACATACACCAAGGCTTGCCTAAATTGATCCTCCGCGAAGCCAGAAATACAAAAGAAGGACTTAGAACCATTCTGAAAAAGAGATACCAGCAAAGGAAATAAAATTGAAGAAAAAAAAAAAAAAAATTGGGAAATTTTGGGACTTCAAGGAAGTGGTCTGGGCAGAAATGAGGTGCAGTGCAAAGGACCAAAAGAGGCCAAAAGTAACCTCACAGCCGTTGCAAAAGCAGGGGAAAAACCAAGGATGCAGGCACTACTTGGATGGGAAGAAATGAGGGACATGGCATGGACACTTAAAAATAAAAAGAAAAACATTAAAAAATCTTTGCCAGAGCAAAAGCCATCAAAAGGCATGGCATGCCATCCAGTGCAGGGACTTGCACCAAAGCTTGCCAAATTGGTCCCCATTGAAATCGCAAGATTCCGTTTGCCTTCCCGAAAGGAAATGAAATTTCCTTTCGGGAAGGCAAACGGAATCTTGCGAGCCCTTCAAAGGAAGGCTTTCAAACACTTGAGAAAGGAGATATCATCAAAAGAAATGCAGTGGAAAAAAAGGCCAAACAAATGGAAAATCGGGAGATATAGTTACAACAAGAAAGTGGTCTGGGCGGAAATGAGGTGCAATGCAAACGACCGAAAGAGGCCAAAAGTAACCTCACAGCCGTTGCAAAAGCAGGGGAAAAATCAAAGAAGTAGGCACTACTTGAATGGGAAGAAATAAGGGACAAGAAATTGAGACTACAAAAAAAGAAAAAAAAAAAAAAATTTGTGGCCAAAGCAAAAGAGATCAAAAGGCATGGCATGTCATCCAGTGCAGGGACATGCAGCACATACACCAAGGCTTGCCTAAATTGATCCTCCGCGAAGCCAGAAATACAAAAGAAGGACTTAGAACCACTCTGGAATAGAGATACCAGCAAAGGAAATGAAATTGAAGAAAAAAAAAAAAAGAAATTGGGAAATTTTGTGATTTCAAGAAAGTGGTCTGGGCAGAAATGAGGTGCAGTGCAAAGGATCAAAAGAGGCCAAAAGTAACCTCACACCTGTTGCAAAAGCAGGGGAAAAATCAAAGAAGTAGGCACTACTTGGATGGGAAGAAATGAGGGACATGGCATTGATACTTCATTTAAAAAAATTAAAAAGCAAAATTCGTGGCCAAAGCAAAAGAGATCAAAAGGCATGGCAAGTCATCCAGTGCAGGGACATGCAGCACATACACCAAGGCTTGCCTAAATTGATCCTCCGCGAAGCCAGAAATACAAAAGAAGGACTTAGAACCACTCTCGAATAGAGATACCAGCAAGGGAAATGAAATTGAAGAAAAAAAAAAAAAGAAATTGGGAAATTTTGTGATTTCAAGAAAGTGGTCTTGGCAGAAATGAGGTGCAGTGCAAAGGACCAAAAGAGGCCAAAAGTAACCTCACAGCTGTTGCAAAAGCAGGGGAAAAATCAAAGAAGTAGGCACTACTTGGATGGGAAGAAATGAGGGACATAGCATTGATACTTCATTTAAAAAAATTAAAAAGCAAAATTCATGGCCAAAGCAAAAGAGATCAAAAGGCATGGCATGTCATCCAGTGCAGGGACATGCAGCACATACACCAAGGCTTGCCTAAATTGATCCTCCGCGAAGCCAGAAATGAAAAAAGAAGGACTTAGAACCACTCTGGAATAGAGATACCAGCAAAGGAAATGAAATTGAAGAAAAAAAAAAAAAGAAATTGGGAAATTTTGTGATTTCAAGAAAGTGGTCTGGGCAGAAATGAGGTGCAGTGCAAAGCACCAAAAGAGGCCAAAAGTAACCTCAGAGCTGTTGAAAAAGCAGGGGAAAAATCAAAGAAGTAGGCACTACTTGAATGGGAAGAAATGAGGGACATGTCATTGATACTTCATTTAAAAAAATTAAAAAGCAAAATTCGTGGCCAAAGCAAAAGAGATCAAAAGGCATGGCATGTCATCCAGTGCAGGGACATGCTGCACATACACCAAGGCTTGCCTAAATTGATCCTCCGCGAAGCCAGAAATACAAAAGAAGGACTTAGAACCATTCTGAAAAAGAGATACCAGCAAAGGAAATAAAATTGAAGAAAAAAAAAAAAAATTGGGAAATTTTGGGACTTCAAGGAAGTGGTCTGGGCAGAAATGAGGTGCAGTGCAAAGGACCAAAAGAGGCCAAAAGTAACCTCACAGCCGTTGCAAAAGCAGGGGAAAAACCAAGGATGCAGGCACTACTTGGATGGGAAGAAATGAGGGACATGGCATGGACACTTAAAAATAAAAAGAAAAACATTAAAAAATCTTTGCCAGAGCAAAAGCCATCAAAAGGCATGGCATGCCATCCAGTGCAGGGACTTGCACCAAAGCTTGCCCAATTGGTCCCCATTGAAATCGCAAGATTCCGTTTGCCTTCCCGAAAGGAAATGAAATTTCCTTTCGGGAAGGCAAACGGAATCTTGCGAGCCCTTCAAAGGAAGGCTTTCAAACACTTGAGAAAGGAGATATCATCAAAAGAAATGCAGTTGAAAAAAAGGCCAAACAAATGGAAAATCGGGAGATATAGTTACAACAAGAAAGTGGTCTGGGCGGAAATGAGGTGCAATGCAAACGACCAAAAGAGGCCAAAAGTAACCTCACAGCCGTTGCAAAAGCAGGGGAAAAATCAAAGAAGTAGGCACTACTTGAATGGGAAGAAATAAGGGACAAGAAATTGAGACTACAACAAAAGAAAAAAAAAAAAAAATTCGTGGCCAAAGCAAAAGAGATCAAAAGGCATGGCATGTCATCCAGTGCAGGGACATGCAGCACATACACCAAGGCTTGCCTAAATTGATCCTCCGCGAAGCCAGAAATGCAAAAGAAGGACTTAGAACCACTCTGGAATAGAGATACCAGCAAAGGAAATGAAATTGAAGAAAAAAAAAAAAAGAAATTGGGAAATTTTGTGACTTCAAGAAAGTGGTCTGGGCAGAAATGAGGTGCAGTGCAAAGGAACAAAAGAGGCCAAAAGTAACCTCTCAGCCGTTGCAAAAGCAGGGGAAAAATCAAAGAAGTAGGCACTACTTGGATGGGAAGAAATGAGGGACATGGCATTGATACTTCATTTAAAAAAATTAAAAAGCAAAATTCGTGGTCAAAGCAAAAGAGATCAAAAGGCATGGCATGTCATCCAGTGCAGGGACATGCAGCACATACACCAAGGCTTGCCTAAATTGATCCTCCGCGAAGCCAGAAATGCAAAAGAAGGACTTAGAACCACTCTGGAATAGAGATACCAGCAAAGGAAATGAAATTGAAGAAAAAAAAAAAAAGAAATTGGTAAATTTTGTGATTTCAAGAAAGTGGTCTGGGCAGAAATGAGGTGCAGTGCAAAGGACCAAAAGAGGCCAAAAGTAACCTCACAGCTGTTGCAAAAGGAGGGGAAAAATCAAAGAAGTAGGCACTACTTGGATGGGAAGAAATGAGGGACATGGCATTGATGCTTCATTTAAAAAAATTTAAAAGCAAAATTCATGGCCAAAGCAAAAGAGATCAAAAGGCATGGCATGTCATCCAGTGCAGGGACATGCAGCACATACACCAAGGCTTGCCTAAATTGATCCTCCGCGAAGCCAGAAATGAAAAAAGAAGGACTTAGAACCACTCTGGAATAGAGATACCAGCAAAGGAAATAAAATTGAAGAAAAAAAAAAAAAAGTTGGGAAATTTTGGGACTTCAAGGAAGTGCTCTGGGCAGAAATGAGGTGCAGTGCAAAGGACCAAAAGAGGCCAAAAGTAACCTCACAGCCGTTGCAAAACCAGGGGAAAAACCAAGGATGCAGGCACTACTTGGATGGGAAGAAATGAGGGACATGGCATGGACACTTAAAAATAAAAAGAAAAACATTAAAAAATCTATGCCAGAGGAAAAGCCATCAAAAGGCATGGCATGCCATCCAGTGCAGGGACTTGCACCAAAGCTTGCCCAATTGGTCCCCATTGAAATCGCAAGATTCCGTTTGCCTTCCCGAAAGGAAATGAAATTTCCTTTCGGGAAGGCAAACGGAATCTTGCGAGCCCTTCAAAGGAAGGCTTTCAAACACTTGAGAAAGGAGATATCATCAAAAGAAATGCAGTTGAAAAAAAGGCCAAACAAATGGAAAATCGGGAGATATAGTTACAACAAGAAAGTGGTCTGGGCGGAAATGAGGTGCAATGCAAACGACCGAAAGAGGCCAAAAGTAACCTCACAGCTGTTGCAAAAGCAGGGGAAAAATCAAAGAAGTAGGCACTACTTGAATGGGAAGAAATAAGGGACAAGAAATTGAGACTACAAAAAAAGAAAAAAAAAAAAAATTTGTGGCCAAAGCAAAAGAGATCAAAAGGCATGGCATGTCATCCAGTGCAGGGACATGCAGCACATACACCAAGGCTTGCCTAAATTGATCCTCCGCGAAGCCAGAAATACAAAAGAAGGACTTAGAACCACTCTGGAATAGAGATACCAGCAAAGGAAATGAAATTGAAGAAAAAAAAAAAAAGAAATTGGGAAATTTTGTGATTTCAAGAAAGTGGTCTGGGCAGAAATGAGGTGCAGTGCAAAGGATCAAAAGAGGCCAAAAGTAACCTCACAGCTGTTGCAAAAGCAGGGGAAAAATCAAAGAAGTAGGCACTACTTGGATGGGAAGAAATGAGGGATATGGCATTGATACTTCATTTAAAAAAATTAAAAAGCAAAATTCGTGGCCAAAGCAAAAGAGATCAAAAGGCATGGCAAGTCATCCAGTGCAGGGACATGCAGCACATACACCAAGGCTTGCCTAAATTGATCCTCCGCGAAGCCAGAAATACAAAAGAAGGACTTAGAACCACTCTCGAATAGAGATACCAGCAAAGGAAATGAAATTGAAGAAAAAAAAAAAAAAAATTGGGAAATTTTGTGATTTCAAGAAAGTGGTCTGGGCAGAAATGAGGTGCAGTGCAAAGGATCAAAAGAGGCCAAAAGTAACCTCACAGCTGTTGTAAAAGCAGGGGAAAAATCAAAGAAGTAGGCACTACTTGGATGGGAAGAAATGAGGGATATGGCATTGATACTTCATTTAAAAAAATTAAAAAGCAAAATTCGTGGCCAAAGCAAAAGAGATCAAAAGGCATGGCAAGTCATCCAGTGCAGGGACATGCAGCACATACACCAAGGCTTGCCTAAATTGATCCTCCGCGAAGCCAGAAATACAAAAGAAGGACTTAGAACCACTCTCGAATAGAGATACCAGCAAAGGAAATGAAATTGAAGAAAAAAAAAAAAAGAAATTGGGAAATTTTGTGATTTCAAGAAAGTGGTCTGGGCAGAAATGAGGTGCAGTGCAAAGGATCAAAAGAGGCCAAAAGTAACCTCACAGCTGTTGCAAAAGCAGGGGAAAAATCAAAGAAGTAGGCACTACTTGGATGGGAAGAAATGAGGGACATGGCATTGATACTTCATTTAAAAAAATTAAAAAGCAAAATTCGTGGCCAAAGCAAAAGAGACCAAACGCATGGCATGTCATCCAGTGCAGGGACATGCAGCACATACACCAAGGCTTGCCTAAATTGATCCTCCGCGAAGCCAGAAATGCAAAAGAAGGACTTAGAACCACTCTGGAATAGAGATACCAGCAAGGGAAATGAAATTGAAGAAAAAAAAATAAAGAAATTGGGAAATTTTGTGATTTCAAGAAAGTGGTCTGGGCAGAAATGAGGTGCAGTGCAAAGGACCAAAAGAGGCCAAAAGTAACCTCAGAGCTGTTGCAAAAGCAGGGGAAAAATCAAAGAAGTAGGCACTACTTGAATGGGAAGAAATGAGGGACATGGCATTGATACTTCATTTAAAAAAATTAAAAAGCAAAATTCATGGCCAAAGCAAAAGAGATCAAAAGGCATGGCATGTCATCCAGTGCAGGGACATGCAGCACATACACCAAGGCTTGCCTAAATTGATCCTCCGCGAAGCCAGAAATACAAAAGAAGGACTTAGAACCATTCTGAAAAAGAGATAACAGCAAAGGAAATAAAATTGAAGAAAAAAAAAAAAAATTGGGAAATTTTGGGACTTCAAGGAAGTGGTCTGGGCAGAAATGAGGTGCAGTGCAAAGGACCAAAAGAGGCCAAAAGTAACCTCACAGCCGTTGCAAAAGCAGGGGAAAAACCAAGGATGCAGGCACTACTTGGATGGGAAGAAATGAGGGACATGGCATGGACACTTAAAAATAAAAAGAAAAACATTAAAAAATCTTTGCCAGAGCAAAAGCCATCAAAAGGCATGGCATGCCATCCAGTGCAGGGACTTGCACCAAAGCTTGCCCAATTGGTCCCCATTGAAATCGCAAGATTCCGTTTGCCTTTCTCGAAAGGAAATGAAATTTCCTTTCGGGAAGGCAAACGGAATCTTGCGAGCCCTTCAAAGGAAGGCTTTCAAACACTTGAGAAAGGAGATATCATCAAAAGAAATGCAGTTGAAAAAAAGGCCAAACAAATGGAAAATCGGGAGATATAGTTACAACAAGAAAGTGGTCTGGGCGGAAATGAGGTGCAATGCAAAGGACCAAAAAAGGCCAAAAGTAACCTCACAGCCATTGCAAAAGCAGGGGAAAAATCAAAGAAGTAGGCACTACTTGAATGGGAAGAAATAAGGGACAAGAAATTGAGACTACAAAAAAAGAAAAAAAAAAAAAAAAATTCGTGGCCAAAGCAAAAGAGATCAAAAGGCATGGCATGTCATCCAGTGCAGGGACATGCAGCACATACACCAAGGCTTGCCTAAATTGATCCTCCGCGAAGCCAGAAATACAAAAGAAGGACTTAGAACCACTCTGGAATAGAGATACCAGCAAAGGAAATGAAATTGAGGAAAAAAAAAAAAGGAAATTGGTAAATTTTGTGATTTCAAGAAAGTGGTCTGGGCAGAAATGAGGTGCAGTGCAAAGGACCAAAAGAGGCCAAAAGTAACCTCACAGCTGTTGCAAAAGCAGGGGAAAAATCAAAGAAGTAGGCACTACTTGAATGGGAAAAAATAAGGGACAAGAAATTGAGACTACAAAAAAAGAAAAAAAAAAAAAAATTCGTGGCCAAAGCAAAAGAGATCAAAAGGCATGGCATGTCATCCAGTGCAGGGACATGCAGCACATACACCAAGGCTTGCCTAAATTGATCCTCCGCGAAGCCAGAAATGAAAAAAGAAGGACTTAGAACCACTCTGGAATAGAGATACCAGCAAAGGAAATGAAATTGAAGAAAAAAAAAAAAAGAAATTGGGAAATTTTGTGACTTTAAGAAAGTGGTCTGGGCAGAAATGAGGTGCAGTGCAAAGGAACAAAAGAGGCCAAAAGTAACCTCTCAGCCGTTGCAAAAGCAGGGGAAAAATCAAAGAAGTAGGCACTACTTGGATGGGAAGAAATGAGGGACATGGCATTGATACTTCATTTAAAAAAATTAAAAAGCAAAATTCGTGGCCAAAGCAAAAGAGATCAAAAGGCATGGCAAGTCATCCAGTGCAGGGACATGCAGCACATACACCAAGGCTTGCCTAAATTGATCCTCCGCGAAGCCAGAAATACAAAAGAAGGACTTAGAACCACTCTCGAATAGAGATACCAGCAAAGGAAATGAAATTGAAGAAAAAAAAAAAAAGAAATTGGGAAATTTTGTGATTTCAAGAAAGTGGTCTGGGCAGAAATGAGGTGCAGTGCAAAGGATCAAAAGAGGCCAAAAGTAACCTCACAGCTGTTGCAAAAGCAGGGGAAAAATCAAAGAAGTAGGCACTACTGTGATGGGAAGAAATGAGGGACATGGCATTGATACTTCATTTAAAAAAATTAAAAAGCAAAATTCATGGCCAAAGCAAAAAAGATCAAAAGGCATGGCATGTCATCCAGTGCGGGGACATGCAGCACATACACCAAGGCTTGCCTAAATTGATCCTCCGCGAAGCCAGAAATGAAAAAAGAAGGACTTAGAACCACTCTGGAATAGAGATACCAGCAAAGGAAATAAAATTGAAGAAAAAAAAAAAAAAATTGGGAAATTTGGTGACTTCAAGGAAGTGGTCTGGGCAGAAATGAGGTGCAGTGCAAAGGACCAAAAGAGGCCAAAAGTAACCTCACAGCCGTTGCAAAAGCAGGGGAAAAACCAAGGATGCAGGCACTACTTGGATGGGAAGAAATGAGGGACATGGCATGGACACTTAAAAATAAAAAGAAAAACATTAAAAAATCTTTGCCAGAGCAAAAGCCATCAAAAGGCATGGCATGCCATCCAGTGCAGGGACTTGCACCAAAGCTTGCCCAATTGGTCCCCATTGAAATCGCAAGATTCCGTTTGCCTTCCCGAAAGGAAATGAAATTTCCTTTCGGGAAGGCAAACGGAATCTTGCGAGCCCTTCAAAGGAAGGCTTTCAAACACTTGAGAAAGGAGATATCATCAAAAGAAATGCAGTTGAAAAAAAGGCCAAACAAATGGAAAATCGGGAGATATAGTTACAACAAGAAAGTGGTCTGGGCGGAAATGAGGTGCAATGCAAACGACCGAAAGAGGCCAAAAGTAACCTCACAGCCGTTGCAAAAGCAGGGGAAAAATCAAAGAAGTAGGCACTACTTGAATGGGAAGAAATAAGGGACAAGAAATGGAGACTACAAAAAAAGAAAAAAAAAAAAAATTTGTGGCCAAAGCAAAAGAGATCAAAAGGCATGGCATGTCATCCAGTGCAGGGACATGCAGCACATACACCAAGGCTTGCCTAAATTGATCCTCCGCGAAGCCAGAAATACAAAAGAAGGACTTAGAACCACTCTGGAATAGAGATACCAGCAAAGGAAATGAAATTGAAGAAAAAAAAAAAAAGAAATTGGGAAATTTTGTGATTTCAAGAAAGTGGTCTGGGCAGAAATGAGGTGCAGTGCAAAGGATCAAAAGAGGCCAAAAGTAACCTCACAGCTGTTGCAAAAGCAGGGGAAAAATCAAAGAAGTAGGCACTACTTGGATGGGAAGAAATGAGGGATATGGCATTGATACTTCATTTAAAAAAATTAAAAAGCAAAATTCGTGGCCAAAGCAAAAGAGATCAAAAGGCATGGCAAGTCATCCAGTGCAGGGACATGCAGCACATACACCAAGGCTTGCCTAAATTGATCCTCCGCGAAGCCAGAAATACAAAAGAAGGACTTAGAACCATTCTGAAAAAGAGATACCAGCAAAGGAAATAAAATTGAAGAAAAAAAAAAAAAAATTGGGAAATTTTGGGACTTCAAGGAAGTGGTCTGGGCAGAAATGAGGTGCAGTGCAAAGGACCAAAAGAGGCCAAAAGTAACCTCACAGCCGTTGCAAAAGCAGGGGAAAAACCAAGGATGCAGGCACTACTTGGATGGGAAGAAATGAGGGACATGGCATGGACACTTAAAAATAAAAAGAAAAACATTAAAAAATCTTTGCCAGAGCAAAAGCCATCAAAAGGCATGGCATGCCATCCAGTGCAGGGACTTGCACCAAAGCTTGCCCAATTGGTCCCCATTGAAATCGCAAGATTCCGTTTGCCTTCCCGAAAGGAAATGAAATTTCCTTTCGGGAAGGCAAACGGAATCTTGCGAGCCCTTCAAAGGAAGGCTTTCAAACACTTGAGAAAGGAGATATCATCAAAAGAAATGCAGTTGAAAAAAAGGCCAAACAAATGGAAAATCGGGAGATATAGTTACAACAAGAAAGTGGTCTGGGCGGAAATGAGGTGCAATGCAAACGACCAAAAGAGGCCAAAAGTAACCTCACAGCCGTTGCAAAAGCAGGGGAAAAATCAAAGAAGTAGGCACTACTTGAATGGGAAGAAATAAGGGACAAGAAATTGAGACTACAAAAAAAGAAAAAAAAAAAAAAATTCGTGGCCAAAGCAAAAGAGATCAAAAGGCATGGCATGTCATCCAGTGCAGGGACATGCAGCACATACACCAAGGCTTGCATAAATTGATCCTCCGCGAAGCCAGAAATGCAAAAGAAGGACTTAGAACCACTCTGGAATAGAGATACCAGCAAAGGAAATGAAATTGAAGAAAAAAAAAAAAAAGAAATTGGGAAATTTTGTGATTTCAAGAAAGTGGTCTGGGCAGAAATGAGGTGCAGTGCAAAGGACCAAAAGAGGCCAAAAGTAACCTCACAGCTGTTGCAAAAGCAGGGGAAAAATCAAAGAAGTAGGCACTACTTGAATGGGAAGAAATGAGGGACATGGCATTGATACTTCATTTAAAAAAATTAAAAAGCAAAATTCGTGGCCAAAGCAAAAGAGATCAAAAGGCATGGCATGTCATCCAGTGCAGGGACATGCAGCACATACACCAAGGCTTGCCTAAATTGATCCTCCGCGAAGCCAGAAATACAAAAGAAGGACTTAGAACCATTCTGAAAAAGAGATACCAGCAAAGGAAATAAAATTTAAAATAAAAAAAAAAAAAATTGGGAAATTTTGGGACTTCAAGGAAGTGGTCTGGGCAGAAATGAGGTGCAGTGCAAAGGACCAAAAGATGCCAAAAGTAACCTCACAGCCGTTGCAAAAGCAGGGGAAAAACCAAGGATGCAGGCACTACTTGGATGGGAAGAAATGAGGGACATGGCATGGACACTTAAAAATAAAAAGAAAAACATTAAAAAATCTTTGCCAGAGCAAAAGCCATCAAAAGGCATGGCATGCCATCCAGTGCAGGGACTTGCACCAAAGCTTGCCCAATTGGTCCCCATTGAAATCGCAAGATTCCGTTTGCCTTCCCGAAAGGAAATGAAATTTCCTTTCGGGAAGGCAAACGGAATCTTGCGAGCCCTTCAAAGGAAGGCTTTCAAACACTTGAGAAAGGAGATATCATCAAAAGAAATGCAGTTGAAAAAAAGGCCAAACAAATGGAAAATCGGGAGATATAGTTACTACAAGAAAGTGGTCTGGGCGGAAATGAGGTGCAATGCAAAGGACCAAAAAAGGCCAAAAGTAACCTCACAGCTGTTGCAAAAGCAGGGGAAAAATCAAAGAAGTAGGCACTACTTGAATGGGAAGAAATAAGGGACAAGAAATTGAGACTACAAAAAAAGAAAAAAAAAAAAAAAAATTCGTGGCCAAAGCAAAAGAGATCAAAAGGCATGGCATGTCATCCAGTGCAGGGACATGCAGCACATACACCAAGGCTTGCCTAAATTGATCCTCCGCGAAGCCAGAAATACAAAAGAAGGACTTAGAACCACTCTGGAATAGAGATACCAGCAAAGGAAATGAAATTGAGGAACAAAAAAAAAAGGAAATTGGTAAATTTTGTGATTTCAAGAAAGTGGTCTGGGCAGAAATGAGGTGCAGTGCAAAGGACCAAAAGAGGCCAAAAGTAACCTCACAGCTGTTGCAAAAGCAGGGGAAAAATCAAAGAAGTAGGCACTACTTGAATGGGAAAAAATAAGGGACAAGAAATTGAGACTACAAAAAAAGAAAAAAAAAAAAAAATTCATGGCCAAAGCAAAAGAGATCAAAAGGCATGGCATGTCATCCAGTGCAGGGACATGCAGCACATACACCAAGGCTTGCCTAAATTGATCCTCCGCGAAGCCAGAAATGAAAAAAGAAGGACTTAGAACCACTCTGGAATAGAGATACCAGCAAAGGAAATGAAATTGAAGAAAAAAAAAAAAAGAATTTGGTAAATTTTGTGATTTCAAGAAAGTGGTCTGGGCAGAAATGAGGTGCAGTGCAAAGGACCAAAAGAGGCCAAAAGTAACCTCACAGCCGTTGCAAAAGCAGGGGAAAAACCAAGGATGCAGGCACTACTTGGATGGGAAGAAATGAGGGACATGGCATGGACACTTAAAAATAAAAAGAAAAACATTAAAAAATCTTTGCCAGAGCAAAAGCCATCAAAAGGCATGGCATGCCATCCAGTGCAGGGACTTGCACCAAAGCTTGCCCAATTGGTCCCCATTGAAATCGCAAGATTCCGTTTGCCTTCCCGAAAGGAAATGAAATTTCCTTTCGGGAAGGCAAACGGAATCTTGCGAGCCCTTCAAAGGAAGGCTTTCAAACACTTGAGAAAGGAGATATCATCAAAAGAAATGCAGTTGAAAAAAAGGCCAAACAAATGGAAAATCGGGAGATAGAGTTACAACAAGAAAGTGGTCTGGGCGGAAATGAGGTGCAATGCAAACGACCAAAAGAGGCCAAAAGTAACCTCACAGCCGTTGCAAAAGCAGGGGAAAAATCAAAGAAGTAGGCACTACTTGAATGGGAAGAAATAAGGGACAAGAAATTGAGACTACAAAAAAGAAAAAAAAAAAACAAATTCGTGGCCAAAGCAAAAGAGATCAAAAGGCATGGCATGTCATCCAGTGCAGGGACATGCAGCACATACACCAAGGCTTGCCTAAATTGATCCTCCGCGAAGCCAGAAATGCAAAAGAAGGACTTAGAACCACTCTCGAATAGAGATACCAGCAAAGGAAATGAAATTGAAGAAAAAAAAAAAAAGAAATTGGGAAATTTTGTGATTTCAAGAAAGTGGTCTGGGCAGAAATGAGGTGCAGTGCAAAGGATCAAAAGAGGCCAAAAGTAACCTCACAGCTGTTGCAAAAGCAGGGGAAAAATCAAAGAAGTAGGCACTACTTGGATGGGAAGAAATGAGGGACATGGCATTGATACTTCATTTAAAAAAATTAAAAAGCAAAATTCGTGGCCAAAGCAAAAGAGATCAAAAGGCATGGCAAGTCATCCAGTGCAGGGACATGCAGCACATACACCAAGGCTTGCCTAAATTGATCCTCCTTGAAGCCAGAAATACAAAAGAAGGACTTAGAACCACTCTCGAATAGAGATACCAGCAAAGGAAATGAAATTGAAGAAAAAAAAAAAAAGAAATTGGGAAATTTTGTGATTTCAAGAAAGTGGTCTGGGCAGAAATGAGGTGCAGTGCAAAGGACCAAAAGAGGCCAAAAGTAACCTCACAGCTGTTGCAAAAGCAGGGGAAAAATCAAAGAAGTAGGCACTACTTGGATGGGAAGAAATGAGGGACATGGCATTGATACTTCATTTAAAAAAATTAAAAAGCAAAATTCGTGGCCAAAGCAAAAGAGATCAAAAGGCATGGCATGTCATCCAGTGCAGGGACATGCAGCACATACACCAAGGCTTGCCTAAATTGATCCTCCGCGAAGCCAGAAATACAAAAGAAGGACTTAGAACCATTCTGAAAAAGAGATACCAGCAAAGGAAATAAAATTGAAGAAAAAAAAAAAAAAATTGGGAAATTTTGGGACTTCAAGGAAGTGGTCTGGGCAGAAATGAGGTGCAGTGCAAAGGACCAAAAGAGGCCAAAAGTAACCTCACAGCCGTTGCAAAAGCAGGGGAAAAACCAAGGATGCAGGCACTACTTGGATGGGAAGAAATGAGGGACATGGCATGGACACTTAAAAATAAAAAGAAAAACATTAAAAAATCTTTGCCAGAGCAAAAGCCATCAAAAGGCATGGCATGCCATCCAGTGCAGGGACTTGCACCAAAGCTTGCCCATTTGGACCCCATTGAAATCGCAAGATTCCGTTTGCCTTCCCGAAAGGAAATGAAATTTCCTTTCGGGAAGGCAAACGGAATCTTGCGAGCCCTTCAAAGGAAGGCTTTCAAACACTTGAGAAAGGAGATATCATCAAAAGAAATGCAGTTGAAAAAAAGGCCAAACAAATGGAAAATCGGGAGATATAGTTACAACAAGAAAGTGGTCTGGGCGGAAATGAGGTGCAATGCAAACGACCAAAAGAGGCCAAAAGTAACCTCACAGCCGTTGCAAAAGCAGGGGAAAAATCAAAGAAGTAGGCACTACTTGAATGGGAAGAAATAAGGGACAAGAAATTGAGACTACAAAAAAAGAAAAAAAAAAAAAAAATTCGTGGCCAAAGCAAAAGAGATCAAAAGGCATGGCATGTCATCCAGTGCAGGGACATGCAGCACATACACCAAGGCTTGCCTAAATTGATCCTCCGCGAAGCCAGAAATGCAAAAGAAGGACTTAGAACCACTCTGGAATAGAGATACCAGCAAAGGAAATGAAATTGAAGAAAAAAAAAAAAAGAAATTGGGAAATTTTGTGACTTCAAGAAAGTGGTCTGGGCAGAAATGAGGTGCAGTGCAAAGGATCAAAAGAGGCCAAAAGTAACCTCACAGCTGTTGCAAAAGCAGGGGAAAAATCAAAGAAGTAGGCACTACTTGGATGGGAAGAAATGAGGAACATGGCATTGATACTTCATTTAAAAAAATTAAAAAGCAAAATTCGTGGTCAAAGCAAAAGAGATCAAAAGGCATGGCATGCCATCCAGTGCAGGGACATGCAGCACATACACCAAGGCTTGCCTAAATTGATCCTGCGCGAAGCCAGAAATGCAAAAGAAGGACTTAGAACCACTCTGGAATAGAGATACCAGCAAAGGAAATGAAATTGAAGAAAAAAAAAAAAGAAATTGGTAAATTTTGTGATTTCAAGAAAGTGGTCTGGGCAGAAATGAGGTGCAGTGCAAAGGACCAAAAGAGGCCAAAAGTAACCTCACAGCTGTTGCAAAAGCAGGGGAAAAATCAAAGAAGTAGGCACTACTTGGATGGGAAGAAATGAGGGACATGGCATTGATGCTTCATTTAAAAAAATTAAAAAGCAAAATTCATGGCCAAAGCAAAAGAGATCAAAAGGCATGGCATGTCATCCAGTGCAGGGACATGCAGCACATACACCAAGGCTTGCCTAAATTGATCCTCCGCGAAGCCAGAAATGAAAAAAGAAGGACTTAGAACCACTCTGGAATAGAGATACCAGCAAAGGAAATAAAATTGAAGAAAAAAAAAAAAAAATTGGGAAATTTTGGGACTTCAAGGAAGTGGTCTGGGCAGAAATGAGGTGCAGTGCAAAGGACCAAAAGAGGCCAAAAGTAACCTCACAGCCGTTGCAAAAGCAGGGGAAAAACCAAGGATGCAGCCACTACTTGAATGGGAAGAAATGAGGGACATGGCATGGACACTTAAAAATAAAAAGAAAAACATTAAAAAATCTTTGCCAGAGCAAAAGCCATCAAAAGGCATGGCATGCCATCCAGTGCAGGGACTTGCACCAAAGCTTGCCCAATTGGTCCCCATTGAAATCGCAAGATTCCGTTTGCCTTCCCGAAAGGAAATGAAATTTCCTTTCGGGAAGGCAAACGGAATCTTGCGAGCCCTTCAAAGGAAGGCTTTCAAACACTTGAGAAAGGAGATATCATCAAAAGAAATGCAGTTTAAAAAAAGGCCAAAAAAATGGAAAATCGGGAGATAAAGTTACTACAAGAAGGTGGTCTGGGTGGAAATGAGGTGCAGAGCACAGGACCAAAAGAGGCCAAAAGTAACCTCACAGCTGTTGCAAAAGCAGGGGAAAAATCAAAGAAGTAGGCACTACTTGAATGGGAAGAAATAAGGGACAAGAAATTGAGACTACAAAAAAAGAAAAAAAAAAAAAAATTCGTGGCCAAAGCAAAAGAGATCAAAAGGCATGGCATGTCATCCAGTGCAGGGACATGCAGCACATACACCAAGGCTTGCCTAAATTGATCCTCCGCGAAGCCAGAAATACAAAAGAAGGACTTAGAACCATTCTGAAAAAGAGATACCAGCAAAGGAAATAAAATTTAAAATAAAAAAAAAAAAAATTGGGAAATTTTGGGACTTCAAGGAAGTGGTCTGGGCAGAAATGAGGTGCAGTGCAAAGGACCAAAAGAGGCCAAAAGTAACCTCACAGCCGTTGCAAAAGCAGGGGAAAAACCAAGGATGCAGGCACTACTTGGATGGGAAGAAATGAGGGACATGGCATGGACACTTAAAAATAAAAAGAAAAACATTAAAAAATCTTTGCCAGAGCAAAAGCCATCAAAAGGCATGGCATGCCATCCAGTGCAGGGACTTGCACCAAAGCTTGCCCAATTGGTCCCCATTGAAATCGCAAGATTCCGTTTGCCTTCCCGAAAGGAAATGAAATTTCCTTTCGGGAAGGCAAACGGAATCTTGCGAGCCCTTCAAAGGAAGGCTTTCAAACACTTGAGAAAGGAGATATCATCAAAAGAAATGCAGTTGAAAAAAAGGCCAAACAAATGGAAAATCGGGAGATATAGTTACAACAAGAAAGTGGTCTGGGCGGAAATGAGGTGCAATGCAAAGGACCAAAAAAGGCCAAAAGTAACCTCACAGCTGTTGCAAAAGCAGGGGAAAAATCAAAGAAGTAGGCACTACTTGAATGGGAAGAAATAAGGGACAAGAAATTGAGACTACAAAAAAAGAAAAAAAAAAAAAAAAATTCGTGGCCAAAGCAAAAGAGATCAAAAGGCATGGCATGTCATCCAGTGCAGGGACATGCAGCACATACACCAAGGCTTGCCTAAATTGATCCTCCGCGAAGCCAGAAATACAAAAGAAGGACTTAGAACCACTCTGGAATAGAGATACCAGCAAAGGAAATGAAATTGAGGAAAAAAAAAAAGGAAATTGGTAAATTTTGTGATTTCAAGAAAGTGGTCTGGGCAGAAATGAGGTGCAGTGCAAAGGACCAAAAGAGGCCAAAAGTAACCTCACAGCTGTTGCAAAAGCAGGGGAAAAATCAAAGAAGTAGGCACTACTTGAATGGGAAAAAATAAGGGACAAGAAATTGAGACTACAAAAAAAGAAAAAAAAAAAAAAATTCGTGGCCAAAGCAAAAGAGATCAAAAGGCATGGCATGTCATCCAGTGCAGGGACATGCAGCACATACACCAAGGCTTGCCTAAATTGATCCTCCGCGAAGCCAGAAATGAAAAAAGAAGGACTTAGAACCACTCTGGAATAGAGATACCAGCAAGGGAAATGAAATTGAAGAAAAAAAAAAAAAGAAATTGGGAAATTTTGTGACTTCAAGAAAGTGGTCTGGGCAGAAATGAGGTGCAGTGCAAAGGACCAAAAGAGGCCAAAAGTAACCTCTCAGCCGTTGCAAAAGCAGGGGAAAAATCAAAGAAGTAGGCACTACTTGGATGGGAAGAAATGAGGGACATGGCATTGATGCTTCATTTAAAAAAATTAAAAAGCAAAATTCATGGCCAAAGCAAAAGAGATCAAAAGGCATGGCATGTCATCCAGTGCAGGGACATGCAGCACATACACCAAGGCTTGCCTAAATTGATCCTCCGCGAAGCCAGAAATGAAAAATGAAGGACTTAGAACCACTCTGGAATAGAGATACCAGCAAAGGAAATAAAATTGAAGAAAAAAAAAAAAAAATTGGGAAATTTTGGGACTTCAAGGAAGTGGTCTGGGCAGAAATGAGGTGCAGTGCAAAGGACCAAAAGAGGCCAAAAGTAACCTCAGAGCTGTTGCAAAACCAGGGGAAAAACCAAGGATGCAGGCACTACTTGGATGGGAAGAAATGAGGGACATGGCGTGGACACTTAAAAATAAAAAGAAAAACATTAAAAAATCTTTGCCAGAGCAAAAGCCATCAAAAGGCATGGCATGCCATCCAGTGCAGGGACTTGCACCAAAGCTTGCCCAATTGGTCCCCATTGAAATCGCAAGATTCCGTTTGCCTTCCCGAAAGGAAATGAAATTTCCTTTTGGGAAGGCAAACGGAATCTTGCGAGCCCTTCAAAGGAAGGCTTTCAAACACTTGAGAAAGGAGATATCATCAAAAGAAATGCAGTTGAAAAAAAGGCCAAACAAATGGAAAATCGGGAGATATAGTTACAACAAGAAAGTGGTCTGGGCGGAAATGAGGTGCAATGCAAACGACCAAAAGAGGCCAAAAGTAACCTCACAGCCGTTGCAAAAGCAGGGGAAAAATCAAAGAAGTAGGCACTACTTGAATGGGAAGAAATAAGGGACAAGAAATTGAGACTACAAAAAAGAAAAAAAAAAAAAAATTCGTGGCCAAAGCAAAAGAGATCAAAAGGCATGGCATGTCATCCAGTGCAGGGACATGCAGCACATACACCAAGGCTTGCCTAAATTGATCCTCCGCGAAGCCAGAAATGCAAAAGAAGGACTTAGAACCACTCTCGAATAGAGATACCAGCAAAGGAAATGAAATTGAAGAAAAAAAAAAAAGAAATTGGGAAATTTTGTGATTTCAAGAAAGTGGTCTGGGCAGAAATGAGGTGCAGTGCAAAGGATCAAAAGAGGCCAAAAGTAACCTCACAGCTGTTGCAAAAGCAGGGGAAAAATCAAAGAAGTAGGCACTACTTGGATGGGAAGAAATGAGGGACATGGCATTGATACTTCATTTAAAAAAATTAAAAAGCAAAATTCGTGGCCAAAGCAAAAGAGATCAAAAGGCATGGCAAGTCATCCAGTGCAGGGACATGCAGCACATACACCAAGGCTTGCATAAATTGATCCTCCGCGAAGCCAGAAATGCAAAAGAAGGACTTAGAACCACTCTGGAATAGAGATACCAGCAAAGGAAATGAAATTGAAGAAAAAAAAAAAAAAGAAATTGGGAAATTTTGTGATTTCAAGAAAGTGGTCTGGGCAGAAATGAGGTGCAGTGCAAAGGACCAAAAGAGGCCAAAAGTAACCTCACAGCTGTTGCAAAAGCAGGGGAAATATCAAAGAAGTAGGCACTACTTGAATGGGAAGAAATGAGGGACATGGCATTGATACTTCATTTAAAAAAATTAAAAAGCAAAATTCGTGGCCAAAGCAAAAGAGATCAAAAGGCATGGCATGTCATCCAGTGCAGGGACATGCAGCACATACACCAAGGCTTGCCTAAATTGATCCTCCGCGAAGCCAGAAATACAAAAGAAGGACTTAGAACCATTCTGAAAAAGAGATACCAGCAAAGGAAATAAAATTTAAAATAAAAAAAAAAAAAATTGGGAAATTTTGGGACTTCAAGGAAGTGGTCTGGGCAGAAATGAGGTGCAGTGCAAAGGACCAAAAGAGGCCAAAAGTAACCTCACAGCCGTTGCAAAAGCAGGGGAAAAACCAAGGATGCAGGCACTACTTGGATGGGAAGAAATGAGGGACATGGCATGGACACTTAAAAATAAAAAGAAAAACATTAAAAAATCTTTGCCAGAGCAAAAGCCATCAAAAGGCATGGCATGCCATCCAGTGCAGGGACTTGCACCAAAGCTTGCCCAATTGGTCCCCATTGAAATCGCAAGATTCCGTTTGCCTTCCCGAAAGGAAATGAAATTTCCTTTTGGGAAGGCAAACGGAATCTTGCGAGCCCTTCAAAGGAAGGCTTTCAAACACTTGAGAAAGGAGATATCATCAAAAGAAATGCAGTTGAAAAAAAGGCCAAACAAATGGAAAATCGGGAGATATAGTTACAACAAGAAAGTGGTCTGGGCGGAAATGAGGTGCAATGCAAAGGACCAAAAAAGGCCAAAAGTAACCTCACAGCTGTTGCAAAAGCAGGGGAAAAATCAAAGAAGTAGGCACTACTTGAATGGGAAGAAATAAGGGACAAGAAATTGAGACTACAAAAAAAGAAAAAAAAAAAAAAAAATTCGTGGCCAAAGCAAAAGAGATCAAAAGGCATGGCATGTCATCCAGTGCAGGGACATGCAGCACATACACCAAGGCTTGCCTAAAATGATCCTCCGCGAAGCCAGAAATACAAAAGAAGGACTTAGAACCACTCTGGAATAGAGATACCAGCAAAGGAAATGAAATTGAGGAAAAAAAAAAAAGGAAATTGGTAAAATTTGTGATTTCAAGAAAGTGGTCTGGGCAGAAATGAGGTGCATTGCAAAGGACCAAAAGAGGCTAAAAGTAACCTCACAGCTGTTGCAAAAGCAGTGGAAAAATCAAAGAAGTAGGCACTACTTGGATGGGAAGAAATGAGGGACATGGCATTGATACTTCATTTAAAAAAATTAAAAAGCAAAATTCATGGCCAAAGCAAAAGAGATCAAAAGGCATGGCATGTCATCCAGTGCAGGGACATGCAGCACATACACCAAGGCTTGCCTAAATTGATCCTCCGTGAAGCCAGAAATACAAAAGAAGGACTTAGAACCATTCTGAAAAAGAGATACCAGCAAAGGAAATGAAATTGAAGAAAAAAAAAAAAAAGAAATTGGTAAATTTTGTGATTTCAAGAAAGTGGTCTGGGCAGAAATGAGGTGCAGTGCAAAGGACCAAAAGAGGCCAAAAGTAACCTCCCAGCTGTTGCAAAAGCAGGGGAAAAATCAAAGAAGTAGGCACTACTTGAATGGGAAGAAATGAGGGACATGGCATTGATACTTCATTTAAAAAAATTAAAAAGCAAAATTCGTGGCCAAAGCAAAAGAGATCAAAAGGCATGGCATGTCATCCAGTGCAGGGACATGCAGCACATACACCAAGGCTTGCCTAAATTGATCCTCCGCGAAGCCAGAAATACAAAAGAAGGACTTAGAACCATTCTGAAAAAAAGATACCAGCAAAGGAAATAAAATTTAAAATAAAAAAAAAAAAAATTGGGAAATTTGGTGACTTCAAGGAAGTGGTCTGGGCAGAAATGAGGTGCAGTGCAAAGGACCAAAAGAGGCCAAAAGTAACCTCACAGCCGTTGCAAAAGCAGGGGAAAAACCAAGGATGCAGGCACTACTTGGATGGGAAGAAATGAGGGACATGGCATGGACACTTAAAAATAAAAAGAAAAACATTAAAAAATCTTTGCCAGAGCAAAAGCCATCAAAAGGCATGGCATGCCATCCAGTGCAGGGACTTGCACCAAAGCTTGCCCAATTGGTCCCCATTGAAATCGCAAGATTCCGTTTGCCTTCCCGAAAGGAAATGAAATTTCCTTTTGGGAAGGCAAACGGAATCTTGCGAGCCCTTCAAAGGAAGGCTTTCAAACACTTGAGAAAGGAGATATCATCAAAAGAAATGCAGTTGAAAAAAAGGCCAAACAAATGGAAAATCGGGAGATATAGTTACAACAAGAAAGTGGTCTGGGCGGAAATGAGGTGCAATGCAAAGGACCAAAAAAGGCCAAAAGTAACCTCACAGCTGTTGCAAAAGCAGGGGAAAAATCAAAGAAGTAGGCACTACTTGAATGGGAAGAAATAAGGGACAAGAAATTGAGACTACAAAAAAAGAAAAAAAAAAAAAAAAATTCGTGGCCAAAGCAAAAGAGATCAAAAGGCATGGCATGTCATCCAGTGCAGGGACATGCAGCACATACACCAAGGCTTGCCTAAAATGATCCTCCGCGAAGCCAGAAATACAAAAGAAGGACTTAGAACCACTCTGGAATAGAGATACCAGCAAAGGAAATGAAATTGAGGAAAAAAAAAAAAGGAAATTGGTAAAATTTGTGATTTCAAGAAAGTGGTCTGGGCAGAAATGAGGTGCATTGCAAAGGACCAAAAGAGGCCAAAAGTAACCTCACAGCTGTTGCAAAAGCAGTGGAAAAATCAAAGAAGTAGGCACTACTTGGATGGGAAGAAATGAGGGACATGGCATTGATACTTCATTTAAAAAAATTAAAAAGCAAAATTCATGGCCAAAGCAAAAGAGATCAAAAGGCATGGCATGTCATCCAGTGCAGGGACATGCAGCACATACACCAAGGCTTGCCTAAATTGATCCTCCGTGAAGCCAGAAATACAAAAGAAGGACTTAGAACCATTCTGAAAAAGAGATACCAGCAAAGGAAATGAAATTGAAGAAAAAAAAAAAAAAGAAATTGGTAAATTTTGTGATTTCAAGAAAGTGGTCTGGGCAGAAATGAGGTGCAGTGCAAAGGACCAAAAGAGGCCAAAAGTAACCTCCCAGCTGTTGCAAAAGCAGGGGAAAAATCAAAGAAGTAGGCACTACTTGAATGGGAAGAAATGAGGGACATGGCATTGATACTTCATTTAAAAAAATTAAAAAGCAAAATTCGTGGCCAAAGCAAAAGAGATCAAAAGGCATGGCATGTCATCCAGTGCAGGGACATGCAGCACATACACCAAGGCTTGCCTAAATTGATCCTCCGCGAAGCCAGAAATACAAAAGAAGGACTTAGAACCATTCTGAAAAAGAGATACCAGCAAAGGAAATAAAATTTAAAATAAAAAAAAAAAAAATTGGGAAATTTGGTGACTTCAAGGAAGTGGTCTGGGCAGAAATGAGGTGCAGTGCAAAGGACCAAAAGAGGCCAAAAGTAACCTCACAGCCGTTGCAAAAGCAGGGGAAAAACCAAGGATGCAGGCACTACTTGGATGGGAAGAAATGAGGGACATGGCATGGACACTTAAAAATAAAAAGAAAAACATTAAAAAATCTTTACCAGAGCAAAAGCCATCAAAAGGCATGGCATGCCATCCAGTGCAGGGACTTGCACCAAAGCTTGCCCAATTGGTCCCCATTGAAATCGCAAGATTCCGTTTGCCTTCCCGAAAGGAAATGAAATTTCCTTTCGGGAAGGCAAACGGAATCTTGCGAGCCCTTCAAAGGAAGGCTTTCAAACACTTGAGAAAGGAGATATCATCAAAAGAAATGCAGTTGAAAAAAAGGCCAAACAAATGGAAAATCGGGAGATATAGTTACAACAAGAAAGTGGTCTGGGCGGAAATGAGGTGCAATGCAAAGGACCAAAAAAGGCCAAAAGTAACCTCACAGCTGTTGCAAAAGCAGGGGAAAAATCAAAGAAGTAGGCACTACTTGAATGGGAAGAAATAAGGGACAAGAAATTGAGACTACAAAAAAAGAAAAAAAAAAAAAAAAATTCGTGGCCAAAGCAAAAGAGATCAAAAGGCATGGCATGTCATCCAGTGCAGGGACATGCAGCACATACACCAAGGCTTGCCTAAAATGATCCTCCGCGAAGCCAGAAATACAAAAGAAGGACTTAGAACCACTCTGGAATAGAGATACCAGCAAAGGAAATGAAATTGAGGAAAAAAAAAAAAGGAAATTGGTAAAATTTGTGATTTCAAGAAAGTGGTCTGGGCAGAAATGAGGTGCATTGCAAAGGACCAAAAGAGGCCAAAAGTAACCTCACAGCTGTTGCAAAAGCAGTGGAAAAATCAAAGAAGTAGGCACTACTTGGATGGGAAGAAATGAGGGACATGGCATTGATACTTCATTTAAAAAAATTAAAAAGCAAAATTCATGGCCAAAGCAAAAGAGATCAAAAGGCATGGCATGTCATCCAGTGCAGGGACATGCAGCACATACACCAAGGCTTGCCTAAATTGATCCTCCGTGAAGCCAGAAATACAAAAGAAGGACTTAGAACCATTCTGAAAAAGAGATACCAGCAAAGGAAATGAAATTGAAGAAAAAAAAAAAAAAGAAATTGGTAAATTTTGTGATTTCAAGAAAGTGGTCTGGGCAGAAATGAGGTGCAGTGCAAAGGACCAAAAGAGGCCAAAAGTAACCTCCCAGCTGTTGCAAAAGCAGGGGAAAAATCAAAGAAGTAGGCACTACTTGAATGGGAAGAAATGAGGGACATGGCATTGATACTTCATTTAAAAAAATTAAAAAGCAAAATTCGTGGCCAAAGCAAAAGAGATCAAAAGGCATGGCATGTCATCCAGTGCAGGGACATGCAGCACATACACCAAGGCTTGCCTAAATTGATCCTCCGCGAAGCCAGAAATACAAAAGAAGGACTTAGAACCATTCTGAAAAAGAGATACCAGCAAAGGAAATAAAATTTAAAATAAAAAAAAAAAAAATTGGGAAATTTGGTGACTTCAAGGAAGTGGTCTGGGCAGAAATGAGGTGCAGTGCAAAGGACCAAAAGAGGCCAAAAGTAACCTCACAGCCGTTGCAAAAGCAGGGGAAAAACCAAGGATGCAGGCACTACTTGGATGGGAAGAAATGAGGGACATGGCATGGACACTTAAAAATAAAAAGAAAAACATTAAAAAATCTTTACCAGAGCAAAAGCCATCAAAAGGCATGGCATGCCATCCAGTGCAGGGACTTGCACCAAAGCTTGCCCAATTGGTCCCCATTGAAATCGCAAGATTCCGTTTGCCTTCCCGAAAGGAAATGAAATTTCCTTTCGGGAAGGCAAACGGAATCTTGCGAGCCCTTCAAAGGAAGGCTTTCAAACACTTGAGAAAGGAGATATCATCAAAAGAAATGCAGTTGAAAAAAAGGCCAAACAAATGGAAAATCGGGAGATATAGTTACAACAAGAAAGTGGTCTGGGCGGAAATGAGGTGCAATGCAAAGGACCAAAAAAGGCCAAAAGTAACCTCACAGCCATTGCAAAAGCAGGGGAAAAATCAAAGAAGTAGGCACTACTTGAATGGGAAGAAATAAGGGACAAGAAATTGAGACTACAAAAAAAGAAAAAAAAAAAAAAAAATTCGTGGCCAAAGCAAAAGAGATCAAAAGGCATGGCATGTCATCCAGTGCAGGGACATGCAGCACATACACCAAGGCTTGCCTAAATTGATCCTCCGCGAAGCCAGAAATACAAAAGAAGGACTTAGAACCACTCTGGAATAGAGATACCAGCAAAGGAAATGAAATTGAGGAAAAAAAAAAAAGGAAATTGGTAAATTTTGTGATTTCAAGAAAGTGGTCTGGGCAGAAATGAGGTGCAGTGCAAAGGACCAAAAGAGGCCAAAAGTAACCTCACAGCTGTTGCAAAAGCAGGGGAAAAATCAAAGAAGTAGGCACTACTTGAATGGGAAAAAATAAGGGACAAGAAATTGAGACTACAAAAAAAGAAAAAAAAAAAAAAATTCGTGGCCAAAGCAAAAGAGATCAAAAGGCATGGCATGTCATCCAGTGCAGGGACATGCAGCACATACACCAAGGCTTGCATAAATTGATCCTCCGCGAAGCCAGAAATGCAAAAGAAGGACTTAGAACCACTCTGGAATAGAGATACCAGCAAAGGAAATGAAATTGAAGAAAAAAAAAAAAAAAGAAATTGGGAAATTTTGTGATTTCAAGAAAGTGGTCTGGGCAGAAATGAGGTGCAGTGCAAAGGACCAAAAGAGGCCAAAAGTAACCTCACAGCTGTTGCAAAAGCAGGGGAAAAATCAAAGAAGTAGGCACTACTTGAATGGGAAGAAATGAGGGACATGGCATTGATACTTCATTTAAAAAAATTAAAAAGCAAAATTCGTGGCCAAAGCAAAAGAGATCAAAAGGCATGGCATGTCATCCAGTGCAGGGACATGCAGCACATACACCAAGGCTTGCCTAAATTGATCCTCCGCGAAGCCAGAAATACAAAAGAAGGACTTAGAACCATTCTGAAAAAGAGATACCAGCAAAGGAAATAAAATTTAAAATAAAAAAAAAAAAAATTGGGAAATTTGGTGACTTCAAGGAAGTGGTCTGGGCAGAAATGAGGTGCAGTGCAAAGGACCAAAAGAGGCCAAAAGTAACCTCACAGCCGTTGCAAAAGCAGGGGAAAAACCAAGGATGCAGGCACTACTTGGATGGGAAGAAATGAGGGACATGGCATGGACACTTAAAAATAAAAAGAAAAACATTAAAAAATCTTTACCAGAGCAAAAGCCATCAAAAGGCATGGCATGCCATCCAGTGCAGGGACTTGCACCAAAGCTTGCCCAATTGGTCCCCATTGAAATCGCAAGATTCCGTTTGCCTTCCCGAAAGGAAATGAAATTTCCTTTCGGGAAGGCAAACGGAATCTTGCGAGCCCTTCAAAGGAAGGCTTTCAAACACTTGAGAAAGGAGATATCATCAAAAGAAATGCAGTTGAAAAAAAGGCCAAACAAATGGAAAATCGGGAGATATAGTTACAACAAGAAAGTGGTCTGGGCGGAAATGAGGTGCAATGCAAAGGACCAAAAAAGGCCAAAAGTAACCTCACAGCTGTTGCAAAAGCAGGGGAAAAATCAAAGAAGTAGGCACTACTTGAATGGGAAGAAATAAGGGACAAGAAATTGAGACTACAAAAAAAGAAAAAAAAAAAAAAAAATTCGTGGCCAAAGCAAAAGAGATCAAAAGGCATGGCATGTCATCCAGTGCAGGGACATGCAGCACATACACCAAGGCTTGCCTAAATTGATCCTCCGCGAAGCCAGAAATACAAAAGAAGGACTTAGAACCACTCTGGAATAGAGATACCAGCAAAGGAAATGAAATTGAGGAAAAAAAAAAAAGGAAATTGGTAAAATTTGTGATTTCAAGAAAGTGGTCTGGGCAGAAATGAGGTGCATTGCAAAGGACCAAAAGAGGCCAAAAGTAACCTCACAGCTGTTGCAAAAGCAGTGGAAAAATCAAAGAAGTAGGCACTACTTGGATGGGAAGAAATGAGGGACATGGCATTGATACTTCATTTAAAAAAATTAAAAAGCAAAATTCATGGCCAAAGCAAAAGAGATCAAAAGGCATGGCATGTCATCCAGTGCAGGGACATGCAGCACATACACCAAGGCTTGCCTAAATTGATCCTCCGTGAAGCCAGAAATACAAAAGAAGGACTTAGAACCATTCTGAAAAAGAGATACCAGCAAAGGAAATGAAATTGAAGAAAAAAAAAAAAAAGAAATTGGTAAATTTTGTGATTTCAAGAAAGTGGTCTGGGCAGAAATGAGGTGCAGTGCAAAGGACCAAAAGAGGCCAAAAGTAACCTCCCAGCTGTTGCAAAAGCAGGGGAAAAATCAAAGAAGTAGGCACTACTTGAATGGGAAGAAATGAGGGACATGGCATTGATACTTCATTTAAAAAAATTAAAAAGCAAAATTCGTGGCCAAAGCAAAAGAGATCAAAAGGCATGGCATGTCATCCAGTGCAGGGACATGCAGCACATACACCAAGGCTTGCCTAAATTGATCCTCCGCGAAGCCAGAAATACAAAAGAAGGACTTAGAACCATTCTGAAAAAGAGATACCAGCAAAGGAAATAAAATTTAAAATAAAAAAAAAAAAATTGGGAAATTTTGTGACTTCAAGGAAGTGGTCTGGGCAGAACTGAGGTGCAGTGCAAAGGACCAAAAGAGGCCAAAAGTAACCTCACAGCCGTTGCAAAAGCAGGGGAAAAACCAAGGATGCAGGCACTACTTGAATGGGAAGAAATGAGGGACATGGCATGGACACTTAAAAATAAAAAGAAAAACATTAAAAAATCTTTGCCAGAGCAAAAGCCATCAAAAGGCATGGCATGCCATCCAGTGCAGGGACTTGCACCAAAGCTTGCCCAATTGGTCCCCATTGAAATCGCAAGATTCCGTTTGCCTTCCCGAAAGGAAATGAAATTTCCTTTTGGGAAGGCAAACGGAATCTTGCGAGCCCTTCAAAGGAAGGCTTTCAAACACTTGAGAAAGGAGATATCATCAAAAGAAATGCAGTTGAAAAAAAGGCCAAACAAATGGAAAATCGGGAGATATAGTTACAACAAGAAAGTGGTCTGGGCGGAAATGAGGTGCAATGCAAACGACCAAAAGAGGCCAAAAGTAACCTCACAGCCGTTGCAAAAGCAGGGGAAAAATCAACGAAGTAGGCACTACTTGAATGGGAAGAAATAAGGGACAAGAAATTGAGACTACAAAAAAAGAAAAAAAAAAAAAAATTCGTGGCCAAAGCAAAAGAGATCAAAAGGCATGGCATGTCATCCAGTGCAGGGACATGCAGCACATACACCAAGGCTTGCCTAAATTGATCCTCCGCGAAGCCAGAAATGCAAAAGAAGGACTTAGAACCACTCTGGAATAGAGATACCAGCAAAGGAAATGAAATTGAAGAAAAAAAAAAAAAGAAATTGGTAAATTTTGTGATTTCAAGAAAGTGGTCTGGGCAGAAATGAGGTGCAGTGCAAAGGACCAAAAGAGGCCAAAAGTAACCTCACAGCTGTTGCAAAAGCAGGGGAAAAATCAAAGAAGTAGGCACTACTTGGATGGGAATAAATGAGGGACATGGCATTGATACTTCATTTAAAAAAATTAAAAAGCAAAATTCGTGGCCAAAGCAAAAGAGATCAAAAGGCATGGCATGTCATCCAGTGCAGGGACATGCAGCACATACACCAAGGCTTGCCTAAATTGATCCTCCTTGAAGTCAGAAATACAAAAGAAGGACTTAGAACCACTCTGGAAAAGAGATACCAGCAAAGGAAATAAAATTGAAGAAAAAAAAAAAAAAATTGGGAAATTTGGTGACTTCAAGGAAGTGGTCTGGGCAGAAATGAGGTGCAGTGCAAAGGACCAAAAGAGGCCAAAAGTAACCTCACAGCTGTTGCAAAAGCAGGGGAAAAACCAAGGATGCAGGCACTACTTGGATGGGAAGAAATGAGGGACATGGCATGGACACTTAAAAATAACAGAAAAAAATTAAAAAATCTTTGCCAGAGCAAAAGCCATCAAAAGGCATGGCATGCCATCCAGTGCAGGGACTTGCACCAAAGCTTGCCCAATTGGTCCCCATTGAAATCGCAAGATTCCGTTTGCCTTCCCGAAAGGAAATGAAATTTCCTTTCGGGAAGGCAAACGGAATCTTGCGAGCCCTTCAAAGGAAGGCTTTCAAACACTTGAGAAAGGAGATATCATCAAAAGAAATGCAGTTGAAAAAAAGGCCAAACAAATGGAAAATCGGGAGATATAGTTACAACAAGAAAGTGGTCTGGGTGGAAATGAGGTGCAGTGCAAAGGACCAAAGAGGCCAAAAGTAACCTCACAGCCGTTGCAAAAGCAGGGGAAAAATCAAAGAAGTAGGCACTACTTGAATGGGAAGAAATAAGGGACAAGAAATTGAGACTACAAAAAAAGAAAAAAAAAAAAAAAAATTCGTGGCCAAAGCAAAAGAGATCAAAAGGCATGGCATGTCATCCAGTGCAGGGACATGCAGCACATACACCAAGGCTTGCTTACATTGATCTTCCTTGAAGCCAGAAATACAAAAGAAGGGCCTACAAACACTCTGGAATAGAGATACCAGCAAAGGAAATGAAATTGAAGGAAAAAAAAAAGAAATTGGGAATTTTGTGACTTCAAGAAAGTGGTCTGGGCAGAAATGAGGTGCAGTGCAAAGGACCAAAAGAGGCCAAAAGTAACCTCACAGCTGTTGCAAAAGCAGGGGAAAAATCAAAGAAGTAGGCACTACTTGGATGGGAAGAAATAAGGGACAAGAAATTGGGACTACAAAAAAAAAAAAAAAAAAAAACTCGTGGCCAAAGCAAAAGAGATCAAAAGGCATGGCATGTCATCCAGTGCAGGGACATGCAGCACATACACCAAGGCTTGCCTAAATTGATCCTCCTTGAAATCAGAAATACAAAAGAAGGACTTAGAACCATTCTGGAATAGAGATACCAGCAAAGGAAATGAAATTGAAAATAAAAAACAAAACAAATTGGGAAATTTTGTGATTTCAAGGAAGTGGTCTGGGCAGAACTGAGGTGCAGTGCAAAGGACCAAAAGAGGCCAAAAGTAACCTCACAGCTGTTGCAAAAGCAGGGGAAAAATCAAAGTAGGCACTACTTGGATGGGAAGAAATGAGGGACATGGCATGGACACTTAAAAATAAAAAGAAAAACATTAAAAAATCTTTGCCAGAGCAAAAGCCATCAAAAGGCATGGCATGCCATCCAGTGCAGGGACTTGCAACAAAGCTTGCCCAACTGGTCCCCACTGAAATCGCAAGATTCCGTTTGCCTTCCCGAAAGGAAATGAAATTTCCTTTTGGGAAGGCAAACGGAATCTTGCGAGCCCTTCAAAGGAAGGCTTTCAAACACTTGAGAAAGGAGATATCATCAAAAGAAATGCAGTTGAAAAAAAGGCCAAACAAATGGAAAATCGGGAGATATAGTTACTACAAGAAGGTGGTCTGGGTGGAAATGAGGTGCAGTGCAAAGGACCAAAAGAGGCCAAAAGTAACCTCACAGCTGTTGCAAAAGCAGGGGAAAAATCAAAGAAGTAGGCACTACTTGGATGGGAAGAAATGAGGGACAAGAAATTGAGACTACAAAAAAAGAAAAAAAAAAAAAAATTTGTGGCCAAAGCAAAAGAGATCAAAAGGCATGGCATGTCATCCAGTGCAGGGACATGCAGCACATACACCAAGGCTTGCCTAAATTGATCCTCCGCGAAGCCAGAAATACAAAAGAAGGACTTAGAACCACTCTGGAATAGAGATACCAGCAAAGGAAATGAAATTGAAGAAAAAAAAAAAAAGAAATTGGGAAATTTTGTGATTTCAAGAAAGTGGTCTGGGCAGAAATGAGGTGCAGTGCAAAGGACCAAAAGAGGCCAAAAGTAACCTCACAGCTGTTGCAAAAGCAGGGGAAAAATCAAAGAAGTAGGCACTACTTGGATGGGAAGAAATGAGTGACATGGCATTGATACTTCATTTAAAAAAATTAAAAAGCAAAATTCGTGGCCAAAGCAAAAGAGATCAAAAGGCATGGCATGTCATCCAGTGCAGGGACATGCAGCACATACACCAAGGCTTGCATAAATTGATCCTCCACGAAGCCAGAAATACAAAAGAAGGACTTAGAACCATTCTGAAAAAGAGATACCAGCAAAGGAAATGAAATTGAAGAAAAAAAAAAAAGAAATTGGGAAATTTTGTGACTTCAAGAAAGTGGTCTGGGCAGAAATGAGGTGCAGTGCAAAGGACCAAAAGAGGCCAAAAGTAACCTCACAGCCGTTGCAAAAGCAGGGGAAAAATCAAAGAAGTAGGCACTACTTGGATGGGAAGAAATGAGGGACATGGCATGGACACTTAAAAATAAAAAGAAAAACATTAAAAAATCTTTGCCAGAGCAAAAGCCATCAAAAGGCATGGCATGCCATCCAGTGCAGGGACTTGCACCAAAGCTTGCCCAATTGGTCCCCATTGAAATCGCAAGATTCCGTTTGCCTTCCCGAAAGGAAATGAAATTTCCTTTCGGGAAGGCAAACGGAATCTTGCGAGCCCTTCAAAGGAAGGCTTTCAAACACTTGAGAAAGGAGATATCATCAAAAGAAATGCAGTTGAAAAAAAGGCCAAAAAAATGGAAAATCGGGAGATATAGTTACAACAAGAAAGTGGTCTGGGCGGAAATGAGGTGCAGTGCAAAGGACCAAAAGAGGCCAAAAGTAACCTCACAGCCGTTGCAAAAGCAGGGGAAAAATCAAAGAAGTAGGCACTACTTGAATGGGAAGAAATAAGGGACAAGAAATTGAGACTACAAAAAAAGAAAAAAAAAAAAAATTCGTGGCCAAAGCAAAAGAGATCAAAAGGCATGGCATGTCATCCAGTGCAGGGACATGCAGCACATACACCAAGGCTTGCCTAAATCGATCCTCCGCGAAGCCAGAAATACAAAAGAAGGACCTACAAACACTCTGGAATAGAGATACCAGCAAAGGAAATGAAATTGAAAATAAAAAACAAAACAAATTGGGAAATTTTGTGACTTCAAGGAAGTGGTCTGGGCAGAAATGAGGTGCAGTGCAAAGGACCAAAAGAGGCCAAAAGTAACCTCACAGCCGTTGCAAAAGCAGGGGAAAAATCAAAGAAGTAGGCACTACTTGAATGGGAAGAAATGAGGGACAAGAAATTGAGACTACAAAAAAAGAAAAAAAAAAAAAAATTCGTGGCCAAAGCAAAAGAGATCAAAAGGCATGGCATGTCATCCAGTGCAGGGACATGCAGCACATACACCAAGGCTTGCCTAAATTGATCCTCCGCGAAGCCAGAAATACAAAAGAAGGACTTAGAACCACTCTGGGATAGAGATACCAGCAAAGGAAATGAAATTGAAGAAAAAAAAAAAAAAAGAATTTGGTAAATTTTGTGATTTCAAGAAAGTGGTCTGGGCAGAAATGAGGTGCAGTGCAAAGGACCAAAAGAGGCCAAAAGTAACCTCACAGCTGTTGCAAAAGCAGGGGAAAAATCAAAGAAGTAGGCACTACTTGGATGGGAAGAAATGAGGGATATGGCATGGACACCTAAAAATAAAAAGAAAAAAATTAAAAAATCTTTGCCAGAGCAAAAGCCATCAAAAGGCATGGCATGCCATCCAGTGCAGGGACTTGCACCAAAGCTTGCCCAATTGGTCCCCATTGAAATCGCAAGATTCCGTTTGCCTTTCTCGAAAGGAAATGAAATTTCCTTTCGGGAAGGCAAACGGAATCTTGCGAGCCCTTCAAAAGAAGGCTTTCAAAAACTTGAGAAAGGAGATATCATCAAAAGAAATGCAGTTGAAAAAAAGGCCAAACAAATGGAAAATCGGGAGATATAGTTACAACAACAAAGTGGTCTGGGCGGAAATGAGGTGCAGTGCAAAGGACCTAAAGAGGCCAAAAGTAACCTCACAGCCGTTGCAAAAGCAGGGGAAAAATCAAAGAAGTAGGCACTACTTGGAGGGGAAGAAATAAGGAACAAGAAATTGAGACTACAAAAAAAGAAAAACAAAAAAAAAAATTGTGGCCAAAGCAAAAGAGATCAAAAAACATGGCATGTCATCCAGTGCAGGGACATGCAGCACATACACCAAGGCTTGCCTAAATTGATCCTCCGCGAAGCCAGAAATACAAAAGAAGGACTTAGAACCACTCTGGAATAGAGATACCAGCAAAGGAAATGAAATTGAAGAAAAAAACCAAAACAAATTGGGAAATTTTGTGACTTCAAGAAAGTGGTCTGGGCAGAAATGAGGTGCAGTGCAGAGGACCAAAAGAGGCCAAAAGTAACCTCACAGCTGTTGCAAAAGCAGGGGAAAAATCAAAGAAGTAGGCACTACTTGAATGGGAAGAAATGAGGGACAAGAAATTGAGACTACAAAAAAAGAAAAAAAAAAAAAAATTCGTGGCCAAAGCAAAAGAGATCAAAAGGCATGGCATGTCATCCAGTGCAGGGACATGCAGCACATACACCAAGGCTTGCCTAAATTGATCCTCCGCGAAGCCAGAAATACAAAAGAAGGACTTAGAACCACTCTGGAATAGAGATACCAGCAAAGGAAATGAAATTGAAGAAAAAAAAAAAAAAAGAATTTGGTAAATTTTGTGATTTCAAGAAAGTGGTCTGGGCAGAAATGAGGTGCAGTGCAAAGGACCAAAAGAGGCCAAAAGTAACCTCACAGCTGTTGCAAAAGCAGGGGAAAAATCAAAGAAGTAGGCACTACTTGGATGGGAAGAAATGAGGGACATGGCATGGACACTTAAAAATAAAAAGAAAAACAATAAAAAATCTTTGCCAGAGCAAAAGCCATCAAAAGGCATGGCATGCCATCCAGTGCAGGGACTTGCACCAAAGCTTGCCCAATTGGTCCCCATTGAAATCGCAAGATTCCGTTTGCCTTCCCGAAAGGAAATGAAATTTCCTTTCGGGAAGGCAAACGGAATCTTGCGAGCCCTTCAAAGGAAGGCTTTCAAACACTTGAGAAAGGAGATATCATCAAAAGAAATGCAGTTGAAAAAAACGCCAAAAAAATGGAAAATCGGGAGATATAGTTACAACAAGAAAGTGGTCTGGGCGGAAATGAGGTGCAGTGCAAAGGACCAAAAGAGGCCAAAAGTAACCTCACAGCCGTTGCAAAAGCAGGGGAAAAATCAAAGAAGTAGGCACTACTTGAATGGGAAGAAATAAGGGACAAGAAATTGAGACTACAAAAAAAGAAAAAAAAAAAAAATTCGTGGCCAAAGCAAAAGAGATCAAAAGGCATGGCATGTCATCCAGTGCAGGGACATGCAGCACATACACCAAGGCTTGCCTAAATCGATCCTCCGCGAAGCCAGAAATACAAAAGAAGGACCTACAAACACTCTGGAATAGAGATACCAGCAAAGGAAATGAAATTGAAAATAAAAAACAAAACAAATTGGGAAATTTTGTGACTTCAAGGAAGTGGTCTGGGCAGAAATGAGGTGCAGTGCAAAGGACCAAAAGAGGCCAAAAGTAACCTCACAGCCGTTGCAAAAGCAGGGGAAAAATCAAAGAAGTAGGCACTACTTGAATGGGAAGAAATGAGGGACAAGAAATTGAGACTACAAAAAAAGAAAAAAAAAAAAAAATTCGTGGCCAAAGCAAAAGAGATCAAAAGGCATGGCATGTCATCCAGTGCAGGGACATGCAGCACATACACCAAGGCTTGCCTAAATTGATCCTCCGCGAAGCCAGAAATACAAAAGAAGGACTTAGAACCACTCTGGAATAGAGATACCAGCAAAGGAAATGAAATTGAAGAAAAAAAAAAAAAAAGAATTTGGTAAATTTTGTGATTTCAAGAAAGTGGTCTGGGCAGAAATGAGGTGCAGTGCAAAGGACCAAAAGAGGCCAAAAGTAACCTCACAGCTGTTGCAAAAGCAGGGGAAAAATCAAAGAAGTAGGCACTACTTGGATGGGAAGAAATGAGGGACATGGCATGGACACCTAAAAATAAAAAGAAAAAAATTAAAAAATCTTTGCCAGAGCAAAAGCCATCAAAAGGCATGGCATGCCATCCAGTGCAGGGACTTGCACCAAAGCTTGCCCAATTGGTCCCCATTGAAATCGCAAGATTCCGTTTGCCTTTCTCGAAAGGAAATGAAATTTCCTTTCGGGAAGGCAAACGGAATCTTGCGAGCCCTTCAAAAGAAGGCTTTCAAAAACTTGAGAAAGGAGATATCATCAAAAGAAATGCAGTTGAAAAAAAGGCCAAACAAATGGAAAATCGGGAGATATAGTTATAACAACAAAGTGGTCTGGGCGGAAATGAGGTGCAGTGCAAAGGACCAAAAGAGGCCAAAAGTAACCTCACAGCCGTTGCAAAAGCAGGGGAAAAATCAAAGAAGTAGGCACTACTTGGATGGGAAGAAATGAGGGACAAGAAATTGAGACTACAAAAAAAGAAAAAAAAAAAAAAATTTGTGGCCAAAGCAAAAGAGATCAAAAGGCATGGCATGTCATCCAGTGCAGGGACATGCAGCACATACACCAAGGCTTGCCTAAATTGATCCTCCGCGAAGCCAGAAATACAAAAGAAGGACTTAGAACCACTCTGGAATAGAGATACCAGCAAAGGAAATGAAATTGAAGAAAAAAAAAAAAAAGAAATTGGGAAATTTTGTGATTTCAAGAAAGTGGTCTGGGCAGAAATGAGGTGCAGTGCAAAGGACCAAAAGAGGCCAAAAGTAACCTCACAGCTGTTGCAAAAGCAGGGGAAAAATCAAAGAAGTAGGCACTACTTGGATGGGAAGAAATGAGTGACATGGCATTGATACTTCATTTAAAAAAATTAAAAAGCAAAATTCGTGGCCAAAGCAAAAGAGATCAAAAGGCATGGCATGTCATCCAGTGCAGGGACATGCAGCACATACACCAAGGCTTGCCTAAATCGATCCTCCGCGAAGCCAGAAATACAAAAGAAGGACCTACAAACACTCTGGAATAGAGATACCAGCAAAGGAAATGAAATTGAAAATAAAAAACAAAACAAATTGGGAAATTTTGTGACTTCAAGGAAGTGGTCTGGGCAGAAATGAGGTGCAGTGGAAACGACCAAAAGAGGCCAAAAGTAACCTCACAGCCGTTGCAAAAGCAGGGGAAAAATCAAAGAAGTAGGCACTACTTGAATGGGAAGAAATGAGGGACAAGAAATTGAGACTACAAAAAAAGAAAAAAAAAAAAAAATTCGTGGCCAAAGCAAAAGAGATCAAAAGGCATGGCATGTCATCCAGTGCAGGGACATGCAGCACATACACCAAGGCTTGCCTAAATTGATCCTCCGCGAAGCCAGAAATACAAAAGAAGGACTTAGAACCACTCTGGAATAGAGATACCAGCAAAGGAAATGAAATTGAAGAAAAAAAAAAAAAAAGAATTTGGTAAATTTTGTGATTTCAAGAAAGTGGTCTGGGCAGAAATGAGGTGCAGTGCAAAGGACCAAAAGAGGCCAAAAGTAACCTCACAGCTGTTGCAAAAGCAGGGGAAAAATCAAAGAAGTAGGCACTACTTGGATGGGAAGAAATGAGGGACATGGCATGGACACCTAAAAATAAAAAGAAAAAAATTAAAAAATCTTTGCCAGAGCAAAAGCCATCAAAAGGCATGGCATGCCATCCAGTGCAGGGACTTGCACCAAAGCTTGCCCAATTGGTCCCCATTGAAATCGCAAGATTCCGTTTGCCTTTCTCGAAAGGAAATGAAATTTCCTTTCGGGAAGGCAAACGGAATCTTGCGAGCCCTTCAAAAGAAGGCTTTCAAAAACTTGAGAAAGGAGATATCATCAAAAGAAATGCAGTTGAAAAAAAGGCCAAACAAATGGAAAATCGGGAGATATAGTTACAACAACAAAGTGGTCTGGGCGGAAATGAGGTGCAGTGCAAAGGACCTAAAGAGGCCAAAAGTAACCTCACAGCCGTTGCAAAAGCAGGGGAAAAATCAAAGAAGTAGGCACTACTTGGAGGGGAAGAAATAAGGAACAAGAAATTGAGACTACAAAAAAAGAAAAACAAAAAAAAAAATTGTGGCCAAAGCAAAAGAGATCAAAAAACATGGCATGTCATCCAGTGCAGGGACATGCAGCACATACACCAAGGCTTGCCTAAATTGATCCTCCGCGAAGCCAGAAATACAAAAGAAGGACTTAGAACCACTCTGGAATAGAGATACCAGCAAAGGAAATGAAATTGAAGAAAAAAAACAAAACAAATTGGGAAATTTTGTGACTTCAAGAAAGTGGTCTGGGCAGAAATGAGGTGCAGTGCAAAGGACCAAAAGAGGCCAAAAGTAACCTCACAGCTGTTGCAAAAGCAGGGGAAAAACCAAGGATGCAGGCACTACTTGGATGGGAAGAAATGAGAAACATGGCATTGATGCTTCATTTAAAAAAATTAAAAAGCAAAATTCGTGGCCAAAGCAAAAGAGATCAAAAGGCATGGCATGTCATCCAGTGCAGGGACATGCAGCACATACACCAAGGCTTGCATAAATTGATCCTCCGCGAAGCCAGAAATACAAAAGAAGGGCTTAGAACCATTCTGGAATAGAGATACCAGCAAAGGAGATGAAATTGAAAATAAAAAACAAAACAAATTGGGAAATTTTGTGATTTCAAGGAAGTGGTCTGGGCAGAACTGAGGTGCAGTGCAAAGGACCAAAAGAGGCCAAAAGTAACCTCACAGCTGTTGCAAAAGCAGGGGAAAAATCAAAGAAGTAGGCACTACTTGGATGGGAAGAAATGAGGGACATGGCATGGACACTGAAAAATAAAAAGAAAAACATTAAAAAATCTTTGCCAGAACAAAAGCCATCAAAAGGCATGGCATGCCATCCAGTGCAGGGACTTGCACCAAAGCTTGCCCAACTGGTCCCCACTGAAATCGCAAGATTCCGTTTGCCTTCCCGAAAGGAAATGAAATTTCCTTTCGGGAAGGCAAACGGAATCTTGCGAGCCCTTCAAAGGAAGGCTTTCAAACACTTGAGAAAGGAGATATCATCAAAAGAAATGCAGTTGAAAAAAACGCCAAACAAATGGAAAATCGGGAGATATAGTTACTACAAGAAAGTGGTCTGGGTGGAAATGAGGTGCAGTGCAAAGGACCAAAAGAGGCCAAAAGTAACCTCACAGCTGTTGCAAAAGCAGGGGAAAAATCAAAGAAGTAGGCACTACTTGGATGGGAAGAAATGAGGGACAAGAAATTGAGACTACAAAAAAAGAAAAAAAAAAAAAAATTTGTGGCCAAAGCAAAAGAGATCAAAAGGCATGGCATGTCATCCAGTGCAGGGACATGCAGCACATACACCAAGGCTTGCCTAAATTGATCCTCCGCGAAGCCAGAAATACAAAAGAAGGACTTAGAACCACTCTGGAATAGAGATACCAGCAAAGGAAATGAAATTGAAGAAAAAAAAAAAAAAGAAATTGGGAAATTTTGTGATTTCAAGAAAGTGGTCTGGGCAGAAATGAGGTGCAGTGCAAAGGACCAAAAGAGGCCAAAAGTAACCTCACAGCTGTTGCAAAAGCAGGGGAAAAATCAAAGAAGTAGGCACTACTTGGATGGGAAGAAATGAGGGACATGGCATGGACACTTAAAAATAAAAAGAAAAACATTAAAAAATCTTTGCCAGAGCAAAAGCCATCAAAAGGCATGGCATGCCACCCACTGCAGGGACTTGCACCAAAGCTTGACCAATTGGTCCCCATTGAAATCGCAAGATTCCGTTTGCCTTCCCGAAAGGAAATGAAATTTCCTTTCGGGAAGGCAAACGGAATCTTGCGAGCCCTTCAAAGGAAGGCTCTCAAACACTTGAGAAAGGAGATATCATCAAAAGAAATGCAGTTGAAAAAAACGCCAAAAAAATGGAAAATCGGGAGATATAGTTACAACAAGAAAGTGGTCTGGGCGGAAATGAGGTGCAGTGCAAAGGACCAAAAGAGGCCAAAAGTAACCTCACAGCCGTTGCAAAAGCAGGGGAAAAATCAAAGAAGTAGGCACTACTTGAATGGGAAGAAATAAGGGACAAGAAATTGAGACTACAAAAAAAGAAAAAAAAAAAAAAATTCGTGGCCAAAGCAAAAGAGATCAAAAGGCATGGCATGTCATCCAGTGCAGGGACATGCAGCACATACACCAAGGCTTGCCTAAATTGATCCTCCGCGAAGCCAGAAATACAAAAGAAGGTCCTACAAACACTCTGGGATAGAGATACCAGCAAAGGAAATGAAATTGAAGGAAAAAAAAAAAGAAATTGGGAATTTTGTGACTTCAAGAAAGTGGTCTGGGCAGAAATGAGGTGCAGTGCAAAGGACCAAAAGAGGCCAAAAGTAACCTCACAGCTGTTGCAAAAGCAGGGGAAAAATCAAAGAAGTAGGCACTACTTGAATGGGAAGAAATAAGGGACATGAAATTGGGACTACAAAAAAAAAAAAAAAAAAAAAAAATTCGTGGCCAAAGCAAAAGAGATCAAAAGGCATGGCATGTCATCCAGTGCAGGGACATGCAGCACATACACCAAGGCTTGCATAAATTGATCCTCCGCGAAGCCAGAAATACAAAAGAAGGACTTAGAACCACTCTGGAATAGAGATACCAGCAAAGGAAATGAAATTGAAGAAAAAAAAAAAAGAAATTGGGAAATTTTGTGACTTCAAGAAAGTGGTCTGGGCAGAAATGAGGTGCAGTGCAAAGGACCAAAAGAGGCCAAAAGTAACCTCACAGCCGTTGCAAAAGCAGGGGAAAAATCAAAGAAGTAGGCACTACTTGGATGGGAAGAAATGAGGGACATGGCATGGACACTTAAAAATAAAAAGAAAAACATTAAAAAATCTTTGCCAGAGCAAAAGCCATCAAAAGGCATGGCATGCCATCCAGTGCAGGGACTTGCACCAAAGCTTGCCCAATTGGTCCCCATTGAAATCGCAAGATTCCGTTTGCCTTCCCGAAAGGAAATGAAATTTCCTTTCGGGAAGGCAAACGGAATCTTGCGAGCCCTTCAAAGGAAGGCTTTCAAACACTTGAGAAAGGAGATATCATCAAAAGAAATGCAGTTGAAAAAAACGCCAAAAAAATGGAAAATCGGGAGATATAGTTACAACAAGAAAGTGGTCTGGGCGGAAATGAGGTGCAGTGCAAAGGACCAAAAGAGGCCAAAAGTAACCTCACAGCCGTTGCAAAAGCAGGGGAAAAATCAAAGAAGTAGGCACTACTTGAATGGGAAGAAATAAGGGACAAGAAATTGAGACTACAAAAAAAGAAAAAAAAAAAAAATTCGTGGCCAAAGCAAAAGAGATCAAAAGGCATGGCATGTCATCCAGTGCAGGGACATGCAGCACATACACCAAGGCTTGCCTAAATCGATCCTCCGCGAAGCCAGAAATACAAAAGAAGGACCTACAAACACTCTGGAATAGAGATACCAGCAAAGGAAATGAAATTGAAAATAAAAAACAAAACAAATTGGGAAATTTTGTGACTTCAAGGAAGTGGTCTGGGCAGAAATGAGGTGCAGTGCAAAGGACCAAAAGAGGCCAAAAGTAACCTCACAGCCGTTGCAAAAGCAGGGGAAAAATCAAAGAAGTAGGCACTACTTGAATGGGAAGAAATGAGGGACAAGAAATTGAGACTACAAAAAAAGAAAAAAAAAAAAAAATTCGTGGCCAAAGCAAAAGAGATCAAAAGGCATGGCATGTCATCCAGTGCAGGGACATGCAGCACATACACCAAGGCTTGCCTAAATTGATCCTCCGCGAAGCCAGAAATACAAAAGAAGGACTTAGAACCACTCTGGGATAGAGATACCAGCAAAGGAAATGAAATTGAAGAAAAAAAAAAAAAAAGAATTTGGTAAATTTTGTGATTTCAAGAAAGTGGTCTGGGCAGAAATGAGGTGCAGTGCAAAGGACCAAAAGAGGCCAAAAGTAACCTCACAGCTGTTGCAAAAGCAGGGGAAAAATCAAAGAAGTAGGCACTACTTGGATGGGAAGAAATGAGGGACATGGCATGGACACCTAAAAATAAAAAGAAAAAAATTAAAAAATCTTTGCCAGAGCAAAAGCCATCAAAAGGCATGGCATGCCATCCAGTGCAGGGACTTGCACCAAAGCTTGCCCAATTGGTCCCCATTGAAATCGCAAGATTCCGTTTGCCTTTCTCGAAAGGAAATGAAATTTCCTTTCGGGAAGGCAAACGGAATCTTGCGAGCCCTTCAAAAGAAGGCTTTCAAAAACTTGAGAAAGGAGATATCATCAAAAGAAATGCAGTTGAAAAAAAGGCCAAACAAATGGAAAATCGGGAGATATAGTTACAACAACAAAGTGGTCTGGGCGGAAATGAGGTGCAGTGCAAAGGACCAAAAGAGGCCAAAAGTAACCTCACAGCCGTTGCAAAAGCAGGGGAAAAATCAAAGAAGTAGGCACTACTTGGATGGGAAGAAATGAGGGACAAGAAATTGAGACTACAAAAAAAGAAAAAAAAAAAAAAATTTGTGGCCAAAGCAAAAGAGATCAAAAGGCATGGCATGTCATCCAGTGCAGGGACATGCAGCACATACATCAAGGCTTGCCTAAATTGATCCTCCGCGAAGCCAGAAATACAAAAGAAGGACTTAGAACCACTCTGGAATAGAGATACCAGCAAAGGAAATGAAATTGAAGAAAAAAAAAAAAAAGAAATTGGGAAATTTTGTGATTTCAAGAAAGTGGTCTGGGCAGAAATGAGGTGCAGTGCAAAGGACCAAAAGAGGCCAAAAGTAACCTCACAGCTGTTGCAAAAGCAGGGGAAAAATCAAAGAAGTAGGCACTACTTGGATGGGAAGAAATGAGTGACATGGCATTGATACTTCATTTAAAAAAATTAAAAAGCAAAATTCGTGGCCAAAGCAAAAGAGATCAAAAGGCATGGCATGTCATCCAGTGCAGGGACATGCAGCACATACACCAAGGCTTGCATAAATTGATCCTCCACGAAGCCAGAAATACAAAAGAAGGACTTAGAACCACTCTGGAAGAGAGATACCAGCAAAGGAAATGAAATTGAAGAAAAAAAAAAAAGAAATTGGGAAATTTTGTGACTTCAAGAAAGTGGTCTGGGCAGAAATGAGGTGCAGTGCAAAGGACCAAAAGAGGCCAAAAGTAACCTCACAGCCGTTGCAAAAGCAGGGGAAAAATCAAAGAAGTAGGCACTACTTGGATGGGAAGAAATGAGGGACATGGCATGGACACTTAAAAATAAAAAGAAAAACATTAAAAAATCTTTGCCAGAGCAAAAGCCATCAAAAGGCATGGCATGCCATCCAGTGCAGGGACTTGCACCAAAGCTTGCCCAATTGGTCCCCATTGAAATCGCAAGATTCCGTTTGCCTTCCCGAAAGGAAATGAAATTTCCTTTCGGGAAGGCAAACGGAATCTTGCGAGCCCTTCAAAGGAAGGCTTTCAAACACTTGAGAAAGGAGATATCATCAAAAGAAATGCAGTTGAAAAAAAGGCCAAAAAAATGGAAAATCGGGAGATATAGTTACAACAAGAAAGTGGTCTGGGCGGAAATGAGGTGCAGTGCAAAGGACCAAAAGAGGCCAAAAGTAACCTCACAGCCGTTGCAAAAGCAGGGGAAAAATCAAAGAAGTAGGCACTACTTGAATGGGAAGAAATAAGGGACAAGAAATTGAGACTACAAAAAAAGAAAAAAAAAAAAAATTCGTGGCCAAAGCAAAAGAGATCAAAAGGCATGGCATGTCATCCAGTGCAGGGACATGCAGCACATACACCAAGGCTTGCCTAAATCGATCCTCCGCGAAGCCAGAAATACAAAAGAAGGACCTACAAACACTCTGGAATAGAGATACCAGCAAAGGAAATGAAATTGAAAATAAAAAACAAAACAAATTGGGAAATTTTGTGACTTCAAGGAAGTGGTCTGGGCAGAAATGAGGTGCAGTGCAAAGGACCAAAAGAGGCCAAAAGTAACCTCACAGCCGTTGCAAAAGCAGGGGAAAAATCAAAGAAGTAGGCACTACTTGAATGGGAAGAAATGAGGGACAAGAAATTGAGACTACAAAAAAAGAAAAAAAAAAAAAAATTCGTGGCCAAAGCAAAAGAGATCAAAAGGCATGGCATGTCATCCAGTGCAGGGACATGCAGCACATACACCAAGGCTTGCCTAAATTGATCCTCCGCGAAGCCAGAAATACAAAAGAAGGACTTAGAACCACTCTGGAATAGAGATACCAGCAAAGGAAATGAAATTGAAGAAAAAAAAAAAAAAAGAATTTGGTAAATTTTGTGATTTCAAGAAAGTGGTCTGGGCAGAAATGAGGTGCAGTGCAAAGGACCAAAAGAGGCCAAAAGTAACCTCACAGCTGTTGCAAAAGCAGGGGAAAAATCAAAGAAGTAGGCACTACTTGGATGGGAAGAAATGAGGGACATGGCATGGACACCTAAAAATAAAAAGAAAAAAATTAAAAAATCTTTGCCAGAGCAAAAGCCATCAAAAGGCATGGCATGCCATCCAGTGCAGGGACTTGCACCAAAGCTTGCCCAATTGGTCCCCATTGAAATCGCAAGATTCCGTTTGCCTTTCTCGAAAGGAAATGAAATTTCCTTTCGGGAAGGCAAACGGAATCTTGCGAGCCCTTCAAAAGAAGGCTTTCAAAAACTTGAGAAAGGAGATATCATCAAAAGAAATGCAGTTGAAAAAAAGGCCAAACAAATGGAAAATCGGGAGATATAGTTACAACAACAAAGTGGTCTGGGCGGAAATGAGGTGCAGTGCAAAGGACCAAAAGAGGCCAAAAGTAACCTCACAGCCGTTGCAAAAGCAGGGGAAAAATCAAAGAAGTAGGCACTACTTGGATGGGAAGAAATGAGGGACAAGAAATTGAGACTACAAAAAAAGAAAAAAAAAAAAAAATTTGTGGCCAAAGCAAAAGAGATCAAAAGGCATGGCATGTCATCCAGTGCAGGGACATGCAGCACATACATCAAGGCTTGCCTAAATTGATCCTCCGCGAAGCCAGAAATACAAAAGAAGGACTTAGAACCACTCTGGAATAGAGATACCAGCAAAGGAAATGAAATTGAAGAAAAAAAAAAAAAAGAAATTGGGAAATTTTGTGATTTCAAGAAAGTGGTCTGGGCAGAAATGAGGTGCAGTGCAAAGGACCAAAAGAGGCCAAAAGTAACCTCACAGCTGTTGCAAAAGCAGGGGAAAAATCAAAGAAGTAGGCACTACTTGGATGGGAAGAAATGAGTGACATGGCATTGATACTTCATTTAAAAAAATTAAAAAGCAAAATTCGTGGCCAAAGCAAAAGAGATCAAAAGGCATGGCATGTCATCCAGTGCAGGGACATGCAGCACATACACCAAGGCTTGCATAAATTGATCCTCCACGAAGCCAGAAATACAAAAGAAGGACTTAGAACCACTCTGGAAGAGAGATACCAGCAAAGGAAATGAAATTGAAGAAAAAAAAAAAAGAAATTGGGAAATTTTGTGACTTCAAGAAAGTGGTCTGGGTAGAAATGAGGTGCAGTGCAAAGGACCAAAAGAGGCCAAAAGTAACCTCACAGCCGTTGCAAAAGCAGGGGAAAAATCAAAGAAGTAGGCACTACTTGAATGGGAAGAAATGAGGGACAAGAAATTGAGACTACAAAAAAAGAAAAAAAAAAAAAAATTCGTGGCCAAAGCAAAAGAGATCAAAAGGCATGGCATGTCATCCAGTGCAGGGACATGCAGCACATACACCAAGGCTTGCCTAAATTGATCCTCCGCGAAGCCAGAAATACAAAAGAAGGACTTAGAACCACTCTGGAATAGAGATACCAGCAAAGGAAATGAAATTGAAGAAAAAAAAAAAAAAAGAATTTGGTAAATTTTGTGATTTCAAGAAAGTGGTCTGGGCAGAAATGAGGTGCAGTGCAAAGGACCAAAAGAGGCCAAAAGTAACCTCACAGCTGTTGCAAAAGCAGGGGAAAAATCAAAGAAGTAGGCACTACTTGGATGGGAAGAAATGAGGGACATGGCATGGACACCTAAAAATAAAAAGAAAAAAATTAAAAAATCTTTGCCAGAGCAAAAGCCATCAAAAGGCATGGCATGCCATCCAGTGCAGGGACTTGCACCAAAGCTTGCCCAATTGGTCCCCATTGAAATCGCAAGATTCCGTTTGCCTTTCTCGAAAGGAAATGAAATTTCCTTTCGGGAAGGCAAACGGAATCTTGCGAGCCCTTCAAAAGAAGGCTTTCAAAAACTTGAGAAAGGAGATATCATCAAAAGAAATGCAGTTGAAAAAAAGGCCAAACAAATGGAAAATCGGGAGATATAGTTACAACAAGAAAGTGGTCTGGGCGGAAATGAGGTGCAGTGCAAAGGACCTAAAGAGGCCAAAAGTAACCTCACAGCCGTTGCAAAAGCAGGGGAAAAATCAAAGAAGTAGGCACTACTTGGAGGGGAAGAAATAAGGAACAAGAAATTGAGACTACAAAAAAAGAAAAACAAAAAAAAAAATTGTGGCCAAAGCAAAAGAGATCAAAAAACATGGCATGTCATCCAGTGCAGGGACATGCAGCACATACACCAAGGCTTGCCTAAATTGATCCTCCGCGAAGCCAGAAATACAAAAGAAGGACTTAGAACCACTCTGGAATAGAGATACCAGCAAAGGAAATGAAATTGAAGAAAAAAAACAAAACAAATTGGGAAATTTTGTGACTTCAAGAAAGTGGTCTGGGCAGAAATGAGGTGCAGTGCAGAGGACCAAAAGAGGCCAAAAGTAACCTCACAGCTGTTGCAAAAGCAGGGGAAAAACCAAGGATGCAGGCACTACTTGGATGGGAAGAAATGAGAAACATGGCATTGATGCTTCATTTAAAAAAATTAAAAAGCAAAATTCGTGGCCAAAGCAAAAGAGATCAAAAGGCATGGCATGTCATCCAGTGCAGGGACATGCAGCACATACACCAAGGCTTGCATAAATTGATCCTCCGCGAAGCCAGAAATACAAAAGAAGGGCTTAGAACCATTCTGGAATAGAGATACCAGCAAAGGAGATGAAATTGAAAATAAAAAACAAAACAAATTGGGAAATTTTGTGATTTCAAGGAAGTGGTCTGGGCAGAACTGAGGTGCAGTGCAAAGGACCAAAAGAGGCCAAAAGTAACCTCACAGCTGTTGCAAAAGCAGGGGAAAAATCAAAGAAGTAGGCACTACTTGGATGGGAAGAAATGAGGGACATGGCATGGACACTGAAAAATAAAAAGAAAAACATTAAAAAATCTTTGCCAGAACAAAAGCCATCAAAAGGCATGGCATGCCATCCAGTGCAGGGACTTGCACCAAAGCTTGCCCAACTGGTCCCCACTGAAATCGCAAGATTCCGTTTGCCTTCCCGAAAGGAAATGAAATTTCCTTTCGGGAAGGCAAACGGAATCTTGCGAGCCCTTCAAAGGAAGGCTTTCAAACACTTGAGAAAGGAGATATCATCAAAAGAAATGCAGTTGAAAAAAACGCCAAAAAAATGGAAAATCGGGAGATATAGTTACAACAAGAAAGTGGTCTGGGCGGAAATGAGGTGCAGTGCAAAGGACCAAAAGAGGCCAAAAGTAACCTCACAGCCGTTGCAAAAGCAGGGGAAAAATCAAAGAAGTAGGCACTACTTGAATGGGAAGAAATAAGGGACAAGAAATTGAGACTACAAAAAAAGAAAAAAAAAAAAAATTCGTGGCCAAAGCAAAAGAGATCAAAAGGCATGGCATGTCATCCAGTGCAGGGACATGCAGCACATACACCAAGGCTTGCCTAAATCGATCCTCCGCGAAGCCAGAAATACAAAAGAAGGACCTACAAACACTCTGGAATAGAGATACCAGCAAAGGAAATGAAATTGAAAATAAAAAACAAAACAAATTGGGAAATTTTGTGACTTCAAGGAAGTGGTCTGGGCAGAAATGAGGTGCAGTGCAAAGGACCAAAAGAGGCCAAAAGTAACCTCACAGCCGTTGCAAAAGCAGGGGAAAAATCAAAGAAGTAGGCACTACTTGAATGGGAAGAAATGAGGGACAAGAAATTGAGACTACAAAAAAAGAAAAAAAAAAAAAAATTCGTGGCCAAAGCAAAAGAGATCAAAAGGCATGGCATGTCATCCAGTGCAGGGACATGCAGCACATACACCAAGGCTTGCCTAAATTGATCCTCTGCGAAGCCAGAAATACAAAAGAAGGACTTAGAACCACTCTGGAATAGAGATACCAGCAAAGGAAATGAAATTGAAGAAAAAAAAAAAAAAAGAATTTGGTAAATTTTGTGATTTCAAGAAAGTGGTCTGGGCAGAAATGAGGTGCAGTGCAAAGGACCAAAAGAGGCCAAAAGTAACCTCACAGCTGTTGCAAAAGCAGGGGAAAAATCAAAGAAGTAGGCACTACTTGGATGGGAAGAAATGAGGGACATGGCATGGACACCTAAAAATAAAAAGAAAAAAATTAAAAAATCTTTGCCAGAGCAAAAGCCATCAAAAGGCATGGCATGCCATCCAGTGCAGGGACTTGCACCAAAGCTTGCCCAATTGGTCCCCATTGAAATCGCAAGATTCCGTTTGCCTTTCTCGAAAGGAAATGAAATTTCCTTTCGGGAAGGCAAACGGAATCTTGCGAGCCCTTCAAAAGAAGGCTTTCAAAAACTTGAGAAAGGAGATATCATCAAAAGAAATGCAGTTGAAAAAAAGGCCAAACAAATGGAAAATCGGGAGATATAGTTACAACAAGAAAGTGGTCTGGGCGGAAATGAGGTGCAGTGCAAAGGACCTAAAGAGGCCAAAAGTAACCTCACAGCCGTTGCAAAAGCAGGGGAAAAATCAAAGAAGTAGGCACTACTTGGAGGGGAAGAAATAAGGAACAAGAAATTGAGACTACAAAAAAAGAAAAACAAAAAAAAAAATTGTGGCCAAAGCAAAAGAGATCAAAAAACATGGCATGTCATCCAGTGCAGGGACATGCAGCACATACACCAAGGCTTGCCTAAATTGATCCTCCGCGAAGCCAGAAATACAAAAGAAGGACTTAGAACCACTCTGGAATAGAGATACCAGCAAAGGAAATGAAATTGAAGAAAAAAAACAAAACAAATTGGGAAATTTTGTGACTTCAAGAAAGTGGTCTGGGCAGAAATGAGGTGCAGTGCAGAGGACCAAAAGAGGCCAAAAGTAACCTCACAGCTGTTGCAAAAGCAGGGGAAAAACCAAGGATGCAGGCACTACTTGGATGGGAAGAAATGAGAAACATGGCATTGATGCTTCATTTAAAAAAATTAAAAAGCAAAATTCGTGGCCAAAGCAAAAGAGATCAAAAGGCATGGCATGTCATCCAGTGCAGGGACATGCAGCACATACACCAAGGCTTGCATAAATTGATCCTCCGCGAAGCCAGAAATACAAAAGAAGGGCTTAGAACCATTCTGGAATAGAGATACCAGCAAAGGAGATGAAATTGAAAATAAAAAACAAAACAAATTGGGAAATTTTGTGATTTCAAGGAAGTGGTCTGGGCAGAACTGAGGTGCAGTGCAAAGGACCAAAAGAGGCCAAAAGTAACCTCACAGCTGTTGCAAAAGCAGGGGAAAAATCAAAGAAGTAGGCACTACTTGGATGGGAAGAAATGAGGGACATGGCATGGACACTGAAAAATAAAAAGAAAAACATTAAAAAATCTTTGCCAGAACAAAAGCCATCAAAAGGCATGGCATGCCATCCAGTGCAGGGACTTGCACCAAAGCTTGCCCAACTGGTCCCCACTGAAATCGCAAGATTCCGTTTGCCTTCCCGAAAGGAAATGAAATTTCCTTTCGGGAAGGCAAACGGAATCTTGCGAGCCCTTCAAAGGAAGGCTTTCAAACACTTGAGAAAGGAGATATCATCAAAAGAAATGCAGTTGAAAAAAACGCCAAAAAAATGGAAAATCGGGAGATATAGTTACAACAAGAAAGTGGTCTGGGCGGAAATGAGGTGCAGTGCAAAGGACCAAAAGAGGCCAAAAGTAACCTCACAGCCGTTGCAAAAGCAGGGGAAAAATCAAAGAAGTAGGCACTACTTGAATGGGAAGAAATAAGGGACAAGAAATTGAGACTACAAAAAAAGAAAAAAAAAAAAAATTCGTGGCCAAAGCAAAAGAGATCAAAAGGCATGGCATGTCATCCAGTGCAGGGACATGCAGCACATACACCAAGGCTTGCCTAAATCGATCCTCCGCGAAGCCAGAAATACAAAAGAAGGACCTACAAACACTCTGGAATAGAGATACCAGCAAAGGAAATGAAATTGAAAATAAAAAACAAAACAAATTGGGAAATTTTGTGACTTCAAGGAAGTGGTCTGGGCAGAAATGAGGTGCAGTGCAAAGGACCAAAAGAGGCCAAAAGTAACCTCACAGCCGTTGCAAAAGCAGGGGAAAAATCAAAGAAGTAGGCACTACTTGAATGGGAAGAAATGAGGGACAAGAAATTGAGACTACAAAAAAAGAAAAAAAAAAAAAAATTCGTGGCCAAAGCAAAAGAGATCAAAAGGCATGGCATGTCATCCAGTGCAGGGACATGCAGCACATACACCAAGGCTTGCCTAAATTGATCCTCCGCGAAGCCAGAAATACAAAAGAAGGACTTAGAACCACTCTGGAATAGAGATACCAGCAAAGGAAATGAAATTGAAGAAAAAAAAAAAAAAAGAATTTGGTAAATTTTGTGATTTCAAGAAAGTGGTCTGGGCAGAAATGAGGTGCAGTGCAAAGGACCAAAAGAGGCCAAAAGTAACCTCACAGCTGTTGCAAAAGCAGGGGAAAAATCAAAGAAGTAGGCACTACTTGGATGGGAAGAAATGAGGGACATGGCATGGACACCTAAAAATAAAAAGAAAAAAATTAAAAAATCTTTGCCAGAGCAAAAGCCATCAAAAGGCATGGCATGCCATCCAGTGCAGGGACTTGCACCAAAGCTTGCCCAATTGGTCCCCATTGAAATCGCAAGATTCCGTTTGCCTTTCTCGAAAGGAAATGAAATTTCCTTTCGGGAAGGCAAACGGAATCTTGCGAGCCCTTCAAAAGAAGGCTTTCAAAAACTTGAGAAAGGAGATATCATCAAAAGAAATGCAGTTGAAAAAAAGGCCAAACAAATGGAAAATCGGGAGATATAGTTACAACAACAAAGTGGTCTGGGCGGAAATGAGGTGCAGTGCAAAGGACCAAAAGAGGCCAAAAGTAACCTCACAGCCGTTGCAAAAGCAGGGGAAAAATCAAAGAAGTAGGCACTACTTGGATGGGAAGAAATGAGGGACAAGAAATTGAGACTACAAAAAAAGAAAAAAAAAAAAAAATTTGTGGCCAAAGCAAAAGAGATCAAAAGGCATGGCATGTCATCCAGTGCAGGGACATGCAGCACATACATCAAGGCTTGCCTAAATTGATCCTCCGCGAAGCCAGAAATACAAAAGAAGGACTTAGAACCACTCTGGAATAGAGATACCAGCAAAGGAAATGAAATTGAAGAAAAAAAAAAAAAAGAAATTGGGAAATTTTGTGATTTCAAGAAAGTGGTCTGGGCAGAAATGAGGTGCAGTGCAAAGGACCAAAAGAGGCCAAAAGTAACCTCACAGCTGTTGCAAAAGCAGGGGAAAAATCAAAGAAGTAGGCACTACTTGGATGGGAAGAAATGAGTGACATGGCATTGATACTTCATTTAAAAAAATTAAAAAGCAAAATTCGTGGCCAAAGCAAAAGAGATCAAAAGGCATGGCATGTCATCCAGTGCAGGGACATGCAGCACATACACCAAGGCTTGCATAAATTGATCCTCCACGAAGCCAGAAATACAAAAGAAGGACTTAGAACCACTCTGGAAGAGAGATACCAGCAAAGGAAATGAAATTGAAGAAAAAAAAAAAAAGAAATTGGGAAATTTTGTGATTTCAAGAAAGTGGTCTGGGCAGAAATGAGGTGCAGTGCAAAGGATCAAAAGAGGCCAAAAGTAACCTCCCAGCTGTTGCAAAAGCAGGGGAAAAATCAAAGAAGTAGGCACTACTTGGATGGGAAGAAATGAGGGACAAGAAATTGAGACTACAAAAAAAGAAAAAAAAAAAAAAATTTGTGGCCAAAGCAAAAGAGATCAAAAGGCATGGCATGTCATCCAGTGCAGGGACATGCAGCACATACACCAAGGCTTGCCTAAATTGATCCTCCGCGAAGCCAGAAATACAAAAGAAGGACTTAGAACCACTCTGGAATAGAGATACCAGCAAAGGAAATGAAATTGAAGAAAAAAAAAAAAAAGAAATTGGGAAATTTTGTGATTTCAAGAAAGTGGTCTGGGCAGAAATGAGGTGCAGTGCAAAGGACCAAAAGAGGCCAAAAGTAACCTCACAGCTGTTGCAAAAGCAGGGGAAAAATCAAAGAAGTAGGCACTACTTGGATGGGAAGAAATGAGGGACATGGCATGGACACTTAAAAATAAAAAGAAAAACATTAAAAAATCTTTGCCAGAGCAAAAGCCATCAAAAGGCATGGCATGCCACCCACTGCAGGGACTTGCACCAAAGCTTGACCAATTGGTCCCCATTGAAATCGCAAGATTCCGTTTGCCTTCCCGAAAGGAAATGAAATTTCCTTTCGGGAAGGCAAACGGAATCTTGCGAGCCCTTCAAAGGAAGGCTCTCAAACACTTGAGAAAGGAGATATCATCAAAAGAAATGCAGTTGAAAAAAACGCCAAAAAAATGGAAAATCGGGAGATATAGTTACAACAAGAAAGTGGTCTGGGCGGAAATGAGGTGCAGTGCAAAGGACCAAAAGAGGCCAAAAGTAACCTCACAGCCGTTGCAAAAGCAGGGGAAAAATCAAAGAAGTAGGCACTACTTGAATGGGAAGAAATAAGGGACAAGAAATTGAGACTACAAAAAAAGAAAAAAAAAAAAAAATTCGTGGCCAAAGCAAAAGAGATCAAAAGGCATGGCATGTCATCCAGTGCAGGGACATGCAGCACATACACCAAGGCTTGCCTAAATTGATCCTCCGCGAAGCCAGAAATACAAAAGAAGGACCTACAAACACTCTGGGATAGAGATACCACCAAAGGAAATGAAATTGAAGGAAAAAAAAAAAGAAATTGGGAATTTTGTGACTTCAAGAAAGTGGTCTGGGCAGAAATGAGGTGCAGTGCAAAGGACCAAAAGAGGCCAAAAGTAACCTCACAGCTGTTGCAAAAGCAGGGGAAAAATCAAAGAAGTAGGCACTACTTGAATGGGAAGAAATAAGGGACAAGAAATTGGGACTACAAAAAAAAAAAAAAAAAAAAAAATTCGTGGCCAAAGCAAAAGAGATCAAAAGGCATGGCATGTCATCCAGTGCAGGGACATGCAGCACATACACCAAGGCTTGCATAAATTGATCCTCCGCGAAGCCAGAAATACAAAAGAAGGACTTAGAACCACTCTGGAATAGAGATACCAGCAAAGGAAATGATATTGAAGAAAAAAAAAAAAAAGAAATTGGGAAATTTTGTGACTTCAAGAAAGTGGTCTGGGCAGAAATGAGGTGCAGTGCAAAGGACCAAAAGAGGCCAAAAGTAACCTCACAGCTGTTGCAAAAGCAGGGGAAAAATCAAAGAAGTAGGCACTACTTGGATGGGAAGAAATGAGGGACATGGCATGGACACTTAAAAATAAAAAGAAAAACATTAAAAAATCTTTGCCAGAGCAAAAGCCATCAAAAGGCATGGCATGCCACCCACTGCAGGGACTTGCACCAAAGCTTGACCAATTGGTCCCCATTGAAATCGCAAGATTCCGTTTGCCTTCCCGAAAGGAAATGAAATTTCCTTTCGGGAAGGCAAACGGAATCTTGCGAGCCCTTCAAAGGAAGGCTTTCAAACACTTGAGAAAGGAGATATCATCAAAAGAAATGCAGTTGAAAAAAACGCCAAAAAAATGGAAAATCGGGAGATATAGTTACAACAACAAAGTGGTCTGGGCGGAAATGAGGTGCAGTGCAAAGGACCAAAAGAGGCCAAAAGTAACCTCACAGCCGTTGCAAAAGCAGGGGAAAAATCAAAGAAGTAGGCACTACTTGGATGGGAAGAAATGAGGGACATGGCATGGACACTTAAAAATAAAAAGAAAAACATTAAAAAATCTTTGCCAGAGCAAAAGCCATCAAAAGGCATGGCATGCCATCCAGTGCAGGGACTTGCACCAAAGCTTGCCCAATTGGTCCCCATTGAAATCGCAAGATTCCGTTTGCCTTCCCGAAAGGAAATGAAATTTCCTTTCGGGAAGGCAAACGGAATCTTGCGAGCCCTTCAAAGGAAGGCTTTCAAACACTTGAGAAAGGAGATATCATCAAAAGAAATGCAGTTGAAAAAAAGGCCAAACAAATGGAAAATCGGGAGATATAGTTACAACAAGAAAGTGGTCTGGGCGGAAATGAGGTGCAGTGCAAAGGACCAAAAGAGGCCAAAAGTAACCTCACAGCCGTTGCAAAAGCAGGGGAAAAATCAAAGAAGTAGGCACTACTTGGATGGGAAGAAATGAGGGACAAGAAATTGAGACTACAAAAAAAGAAAAAAAAAAAAAAATTTGTGGCCAAAGCAAAAGAGATCAAAAGGCATGGCATGTCATCCAGTGCAGGGACATGCAGCACATACACCAAGGCTTGCCTAAATTGATCCTCCGCGAAGCCAGAAATACAAAAGAAGGACTTAGAACCACTCTGGAATAGAGATACCAGCAAAGGAAATGAAATTGAAGAAAAAAAAAAAAAAGAAATTGGGAAATTTTGTGATTTCAAGAAAGTGGTCTGGGCAGAAATGAGGTGCAGTGCAAAGGACCAAAAGAGGCCAAAAGTAACCTCACAGCTGTTGCAAAAGCAGGGGAAAAATCAAAGAAGTAGGCACTACTTGGATGGGAAGAAATGAGTGACATGGCATTGATACTTCATTTAAAAAAATTAAAAAGCAAAATTCGTGGCCAAAGCAAAAGAGATCAAAAGGCATGGCATGTCATCCAGTGCAGGGACATGCAGCACATACACCAAGGCTTGCATAAATTGATCCTCCACTAAGCCAGAAATACAAAAGAAGGACTTAGAACCACTCTGGAAGAGAGATACCAGCAAAGGAAATGAAATTGAAGAAAAAAAAAAAAGAAATTGGGAAATTTTGTGACTTCAAGAAAGTGGTCTGGGCAGAAATGAGGTGCAGTGCAAAGGACCAAAAGAGGCCAAAAGTAACCTCACAGCCGTTGCAAAAGCAGGGGAAAAATCAAAGAAGTAGGCACTACTTGGATGGGAAGAAATGAGGGACATGGCATGGACACTTAAAAATAAAAAGAAAAACATTAAAAAATCTTTGCCAGAGCAAAAGCCATCAAAAGGCATGGCATGCCATCCAGTGCAGGGACTTGCACCAAAGCTTGCCCAATTGGTCCCCATTGAAATCGCAAGATTCCGTTTGCCTTCCCGAAAGGAAATGAAATTTCCTTTCGGGAAGGCAAACGGAATCTTGCGAGCCCTTCAAAGGAAGGCTTTCAAACACTTGAGAAAGGAGATATCATCAAAAGAAATGCAGTTGAAAAAAAGGCCAAACAAATGGAAAATCGGGAGATATAGTTACAACAAGAAAGTGGTCTGGGCGGAAATGAGGTGCAGTGCAAAGGACCAAAAGAGGCCAAAAGTAACCTCACAGCCGTTGCAAAAGCAGGGGAAAAATCAAAGAAGTAGGCACTACTTGAATGGGAAGAAATAAGGGACAAGAAATTGAGACTACAAAAAAAGAAAAAAAAAAAAAATTCGTGGCCAAAGCAAAAGAGATCAAAAGGCATGGCATGTCATCCAGTGCAGGGACATGCAGCACATACACCAAGGCTTGCCTAAATCGATCCTCCGCGAAGCCAGAAATACAAAAGAAGGACCTACAAACACTCTGGAATAGAGATACCAGCAAAGGAAATGAAATTGAAAATAAAAAAAAAAACAAATTGGGAAATTTTGTGACTTCAAGGAAGTGGTCTGGGCAGAAATGAGGTGCAGTGCAAAGGACCAAAAGAGGCCAAAAGTAACCTCACAGCTGTTGCAAAAGCAGGGGAAAAATCAAAGAAGTAGGCACTACTTGAATGGGAAGAAATAAGGGACAAGAAATTGGGACTACAAAAAAAGAAAAAAAAAAAAAAATTCGTGGCCAAAGCAAAAGAGATCAAAAGGCATGGCATGTCATCCAGTGCAGGGACATGCAGCACATACACCAAGGCTTGCATAAATTGATCCTCCGCGAAGCCAGAAATACAAAAGAAGGACTTAGAACCACTCTGGAATAGAGATACCAGCAAAGGAAATGATATTGAAGAAAAAAAAAAAAAAGAAATTGGGAAATTTTGTGACTTCAAGAAAGTGGTCTGGGCAGAAATGAGGTGCAGTGCAAAGGACCAAAAGAGGCCAAAATAACCTCACAGCTGTTGCAAAAGCAGGGGAAAAATCAAAGAAGTAGGCACTACTTGGATGGGAAGAAATGAGGGACATGGCATGGACACTTAAAAATAAAAAGAAAAACATTAAAAAATCTTTGCCAGAGCAAAAGCCATCAAAAGGCATGGCATGCCACCCACTGCAGGGACTTGCACCAAAGCTTGACCAATTGGTCCCCATTGAAATCGCAAGATTCCGTTTGCCTTCCCGAAAGGAAATGAAATTTCCTTTCGGGAAGGCAAACGGAATCTTGCGAGCCCTTCAAAGGAAGGCTTTCAAACACTTGAGAAAGGAGATATCATCAAAAGAAATGCAGTTGAAAAAAACGCCAAAAAAATGGAAAATCGGGAGATATAGTTACAACAAGAAAGTGGTCTGGGCGGAAATGAGGTGCAGTGCAAAGGACCAAAAGAGGCCAAAAGTAACCTCACAGCCGTTGCAAAAGCAGGGGAAAAATCAAAGAAGTAGGCACTACTTGGATGGGAAGAAATGAGGGACATGGCATGGACACTTAAAAATAAAAAGAAAAACATTAAAAAATCTTTGCCAGAGCAAAAGCCATCAAAAGGCATGGCATGCCATCCAGTGCAGGGACTTGCACCAAAGCTTGCCCAATTGGTCCCCATTGAAATCGCAAGATTCCGTTTGCCTTCCCGAAAGGAAATGAAATTTCCTTTCGGGAAGGCAAACGGAATCTTGCGAGCCCTTCAAAGGAAGGCTTTCAAACACTTGAGAAAGGAGATATCATCAAAAGAAATGCAGTTGAAAAAAAGGCCAAACAAATGGAAAATCGGGAGATATAGTTACAACAAGAAAGTGGTCTGGGCGGAAATGAGGTGCAGTGCAAAGGACCAAAAGAGGCCAAAAGTAACCTCACAGCCGTTGCAAAAGCAGGGGAAAAATCAAAGAAGTAGGCACTACTTGGATGGGAAGAAATGAGGGACAAGAAATTGAGACTACAAAAAAAGAAAAAAAAAAAAAAATTTGTGGCCAAAGCAAAAGAGATCAAAAGGCATGGCATGTCATCCAGTGCAGGGACATGCAGCACATACACCAAGGCTTGCCTAAATTGATCCTCCGCGAAGCCAGAAATACAAAAGAAGGACTTAGAACCACTCTGGAATAGAGATACCAGCAAAGGAAATGAAATTGAAGAAAAAAAAAAAAAAGAAATTGGGAAATTTTGTGATTTCAAGAAAGTGGTCTGGGCAGAAATGAGGTGCAGTGCAAAGGACCAAAAGAGGCCAAAAGTAACCTCACAGCTGTTGCAAAAGCAGGGGAAAAATCAAAGAAGTAGGCACTACTTGGATGGGAAGAAATGAGTGACATGGCATTGATACTTCATTTAAAAAAATTAAAAAGCAAAATTCGTGGCCAAAGCAAAAGAGATCAAAAGGCATGGCATGTCATCCAGTGCAGGGACATGCAGCACATACACCAAGGCTTGCATAAATTGATCCTCCACGAAGCCAGAAATACAAAAGAAGGACTTAGAACCACTCTGGAAGAGAGATACCAGCAAAGGAAATGAAATTGAAGAAAAAAAAAAAAGAAATTGGGAAATTTTGTGACTTCAAGAAAGTGGTCTGGGCAGAAATGAGGTGCAGTGCAAAGGACCAAAAGAGGCCAAAAGTAACCTCACAGCCGTTGCAAAAGCAGGGGAAAAATCAAAGAAGTAGGCACTACTTGGATGGGAAGAAATGAGGGACATGGCATGGACACTTAAAAATAAAAAGAAAAACATTAAAAAATCTTTGCCAGAGCAAAAGCCATCAAAAGGCATGGCATGCCATCCAGTGCAGGGACTTGCACCAAAGCTTGCCCAATTGGTCCCCATTGAAATCGCAAGATTCCGTTTGCCTTCCCGAAAGGAAATGAAATTTCCTTTCGGGAAGGCAAACGGAATCTTGCGAGCCCTTCAAAGGAAGGCTTTCAAACACTTGAGAAAGGAGATATCATCAAAAGAAATGCAGTTGAAAAAAAGGCCAAACAAATGGAAAATCGGGAGATATAGTTACAACAAGAAAGTGGTCTGGGCGGAAATGAGGTGCAGTGCAAAGGACCAAAAGAGGCCAAAAGTAACCTCACAGCCGTTGCAAAAGCAGGGGAAAAATCAAAGAAGTAGGCACTACTTGAATGGGAAGAAATAAGGGACAAGAAATTGAGACTACAAAAAAAGAAAAAAAAAAAAAATTCGTGGCCAAAGCAAAAGAGATCAAAAGGCATGGCATGTCATCCAGTGCAGGGACATGCAGCACATACACCAAGGCTTGCCTAAATCGATCCTCCGCGAAGCCAGAAATACAAAAGAAGGACCTACAAACACTCTGGAATAGAGATACCAGCAAAGGAAATGAAATTGAAAATAAAAAACAAAACAAATTGGGAAATTTTGTGACTTCAAGGAAGTGGTCTGGGCAGAAATGAGGTGCAGTGCAAAGGACCAAAAGAGGCCAAAAGTAACCTCACAGCCGTTGCAAAAGCAGGGGAAAAATCAAAGAAGTAGGCACTACTTGAATGGGAAGAAATGAGGGACAAGAAATTGAGACTACAAAAAAAGAAAAAAAAAAAAAATTCGTGGCCAAAGCAAAAGAGATCAAAAGGCATGGCATGTCATCCAGTGCAGGGACATGCAGCACATACACCAAGGCTTGCCTAAATTGATCCTCCGCGAAGCCAGAAATACAAAAGAAGGACTTAGAACCACTCTGGAATAGAGATACCAGCAAAGGAAATGAAATTGAAGAAAAAAAAAAAATAAGAATTTGGTAAATTTTGTGATTTCAAGAAAGTGGTCTGGGCAGAAATGAGGTGCAGTGCAAAGGACCAAAAGTGGCCAAAAGTAACCTCACAGCTGTTGCAAAAGCAGGGGAAAAATCAAAGAAGTAGGCACTACTTGGATGGGAAGAAATGAGGGACATGGCATGGACACCTAAAAATAAAAAGAAAAAAATTAAAAAATCTTTGCCAGAGCAAAAGCCATCAAAAGGCATGGCATGCCATCCAGTGCAGGGACTTGCACCAAAGCTTGCCCAATTGGTCCCCATTGAAATCGCAAGATTCCGTTTGCCTTTCTCGAAAGGAAATGAAATTTCCTTTCGGGAAGGGAAACGGAATCTTGCGAGCCCTTCAAAAGAAGGCTTTCAAAAACTTGAGAAAGGAGATATCATCAAAAGAAATGCAGTTGAAAAAAAGGCCAAACAAATGGAAAATCGGGAGATATAGTTACAACAACAAAGTGGTCTGGGCGGAAATGAGGTGCAGTGCAAAGGACCTAAAGAGGCCAAAAGTAACCTCACAGCCGTTGCAAAAGCAGGGGAAAAATCAAAGAAGTAGGCACTACTTGGAGGGGAAGAAATAAGGAACAAGAAATTGAGACTACAAAAAAAGAAAAACAAAAAAAAAAATTGTGGCCAAAGCAAAAGAGATCAAAAAACATGGCATGTCATCCAGTGCAGGGACATGCAGCACATACACCAAGGCTTGCCTAAATTGATCCTCCGCGAAGCCAGAAATACAAAAGAAGGACTTAGAACCACTCTGGAATAGAGATACCAGCAAAGGAAATGAAATTGAAGAAAAAAAACAAAACAAATTGGGAAATTTTGTGACTTCAAGAAAGTGGTCTGGGCAGAAATGAGGTGCAGTGCAGAGGACCAAAAGAGGCCAAAAGTAACCTCACAGCTGTTGCAAAAGCAGGGGAAAAACCAAGGATGCAGGCACTACTTGGATGGGAAGAAATGAGAAACATGGCATTGATGCTTCATTTAAAAAAATTAAAAAGCAAAATTCGTGGCCAAAGCAAAAGAGATCAAAAGGCATGGCATGTCATCCAGTGCAGGGACATGCAGCACATACACCAAGGCTTGCATAAATTGATCCTCCGCGAAGCCAGAAATACAAAAGAAGGGCTTAGAACCATTCTGGAATAGAGATACCAGCAAAGGAGATGAAATTGAAAATAAAAAACAAAACAAATTGGGAAATTTTGTGATTTCAAGGAAGTGGTCTGGGCAGAACTGAGGTGCAGTGCAAAGGACCAAAAGAGGCCAAAAGTAACCTCACAGCTGTTGCAAAAGCAGGGGAAAAATCAAAGAAGTAGGCACTACTTGGATGGGAAGAAATGAGGGACATGGCATGGACACTGAAAAATAAAAAGAAAAACATTAAAAAATCTTTGCCAGAACAAAAGCCATCAAAAGGCATGGCATGCCATCCAGTGCAGGGACTTGCACCAAAGCTTGCCCAACTGGTCCCCACTGAAATCGCAAGATTCCGTTTGCCTTCCCGAAAGGAAATGAAATTTCCTTTCGGGAAGGCAAACGGAATCTTGCGAGCCCTTCAAAGGAAGGCTTTCAAACACTTGAGAAAGGAGATATCATCAAAAGAAATGCAGTTGAAAAAAACGCCAAACAAATGGAAAATCGGGAGATATAGTTACTACAAGAAAGTGGTCTGGGTGGAAATGAGGTGCAGTGCAAAGGACCAAAAGAGGCCAAAAGTAACCTCACAGCTGTTGCAAAAGCAGGGGAAAAATCAAAGAAGTAGGCACTACTTGGATGGGAAGAAATGAGGGACAAGAAATTGAGACTACAAAAAAAGAAAAAAAAAAAAAAATTCGTGGCCAAAGCAAAAGAGATCAAAAGGCATGGCATGTCATCCAGTGCAGGGACATGCAGCACATACACCAAGGCTTGCCTAAATTGATCCTCCGCGAAGCCAGAAATACAAAAGAAGGACTTAGAACCACTCTGGAATAGAGATACCAGCAAAGGAAATGAAATTGAAGAAAAAAAAAAAAAAAGAATTTGGTAAATTTTGTGATTTCAAGAAAGTGGTCTGGGCAGAAATGAGGTGCAGTGCAAAGGACCAAAAGTGGCCAAAAGTAACCTCACAGCTGTTGCAAAAGCAGGGGAAAAATCAAAGAAGTAGGCACTACTTGGATGGGAAGAAATGAGGGACATGGCATGGACACCTAAAAATAAAAAGAAAAAAATTAAAAAATCTTTGCCAGAGCAAAAGCCATCAAAAGGCATGGCATGCCATCCAGTGCAGGGACTTGCACCAAAGCTTGCCCAATTGGTCCCCATTGAAATCGCAAGATTCCGTTTGCCTTTCTCGAAAGGAAATGAAATTTCCTTTCGGGAAGGCAAACGGAATCTTGCGAGCCCTTCAAAAGAAGGCTTTCAAAAACTTGAGAAAGGAGATATCATCAAAAGAAATGCAGTTGAAAAAAAGGCCAAACAAATGGAAAATCGGGAGATATAGTTACAACAACAAAGTGGTCTGGGCGGAAATGAGGTGCAGTGCAAAGGACCTAAAGAGGCCAAAAGTAACCTCACAGCCGTTGCAAAAGCAGGGGAAAAATCAAAGAAGTAGGCACTACTTGGAGGGGAAGAAATAAGGAACAAGAAATTGAGACTACAAAAAAAGAAAAACAAAAAAAAAAATTGTGGCCAAAGCAAAAGAGATCAAAAAACATGGCATGTCATCCAGTGCAGGGACATGCAGCACATACACCAAGGCTTGCCTAAATTGATCCTCCGCGAAGCCAGAAATACAAAAGAAGGACTTAGAACCACTCTGGAATAGAGATACCAGCAAAGGAAATGAAATTGAAGAAAAAAAACAAAACAAATTGGGAAATTTTGTGACTTCAAGAAAGTGGTCTGGGCAGAAATGAGGTGCAGTGCAGAGGACCAAAAGAGGCCAAAAGTAACCTCACAGCTGTTGCAAAAGCAGGGGAAAAACCAAGGATGCAGGCACTACTTGGATGGGAAGAAATGAGAAACATGGCATTGATGCTTCATTTAAAAAAATTAAAAAGCAAAATTCGTGGCCAAAGCAAAAGAGATCAAAAGGCATGGCATGTCATCCAGTGCAGGGACATGCAGCACATACACCAAGGCTTGCATAAATTGATCCTCCGCGAAGCCAGAAATACAAAAGAAGGGCTTAGAACCATTCTGGAATAGAGATACCAGCAAAGGAGATGAAATTGAAAATAAAAAACAAAACAAATTGGGAAATTTTGTGATTTCAAGGAAGTGGTCTGGGCAGAACTGAGGTGCAGTGCAAAGGACCAAAAGAGGCCAAAAGTAACCTCACAGCTGTTGCAAAAGCAGGGGAAAAATCAAAGAAGTAGGCACTACTTGGATGGGAAGAAATGAGGGACATGGCATGGACACTGAAAAATAAAAAGAAAAACATTAAAAAATCTTTGCCAGAACAAAAGCCATCAAAAGGCATGGCATGCCATCCAGTGCAGGGACTTGCACCAAAGCTTGCCCAACTGGTCCCCACTGAAATCGCAAGATTCCGTTTGCCTTCCCGAAAGGAAATGAAATTTCCTTTCGGGAAGGCAAACGGAATCTTGCGAGCCCTTCAAAGGAAGGCTTTCAAACACTTGAGAAAGGAGATATCATCAAAAGAAATGCAGTTGAAAAAAACGCCAAACAAATGGAAAATCGGGAGATATAGTTACTACAAGAAAGTGGTCTGGGTGGAAATGAGGTGCAGTGCAAAGGACCAAAAGAGGCCAAAAGTAACCTCACAGCTGTTGCAAAAGCAGGGGAAAAATCAAAGAAGTAGGCACTACTTGGATGGGAAGAAATGAGGGACAAGAAATTGAGACTACAAAAAAAGAAAAAAAAAAAAAAATTCGTGGCCAAAGCAAAAGAGATCAAAAGGCATGGCATGTCATCCAGTGCAGGGACATGCAGCACATACACCAAGGCTTGCCTAAATTGATCCTCCGCGAAGCCAGAAATACAAAAGAAGGACTTAGAACCACTCTGGAATAGAGATACCAGCAAAGGAAATGAAATTGAAGAAAAAAAAAAAAAAAGAATTTGGTAAATTTTGTGATTTCAAGAAAGTGGTCTGGGCAGAAATGAGGTGCAGTGCAAAGGACCAAAAGTGGCCAAAAGTAACCTCACAGCTGTTGCAAAAGCAGGGGAAAAATCAAAGAAGTAGGCACTACTTGGATGGGAAGAAATGAGGGACATGGCATGGACACCTAAAAATAAAAAGAAAAAAATTAAAAAATCTTTGCCAGAGCAAAAGCCATCAAAAGGCATGGCATGCCATCCAGTGCAGGGACTTGCACCAAAGCTTGCCCAATTGGTCCCCATTGAAATCGCAAGATTCCGTTTGCCTTTCTCGAAAGGAAATGAAATTTCCTTTCGGGAAGGCAAACGGAATCTTGCGAGCCCTTCAAAAGAAGGCTTTCAAAAACTTGAGAAAGGAGATATCATCAAAAGAAATGCAGTTGAAAAAAAGGCCAAACAAATGGAAAATCGGGAGATATAGTTACAACAACAAAGTGGTCTGGGCGGAAATGAGGTGCAGTGCAAAGGACCTAAAGAGGCCAAAAGTAACCTCACAGCCGTTGCAAAAGCAGGGGAAAAATCAAAGAAGTAGGCACTACTTGGAGGGGAAGAAATAAGGAACAAGAAATTGAGACTACAAAAAAAGAAAAACAAAAAAAAAAATTGTGGCCAAAGCAAAAGAGATCAAAAAACATGGCATGTCATCCAGTGCAGGGACATGCAGCACATACACCAAGGCTTGCCTAAATTGATCCTCCGCGAAGCCAGAAATACAAAAGAAGGACTTAGAACCACTCTGGAATAGAGATACCAGCAAAGGAAATGAAATTGAAGAAAAAAAACAAAACAAATTGGGAAATTTTGTGACTTCAAGAAAGTGGTCTGGGCAGAAATGAGGTGCAGTGCAGAGGACCAAAAGAGGCCAAAAGTAACCTCACAGCTGTTGCAAAAGCAGGGGAAAAACCAAGGATGCAGGCACTACTTGGATGGGAAGAAATGAGAAACATGGCATTGATGCTTCATTTAAAAAAATTAAAAAGCAAAATTCGTGGCCAAAGCAAAAGAGATCAAAAGGCATGGCATGTCATCCAGTGCAGGGACATGCAGCACATACACCAAGGCTTGCATAAATTGATCCTCCGCGAAGCCAGAAATACAAAAGAAGGGCTTAGAACCATTCTGGAATAGAGATACCAGCAAAGGAGATGAAATTGAAAATAAAAAACAAAACAAATTGGGAAATTTTGTGATTTCAAGGAAGTGGTCTGGGCAGAACTGAGGTGCAGTGCAAAGGACCAAAAGAGGCCAAAAGTAACCTCACAGCTGTTGCAAAAGCAGGGGAAAAATCAAAGAAGTAGGCACTACTTGGATGGGAAGAAATGAGGGACATGGCATGGACACTGAAAAATAAAAAGAAAAACATTAAAAAATCTTTGCCAGAACAAAAGCCATCAAAAGGCATGGCATGCCATCCAGTGCAGGGACTTGCACCAAAGCTTGCCCAACTGGTCCCCACTGAAATCGCAAGATTCCGTTTGCCTTCCCGAAAGGAAATGAAATTTCCTTTCGGGAAGGCAAACGGAATCTTGCGAGCCCTTCAAAGGAAGGCTTTCAAACACTTGAGAAAGGAGATATCATCAAAAGAAATGCAGTTGAAAAAAACGCCAAACAAATGGAAAATCGGGAGATATAGTTACTACAAGAAAGTGGTCTGGGTGGAAATGAGGTGCAGTGCAAAGGACCAAAAGAGGCCAAAAGTAACCTCACAGCTGTTGCAAAAGCAGGGGAAAAATCAAAGAAGTAGGCACTACTTGGATGGGAAGAAATGAGGGACAAGAAATTGAGACTACAAAAAAAGAAAAAAAAAAAAAAATTTGTGGCCAAAGCAAAAGAGATCAAAAGGCATGGCATGTCATCCAGTGCAGGGACATGCAGCACATACACCAAGGCTTGCCTAAATTGATCCTCCGCGAAGCCAGAAATACAAAAGAAGGACTTAGAACCACTCTGGAATAGAGATACCAGCAAAGGAAATGAAATTGAAGAAAAAAAAAAAAAAGAAATTGGGAAATTTTGTGATTTCAAGAAAGTGGTCTGGGCAGAAATGAGGTGCAGTGCAAAGGACCAAAAGAGGCCAAAAGTAACCTCACAGCTGTTGCAAAAGCAGGGGAAAAATCAAAGAAGTAGGCACTACTTGGATGGGAAGAAATGAGGGACATGGCATGGACACTTAAAAATAAAAAGAAAAACATTAAAAAATCTTTGCCAGAGCAAAAGCCATCAAAAGGCATGGCATGCCACCCACTGCAGGGACTTGCACCAAAGCTTGACCAATTGGTCCCCATTGAAATCGCAAGATTCCGTTTGCCTTCCCGAAAGGAAATGAAATTTCCTTTCGGGAAGGCAAACGGAATCTTGCGAGCCCTTCAAAGGAAGGCTCTCAAACACTTGAGAAAGGAGATATCATCAAAAGAAATGCAGTTGAAAAAAACGCCAAAAAAATGGAAAATCGGGAGATATAGTTACAACAAGAAAGTGGTCTGGGCGGAAATGAGGTGCAGTGCAAAGGACCAAAAGAGGCCAAAAGTAACCTCACAGCCGTTGCAAAAGCAGGGGAAAAATCAAAGAAGTAGGCACTACTTGAATGGGAAGAAATAAGGGACAAGAAATTGAGACTACAAAAAAAGAAAAAAAAAAAAAAATTCGTGGCCAAAGCAAAAGAGATCAAAAGGCATGGCATGTCATCCAGTGCAGGGACATGCAGCACATACACCAAGGCTTGCCTAAATTGATCCTCCGCGAAGCCAGAAATACAAAAGAAGGACCTACAAACACTCTGGGATAGAGATACCAGCAAAGGAAATGAAATTGAAGGAAAAAAAAAAAGAAATTGGGAATTTTGTGACTTCAAGAAAGTGGTCTGGGCAGAAATGAGGTGCAGTGCAAAGGACCAAAAGAGGCCAAAAGTAACCTCACAGCTGTTGCAAAAGCAGGGGAAAAATCAAAGAAGTAGGCACTACTTGAATGGGAAGAAATAAGGGACAAGAAATTGGGACTACAAAAAAAAAAAAAAAAAAAAAAATTCGTGGCCAAAGCAAAAGAGATCAAAAGGCATGGCATGTCATCCAGTGCATTGACATGCAGCACATACACCAAGGCTTGCATAAATTGATCCTCCGCGAAGCCAGAAATACAAAAGAAGGACTTAGAACCACTCTGGAATAGAGATACCAGCAAAGGAAATGATATTGAAGAAAAAAAAAAAAAAGAAATTGGGAAATTTTGTGACTTCAAGAAAGTGGTCTGGGCAGAAATGAGGTGCAGTGCAAAGGACCAAAAGAGGCCAAAAGTAACCTCACAGCTGTTGCAAAAGCAGGGGAAAAATCAAAGAAGTAGGCACTACTTGGATGGGAAGAAATGAGGGACATGGCATGGACACTTAAAAATAAAAAGAAAAACATTAAAAAATCTTTGCCAGAGCAAAAGCCATCAAAAGGCATGGCATGCCACCCACTGCAGGGACTTGCACCAAAGCTTGACCAATTGGTCCCCATTGAAATCGCAAGATTCCGTTTGCCTTCCCGAAAGGAAATGAAATTTCCTTTCGGGAAGGCAAACGGAATCTTGCGAGCCCTTCAAAGGAAGGCTTTCAAACACTTGAGAAAGGAGATATCATCAAAAGAAATGCAGTTGAAAAAAACGCCAAACAAATGGAAAATCGGGAGATATAGTTACAACAAGAAAGTGGTCTGGGTGGAAATGAGGTGCAGTGCAAAGGACCAAAAGAGGCCAAAAGTAACCTCACAGCTGTTGCAAAAGCAGGGGAAAAATCAAAGAAGTAGGCACTACTTGGATGGGAAGAAATGAGGGACAAGAAATTGAGACTACAAAAAAAGAAAAAAAAAAAAAAATTTGTGGCCAAAGCAAAAGAGATCAAAAGGCATGGCATGTCATCCAGTGCAGGGACATGCAGCACATACACCAAGGCTTGCCTAAATTGATCCTCCGCGAAGCCAGAAATACAAAAGAAGGACTTAGAACCACTCTGGAATAGAGATACCAGCAAAGGAAATGAAATTGAAGAAAAAAAAAAAAAAGAAATTGGGAAATTTTGTGATTTCAAGAAAGTGGTCTGGGCAGAAATGAGGTGCAGTGCAAAGGACCAAAAGAGGCCAAAAGTAACCTCACAGCTGTTGCAAAAGCAGGGGAAAAATCAAAGAAGTAGGCACTACTTGGATGGGAAGAAATGAGGGACATGGCATGGACACTTAAAAATAAAAAGAAAAACATTAAAAAATCTTTGCCAGAGCAAAAGCCATCAAAAGGCATGGCATGCCACCCACTGCAGGGACTTGCACCAAAGCTTGACCAATTGGTCCCCATTGAAATCGCAAGATTCCGTTTGCCTTCCCGAAAGGAAATGAAATTTCCTTTCGGGAAGGCAAACGGAATCTTGCGAGCCCTTCAAAGGAAGGCTCTCAAACACTTGAGAAAGGAGATATCATCAAAAGAAATGCAGTTGAAAAAAACGCCAAAAAAATGGAAAATCGGGAGATATAGTTACAACAAGAAAGTGGTCTGGGCGGAAATGAGGTGCAGTGCAAAGGACCAAAAGAGGCCAAAAGTAACCTCACAGCCGTTGCAAAAGCAGGGGAAAAATCAAAGAAGTAGGCACTACTTGAATGGGAAGAAATAAGGGACAAGAAATTGAGACTACAAAAAAAGAAAAAAAAAAAAAAATTCGTGGCCAAAGCAAAAGAGATCAAAAGGCATGGCATGTCATCCAGTGCAGGGACATGCAGCACATACACCAAGGCTTGCCTAAATCGATCCTCCGCGAAGCCAGAAATACAAAAGAAGGACCTACAAACACTCTGGGATAGAGATACCAGCAAAGGAAATGAAATTGAAGGAAAAAAAAAAAGAAATTGGGAATTTTGTGACTTCAAGAAAGTGGTCTGGGCAGAAATGAGGTGCAGTGCAAAGGACCAAAAGAGGCCAAAAGTAACCTCACAGCTGTTGCAAAAGCAGGGGAAAAATCAAAGAAGTAGGCACTACTTGAATGGGAAGAAATAAGGGACAAGAAATTGGGACTACAAAAAAAAAAAAAAAAAAAAAAATTCGTGGCCAAAGCAAAAGAGATCAAAAGGCATGGCATGTCATCCAGTGCAGGGACATGCAGCACATACACCAAGGCTTGCATAAATTGATCCTCCGCGAAGCCAGAAATACAAAAGAAGGACTTAGAACCACTCTGGAATAGAGATACCAGCAAAGGAAATGATATTGAAGAAAAAAAAAAAAAAGAAATTGGGAAATTTTGTGACTTCAAGAAAGTGGTCTGGGCAGAAATGAGGTGCAGTGCAAAGGACCAAAAGAGGCCAAAAGTAACCTCACAGCTGTTGCAAAAGCAGGGGAAAAATCAAAGAAGTAGGCACTACTTGGATGGGAAGAAATGAGGGACATGGCATGGACACTGAAAAATAAAAAGAAAAACATTAAAAAATCTTTGCCAGAGCAAAAGCCATCAAAAGGCATGGCATGCCACCCACTGCAGGGACTTGCACCAAAGCTTGACCAATTGGTCCCCATTGAAATCGCAAGATTCCGTTTGCCTTCCCGAAAGGAAATGAAATTTCCTTTCGGGAAGGCAAACGGAATCTTGCGAGCCCTTCAAAGGAAGGCTTTCAAACACTTGAGAAAGGAGATATCATCAAAAGAAATGCAGTTGAAAAAAACGCCAAAAAAATGGAAAATCGGGAGATATAGTTACAACAACAAAGTGGTCTGGGCGGAAATGAGGTGCAGTGCAAAGGACCAAAAGAGGCCAAAAGTAACCTCACAGCCGTTGCAAAAGCAGGGGAAAAATCAAAGAAGTAGGCACTACTTGGATGGGAAGAAATGAGGGACATGGCATGGACACTTAAAAATAAAAAGAAAAACATTAAAAAATCTTTGCCAGAGCAAAAGCCATCAAAAGGCATGGCATGCCATCCAGTGCAGGGACTTGCACCAAAGCTTGCCCAATTGGTCCCCATTGAAATCGCAAGATTCCGTTTGCCTTCCCGAAAGGAAATGAAATTTCCTTTTGGGAAGGCAAACGGAATCTTGCGAGCCCTTCAAAGGAAGGCTTTCAAACACTTGAGAAAGGAGATATCATCAAAAGAAATGCAGTTGAAAAAAAGGCCAAACAAATGGAAAATCGGGAGATATAGTTACAACAAGAAAGTGGTCTGGGCGGAAATGAGGTGCAGTGCAAAGGACCAAAAGAGGCCAAAAGTAACCTCACAGCCGTTGCAAAAGCAGGGGAAAAATCAAAGAAGTAGGCACTACTTGGATGGGAAGAAATGAGGGACAAGAAATTGAGACTACAAAAAAAGAAAAAAAAAAAAAAATTTGTGGCCAAAGCAAAAGAGATCAAAAGGCATGGCATGTCATCCAGTGCAGGGACATGCAGCACATACACCAAGGCTTGCCTAAATTGATCCTCCGCGAAGCCAGAAATACAAAAGAAGGACTTAGAACCACTCTGGAATAGAGATACCAGCAAAGGAAATGAAATTGAAGAAAAAAAAAAAAAAGAAATTGGGAAATTTTGTGATTTCAAGAAAGTGGTCTGGGCAGAAATGAGGTGCAGTGCAAAGGACCAAAAGAGGCCAAAAGTAACCTCACAGCTGTTGCAAAAGCAGGGGAAAAATCAAAGAAGTAGGCACTACTTGGATGGGAAGAAATGAGTGACATGGCATTGATACTTCATTTAAAAAAATTAAAAAGCAAAATTCGTGGCCAAAGCAAAAGAGATCAAAAGGCATGGCATGTCATCCAGTGCAGGGACATGCAGCACATACACCAAGGCTTGCATAAATTGATCCTCCACGAAGCCAGAAATACAAAAGAAGGACTTAGAACCACTCTGGAAGAGAGATACCAGCAAAGGAAATGAAATTGAAGAAAAAAAAAAAAGAAATTGGGAAATTTTGTGACTTCAAGAAAGTGGTCTGGGCAGAAATGAGGTGCAGTGCAAAGGACCAAAAGAGGCCAAAAGTAACCTCACAGCCGTTGCAAAAGCAGGGGAAAAATCAAAGAAGTAGGCACTACTTGGATGGGAAGAAATGAGGGACATGGCATGGACACTTAAAAATAAAAAGAAAAACATTAAAAAATCTTTGCCAGAGCAAAAGCCATCAAAAGGCATGGCATGCCATCCAGTGCAGGGACTTGCACCAAAGCTTGCCCAATTGGTCCCCATTGAAATCGCAAGATTCCGTTTGCCTTCCCGAAAGGAAATGAAATTTCCTTTCGGGAAGGCAAACGGAATCTTGCGAGCCCTTCAAAGGAAGGCTTTCAAACACTTGAGAAAGGAGATATCATCAAAAGAAATGCAGTTGAAAAAAAGGCCAAACAAATGGAAAATCGGGAGATATAGTTACAACAAGAAAGTGGTCTGGGCGGAAATGAGGTGCAGTGCAAAGGACCAAAAGAGGCCAAAAGTAACCTCACAGCCGTTGCAAAAGCAGGGGAAAAATCAAAGAAGTAGGCACTACTTGAATGGGAAGAAATAAGGGACAAGAAATTGAGACTACAAAAAAAGAAAAAAAAAAAAAATTCGTGGCCAAAGCAAAAGAGATCAAAAGGCATGGCATGTCATCCAGTGCAGGGACATGCAGCACATACACCAAGGCTTGCCTAAATCGATCCTCCGCGAAGCCAGAAATACAAAAGAAGGACCTACAAACACTCTGGAATAGAGATACCAGCAAAGGAAATGAAATTGAAAATAAAAAACAAAACAAATTGGGAAATTTTGTGACTTCAAGGAAGTGGTCTGGGCAGAAATGAGGTGCAGTGCAAAGGACCAAAAGAGGCCAAAAGTAACCTCACAGCTGTTGCAAAAGCAGGGGAAAAATCAAAGAAGTAGGCACTACTTGAATGGGAAGAAATAAGGGACAAGAAATTGGGACTACAAAAAAAGAAAAAAAAAAAAAAATTCGTGGCCAAAGCAAAAGAGATCAAAAGGCATGGCATGTCATCCAGTGCAGGGACATGCAGCACATACACCAAGGCTTGCATAAATTGATCCTCCGCGAAGCCAGAAATACAAAAGAAGGACTTAGAACCACTCTGGAATAGAGATACCAGCAAAGGAAATGATATTGAAGAAAAAAAAAAAAAAGAAATTGGGAAATTTTGTGACTTCAAGAAAGTGGTCTGGGCAGAAATGAGGTGCAGTGCAAAGGACCAAAAGAGGCCAAAATAACCTCACAGCTGTTGCAAAAGCAGGGGAAAAATCAAAGAAGTAGGCACTACTTGGATGGGAAGAAATGAGGGACATGGCATGGACACTTAAAAATAAAAAGAAAAACATTAAAAAATCTTTGCCAGAGCAAAAGCCATCAAAAGGCATGGCATGCCACCCACTGCAGGGACTTGCACCAAAGCTTGACCAATTGGTCCCCATTGAAATCGCAAGATTCCGTTTGCCTTCCCGAAAGGAAATGAAATTTCCTTTCGGGAAGGCAAACGGAATCTTGCGAGCCCTTCAAAGGAAGGCTTTCAAACACTTGAGAAAGGAGATATCATCAAAAGAAATGCAGTTGAAAAAAACGCCAAAAAAATGGAAAATCGGGAGATATAGTTACAACAAGAAAGTGGTCTGGGCAGAAATGAGGTGCAGTGCAAAGGACCAAAAGAGGCCAAAAGTAACCTCACAGCCGTTGCAAAAGCAGGGGAAAAATCAAAGAAGTAGGCACTACTTGGATGGGAAGAAATGAGGGACATGGCATGGACACTTAAAAATAAAAAGAAAAACATTAAAAAATCTTTGCCAGAGCAAAAGCCATCAAAAGGCATGGCATGCCATCCAGTGCAGGGACTTGCACCAAAGCTTGCCCAATTGGTCCCCATTGAAATCGCAAGATTCCGTTTGCCTTCCCGAAAGGAAATGAAATTTCCTTTCGGGAAGGCAAACGGAATCTTGCGAGCCCTTCAAAGGAAGGCTTTCAAACACTTGAGAAAGGAGATATCATCAAAAGAAATGCAGTTGAAAAAAAGGCCAAACAAATGGAAAATCGGGAGATATAGTTACAACAAGAAAGTGGTCTGGGCGGAAATGAGGTGCAGTGCAAAGGACCAAAAGAGGCCAAAAGTAACCTCACAGCCGTTGCAAAAGCAGGGGAAAAATCAAAGAAGTAGGCACTACTTGGATGGGAAGAAATGAGGGACAAGAAATTGAGACTACAAAAAAAGAAAAAAAAAAAAAAATTTGTGGCCAAAGCAAAAGAGATCAAAAGGCATGGCATGTCATCCAGTGCAGGGACATGCAGCACATACACCAAGGCTTGCCTAAATTGATCCTCCGCGAAGCCAGAAATACAAAAGAAGGACTTAGAACCACTCTGGAATAGAGATACCAGCAAAGGAAATGAAATTGAAGAAAAAAAAAAAAAAGAAATTGGGAAATTTTGTGATTTCAAGAAAGTGGTCTGGGCAGAAATGAGGTGCAGTGCAAAGGACCAAAAGAGGCCAAAAGTAACCTCACAGCTGTTGCAAAAGCAGGGGAAAAATCAAAGAAGTAGGCACTACTTGGATGGGAAGAAATGAGTGACATGGCATTGATACTTCATTTAAAAAAATTAAAAAGCAAAATTCGTGGCCAAAGCAAAAGAGATCAAAAGGCATGGCATGTCATCCAGTGCAGGGACATGCAGCACATACACCAAGGCTTGCATAAATTGATCCTCCGCGAAGCCAGAAATACAAAAGAAGGACTTAGAACCACTCTGGAAGAGAGATACCAGCAAAGGAAATGAAATTGAAGAAAAAAAAAAAAAAGAAATTGGGAAATTTTGTGACTTCAAGAAAGTGGTCTGGGCAGAAATGAGGTGCAGTGCAAAGGACCAAAAGAGGCCAAAAGTAACCTCACAGCCGTTGCAAAAGCAGGGGAAAAATCAAAGAAGTAGGCACTACTTGGATGGGAAGAAATGAGGGACATGGCATGGACACTTAAAAATAAAAAGAAAAACATTAAAAAATCTTTGCCAGAGCAAAAGCCATCAAAAGGCATGGCATGCCATCCAGTGCAGGGACTTGCACCAAAGCTTGCCCAATTGGTCCCCATTGAAATCGCAAGATTCCGTTTGCCTTCCCGAAAGGAAATGAAATTTCCTTTCGGGAAGGCAAACGGAATCTTGCGAGCCCTTCAAAGGAAGGCTTTCAAACACTTGAGAAAGGAGATATCATCAAAAGAAATGCAGTTGAAAAAAAGGCCAAACAAATGGAAAATCGGGAGATATAGTTACAACAAGAAAGTGGTCTGGGCGGAAATGAGGTGCAGTGCAAAGGACCAAAAGAGGCCAAAAGTAACCTCACAGCCGTTGCAAAAGCAGGGGAAAAATCAAAGAAGTAGGCACTACTTGGATGGGAAGAAATGAGGGACAAGAAATTGAGACTACAAAAAAAGAAAAAAAAAAAAAAATTTGTGGCCAAAGCAAAAGAGATCAAAAGGCATGGCATGTCATCCAGTGCAGGGACATGCAGCACATACACCAAGGCTTGCCTAAATTGATCCTCCGCGAAGCCAGAAATACAAAAGAAGGACTTAGAACCACTCTGGAATAGAGATACCAGCAAAGGAAATGAAATTGAAGAAAAAAAAAAAAAAGAAATTGGGAAATTTTGTGATTTCAAGAAAGTGGTCTGGGCAGAAATGAGGTGCAGTGCAAAGGACCAAAAGAGGCCAAAAGTAACCTCACAGCTGTTGCAAAAGCAGGGGAAAAATCAAAGAAGTAGGCACTACTTGGATGGGAAGAAATGAGTGACATGGCATTGATACTTCATTTAAAAAAATTAAAAAGCAAAATTCGTGGCCAAAGCAAAAGAGATCAAAAGGCATGGCATGTCATCCAGTGCAGGGACATGCAGCACATACACCAAGGCTTGCATAAATTGATCCTCCACGAAGCCAGAAATACAAAAGAAGGACTTAGAACCACTCTGGAAGAGAGATACCAGCAAAGGAAATGAAATTGAAGAAAAAAAAAAAAAAGAAATTGGGAAATTTTGTGATTTCAAGAAAGTGGTCTGGGCAGAAATGAGGTGCAGTGCAAAGGACCAAAAGAGGCCAAAAGTAACCTCACAGCTGTTGCAAAAGCAGGGGAAAAATCAAAGAAGTAGGCACTACTTGGATGGGAAGAAATGAGTGACATGGCATTGATACTTCATTTAAAAAAATTAAAAAGCAAAATTCGTGGCCAAAGCAAAAGAGATCAAAAGGCATGGCATGTCATCCAGTGCAGGGACATGCAGCACATACACCAAGGCTTGCATAAATTGATCCTCCACGAAGCCAGAAATACAAAAGAAGGACTTAGAACCACTCTGGAAGAGAGATACCAGCAAAGGAAATGAAATTGAAGAAAAAAAAAAAAAAGAAATTGGGAAATTTTGTGACTTCAAGAAAGTGGTCTGGGCAGAAATGAGGTGCAGTGCAAAGGACCAAAAGAGGCCAAAAGTAACCTCACAGCCGTTGCAAAAGCAGGGGAAAAATCAAAGAAGTAGGCACTACTTGGATGGGAAGAAATGAGGGACATGGCATGGACACTTAAAAATAAAAAGAAAAACATTAAAAAATCTTTGCCAGAGCAAAAGCCATCAAAAGGCATGGCATGCCATCCAGTGCAGGGACTTGCACCAAAGCTTGCCCAATTGGTCCCCATTGAAATCGCAAGATTCCGTTTGCCTTCCCGAAAGGAAATGAAATTTCCTTTCGGGAAGGCAAACGGAATCTTGCGAGCCCTTCAAAGGAAGGCTTTCAAACACTTGAGAAAGGAGATATCATCAAAAGAAATGCAGTTGAAAAAAAGGCCAAACAAATGGAAAATCGGGAGATATAGTTACAACAAGAAAGTGGTCTGGGCGGAAATGAGGTGCAGTGCAAAGGACCAAAAGAGGCCAAAAGTAACCTCACAGCCGTTGCAAAAGCAGGGGAAAAATCAAAGAAGTAGGCACTACTTGGATGGGAAGAAATGAGGGACAAGAAATTGAGACTACAAAAAAAGAAAAAAAAAAAAAAATTTGTGGCCAAAGCAAAAGAGATCAAAAGGCATGGCATGTCATCCAGTGCAGGGACATGCAGCACATACACCAAGGCTTGCCTAAATTGATCCTCCGCGAAGCCAGAAATACAAAAGAAGGACTTAGAACCACTCTGGAATAGAGATACCAGCAAAGGAAATGAAATTGAAGAAAAAAAAAAAAAAGAAATTGGGAAATTTTGTGATTTCAAGAAAGTGGTCTGGGCAGAAATGAGGTGCAGTGCAAAGGACCAAAAGAGGCCAAAAGTAACCTCACAGCTGTTGCAAAAGCAGGGGAAAAATCAAAGAAGTAGGCACTACTTGGATGGGAAGAAATGAGTGACATGGCATTGATACTTCATTTAAAAAAATTAAAAAGCAAAATTCGTGGCCAAAGCAAAAGAGATCAAAAGGCATGGCATGTCATCCAGTGCAGGGACATGCAGCACATACACCAAGGCTTGCATAAATTGATCCTCCACGAAGCCAGAAATACAAAAGAAGGACTTAGAACCACTCTGGAAGAGAGATACCAGCAAAGGAAATGAAATTGAAGAAAAAAAAAAAAAAGAAATTGGGAAATTTTGTGATTTCAAGAAAGTGGTCTGGGCAGAAATGAGGTGCAGTGCAAAGGACCAAAAGAGGCCAAAAGTAACCTCACAGCCGTTGCAAAAGCAGGGGAAAAATCAAAGAAGTAGGCACTACTTGGATGGGAAGAAATGAGGGACATGGCATGGACACTTAAAAATAAAAAGAAAAACATTAAAAAATCTTTGCCAGAGCAAAAGCCATCAAAAGGCATGGCATGCCATCCAGTGCAGGGACTTGCACCAAAGCTTGCCCAATTGGTCCCCATTGAAATCGCAAGATTCCGTTTGCCTTCCCGAAAGGAAATGAAATTTCCTTTCGGGAAGGCAAACGGAATCTTGCGAGCCCTTCAAAGGAAGGCTTTCAAACACTTGAGAAAGGAGATATCATCAAAAGAAATGCAGTTGAAAAAAAGGCCAAACAAATGGAAAATCGGGAGATATAGTTACAACAAGAAAGTGGTCTGGGCGGAAATGAGGTGCAGTGCAAAGGACCAAAAGAGGCCAAAAGTAACCTCACAGCCGTTGCAAAAGCAGGGGAAAAATCAAAGAAGTAGGCACTACTTGAATGGGAAGAAATAAGGGACAAGAAATTGAGACTACAAAAAAAGAAAAAAAAAAAAAATTCGTGGCCAAAGCAAAAGAGATCAAAAGGCATGGCATGTCATCCAGTGCAGGGACATGCAGCACATACACCAAGGCTTGCCTAAATCGATCCTCCGCGAAGCCAGAAATACAAAAGAAGGACCTACAAACACTCTGGAATAGAGATACCAGCAAAGGAAATGAAATTGAAAATAAAAAACAAAACAAATTGGGAAATTTTGTGACTTCAAGGAAGTGGTCTGGGCAGAAATGAGGTGCAGTGCAAAGGACCAAAAGAGGCCAAAAGTAACCTCACAGCCGTTGCAAAAGCAGGGGAAAAATCAAAGAAGTAGGCACTACTTGAATGGGAAGAAATGAGGGACAAGAAATTGAGACTACAAAAAAAGAAAAAAAAAAAAAAATTCGTGGCCAAAGCAAAAGAGATCAAAAGGCATGGCATGTCATCCAGTGCAGGGACATGCAGCACATACACCAAGGCTTGCCTAAATTGATCCTCCGCGAAGCCAGAAATACAAAAGAAGGACTTAGAACCACTCTGGAATAGAGATACCAGCAAAGGAAATGAAATTGAAGAAAAAAAAAAAAAAAGAATTTGGTAAATTTTGTGATTTCAAGAAAGTGGTCTGGGCAGAAATGAGGTGCAGTGCAAAGGACCAAAAGTGGCCAAAAGTAACCTCACAGCTGTTGCAAAAGCAGGGGAAAAATCAAAGAAGTAGGCACTACTTGGATGGGAAGAAATGAGGGACATGGCATGGACACCTAAAAATAAAAAGAAAAAAATTAAAAAATCTTTGCCAGAGCAAAAGCCATCAAAAGGCATGGCATGCCATCCAGTGCAGGGACTTGCACCAAAGCTTGCCCAATTGGTCCCCATTGAAATCGCAAGATTCCGTTTGCCTTTCTCGAAAGGAAATGAAATTTCCTTTCGGGAAGGCAAACGGAATCTTGCGAGCCCTTCAAAAGAAGGCTTTCAAAATCTTGAGAAAGGAGATATCATCAAAAGAAATGCAGTTGAAAAAAAGGCCAAACAAATGGAAAATCGGGAGATATAGTTACAACAACAAAGTGGTCTGGGCGGAAATGAGGTGCAGTGCAAAGGACCTAAAGAGGCCAAAAGTAACCTCACAGCCGTTGCAAAAGCAGGGGAAAAATCAAAGAAGTAGGCACTACTTGGAGGGGAAGAAATAAGGAACAAGAAATTGAGACTACAAAAAAAGAAAAACAAAAAAAAAAATTGTGGCCAAAGCAAAAGAGATCAAAAAACATGGCATGTCATCCAGTGCAGGGACATGCAGCACATACACCAAGGCTTGCCTAAATTGATCCTCCGCGAAGCCAGAAATACAAAAGAAGGACTTAGAACCACTCTGGAATAGAGATACCAGCAAAGGAAATGAAATTGAAGAAAAAAAACAAAACAAATTGGGAAATTTTGTGACTTCAAGAAAGTGGTCTGGGCAGAAATGAGGTGCAGTGCAGAGGACCAAAAGAGGCCAAAAGTAACCTCACAGCTGTTGCAAAAGCAGGGGAAAAACCAAGGATGCAGGCACTACTTGGATGGGAAGAAATGAGAAACATGGCATTGATGCTTCATTTAAAAAAATTAAAAAGCAAAATTCGTGGCCAAAGCAAAAGAGATCAAAAGGCATGGCATGTCATCCAGTGCAGGGACATGCAGCACATACACCAAGGCTTGCATAAATTGATCCTCCGCGAAGCCAGAAATACAAAAGAAGGGCTTAGAACCATTCTGGAATAGAGATACCAGCAAAGGAGATGAAATTGAAAATAAAAAACAAAACAAATTGGGAAATTTTGTGATTTCAAGGAAGTGGTCTGGGCAGAACTGAGGTGCAGTGCAAAGGACCAAAAGAGGCCAAAAGTAACCTCACAGCTGTTGCAAAAGCAGGGGAAAAATCAAAGAAGTAGGCACTACTTGGATGGGAAGAAATGAGGGACATGGCATGGACACTGAAAAATAAAAAGAAAAACATTAAAAAATCTTTGCCAGAACAAAAGCCATCAAAAGGCATGGCATGCCATCCAGTGCAGGGACTTGCACCAAAGCTTGCCCAACTGGTCCCCACTGAAATCGCAAGATTCCGTTTGCCTTCCCGAAAGGAAATGAAATTTCCTTTCGGGAAGGCAAACGGAATCTTGCGAGCCCTTCAAAGGAAGGCTTTCAAACACTTGAGAAAGGAGATATCATCAAAAGAAATGCAGTTGAAAAAAACGCCAAACAAATGGAAAATCGGGAGATATAGTTACTACAAGAAAGTGGTCTGGGTGGAAATGAGGTGCAGTGCAAAGGACCAAAAGAGGCCAAAAGTAACCTCACAGCTGTTGCAAAAGCAGGGGAAAAATCAAAGAAGTAGGCACTACTTGGATGGGAAGAAATGAGGGACAAGAAATTGAGACTACAAAAAAAGAAAAAAAAAAAAAAATTTGTGGCCAAAGCAAAAGAGATCAAAAGGCATGGCATGTCATCCAGTGCAGGGACATGCAGCACATACACCAAGGCTTGCCTAAATTGATCCTCCGCGAAGCCAGAAATACAAAAGAAGGACTTAGAACCACTCTGGAATAGAGATACCAGCAAAGGAAATGAAATTGAAGAAAAAAAAAAAAAAGAAATTGGGAAATTTTGTGATTTCAAGAAAGTGGTCTGGGCAGAAATGAGGTGCAGTGCAAAGGACCAAAAGAGGCCAAAAGTAACCTCACAGCTGTTGCAAAAGCAGGGGAAAAATCAAAGAAGTAGGCACTACTTGGATGGGAAGAAATGAGGGACATGGCATGGACACTTAAAAATAAAAAGAAAAACATTAAAAAATCTTTGCCAGAGCAAAAGCCATCAAAAGGCATGGCATGCCACCCACTGCAGGGACTTGCACCAAAGCTTGACCAATTGGTCCCCATTGAAATCGCAAGATTCCGTTTGCCTTCCCGAAAGGAAATGAAATTTCCTTTCGGGAAGGCAAACAGAATCTTGCGAGCCCTTCAAAGGAAGGCTCTCAAACACTTGAGAAAGGAGATATCATCAAAAGAAATGCAGTTGAAAAAAACGCCAAAAAAATGGAAAATCGGGAGATATAGTTACAACAAGAAAGTGGTCTGGGCGGAAATGAGGTGCAGTGCAAAGGACCAAAAGAGGCCAAAAGTAACCTCACAGCCGTTGCAAAAGCAGGGGAAAAATCAAAGAAGTAGGCACTACTTGAATGGGAAGAAATAAGGGACAAGAAATTGAGACTACAAAAAAAGAAAAAAAAAAAAAAATTCGTGGCCAAAGCAAAAGAGATCAAAAGGCATGGCATGTCATCCAGTGCAGGGACATGCAGCACATACACCAAGGCTTGCCTAAATTGATCCTCCGCGAAGCCAGAAATACAAAAGAAGGACCTACAAACACTCTGGGATAGAGATACCAGCAAAGGAAATGAAATTGAAGGAAAAAAAAAAAGAAATTGGGAATTTTGTGACTTCAAGAAAGTGGTCTGGGCAGAAATGAGGTGCAGTGCAAAGGACCAAAAGAGGCCAAAAGTAACCTCACAGCTGTTGCAAAAGCAGGGGAAAAATCAAAGAAGTAGGCACTACTTGAATGGGAAGAAATAAGGGACAAGAAATTGGGACTACAAAAAAAAAAAAAAAAAAAAAAATTCGTGGCCAAAGCAAAAGAGATCAAAAGGCATGGCATGTCATCCAGTGCATTGACATGCAGCACATACACCAAGGCTTGCATAAATTGATCCTCCGCGAAGCCAGAAATACAAAAGAAGGACTTAGAACCACTCTGGAATAGAGATACCAGCAAAGGAAATGATATTGAAGAAAAAAAAAAAAAAGAAATTGGGAAATTTTGTGACTTCAAGAAAGTGGTCTGGGCAGAAATGAGGTGCAGTGCAAAGGACCAAAAGAGGCCAAAAGTAACCTCACAGCTGTTGCAAAAGCAGGGGAAAAATCAAAGAAGTAGGCACTACTTGGATGGGAAGAAATGAGGGACATGGCATGGACACTTAAAAATAAAAAGAAAAACATTAAAAAATCTTTGCCAGAGCAAAAGCCATCAAAAGGCATGGCATGCCACCCACTGCAGGGACTTGCACCAAAGCTTGACCAATTGGTCCCCATTGAAATCGCAAGATTCCGTTTGCCTTCCCGAAAGGAAATGAAATTTCCTTTCGGGAAGGCAAACGGAATCTTGCGAGCCCTTCAAAGGAAGGCTTTCAAACACTTGAGAAAGGAGATATCATCAAAAGAAATGCAGTTGAAAAAAACGCCAAAAAAATGGAAAATCGGGAGATATAGTTACAACAAGAAAGTGGTCTGGGCGGAAATGAGGTGCAGTGCAAAGGACCAAAAGAGGCCAAAAGTAACCTCACAGCCGTTGCAAAAGCAGGGGAAAAATCAAAGAAGTAGGCACTACTTGAATGGGAAGAAATAAGGGACAAGAAATTGAGACTACAAAAAAAGAAAAAAAAAAAAAAATTCGTGGCCAAAGCAAAAGAGATCAAAAGGCATGGCATGTCATCCAGTGCAGGGACATACAGCACATACACCAAGGCTTGCCTAAATTGATCCTCCGCGAAGCCAGAAATACAAAAGAAGGACCTACAAACACTCTGGGATAGAGATACCAGCAAAGGAAATGAAATTGAAGGAAAAAAAAAAAGAAATTGGGAATTTTGTGACTTCAAGAAAGTGGTCTGGGCAGAAATGAGGTGCAGTGCAAAGGACCAAAAGAGGCCAAAAGTAACCTCACAGCTGTTGCAAAAGCAGGGGAAAAATCAAAGAAGTAGGCACTACTTGAATGGGAAGAAATAAGGGACAAGAAATTGGGACTACAAAAAAAAAAAAAAAAAAAAAAATTCGTGGCCAAAGCAAAAGAGATCAAAAGGCATGGCATGTCATCCAGTGCAGGGACATGCAGCACATACACCAAGGCTTGCATAAATTGATCCTCCGCGAAGCCAGAAATACAAAAGAAGGACTTAGAACCACTCTGGAATAGAGATACCAGCAAAGGAAATGATATTGAAGAAAAAAAAAAAAAAGAAATTGGGAAATTTTGTGACTTCAAGAAAGTGGTCTGGGCAGAAATGAGGTGCAGTGCAAAGGACCAAAAGAGGCCAAAAGTAACCTCACAGCCGTTGCAAAAGCAGGGGAAAAATCAAAGAAGTAGGCACTACTTGGATGGGAAGAAATGAGGGACATGGCATGGACACTTAAAAATAAAAAGAAAAACATTAAAAAATCTTTGCCAGAGCAAAAGCCATCAAAAGGCATGGCATGCCATCCAGTGCAGGGACTTGCACCAAAGCTTGCCCAATTGGTCCCCATTGAAATCGCAAGATTCCGTTTGCCTTCCCGAAAGGAAATGAAATTTCCTTTCGGGAAGGCAAACGGAATCTTGCGAGCCCTTCAAAGGAAGGCTTTCAAACACTTGAGAAAGGAGATATCATCAAAAGAAATGCAGTTGAAAAAAAGGCCAAACAAATGGAAAATCGGGAGATATAGTTACAACAAGAAAGTGGTCTGGGCGGAAATGAGGTGCAGTGCAAAGGACCAAAAGAGGCCAAAAGTAACCTCACAGCCGTTGCAAAAGCAGGGGAAAAATCAAAGAAGTAGGCACTACTTGAATGGGAAGAAATAAGCGACAAGAAATTGGGACTACAAAAAAAGAAAAAAAAAAAAAATTCGTGGCCAAAGCAAAAGAGATCAAAAGGCATGGCATGTCATCCAGTGCAGGGACATGCAGCACATACACCAAGGCTTGCCTAAATTGATCCTCCGCGAAGCCAGAAATACAAAAGAAGGACTTAGAACCACTCTGGAATAGAGATACCAGCAAAGGAAATGAAATTGAAGAAAAAAAAAAAAAGAAATTGGGAAATTTTTTGATTTCAAGAAAGTGGTCTGGGCAGAAATGAGGTGCAGTGCAAAGGACCAAAAGAGGCCAAAAGTAACCTCACAGCAGTTGCAAAAGCAGGGGAAAAATCAAAGAAGTAGGCACAACTTGGATGGGAAGAAATGAGTGACATGGCATTGATACTTCATTTAAAAAAATTAAAAAGCAAAATTCGTGGCCAAAGCAAAAGAGATCAAAAGGCATGGCATGTCATCCAGTGCAGGGACATGCAGCACATACACCAAGGCTTGCCTAAATTGATCCTCCGCGAAGCCAGAAATACAAAAGAAGGACTTAGAACCATTCTGGACAAGAGATACCAGCAAAGGAAAAATAAATTGAAGAAAAAAAAAAAAAGAAATTGGGAAATTTTGTGACTTCAAGGAAGTGGTCTGGGCAGAAATGAGGTGCAGTGAAAAGGACCAAAAGAGGCCAAAAGTAACCTCACAGCCGTTGCAAAAGCAGGGGAAAAACCAAGGATGCAGGCACTACTTGAATGGGAAGAAATGAGGGACATGGCATGGACACTTAAAAATAAAAAGAAAAACATTAAAAAATCTTTGCCAGAGCAAAAGCCATCAAAAGGCATGGCATGCCATCCAGTGCAGGGACTTGCACCAAAGCTTGCCCGATTGGTCCCCATTGAAATCGCAAGATTCCGTTTGCCTTCCCGAAAGGAATTTTCATTTCCTTTCGGGCAGGCAAACGGAATCTTGCGAGCCCTTCAAAGGAAGGCTTTCAAACACTTGAGAAAGGAGATATCTTCAAAAGAAATGCAGTTGAAAAAAAGGCCAAAAAAATGGAAAATCGGGAGATATAGTTACTAAAAGAAAGTGGTCTGGGCAGAAATGAGGTGCAGTGCAAAGGACCAAAAGAGGCCAAAAGTAACCTCGCAGCTGTTGCAAAAGCAGAGGAAAAATCAAAGAAGTCGGCACTACTTGAATGGGAAGAAATAAGGGACAAGAAATTGAGACTACAAAAAAAGAAAAAAAAAAAAACAAATTCGTGGCCAAAACAAAAGAGATCAAAAGGCATGGCATGTCATCCAGTGCAGGGACATGCAGCACATACACCAAGGCTTGCCTAAATTGATCCTCCGCGAAGCCAGAAATGCAAAAGAAGGACCTACAAACACTCTGGAATAGAGATACTAGCAAAAGAAATGAAATTGAAAATAAAAAACAAAACAAATTGGGAAATTTTGTGACTTCAAGGAAGTGGTCTGGGCAGAAATGAGGTGCAGTGCAAAGGACCAAAAGAGGCCAAAAGTAACCTCACAGCCGTTGCAAAAGCAGGGGAAAAATCAAAGAAGTAGGCACTACTTGAATGGGAAGAAATAAGGAACAAGAAATTGAGACTACAAAAAAAGAAAAAAAAAAAAAATTCGTGGCCAAAGCAAAAGAGATCAAAAGGCATGGCATGTCATCCAGTGCAGGGACATGCAGCACATACACCAAGGCTTGCCTAAATTGATCCTCCGTGAAGCCAGAAATACAAAAGAAGGACTTAGAACCATTCTGGACAGGAGATACCAGCAAAGGAAATGAAATTGAAGAAAAAAAAAAAAAGAAATTGGGAAATTTTGTGACTTCAAGGAAGTGGTCTGGGCAGAAATGAGGTGCAGTGCAAAGGACCAAAAGAGGCCAAAAGTAACCTCACAGCCGTTGCAAAAGCAGGGGAAAAATCAAAGAAGTAGGCACTACTTGAATGGGAAGAAATGAGGGACAAGAAATTGAGACTACAAAAAAAGAAAAAAAAAAAAAAATTCGTGGCCAAAGCAAAAGAGATCAAAAGGCATGGCATGTCATCCAGTGCAGGGACATGCAGCACATACACCAAGGCTTGCCTAAATTGATCCTCCGCGAAGCCAGAAATACAAAAGAAGGACTTAGAACCACTCTGGAGTAGAGATACCAGCAAAGGAAATGAAATTGAAGAAAAAAAAAAAAAAAGAATTTGGTAAATTTTGTGATTTCAAGAAAGTGGTCTGGGCAGAAATGAGGTGCAGTGCAAAGGACCAAAAGAGGCCAAAAGTAACCTCACAGCTGTTGCAAAAGCAGGGGAAAAATCAAAGAAGTAGGCACTACTTGGATGGGAAGAAATGAGGGACATGGCATGGACACCTAAAAATAAAAAGAAAAAAATTAAAAAATCTTTGCCAGAGCAAAAGCCATCAAAAGGCATGGCATGCCATCCAGTGCAGGGACTTGCACCAAAGCTTGCCCAATTGGTCCCCATTGAAATCGCAAGATTCCGTTTGCCTTTCTCGAAAGGAAATGAAATTTCCTTTCGGGAAGGCAAACGGAATCTTGCGAGCCCTTCAAAAGAAGGCTTTCAAAAACTTGAGAAAGGAGATATCATCAAAAGAAATGCAGTTGAAAAAAAGGCCAAACAAATGGAAAATCGGGAGATATAGTTACAACAACAAAGTGGTCTGGGCGGAAATGAGGTGCAGTGCAAAGGACCAAAAGAGGCCAAAAGTAACCTCACAGCCGTTGCAAAAGCAGGGGAAAAATCAAAGAAGTAGGCACTACTTGGATGGGAAGAAATGAGGGACAAGAAATTGAGACTACAAAAAAAGAAAAAAAAAAAAAAATTTGTGGCCAAAGCAAAAGAGATCAAAAGGCATGGCATGTCATCCAGTGCAGGGACATGCAGCACATACACCAAGGCTTGCCTAAATTGATCCTCCGCGAAGCCAGAAATACAAAAGAAGGACTTAGAACCACTCTGGAATAGAGATACCAGCAAAGGAAATGAAATTGAAGAAAAAAAACAAAACAAATTGGGAAATTTTGTGACTTCAAGAAAGTGGTCTGGGCAGAAATGAGGTGCAGTGCAGAGGACCAAAAGAGGCCAAAAGTAACCTCACAGCTGTTGCAAAAGCAGGGGAAAAACCAAGGATGCAGGCACTACTTGGATGGGAAGAAATGAGAAACATGGCATTGATGCTTCATTTAAAAAAATTAAAAAGCAAAATTCGTGGCCAAAGCAAAAGAGATCAAAAGGCATGGCATGTCATCCAGTGCAGGGACATGCAGCACATACACCAAGGCTTGCATAAATTGATCCTCCGCGAAGCCAGAAATACAAAAGAAGGGCTTAGAACCATTCTGGAATAGAGATACCAGCAAAGGAGATGAAATTGAAAATAAAAAACAAAACAAATTGGGAAATTTTGTGATTTCAAGGAAGTGGTCTGGGCAGAACTGAGGTGCAGTGCAAAGGACCAAAAGAGGCCAAAAGTAACCTCACAGCTGTTGCAAAAGCAGGGGAAAAATCAAAGAAGTAGGCACTACTTGGATGGGAAGAAATGAGGGACATGGCATGGACACTGAAAAATAAAAAGAAAAACATTAAAAAATCTTTGCCAGAACAAAAGCCATCAAAAGGCATGGCATGCCATCCAGTGCAGGGACTTGCACCAAAGCTTGCCCAACTGGTCCCCACTGAAATCGCAAGATTCCGTTTGCCTTCCCGAAAGGAAATGAAATTTCCTTTCGGGAAGGCAAACGGAATCTTGCGAGCCCTTCAAAGGAAGGCTTTCAAACACTTGAGAAAGGAGATATCATCAAAAGAAATGCAGTTGAAAAAAACGCCAAACAAATGGAAAATCGGGAGATATAGTTACTACAAGAAAGTGGTCTGGGTGGAAATGAGGTGCAGTGCAAAGGACCAAAAGAGGCCAAAAGTAACCTCACAGCTGTTGCAAAAGCAGGGGAAAAATCAAAGAAGTAGGCACTACTTGGATGGGAAGAAATGAGGGACAAGAAATTGAGACTACAAAAAAAGAAAAAAAAAAAAAAATTTGTGGCCAAAGCAAAAGAGATCAAAAGGCATGGCATGTCATCCAGTGCAGGGACATGCAGCACATACACCAAGGCTTGCCTAAATTGATCCTCCGCGAAGCCAGAAATACAAAAGAAGGACTTAGAACCACTCTGGAATAGAGATACCAGCAAAGGAAATGAAATTGAAGAAAAAAAAAAAAAAGAAATTGGGAAATTTTGTGATTTCAAGAAAGTGGTCTGGGCAGAAATGAGGTGCAGTGCAAAGGACCAAAAGAGGCCAAAAGTAACCTCACAGCTGTTGCAAAAGCAGGGGAAAAATCAAAGAAGTAGGCACTACTTGGATGGGAAGAAATGAGGGACATGGCATGGACACTTAAAAATAAAAAGAAAAACATTAAAAAATCTTTGCCAGAGCAAAAGCCATCAAAAGGCATGGCATGCCACCCACTGCAGGGACTTGCACCAAAGCTTGACCAATTGGTCCCCATTGAAATCGCAAGATTCCGTTTGCCTTCCCGAAAGGAAATGAAATTTCCTTTCGGGAAGGCAAACAGAATCTTGCGAGCCCTTCAAAGGAAGGCTCTCAAACACTTGAGAAAGGAGATATCATCAAAAGAAATGCAGTTGAAAAAAACGCCAAAAAAATGGAAAATCGGGAGATATAGTTACAACAAGAAAGTGGTCTGGGCGGAAATGAGGTGCAGTGCAAAGGACCAAAAGAGGCCAAAAGTAACCTCACAGCCGTTGCAAAAGCAGGGGAAAAATCAAAGAAGTAGGCACTACTTGAATGGGAAGAAATAAGGGACAAGAAATTGAGACTACAAAAAAAGAAAAAAAAAAAAAAATTCGTGGCCAAAGCAAAAGAGATCAAAAGGCATGGCATGTCATCCAGTGCAGGGACATGCAGCACATACACCAAGGCTTGCCTAAATTGATCCTCCGCGAAGCCAGAAATACAAAAGAAGGACCTACAAACACTCTGGGATAGAGATACCAGCAAAGGAAATGAAATTGAAGGAAAAAAAAAAAGAAATTGGGAATTTTGTGACTTCAAGAAAGTGGTCTGGGCAGAAATGAGGTGCAGTGCAAAGGACCAAAAGAGGCCAAAAGTAACCTCACAGCTGTTGCAAAAGCAGGGGAAAAATCAAAGAAGTAGGCACTACTTGAATGGGAAGAAATAAGGGACAAGAAATTGGGACTACAAAAAAAAAAAAAAAAAAAAAAATTCGTGGCCAAAGCAAAAGAGATCAAAAGGCATGGCATGTCATCCAGTGCATTGACATGCAGCACATACACCAAGGCTTGCATAAATTGATCCTCCGCGAAGCCAGAAATACAAAAGAAGGACTTAGAACCACTCTGGAATAGAGATACCAGCAAAGGAAATGATATTGAAGAAAAAAAAAAAAAAGAAATTGGGAAATTTTGTGACTTCAAGAAAGTGGTCTGGGCAGAAATGAGGTGCAGTGCAAAGGACCAAAAGAGGCCAAAAGTAACCTCACAGCTGTTGCAAAAGCAGGGGAAAAATCAAAGAAGTAGGCACTACTTGGATGGGAAGAAATGAGGGACATGGCATGGACACTTAAAAATAAAAAGAAAAACATTAAAAAATCTTTGCCAGAGCAAAAGCCATCAAAAGGCATGGCATGCCACCCACTGCAGGGACTTGCACCAAAGCTTGACCAATTGGTCCCCATTGAAATCGCAAGATTCCGTTTGCCTTCCCGAAAGGAAATGAAATTTCCTTTCGGGAAGGCAAACGGAATCTTGCGAGCCCTTCAAAGGAAGGCTTTCAAACACTTGAGAAAGGAGATATCATCAAAAGAAATGCAGTTGAAAAAAACGCCAAAAAAATGGAAAATCGGGAGATATAGTTACAACAAGAAAGTGGTCTGGGCGGAAATGAGGTGCAGTGCAAAGGACCAAAAGAGGCCAAAAGTAACCTCACAGCCGTTGCAAAAGCAGGGGAAAAATCAAAGAAGTAGGCACTACTTGAATGGGAAGAAATAAGGGACAAGAAATTGAGACTACAAAAAAAGAAAAAAAAAAAAAAATTCGTGGCCAAAGCAAAAGAGATCAAAAGGCATGGCATGTCATCCAGTGCAGGGACATACAGCACATACACCAAGGCTTGCCTAAATTGATCCTCCGCGAAGCCAGAAATACAAAAGAAGGACCTACAAACACTCTGGGATAGAGATACCAGCAAAGGAAATGAAATTGAAGGAAAAAAAAAAAGAAATTGGGAATTTTGTGACTTCAAGAAAGTGGTCTGGGCAGAAATGAGGTGCAGTGCAAAGGACCAAAAGAGGCCAAAAGTAACCTCACAGCTGTTGCAAAAGCAGGGGAAAAATCAAAGAAGTAGGCACTACTTGAATGGGAAGAAATAAGGGACAAGAAATTGGGACTACAAAAAAAGAAAAAAAAAAAAAATTCGTGGCCAAAGCAAAAGAGATCAAAAGGCATGGCATGTCATCCAGTGCAGGGACATGCAGCACATACACCAAGGCTTGCATAAATTGATCCTCCGCGAAGCCAGAAATACAAAAGAAGGACTTAGAACCACTCTGGAATAGAGATACCAGCAAAGGAAATGATATTGAAGAAAAAAAAAAAAAAGAAATTGGGAAATTTTGTGACTTCAAGAAAGTGGTCTGGGCAGAAATGAGGTGCAGTGCAAAGGACCAAAAGAGGCCAAAAGTAACCTCACAGCCGTTGCAAAAGCAGGGGAAAAATCAAAGAAGTAGGCACTACTTGGATGGGAAGAAATGAGTGACATGGCATTGATACTTCATTTAAAAAAATTAAAAAGCAAAATTCGTGGCCAAAGCAAAAGAGATCAAAAGGCATGGCATGTCATCCAGTGCAGGGACATGCAGCACATACACCAAGGCTTGCCTAAATTGATCCTCCGCGAAGCCAGAAATACAAAAGAAGGACTTAGAACCATTCTGGACAAGAGATACCAGCAAAGGAAAAATAAATTGAAGAAAAAAAAAAAAAGAAATTGGGAAATTTTGTGACTTCAAGGAAGTGGTCTGGGCAGAAATGAGGTGCAGTGAAAAGGACCAAAAGAGGCCAAAAGTAACCTCACAGCCGTTGCAAAAGCAGGGGAAAAACCAAGGATGCAGGCACTACTTGAATGGGAAGAAATGAGGGACATGGCATGGACACTTAAAAATAAAAAGAAAAACATTAAAAAATCTTTGCCAGAGCAAAAGCCATCAAAAGGCATGGCATGCCATCCAGTGCAGGGACTTGCACCAAAGCTTGCCCGATTGGTCCCCATTGAAATCGCAAGATTCCGTTTGCCTTCCCGAAAGGAATTTTCATTTCCTTTCGGGCAGGCAAACGGAATCTTGCGAGCCCTTCAAAGGAAGGCTTTCAAACACTTGAGAAAGGAGATATCTTCAAAAGAAATGCAGTTGAAAAAAAGGCCAAAAAAATGGAAAATCGGGAGATATAGTTACTAAAAGAAAGTGGTCTGGGCAGAAATGAGGTGCAGTGCAAAGGACCAAAAGAGGCCAAAAGTAACCTCGCAGCTGTTGCAAAAGCAGAGGAAAAATCAAAGAAGTCGGCACTACTTGAATGGGAAGAAATAAGGGACAAGAAATTGAGACTACAAAAAAAGAAAAAAAAAAAAACAAATTCGTGGCCAAAACAAAAGAGATCAAAAGGCATGGCATGTCATCCAGTGCAGGGACATGCAGCACATACACCAAGGCTTGCCTAAATTGATCCTCCGCGAAGCCAGAAATGCAAAAGAAGGACCTACAAACACTCTGGAATAGAGATACTAGCAAAAGAAATGAAATTGAAAATAAAAAACAAAACAAATTGGGAAATTTTGTGACTTCAAGGAAGTGGTCTGGGCAGAAATGAGGTGCAGTGCAAAGGACCAAAAGAGGCCAAAAGTAACCTCACAGCCGTTGCAAAAGCAGGGGAAAAATCAAAGAAGTAGGCACTACTTGAATGGGAAGAAATAAGGAACAAGAAATTGAGACTACAAAAAAAGAAAAAAAAAAAAAATTCGTGGCCAAAGCAAAAGAGATCAAAAGGCATGGCATGTCATCCAGTGCAGGGACATGCAGCACATACACCAAGGCTTGCCTAAATTGATCCTCCGTGAAGCCAGAAATACAAAAGAAGGACTTAGAACCATTCTGGACAGGAGATACCAGCAAAGGAAATGAAATTGAAGAAAAAAAAAAAAAGAAATTGGGAAATTTTGTGACTTCAAGGAAGTGGTCTGGGCAGAAATGAGGTGCAGTGCAAAGGACCAAAAGAGGCCAAAAGTAACCTCACAGCCGTTGCAAAAGCAGGGGAAAAATCAAAGAAGTAGGCACTACTTGAATGGGAAGAAATGAGGGACAAGAAATTGAGACTACAAAAAAAGAAAAAAAAAAAAAAATTCGTGGCCAAAGCAAAAGAGATCAAAAGGCATGGCATGTCATCCAGTGCAGGGACATGCAGCACATACACCAAGGCTTGCCTAAATTGATCCTCCGCGAAGCCAGAAATACAAAAGAAGGACTTAGAACCACTCTGGAGTAGAGATACCAGCAAAGGAAATGAAATTGAAGAAAAAAAAAAAAAAAGAATTTGGTAAATTTTGTGATTTCAAGAAAGTGGTCTGGGCAGAAATGAGGTGCAGTGCAAAGGACCAAAAGAGGCCAAAAGTAACCTCACAGCTGTTGCAAAAGCAGGGGAAAAATCAAAGAAGTAGGCACTACTTGGATGGGAAGAAATGAGGGACATGGCATGGACACCTAAAAATAAAAAGAAAAAAATTAAAAAATCTTTGCCAGAGCAAAAGCCATCAAAAGGCATGGCATGCCATCCAGTGCAGGGACTTGCACCAAAGCTTGCCCAATTGGTCCCCATTGAAATCGCAAGATTCCGTTTGCCTTTCTCGAAAGGAAATGAAATTTCCTTTCGGGAAGGCAAACGGAATCTTGCGAGCCCTTCAAAAGAAGGCTTTCAAAAACTTGAGAAAGGAGATATCATCAAAAGAAATGCAGTTGAAAAAAAGGCCAAACAAATGGAAAATCGGGAGATATAGTTACAACAACAAAGTGGTCTGGGCGGAAATGAGGTGCAGTGCAAAGGACCAAAAGACGCCAAAAGTAACCTCACAGCCGTTGCAAAAGCAGGGGAAAAATCAAAGAAGTAGGCACTACTTGGATGGGAAGAAATGAGGGACAAGAAATTGAGACTACAAAAAAAGAAAAAAAAAAAAAAATTTGTGGCCAAAGCAAAAGAGATCAAAAGGCATGGCATGTCATCCAGTGCAGGGACATGCAGCACATACACCAAGGCTTGCCTAAATTGATCCTCCGCGAAGCCAGAAATACAAAAGAAGGACTTAGAACCACTCTGGAATAGAGATACCAGCAAAGGAAATGAAATTGAAGAAAAAAAAAAAAAAGAAATTGGGAAATTTTGTGATTTCAAGAAAGTGGTCTGGGCAGAAATGAGGTGCAGTGCAAAGGACCAAAAGAGGCCAAAAGTAACCTCACAGCTGTTGCAAAAGCAGGGGAAAAATCAAAGAAGTAGGCACTACTTGGATGGGAAGAAATGAGTGACATGGCATTGATACTTCATTTAAAAAAATTAAAAAGCAAAATTCGTGGCCAAAGCAAAAGAGATCAAAAGGCATGGCATGTCATCCAGTGCAGGGACATGCAGCACATACACCAAGGCTTGCATAAATTGATCCTCCACGAAGCCAGAAATACAAAAGAAGGACTTAGAACCACTCTGGAAGAGAGATACCAGCAAAGGAAATGAAATTGAAGAAAAAAAAAAAAGAAATTGGGAAATTTTGTGACTTCAAGAAAGTGGTCTGGGCAGAAATGAGGTGCAGTGCAAAGGACCAAAAGAGGCCAAAAGTAACCTCACAGCCGTTGCAAAAGCAGGGGAAAAATCAAAGAAGTAGGCACTACTTGGATGGGAAGAAATGAGGGACATGGCATGGACACTTAAAAATAAAAAGAAAAACATTAAAAAATCTTTGCCAGAGCAAAAGCCATCAAAAGGCATGGCATGCCATCCAGTGCAGGGACTTGCACCAAAGCTTGCCCAATTGGTCCCCATTGAAATCGCAAGATTCCGTTTGCCTTCCCGAAAGGAAATGAAATTTCCTTTCGGGAAGGCAAACGGAATCTTGCGAGCCCTTCAAAGGAAGGCTTTCAAACACTTGAGAAAGGAGATATCATCAAAAGAAATGCAGTTGAAAAAAAGGCCAAAAAAATGGAAAATCGGGAGATATAGTTACAACAACAAAGTGGTCTGGGCGGAAATGAGGTGCAGTGCAAAGGACCTAAAGAGGCCAAAAGTAACCTCACAGCCGTTGCAAAAGCAGGGGAAAAATCAAAGAAGTAGGCACTACTTGGAGGGGAAGAAATAAGGAACAAGAAATTGAGACTACAAAAAAAGAAAAACAAAAAAAAAAATTGTGGCCAAAGCAAAAGAGATCAAAAAACATGGCATGTCATCCAGTGCAGGGACATGCAGCACATACACCAAGGCTTGCCTAAATTGATCCTCCGCGAAGCCAGAAATACAAAAGAAGGACTTAGAACCACTCTGGAATAGAGATACCAGCAAAGGAAATGAAATTGAAGAAAAAAAACAAAACAAATTGGGAAATTTTGTGACTTCAAGAAAGTGGTCTGGGCAGAAATGAGGTGCAGTGCAGAGGACCAAAAGAGGCCAAAAGTAACCTCACAGCTGTTGCAAAAGCAGGGGAAAAATCAAAGAAGTAGGCACTACTTGAATGGGAAGAAATGAGGGACAAGAAATTGAGACTACAAAAAAAGAAAAAAAAAAAAAAATTCGTGGCCAAAGCAAAAGAGATCAAAAGGCATGGCATGTCATCCAGTGCAGGGACATGCAGCACATACACCAAGGCTTGCCTAAATTGATCCTCCGCGAAGCCAGAAATACAAAAGAAGGACTTAGAACCACTCTGGAATAGAGATACCAGCAAAGGAAATGATATTGAAGAAAAAAAAAAAAAAAGAATTTGGTAAATTTTGTGATTTCAAGAAAGTGGTCTGGGCAGAAATGAGGTGCAGTGCAAAGGACCAAAAGAGGCCAAAAGTAACCTCACAGCTGTTGCAAAAGCAGGGGAAAAATCAAAGAAGTAGGCACTACTTGGATGGGAAGAAATGAGGGACATGGCATGGACACCTAAAAATAAAAAGAAAAACATTAAAAAATCTTTGCCAGAGCAAAAGCCATCAAAAGGCATGGCATGCCATCCAGTGCAGGGACTTGCACCAAAGCTTGCCCAATTGGTCCCCATTGAAATCGCAAGATTCCGTTTGCCTTCCCGAAAGGAAATGAAATTTCCTTTCGGGAAGGCAAACGGAATCTTGCGAGCCCTTCAAAAGAAGGCTTTCAAACACTTGAGAAAGGAGATATCATCAAAAGAAATGCAGTTGAAAAAAACGCCAAAAAAATGGAAAATCGGGAGATATAGTTACAACAAGAAAGTGGTCTGGGCGGAAATGAGGTGCAGTGCAAAGGACCAAAAGAGGCCAAAAGTAACCTCACAGCCGTTGCAAAAGCAGGGGAAAAATCAAAGAAGTAGGCACTACTTGAATGGGAAGAAATAAGGGACAAGAAATTGAGACTACAAAAAAAGAAAAAAAAAAAAAATTCGTGGCCAAAGCAAAAGAGATCAAAAGGCATGGCATGTCATCCAGTGCAGGGACATGCAGCACATACACCAAGGCTTGCCTAAATCGATCCTCCGCGAAGCCAGAAATACAAAAGAAGGACCTACAAACACTCTGGAATAGAGATACCAGCAAAGGAAATGAAATTGAAAATAAAAAACAAAACAAATTGGGAAATTTTGTGACTTCAAGGAAGTGGTCTGGGCAGAAATGAGGTGCAGTGCAAAGGACCAAAAGAGGCCAAAAGTAACCTCACAGCCGTTGCAAAAGCAGGGGAAAAATCAAAGAAGTAGGCACTACTTGAATGGGAAGAAATAAGCGACAAGAAATTGGGACTACAAAAAAAGAAAAAAAAAAAAAATTCGTGGCCAAAGCAAAAGAGATCAAAAGGCATGGCATGTCATCCAGTGCAGGGACATGCAGCACATACACCAAGGCTTGCCTAAATTGATCCTCCGCGAAGCCAGAAATACAAAAGAAGGACTTAGAACCACTCTGGAATAGAGATACCAGCAAAGGAAATGAAATTGAAGAAAAAAAAAAAAAAAGAATTTGGTAAATTTTGTGATTTCAAGAAAGTGGTCTGGGCAGAAATGAGGTGCAGTGCAAAGGACCAAAAGAGGCCAAAAGTAACCTCACAGCTGTTGCAAAAGCAGGGGAAAAATCAAAGAAGTAGGCACTACTTGGATGGGAAGAAATGAGGGACATGGCATGGACACCTAAAAATAAAAAGAAAAAAATTAAAAAATCTTTGCCAGAGCAAAAGCCATCAAAAGGCATGGCATGCCATCCAGTGCAGGGACTTGCACCAAAGCTTGCCCAATTGGTCCCCATTGAAATCGCAAGATTCCGTTTGCCTTTCTCGAAAGGAAATGAAATTTCCTTTCGGGAAGGCAAACGGAATCTTGCGAGCCCTTCAAAAGAAGGCTTTCAAAAACTTGAGAAAGGAGATATCATCAAAAGAAATGCAGTTGAAAAAAAGGCCAAACAAATGGAAAATCGGGAGATATAGTTACAACAACAAAGTGGTCTGGGCGGAAATGAGGTGCAGTGCAAAGGACCAAAAGAGGCCAAAAGTAACCTCACAGCCGTTGCAAAAGCAGGGGAAAAATCAAAGAAGTAGGCACTACTTGGATGGGAAGAAATGAGGGACAAGAAATTGAGACTACAAAAAAAGAAAAAAAAAAAAAAATTTGTGGCCAAAGCAAAAGAGATCAAAAGGCATGGCATGTCATCCAGTGCAGGGACATGCAGCACATACACCAAGGCTTGCCTAAATTGATCCTCCGCGAAGCCAGAAATACAAAAGAAGGACTTAGAACCACTCTGGAATAGAGATACCAGCAAAGGAAATGAAATTGAAGAAAAAAAAAAAAAAGAAATTGGGAAATTTTGTGATTTCAAGAAAGTGGTCTGGGCAGAAATGAGGTGCAGTGCAAAGGACCAAAAGAGGCCAAAAGTAACCTCACAGCTGTTGCAAAAGCAGGGGAAAAATCAAAGAAGTAGGCACTACTTGGATGGGAAGAAATGAGGGACATGGCATTGATACTTCATTTAAAAAAATTAAAAAGCAAAATTCGTGGCCAAAGCAAAAGAGATCAAAAGGCATGGCATGTCATCCAGTGCAGGGACATGCAGCACATACACCAAGGCTTGCATAAATTGATCCTCCACGAAGCCAGAAATACAAAAGAAGGACTTAGAACCACTCTGGAAGAGAGATACCAGCAAAGGAAATGAAATTGAAGAAAAAAAAAAAAGAAATTGGGAAATTTTGTGACTTCAAGAAAGTGGTCTGGGCAGAAATGAGGTGCAGTGCAAAGGACCAAAAGAGGCCAAAAGTAACCTCACAGCCGTTGCAAAAGCAGGGGAAAAATCAAAGAAGTAGGCACTACTTGGATGGGAAGAAATGAGGGACATGGCATGGACACTTAAAAATAAAAAGAAAAACATTAAAAAATCTTTGCCAGAGCAAAAGCCATCAAAAGGCATGGCATGCCATCCAGTGCAGGGACTTGCACCAAAGCTTGCCCAATTGGTCCCCATTGAAATCGCAAGATTCCGTTTGCCTTCCCGAAAGGAAATGAAATTTCCTTTCGGGAAGGCAAACGGAATCTTGCGAGCCCTTCAAAGGAAGGCTTTCAAACACTTGAGAAAGGAGATATCATCAAAAGAAATGCAGTTGAAAAAAACGCCAAAAAAATGGAAAATCGGGAGATATAGTTACAACAAGAAAGTGGTCTGGGCGGAAATGAGGTGCAGTGCAAAGGACCAAAAGAGGCCAAAAGTAACCTCACAGCCGTTGCAAAAGCAGGGGAAAAATCAAAGAAGTAGGCACTACTTGAATGGGAAGAAATAAGGGACAAGAAATTGAGACTACAAAAAAAGAAAAAAAAAAAAAATTCGTGGCCAAAGCAAAAGAGATCAAAAGGCATGGCATGTCATCCAGTGCAGGGACATGCAGCACATACACCAAGGCTTGCCTAAATCGATCCTCCGCGAAGCCAGAAATACAAAAGAAGGACTTAGAACCACTCTGGAATAGAGATACCAGCAAAGGAAATGAAATTGAAGAAAAAAAAAAAAAAAGAATTTGGTAAATTTTGTGATTTCAAGAAAGTGGTCTGGGCAGAAATGAGGTGCAGTGCAAAGGACCAAAAGAGGCCAAAAGTAACCTCACAGCTGTTGCAAAAGCAGGGGAAAAATCAAAGAAGTAGGCACTACTTGGATGGGAAGAAATGAGGGACATGGCATGGACACCTAAAAATAAAAAGAAAAAAATTAAAAAATCTTTGCCAGAGCAAAAGCCATCAAAAGGCATGGCATGCCATCCAGTGCAGGGACTTGCACCAAAGCTTGCCCAATTGGTCCCCATTGAAATCGCAAGATTCCGTTTGCCTTTCTCGAAAGGAAATGAAATTTCCTTTCGGGAAGGCAAACGGAATCTTGCGAGCCCTTCAAAAGAAGGCTTTCAAAAACTTGAGAAAGGAGATATCATCAAAAGAAATGCAGTTGAAAAAAAGGCCAAACAAATGGAAAATCGGGAGATATAGTTACAACAACAAAGTGGTCTGGGCGGAAATGAGGTGCAGTGCAAAGGACCAAAAGAGGCCAAAAGTAACCTCACAGCCGTTGCAAAAGCAGGGGAAAAATCAAAGAAGTAGGCACTACTTGGATGGGAAGAAATGAGGGACAAGAAATTGAGACTACAAAAAAAGAAAAAAAAAAAAAAATTTGTGGCCAAAGCAAAAGAGATCAAAAGGCATGGCATGTCATCCAGTGCAGGGACATGCAGCACATACACCAAGGCTTGCCTAAATTGATCCTCCGCGAAGCCAGAAATACAAAAGAAGGACTTAGAACCACTCTGGAATAGAGATACCAGCAAAGGAAATGAAATTGAAGAAAAAAAAAAAAAAGAAATTGGGAAATTTTGTGATTTCAAGAAAGTGGTCTGGGCAGAAATGAGGTGCAGTGCAAAGGACCAAAAGAGGCCAAAAGTAACCTCACAGCTGTTGCAAAAGCAGGGGAAAAATCAAAGAAGTAGGCACTACTTGGATGGGAAGAAATGAGTGACATGGCATTGATACTTCATTTAAAAAAATTAAAAAGCAAAATTCGTGGCCAAAGCAAAAGAGATCAAAAGGCATGGCATGTCATCCAGTGCAGGGACATGCAGCACATACACCAAGGCTTGCATAAATTGATCCTCCACGAAGCCAGAAATACAAAAGAAGGACTTAGAACCACTCTGGAAGAGAGATACCAGCAAAGGAAATGAAATTGAAGAAAAAAAAAAAAGAAATTGGGAAATTTTGTGACTTCAAGAAAGTGGTCTGGGCAGAAATGAGGTGCAGTGCAAAGGACCAAAAGAGGCCAAAAGTAACCTCACAGCCGTTGCAAAAGCAGGGGAAAAATCAAAGAAGTAGGCACTACTTGGATGGGAAGAAATGAGGGACATGGCATGGACACTTAAAAATAAAAAGAAAAACATTAAAAAATCTTTGCCAGAGCAAAAGCCATCAAAAGGCATGGCATGCCATCCAGTGCAGGGACTTGCACCAAAGCTTGCCCAATTGGTCCCCATTGAAATCGCAAGATTCCGTTTGCCTTCCCGAAAGGAAATGAAATTTCCTTTCGGGAAGGCAAACGGAATCTTGCGAGCCCTTCAAAGGAAGGCTTTCAAACACTTGAGAAAGGAGATATCATCAAAAGAAATGCAGTTGAAAAAAACGCCAAAAAAATGGAAAATCGGGAGATATAGTTACAACAAGAAAGTGGTCTGGGCGGAAATGAGGTGCAGTGCAAAGGACCAAAAGAGGCCAAAAGTAACCTCACAGCCGTTGCAAAAGCAGGGGAAAAATCAAAGAAGTAGGCACTACTTGAATGGGAAGAAATAAGGGACAAGAAATTGAGACTACAAAAAAAGAAAAAAAAAAAAAATTCGTGGCCAAAGCAAAAGAGATCAAAAGGCATGGCATGTCATCCAGTGCAGGGACATGCAGCACATACACCAAGGCTTGCCTAAATCGATCCTCCGCGAAGCCAGAAATACAAAAGAAGGACCTACAAACACTCTGGAATAGAGATACCAGCAAAGGAAATGAAATTGAAAATAAAAAACAAAACAAATTGGGAAATTTTGTGACTTCAAGGAAGTGGTCTGGGCAGAAATGAGGTGCAGTGGAAACGACCAAAAGAGGCCAAAAGTAACCTCACAGCCGTTGCAAAAGCAGGGGAAAAATCAAAGAAGTAGGCACTACTTGAATGGGAAGAAATGAGGGACAAGAAATTGAGACTACAAAAAAAGAAAAAAAAAAAAAAATTCGTGGCCAAAGCAAAAGAGATCAAAAGGCATGGCATGTCATCCAGTGCAGGGACATGCAGCACATACACCAAGGCTTGCCTAAATTGATCCTCCGCGAAGCCAGAAATACAAAAGAAGGACTTAGAACCACTCTGGAATAGAGATACCAGCAAAGGAAATGAAATTGAAGAAAAAAAAAAAAAAAGAATTTGGTAAATTTTGTGATTTCAAGAAAGTGGTCTGGGCAGAAATGAGGTGCAGTGCAAAGGACCAAAAGAGGCCAAAAGTAACCTCACAGCTGTTGCAAAAGCAGGGGAAAAATCAAAGAAGTAGGCACTACTTGGATGGGAAGAAATGAGGGACATGGCATGGACACCTAAAAATAAAAAGAAAAAAATTAAAAAATCTTTGCCAGAGCAAAAGCCATCAAAAGGCATGGCATGCCATCCAGTGCAGGGACTTGCACCAAAGCTTGCCCAATTGGTCCCCATTGAAATCGCAAGATTCCGTTTGCCTTTCTCGAAAGGAAATGAAATTTCCTTTCGGGAAGGCAAACGGAATCTTGCGAGCCCTTCAAAAGAAGGCTTTCAAAAACTTGAGAAAGGAGATATCATCAAAAGAAATGCAGTTGAAAAAAAGGCCAAACAAATGGAAAATCGGGAGATATAGTTACAACAACAAAGTGGTCTGGGCGGAAATGAGGTGCAGTGCAAAGGACCTAAAGAGGCCAAAAGTAACCTCACAGCCGTTGCAAAAGCAGGGGAAAAATCAAAGAAGTAGGCACTACTTGGAGGGGAAGAAATAAGGAACAAGAAATTGAGACTACAAAAAAAGAAAAACAAAAAAAAAAATTGTGGCCAAAGCAAAAGAGATCAAAAAACATGGCATGTCATCCAGTGCAGGGACATGCAGCACATACACCAAGGCTTGCCTAAATTGATCCTCCGCGAAGCCAGAAATACAAAAGAAGGACTTAGAACCACTCTGGAATAGAGATACCAGCAAAGGAAATGAAATTGAAGAAAAAAAACAAAACAAATTGGGAAATTTTGTGACTTCAAGAAAGTGGTCTGGGCAGAAATGAGGTGCAGTGCAAAGGACCAAAAGAGGCCAAAAGTAACCTCACAGCTGTTGCAAAAGCAGGGGAAAAACCAAGGATGCAGGCACTACTTGGATGGGAAGAAATGAGAAACATGGCATTGATGCTTCATTTAAAAAAATTAAAAAGCAAAATTCGTGGCCAAAGCAAAAGAGATCAAAAGGCATGGCATGTCATCCAGTGCAGGGACATGCAGCACATACACCAAGGCTTGCATAAATTGATCCTCCGCGAAGCCAGAAATACAAAAGAAGGGCTTAGAACCATTCTGGAATAGAGATACCAGCAAAGGAGATGAAATTGAAAATAAAAAACAAAACAAATTGGGAAATTTTGTGATTTCAAGGAAGTGGTCTGGGCAGAACTGAGGTGCAGTGCAAAGGACCAAAAGAGGCCAAAAGTAACCTCACAGCTGTTGCAAAAGCAGGGGAAAAATCAAAGAAGTAGGCACTACTTGGATGGGAAGAAATGAGGGACATGGCATGGACACTGAAAAATAAAAAGAAAAACATTAAAAAATCTTTGCCAGAACAAAAGCCATCAAAAGGCATGGCATGCCATCCAGTGCAGGGACTTGCACCAAAGCTTGCCCAACTGGTCCCCACTGAAATCGCAAGATTCCGTTTGCCTTCCCGAAAGGAAATGAAATTTCCTTTCGGGAAGGCAAACGGAATCTTGCGAGCCCTTCAAAGGAAGGCTTTCAAACACTTGAGAAAGGAGATATCATCAAAAGAAATGCAGTTGAAAAAAAGGCCAAACAAATGGAAAATCGGGAGATATAGTTACTACAAGAAAGTGGTCTGGGTGGAAATGAGGTGCAGTGCAAAGGACCAAAAGAGGCCAAAAGTAACCTCACAGCTGTTGCAAAAGCAGGGGAAAAATCAAAGAAGTAGGCACTACTTGGATGGGAAGAAATGAGGGACAAGAAATTGAGACTACAAAAAAAGAAAAAAAAAAAAAAATTTGTGGCCAAAGCAAAAGAGATCAAAAGGCATGGCATGTCATCCAGTGCAGGGACATGCAGCACATACACCAAGGCTTGCCTAAATTGATCCTCCGCGAAGCCAGAAATACAAAAGAAGGACTTAGAACCACTCTGGAATAGAGATACCAGCAAAGGAAATGAAATTGAAGAAAAAAAAAAAAAAGAAATTGGGAAATTTTGTGATTTCAAGAAAGTGGTCTGGGCAGAAATGAGGTGCAGTGCAAAGGACCAAAAGAGGCCAAAAGTAACCTCACAGCTGTTGCAAAAGCAGGGGAAAAATCAAAGAAGTAGGCACTACTTGGATGGGAAGAAATGAGGGACATGGCATGGACACTTAAAAATAAAAAGAAAAACATTAAAAAATCTTTGCCAGAGCAAAAGCCATCAAAAGGCATGGCATGCCACCCACTGCAGGGACTTGCACCAAAGCTTGACCAATTGGTCCCCATTGAAATCGCAAGATTCCGTTTGCCTTCCCGAAAGGAAATGAAATTTCCTTTCGGGAAGGCAAACGGAATCTTGCGAGCCCTTCAAAGGAAGGCTCTCAAACACTTGAGAAAGGAGATATCATCAAAAGAAATGCAGTTGAAAAAAAGGCCAAACAAATGGAAAATCGGGAGATATAGTTACAACAAGAAAGTGGTCTGGGCGGAAATGAGGTGCAGTGCAAAGGACCAAAAGAGGCCAAAAGTAACCTCACAGCTGTTGCAAAAGCAGGGGAAAAATCAAAGAAGTAGGCACTACTTGAATGGGAAGAAATAAGGGACAAGAAATTGAGACTACAAAAAAAGAAAAAAAAAAAAAAATTCGTGGCCAAAGCAAAAGAGATCAAAAGGCATGGCATGTCATCCAGTGCAGGGACATGCAGCACATACACCAAGGCTTGCCTAAATTGATCCTCCGCGAAGCCAGAAATACAAAAGAAGGACCTACAAACACTCTGGGATAGAGATACCAGCAAAGGAAATGAAATTGAAGGAAAAAAAAAAAGAAATTGGGAATTTTGTGACTTCAAGAAAGTGGTCTGGGCAGAAATGAGGTGCAGTGCAAAGGACCAAAAGAGGCCAAAAGTAACCTCACAGCTGTTGCAAAAGCAGGGGAAAAATCAAAGAAGTAGGCACTACTTGAATGGGAAGAAATAAGGGACAAGAAATTGGGACTACAAAAAAAAAAAAAAAAAAAAATTCATGGCCAAAGCAAAAGAGATCAAAAGGCATGGCATGTCATCCAGTGCAGGGACATGCAGCACATACACCAAGGCTTGCATAAATTGATCCTCCGCGAAGCCAGAAATACAAAAGAAGGACTTAGAACCACTCTGGAATAGAGATACCAGCAAAGGAAATGAAATTGAAGAAAAAAAAAAAAGAAATTGGGAAATTTTGTGACTTCAAGAAAGTGGTCTGGGCAGAAATGAGGTGCAGTGCAAAGGACCAAAAGAGGCCAAAAGTAACCTCACAGCCGTTGCAAAAGCAGGGGAAAAATCAAAGAAGTAGGCACTACTTGGATGGGAAGAAATGAGGGACATGGCATGGACACTTAAAAATAAAAAGAAAAACATTAAAAAATCTTTGCCAGAGCAAAAGCCATCAAAAGGCATGGCATGCCATCCAGTGCAGGGACTTGCACCAAAGCTTGCCCAATTGGTCCCCATTGAAATCGCAAGATTCCGTTTGCCTTCCCGAAAGGAAATGAAATTTCCTTTCGGGAAGGCAAACGGAATCTTGCGAGCCCTTCAAAGGAAGGCTTTCAAACACTTGAGAAAGGAGATATCATCAAAAGAAATGCAGTTGAAAAAAACGCCAAAAAAATGGAAAATCGGGAGATATAGTTACAACAAGAAAGTGGTCTGGGCGGAAATGAGGTGCAGTGCAAAGGACCAAAAGAGGCCAAAAGTAACCTCACAGCCGTTGCAAAAGCAGGGGAAAAATCAAAGAAGTAGGCACTACTTGAATGGGAAGAAATAAGGGACAAGAAATTGAGACTACAAAAAAAGAAAAAAAAAAAAAATTCGTGGCCAAAGCAAAAGAGATCAAAAGGCATGGCATGTCATCCAGTGCAGGGACATGCAGCACATACACCAAGGCTTGCCTAAATCGATCCTCCGCGAAGCCAGAAATACAAAAGAAGGACCTACAAACACTCTGGAATAGAGATACCAGCAAAGGAAATGAAATTGAAAATAAAAAACAAAACAAATTGGGAAATTTTGTGACTTCAAGGAAGTGGTCTGGGCAGAAATGAGGTGCAGTGCAAAGGACCAAAAGAGGCCAAAAGTAACCTCACAGCCGTTGCAAAAGCAGGGGAAAAATCAAAGAAGTAGGCACTACTTGAATGGGAAGAAATGAGGGACAAGAAATTGAGACTACAAAAAAAGAAAAAAAAAAAAAAATTCGTGGCCAAAGCAAAAGAGATCAAAAGGCATGGCATGTCATCCAGTGCAGGGACATGCAGCACATACACCAAGGCTTGCCTAAATTGATCCTCCGCGAAGCCAGAAATACAAAAGAAGGACTTAGAACCACTCTGGAATAGAGATACCAGCAAAGGAAATGAAATTGAAGAAAAAAAAAAAAAAAGAATTTGGTAAATTTTGTGATTTCAAGAAAGTGGTCTGGGCAGAAATGAGGTGCAGTGCAAAGGACCAAAAGAGGCCAAAAGTAACCTCACAGCTGTTGCAAAAGCAGGGGAAAAATCAAAGAAGTAGGCACTACTTGGATGGGAAGAAATGAGGGACATGGCATGGACACCTAAAAATAAAAAGAAAAAAATTAAAAAATCTTTGCCAGAGCAAAAGCCATCAAAAGGCATGGCATGCCATCCAGTGCAGGGACTTGCACCAAAGCTTGCCCAATTGGTCCCCATTGAAATCGCAAGATTCCGTTTGCCTTTCTCGAAAGGAAATGAAATTTCCTTTCGGGAAGGCAAACGGAATCTTGCGAGCCCTTCAAAAGAAGGCTTTCAAAAACTTGAGAAAGGAGATATCATCAAAAGAAATGCAGTTGAAAAAAAGGCCAAACAAATGGAAAATCGGGAGATATAGTTACAACAACAAAGTGGTCTGGGCGGAAATGAGGTGCAGTGCAAAGGACCAAAAGAGGCCAAAAGTAACCTCACAGCCGTTGCAAAAGCAGGGGAAAAATCAAAGAAGTAGGCACTACTTGGATGGGAAGAAATGAGTGACATGGCATTGATACTTCATTTAAAAAAATTAAAAAGCAAAATTCGTGGCCAAAGCAAAAGAGATCAAAAGGCATGGCATGTCATCCAGTGCAGGGACATGCAGCACATACACCAAGGCTTGCATAAATTGATCCTCCACGAAGCCAGAAATACAAAAGAAGGACTTAGAACCACTCTGGAAGAGAGATACCAGCAAAGGAAATGAAATTGAAGAAAAAAAAAAAAGAAATTGGGAAATTTTGTGACTTCAAGAAAGTGGTCTGGGCAGAAATGAGGTGCAGTGCAAAGGACCAAAAGAGGCCAAAAGTAACCTCACAGCCGTTGCAAAAGCAGGGGAAAAATCAAAGAAGTAGGCACTACTTGGATGGGAAGAAATGAGGGACATGGCATGGACACTTAAAAATAAAAAGAAAAACATTAAAAAATCTTTGCCAGAGCAAAAGCCATCAAAAGGCATGGCATGCCATCCAGTGCAGGGACTTGCACCAAAGCTTGCCCAATTGGTCCCCATTGAAATCGCAAGATTCCGTTTGCCTTCCCGAAAGGAAATGAAATTTCCTTTCGGGAAGGCAAACGGAATCTTGCGAGCCCTTCAAAGGAAGGCTTTCAAACACTTGAGAAAGGAGATATCATCAAAAGAAATGCAGTTGAAAAAAAGGCCAAAAAAATGGAAAATCGGGAGATATAGTTACAACAAGAAAGTGGTCTGGGCGGAAATGAGGTGCAGTGCAAAGGACCAAAAGAGGCCAAAAGTAACCTCACAGCCGTTGCAAAAGCAGGGGAAAAATCAAAGAAGTAGGCACTACTTGAATGGGAAGAAATAAGGGACAAGAAATTGAGACTACAAAAAAAGAAAAAAAAAAAAAAATTCGTGGCCAAAGCAAAAGAGATCAAAAGGCATGGCATGTCATCCAGTGCAGGGACATGCAGCACATACACCAAGGCTTGCCTAAATCGATCCTCCGCGAAGCCAGAAATACAAAAGAAGGACTTAGAACCACTCTGGAATAGAGATACCAGCAAAGGAAATGAAATTGAAGAAAAAAAAAAAAAAAGAATTTGGTAAATTTTGTGATTTCAAGAAAGTGGTCTGGGCAGAAATGAGGTGCAGTGCAAAGGACCAAAAGAGGCCAAAAGTAACCTCACAGCTGTTGCAAAAGCAGGGGAAAAATCAAAGAAGTAGGCACTACTTGGATGGGAAGAAATGAGGGATATGGCATGGACACCTAAAAATAAAAAGAAAAAAATTAAAAAATCTTTGCCAGAGCAAAAGCCATCAAAAGGCATGGCATGCCATCCAGTGCAGGGACTTGCACCAAAGCTTGCCCAATTGGTCCCCATTGAAATCGCAAGATTCCGTTTGCCTTTCTCGAAAGGAAATGAAATTTCCTTTCGGGAAGGCAAACGGAATCTTGCGAGCCCTTCAAAAGAAGGCTTTCAAAAACTTGAGAAAGGAGATATCATCAAAAGAAATGCAGTTGAAAAAAAGGCCAAACAAATGGAAAATCGGGAGATATAGTTACAACAACAAAGTGGTCTGGGCGGAAATGAGGTGCAGTGCAAAGGACCTAAAGAGGCCAAAAGTAACCTCACAGCCGTTGCAAAAGCAGGGGAAAAATCAAAGAAGTAGGCACTACTTGGAGGGGAAGAAATAAGGAACAAGAAATTGAGACTACAAAAAAAGAAAAACAAAAAAAAAAATTGTGGCCAAAGCAAAAGAGATCAAAAAACATGGCATGTCATCCAGTGCAGGGACATGCAGCACATACACCAAGGCTTGCCTAAATTGATCCTCCGCGAAGCCAGAAATACAAAAGAAGGACTTAGAACCACTCTGGAATAGAGATACCAGCAAAGGAAATGAAATTGAAGAAAAAAAACAAAACAAATTGGGAAATTTTGTGACTTCAAGAAAGTGGTCTGGGCAGAAATGAGGTGCAGTGCAGAGGACCAAAAGAGGCCAAAAGTAACCTCACAGCTGTTGCAAAAGCAGGGGAAAAATCAAAGAAGTAGGCACTACTTGAATGGGAAGAAATGAGGGACAAGAAATTGAGACTACAAAAAAAGAAAAAAAAAAAAAAATTCGTGGCCAAAGCAAAAGAGATCAAAAGGCATGGCATGTCATCCAGTGCAGGGACATGCAGCACATACACCAAGGCTTGCCTAAATTGATCCTCCGCGAAGCCAGAAATACAAAAGAAGGACTTAGAACCACTCTGGAATAGAGATACCAGCAAAGGAAATGATATTGAAGAAAAAAAAAAAAAAAGAATTTGGTAAATTTTGTGATTTCAAGAAAGTGGTCTGGGCAGAAATGAGGTGCAGTGCAAAGGACCAAAAGAGGCCAAAAGTAACCTCACAGCTGTTGCAAAAGCAGGGGAAAAATCAAAGAAGTAGGCACTACTTGGATGGGAAGAAATGAGGGACATGGCATGGACACTTAAAAATAAAAAGAAAAACATTAAAAAATCTTTGCCAGAGCAAAAGCCATCAAAAGGCATGGCATGCCATCCAGTGCAGGGACTTGCACCAAAGCTTGCCCAATTGGTCCCCATTGAAATCGCAAGATTCCGTTTGCCTTCCCGAAAGGAAATGAAATTTCCTTTCGGGAAGGCAAACGGAATCTTGCGAGCCCTTCAAAAGAAGGCTTTCAAACACTTGAGAAAGGAGATATCATCAAAAGAAATGCAGTTGAAAAAAACGCCAAAAAAATGGAAAATCGGGAGATATAGTTACAACAAGAAAGTGGTCTGGGCGGAAATGAGGTGCAGTGCAAAGGACCAAAAGAGGCCAAAAGTAACCTCACAGCCGTTGCAAAAGCAGGGGAAAAATCAAAGAAGTAGGCACTACTTGAATGGGAAGAAATAAGGGACAAGAAATTGAGACTACAAAAAAAGAAAAAAAAAAAAAATTCGTGGCCAAAGCAAAAGAGATCAAAAGGCATGGCATGTCATCCAGTGCAGGGACATGCAGCACATACACCAAGGCTTGCCTAAATCGATCCTCCGCGAAGCCAGAAATACAAAAGAAGGACCTACAAACACTCTGGAATAGAGATACCAGCAAAGGAAATGAAATTGAAAATAAAAAACAAAACAAATTGGGAAATTTTGTGACTTCAAGGAAGTGGTCTGGGCAGAAATGAGGTGCAGTGCAAAGGACCAAAAGAGGCCAAAAGTAACCTCACAGCCGTTGCAAAAGCAGGGGAAAAATCAAAGAAGTAGGCACTACTTGAATGGGAAGAAATAAGCGACAAGAAATTGGGACTACAAAAAAAGAAAAAAAAAAAAAATTCGTGGCCAAAGCAAAAGAGATCAAAAGGCATGGCATGTCATCCAGTGCAGGGACATGCAGCACATACACCAAGGCTTGCCTAAATTGATCCTCCGCGAAGCCAGAAATACAAAAGAAGGACTTAGAACCACTCTGGAATAGAGATACCAGCAAAGGAAATGAAATTGAAGAAAAAAAAAAAAAAAGAATTTGGTAAATTTTGTGATTTCAAGAAAGTGGTCTGGGCAGAAATGAGGTGCAGTGCAAAGGACCAAAAGAGGCCAAAAGTAACCTCACAGCTGTTGCAAAAGCAGGGGAAAAATCAAAGAAGTAGGCACTACTTGGATGGGAAGAAATGAGGGACATGGCATGGACACCTAAAAATAAAAAGAAAAAAATTAAAAAATCTTTGCCAGAGCAAAAGCCATCAAAAGGCATGGCATGCCATCCAGTGCAGGGACTTGCACCAAAGCTTGCCCAATTGGTCCCCATTGAAATCGCAAGATTCCGTTTGCCTTTCTCGAAAGGAAATGAAATTTCCTTTCGGGAAGGCAAACGGAATCTTGCGAGCCCTTCAAAAGAAGGCTTTCAAAAACTTGAGAAAGGAGATATCATCAAAAGAAATGCAGTTGAAAAAAAGGCCAAACAAATGGAAAATCGGGAGATATAGTTACAACAACAAAGTGGTCTGGGCGGAAATGAGGTGCAGTGCAAAGGACCAAAAGAGGCCAAAAGTAACCTCACAGCCGTTGCAAAAGCAGGGGAAAAATCAAAGAAGTAGGCACTACTTGGATGGGAAGAAATGAGGGACAAGAAATTGAGACTACAAAAAAAGAAAAAAAAAAAAAAATTTGTGGCCAAAGCAAAAGAGATCAAAAGGCATGGCATGTCATCCAGTGCAGGGACATGCAGCACATACACCAAGGCTTGCCTAAATTGATCCTCCGCGAAGCCAGAAATACAAAAGAAGGACTTAGAACCACTCTGGAATAGAGATACCAGCAAAGGAAATGAAATTGAAGAAAAAAAAAAAAAAGAAATTGGGAAATTTTGTGATTTCAAGAAAGTGGTCTGGGCAGAAATGAGGTGCAGTGCAAAGGACCAAAAGAGGCCAAAAGTAACCTCACAGCTGTTGCAAAAGCAGGGGAAAAATCAAAGAAGTAGGCACTACTTGGATGGGAAGAAATGAGGGACATGGCATTGATACTTCATTTAAAAAAATTAAAAAGCAAAATTCGTGGCCAAAGCAAAAGAGATCAAAAGGCATGGCATGTCATCCAGTGCAGGGACATGCAGCACATACACCAAGGCTTGCATAAATTGATCCTCCACGAAGCCAGAAATACAAAAGAAGGACTTAGAACCACTCTGGAAGAGAGATACCAGCAAAGGAAATGAAATTGAAGAAAAAAAAAAAAGAAATTGGGAAATTTTGTGACTTCAAGAAAGTGGTCTGGGCAGAAATGAGGTGCAGTGCAAAGGACCAAAAGAGGCCAAAAGTAACCTCACAGCCGTTGCAAAAGCAGGGGAAAAATCAAAGAAGTAGGCACTACTTGGATGGGAAGAAATGAGGGACATGGCATGGACACTTAAAAATAAAAAGAAAAACATTAAAAAATCTTTGCCAGAGCAAAAGCCATCAAAAGGCATGGCATGCCATCCAGTGCAGGGACTTGCACCAAAGCTTGCCCAATTGGTCCCCATTGAAATCGCAAGATTCCGTTTGCCTTCCCGAAAGGAAATGAAATTTCCTTTCGGGAAGGCAAACGGAATCTTGCGAGCCCTTCAAAGGAAGGCTTTCAAACACTTGAGAAAGGAGATATCATCAAAAGAAATGCAGTTGAAAAAAACGCCAAAAAAATGGAAAATCGGGAGATATAGTTACAACAAGAAAGTGGTCTGGGCGGAAATGAGGTGCAGTGCAAAGGACCAAAAGAGGCCAAAAGTAACCTCACAGCCGTTGCAAAAGCAGGGGAAAAATCAAAGAAGTAGGCACTACTTGAATGGGAAGAAATAAGGGACAAGAAATTGAGACTACAAAAAAAGAAAAAAAAAAAAAAATTCGTGGCCAAAGCAAAAGAGATCAAAAGGCATGGCATGTCATCCAGTGCAGGGACATGCAGCACATACACCAAGGCTTGCCTAAATCGATCCTCCGCGAAGCCAGAAATACAAAAGAAGGACTTAGAACCACTCTGGAATAGAGATACCAGCAAAGGAAATGAAATTGAAGAAAAAAAAAAAAAAAGAATTTGGTAAATTTTGTGATTTCAAGAAAGTGGTCTGGGCAGAAATGAGGTGCAGTGCAAAGGACCAAAAGAGGCCAAAAGTAACCTCACAGCTGTTGCAAAAGCAGGGGAAAAATCAAAGAAGTAGGCACTACTTGGATGGGAAGAAATGAGGGACATGGCATGGACACCTAAAAATAAAAAGAAAAAAATTAAAAAATCTTTGCCAGAGCAAAAGCCATCAAAAGGCATGGCATGCCATCCAGTGCAGGGACTTGCACCAAAGCTTGCCCAATTGGTCCCCATTGAAATCGCAAGATTCCGTTTGCCTTTCTCGAAAGGAAATGAAATTTCCTTTCGGGAAGGCAAACGGAATCTTGCGAGCCCTTCAAAAGAAGGCTTTCAAAAACTTGAGAAAGGAGATATCATCAAAAGAAATGCAGTTGAAAAAAAGGCCAAACAAATGGAAAATCGGGAGATATAGTTACAACAAGAAAGTGGTCTGGGCGGAAATGAGGTGCAGTGCAAAGGACCAAAAGAGGCCAAAAGTAACCTCACAGCCGTTGCAAAAGCAGGGGAAAAATCAAAGAAGTAGGCACTACTTGGATGGGAAGAAATGAGGGACAAGAAATTGAGACTACAAAAAAAGAAAAAAAAAAAAAAATTTGTGGCCAAAGCAAAAGAGATCAAAAGGCATGGCATGTCATCCAGTGCAGGGACATGCAGCACATACACCAAGGCTTGCCTAAATTGATCCTCCGCGAAGCCAGAAATACAAAAGAAGGACTTAGAACCACTCTGGAATAGAGATACCAGCAAAGGAAATGAAATTGAAGAAAAAAAAAAAAAAGAAATTGGGAAATTTTGTGATTTCAAGAAAGTGGTCTGGGCAGAAATGAGGTGCAGTGCAAAGGACCAAAAGAGGCCAAAAGTAACCTCACAGCTGTTGCAAAAGCAGGGGAAAAATCAAAGAAGTAGGCACTACTTGGATGGGAAGAAATGAGTGACATGGCATTGATACTTCATTTAAAAAAATTAAAAAGCAAAATTCGTGGCCAAAGCAAAAGAGATCAAAAGGCATGGCATGTCATCCAGTGCAGGGACATGCAGCACATACACCAAGGCTTGCATAAATTGATCCTCCACGAAGCCAGAAATACAAAAGAAGGACTTAGAACCACTCTGGAAGAGAGATACCAGCAAAGGAAATGAAATTGAAGAAAAAAAAAAAAGAAATTGGGAAATTTTGTGACTTCAAGAAAGTGGTCTGGGCAGAAATGAGGTGCAGTGCAAAGGACCAAAAGAGGCCAAAAGTAACCTCACAGCCGTTGCAAAAGCAGGGGAAAAATCAAAGAAGTAGGCACTACTTGGATGGGAAGAAATGAGGGACATGGCATGGACACTTAAAAATAAAAAGAAAAACATTAAAAAATCTTTGCCAGAGCAAAAGCCATCAAAAGGCATGGCATGCCATCCAGTGCAGGGACTTGCACCAAAGCTTGCCCAATTGGTCCCCATTGAAATCGCAAGATTCCGTTTGCCTTCCCGAAAGGAAATGAAATTTCCTTTCGGGAAGGCAAACGGAATCTTGCGAGCCCTTCAAAGGAAGGCTTTCAAACACTTGAGAAAGGAGATATCATCAAAAGAAATGCAGTTGAAAAAAACGCCAAAAAAATGGAAAATCGGGAGATATAGTTACAACAAGAAAGTGGTCTGGGCGGAAATGAGGTGCAGTGCAAAGGACCAAAAGAGGCCAAAAGTAACCTCACAGCCGTTGCAAAAGCAGGGGAAAAATCAAAGAAGTAGGCACTACTTGAATGGGAAGAAATAAGGGACAAGAAATTGAGACTACAAAAAAAGAAAAAAAAAAAAAATTCGTGGCCAAAGCAAAAGAGATCAAAAGGCATGGCATGTCATCCAGTGCAGGGACATGCAGCACATACACCAAGGCTTGCCTAAATCGATCCTCCGCGAAGCCAGAAATACAAAAGAAGGACCTACAAACACTCTGGAATAGAGATACCAGCAAAGGAAATGAAATTGAAAATAAAAAACAAAACAAATTGGGAAATTTTGTGACTTCAAGGAAGTGGTCTGGGCAGAAATGAGGTGCAGTGGAAACGACCAAAAGAGGCCAAAAGTAACCTCACAGCCGTTGCAAAAGCAGGGGAAAAATCAAAGAAGTAGGCACTACTTGAATGGGAAGAAATGAGGGACAAGAAATTGAGACTACAAAAAAAGAAAAAAAAAAAAAAATTCGTGGCCAAAGCAAAAGAGATCAAAAGGCATGGCATGTCATCCAGTGCAGGGACATGCAGCACATACACCAAGGCTTGCCTAAATTGATCCTCCGCGAAGCCAGAAATACAAAAGAAGGACTTAGAACCACTCTGGAATAGAGATACCAGCAAAGGAAATGAAATTGAAGAAAAAAAAAAAAAAAGAATTTGGTAAATTTTGTGATTTCAAGAAAGTGGTCTGGGCAGAAATGAGGTGCAGTGCAAAGGACCAAAAGAGGCCAAAAGTAACCTCACAGCTGTTGCAAAAGCAGGGGAAAAATCAAAGAAGTAGGCACTACTTGGATGGGAAGAAATGAGGGACATGGCATGGACACCTAAAAATAAAAAGAAAAAAATTAAAAAATCTTTGCCAGAGCAAAAGCCATCAAAAGGCATGGCATGCCATCCAGTGCAGGGACTTGCACCAAAGCTTGCCCAATTGGTCCCCATTGAAATCGCAAGATTCCGTTTGCCTTTCTCGAAAGGAAATGAAATTTCCTTTCGGGAAGGCAAACGGAATCTTGCGAGCCCTTCAAAAGAAGGCTTTCAAAAACTTGAGAAAGGAGATATCATCAAAAGAAATGCAGTTGAAAAAAAGGCCAAACAAATGGAAAATCGGGAGATATAGTTACAACAACAAAGTGGTCTGGGCGGAAATGAGGTGCAGTGCAAAGGACCTAAAGAGGCCAAAAGTAACCTCACAGCCGTTGCAAAAGCAGGGGAAAAATCAAAGAAGTAGGCACTACTTGGAGGGGAAGAAATAAGGAACAAGAAATTGAGACTACAAAAAAAGAAAAACAAAAAAAAAAATTGTGGCCAAAGCAAAAGAGATCAAAAAACATGGCATGTCATCCAGTGCAGGGACATGCAGCACATACACCAAGGCTTGCCTAAATTGATCCTCCGCGAAGCCAGAAATACAAAAGAAGGACTTAGAACCACTCTGGAATAGAGATACCAGCAAAGGAAATGAAATTGAAGAAAAAAAACAAAACAAATTGGGAAATTTTGTGACTTCAAGAAAGTGGTCTGGGCAGAAATGAGGTGCAGTGCAAAGGACCAAAAGAGGCCAAAAGTAACCTCACAGCTGTTGCAAAAGCAGGGGAAAAACCAAGGATGCAGGCACTACTTGGATGGGAAGAAATGAGAAACATGGCATTGATGCTTCATTTAAAAAAATTAAAAAGCAAAATTCGTGGCCAAAGCAAAAGAGATCAAAAGGCATGGCATGTCATCCAGTGCAGGGACATGCAGCACATACACCAAGGCTTGCATAAATTGATCCTCCGCGAAGCCAGAAATACAAAAGAAGGGCTTAGAACCATTCTGGAATAGAGATACCAGCAAAGGAGATGAAATTGAAAATAAAAAACAAAACAAATTGGGAAATTTTGTGATTTCAAGGAAGTGGTCTGGGCAGAACTGAGGTGCAGTGCAAAGGACCAAAAGAGGCCAAAAGTAACCTCACAGCTGTTGCAAAAGCAGGGGAAAAATCAAAGAAGTAGGCACTACTTGGATGGGAAGAAATGAGGGACATGGCATGGACACTGAAAAATAAAAAGAAAAACATTAAAAAATCTTTGCCAGAACAAAAGCCATCAAAAGGCATGGCATGCCATCCAGTGCAGGGACTTGCACCAAAGCTTGCCCAACTGGTCCCCACTGAAATCGCAAGATTCCGTTTGCCTTCCCGAAAGGAAATGAAATTTCCTTTCGGGAAGGCAAACGGAATCTTGCGAGCCCTTCAAAGGAAGGCTTTCAAACACTTGAGAAAGGAGATATCATCAAAAGAAATGCAGTTGAAAAAAAGGCCAAACAAATGGAAAATCGGGAGATATAGTTACTACAAGAAAGTGGTCTGGGTGGAAATGAGGTGCAGTGCAAAGGACCAAAAGAGGCCAAAAGTAACCTCACAGCTGTTGCAAAAGCAGGGGAAAAATCAAAGAAGTAGGCACTACTTGGATGGGAAGAAATGAGGGACAAGAAATTGAGACTACAAAAAAAGAAAAAAAAAAAAAAATTTGTGGCCAAAGCAAAAGAGATCAAAAGGCATGGCATGTCATCCAGTGCAGGGACATGCAGCACATACACCAAGGCTTGCCTAAATTGATCCTCCGCGAAGCCAGAAATACAAAAGAAGGACTTAGAACCACTCTGGAATAGAGATACCAGCAAAGGAAATGAAATTGAAGAAAAAAAAAAAAAAGAATTTGGTAAATTTTGTGATTTCAAGAAAGTGGTCTGGGCAGAAATGAGGTGCAGTGCAAAGGACCAAAAGAGGCCAAAAGTAACCTCACAGCTGTTGCAAAAGCAGGGGAAAAATCAAAGAAGTAGGCACTACTTGGATGGGAAGAAATGAGGGACATGGCATGGACACTTAAAAATAAAAAGAAAAACATTAAAAAATCTTTGCCAGAGCAAAAGCCATCAAAAGGCATGGCATGCCACCCACTGCAGGGACTTGCACCAAAGCTTGACCAATTGGTCCCCATTGAAATCGCAAGATTCCGTTTGCCTTCCCGAAAGGAAATGAAATTTCCTTTCGGGAAGGCAAACGGAATCTTGCGAGCCCTTCAAAGGAAGGCTCTCAAACACTTGAGAAAGGAGATATCATCAAAAGAAATGCAGTTGAAAAAAAGGCCAAACAAATGGAAAATCGGGAGATATAGTTACAACAAGAAAGTGGTCTGGGCGGAAATGAGGTGCAGTGCAAAGGACCAAAAGAGGCCAAAAGTAACCTCACAGCCGTTGCAAAAGCAGGGGAAAAATCAAAGAAGTAGGCACAACTTGGAGGGGAAGCAATAAGGGACAAGAAATTGAGACTACATAAAAAGAAAAAAAAAAAAAAATTCGTGGCCAAAGCAAAAGAGATCAAAAGGCATGGCATGTCATCCAGTGCAGGGACATGCAGCACATACACCAAGGCTTGCCTAAATTGATCCTCCGCGAAGCCAGAAATACAAAAGAAGGACCTACAAACACTCTGGGATAGAGATACCAGCAAAGGAAATGAAATTGAAGGAAAAAAAAAAAGAAATTGGGAATTTTGTGACTTCAAGAAAGTGGTCTGGGCAGAAATGAGGTGCAGTGCAAAGGACCAAAAGAGGCCAAAAGTAACCTCACAGCTGTTGCAAAAGCAGGGGAAAAATCAAAGAAGTAGGCACTACTTGAATGGGAAGAAATAAGGGACAAGAAATTGGGACTACAAAAAAAAAAAAAAAAAAAAAAATTCGTGGCCAAAGCAAAAGAGATCAAAAGGCATGGCATGTCATCCAGTGCAGGGACATGCAGCACATACACCAAGGCTTGCATAAATTGATCCTCCGCGAAGCCAGAAATACAAAAGAAGGACTTAGAACCACTCTGGAATAGAGATACCAGCAAAGGAAATGAAATTGAAGAAAAAAAAAAAAGAAATTGGGAAATTTTGTGACTTCAAGAAAGTGGTCTGGGCAGAAATGAGGTGCAGTGCAAAGGACCAAAAGAGGCCAAAAGTAACCTCACAGCCGTTGCAAAAGCAGGGGAAAAATCAAAGAAGTAGGCACTACTTGGATGGGAAGAAATGAGGGACATGGCATGGACACTTAAAAATAAAAAGAAAAACATTAAAAAATCTTTGCCAGAGCAAAAGCCATCAAAAGGCATGGCATGCCATCCAGTGCAGGGACTTGCACCAAAGCTTGCCCAATTGGTCCCCATTGAAATCGCAAGATTCCGTTTGCCTTCCCGAAAGGAAATGAAATTTCCTTTCGGGAAGGCAAACGGAATCTTGCGAGCCCTTCAAAGGAAGGCTTTCAAACACTTGAGAAAGGAGATATCATCAAAAGAAATGCAGTTGAAAAAAACGCCAAAAAAATGGAAAATCGGGAGATATAGTTACAACAAGAAAGTGGTCTGGGCGGAAATGAGGTGCAGTGCAAAGGACCAAAAGAGGCCAAAAGTAACCTCACAGCCGTTGCAAAAGCAGGGGAAAAATCAAAGAAGTAGGCACTACTTGAATGGGAAGAAATAAGGGACAAGAAATTGAGACTACAAAAAAAGAAAAAAAAAAAAAATTCGTGGCCAAAGCAAAAGAGATCAAAAGGCATGGCATGTCATCCAGTGCAGGGACATGCAGCACATACACCAAGGCTTGCCTAAATCGATCCTCCGCGAAGCCAGAAATACAAAAGAAGGACCTACAAACACTCTGGAATAGAGATACCAGCAAAGGAAATGAAATTGAAAATAAAAAACAAAACAAATTGGGAAATTTTGTGACTTCAAGGAAGTGGTCTGGGCAGAAATGAGGTGCAGTGCAAAGGACCAAAAGAGGCCAAAAGTAACCTCACAGCCGTTGCAAAAGCAGGGGAAAAATCAAAGAAGTAGGCACTACTTGAATGGGAAGAAATGAGGGACAAGAAATTGAGACTACAAAAAAAGAAAAAAAAAAAAAAATTCGTGGCCAAAGCAAAAGAGATCAAAAGGCATGGCATGTCATCCAGTGCAGGGACATGCAGCACATACACCAAGGCTTGCCTAAATTGATCCTCCGCGAAGCCAGAAATACAAAAGAAGGACTTAGAACCACTCTGGAATAGAGATACCAGCAAAGGAAATGAAATTGAAGAAAAAAAAAAAAAAAGAATTTGGTAAATTTTGTGATTTCAAGAAAGTGGTCTGGGCAGAAATGAGGTGCAGTGCAAAGGACCAAAAGAGGCCAAAAGTAACCTCACAGCTGTTGCAAAAGCAGGGGAAAAATCAAAGAAGTAGGCACTACTTGGATGGGAAGAAATGAGGGACATGGCATGGACACCTAAAAATAAAAAGAAAAAAATTTAAAAATCTTTGCCAGAGCAAAAGCCATCAAAAGGCATGGCATGCCATCCAGTGCAGGGACTTGCACCAAAGCTTGCCCAATTGGTCCCCATTGAAATCGCAAGATTCCGTTTGCCTTTCTCGAAAGGAAATGAAATTTCCTTTCGGGAAGGCAAACGGAATCTTGCGAGCCCTTCAAAAGAAGGCTTTCAAAAACTTGAGAAAGGAGATATCATCAAAAGAAATGCAGTTGAAAAAAAGGCCAAACAAATGGAAAATCGGGAGATATAGTTACAACAACAAAGTGGTCTGGGCGGAAATGAGGTGCAGTGCAAAGGACCTAAAGAGGCCAAAAGTAACCTCACAGCCGTTGCAAAAGCAGGGGAAAAATCAAAGAAGTAGGCACTACTTGGAGGGGAAGAAATAAGGAACAAGAAATTGAGACTACAAAAAAAGAAAAACAAAAAAAAAAATTGTGGCCAAAGCAAAAGAGATCAAAAAACATGGCATGTCATCCAGTGCAGGGACATGCAGCACATACACCAAGGCTTGCCTAAATTGATCCTCCGCGAAGCCAGAAATACAAAAGAAGGACTTAGAACCACTCTGGAATAGAGATACCAGCAAAGGAAATGAAATTGAAGAAAAAAAACAAAACAAATTGGGAAATTTTGTGACTTCAAGAAAGTGGTCTGGGCAGAAATGAGGTGCAGTGCAGAGGACCAAAAGAGGCCAAAAGTAACCTCACAGCTGTTGCAAAAGCAGGGGAAAAACCAAGGATGCAGGCACTACTTGGATGGGAAGAAATGAGAAACATGGCATTGATGCTTCATTTAAAAAAATTAAAAAGCAAAATTCGTGGCCAAAGCAAAAGAGATCAAAAGGCATGGCATGTCATCCAGTGCAGGGACATGCAGCACATACACCAAGGCTTGCATAAATTGATCCTCCGCGAAGCCAGAAATACAAAAGAAGGGCTTAGAACCATTCTGGAATAGAGATACCAGCAAAGGAGATGAAATTGAAAATAAAAAACAAAACAAATTGGGAAATTTTGTGATTTCAAGGAAGTGGTCTGGGCAGAACTGAGGTGCAGTGCAAAGGACCAAAAGAGGCCAAAAGTAACCTCACAGCTGTTGCAAAAGCAGGGGAAAAATCAAAGAAGTAGGCACTACTTGGATGGGAAGAAATGAGGGACATGGCATGGACACTGAAAAATAAAAAGAAAAACATTAAAAAATCTTTGCCAGAACAAAAGCCATCAAAAGGCATGGCATGCCATCCAGTGCAGGGACTTGCACCAAAGCTTGCCCAACTGGTCCCCACTGAAATCGCAAGATTCCGTTTGCCTTCCCGAAAGGAAATGAAATTTCCTTTCGGGAAGGCAAACGGAATCTTGCGAGCCCTTCAAAGGAAGGCTTTCAAACACTTGAGAAAGGAGATATCATCAAAAGAAATGCAGTTGAAAAAAACGCCAAACAAATGGAAAATCGGGAGATATAGTTACTACAAGAAAGTGGTCTGGGTGGAAATGAGGTGCAGTGCAAAGGACCAAAAGAGGCCAAAAGTAACCTCACAGCTGTTGCAAAAGCAGGGGAAAAATCAAAGAAGTAGGCACTACTTGGATGGGAAGAAATGAGGGACAAGAAATTGAGACTACAAAAAAAGAAAAAAAAAAAAAAATTTGTGGCCAAAGCAAAAGAGATCAAAAGGCATGGCATGTCATCCAGTGCAGGGACATGCAGCACATACACCAAGGCTTGCCTAAATTGATCCTCCGCGAAGCCAGAAATACAAAAGAAGGACTTAGAACCACTCTGGAATAGAGATACCAGCAAAGGAAATGAAATTGAAGAAAAAAAAAAAAAAGAAATTGGGAAATTTTGTGATTTCAAGAAAGTGGTCTGGGCAGAAATGAGGTGCAGTGCAAAGGACCAAAAAAGGCCAAAAGTAACCTCACAGCTGTTGCAAAAGCAGGGGAAAAATCAAAGAAGTAGGCACTACTTGGATGGGAAGAAATGAGGGACATGGCATGGACACTTAAAAATAAAAAGAAAAACATTAAAAAATCTTTGCCAGAGCAAAAGCCATCAAAAGGCATGGCATGCCACCCACTGCAGGGACTTGCACCAAAGCTTGACCAATTGGTCCCCATTGAAATCGCAAGATTCCGTTTGCCTTCCCGAAAGGAAATGAAATTTCCTTTCGGGAAGGCAAACGGAATCTTGCGAGCCCTTCAAAGGAAGGCTCTCAAACACTTGAGAAAGGAGATATCATCAAAAGAAATGCAGTTGAAAAAAACGCCAAAAAAATGGAAAATCGGGAGATATAGTTACAACAAGAAAGTGGTCTGGGCGGAAATGAGGTGCAGTGCAAAGGACCAAAAGAGGCCAAAAGTAACCTCACAGCCGTTGCAAAAGCAGGGGAAAAATCAAAGAAGTAGGCACTACTTGAATGGGAAGAAATAAGGGACAAGAAATTGAGACTACAAAAAAAGAAAAAAAAAAAAAATTCGTGGCCAAAGCAAAAGAGATCAAAAGGCATGGCATGTCATCCAGTGCAGGGACATGCAGCACATACACCAAGGCTTGCCTAAATCGATCCTCCGCGAAGCCAGAAATACAAAAGAAGGACCTACAAACACTCTGGAATAGAGATACCAGCAAAGGAAATGAAATTGAAGGAAAAAAAAAAAGAAATTGGGAATTTTGTGACTTCAAGGAAGTGGTCTGGGCAGAAATGAGGTGCAGTGCAAAGGACCAAAAGAGGCCAAAAGTAACCTCACAGCCGTTGCAAAAGCAGGGGAAAAATCAAAGAAGTAGGCACTACTTGAATGGGAAGAAATGAGGGACAAGAAATTGAGACTACAAAAAAAGAAAAAAAAAAAAAAATTCGTGGCCAAAGCAAAAGAGATCAAAAGGCATGGCATGTCATCCAGTGCAGGGACATGCAGCACATACACCAAGGCTTGCCTAAATTGATCCTCCGCGAAGCCAGAAATACAAAAGAAGGACTTAGAACCACTCTGGAATAGAGATACCAGCAAAGGAAATGAAATTGAAGAAAAAAAAAAAAAAAGAATTTGGTAAATTTTGTGATTTCAAGAAAGTGGTCTGGGCAGAAATGAGGTGCAGTGCAAAGGACCAAAAGAGGCCAAAAGTAACCTCACAGCTGTTGCAAAAGCAGGGGAAAAATCAAAGAAGTAGGCACTACTTGGATGGGAAGAAATGAGGGACATGGCATGGACACCTAAAAATAAAAAGAAAAAAATTAAAAAATCTTTGCCAGAGCAAAAGCCATCAAAAGGCATGGCATGCCATCCAGTGCAGGGACTTGCACCAAAGCTTGCCCAATTGGTCCCCATTGAAATCGCAAGATTCCGTTTGCCTTTCTCGAAAGGAAATGAAATTTCCTTTCGGGAAGGCAAACGGAATCTTGCGAGCCCTTCAAAAGAAGGCTTTCAAAAACTTGAGAAAGGAGATATCATCAAAAGAAATGCAGTTGAAAAAAAGGCCAAACAAATGGAAAATCGGGAGATATAGTTACAACAACAAAGTGGTCTGGGCGGAAATGAGGTGCAGTGCAAAGGACCTAAAGAGGCCAAAAGTAACCTCACAGCCGTTGCAAAAGCAGGGGAAAAATCAAAGAAGTAGGCACTACTTGGAGGGGAAGAAATAAGGAACAAGAAATTGAGACTACAAAAAAAGAAAAACAAAAAAAAAAATTGTGGCCAAAGCAAAAGAGATCAAAAAACATGGCATGTCATCCAGTGCAGGGACATGCAGCACATACACCAAGGCTTGCCTAAATTGATCCTCCGCGAAGCCAGAAATACAAAAGAAGGACTTAGAACCACTCTGGAATAGAGATACCATCAAAGGAAATGAAATTGAAGAAAAAAAACAAAACAAATTGGGAAATTTTGTGACTTCAAGAAAGTGGTCTGGGCAGAAATGAGGTGCAGTGCAGAGGACCAAAAGAGGCCAAAAGTAACCTCACAGCTGTTGCAAAAGCAGGGGAAAAACCAAGGATGCAGGCACTACTTGGATGGGAAGAAATGAGAAACATGGCATTGATGCTTCATTTAAAAAAATTAAAAAGCAAAATTCGTGGCCAAAGCAAAAGAGATCAAAAGGCATGGCATGTCATCCAGTGCAGGGACATGCAGCACATACACCAAGGCTTGCATAAATTGATCCTCCGCGAAGCCAGAAATACAAAAGAAGGGCTTAGAACCATTCTGGAAAAGAGATACCAGCAAAGGAGATGAAATTGAAAATAAAAAACAAAACAAATTGGGAAATTTTGTGATTTCAAGGAAGTGGTCTGGGCAGAACTGAGGTGCAGTGCAAAGGACCAAAAGAGGCCAAAAGTAACCTCACAGCTGTTGCAAAAGCAGGGGAAAAATCAAAGAAGTAGGCACTACTTGGATGGGAAGAAATGAGGGACATGGCATGGACACTGAAAAATAAAAAGAAAAACATTAAAAAATCTTTGCCAGAACAAAAGCCATCAAAAGGCATGGCATGCCATCCAGTGCAGGGACTTGCACCAAAGCTTGCCCAACTGGTCCCCACTGAAATCGCAAGATTCCGTTTGCCTTCCCGAAAGGAAATGAAATTTCCTTTCGGGAAGGCAAACGGAATCTTGCGAGCCCTTCAAAGGAAGGCTTTCAAACACTTGAGAAAGGAGATATCATCAAAAGAAATGCAGTTGAAAAAAACGCCAAACAAATGGAAAATCGGGAGATATAGTTACTACAAGAAAGTGGTCTGGGTGGAAATGAGGTGCAGTGCAAAGGACCAAAAGAGGCCAAAAGTAACCTCACAGCTGTTGCAAAAGCAGGGGAAAAATCAAAGAAGTAGGCACTACTTGGATGGGAAGAAATGAGGGACAAGAAATTGAGACTACAAAAAAAGAAAAAAAAAAAAAAATTTGTGGCCAAAGCAAAAGAGATCAAAAGGCATGGCATGTCATCCAGTGCAGGGACATGCAGCACATACACCAAGGCTTGCCTAAATTGATCCTCCGCGAAGCCAGAAATACAAAAGAAGGACTTAGAACCACTCTGGAATAGAGATACCAGCAAAGGAAATGAAATTGAAGAAAAAAAAAAAAAAGAAATTGGGAAATTTTGTGATTTCAAGAAAGTGGTCTGGGCAGAAATGAGGTGCAGTGCAAAGGACCAAAAGAGGCCAAAAGTAACCTCACAGCTGTTGCAAAAGCAGGGGAAAAATCAAAGAAGTAGGCACTACTTGGATGGGAAGAAATGAGGGACATGGCATGGACACTTAAAAATAAAAAGAAAAACATTAAAAAATCTTTGCCAGAGCAAAAGCCATCAAAAGGCATGGCATGCCACCCACTGCAGGGACTTGCACCAAAGCTTGACCAATTGGTCCCCATTGAAATCGCAAGATTCCGTTTGCCTTCCCGAAAGGAAATGAAATTTCCTTTCGGGAAGGCAAACGGAATCTTGCGAGCCCTTCAAAGGAAGGCTCTCAAACACTTGAGAAAGGAGATATCATCAAAAGAAATGCAGTTGAAAAAAACGCCAAAAAAATGGAAAATCGGGAGATATAGTTACAACAAGAAAGTGGTCTGGGCGGAAATGAGGTGCAGTGCAAAGGACCAAAAGAGGCCAAAAGTAACATCACAGCCGTTGCAAAAGCAGGGGAAAAATCAAAGAAGTAGGCACTACTTGAATGGGAAGAAATAAGGGACAAGAAATTGAGACTACAAAAAAAGAAAAAAAAAAAAAAATTCGTGGCCAAAGCAAAAGAGATCAAAAGGCATGGCATGTCATCCAGTGCAGGGACATGCAGCACATACACCAAGGCTTGCCTAAATTGATCCTCCGCGAAGCCAGAAATACAAAAGAAGGACCTACAAACACTCTGGGATAGAGATACCAGCAAAGGAAATGAAATTGAAGGAAAAAAAAAAAGAAATTGGGAATTTTGTGACTTCAAGAAAGTGGTCTGGGCAGAAATGAGGTGCAGTGCAAAGGACCAAAAGAGGCCAAAAGTAACCTCACAGCTGTTGCAAAAGCAGGGGAAAAATCAAAGAAGTAGGCACTACTTGGATGGGAAGAAATGAGTGACATGGCATTGATACTTCATTTAAAAAAATTAAAAAGCAAAATTCGTGGCCAAAGCAAAAGAGATCAAAAGGCATGGCATGTCATCCAGTGCAGGGACATGCAGCACATACACCAAGGCTTGCCTAAATTGATCCTCCGCGAAGCCAGAAATACAAAAGAAGGACTTAGAACCATTCTGGACAAGAGATACCAGCAAAGGAAAAATAAATTGAAGAAAAAAAAAAAAAGAAATTGGGAAATTTTGTGACTTCAAGGAAGTGGTCTGGGCAGAAATGAGGTGCAGTGAAAAGGACCAAAAGAGGCCAAAAGTAACCTCACAGCCGTTGCAAAAGCAGGGGAAAAACCAAGGATGCAGGCACTACTTGAATGGGAAGAAATGAGGGACATGGCATGGACACTTAAAAATAAAAAGAAAAACATTAAAAAATCTTTGCCAGAGCAAAAGCCATCAAAAGGCATGGCATGCCATCCAGTGCAGGGACTTGCACCAAAGCTTGCCCGATTGGTCCCCATTGAAATCGCAAGATTCCGTTTGCCTTCCCGAAAGGAATTTTCATTTCCTTTCGGGCAGGCAAACGGAATCTTGCGAGCCCTTCAAAGGAAGGCTTTCAAACACTTGAGAAAGGAGATATCTTCAAAAGAAATGCAGTTGAAAAAAAGGCCAAAAAAATGGAAAATCGGGAGATATAGTTACTACAAGAAAGTGGTCTGGGCAGAAATGAGGTGCAGTGCAAAGGACCAAAAGAGGCCAAAAGTAACCTCGCAGCTGTTGCAAAAGCAGAGGAAAAATCAAAGAAGTCGGCACTACTTGAATGGGAAGAAATAAGGGACAAGAAATTGAGACTACAAAAAAAGAAAAAAAAAAAAACAAATTCGTGGCCAAAACAAAAGAGATCAAAAGGCATGGCATGTCATCCAGTGCAGGGACATGCAGCACATACACCAAGGCTTGCCTAAATTGATCCTCCGCGAAGCCAGAAATGCAAAAGAAGGACCTACAAACACTCTGGAATAGAGATACTAGCAAAAGAAATGAAATTGAAAATAAAAAACAAAACAAATTGGGAAATTTTGTGACTTCAAGGAAGTGGTCTGGGCAGAAATGAGGTGCAGTGAAAAGGACCAAAAGAGGCCAAAAGTAACCTCACAGCCGTTGCAAAAGCAGAGGAAAAATCAAAGAAGTAGGCACTACTTGAATGGGAAGAAATAAGGGACAAGAAATTGAGACTACAAAAAAAGAAAAAAAAAAAAAAAAATTCGTGGCCAAAGCAAAAGAGATCAAAAGGCATGGCATGTCATCCAGTGCAGGGACATGCAGCACATACACCAAGGCTTGCCTAAATTGATCCTCCGCGAAGCCAGAAATACAAAAGAAGGACTTAGAACCACTCTGGAATAGAGATACCAGCAAAGGAAATGAAATTGAAGAAAAAAAAAAAAAGAAATTGGGAAATTTTGTGACTTCAAGGAAGTGGTCTGGGCAGAAATGAGGTGCAGTGCAAAGGACCAAAAGAGGCCAAAAGTAACCTCACAGCCGTTGCAAAAGCAGGGGAAAAACCAAGGATGCAGGCACTACTTGAATGGGAAGAAATGAGGGACATGGCATGGACACTTAAAAATAAAAAGAAAAACATTAAAAAATCTTTGCCAGAGCAAAAGCCATCAAAAGGCATGGCATGCCATCCAGTGCAGGGACTTGCACCAAAGCTTGCCCGATTGGTCCCCATTGAAATCGCAAGATTCCGTTTGCCTTCCCGAAAGGAAATGAAATTTCCTTTCGGGAAGGCAAACGGAATCTTGCGAGCCCTTCAAAGGAAGGCTTTCAAACACTTGAGAAAGGAGATATCATCAAAAGAAATGCAGTTGAAAAAAAGGCCAAAAAAATGGAAAATCGGGAGATATAGTTACAACAAGAAGGTGGTCTGGGTGGAAATGAGGTGCAGTGCAAAGGACCAAAAGAGGCCAAAAGTAACCTCGCAGCTGTTGCAAAAGCAGAGGAAAAATCAAAGAAGTAGGCACTACTTGAATGGGAAGAAATAAGGGACAAGAAATTGAGACTACAAAAAAAGAAAAAAAAAAAAACAAATTCGTGGCCAAAGCAAAAGAGATCAAAAGGCATGGCATGTCATCCAGTGCAGGGACATGCAGCACATACACCAAGGCTTGCCTAAATTGATCCTCCGCGAAGCCAGAAATGCAAAAGAAGGACCTACAAACACTCTGGAATAGAGATACCAGCAAAAGAAATGAAATTGAAAATAAAAAACAAAACAAATTGGGAAATTTTGTGACTTCAAGGAAGTGGCCTGGGCAGAAATGAGGTGCAGTGCAAAGGACCAAAAGAGGCCAAAAGTAACCTCACAGCTGTTGCAAAAGCAGGGGAAAAATCAAAGAAGTAGGCACTACTTGGATGGGAAGAAATGAGTGACATGGCATTGATACTTCATTTAAAAAAATTAAAAAGCAAAATTCGTGGCCAAAGCAAAAGAGATCAAAAGGCATGGCATGTCATCCAGTGCAGGGACATGCAGCACATACACCAAGGCTTGCCTAAATTGATCCTCCGCGAAGCCAGAAATACAAAAGAAGGACTTAGAACCATTCTGGACAAGTGATACCAGCAAAGGAAAAATAAATTGAAGAAAAAAAAAAAAGAAATTGGGAAATTATGTGACTTCAAGGAAGAGGTCTGGGCAGAAATGAGGTGCAGTGCAAAGGACCAAAAGAGGCCAAAAGTAACCTCACAGCCGTTGCAAAAGCAGGGGAAAAACCAAGGATGCAGGCACTACTTGAATGGGAAGAAATGAGGGACATGGCATGGACACTTAAAAATAAAAAGAAAAACATTAAAAAATCTTTGCCAGAGCAAAAGCCATCAAAAGGCATGGCATGCCATCCAGTGCAGGGACTTGCACCAAAGCTTGCCCGATTGGTCCCCATTGAAATCGCAAGATTCCGTTTGCCTTCCCGAAAGGAAATGAAATTTCCTTTCGGGCAGGCAAACGGAATCTGGCGAGCCCTTCAAAGGAAGGCTTTCAAACACTTGAGAAAGGAGATATCTTCAAAAGAAATGCAGTTGAAAAAAAGGCCAAACAAATGGAAAATCGGGAGATATAGTTACAACAAGAAAGTGGTCTGGGCGGAAATGAGGTGCAGTGCAAAGGACCAAAAGAGGCCAAAAGTAACCTCGCAGCTGTTGCAAAAGCAGAGGAAAAATCAAAGAAGTAGGCACTACTTGAATGGGAAGAAATAAGGGACAAGAAATTGAGACTACAAAAAAAGAAAAAAAAAAAAACAAATTCGTGGCCAAAACAAAAGAGATCAAAAGGCATGGCATGTCATCCAGTGCAGGGACATGCAGCACATACACCAAGGCTTGCCTAAATTGATCCTCCGCGAAGCCAGAAATGCAAAAGAAGGACCTACAAACACTCTGGAATAGAGATACTAGCAAAAGAAATGAAATTGAAAATAAAAAACAAAACAAATTGGGAAATTTTGTGACTTCAAGGAAGTGGTCTGGGCAGAAATGAGGTGCAGTGCAAAGGACCAAAAGAGGCCAAAAGTAACCTCACAGCCGTTGCAAAAGCAGGGGAAAAACCAAGGATGCAGGCACTACTTGAATGGGAAGAAATGAGGGACATGGCATGGACACTTAAAAATAAAAAGAAAAACATTAAAAAATCTTTGCCAGAGCAAAAGCCATCAAAAGGCATGGCATGCCATCCAGTGCAGGGACTTGCACCAAAGCTTGCCCAATTGGTCCCCATTGAAATCGCAAGATTCCGTTTGCCTTCCCGAAAGGAAATTTCATTTCCTTTCGGGAAGGCAAACGGAATCTTGCGAGCCCTTCAAAGGAAGGCTTTCAAACACTTGAGAAAGGAGATATCTTCAAAAGAAATGCAGTTGAAAAAAAGGCCAAACAAATGGAAAATCGGGAGATATAGTTACAACAAGAAAGTGGTCTGGGCAGAAATGAGGTGCAGTGCAAAGGACCAAAAGAGGCCAAAAGTAACCTCGCAGCTGTTGCAAAAGCAGAGGAAAAATCAAAGAAGTAGGCACTACTTGAATGGGAAGAAATAAGGGACAAGAAATTGAGACTACAAAAAAAGAAAAAAAAAAAAAAAAAATTCGTGGCCAAAGCAAAAGAGATCAAAAGGCATGGCATGTCATCCAGTGCAGGGACATGCAGCACATACACCAAGGCTTGCATAAATTGATCCTCCGCGAAGCCAGAAATGCAAAAGAAGGACCTACAAACACTCTGGAATAGAGATACCAGCAAAAGAAATGAAATTGAAAATAAAAACAAAAGAAATTGGGAAATTTTGTGACTTCAAGGAAGTGGTCTGGGCAGAAATGAGGTGCAGTGCAAAGGACCAAAAGAGGCCAAAAGTAACCTCACAGCCGTTGCAAAAGCAGGGGAAAAATCAAAGAAGTAGGCACTACTTGGATGGGAAGAAATGAGGGACATGGCATGGACACCTAAAAATAAAAAGAAAAAAATTAAAAAATCTTTGCCAGAGCAAAAGCCATCAAAAGGCATGGCATGCCATCCAGTGCAGGGACTTGCACCAAAGCTTGCCCAATTGGTCCCCATTGAAATCGCAAGATTCCGTTTGCCTTTCTCGAAAGGAAATGAAATTTCCTTTCGGGAAGGCAAACGGAATCTTGCGAGCCCTTCAAAAGAAGGCTTTCAAAAACTTGAGAAAGGAGATATCATCAAAAGAAATGCAGTTGAAAAAAAGGCCAAACAAATGGAAAATCGGGAGATATAGTTACAACAACAAAGTGGTCTGGGCGGAAATGAGGTGCAGTGCAAAGGACCTAAAGAGGCCAAAAGTAACCTCACAGCCGTTGCAAAAGCAGGGGAAAAATCAAAGAAGTAGGCACTACTTGGAGGGGAAGAAATAAGGAACAAGAAATTGAGACTACAAAAAAAGAAAAACAAAAAAAAAAATTCGTGGCCAAAGCAAAAGAGATCAAAAAACATGGCATGTCATCCAGTGCAGGGACATGCAGCACATACACCAAGGCTTGCCTAAATTGATCCTCCGCGAAGCCAGAAATACAAAAGAAGGACTTAGAACCACTCTGGAATAGAGATACCAGCAAAGGAAATGAAATTGAAAATAAAAAACAAAACAAATTGGGAAATTTTGTGACTTCAAGAAAGTGGTCTGGGCAGAAATGAGGTGCAGTGCAGAGGACCAAAAGAGGCCAAAAGTAACCTCACAGCTGTTGCAAAAGCAGGGGAAAAACCAAGGATGCAGGCACTACTTGGATGGGAAGAAATGAGAAACATGGCATTGATGCTTCATTTAAAAAAATTAAAAAGCAAAATTCGTGGCCAAAGCAAAAGAGATCAAAAGGCATGGCATGTCATCCAGTGCAGGGACATGCAGCACATACACCAAGGCTTGCATAAATTGATCCTCCGCGAAGCCAGAAATACAAAAGAAGGGCTTAGAACCATTCTGGAATAGAGATACCAGCAAAGGAGATGAAATTGAAAATAAAAAACAAAACAAATTGGGAAATTTTGTGATTTCAAGGAAGTGGTCTGGGCAGAACTGAGGTGCAGTGCAAAGGACCAAAAGAGGCCAAAAGTAACCTCACAGCTGTTGCAAAAGCAGGGGAAAAATCAAAGAAGTAGGCACTACTTGGATGGGAAGAAATGAGGGACATGGCATGGACACTGAAAAATAAAAAGAAAAACATTAAAAAATCTTTGCCAGAACAAAAGCCATCAAAAGGCATGGCATGCCATCCAGTGCAGGGACTTGCACCAAAGCTTGCCCAACTGGTCCCCACTGAAATCGCAAGATTCCGTTTGCCTTCCCGAAAGGAAATGAAATTTCCTTTCGGGAAGGCAAACGGAATCTTGCGAGCCCTTCAAAGGAAGGCTTTCAAACACTTGAGAAAGGAGATATCATCAAAAGAAATGCAGTTGAAAAAAAGGCCAAACAAATGGAAAATCGGGAGATATAGTTACTACAAGAAAGTGGTCTGGGTGGAAATGAGGTGCAGTGCAAAGGACCAAAAGAGGCCAAAAGTAACCTCACAGCTGTTGCAAAAGCAGGGGAAAAATCAAAGAAGTAGGCACTACTTGGATGGGAAGAAATGAGGGACAAGAAATTGAGACTACAAAAAAAGAAAAAAAAAAAAAAATTTGTGGCCAAAGCAAAAGAGATCAAAAGGCATGGCATGTCATCCAGTGCAGGGACATGCAGCACATACACCAAGGCTTGCCTAAATTGATCCTCCGCGAAGCCAGAAATACAAAAGAAGGACTTAGAACCACTCTGGAATAGAGATACCAGCAAAGGAAATGAAATTGAAGAAAAAAAAAAAAAAGAAATTGGGAAATTTTGTGATTTCAAGAAAGTGGTCTGGGCAGAAATGAGGTGCAGTGCAAAGGACCAAAAGAGGCCAAAAGTAACCTCACAGCTGTTGCAAAAGCAGGGGAAAAATCAAAGAAGTAGGCACTACTTGGATGGGAAGAAATGAGGGACATGGCATGGACACTTAAAAATAAAAAGAAAAACATTAAAAAATCTTTGCCAGAGCAAAAGCCATCAAAAGGCATGGCATGCCACCCACTGCAGGGACTTGCACCAAAGCTTGACCAATTGGTCCCCATTGAAATCGCAAGATTCCGTTTGCCTTCCCGAAAGGAAATGAAATTTCCTTTCGGGAAGGCAAACGGAATCTTGCGAGCCCTTCAAAGGAAGGCTCTCAAACACTTGAGAAAGGAGATATCATCAAAAGAAATGCAGTTGAAAAAAAGGCCAAAAAAATGGAAAATCGGGAGATATAGTTACAACAAGAAAGTGGTCTGGGCGGAAATGAGGTGCAGTGCAAAGGACCAAAAGAGGCCAAAAGTAACCTCACAGCCGTTGCAAAAGCAGGGGAAAAATCAAAGAAGTAGGCACTACTTGAATGGGAAGAAATAAGGGACAAGAAATTGAGACTACAAAAAAAGAAAAAAAAAAAAAAATTCGTGGCCAAAGCAAAAGAGATCAAAAGGCATGGCATGTCATCCAGTGCAGGGACATGCAGCACATACACCAAGGCTTGCCTAAATTGATCCTCCGCGAAGCCAGAAATACAAAAGAAGGACCTACAAACACTCTGGGATAGAGATACCAGCAAAGGAAATGAAATTGAAGGAAAAAAAAAAAGAAATTGGGAATTTTGTGACTTCAAGAAAGTGGTCTGGGCAGAAATGAGGTGCAGTGCAAAGGACCAAAAGAGGCCAAAAGTAACCTCACAGCTGTTGCAAAAGCAGGGGAAAAATCAAAGAAGTAGGCACTACTTGGATGGGAAGAAATGAGGGACATGGCATGGACACTTAAAAATAAAAAGAAAAACATTAAAAAATCTTTGCCAGAGCAAAAGCCATCAAAAGGCATGGCATGCCACCCACTGCAGGGACTTGCACCAAAGCTTGACCAATTGGTCCCCATTGAAATCGCAAGATTCCGTTTGCCTTCCCGAAAGGAAATGAAATTTCCTTTCGGGAAGGCAAACGGAATCTTGCGAGCCCTTCAAAGGAAGGCTTTCAAACACTTGAGAAAGGAGATATCATCAAAAGAAATGCAGTTGAAAAAAACGCCAAAAAAATGGAAAATCGGGAGATATAGTTACAACAAGAAAGTGGTCTGGGTGGAAATGAGGTGCAGTGCAAAGGACCAAAAGAGGCCAAAAGTAACCTCACAGCCGTTGCAAAAGCAGGGGAAAAATCAAAGAAGTAGGCACTACTTGAATGGGAAGAAATAAGGGACAAGAAATTGAGACTACAAAAAAAGAAAAAAAAAAAAAAATTCGTGGCCAAAGCAAAAGAGATCAAAAGGCATGGCATGTCATCCAGTGCAGGGACATGCAGCACATACACCAAGGCTTGCCTAAATTGATCCTCCGCGAAGCCAGAAATACAAAAGAAGGACCTACAAACACTCTGGGATAGAGATACCAGCAAAGGAAATGAAATTGAAGGAAAAAAAAAAAGAAATTGGGAATTTTGTGACTTCAAGAAAGTGGTCTGGGCAGAAATGAGGTGCAGTGCAAAGGACCAAAAGAGGCCAAAAGTAACCTCACAGCTGTTGCAAAAGCAGGGGAAAAATCAAAGAAGTAGGCACTACTTGAATGGGAAGAAATAAGGGACAAGAAATTGGGACTACAAAAAAAAAAAAAAAAAAAAAAAAATTCGTGGCCAAAGCAAAAGAGATCAAAAGGCATGGCATGTCATCCAGTGCAGGGACATGCAGCACATACACCAAGGCTTGCATAAATTGATCCTCCGCGAAGCCAGAAATACAAAAGAAGGACTTAGAACCACTCTGGAATAGAGATACCAGCAAAGGAAATGATATTGAAGAAAAAAAAAAAAAAGAAATTGGGAAATTTTGTGACTTCAAGAAAGTGGTCTGGGCAGAAATGAGGTGCAGTGCAAAGGATCAAAAGAGGCCAAAAGTAACCTCACAGCCGTTGCAAAAGCAGGGGAAAAATCAAAGAAGTAGGCACTACTTGGATGGGAAGAAATGAGGGACATGGCATGGACACTTAAAAATAAAAAGAAAAACATTAAAAAATCTTTGCCAGAGCAAAAGCCATCAAAAGGCATGGCATGCCATCCAGTGCAGGGACTTGCACCAAAGCTTGCCCAATTGGTCCCCATTGAAATCGCAAGATTCCGTTTGCCTTCCCGAAAGGAAATGAAATTTCCTTTCGGGAAGGCAAACGGAATCTTGCGAGCCCTTCAAAGGAAGGCTTTCAAACACTTGAGAAAGGAGATATCATCAAAAGAAATGCAGTTGAAAAAAAGGCCAAACAAATGGAAAATCGGGAGATATAGTTACAACAAGAAAGTGGTCTGGGCGGAAATGAGGTGCAGTGCAAAGGACCAAAAGAGGCCAAAAGTAACCTCACAGCCGTTGCAAAAGCAGGGGAAAAATCAAAGAAGTAGGCACTACTTGAATGGGAAGAAATAAGGGACAAGAAATTGAGACTACAAAAAAAGAAAAAAAAAAAAAATTCGTGGCCAAAGCAAAAGAGATCAAAAGGCATGACATGTCATCCAGTGCAGGGACATGCAGCACATACACCAAGGCTTGCCTAAATTGATCCTCCGCGAAGCCAGAAATACAAAAGAAGGACTTAGAACCACTCTGGAATAGAGATACCAGCAAAGGAAATGAAATTGAAGAAAAAAAAAAAAAGAAATTGGGAAATTTTTTGATTTCAAGAAAGTGGTCTGGGCAGAAATGAGGTGCAGTGCAAAGGACCAAAAGAGGCCAAAAGTAACCTCACAGCAGTTGCAAAAGCAGGGGAAAAATCAAAGAAGTAGGCACTACTTGGATGGGAAGAAATGAGTGACATGGCATTGATACTTCATTTAAAAAAATTAAAAAGCAAAATTCGTGGCCAAAGCAAAAGAGATCAAAAGGCATGGCATGTCATCCAGTTCAGGGACATGCAGCACATACACCAAGGCTTGCCTAAATTGATCCTCCGCGAAGCCAGAAATACAAAAGAAGGACTTAGAACCATTCTGGACAAGAGATACCAGCAAAGGAAAAATAAATTGAAGAAAAAAAAAAAAAGAAATTGGGAAATTTTGTGACTTCAAGGAAGTGGTCTGGGCAGAAATGAGGTGCAGTGAAAAGGACCAAAAGAGGCCAAAAGTAACCTCACAGCCGTTGCAAAAGCAGGGGAAAAACCAAGGATGCAGGCACTACTTGAATGGGAAGAAATGAGGGACATGGCATGGACACTTAAAAATAGAAAGAAAAACATTAAAAAATCTTTGCCAGAGCAAAAGCCATCAAAAGGCATGGCATGCCATCCAGTGCAGGGACTTGCACCAAAGCTTGCCCGATTGGTCCCCATTGAAATCGCAAGATTCCGTTTGCCTTCCCGAAAGGAATTTTCATTTCCTTTCGGGCAGGCAAACGGAATCTTGCGAGCCTTTCAAAGGAAGGCTATCAAACACTTGAGAAAGGAGATATCTTCAAAAGAAATGCAGTTGAAAAAAAGGCCAAAAAAATGGAAAATCGGGAGATATAGTTACTACAAGAAAGTGGTCTGGGCAGAAATGAGGTGCAGTGCAAAGGACCAAAAGAGGCCGAAAGTAACCTCGCAGCTGTTGCAAAAGCAGAGGAAAAATCAAAGAAGTCGGCACTACTTGAATGGGAAGAAATAAGGGACAAGAAATTGAGACTACAAAAAAAGAAAAAAAAAAAAACAAATTCGTGGCCAAAACAAAAGAGATCAAAAGGCATGGCATGTCATCCAGTGCAGGGACATGCAGCACATACACCAAGGCTTGCCTAAATTGATCCTCCGCGAAGCCAGAAATGCAAAAGAAGGACCTACAAACACTCTGGGATAGAGATACTAGCAAAAGAAATGAAATTGAAAATAAAAAACAAAACAAATTGGGAAATTTGGTGACTTCAAGAAAGTGGTCTGGGCAGAAATGAGGTGCAGTGCAAAGGACCAAAAGAGGCCAAAAGTAACCTCACAGCCGTTGCAAAAGCAGGGGAAAAATCAAAGAAGTAGGCACTACTTGAATGGGAAGAAATAAGGAACAAGAAATTGAGACTACAAAAAAAGAAAAAAAAAAAAAATTCGTGGCCAAAGCAAAAGAGATCAAAAGGCATGGCATGTCATCCAGTGCAGGGACATGCAGCACATACACCAAGGCTTGCCTAAATTGATCCTCCGCGAAGCCAGAAATACAAAAGAAGGACTTAGAACCATTCTGGACAGGAGATACCAGCAAAGGAAATGAAATTGAAGAAAAAAAAAAAAAGAAATTGGGAAATTTTGTGACTTCAAGGAAGTGGTCTGGGCAGAAATGAGGTGCAGTGCAAAGGACCAAAAGAGGCCAAAAGTAACCTCACAGCCGTTGCAAAAGCAGGGGAAAAACCAAGGATGCAGGCACTACTTGAATGGGAAGAAATGAGGGACATGGCATGGACACTTAAAAATAAAAAGAAAAACATTAAAAAATCTTTGCCAGAGCAAAAGCCATCAAAAGGCATGGCATGCCATCCAGTGCAGGGACTTGCACCAAAGCTTGCCCGATTGGTCCCCATTGAAATCGCAAGATTCCGTTTGCCTTCCCGAAAGGAAATGAAATTTCCTTTCGGGAAGGCAAACGGAATCTTGCGAGCCCTTCAAAGGAAGGCTTTCAAACACTTGAGAAAGGAGATATCTTCAAAAGAAATGCAGTTGAAAAAAAGGCCAAAAAAATGGAAAATCGGGAGATATAGTTACAACAAGAAAGTGGTCTGGGCAGAAATGAGGTGCAGTGCAAAGGACCAAAAGAGGCCAAAAGTAACCTCGCAGCTGTTGCAAAAGCAGAGGAAAAATCAAAGAAGTAGGCACTACTTGAATGGGAAGAAATAAGGGACAAGAAATTGAGACTACAAAAAAAGAAAAAAAAAAAAACAAATTCGTGGCCAAAGCAAAAGAGATCAAAAGGCATGGCATGTCATCCAGTGCAGGGACATGCAGCACATACACCAAGGCTTGCATAAATTGATCCTCCGCGAAGCCAGAAATGCAAAAGAAGGACCTACAAACACTCTGGAATAGAGATACCAGCAAAAGAAATGAAATTGAAAATAAAAAACAAAACAAATTGGGAAATTTTGTGACTTCAAGGAAGTGGTCTGGGCAGAAATGAGGTGCAGTGCAAAGGACCAAAAGAGGCCAAAAGTAACCTCACAGCCGTTGCAAAAGCAGGGGAAAAACCAAGGATGCAGGCACTACTTGAATGGGAAGAAATGAGGGACCTGGCATTGATACTTCATTTAAAAAAATTAAAAAGCAAAATTCGTGGCCAAAGCAAAAGAGATCAAAAGGCATGGCATGTCATCCAGTGCAGGGACATGCAGCACATACACCAAGGCTTGCATAAATTGATCCTCCGCGAAGCCAGAAATACAAAAGAAGGACTTAGAACCATTCTGAAAAAGAGACACCAGCAATGGAAATAAAATTGAAGAAAAAAAAAAAAAAATTGGGAAATTTTGTGACTTCAAGGAAGTGGTCTGGGCAGAAATGAGGTGCAGTGCAAAGGACCAAAAGAGGCCAAAAGTAACCTCACAGCCGTTGCAAAAGCAGGGGAAAAACCAAGGATGCAGGCACTACTTGAATGGGAAGAAATGAGGGACATGGCATGGACACTTAAAAATAAAAAGAAAAACATTAAAAAATCTTTGCCAGAGCAAAAGCCATCAAAAGGCATGGCATGCCATCCAGTGCAGGGACTTGCACCAAAGCTTGCCCGATTGGTCCCCATTGAAATCGCAAGATTCCGTTTGCCTTCCCGAAAGGAATTTTCATTTCCTTTCGGGCAGGCAAACGGAATCTTGCGAGCCCTTCAAAGGAAGGCTTTCAAACACTTGAGAAAGGAGATATCTTCAAAAGAAATGCAGTTGAAAAAAAGGCCAAAAAAATGGAAAATCGGGAGATATAGTTACTACAAGAAAGTGGTCTGGGCAGAAATGAGGTGCAGTGCAAAGGACCAAAAGAGGCCAAAAGTAACCTCGCAGCTGTTGCAAAAGCAGAGGAAAAATCAAAGAAGTAGGCACTACTTGAATGGGAAGAAATAAGGGACAAGAAATTGAGACTACAAAAAAAGAAAAAAAAAAAAACAAATTCGTGGCCAAAACAAAAGAGATCAAAAGGCATGGCATGTCATCCAGTGCAGGGACATGCAGCACATACACCAAGGCTTGCCTAAATTGATCCTCCGCGAAGCCAGAAATGCAAAAGAAGGACCTACAAACACTCTGGAATAGAGATACTAGCAAAAGAAATGAAATTGAAAATAAAAAACAAAACAAATTGGGAAATTTTGTGACTTCAAGGAAGTGGTCTGGGCAGAAATGAGGTGCAGTGCAAAGGACCAAAAGAGGCCAAAAGTAACCTCACAGCTGTTGCAAAAGCAGGGGAAAAATCAAAGAAGTAGGCACTACTTGGATGGGAAGAAATGAGGGACATGGCATGGACACTTAAAAATAAAAAGAAAAACATTAAAAAATCTTTGCCAGAGCAAAAGCCATCAAAAGGCATGGCATGCCACCCACTGCAGGGACTTGCACCAAAGCTTGACCAATTGGTCCCCATTGAAATCGCAAGATTCCGTTTGCCTTCCCGAAAGGAAATGAAATTTCCTTTCGGGAAGGCAAACGGAATCTTGCGAGCCCTTCAAAGGAAGGCTCTCAAACACTTGAGAAAGGAGATATCATCAAAAGAAATGCAGTTGAAAAAAAGGCCAAAAAAATGGAAAATCGGGAGATATAGTTACAACAAGAAAGTGGTCTGGGCGGAAATGAGGTGCAGTGCAAAGGACCAAAAGAGGCCAAAAGTAACCTCACAGCCGTTGCAAAAGCAGGGGAAAAATCAAAGAAGTAGGCACTACTTGAATGGGAAGAAATAAGGGACAAGAAATTGAGACTACAAAAAAAGAAAAAAAAAAAAAAATTCGTGGCCAAAGCAAAAGAGATCAAAAGGCATGGCATGTCATCCAGTGCAGGGACATGCAGCACATACACCAAGGCTTGCCTAAATTGATCCTCCGCGAAGCCAGAAATACAAAAGAAGGACCTACAAACACTCTGGGATAGAGATACCAGCAAAGGAAATGAAATTGAAGGAAAAAAAAAAAGAAATTGGGAATTTTGTGACTTCAAGAAAGTGGTCTGGGCAGAAATGAGGTGCAGTGCAAAGGACCAAAAGAGGCCAAAAGTAACCTCACAGCTGTTGCAAAAGCAGGGGAAAAATCAAAGAAGTAGGCACTACTTGGATGGGAAGAAATGAGGGACATGGCATGGACACTTAAAAATAAAAAGAAAAACATTAAAAAATCTTTGCCAGAGCAAAAGCCATCAAAAGGCATGGCATGCCACCCACTGCAGGGACTTGCACCAAAGCTTGACCAATTGGTCCCCATTGAAATCGCAAGATTCCGTTTGCCTTCCCGAAAGGAAATGAAATTTCCTTTCGGGAAGGCAAACGGAATCTTGCGAGCCCTTCAAAGGAAGGCTTTCAAACACTTGAGAAAGGAGATATCATCAAAAGAAATGCAGTTGAAAAAAACGCCAAAAAAATGGAAAATCGGGAGATATAGTTACAACAAGAAAGTGGTCTGGGTGGAAATGAGGTGCAGTGCAAAGGACCAAAAGAGGCCAAAAGTAACCTCACAGCCGTTGCAAAAGCAGGGGAAAAATCAAAGAAGTAGGCACTACTTGAATGGGAAGAAATAAGGGACAAGAAATTGAGACTACAAAAAAAGAAAAAAAAAAAAAAATTCGTGGCCAAAGCAAAAGAGATCAAAAGGCATGGCATGTCATCCAGTGCAGGGACATGCAGCACATACACCAAGGCTTGCCTAAATTGATCCTCCGCGAAGCCAGAAATACAAAAGAAGGACCTACAAACACTCTGGGATAGAGATACCAGCAAAGGAAATGAAATTGAAGGAAAAAAAAAAAGAAATTGGGAATTTTGTGACTTCAAGAAAGTGGTCTGGGCAGAAATGAGGTGCAGTGCAAAGGACCAAAAGAGGCCAAAAGTAACCTCACAGCTGTTGCAAAAGCAGGGGAAAAATCAAAGAAGTAGGCACTACTTGAATGGGAAGAAATAAGGGACAAGAAATTGGGACTACAAAAAAAAAAAAAAAAAAAAAAAAATTCGTGGCCAAAGCAAAAGAGATCAAAAGGCATGGCATGTCATCCAGTGCAGGGACATGCAGCACATACACCAAGGCTTGCATAAATTGATCCTCCGCGAAGCCAGAAATACAAAAGAAGGACTTAGAACCACTCTGGAATAGAGATACCAGCAAAGGAAATGATATTGAAGAAAAAAAAAAAAAAGAAATTGGGAAATTTTGTGACTTCAAGAAAGTGGTCTGGGCAGAAATGAGGTGCAGTGCAAAGGATCAAAAGAGGCCAAAAGTAACCTCACAGCCGTTGCAAAAGCAGGGGAAAAATCAAAGAAGTAGGCACTACTTGGATGGGAAGAAATGAGGGACATGGCATGGACACTTAAAAATAAAAAGAAAAACATTAAAAAATCTTTGCCAGAGCAAAAGCCATCAAAAGGCATGGCATGCCATCCAGTGCAGGGACTTGCACCAAAGCTTGCCCAATTGGTCCCCATTGAAATCGCAAGATTCCGTTTGCCTTCCCGAAAGGAAATGAAATTTCCTTTCGGGAAGGCAAATGGAATCTTGCGAGCCCTTCAAAGGAAGGCTTTCAAACACTTGAGAAAGGAGATATCATCAAAAGAAATGCAGTTGAAAAAAAGGCCAAACAAATGGAAAATCGGGAGATATAGTTACAACAAGAAAGTGGTCTGGGCGGAAATGAGGTGCAGTGCAAAGGACCAAAAGAGGCCAAAAGTAACCTCACAGCCGTTGCAAAAGCAGGGGAAAAATCAAAGAAGTAGGCACTACTTGAATGGGAAGAAATAAGGGACAAGAAATTGAGACTACAAAAAAAGAAAAAAAAAAAAAATTCGTGGCCAAAGCAAAAGAGATCAAAAGGCATGACATGTCATCCAGTGCAGGGACATGCAGCACATACACCAAGGCTTGCCTAAATTGATCCTCCGCGAAGCCAGAAATACAAAAGAAGGACTTAGAACCACTCTGGAATAGAGATACCAGCAAAGGAAATGAAATTGAAGAAAAAAAAAAAAAGAAATTGGGAAATTTTTTGATTTCAAGAAAGTGGTCTGGGCAGAAATGAGGTGCAGTGCAAAGGACCAAAAGAGGCCAAAAGTAACCTCACAGCAGTTGCAAAAGCAGGGGAAAAATCAAAGAAGTAGGCACTACTTGGATGGGAAGAAATGAGTGACATGGCATTGATACTTCATTTAAAAAAATTAAAAAGCAAAATTCGTGGCCAAAGCAAAAGAGATCAAAAGGCATGGCATGTCATCCAGTTCAGGGACATGCAGCACATACACCAAGGCTTGCCTAAATTGATCCTCCGCGAAGCCAGAAATACAAAAGAAGGACTTAGAACCATTCTGGACAAGAGATACCAGCAAAGGAAAAATAAATTGAAGAAAAAAAAAAAAAGAAATTGGGAAATTTTGTGACTTCAAGGAAGTGGTCTGGGCAGAAATGAGGTGCAGTGAAAAGGACCAAAAGAGGCCAAAAGTAACCTCACAGCCGTTGCAAAAGCAGGGGAAAAACCAAGGATGCAGGCACTACTTGAATGGGAAGAAATGAGGGACATGGCATGGACACTTAAAAATAAAAAGAAAAACATTAAAAAATCTTTGCCAGAGCAAAAGCCATCAAAAGGCATGGCATGCCATCCAGTGCAGGGACTTGCACCAAAGCTTGCCCGATTGGTCCCCATTGAAATCGCAAGATTCCGTTTGCCTTCCCGAAAGGAATTTTCATTTCCTTTCGGGCAGGCAAACGGAATCTTGCGAGCCTTTCAAAGGAAGGCTATCAAACACTTGAGAAAGGAGATATCTTCAAAAGAAATGCAGTTGAAAAAAAGGCCAAAAAAATGGAAAATCGGGAGATATAGTTACTACAAGAAAGTGGTCTGGGCAGAAATGAGGTGCAGTGCAAAGGACCAAAAGAGGCCAAAAGTAACCTCGCAGCTGTTGCAAAAGCAGAGGAAAAATCAAAGAAGTCGGCACTACTTGAATGGGAAGAAATAAGGGACAAGAAATTGAGACTACAAAAAAAGAAAAAAAAAAAAACAAATTCGTGGCCAAAACAAAAGAGATCAAAAGGCATGGCATGTCATCCAGTGCAGGGACATGCAGCACATACACCAAGGCTTGCCTAAATTGATCCTCCGCGAAGCCAGAAATGCAAAAGAAGGACCTACAAACACTCTGGGATAGAGATACTAGCAAAAGAAATGAAATTGAAAATAAAAAACAAAACAAATTGGGAAATTTGGTGACTTCAAGAAAGTGGTCTGGGCAGAAATGAGGTGCAGTGCAAAGGACCAAAAGAGGCCAAAAGTAACCTCACAGCCGTTGCAAAAGCAGGGGAAAAATCAAAGAAGTAGGCACTACTTGAATGGGAAGAAATAAGGAACAAGAAATTGAGACTACAAAAAAAGAAAAAAAAAAAAAATTCGTGGCCAAAGCAAAAGAGATCAAAAGGCATGGCATGTCATCCAGTGCAGGGACATGCAGCACATACACCAAGGCTTGCCTAAATTGATCCTCCGCGAAGCCAGAAATACAAAAGAAGGACTTAGAACCATTCTGGACAGGAGATACCAGCAAAGGAAATGAAATTGAAGAAAAAAAAAAAAAGAAATTGGGAAATTTTGTGACTTCAAGGAAGTGGTCTGGGCAGAAATGAGGTGCAGTGCAAAGGACCAAAAGAGGCCAAAAGTAACCTCACAGCCGTTGCAAAAGCAGGGGAAAAACCAAGGATGCAGGCACTACTTGAATGGGAAGAAATGAGGGACATGGCATGGACACTTAAAAATAAAAAGAAAAACATTAAAAAATCTTTGCCAGAGCAAAAGCCATCAAAAGGCATGGCATGCCATCCAGTGCAGGGACTTGCACCAAAGCTTGCCCGATTGGTCCCCATTGAAATCGCAAGATTCCGTTTGCCTTCCCGAAAGGAAATGAAATTTCCTTTCGGGAAGGCAAACGGAATCTTGCGAGCCCTTCAAAGGAAGGCTTTCAAACACTTGAGAAAGGAGATATCTTCAAAAGAAATGCAGTTGAAAAAAAGGCCAAAAAAATGGAAAATCGGGAGATATAGTTACAACAAGAAAGTGGTCTGGGCAGAAATGAGGTGCAGTGCAAAGGACCAAAAGAGGCCAAAAGTAACCTCGCAGCTGTTGCAAAAGCAGAGGAAAAATCAAAGAAGTAGGCACTACTTGAATGGGAAGAAATAAGGGACAAGAAATTGAGACTACAAAAAAAGAAAAAAAAAAAAACAAATTCGTGGCCAAAGCAAAAGAGATCAAAAGGCATGGCATGTCATCCAGTGCAGGGACATGCAGCACATACACCAAGGCTTGCATAAATTGGTCCTCCGCGAAGCCAGAAATGCAAAAGAAGGACCTACAAACACTCTGGAATAGAGATACCAGCAAAAGAAATGAAATTGAAAATAAAAAACAAAACAAATTGGGAAATTTTGTGACTTCAAGGAAGTGGTCTGGGCAGAAATGAGGTGCAGTGCAAAGGACCAAAAGAGGCCAAAAGTAACCTCACAGCCGTTGCAAAAGCAGGGGAAAAACCAAGGATGCAGGCACTACTTGAATGGGAAGAAATGAGGGACCTGGCATTGATACTTCATTTAAAAAAATTAAAAAGCAAAATTCGTGGCCAAAGCAAAAGAGATCAAAAGGCATGGCATGTCATCCAGTGCAGGGACATGCAGCACATACACCAAGGCTTGCATAAATTGATCCTCCGCGAAGCCAGAAATACAAAAGAAGGACTTAGAACCATTCTGAAAAAGAGACACCAGCAATGGAAATAAAATTGAAGAAAAAAAAAAAAAAATTGGGAAATTTTGTGACTTCAAGGAAGTGGTCTGGGCAGAAATGAGGTGCAGTGCAAAGGACCAAAAGAGGCCAAAAGTAACCTCACAGCCGTTGCAAAAGCAGGGGAAAAACCAAGGATGCAGGCACTACTTGAATGGGAAGAAATGAGGGACATGGCATGGACACTTAAAAATAAAAAGAAAAACATTAAAAAATCTTTGCCAGAGCAAAAGCCATCAAAAGGCATGGCATGCCATCCAGTGCAGGGACTTGCACCAAAGCTTGCCCGATTGGTCCCCATTGAAATCGCAAGATTCCGTTTGCCTTCCCGAAAGGAATTTTCATTTCCTTTCGGGCAGGCAAACGGAATCTTGCGAGCCCTTCAAAGGAAGGCTTTCAAACACTTGAGAAAGGAGATATCTTCAAAAGAAATGCAGTTGAAAAAAAGGCCAAAAAAATGGAAAATCGGGAGATATAGTTACTACAAGAAAGTGGTCTGGGCAGAAATGAGGTGCAGTGCAAAGGACCAAAAGAGGCCAAAAGTAACCTCGCAGCTGTTGCAAAAGCAGAGGAAAAATCAAAGAAGTAGGCACTACTTGAATGGGAAGAAATAAGGGACAAGAAATTGAGACTACAAAAAAAGAAAAAAAAAAAAACAAATTCGTGGCCAAAACAAAAGAGATCAAAAGGCATGGCATGTCATCCAGTGCAGGGACATGCAGCACATACACCAAGGCTTGCCTAAATTGATCCTCCGCGAAGCCAGAAATGCAAAAGAAGGACCTACAAACACTCTGGAATAGAGATACTAGCAAAAGAAATGAAATTGAAAATAAAAAACAAAACAAATTGGGAAATTTTGTGACTTCAAGGAAGTGGTCTGGGCAGAAATGAGGTGCAGTGCAAAGGACCAAAAGAGGCCAAAAGTAACCTCACAGCCGTTGCAAAAGCAGGGGAAAAACCAAGGATGCAGGCACTACTTGAATGGGAAGAAATGAGGGACATGGCATGGACACTTAAAAATAAAAAGAAAAAAATAAAAAAATCTTTGCCAGAGCAAAAGCCATCAAAAGGCATGGCATGCCATCCAGTGCAGGGACTTGCACCAAAGCTTGCCCAATTGGTCCCCATTGAAATCGCAAGATTCCGTTTGCCTTCCCGAAAGGAAATTTCATTTCCTTTCGGGAAGGCAAACGGAATCTTGCGAGCCCTTCAAAGGAAGGCTTTCAAACACTTGAGAAAGGAGATATCTTCAAAAGAAATGCAGTTGAAAAAAAGGCCAAACAAATGGAAAATCGGGAGATATAGTTACTACAAGAAGGTGGTCTGGGTGGAAATGAGGTGCAGTGCAAAGGACCAAAAGAGGCCAAAAGTAACCTCACAGCCGTTGCAAAAGCAGGGGAAAAATCAAAGAAGTAGGCACTACTTGAATGGGAAGAAATAAGGAACAAGAAATTGAGACTACAAAAAAAGAAAAAAAAAAAAAATTCGTGGCCAAAGCAAAAGAGATCAAAAGGCATGGCATGTCATCCAGTGCAGGGACATGCAGCACATACACCAAGGCTTGCCTAAATTGATCCTCCGTGAAGCCAGAAATACAAAAGAAGGACTTAGAACCATTCTGGAATAGAGATACCAGCAAAGGAAATGAAATTGAAGAAAAAAAAAAAAAGAAATTGGGAAATTTTGTGACTTCAAGGAAGTGGTCTGGGCAGAAATGAGGTGCAGTGCAAAGGACCAAAAGAGGCCAAAAGTAACCTCACAGCCGTTGCAAAAGCAGGGGAAAAACCAAGGATGCAGGCACTACTTGAATGGGAAGAAATGAGGGACATGGCATGGACACTTAAAAATAAAAAGAAAAACATTAAAAAATCTTTGCCAGAGCAAAAGCCATCAAAAGGCATGGCATGCCATCCAGTGCAGGGACTTGCACCAAAGCTTGCCCAATTGGTCCCCATTGAAATCGCAAGATTCCGTTTGCCTTCCCGAAAGGAAATGAAATTTCCTTTCGGGAAGGCAAACGGAATCTTGCGAGCCCTTCAAAGGAAGGCTTTCAAACACTTGAGAAAGGAGATATCTTCAAAAGAAATGCAGTTGAAAAAAAGGCCAAACAAATGGAAAATCGGGAGATATAGTTACTACAAGAAGGTGGTCTGGGTGGAAATGAGGTGCAGTGCAAAGGACCAAAAGAGGCCAAAAGTAACCTCACAGCCGTTGCAAAAGCAGGGGAAAAATCAAAGAAGTAGGCACTACTTGAATGGGAAGAAATAAGGAACAAGAAATTGAGACTACAAAAAAAGAAAAAAAAAAAAAATTCGTGGCCAAAGCAAAAGAGATCAAAAGGCATGGCATGTCATCCAGTGCAGGGACATGCAGCACATACACCAAGGCTTGCCTAAATTGATCCTCCGCGAAGCCAGAAATGCAAAAGAAGGACCTACAAACACTCTGGAATAGAGATACCAGCAAAAGAAATGAAATTGAAAATAAAAAACAAAACAAATTGGGAAATTTTGTGACTTCAAGGAAGTGGTCTGGGCAGAAATGAGGTGCAGTGCAAAGGAACAAAAGAGGCCAAAAGTAACCTCACAGCCGTTGCAAAAGCAGGGGAAAAACCAAGGATGCAGGCACTACTTGAATGGGAAGAAATGAGGGACCTGGCATTGATACTACATTTAAAAAAATTAAAAAGCAAAATTCGTGGCCAAAGCAAAAGAGATCAAAAGGCATGGCATGCCATCCAGTGCAGGGACATGCAGCACATACACCAAGGCTTGCATAAATTGATCCTCCGCGAAGCCAGAAATACAAAAGAAGGACTTAGAACCATTCTGAAAAAGAGACACCAGCAATGGAAATAAAATTGAAGAAAAAAAAAAAAAAATTGGGAAATTTTGTGACTTCAAGGAAGTGGTCTGGGCAGAAATGAGGTGCAGTGAAAAGGACCAAAAGAGGCCAAAAGTAACCTCACAGCTGTTGCAAAAGCAGAGGAAAAATCAAAGAAGTAGGCACTACTTGAATGGGAAGAAATAAGGGACAAGAAATTGAGACTACAAAAAAAGAAAAAAAAAAAAAAAATTCGTGGCCAAAGCAAAAGAGATCAAAAGGCATGGCATGTCATCCAGTGCAGGGACATGCAGCACATACACCAAGGCTTGCCTAAATTGATCCTCCGCGAAGCCAGAAATACAAAAGAAGGACTTAGAACCACTCTGGAATAGAGATACCAGCAAAGGAAATGAAATTGAAGAAAAAAAAAAAAAGAAATTGGGAAATTTTGTGACTTCAAGGAAGTGGTCTGGGCAGAAATGAGGTGCAGTGCAAAGGACCAAAAGAGGCCAAAAGTAACCTCACAGCCGTTGCAAAAGCAGGGGAAAAACCAAGGATGCAGGCACTACTTGAATGGGAAGAAATGAGGGACATGGCATGGACACTTAAAAATAAAAAGAAAAACATTAAAAAATCTTTGCCAGAGCAAAAGCCATCAAAAGGCATGGCATGCCATCCAGTGCAGGGACTTGCACCAAAGCTTGCCCGATTGGTCCCCATTGAAATCGCAAGATTCCGTTTGCCTTCCCGAAAGGAAATGAAATTTCCTTTCGGGAAGGCAAACGGAATCTTGCGAGCCCTTCAAAGGAAGGCTTTCAAACACTTGAGAAAGGAGATATCTTCAAAAGAAATGCAGTTGAAAAAAAGGCCAAACAAATGGAAAATCGGGAGATATAGTTACAACAAGAAAGTGGTCTGGGCAGAAATGAGGTGCAGTGCAAAGGACCAAAAGAGGCCAAAAGTAACCTCGCAGCTGTTGCAAAAGCAGAGGAAAAATCAAAGAAGTAGGCACTACTTGAATGGGAAGAAATAAGGGACAAGAAATTGAGACTACAAAAAAAGAAAAAAAAAAAAACAAATTCGTGGCCAAAGCAAAAGAGATCAAAAGGCATGGCATGTCATCCAGTGCAGGGACATGCAGCACATACACCAAGGCTTGCCTAAATTGATCCTCCGCGAAGCCAGAAATGCAAAAGAAGGACCTACAAACACTCTGGAATAGAGATACCAGCAAAAGAAATGAAATTGAAAATAAAAAACAAAACAAATTGGGAAATTTTGTGACTTCAAGAAAGTGGCCTGGGCAGAAATGAGGTGCAGTGCAAAGGACCAAAAGAGGCCAAAAGTAACCTCACAGCTGTTGCAAAAGCAGGGGAAAAATCAAAGAAGTAGGCACTACTTGGATGGGAAGAAATGAGTGACATGGCATTGATACTTCATTTAAAAAAATTAAAAAGCAAAATTCGTGGCCAAAGCAAAAGAGATCAAAAGGCATGGCATGTCATCCAGTGCAGGGACATGCAGCACATACACCAAGGCTTGCCTAAATTGATCCTCCGCGAAGCCAGAAATACAAAAGAAGGACTTAGAACCATTCTGGACAAGTGATACCAGCAAAGGAAAAATAAATTGAAGAAAAAAAAAAAAGAAATTGGGAAATTTTGTGACTTCAAGGAAGTGGTCTGGGCAGAAATGAGGTGCAGTGCAAAGGACCAAAAGAGGCCAAAAGTAACCTCACAGCCGTTGCAAAAGCAGGGGAAAAACCAAGGATGCAGGCACTACTTGAATGGGAAGAAATGAGGGACATGGCATGGACACTTAAAAATAAAAAGAAAAACATTAAGAAATCTTTGCCAGAGCAAAAGCCATCAAAAGGCATGGCATGCCATCCAGTGCAGGGACTTGCACCAAAGCTTGCCCAATTGGTCCCCATTGAAATCGCAAGATTCCGTTTGCCTGCCCGAAAGGAAATGAAATTTCCTTTCGGGCAGGCAAACGGAATCTTGCGAGCCCTTCAAAGGAAGGCTTTCAAACACTTGAGAAAGGAGATATCTTCAAAAGAAATGCAGTTGAAAAAAAGGCCAAACAAATGGAAAATCGGGAGATATAGTTACAACAAGATAGTGGTCTGGGCGGAAATGAGGTGCAGTGCAAAGGACCAAAAGAGGCCAAAAGTAACCTCGCAGCTGTTGCAAAAGCAGAGGAAAAATCAAAGAAGTAGGCACTACTTGAATGGGAAGAAATAAGGGACAAGAAATTGAGACTACAAAAAAAGAAAAAAAAAAAAAACAAATTCGTGGCCAAAACAAAAGAGATCAAAAGGCATGGCATGTCATCCAGTGCAGGGACATGCAGCACATACACCAAGGCTTGCCTAAATTGATCCTCCGCGAAGCCAGAAATGCAAAAGAAGGACCTACAAACACTCTGGAATAGAGATACTAGCAAAAGAAATGAAATTGAAAATAAAAAACAAAACAAATTGGGAAATTTTGTGACTTCAAGGAAGTGGTCTGGGCAGAAATGAGGTGCAGTGCAAAGGACCAAAAGAGGCCAAAAGTAACCTCACAGCCGTTGCAAAAGCAGGGGAAAAACCAAGGATGCAGGCACTACTTGAATGGGAAGAAATGAGGGACATGGCATGGACACTTAAAAATAAAAAGAAAAACATTAAAAAATCTTTGCTAGAGCAAAAGCCATCAAAAGGCATGGCATGCCATCCAGTGCAGGGACTTGCACCAAAGCTTGCCCGATTGGTCCCCATTGAAATCGCAAGATTCCGTTTGCCTTCCCGAAAGGAAATGAAATTTCCTTTCGGGAAGGCAAACGGAATCTTGCGAGCCCTTCAAAGGAAGGCTTTCAAACACTTGAGAAAGGAGATATCTTCAAAAGAAATGCAGTTGAAAAAAAGGCCAAACAAATGGAAAATCGGGAGATATAGTTACTACAAGAAGGTGGTCTGGGTGGAAATGAGGTGCAGTGCAAAGGACCAAAAGAGGCCAAAAGTAACCTCACAGCCGTTGCAAAAGCAGGGGAAAAATCAAAGAAGTAGGCACTACTTGAATGGGAAGAAATAAGGAACAAGAAATTGAGACTACAAAAAAAGAAAAAAAAAAAAAATTCGTGGCCAAAGCAAAAGAGATCAAAAGGCATGGCATGTCATCCAGTGCAGGGACATGCAGCACATACACCAAGGCTTGCCTAAATTGATCCTCCGTGAAGCCAGAAATACAAAAGAAGGACTTAGAACCATTCTGGACAAGAGATACCAGCAAAGGAAATGAAATTGAAGAAAAAAAAAAAAAGAAATTGGGAAATTTTGTGACTTCAAGGAAGTGGTCTGGGCAGAAATGAGGTGCAGTGCAAAGGACCAAAAGAGGCCAAAAGTAACCTCACAGCCGTTGCAAAAGCAGGGGAAAAACCAAGGATGCAGGCACTACTTGAATGGGAAAAAATGAGGGACATGGAATGGACACTTAAAAATAAAAAGAAAAACATTAAAAAATCTTTGCCAGAGCAAAAGCCATCAAAAGGCATGGCATGCCATCCAGTGCAGGGACTTGCACCAAAGCTTGCCCGATTGGTCCCCATTGAAATCGCAAGATTCCGTTTGCCTTCCCGAAAGGAAATGAAATTTCCTTTCGGGAAGGCGAACGGAATCTTGCGAGCCCTTCAAAGGAAGGCTTTCAAACACTTGAGAAAGGAGATATCTTCAAAAGAAATGCAGTTGAAAAAAAGGCCAAACAAATGGAAAATCGGGAGATATAGTTACAACAAGAAAGTGGTCTGGGCAGAAATGAGGTGCAGTGCAAAGGACCAAAAGAGGCCAAAAGTAACCTCGCAGCTGTTGCAAAAGCAGAGGAAAAATCAAAGAAGTAGGCACTACTTGAATGGGAAGAAATAAGGGACAAGAAATTGAGACTACAAAAAAAGAAAAAAAAAAAAACAAATTCGTGGCCAAAGCAAAAGAGATCAAAAGGCATGGCATGTCATCCAGTGCAGGGACATGCAGCACATACACCAAGGCTTGCATAAATTGATCCTCCGCGAAGCCAGAAATGCAAAAGAAGGACCTACAAACACTCTGGAATAGAGATACCAGCAAAAGAAATGAAATTGAAAATAAAAACAAAAGAAATTGGGAAATTTTGTGACTTCAAGGAAGTGGTCTGGGCAGAAATGAGGTGCAGTGCAAAGGACCAAAAGAGGCCAAAAGTAACCTCACAGCCGTTGCAAAAGCAGGGGAAAAACCAAGGATGCAGGCACTACTTGAATGGGAAGAAATGAGGGACATGGCATTGATACTTCATTTAAAAAAATTAAAAAGCAAAATTCGTGGCCAAAGCAAAAGAGATCAAAAGGCATGGCATGCCATCCAGTGCAGGGACATGCAGCACATACACCAAGGCTTGCATAAATTGATCCTCCGCGAAGCCAGAAATACAAAAGAAGGACTTAGAACCATTCTGAAAAAGAGACACCAGCAATGGAAATAAAATTGAAGAAAAAAAAAAAAGAAATTGGGAAATTTTGTGACTTCAAGGAAGTGGTCTGAGCAGAAATGAGGTGCAGTGAAAAGGACCAAAAGAGGCCAAAAGTAACCTCACAGCTGTTGCAAAAGCAGAGGAAAAATCAAAGAAGTAGGCACTACTTGAATGGGAAGAAATAAGGGACAAGAAATTGAGACTACAAAAAAAGAAAAAAAAAAAAAAAAATTCGTAGCAAAAGAGATCAAAAGGCATGGCATGTCATCCAGTGCAGGGACACGCAGCACATACACCAAGGCTTGCATAAATTGATCCTCCGCGAAGCCAGAAATACAAAAGAAGGACTTAGAACCATTCTGAAAAAGAGATACCAGCAAAGGAAATAAAATTGAAGAAAAAAAAAAAAAATTGGGAAATTTTGTGACTTCAAGGAAGTGGCCTGGGCAGAAATGAGGTGCAGTGCAAAGGACCAAAAGAGGCCAAAAGTAACCTCACAGCCGTTGCAAAAGCAGGGGAAAAACCAAGGATGCAGGCACTACTTGAATGGGAAGAAATGAGGGACATGGCATGGACACTTAAAAATAAAAAGAAAAACATTAAAAAATCTTTGCCAGAGCAAAAGCCATCAAAAGGCATGGCATGCCATCCAGTGCAGGGACTTGCACCAAAGCTTGCCCAATTGGTCCCCATTGAAATCGCAAGATTCCGTTTGCCTTCCCGAAAGGAAATGAAATTTCCTTTCGGGAAGGCAAACGGAATCTTGCGAGCCCTTCAAAGGAAGGCTTTCAAACACTTGAGAAAGGAGATATCATCAAAAGAAATGCAGTTGAAAAAAAGGCCAAAAAAATGGAAAATCGGGAGATATAGTGACTACAAGAAAGTGGTCTGGGCGGAAATGAGGTGCAGTGCAAAGGACCAAAAGAGGCCAAAAGTAACCTCATAGCTGTTGCAAAAGTAGGGGAAAAATCAAAGAAGTAGGCACTACATGAATGGGAAGAAATAAGGGACAAGAAATTGAGACTACAAAAAAAGAAAAAAAAAAAAAAAATTTGTGGCCAAAACAAAAGAGATCAAAAGGCATGGCATGTCATCCAGTGCAGGGACATGCAGCACATACACCAAGGCTTGCATAAATTGATCCTCCGCGAAGCCAGAAATACAAAAGAAGGACTTAGAACCACTCTGGAATAGAGATACCAGCAAAGGAAATGAAATTGAAGAAAAAAAAAAAAAGAAATTGGTAAATTTTGTGATTTCAAGAAAGTGGTCTGGGCGTAAATGAGGTGCAGTGCAAAGGATCAAAAGAGGCCAAAAGTAACCTCACAGCTGTTGCAAAAGCAGGGGAAAAATCAAAGAAGTAGGCACTACTTGGATGGGAAGAAATGAGGGACATGGCATTGATGCTTCATTTAAAAAAATTAAAAAGCAAAATTCGTGGCCAAAGCAAAAGAGATCAAAAGGCATGGCATGTCATCCAGTGCAGGGACATGCAGCACATACACCAAGGCTTGCCTAAATTGATCCTCCGCGAAGCCAGAAATACAAAAGAAGGACTTAGAACCACTCTGGAATAGAGATACCAGCAAAGGAAATGAAATTGAAGAAAAAAAAAAAAGAAATTGGGAAATTTTGTGACTTCAAGGAAGTGGTCTGGGCAGAAATGAGGTGCAGTGCAAAGGACCAAAAGAGGCCAAAAGTAACCTCACAGCCGTTGCAAAAGCAGGGGAAAAACCAAGGATGCAGGCACTACTTGAATGGGAAGAAATGAGGGACATGGCATGGACACTTAAAAATAAAAAGAAAAACATTAAAAAATCTTTGCCAGAGCAAAAGCCATCAAAAGGCATGGCATGCCATCCAGTGCAGGGACTTGCACCAAAGCTTGCCCAACTGGTCCCCACTGAAATCGCAAGATTCCGTTCGCCTTCCCGAAAGGAAATGAAATTTCCTTTCGGGAAGGCGAACGGAATCTTGCGAGCCCTTCAAAGGAAGGCTTTCAAACACTTGAGAAAGGAGATATCATCAAAAGAAATGCAGTTGAAAAAAAGGCCAAACAAATGGAAAATCGGGAGATATAGTTACTACAAGAAGGTGGTCGGGGTGGAAATGAGGTGCAGTGCAAAGGAACAAAAGAGGCCAAAAGTAACCTCACAGCTGTTGCAAAAGCAGGGGAAAAATCAAAGAAGTAGGCACTACTTGGATGGGAAGAAATGAGGGACAAGAAATTGAGACTACAAAAAAAGAAAAAAAAAAAAAAATTTGTGGCCAAAGCAAAAGAGATCAAAAGGCATGGCATGTCATCCAGTGCAGGGACATGCAGCACATACACCAATGCTTGCCTAAATTGATCCTCCGCGAAGCCAGAAATACAAAAGAAGGACTTAGAACCACTCTGGAATAGAGATACCAGCAAAGGAAATAAAATTGAAAATAAAAAAAAAAAAAATTGGGAAATTTTGTGACTTCAAGGAAGTGGTCTGGGCAGAAATGAGGTGCAGTGCAAAGGACCAAAAGAGGCCAAAAGTAACCTCACAGCCGTTGCAAAAGCAGGGGAAAAATCAAAGAAGTAGGCACTACTTGGAGGAGAAGAAATGAGGGACATGGCATTGATACTTCATTTAAAAAAATTAAAAAGCAAAATTCGTGGCCAAAGCAAAAGAGATCAAAAGGCATGGCATGTCATCCAGTGCAGGGACATGCAGCACATACACCAAGGCTTGCATAAATTGATCCTCCGCGAAGCCAGAAATACAAAAGAAGGACTTAGAACCACTCTGGAATAGAGATACCAGCAAAGGAAATGAAATTGAAGAAAAAAAAAAAAAAGAAATTGGGAAATTTTGTGACTTCAAGAAAGTGGTCTGGGCAGAAATGAGGTGCAGTGGAAACGAACAAAAGAGGCCAAAAGTAACCTCACAGCCGTTGCAAAAGCAGGGGAAAAATCAAAGAAGTAGGCACTACTGGGATGGGAAGAAATGAGGGACATGGCATGGACACTTAAAAATAAAAAGAAAAACATTAAAAAATCTTTGCCAGAGCAAAAGCCATCAAAAGGCATGGCATGCCATCCAGTGCAGGGACTTGCACCAAAGCTTGCCCAATTGGTCCCCATTGAAATCGCAAGATTCCGTTTGCCTTCCCGAAAGGAAATGAAATTTCCTTTCGGGAAGGCAAACGGAATCTTGCGAGCCCTTCAAAGGAAGGCTTTCAAACACTTGAGAAAGGAGATATCATGAAAAGAAATGCAGTTGAAAAAATGGCCAAACAAATGGAAAATTGGGAGATATAGTTACTACAAGAAGGTGGTCTGGGTGGAAATGAGGTGCAGTGCAAAGGACCAAAAGAGGCCAAAAGTAACCTCACAGCCGTTGCAAAAGCAGGGGAAAAATCAAAGAAGTAGGCACTACTTGAATGGGAAGAAATAAGGGACAAGAAATTGAGACTACAAAAAAAGAAAAAAAAAAAAAAATTCGTGGCCAAAGCAAAAGAGATCAAAAGGCATGGCATGTCATCCAGTGCAGGGACATGCAGCACATACACCAAGGCTTGCCTAAATTGATCCTCCGTGAAGCCAGAAATACAAAAGAAGGACCTACAAACACTCTGGAATAGAGATACCAGCAAAGGAAATGAAATTGAAAAAGAAAAAAAAAAGAAATTGGGAAATTTTGTGATTTCAAGAAAGTGGTCTGGGCAGAAATGAGGTGCAGTGCAAAGGATCAAAAGAGGCCAAAAGTAACCTCACAGCTATTGCAAAAGCAGGGGAAAAATCAAAGAAGTAGGCACTACTTGGATGGGAAGAAATGAGGGACATGGCATTGATACTTCATTTAAAAAAATTAAAAAGCAAAATTCGTGGCCAAAGCAAAAGAGATCAAAAGGCATGGCATGTCATCCAGTGCAGGGACATGCAGCACATACACCAAGGCTTGCATAAATTGATCCTCCGCGAAGCCAGAAATACAAAAGAAGGACTTAGAACCATTCTGGAAAAGAGATACCAGCAAAGGAAATGAAATTGAAGAAAAAGAAAAAAAGAAATTGGGAAATTTTGTGACTTCAAGGAAGTGGTCTGGGCAGAAATGAGGTGCAGTGCAAAGGACCAAAAGAGGCCAAAAGTAACCTCACAGCCGTTGCAAAAGCAGGGGAAAAACCAAGGATGCAGGCACTACTTGAATGGGAAGAAATGAGGGACATGGCATGGACACTTAAAAATAAAAAGAAAAACATTAAGAAATCTTTGCCAGAGCAAAAGCCATCAAAAGGCATGGCATGCCATCCAGTGCAGGGACTTGCACCAAAGCTTGCCCAATTGGTCCCCATTGAAATCGCAAGATTCCGTTTGCCTTCCCGAAAGGAAATGAAATTTCCTTTCGGGAAGGCAAACGGAATCTTGCGAGCCCTTCAAAGGAAGGCTTTCAAACACTTGAGAAAGGAGATATCATCAAAAGAAATGCAGTTAAAAAAAAGGCCAAAAAAATGGAAAATCGGGAGATATAGTTACAACAAGAAAGTGGTCTGGGCAGAAATGAGGTGCAGTGCAAAGGACCAAAAGAGGCCAAATGTAATCTCGCAGCTGTTGCAAAAGCAGAGGAAAAATCAAAGAAGTAGGCACTACTTGAATGGGAAGAAATAAGGGACAAGAAATTGAGACTACAAAAAAAGAAAAAAAAAAAAAAAATTTGTGGCCAAAGCAAAAGAGATCAAAAGGCATGGCATGTCATCCAGTGCAGGGACATGCAGCACATACACCAAGGCTTGCATAAATTGATCCTCCTTGAAGCCAGAAATACAAAAGAAGGACCTACAAACACTCTGGAATAGAGATACCAGCAAAGGAAATGAAATTGAAAATAAAAAACAAAACAAATTGGGAAATTGTGTGACTTCAAGGAAGTGGTCTGGGCAGAAATGAGGTGCAGTGCAAAGGATCAAAAGAGGCCAAAAGTAACCTCACAGCTGTTGCAAAAGCAGGGGAAAAATCAAAGAAGTAGGCACTACTTGGATGGGAAGAAATGAGGGACATGGCATTGATACTTCATTTAAAAAAATTAAAAAGCAAAATTCGTGGCCAAAGCAAAAGAGATCAAAAGGCGTGGCATGTCATACAGTGCAGGGACATGCAGCACATACACCAAGGCTTGCCTAAATTGATCCTCCGCGAAGCCAGAAATACAAAAGAAGGACTTAGAACCACTCTGGAATAGAGATACCAGCAAAGGAAATGAAATTGAAGAAAAAAATAAAAATGAAATTGGGAAATTTTGTGATTTCAAGAAAGTGGTCTGGGCAGAAATGAGGTGCAGTGCAAAGGATCAAAAGAGGCCAAAAGTAACCTCACAGCCGTTGCAAAAGCAGGGGAAAAACCAAGGATGCAGGCACTACTTGAATGGGAAGAAATGAGGGACATGGCATGGACACTTAAAAATAAAAAGAAAAACATTAAAAAATCTTTGCCAGAGCAAAAGCCATCAAAAGGCATGGCATGCCATCCAGTGCAGGGACTTGCACCAAAGCTTGCCCAATTGGTCCCCATTGAAATCGCAAGATTCCGTTTGCCTTCCCGAAAAGAAAATGAAATTTCCTTTCGGGAAGGCAAACGGAATCTTGCGAGCCCTTCAAAGGAAGGCTTTCAAACACTTGAGAAAGGAGATATCTTCAAAAGAAATGCAGTTGAAAAAAAGGCCAAAAAAATGGAAAATCGGGAGATATAGTTACAACAAGAAAGTGGTCTGGGCAGAAATGAGGTGCAGTGCAAAGGACCAAAAGAGGCCAAAAGTAACCTCACAGCCGTTGCAAAAGCAGGGGAAAAATCAAAGAAGTAGGCACCACTTGAATGGGAAGAAATAAGGGACAGAAAATTGAGACTACAGAAAAAAAAAAAAAAAAACAAATTGGTGGCCAAAGCAAAAGAGATCAAAAGGCATGGCATGTCATCCAGTGCAGGGACATGCAGCACATACACCAAGGCTTGCCTAAATTGATCGTCCTTGAAATCAGAAATACAAAAGAAGGACTTAGAACCACTCTGGAATAGAGACACCAGCAAAGGAAATGAAATTGAAGAAAAAAAAAAAAAGAAATTGGGAAATTTTGTGACTTCAAGAAAGTGGTCTGGGCAGAAATGAGGTGCAGTGCAAAGGACCAAAAGAGGACAAAAGTAACCTCACAGCTGTTGCAAAAGCAGGGGAAAAATCAAAGAAGTAGGCACTACTTGGATGGGAAGAAATGAGTGACATGGCATTGATACTTCATTTAAAAAAATTAATAAGCAAAATTCGTGGCCAAAGCAAAAGAGATCAAAAGGCATGGCATGTCATCCAGTGCAGGGACATGCAGCACATACACCAAGGCTTGCCTAAATTGATCCTCCTTGAAGTCAGAAATACAAAAGAAGGACTTAGAACCATTCTGGTATAGAGATACCAGCAAAGGAAATGAAATTGAAGAAAAAAAAAAAAAGAAATTGGGAAATTTTGTGACTTCAAGAAAGTGGTCTGGGCAGAAATGAGGTGCAGTGCAAAGGACCAAAAGAGGCCAAAAGTAACCTCACAGCCGTTGCAAAAGCAGGGGAAAAATCAAAGAAGTAGGCACTACTGGGATGGGAAGAAATGAGGGACATGGCATGGACACTTAAAAATAAAAAGAAAAACATTAAAAAATCTTTGCCAGAGCAAAAGCAATCAAAAGGCATGGCATGCCATCCAGTGCAGGGACTTGCACCAAAGCTTGCCCAATTGGTCCCCATTGAAATCGCAAGATTCCGTTTGCCTTCCCGAAAGGAAATGAAATTTCCTTTTGGGAAGGCAAACGGAATCTTGCGAGCCCTTCAAAGGAAGGCTTTCAAACACTTGAGAAAGGAGATATCTTCAAAAGCAATGCAGTTGAAAAAAAGGCCAAACAAATGGAAAATCGGGAGATATAGTTACAACAAGAAAGTGGTCTGGGTGGAAATGAGGTGCAGTGCAAAGGATCAAAAGAGGCCAAAAGTAACCTCACAGCCGTTGCAAAAGCAGGGGAAAAATCAAAGAAGTAGGCACTACTTGAATGGGAAGAAATAAGGGACAAGAAATTGAGACTACAAAAAATGAAAAAAAAAAAAAATTCGTGGCCAAAGCAAAAGAGATCAAAAGGCATGGCATGTCATGCAGTGCAGGGACAAGCAGCACATACACCAAGGCTTGCCTAAATTGATCTTCCTTGGAGCCAGAAATACAAAAGTAGGACTTAGAACCACTCTGGAATAGAGATACCAGCAAAGGAAATGAAATTGAAGAAAAAAAAAAAAAGAAATTGGGAAATTTTGTGATTTCAAGAAAGTGGTCTGGGCAGAAATGAGGTGCAGTGCAAAGGATCAAAAGAGGCCAAAAGTAACCTCACAGCTGTTGCAAAAGCAGGGGAAAAATCAAAGAAGTAGGCACTACTTGGATGGGAAGAAATGAGGGACATGGCATTGATACTTCATTTAAAAAAATTAAAAAGCAAAATTCGTGGCCAAAGCAAAAGAGATCAAAAGGCGTGGCATGTCATCCAGTGCAGGGATATGAAGCACATACACCAAGGCTTGCCTAAATTGATCCTCCGCGAAGCCAGAAATACAAAAGAAGGACTTAGAACCATTCTGGACAAGAGATACCAGCAAAGGAAAAATAAATTGAAGAAAAAAAAAAAAAGAAATTGGGAAATTTTGTGACTTCAAGGAAGTGGTCTGGGCAGAAATGAGGTGCAGTGAAAAGGACCAAAAGAGGCCAAAAGTAACCTCACAGCCGTTGCAAAAGCAGGGGAAAAACCAAGGATGCAGGCACTACTTGAATGGGAAGAAATGAGGGACATGGCATGGACACTTAAAAATAGAAAGAAAAACATTAAAAAATCTTTGCCAGAGCAAAAGCCATCAAAAGGCATGGCATGCCATCCAGTGCAGGGACTTGCACCAAAGCTTGCCCGATTGGTCCCCATTGAAATCGCAAGATTCCGTTTGCCTTCCCGAAAGGAATTTTCATTTCCTTTCGGGCAGGCAAACGGAATCTTGCGAGCCTTTCAAAGGAAGGCTATCAAACACTTGAGAAAGGAGATATCTTCAAAAGAAATGCAGTTGAAAAAAAGGCCAAAAAAATGGAAAATCGGGAGATATAGTTACTACAAGAAAGTGGTCTGGGCAGAAATGAGGTGCAGTGCAAAGGACCAAAAGAGGCCGAAAGTAACCTCGCAGCTGTTGCAAAAGCAGAGGAAAAATCAAAGAAGTCGGCACTACTTGAATGGGAAGAAATAAGGGACAAGAAATTGAGACTACAAAAAAAGAAAAAAAAAAAAACAAATTCGTGGCCAAAACAAAAGAGATCAAAAGGCATGGCATGTCATCCAGTGCAGGGACATGCAGCACATACACCAAGGCTTGCCTAAATTGATCCTCCGCGAAGCCAGAAATGCAAAAGAAGGACCTACAAACACTCTGGGATAGAGATACTAGCAAAAGAAATGAAATTGAAAATAAAAAACAAAACAAATTGGGAAATTTGGTGACTTCAAGAAAGTGGTCTGGGCAGAAATGAGGTGCAGTGCAAAGGACCAAAAGAGGCCAAAAGTAACCTCACAGCCGTTGCAAAAGCAGGGGAAAAATCAAAGAAGTAGGCACTACTTGAATGGGAAGAAATAAGGAACAAGAAATTGAGACTACAAAAAAAGAAAAAAAAAAAAAATTCGTGGCCAAAGCAAAAGAGATCAAAAGGCATGGCATGTCATCCAGTGCAGGGACATGCAGCACATACACCAAGGCTTGCCTAAATTGATCCTCCGCGAAGCCAGAAATACAAAAGAAGGACTTAGAACCATTCTGGACAGGAGATACCAGCAAAGGAAATGAAATTGAAGAAAAAAAAAAAAAGAAATTGGGAAATTTTGTGACTTCAAGGAAGTGGTCTGGGCAGAAATGAGGTGCAGTGCAAAGGACCAAAAGAGGCCAAAAGTAACCTCACAGCCGTTGCAAAAGCAGGGGAAAAACCAAGGATGCAGGCACTACTTGAATGGGAAGAAATGAGGGACATGGCATGGACACTTAAAAATAAAAAGAAAAACATTAAAAAATCTTTGCCAGAGCAAAAGCCATCAAAAGGCATGGCATGCCATCCAGTGCAGGGACTTGCACCAAAGCTTGCCCGATTGGTCCCCATTGAAATCGCAAGATTCCGTTTGCCTTCCCGAAAGGAAATGAAATTTCCTTTCGGGAAGGCAAACGGAATCTTGCGAGCCCTTCAAAGGAAGGCTTTCAAACACTTGAGAAAGGAGATATCTTCAAAAGAAATGCAGTTGAAAAAAAGGCCAAAAAAATGGAAAATCGGGAGATATAGTTACAACAAGAAAGTGGTCTGGGCAGAAATGAGGTGCAGTGCAAAGGACCAAAAGAGGCCAAAAGTAACCTCGCAGCTGTTGCAAAAGCAGAGGAAAAATCAAAGAAGTAGGCACTACTTGAATGGGAAGAAATAAGGGACAAGAAATTGAGACTACAAAAAAAGAAAAAAAAAAAAACAAATTCGTGGCCAAAGCAAAAGAGATCAAAAGGCATGGCATGTCATCCAGTGCAGGGACATGCAGCACATACACCAAGGCTTGCATAAATTGATCCTCCGCGAAGCCAGAAATGCAAAAGAAGGACCTACAAACACTCTGGAATAGAGATACCAGCAAAAGAAATGAAATTGAAAATAAAAAACAAAACAAATTGGGAAATTTTGTGACTTCAAGGAAGTGGTCTGGGCAGAAATGAGGTGCAGTGCAAAGGACCAAAAGAGGCCAAAAGTAACCTCACAGCCGTTGCAAAAGCAGGGGAAAAACCAAGGATGCAGGCACTACTTGAATGGGAAGAAATGAGGGACCTGGCATTGATACTTCATTTAAAAAAATTAAAAAGCAAAATTCGTGGCCAAAGCAAAAGAGATCAAAAGGCATGGCATGTCATCCAGTGCAGGGACATGCAGCACATACACCAAGGCTTGCATAAATTGATCCTCCGCGAAGCCAGAAATACAAAAGAAGGACTTAGAACCATTCTGAAAAAGAGACACCAGCAATGGAAATAAAATTGAAGAAAAAAAAAAAAAAATTGGGAAATTTTGTGACTTCAAGGAAGTGGTCTGGGCAGAAATGAGGTGCAGTGCAAAGGACCAAAAGAGGCCAAAAGTAACCTCACAGCCGTTGCAAAAGCAGGGGAAAAACCAAGGATGCAGGCACTACTTGAATGGGAAGAAATGAGGGACATGGCATGGACACTTAAAAATAAAAAGAAAAACATTAAAAAATCTTTGCCAGAGCAAAAGCCATCAAAAGGCATGGCATGCCATCCAGTGCAGGGACTTGCACCAAAGCTTGCCCGATTGGTCCCCATTGAAATCGCAAGATTCCGTTTGCCTTCCCGAAAGGAATTTTCATTTCCTTTCGGGCAGGCAAACGGAATCTTGCGAGCCCTTCAAAGGAAGGCTTTCAAACACTTGAGAAAGGAGATATCTTCAAAAGAAATGCAGTTGAAAAAAAGGCCAAAAAAATGGAAAATCGGGAGATATAGTTACTACAAGAAAGTGGTCTGGGCAGAAATGAGGTGCAGTGCAAAGGACCAAAAGAGGCCAAAAGTAACCTCGCAGCTGTTGCAAAAGCAGAGGAAAAATCAAAGAAGTAGGCACTACTTGAATGGGAAGAAATAAGGGACAAGAAATTGAGACTACAAAAAAAGAAAAAAAAAAAAACAAATTCGTGGCCAAAACAAAAGAGATCAAAAGGCATGGCATGTCATCCAGTGCAGGGACATGCAGCACATACACCAAGGCTTGCCTAAATTGATCCTCCGCGAAGCCAGAAATGCAAAAGAAGGACCTACAAACACTCTGGAATAGAGATACTAGCAAAAGAAATGAAATTGAAAATAAAAAACAAAACAAATTGGGAAATTTTGTGACTTCAAGGAAGTGGTCTGGGCAGAAATGAGGTGCAGTGCAAAGGACCAAAAGAGGCCAAAAGTAACCTCACAGCTGTTGCAAAAGCAGGGGAAAAATCAAAGAAGTAGGCACTACTTGGATGGGAAGAAATGAGGGACATGGCATGGACACTTAAAAATAAAAAGAAAAACATTAAAAAATCTTTGCCAGAGCAAAAGCCATCAAAAGGCATGGCATGCCACCCACTGCAGGGACTTGCACCAAAGCTTGACCAATTGGTCCCCATTGAAATCGCAAGATTCCGTTTGCCTTCCCGAAAGGAAATGAAATTTCCTTTCGGGAAGGCAAACGGAATCTTGCGAGCCCTTCAAAGGAAGGCTCTCAAACACTTGAGAAAGGAGATATCATCAAAAGAAATGCAGTTGAAAAAAAGGCCAAAAAAATGGAAAATCGGGAGATATAGTTACAACAAGAAAGTGGTCTGGGCGGAAATGAGGTGCAGTGCAAAGGACCAAAAGAGGCCAAAAGTAACCTCACAGCCGTTGCAAAAGCAGGGGAAAAATCAAAGAAGTAGGCACTACTTGAATGGGAAGAAATAAGGGACAAGAAATTGAGACTACAAAAAAAGAAAAAAAAAAAAAAATTCGTGGCCAAAGCAAAAGAGATCAAAAGGCATGGCATGTCATCCAGTGCAGGGACATGCAGCACATACACCAAGGCTTGCCTAAATTGATCCTCCGCGAAGCCAGAAATACAAAAGAAGGACCTACAAACACTCTGGGATAGAGATACCAGCAAAGGAAATGAAATTGAAGGAAAAAAAAAAAGAAATTGGGAATTTTGTGACTTCAAGAAAGTGGTCTGGGCAGAAATGAGGTGCAGTGCAAAGGACCAAAAGAGGCCAAAAGTAACCTCACAGCTGTTGCAAAAGCAGGGGAAAAATCAAAGAAGTAGGCACTACTTGGATGGGAAGAAATGAGGGACATGGCATGGACACTTAAAAATAAAAAGAAAAACATTAAAAAATCTTTGCCAGAGCAAAAGCCATCAAAAGGCATGGCATGCCACCCACTGCAGGGACTTGCACCAAAGCTTGACCAATTGGTCCCCATTGAAATCGCAAGATTCCGTTTGCCTTCCCGAAAGGAAATGAAATTTCCTTTCGGGAAGGCAAACGGAATCTTGCGAGCCCTTCAAAGGAAGGCTTTCAAACACTTGAGAAAGGAGATATCATCAAAAGAAATGCAGTTGAAAAAAACGCCAAAAAAATGGAAAATCGGGAGATATAGTTACAACAAGAAAGTGGTCTGGGTGGAAATGAGGTGCAGTGCAAAGGACCAAAAGAGGCCAAAAGTAACCTCACAGCCGTTGCAAAAGCAGGGGAAAAATCAAAGAAGTAGGCACTACTTGAATGGGAAGAAATAAGGGACAAGAAATTGAGACTACAAAAAAAGAAAAAAAAAAAAAAATTCGTGGCCAAAGCAAAAGAGATCAAAAGGCATGGCATGTCATCCAGTGCAGGGACATGCAGCACATACACCAAGGCTTGCCTAAATTGATCCTCCGCGAAGCCAGAAATACAAAAGAAGGACCTACAAACACTCTGGGATAGAGATACCAGCAAAGGAAATGAAATTGAAGGAAAAAAAAAAAGAAATTGGGAATTTTGTGACTTCAAGAAAGTGGTCTGGGCAGAAATGAGGTGCAGTGCAAAGGACCAAAAGAGGCCAAAAGTAACCTCACAGCTGTTGCAAAAGCAGGGGAAAAATCAAAGAAGTAGGCACTACTTGAATGGGAAGAAATAAGGGACAAGAAATTGGGACTACAAAAAAAAAAAAAAAAAAAAAAAAATTCGTGGCCAAAGCAAAAGAGATCAAAAGGCATGGCATGTCATCCAGTGCAGGGACATGCAGCACATACACCAAGGCTTGCATAAATTGATCCTCCGCGAAGCCAGAAATACAAAAGAAGGACTTAGAACCACTCTGGAATAGAGATACCAGCAAAGGAAATGATATTGAAGAAAAAAAAAAAAAAGAAATTGGGAAATTTTGTGACTTCAAGAAAGTGGTCTGGGCAGAAATGAGGTGCAGTGCAAAGGATCAAAAGAGGCCAAAAGTAACCTCACAGCCGTTGCAAAAGCAGGGGAAAAATCAAAGAAGTAGGCACTACTTGGATGGGAAGAAATGAGGGACATGGCATGGACACTTAAAAATAAAAAGAAAAACATTAAAAAATCTTTGCCAGAGCAAAAGCCATCAAAAGGCATGGCATGCCATCCAGTGCAGGGACTTGCACCAAAGCTTGCCCAATTGGTCCCCATTGAAATCGCAAGATTCCGTTTGCCTTCCCGAAAGGAAATGAAATTTCCTTTCGGGAAGGCAAATGGAATCTTGCGAGCCCTTCAAAGGAAGGCTTTCAAACACTTGAGAAAGGAGATATCATCAAAAGAAATGCAGTTGAAAAAAAGGCCAAACAAATGGAAAATCGGGAGATATAGTTACAACAAGAAAGTGGTCTGGGCGGAAATGAGGTGCAGTGCAAAGGACCAAAAGAGGCCAAAAGTAACCTCACAGCCGTTGCAAAAGCAGGGGAAAAATCAAAGAAGTAGGCACTACTTGAATGGGAAGAAATAAGGGACAAGAAATTGAGACTACAAAAAAAGAAAAAAAAAAAAAATTCGTGGCCAAAGCAAAAGAGATCAAAAGGCATGACATGTCATCCAGTGCAGGGACATGCAGCACATACACCAAGGCTTGCCTAAATTGATCCTCCGCGAAGCCAGAAATACAAAAGAAGGACTTAGAACCACTCTGGAATAGAGATACCAGCAAAGGAAATGAAATTGAAGAAAAAAAAAAAAAGAAATTGGGAAATTTTTTGATTTCAAGAAAGTGGTCTGGGCAGAAATGAGGTGCAGTGCAAAGGACCAAAAGAGGCCAAAAGTAACCTCACAGCAGTTGCAAAAGCAGGGGAAAAATCAAAGAAGTAGGCACTACTTGGATGGGAAGAAATGAGTGACATGGCATTGATACTTCATTTAAAAAAATTAAAAAGCAAAATTCGTGGCCAAAGCAAAAGAGATCAAAAGGCATGGCATGTCATCCAGTTCAGGGACATGCAGCACATACACCAAGGCTTGCCTAAATTGATCCTCCGCGAAGCCAGAAATACAAAAGAAGGACTTAGAACCATTCTGGACAAGAGATACCAGCAAAGGAAAAATAAATTGAAGAAAAAAAAAAAAAGAAATTGGGAAATTTTGTGACTTCAAGGAAGTGGTCTGGGCAGAAATGAGGTGCAGTGAAAAGGACCAAAAGAGGCCAAAAGTAACCTCACAGCCGTTGCAAAAGCAGGGGAAAAACCAAGGATGCAGGCACTACTTGAATGGGAAGAAATGAGGGACATGGCATGGACACTTAAAAATAAAAAGAAAAACATTAAAAAATCTTTGCCAGAGCAAAAGCCATCAAAAGGCATGGCATGCCATCCAGTGCAGGGACTTGCACCAAAGCTTGCCCGATTGGTCCCCATTGAAATCGCAAGATTCCGTTTGCCTTCCCGAAAGGAATTTTCATTTCCTTTCGGGCAGGCAAACGGAATCTTGCGAGCCTTTCAAAGGAAGGCTATCAAACACTTGAGAAAGGAGATATCTTCAAAAGAAATGCAGTTGAAAAAAAGGCCAAAAAAATGGAAAATCGGGAGATATAGTTACTACAAGAAAGTGGTCTGGGCAGAAATGAGGTGCAGTGCAAAGGACCAAAAGAGGCCAAAAGTAACCTCGCAGCTGTTGCAAAAGCAGAGGAAAAATCAAAGAAGTCGGCACTACTTGAATGGGAAGAAATAAGGGACAAGAAATTGAGACTACAAAAAAAGAAAAAAAAAAAAACAAATTCGTGGCCAAAACAAAAGAGATCAAAAGGCATGGCATGTCATCCAGTGCAGGGACATGCAGCACATACACCAAGGCTTGCCTAAATTGATCCTCCGCGAAGCCAGAAATGCAAAAGAAGGACCTACAAACACTCTGGGATAGAGATACTAGCAAAAGAAATGAAATTGAAAATAAAAAACAAAACAAATTGGGAAATTTGGTGACTTCAAGAAAGTGGTCTGGGCAGAAATGAGGTGCAGTGCAAAGGACCAAAAGAGGCCAAAAGTAACCTCACAGCCGTTGCAAAAGCAGGGGAAAAATCAAAGAAGTAGGCACTACTTGAATGGGAAGAAATAAGGAACAAGAAATTGAGACTACAAAAAAAGAAAAAAAAAAAAAATTCGTGGCCAAAGCAAAAGAGATCAAAAGGCATGGCATGTCATCCAGTGCAGGGACATGCAGCACATACACCAAGGCTTGCCTAAATTGATCCTCCGCGAAGCCAGAAATACAAAAGAAGGACTTAGAACCATTCTGGACAGGAGATACCAGCAAAGGAAATGAAATTGAAGAAAAAAAAAAAAAGAAATTGGGAAATTTTGTGACTTCAAGGAAGTGGTCTGGGCAGAAATGAGGTGCAGTGCAAAGGACCAAAAGAGGCCAAAAGTAACCTCACAGCCGTTGCAAAAGCAGGGGAAAAACCAAGGATGCAGGCACTACTTGAATGGGAAGAAATGAGGGACATGGCATGGACACTTAAAAATAAAAAGAAAAACATTAAAAAATCTTTGCCAGAGCAAAAGCCATCAAAAGGCATGGCATGCCATCCAGTGCAGGGACTTGCACCAAAGCTTGCCCGATTGGTCCCCATTGAAATCGCAAGATTCCGTTTGCCTTCCCGAAAGGAAATGAAATTTCCTTTCGGGAAGGCAAACGGAATCTTGCGAGCCCTTCAAAGGAAGGCTTTCAAACACTTGAGAAAGGAGATATCTTCAAAAGAAATGCAGTTGAAAAAAAGGCCAAAAAAATGGAAAATCGGGAGATATAGTTACAACAAGAAAGTGGTCTGGGCAGAAATGAGGTGCAGTGCAAAGGACCAAAAGAGGCCAAAAGTAACCTCGCAGCTGTTGCAAAAGCAGAGGAAAAATCAAAGAAGTAGGCACTACTTGAATGGGAAGAAATAAGGGACAAGAAATTGAGACTACAAAAAAAGAAAAAAAAAAAAACAAATTCGTGGCCAAAGCAAAAGAGATCAAAAGGCATGGCATGTCATCCAGTGCAGGGACATGCAGCACATACACCAAGGCTTGCATAAATTGGTCCTCCGCGAAGCCAGAAATGCAAAAGAAGGACCTACAAACACTCTGGAATAGAGATACCAGCAAAAGAAATGAAATTGAAAATAAAAAACAAAACAAATTGGGAAATTTTGTGACTTCAAGGAAGTGGTCTGGGCAGAAATGAGGTGCAGTGCAAAGGACCAAAAGAGGCCAAAAGTAACCTCACAGCCGTTGCAAAAGCAGGGGAAAAACCAAGGATGCAGGCACTACTTGAATGGGAAGAAATGAGGGACCTGGCATTGATACTTCATTTAAAAAAATTAAAAAGCAAAATTCGTGGCCAAAGCAAAAGAGATCAAAAGGCATGGCATGTCATCCAGTGCAGGGACATGCAGCACATACACCAAGGCTTGCATAAATTGATCCTCCGCGAAGCCAGAAATACAAAAGAAGGACTTAGAACCATTCTGAAAAAGAGACACCAGCAATGGAAATAAAATTGAAGAAAAAAAAAAAAAAATTGGGAAATTTTGTGACTTCAAGGAAGTGGTCTGGGCAGAAATGAGGTGCAGTGCAAAGGACCAAAAGAGGCCAAAAGTAACCTCACAGCCGTTGCAAAAGCAGGGGAAAAACCAAGGATGCAGGCACTACTTGAATGGGAAGAAATGAGGGACATGGCATGGACACTTAAAAATAAAAAGAAAAACATTAAAAAATCTTTGCCAGAGCAAAAGCCATCAAAAGGCATGGCATGCCATCCAGTGCAGGGACTTGCACCAAAGCTTGCCCGATTGGTCCCCATTGAAATCGCAAGATTCCGTTTGCCTTCCCGAAAGGAATTTTCATTTCCTTTCGGGCAGGCAAACGGAATCTTGCGAGCCCTTCAAAGGAAGGCTTTCAAACACTTGAGAAAGGAGATATCTTCAAAAGAAATGCAGTTGAAAAAAAGGCCAAAAAAATGGAAAATCGGGAGATATAGTTACTACAAGAAAGTGGTCTGGGCAGAAATGAGGTGCAGTGCAAAGGACCAAAAGAGGCCAAAAGTAACCTCGCAGCTGTTGCAAAAGCAGAGGAAAAATCAAAGAAGTAGGCACTACTTGAATGGGAAGAAATAAGGGACAAGAAATTGAGACTACAAAAAAAGAAAAAAAAAAAAACAAATTCGTGGCCAAAACAAAAGAGATCAAAAGGCATGGCATGTCATCCAGTGCAGGGACATGCAGCACATACACCAAGGCTTGCCTAAATTGATCCTCCGCGAAGCCAGAAATGCAAAAGAAGGACCTACAAACACTCTGGAATAGAGATACTAGCAAAAGAAATGAAATTGAAAATAAAAAACAAAACAAATTGGGAAATTTTGTGACTTCAAGGAAGTGGTCTGGGCAGAAATGAGGTGCAGTGCAAAGGACCAAAAGAGGCCAAAAGTAACCTCACAGCCGTTGCAAAAGCAGGGGAAAAACCAAGGATGCAGGCACTACTTGAATGGGAAGAAATGAGGGACATGGCATGGACACTTAAAAATAAAAAGAAAAAAATAAAAAAATCTTTGCCAGAGCAAAAGCCATCAAAAGGCATGGCATGCCATCCAGTGCAGGGACTTGCACCAAAGCTTGCCCAATTGGTCCCCATTGAAATCGCAAGATTCCGTTTGCCTTCCCGAAAGGAAATTTCATTTCCTTTCGGGAAGGCAAACGGAATCTTGCGAGCCCTTCAAAGGAAGGCTTTCAAACACTTGAGAAAGGAGATATCTTCAAAAGAAATGCAGTTGAAAAAAAGGCCAAACAAATGGAAAATCGGGAGATATAGTTACTACAAGAAGGTGGTCTGGGTGGAAATGAGGTGCAGTGCAAAGGACCAAAAGAGGCCAAAAGTAACCTCACAGCCGTTGCAAAAGCAGGGGAAAAATCAAAGAAGTAGGCACTACTTGAATGGGAAGAAATAAGGAACAAGAAATTGAGACTACAAAAAAAGAAAAAAAAAAAAAATTCGTGGCCAAAGCAAAAGAGATCAAAAGGCATGGCATGTCATCCAGTGCAGGGACATGCAGCACATACACCAAGGCTTGCCTAAATTGATCCTCCGTGAAGCCAGAAATACAAAAGAAGGACTTAGAACCATTCTGGAATAGAGATACCAGCAAAGGAAATGAAATTGAAGAAAAAAAAAAAAAGAAATTGGGAAATTTTGTGACTTCAAGGAAGTGGTCTGGGCAGAAATGAGGTGCAGTGCAAAGGACCAAAAGAGGCCAAAAGTAACCTCACAGCCGTTGCAAAAGCAGGGGAAAAACCAAGGATGCAGGCACTACTTGAATGGGAAGAAATGAGGGACATGGCATGGACACTTAAAAATAAAAAGAAAAACATTAAAAAATCTTTGCCAGAGCAAAAGCCATCAAAAGGCATGGCATGCCATCCAGTGCAGGGACTTGCACCAAAGCTTGCCCAATTGGTCCCCATTGAAATCGCAAGATTCCGTTTGCCTTCCCGAAAGGAAATGAAATTTCCTTTCGGGAAGGCAAACGGAATCTTGCGAGCCCTTCAAAGGAAGGCTTTCAAACACTTGAGAAAGGAGATATCTTCAAAAGAAATGCAGTTGAAAAAAAGGCCAAACAAATGGAAAATCGGGAGATATAGTTACTACAAGAAGGTGGTCTGGGTGGAAATGAGGTGCAGTGCAAAGGACCAAAAGAGGCCAAAAGTAACCTCACAGCCGTTGCAAAAGCAGGGGAAAAATCAAAGAAGTAGGCACTACTTGAATGGGAAGAAATAAGGAACAAGAAATTGAGACTACAAAAAAAGAAAAAAAAAAAAAATTCGTGGCCAAAGCAAAAGAGATCAAAAGGCATGGCATGTCATCCAGTGCAGGGACATGCAGCACATACACCAAGGCTTGCCTAAATTGATCCTCCGCGAAGCCAGAAATGCAAAAGAAGGACCTACAAACACTCTGGAATAGAGATACCAGCAAAAGAAATGAAATTGAAAATAAAAAACAAAACAAATTGGGAAATTTTGTGACTTCAAGGAAGTGGTCTGGGCAGAAATGAGGTGCAGTGCAAAGGAACAAAAGAGGCCAAAAGTAACCTCACAGCCGTTGCAAAAGCAGGGGAAAAACCAAGGATGCAGGCACTACTTGAATGGGAAGAAATGAGGGACCTGGCATTGATACTACATTTAAAAAAATTAAAAAGCAAAATTCGTGGCCAAAGCAAAAGAGATCAAAAGGCATGGCATGCCATCCAGTGCAGGGACATGCAGCACATACACCAAGGCTTGCATAAATTGATCCTCCGCGAAGCCAGAAATACAAAAGAAGGACTTAGAACCATTCTGAAAAAGAGACACCAGCAATGGAAATAAAATTGAAGAAAAAAAAAAAAAAATTGGGAAATTTTGTGACTTCAAGGAAGTGGTCTGGGCAGAAATGAGGTGCAGTGAAAAGGACCAAAAGAGGCCAAAAGTAACCTCACAGCTGTTGCAAAAGCAGAGGAAAAATCAAAGAAGTAGGCACTACTTGAATGGGAAGAAATAAGGGACAAGAAATTGAGACTACAAAAAAAGAAAAAAAAAAAAAAAATTCGTGGCCAAAGCAAAAGAGATCAAAAGGCATGGCATGTCATCCAGTGCAGGGACATGCAGCACATACACCAAGGCTTGCCTAAATTGATCCTCCGCGAAGCCAGAAATACAAAAGAAGGACTTAGAACCACTCTGGAATAGAGATACCAGCAAAGGAAATGAAATTGAAGAAAAAAAAAAAAAGAAATTGGGAAATTTTGTGACTTCAAGGAAGTGGTCTGGGCAGAAATGAGGTGCAGTGCAAAGGACCAAAAGAGGCCAAAAGTAACCTCACAGCCGTTGCAAAAGCAGGGGAAAAACCAAGGATGCAGGCACTACTTGAATGGGAAGAAATGAGGGACATGGCATGGACACTTAAAAATAAAAAGAAAAACATTAAAAAATCTTTGCCAGAGCAAAAGCCATCAAAAGGCATGGCATGCCATCCAGTGCAGGGACTTGCACCAAAGCTTGCCCGATTGGTCCCCATTGAAATCGCAAGATTCCGTTTGCCTTCCCGAAAGGAAATGAAATTTCCTTTCGGGAAGGCAAACGGAATCTTGCGAGCCCTTCAAAGGAAGGCTTTCAAACACTTGAGAAAGGAGATATCTTCAAAAGAAATGCAGTTGAAAAAAAGGCCAAACAAATGGAAAATCGGGAGATATAGTTACAACAAGAAAGTGGTCTGGGCAGAAATGAGGTGCAGTGCAAAGGACCAAAAGAGGCCAAAAGTAACCTCGCAGCTGTTGCAAAAGCAGAGGAAAAATCAAAGAAGTAGGCACTACTTGAATGGGAAGAAATAAGGGACAAGAAATTGAGACTACAAAAAAAGAAAAAAAAAAAAACAAATTCGTGGCCAAAGCAAAAGAGATCAAAAGGCATGGCATGTCATCCAGTGCAGGGACATGCAGCACATACACCAAGGCTTGCCTAAATTGATCCTCCGCGAAGCCAGAAATGCAAAAGAAGGACCTACAAACACTCTGGAATAGAGATACCAGCAAAAGAAATGAAATTGAAAATAAAAAACAAAACAAATTGGGAAATTTTGTGACTTCAAGAAAGTGGCCTGGGCAGAAATGAGGTGCAGTGCAAAGGACCAAAAGAGGCCAAAAGTAACCTCACAGCTGTTGCAAAAGCAGGGGAAAAATCAAAGAAGTAGGCACTACTTGGATGGGAAGAAATGAGTGACATGGCATTGATACTTCATTTAAAAAAATTAAAAAGCAAAATTCGTGGCCAAAGCAAAAGAGATCAAAAGGCATGGCATGTCATCCAGTGCAGGGACATGCAGCACATACACCAAGGCTTGCCTAAATTGATCCTCCGCGAAGCCAGAAATACAAAAGAAGGACTTAGAACCATTCTGGACAAGTGATACCAGCAAAGGAAAAATAAATTGAAGAAAAAAAAAAAAGAAATTGGGAAATTTTGTGACTTCAAGGAAGTGGTCTGGGCAGAAATGAGGTGCAGTGCAAAGGACCAAAAGAGGCCAAAAGTAACCTCACAGCCGTTGCAAAAGCAGGGGAAAAACCAAGGATGCAGGCACTACTTGAATGGGAAGAAATGAGGGACATGGCATGGACACTTAAAAATAAAAAGAAAAACATTAAGAAATCTTTGCCAGAGCAAAAGCCATCAAAAGGCATGGCATGCCATCCAGTGCAGGGACTTGCACCAAAGCTTGCCCAATTGGTCCCCATTGAAATCGCAAGATTCCGTTTGCCTGCCCGAAAGGAAATGAAATTTCCTTTCGGGCAGGCAAACGGAATCTTGCGAGCCCTTCAAAGGAAGGCTTTCAAACACTTGAGAAAGGAGATATCTTCAAAAGAAATGCAGTTGAAAAAAAGGCCAAACAAATGGAAAATCGGGAGATATAGTTACAACAAGATAGTGGTCTGGGCGGAAATGAGGTGCAGTGCAAAGGACCAAAAGAGGCCAAAAGTAACCTCGCAGCTGTTGCAAAAGCAGAGGAAAAATCAAAGAAGTAGGCACTACTTGAATGGGAAGAAATAAGGGACAAGAAATTGAGACTACAAAAAAAGAAAAAAAAAAAAAACAAATTCGTGGCCAAAACAAAAGAGATCAAAAGGCATGGCATGTCATCCAGTGCAGGGACATGCAGCACATACACCAAGGCTTGCCTAAATTGATCCTCCGCGAAGCCAGAAATGCAAAAGAAGGACCTACAAACACTCTGGAATAGAGATACTAGCAAAAGAAATGAAATTGAAAATAAAAAACAAAACAAATTGGGAAATTTTGTGACTTCAAGGAAGTGGTCTGGGCAGAAATGAGGTGCAGTGCAAAGGACCAAAAGAGGCCAAAAGTAACCTCACAGCCGTTGCAAAAGCAGGGGAAAAACCAAGGATGCAGGCACTACTTGAATGGGAAGAAATGAGGGACATGGCATGGACACTTAAAAATAAAAAGAAAAACATTAAAAAATCTTTGCTAGAGCAAAAGCCATCAAAAGGCATGGCATGCCATCCAGTGCAGGGACTTGCACCAAAGCTTGCCCGATTGGTCCCCATTGAAATCGCAAGATTCCGTTTGCCTTCCCGAAAGGAAATGAAATTTCCTTTCGGGAAGGCAAACGGAATCTTGCGAGCCCTTCAAAGGAAGGCTTTCAAACACTTGAGAAAGGAGATATCTTCAAAAGAAATGCAGTTGAAAAAAAGGCCAAACAAATGGAAAATCGGGAGATATAGTTACTACAAGAAGGTGGTCTGGGTGGAAATGAGGTGCAGTGCAAAGGACCAAAAGAGGCCAAAAGTAACCTCACAGCCGTTGCAAAAGCAGGGGAAAAATCAAAGAAGTAGGCACTACTTGAATGGGAAGAAATAAGGAACAAGAAATTGAGACTACAAAAAAAGAAAAAAAAAAAAAATTCGTGGCCAAAGCAAAAGAGATCAAAAGGCATGGCATGTCATCCAGTGCAGGGACATGCAGCACATACACCAAGGCTTGCCTAAATTGATCCTCCGTGAAGCCAGAAATACAAAAGAAGGACTTAGAACCATTCTGGACAAGAGATACCAGCAAAGGAAATGAAATTGAAGAAAAAAAAAAAAAGAAATTGGGAAATTTTGTGACTTCAAGGAAGTGGTCTGGGCAGAAATGAGGTGCAGTGCAAAGGACCAAAAGAGGCCAAAAGTAACCTCACAGCCGTTGCAAAAGCAGGGGAAAAACCAAGGATGCAGGCACTACTTGAATGGGAAAAAATGAGGGACATGGAATGGACACTTAAAAATAAAAAGAAAAACATTAAAAAATCTTTGCCAGAGCAAAAGCCATCAAAAGGCATGGCATGCCATCCAGTGCAGGGACTTGCACCAAAGCTTGCCCGATTGGTCCCCATTGAAATCGCAAGATTCCGTTTGCCTTCCCGAAAGGAAATGAAATTTCCTTTCGGGAAGGCGAACGGAATCTTGCGAGCCCTTCAAAGGAAGGCTTTCAAACACTTGAGAAAGGAGATATCTTCAAAAGAAATGCAGTTGAAAAAAAGGCCAAACAAATGGAAAATCGGGAGATATAGTTACAACAAGAAAGTGGTCTGGGCAGAAATGAGGTGCAGTGCAAAGGACCAAAAGAGGCCAAAAGTAACCTCGCAGCTGTTGCAAAAGCAGAGGAAAAATCAAAGAAGTAGGCACTACTTGAATGGGAAGAAATAAGGGACAAGAAATTGAGACTACAAAAAAAGAAAAAAAAAAAAACAAATTCGTGGCCAAAGCAAAAGAGATCAAAAGGCATGGCATGTCATCCAGTGCAGGGACATGCAGCACATACACCAAGGCTTGCATAAATTGATCCTCCGCGAAGCCAGAAATGCAAAAGAAGGACCTACAAACACTCTGGAATAGAGATACCAGCAAAAGAAATGAAATTGAAAATAAAAACAAAAGAAATTGGGAAATTTTGTGACTTCAAGGAAGTGGTCTGGGCAGAAATGAGGTGCAGTGCAAAGGACCAAAAGAGGCCAAAAGTAACCTCACAGCCGTTGCAAAAGCAGGGGAAAAACCAAGGATGCAGGCACTACTTGAATGGGAAGAAATGAGGGACATGGCATTGATACTTCATTTAAAAAAATTAAAAAGCAAAATTCGTGGCCAAAGCAAAAGAGATCAAAAGGCATGGCATGCCATCCAGTGCAGGGACATGCAGCACATACACCAAGGCTTGCATAAATTGATCCTCCGCGAAGCCAGAAATACAAAAGAAGGACTTAGAACCATTCTGAAAAAGAGACACCAGCAATGGAAATAAAATTGAAGAAAAAAAAAAAAGAAATTGGGAAATTTTGTGACTTCAAGGAAGTGGTCTGAGCAGAAATGAGGTGCAGTGAAAAGGACCAAAAGAGGCCAAAAGTAACCTCACAGCTGTTGCAAAAGCAGAGGAAAAATCAAAGAAGTAGGCACTACTTGAATGGGAAGAAATAAGGGACAAGAAATTGAGACTACAAAAAAAGAAAAAAAAAAAAAAAAATTCGTAGCAAAAGAGATCAAAAGGCATGGCATGTCATCCAGTGCAGGGACACGCAGCACATACACCAAGGCTTGCATAAATTGATCCTCCGCGAAGCCAGAAATACAAAAGAAGGACTTAGAACCATTCTGAAAAAGAGATACCAGCAAAGGAAATAAAATTGAAGAAAAAAAAAAAAAATTGGGAAATTTTGTGACTTCAAGGAAGTGGCCTGGGCAGAAATGAGGTGCAGTGCAAAGGACCAAAAGAGGCCAAAAGTAACCTCACAGCCGTTGCAAAAGCAGGGGAAAAACCAAGGATGCAGGCACTACTTGAATGGGAAGAAATGAGGGACATGGCATGGACACTTAAAAATAAAAAGAAAAACATTAAAAAATCTTTGCCAGAGCAAAAGCCATCAAAAGGCATGGCATGCCATCCAGTGCAGGGACTTGCACCAAAGCTTGCCCAATTGGTCCCCATTGAAATCGCAAGATTCCGTTTGCCTTCCCGAAAGGAAATGAAATTTCCTTTCGGGAAGGCAAACGGAATCTTGCGAGCCCTTCAAAGGAAGGCTTTCAAACACTTGAGAAAGGAGATATCATCAAAAGAAATGCAGTTGAAAAAAAGGCCAAAAAAATGGAAAATCGGGAGATATAGTGACTACAAGAAAGTGGTCTGGGCGGAAATGAGGTGCAGTGCAAAGGACCAAAAGAGGCCAAAAGTAACCTCATAGCTGTTGCAAAAGTAGGGGAAAAATCAAAGAAGTAGGCACTACATGAATGGGAAGAAATAAGGGACAAGAAATTGAGACTACAAAAAAAGAAAAAAAAAAAAAAAATTTGTGGCCAAAACAAAAGAGATCAAAAGGCATGGCATGTCATCCAGTGCAGGGACATGCAGCACATACACCAAGGCTTGCATAAATTGATCCTCCGCGAAGCCAGAAATACAAAAGAAGGACTTAGAACCACTCTGGAATAGAGATACCAGCAAAGGAAATGAAATTGAAGAAAAAAAAAAAAAGAAATTGGTAAATTTTGTGATTTCAAGAAAGTGGTCTGGGCGTAAATGAGGTGCAGTGCAAAGGATCAAAAGAGGCCAAAAGTAACCTCACAGCTGTTGCAAAAGCAGGGGAAAAATCAAAGAAGTAGGCACTACTTGGATGGGAAGAAATGAGGGACATGGCATTGATGCTTCATTTAAAAAAATTAAAAAGCAAAATTCGTGGCCAAAGCAAAAGAGATCAAAAGGCATGGCATGTCATCCAGTGCAGGGACATGCAGCACATACACCAAGGCTTGCCTAAATTGATCCTCCGCGAAGCCAGAAATACAAAAGAAGGACTTAGAACCACTCTGGAATAGAGATACCAGCAAAGGAAATGAAATTGAAGAAAAAAAAAAAAGAAATTGGGAAATTTTGTGACTTCAAGGAAGTGGTCTGGGCAGAAATGAGGTGCAGTGCAAAGGACCAAAAGAGGCCAAAAGTAACCTCACAGCCGTTGCAAAAGCAGGGGAAAAACCAAGGATGCAGGCACTACTTGAATGGGAAGAAATGAGGGACATGGCATGGACACTTAAAAATAAAAAGAAAAACATTAAAAAATCTTTGCCAGAGCAAAAGCCATCAAAAGGCATGGCATGCCATCCAGTGCAGGGACTTGCACCAAAGCTTGCCCAACTGGTCCCCACTGAAATCGCAAGATTCCGTTCGCCTTCCCGAAAGGAAATGAAATTTCCTTTCGGGAAGGCGAACGGAATCTTGCGAGCCCTTCAAAGGAAGGCTTTCAAACACTTGAGAAAGGAGATATCATCAAAAGAAATGCAGTTGAAAAAAAGGCCAAACAAATGGAAAATCGGGAGATATAGTTACTACAAGAAGGTGGTCGGGGTGGAAATGAGGTGCAGTGCAAAGGAACAAAAGAGGCCAAAAGTAACCTCACAGCTGTTGCAAAAGCAGGGGAAAAATCAAAGAAGTAGGCACTACTTGGATGGGAAGAAATGAGGGACAAGAAATTGAGACTACAAAAAAAGAAAAAAAAAAAAAAATTTGTGGCCAAAGCAAAAGAGATCAAAAGGCATGGCATGTCATCCAGTGCAGGGACATGCAGCACATACACCAATGCTTGCCTAAATTGATCCTCCGCGAAGCCAGAAATACAAAAGAAGGACTTAGAACCACTCTGGAATAGAGATACCAGCAAAGGAAATAAAATTGAAAATAAAAAAAAAAAAAATTGGGAAATTTTGTGACTTCAAGGAAGTGGTCTGGGCAGAAATGAGGTGCAGTGCAAAGGACCAAAAGAGGCCAAAAGTAACCTCACAGCCGTTGCAAAAGCAGGGGAAAAATCAAAGAAGTAGGCACTACTTGGAGGAGAAGAAATGAGGGACATGGCATTGATACTTCATTTAAAAAAATTAAAAAGCAAAATTCGTGGCCAAAGCAAAAGAGATCAAAAGGCATGGCATGTCATCCAGTGCAGGGACATGCAGCACATACACCAAGGCTTGCATAAATTGATCCTCCGCGAAGCCAGAAATACAAAAGAAGGACTTAGAACCACTCTGGAATAGAGATACCAGCAAAGGAAATGAAATTGAAGAAAAAAAAAAAAAAGAAATTGGGAAATTTTGTGACTTCAAGAAAGTGGTCTGGGCAGAAATGAGGTGCAGTGGAAACGAACAAAAGAGGCCAAAAGTAACCTCACAGCCGTTGCAAAAGCAGGGGAAAAATCAAAGAAGTAGGCACTACTGGGATGGGAAGAAATGAGGGACATGGCATGGACACTTAAAAATAAAAAGAAAAACATTAAAAAATCTTTGCCAGAGCAAAAGCCATCAAAAGGCATGGCATGCCATCCAGTGCAGGGACTTGCACCAAAGCTTGCCCAATTGGTCCCCATTGAAATCGCAAGATTCCGTTTGCCTTCCCGAAAGGAAATGAAATTTCCTTTCGGGAAGGCAAACGGAATCTTGCGAGCCCTTCAAAGGAAGGCTTTCAAACACTTGAGAAAGGAGATATCATGAAAAGAAATGCAGTTGAAAAAATGGCCAAACAAATGGAAAATTGGGAGATATAGTTACTACAAGAAGGTGGTCTGGGTGGAAATGAGGTGCAGTGCAAAGGACCAAAAGAGGCCAAAAGTAACCTCACAGCCGTTGCAAAAGCAGGGGAAAAATCAAAGAAGTAGGCACTACTTGAATGGGAAGAAATAAGGGACAAGAAATTGAGACTACAAAAAAAGAAAAAAAAAAAAAAATTCGTGGCCAAAGCAAAAGAGATCAAAAGGCATGGCATGTCATCCAGTGCAGGGACATGCAGCACATACACCAAGGCTTGCCTAAATTGATCCTCCGTGAAGCCAGAAATACAAAAGAAGGACCTACAAACACTCTGGAATAGAGATACCAGCAAAGGAAATGAAATTGAAAAAGAAAAAAAAAAGAAATTGGGAAATTTTGTGATTTCAAGAAAGTGGTCTGGGCAGAAATGAGGTGCAGTGCAAAGGATCAAAAGAGGCCAAAAGTAACCTCACAGCTATTGCAAAAGCAGGGGAAAAATCAAAGAAGTAGGCACTACTTGGATGGGAAGAAATGAGGGACATGGCATTGATACTTCATTTAAAAAAATTAAAAAGCAAAATTCGTGGCCAAAGCAAAAGAGATCAAAAGGCATGGCATGTCATCCAGTGCAGGGACATGCAGCACATACACCAAGGCTTGCATAAATTGATCCTCCGCGAAGCCAGAAATACAAAAGAAGGACTTAGAACCATTCTGGAAAAGAGATACCAGCAAAGGAAATGAAATTGAAGAAAAAGAAAAAAAGAAATTGGGAAATTTTGTGACTTCAAGGAAGTGGTCTGGGCAGAAATGAGGTGCAGTGCAAAGGACCAAAAGAGGCCAAAAGTAACCTCACAGCCGTTGCAAAAGCAGGGGAAAAACCAAGGATGCAGGCACTACTTGAATGGGAAGAAATGAGGGACATGGCATGGACACTTAAAAATAAAAAGAAAAACATTAAGAAATCTTTGCCAGAGCAAAAGCCATCAAAAGGCATGGCATGCCATCCAGTGCAGGGACTTGCACCAAAGCTTGCCCAATTGGTCCCCATTGAAATCGCAAGATTCCGTTTGCCTTCCCGAAAGGAAATGAAATTTCCTTTCGGGAAGGCAAACGGAATCTTGCGAGCCCTTCAAAGGAAGGCTTTCAAACACTTGAGAAAGGAGATATCATCAAAAGAAATGCAGTTAAAAAAAAGGCCAAAAAAATGGAAAATCGGGAGATATAGTTACAACAAGAAAGTGGTCTGGGCAGAAATGAGGTGCAGTGCAAAGGACCAAAAGAGGCCAAATGTAATCTCGCAGCTGTTGCAAAAGCAGAGGAAAAATCAAAGAAGTAGGCACTACTTGAATGGGAAGAAATAAGGGACAAGAAATTGAGACTACAAAAAAAGAAAAAAAAAAAAAAAATTTGTGGCCAAAGCAAAAGAGATCAAAAGGCATGGCATGTCATCCAGTGCAGGGACATGCAGCACATACACCAAGGCTTGCATAAATTGATCCTCCTTGAAGCCAGAAATACAAAAGAAGGACCTACAAACACTCTGGAATAGAGATACCAGCAAAGGAAATGAAATTGAAAATAAAAAACAAAACAAATTGGGAAATTGTGTGACTTCAAGGAAGTGGTCTGGGCAGAAATGAGGTGCAGTGCAAAGGATCAAAAGAGGCCAAAAGTAACCTCACAGCTGTTGCAAAAGCAGGGGAAAAATCAAAGAAGTAGGCACTACTTGGATGGGAAGAAATGAGGGACATGGCATTGATACTTCATTTAAAAAAATTAAAAAGCAAAATTCGTGGCCAAAGCAAAAGAGATCAAAAGGCGTGGCATGTCATACAGTGCAGGGACATGCAGCACATACACCAAGGCTTGCCTAAATTGATCCTCCGCGAAGCCAGAAATACAAAAGAAGGACTTAGAACCACTCTGGAATAGAGATACCAGCAAAGGAAATGAAATTGAAGAAAAAAATAAAAATGAAATTGGGAAATTTTGTGATTTCAAGAAAGTGGTCTGGGCAGAAATGAGGTGCAGTGCAAAGGATCAAAAGAGGCCAAAAGTAACCTCACAGCCGTTGCAAAAGCAGGGGAAAAACCAAGGATGCAGGCACTACTTGAATGGGAAGAAATGAGGGACATGGCATGGACACTTAAAAATAAAAAGAAAAACATTAAAAAATCTTTGCCAGAGCAAAAGCCATCAAAAGGCATGGCATGCCATCCAGTGCAGGGACTTGCACCAAAGCTTGCCCAATTGGTCCCCATTGAAATCGCAAGATTCCGTTTGCCTTCCCGAAAAGAAAATGAAATTTCCTTTCGGGAAGGCAAACGGAATCTTGCGAGCCCTTCAAAGGAAGGCTTTCAAACACTTGAGAAAGGAGATATCTTCAAAAGAAATGCAGTTGAAAAAAAGGCCAAAAAAATGGAAAATCGGGAGATATAGTTACAACAAGAAAGTGGTCTGGGCAGAAATGAGGTGCAGTGCAAAGGACCAAAAGAGGCCAAAAGTAACCTCACAGCCGTTGCAAAAGCAGGGGAAAAATCAAAGAAGTAGGCACCACTTGAATGGGAAGAAATAAGGGACAGAAAATTGAGACTACAGAAAAAAAAAAAAAAAAACAAATTGGTGGCCAAAGCAAAAGAGATCAAAAGGCATGGCATGTCATCCAGTGCAGGGACATGCAGCACATACACCAAGGCTTGCCTAAATTGATCGTCCTTGAAATCAGAAATACAAAAGAAGGACTTAGAACCACTCTGGAATAGAGACACCAGCAAAGGAAATGAAATTGAAGAAAAAAAAAAAAAGAAATTGGGAAATTTTGTGACTTCAAGAAAGTGGTCTGGGCAGAAATGAGGTGCAGTGCAAAGGACCAAAAGAGGACAAAAGTAACCTCACAGCTGTTGCAAAAGCAGGGGAAAAATCAAAGAAGTAGGCACTACTTGGATGGGAAGAAATGAGTGACATGGCATTGATACTTCATTTAAAAAAATTAATAAGCAAAATTCGTGGCCAAAGCAAAAGAGATCAAAAGGCATGGCATGTCATCCAGTGCAGGGACATGCAGCACATACACCAAGGCTTGCCTAAATTGATCCTCCTTGAAGTCAGAAATACAAAAGAAGGACTTAGAACCATTCTGGTATAGAGATACCAGCAAAGGAAATGAAATTGAAGAAAAAAAAAAAAAGAAATTGGGAAATTTTGTGACTTCAAGAAAGTGGTCTGGGCAGAAATGAGGTGCAGTGCAAAGGACCAAAAGAGGCCAAAAGTAACCTCACAGCCGTTGCAAAAGCAGGGGAAAAATCAAAGAAGTAGGCACTACTGGGATGGGAAGAAATGAGGGACATGGCATGGACACTTAAAAATAAAAAGAAAAACATTAAAAAATCTTTGCCAGAGCAAAAGCAATCAAAAGGCATGGCATGCCATCCAGTGCAGGGACTTGCACCAAAGCTTGCCCAATTGGTCCCCATTGAAATCGCAAGATTCCGTTTGCCTTCCCGAAAGGAAATGAAATTTCCTTTTGGGAAGGCAAACGGAATCTTGCGAGCCCTTCAAAGGAAGGCTTTCAAACACTTGAGAAAGGAGATATCTTCAAAAGCAATGCAGTTGAAAAAAAGGCCAAACAAATGGAAAATCGGGAGATATAGTTACAACAAGAAAGTGGTCTGGGTGGAAATGAGGTGCAGTGCAAAGGATCAAAAGAGGCCAAAAGTAACCTCACAGCCGTTGCAAAAGCAGGGGAAAAATCAAAGAAGTAGGCACTACTTGAATGGGAAGAAATAAGGGACAAGAAATTGAGACTACAAAAAATGAAAAAAAAAAAAAATTCGTGGCCAAAGCAAAAGAGATCAAAAGGCATGGCATGTCATGCAGTGCAGGGACAAGCAGCACATACACCAAGGCTTGCCTAAATTGATCTTCCTTGGAGCCAGAAATACAAAAGTAGGACTTAGAACCACTCTGGAATAGAGATACCAGCAAAGGAAATGAAATTGAAGAAAAAAAAAAAAAGAAATTGGGAAATTTTGTGATTTCAAGAAAGTGGTCTGGGCAGAAATGAGGTGCAGTGCAAAGGATCAAAAGAGGCCAAAAGTAACCTCACAGCTGTTGCAAAAGCAGGGGAAAAATCAAAGAAGTAGGCACTACTTGGATGGGAAGAAATGAGGGACATGGCATTGATACTTCATTTAAAAAAATTAAAAAGCAAAATTCGTGGCCAAAGCAAAAGAGATCAAAAGGCGTGGCATGTCATCCAGTGCAGGGATATGAAGCACATACACCAAGGCTTGCCTAAATTGATCCTCCGCGAAGCCAGAAATACAAAAGAAGGACTTAGAACAATTCTGGACAAGAGATACCAGCAAAGGAAATGAAATTGAAGGAAAAAAAAAAGAAATTGGGAAATTTTGTGACTTCAAGAAAGTGGTCTGGGCAGAAATGAGGTGCAGTGCAAAGGAACAAAAGAGGCCAAAAGTAACCTCACAGCTGTTGCAAAAGCAGGGGAAAAATCAAAGAAGTAGGCACTACTTGGATGGGAAGAAATGAGGGACATGGCATTGATACTTCATTTAAAAACATTAAAAAGCAAAATTCGTGGCCAAAGCAAAAGAGATCAAAAGGCATGGCATGTCATCCAGTGCAGGGACATGCAGCACATACACCAAGGCTTGCCTAAATTGATCTTCCTTGGAGCCAGAAATACAAAAGTAGGACTTAGAACCATTCTGGAATAGAGATACCAGCAAAGGAAATGAAATTGAAGAAAAAAAAAAAAGAAATTGGGAAATTTGGTGACTTCAAGAAAGTGGTCTGGGCAGAAATGAGGTGCAGTGCAAAGGACCAAAAGAGGCCAAAAGTAACCTCATAGCCGTTGCAAAAGCAGGGGAAAAACCAAGGATGCAGGCACTACTTGGATGGGAAGAAATGAGGGACATGGCATGGACACTTAAAAATAAAAAGAAAAACATTAAAAAATCTTTGCCAGAGCAAAAGCCATCAAAAGGCATGGCATGCCATCCAGTGCAGGGACTTGCACCAAAGCTTGCCCAATTGGTCCCCATTGAAATCGCAAGATTCCGTTTGCCTTCCCGAAAGGAAATGAAATTTCCTTTCGGGAAGGCAAACGGAATCTTGCGAGCCCTACAAAGGAAGGCTTTCAAACACTTGAGAAAGGAGATATAATCAAAAGAAATGCAGTTGAAAAAAAGGCCAAAAAAATGGAAAATCGGGAGATATAGTTACAACAAGAAAGTGGTCTGGGCGGAAATGAGGTGCAGTGCAAAGGATCAAAAGAGGCCAAAAGTAACCTCACAGCTGTTGCAAAAGTAGGGGAAAAATCAAAGAAGTAGGCACTACTTGAATGGGAAGAAATAAGGGACAAGAAATTGAGACTACAAAAAATGAAAAAAAAAAAAAATTCGTGGCCAAAGCAAAAGAGATCAAAAGGCATGGCATGTCATGCAGTGCAGGGACAAGCAGCACATACACCAAGGCTTGCCTAAATTGATCTTCCTTGGAGCCAGAAATACAAAAGTAGGACTTAGAACCACTCTGGAATAGAGATACCAGCAAAGGAAATGAAATTGAAGAAAAAAAAAAAAAGAAATTGGGAAATTTTGTGATTTCAAGAAAGTGGTCTGGGCAGAAATGAGGTGCAGTGCAAAGGATCAAAAGAGGCCAAAAGTAACCTCACAGCTGTTGCAAAAGCAGGGGAAAAATCAAAGAAGTAGGCACTACTTGGATGGGAAGAAATGAGGGACATGGCATTGATACTTCATTTAAAAAAATTAAAAAGCAAAATTCGTGGCCAAAGCAAAAGAGATCAAAAGGCGTGGCATGTCATCCAGTGCAGGGATATGAAGCACATACACCAAGGCTTGCCTAAATTGATCCTCCGCGAAGCCAGAAATACAAAAGAAGGACTTAGAACAATTCTGGACAAGAGATACCAGCAAAGGAAATGAAATTGAAGGAAAAAAAAAAGAAATTGGGAAATTTTGTGACTTCAAGAAAGTGGTCTGGGCAGAAATGAGGTGCAGTGCAAAGGAACAAAAGAGGCCAAAAGTAACCTCACAGCTGTTGCAAAAGCAGGGGAAAAATCAAAGAAGTAGGCACTACTTGGATGGGAAGAAATGAGGGACATGGCATTGATACTTCATTTAAAAACATTAAAAAGCAAAATTCGTGGCCAAAGCAAAAGAGATCAAAAGGCATGGCATGTCATCCAGTGCAGGGACATGCAGCACATACACCAAGGCTTGCCTAAATTGATCTTCCTTGGAGCCAGAAATACAAAAGTAGGACTTAGAACCATTCTGGAATAGAGATACCAGCAAAGGAAATGAAATTGAAGAAAAAAAAAAAAGAAATTGGGAAATTTGGTGACTTCAAGAAAGTGGTCTGGGCAGAAATGAGGTGCAGTGCAAAGGACCAAAAGAGGCCAAAAGTAACCTCATAGCCGTTGCAAAAGCAGGGGAAAAACCAAGGATGCAGGCACTACTTGGATGGGAAGAAATGAGGGACATGGCATGGACACTTAAAAATAAAAAGAAAAACATTAAAAAATCTTTGCCAGAGCAAAAGCCATCAAAAGGCATGGCATGCCATCCAGTGCAGGGACTTGCACCAAAGCTTGCCCAATTGGTCCCCATTGAAATCGCAAGATTCCGTTTGCCTTCCCGAAAGGAAATGAAATTTCCTTTCGGGAAGGCAAACGGAATCTTGCGAGCCCTACAAAGGAAGGCTTTCAAACACTTGAGAAAGGAGATATAATCAAAAGAAATGCAGTTGAAAAAAAGGCAAAAAAAAAGGAAAATCGGGAGATATAGTGACTACAAGAAAGTGGTCTGGGCGTAAATGAGGTGCAGTGCAAAGGACCAAAAGAGGCCAAAAGTAACCTCACAGCTGTTGCAAAAGCAGGGGAAAAATCAAATAAGTAGGCACTACTTGAATGGGAAGAAATAAGGAACAAGAAATTGAGACTACAAAAAAAGAAAAAAAAAAAAAAATTCGTGGCCAAAGCAAAAGAGATCAAAAGGCATGGCATGTCATCCAGTGCAGGGACATGCAGCACATACACCAAGGCTTGCATAAATTGATCCTCCGCGAAGCCAGAAATACAAAAGAAGGACCTACAAACACTCTGGAATAGAGATACCAGCAAAGGAAATGAAATTGAAGTAGAAAAAAAAAGAAATTGGGAAATTTTGTGACTTCAAGGAAGTGGTCTGGGCAGAAATGAGGTGCAGTGCAAAGGACCAAAAGAGGCCAAAAGTAACCTCACAGCCGTTGCAAAAGCAGGGGAAAAACCAAGGATGCAGGCACTACTTGGATGGGAAGAAATGAGGGACATGGCATGGACACTTAAAAATAAAAAGAAAAACATTAAAAAATCTTTGCCAGAGCAAAAGCCATCAAAAGGCATGGCATGCCATCCAGTGCAGGGACTTGCACCAAAGCTTGCCCAATTGGTCCCCATTGAAATCGTAAGATTCCGTTTGCCTTCCCGAAAGGAAATGAAATTTCCTTTCGGGAAGGCAAACGGAATCTTGCGAGCCCTTCAAAGGAAGGCTCTCAAACACTAGAGAAAGGAGATATCTTCAAAAGAAATGCAGTTGAAAAAAAGGCCAAAAAAATGGAAAATCGGGAGATATAGTTACAACAAGAAAGTGGTCTGGGCAGAAATGAGGTGCAGTGCAAAGGACCAAAAGAGGCCAAAAGTAACCTCACAGCTGTTGCAAAAGCAGGGGAAAAATCAAAGAAGTAGGCACTACTTGAATGGGAAGAAATGAGGGACAAGAAATTGAGACTACAAAAAAAGAAAAAAAAAAAAAAAATTCGTGGCCAAAGCAAAAGAGATCAAAAGGCATGGCATGTCATCCAGTGCAGGGACATGCAGCACATACACCAAGGCTTGCATAAATTGATCCTCCGCGAAGCCAGAAATACAAAAGAAGGACTTAGAACCATTCTGAAAAAGAGATACCAGCAAAGGAAATGAAATTGAAGAAAAAAAAAAAAGAAATTGGGAAATTTTGTGACTTCAAGAAAGTGGTCTGGGCAGAAATGAGGTGCAGTGCAAAGGACCAAAAGAGGCCAAAAGTAACCTCACAGCTGTTGCAAAAGCAGTGGAAAAATCAAAGAAGTAGGCACTACTTGAATGGGAAGAAATGAGGGACATGGCATTGATACTTCATTTAAAAAAATTAAAAAGCAAAATTCGTGGCCAAAGCAAAAGAGATCAAAAGGCATGGCATGTCATCCAGTGCAGGGACATGCAGCACATACACCAAGGCTTGCATAAATTGATCCTCCGCGAAGCCAGAAATACAAAAGAAGGACTTAGAACCATTCTGAAAAAGAGATACCAGCAAAGGAAATAAAATTGAAGAAAAAAAAAAAAAGAAATTGGGAAATTTTGTGACTTCAAGGAAGTGGTCTGGGCAGAAATGAGGTGCAGTGAAAAGGACCAAAAGAGGCCAAAAGTAACCTCACAGCCGTTGCAAAAGCAGGGGAAAAACCAAGGATGCAGGCACTACTTGAATGGGAAGAAATGAGGGACATGGCATGGACACTTAAAAATAAAAAGAAAAACATTAAAAAATCTTTGCCAGAGCAAAAGCCATCAAAAGGCATGGCATGCCATCCAGTGCAGGGACTTGCACCAAAGCTTGCCCAATTGGTCCCCATTGAAATCGCAAGATTCCGTTTGCCTTCCCGAAAGGAAATAAAATTTCCTTTCGGGAAGGCAAACGGAATCTTGCGAGCCCTTCAAAGGAAGGCTTTCAAACACTTGAGAAAGGAGATATCTTCAAAAGAAATGCAGTTGAAAAAAAGGCCAAAAAAATGGAAAATCGGGAGATATAGTTACAACAAGAAAGTGGTCTGGGCGGAAATGAGGTGCAGTGCAAAGGACCAAAAGAGGCCAAAAGTAACCTCACAGCTGTTGCAAAAGCAGGGGAAAAATCAACGAAGTAGGCACTACTTCAATGGGAAGAAATAACAGACAAGAAATTGAGACTACAAAAAATGAAAAAAAAAAAAAAATTCGTGGCCAAAGCAAAAGAGATCAAAAGGCATGGCATGTCATCCAGTGCAGGGACATGCAGCACATACACCAAGGCTTGCATAAATTGATCCTCCGCGAAGCCAGAAATACAAAAGAAGGACCTACAAACACTCTGGAATAGAGATACCAGCAAAGGAAATGAAATTGAAAATAAAAAACAAAACAAATTGGGAAATTTTGTGATTTCAAGAAAGTGGTCTGGGCAGAAATGAGGTGCAGTGCAAAGGACCAAAAGAGGCCAAAAGTAACCTCACAGCTGTTGCAAAAGCAGGGGAAAAATCAAAGAAGTAGGCACTACTTGGATGGGAAGAAATGAGGGACATGGCATTGATACTTCATTTAAAAAAATTAAAAAGCAAAATTCGTGGCCAAAGCAAAAGAGATCAAAAGGCGTGGCATGTCATCCAGTGCAGGGATATGCAGCACATACACCAAGGCTTGCCTAAATTGATCCTCCGCGAAGCCAGAAATACAAAAGAAGGACTTAGAACAATTCTGGACAAGAGATACCAGCAAAGGAAATGAAATTGAAGGAAAAAAAAAAGAAATTGGGAAATTTTGTGACTTCAAGGAAGTGGTCTGGGCAGAAATGAGGTGCAGTGCAAAGGAACAAAAGAGGCCAAAAGTAACCTCACAGCTGTTGCAAAAGCAGGGGAAAAATCAAAGAAGTAGGCACTACTTGGATGGGAAGAAATGAGGGACATGGCATTGATACTTCATTTAAAAAAATTAAAAAGCAAAATTCGTGGCCAAAGCAAAAGAGATCAAAAGGCATGGCATGTCATCCAGTGCAGGGACATGCAGCACATACACCAAGGCTTGCTTAAATTGATCTTCCTTGGAGCCAGAAATACAAAAGTAGGACTTAGAACCATTCTGGAATAGAGATACCAGCAGAGGAAATGAAATTGAAGAAAAAAAAAAAAAGAAATTGGGAAATTTGGTGACTTCAAGAAAGTGGTCTGGGCAGAAATGAGGTGCAGTGCAAAGGACCAAAAGAGGCCAAAAGTAACCTCACAGCCGTTGCAAAAGCAGGGGAAAAACCAAGGATGCAGGCACTACTTGGATGGGAAGAAATGAGGGACATGGCATGGACACTTAAAAATAAAAAGAAAAACATTAAAAAATCTTTGCCAGAGCAAAAGCCATCAAAAGGCATGGCATGCCATCCAGTGCAGGGACTTGCACCAAAGCTTGCCCAATTGGTCCCCATTGAAATCGCAAGATTCCGTTTGCCTTCCCGAAAGGAAATGAAATTTCCTTTCGGGAAGGCAAACGGAATCTTGCGAGCCCTACAAAGGAAGGCTTTCAAACACTTGAGAAAGGAGATATAATCAAAAGAAATGCAGTTGAAAAAAAGGCCAAAAAAATGGAAAATCGGGAGATATAGTTACTACAAGAAGGTGGTCTGGGTGGAAATGAGGTGCAGTGCAAAGGACCAAAAGAGGCCAAAAGTAACCTCACAGCTGTTGCAAAAGCAGGGGAAAAATCAAAGAAGTAGGCACTACTTGAATGGGAAGAAATAAGGAACAAGAAATTGAGACTACAAAAAAAGAAAAAAAAAAAAAAAATTCGTGGCCAAAGCAAAAGAGATCAAAAGGCATGGCATGTCATGCAGTGCAGGGACATGCAGCACATACACCAAGGCTTGCATAAATTGATCCTCCGCGAAGCCAGAAATACAAAAGAAGGACCTACAAACACTCTGGAATAGAGATACCAGCAAAGGAAATGAAATTGAAAATAAAAAACAAAACAAATTGGGAAATTTTGTGACTTCAAGGAAGTGGTCTGGGCAGAAATGAGGTGCAGTGCAAAGGACCAAAAGAGGCCAAAAGTAACCTCACAGCCGTTGCAAAAGCAGGGGAAAAACCAAGGATGCAGGCACTACTTGAATGAGAAGAAATGAGGGACATGGCATGGACACTTAAAAATAAAAAGAAAAACATTAAAAAATCTTTGCCAGAGCAAAAGCCATCAAAAGGCATGGCATGCCATCCAGTGCAGGGACTTGCACCAAAGCTTGCCCAATTGGTCCCCATTGAAATCGCAAGATTCCGTTTGCCTTCCCAAAAGGAAATTTTATTTCCTTTCGGGAAGGCAAACGGAATCTTGCGAGCCCTTCAAAGGAAGGCTTTCAAACACTAGAGAAAGGAGAAATCTTCAAAAGAAATGCAGTTGAAAAAAAGGCCAAACAAATGGAAAATCGGGAGATATAGTTACTACAAGAAGGTGGCCTGGGTGGAAATGAGGTGCAGTGCAAAGGACCAAAAGAGGCCAAAAGTAACCTCACAGCTGTTGCAAAAGCAGGGGAAAAATCAAAGAAGTAGGCACTACTTGAATGGGAAGAAATAAGGAACAAGAAATTGAGACTACAAAAAAAGAAAAAAAAAAAAAATTCGTGGCCAAAGCAAAAGAGATCAAAAGGCATGGCATGTCATCCAGTGCAGGGACATGCAGCACATACACCAAGGCTTGCCTAAATTGATCCTCCGCGAAGCCAGAAATACAAAAGAAGGACATACAAACACTCTGGAATAGAGATACCAGCAAAGGAAATGAAATTGAAAAAAAAAAACCAAAACAAATTGGGAAATTTTGTGACTTCAAGAAAGTGGTCTGGGCAGAACTGAGGTGCAGTGCAAAGGACCAAAAGAGGCCAAAAGTAACCTCACAGCTGTTGCAAAAGCAGGGTAAAAACCAAGGAAGCAGGCACTACTTGAATGGGAAGAAATGAAGGACATGGCATGGACACTTAAAAATAAAAAGAAAAAAATTTAAAAATCTTTGCCAGAGCAAAAGCCATCAAAAGGCATGGCATGCCATCCAGTGCAGGGACTTGCACCAAAGCTTGCCCAATTGGTCCCCATTGAAATCGCAAGATTCCGTTTGCCTTCCCGAAAGGAAATGAAATTTCCTTTCGGGAAGGCAAACGGAATCTTGCGAGCCCTTCAAAGGAAGGCTTTCAAACACTTGAGAAAGGAGATATCTTCAAAAGAAATGCAGTTGAAAAAAAGGCCAAACAAATGGAAAATCGGGAGATATAGTTACTACAAGAAGGTGGCCTGGGTGGAAATGAGGTGCAGTGCAAAGGACCAAAAGAGGCCAAAAGTAACCTCACAGCCGTTGCAAAAGCAGGGGAAAAATCAAAGAAGTAGGCACTACTTGAATGGGAAGAAATAAGGGACAAGAAATGGAGACTACAAAAAAAGAAAAAAAAAAAAAAAATTCGTGGCCAAAGCAAAAGAGATCAAAAGGCATGGCATGTCATCCAGTGCAGGGACATGCAGCACATACACCAAGGCTTGCCTAAATTGATCCTCCTTGAAGCCAGAAATACAAAAGAAGGACTTAGAACCATTTTGGAATAGAGATATCAGCAAAGGAAATGAAATTGAAGAAAAAAATAAAAATGAAATTGGAAAATTTTGTGATTTCAAGAAAGTGGTCTGGGCAGAAATGAGGTGCAGTGCAAAGGATCAAAAGAGGCCAAAAGTAACCTCACAGCCGTTGCAAAAGCAGGGGAAAAACCAAGGATGCAGGCACTACTTGAATGGGAAGAAATGAGGGACATGGCATGGACACTTAAAAATAAAAAGAAAAACATTAAAAAATCTTTGCCAGAGCAAAAGCCATCAAAAGGCATGGCATGCCATCCAGTGCAGGGACTTGCACCAAAGCTTGCCCAATTGGTCCCCATTGAAATCGCAAGATTCCGTTTGCCTTCCCGAAAAGAAAATGAAATTTCCTTTCGGGAAGGCAAACGGAATCTTGCGAGCCCTTCAAAGGAAGGCTTTCAAACACTTGAGAAAGGAGATATCTTCAAAAGAAATGCAGTTGAAAAAAAGGCCAAAAAAATGGAAAATCGGGAGATATAGTTACAACAAGAAAGTGGTCTGGGCAGAAATGAGGTGCAGTGCAAAGGACCAAAAGAGGCCAAAAGTAACCTCACAGCCGTTGCAAAAGCAGGGGAAAAATCAAAGAAGTAGGCACTACTTGAATGGGAAGAAATAAGGAACAAGAAATTGAGACTACAAAAAAAGAAAAAAAAAAAAAAAATTCGTGGCCAAAGCAAAAGAGATCAAAAGGCATGGCATGTCATGCAGTGCAGGGACATGCAGCACATACACCAAGGCTTGCATAAATTGATCCTCCGCGAAGCCAGAAATACAAAAGAAGGATCTACAAACACTCTGGAATAGAGATACCAGCAAAGGAAATGAAATTGAAAATAAAAAACAAAACAAATTGGGAAATTTTGTGACTTCAAGGAAGTGGTCTGGGCAGAAATGAGGTGCAGTGCAAAGGACCAAAAGAGGCCAAAAGTAACCTCACAGCCGTTGCAAAAGCAGGGGAAAAACCAAGGATGCAGGCACTACTTGAATGAGAAGAAATGAGGGACATGGCATGGACACTTAAAAATAAAAAGAAAAACATTAAAAAATCTTTGCCAGAGCAAAAGCCATCAAAAGGCATGGCATGCCATCCAGTGCAGGGACTTGCACCAAAGCTTGCCCAATTGGTCCCCATTGAAATCGCAAGATTCCGTTTGCCTTCCCAAAAGGAAATTTTATTTCCTTTCGGGAAGGCAAACGGAATCTTGCGAGCCCTTCAAAGGAAGGCTTTCAAACACTAGAGAAAGGAGATATCTTCAAAAGAAATGCAGTTGAAAAAAAGGCCAAACAAATGGAAAATCGGGAGATATAGTTACTACAAGAAGGTGGCCTGGGTGGAAATGAGGTGCAGTGCAAAGGACCAAAAGAGGCCAAAAGTAACCTCACAGCTGTTGCAAAAGCAGGGGAAAAATCAAAGAAGTAGGCACAACTTGGAGGGGAAGCAATAAGGGACAAGAAATTGAGACTACATAAAAAGAAAAAAAAAAAAAAATTCGTGGCCAAAGCAAAAGAGATCCAAAGGCATGGCATGTCATCCAGTGCAGGGACATGCAGCACATACACCAAGGCTTGCCTAAATTGATCCTCCTTGAAGCCAGAAATACAAAAGAAGGACTTAGAACCATTTTGGAATAGAGATATCAGCAAAGGAAATGAAATTGAAGAAAAAAATAAAAATGAAATTGGGAAATTTTGTGATTTCAAGAAAGTGGTCTGGGCAGAAATGAGGTGCAGTGCAAAGGATCAAAAGAGGCCAAAAGTAACCTCACAGCCGTTGCAAAAGCAGGGGAAAAACCAAGGATGCAGGCACTACTTGAATGGGAAGAAATGAGGGACATGGCATGGACACTTAAAAATAAAAAGAAAAACATTAAAAAATCTTTGCCAGAGCAAAAGCCATCAAAAGGCATGGCATGCCATCCAGTGCAGGGACTTGCACCAAAGCTTGCCCAATTGGTCCCCATTGAAATCGCAAGATTCCGTTTGCCTTCCCGAAAAGAAAATGAAATTTCCTTTCGGGAAGGCAAACGGAATCTTGCGAGCCCTTCAAAGGAAGGCTTTCAAACACTTGAGAAAGGAGATATCTTCAAAAGAAATGCAGTTGAAAAAAAGGCCAAAAAAATGGAAAATCGGGAGATATAGTTACAACAAGAAAGTGGTCTGGGCAGAAATGAGGTGCAGTGCAAAGGACCAAAAGAGGCCAAAAGTAACCTCACAGCCGTTGCAAAAGCAGGGGAAAAATCAAAGAAGTAGGCACCACTTGAATGGGAAGAAATAAGGGACAGAAAATTGAGACTACAGAAAAAAAAAAAAAAAAAAAATTCGTGGCCAAAGCAAAAGAGATCAAAAGGCATGGCATGTCATCCAGTGCAGGGACATGCAGCACATACACCAAGGCTTGCATAAATTGATCCTCCGCGAAGCCAGAAATACAAAAGAAGGACCTACAAACAATCTGGAATAGAGATACCAGCAAAGGAAATGAAATTGAAAATAAAAAACAAAACAAATTGGGAAATTTTGTGACTTCAAGAAAGTGGTCAGGGCAGAAATGAGGTGCAGTGCAAAGGACCAAAAGAGGCCAAAAGTAACCTCACAGCCGTTGCAAAAGCAGGGGAAAAATCAAAGAAGTAGGCACTACTTGAATGGGAAGAAATAAGGGACAAGAAATTGAGACTACAAAAAAAGAAAAAAAAAAAAAATTCGTGGCCAAAGCAAAAGAGATCCAAAGGCATGGCATGTCATCCAGTGCAGGGACATGCAGCACATACACCAAGGCTTGCCTAAATTGATCCTCCTTGAAGTCAGAAATACAAAAGAAGGACTTAGAACCATTCTGGTATAGAGATACCAGCAAAGGAAATGAAATTGAAGAAAAAAAAAAAAAGAAATTGGGAAATTTTGTGACTTCAAGAAAGTGGTCTGGGCAGAAATGAGGTGCAGTGCAAAGGACCAAAAGAGGCCAAAAGTAACCTCACAGCCGTTGCAAAAGCAGGGGAAAAACCAAGGATGCAGGCACTACTTGAATGGGAAGAAATGAGGTACATGGCATTGATACTTCATTTAAAAAAATTAAAAAGCAAAATTCGTGGCCAAAGCAAAAGAGATCAAAAGGCATGGCATGTCATCCAGTGCAGGGACATGCAGCACATACACCAAGGCTTGCATAAATTGATCCTCCGCGAAGCCAGAAATACAAAAGAAGGACTTAGAACCATTCTGAAAAAGAGATACCAGCAAAAGAAATAAAATTGAAGAAAAAAAAAAAAAAAATTGGGAAATTTTGTGACTTCAAGGAAGTGGTCTGGGCAGAAATGAGGTGCAGTGGAAACGACCAAAAGAGGCCAAAAGTAACCTCACAGCTGTTGCAAAAGCAGGGGAAAAATCAACGAAGTAGGCACTACTTGAATGGGAAGAAATAAGGGACAAGAAAATGAGACTACAAAAAAAGAAAAAAAAAAAAAAATTCGTGGCCAAAGCAAAAGAGATCAAAAGGCATGGCATGTCATCCAGTGCAGGGACATGCAGCACATACACCAAGGCTTGCATAAATTGATCCTCCGCGAAGCCAGAAATACAAAAGAAGGACTTAGAACCATTCTGGACAAGAGATACCAGCAAAGGAAATGAAATTGAAGAAAAAAAAAAAAAGAAATTGGGAAATTTTGTGACTTCAAGGAAGTGGTCTGGGCAGAAATGAGGTGCAGTGCACAGGACCAAAAGAGGCCAAAAGTAACCTCACAGCCGTTGCAAAAGCAGGGGAAAAACCAAGGATGCAGGCACTACGTGAATGGGAAGAAATGAGGGATATGGCATTGATACTTCATTTAAAAAAATTAAAAAGCAAAATTTGTGGCCAAAGCAAAAGAGATCAAAAGGCATGGCATGTCATCCAGTGCAGGGACATGCAGCACATACACCAAGGCTTGCATAAATTGATCCTCCGCGAAGCCAGAAATACAAAAGAAGGACTTAGAACCATTCTGAAAAAGAGATACCAGCAAAGGAAATAAAATTGAAGAAAAAAAAAAAAAAAAATTGGGAAATTTTGGGACTTCAAGGAAGTGGTCTGGGCAGAAATGAGGTGCAGTGGAAACGACCAAAAGAGGCCAAAAGTAACCTCACAGCCGTTGCAAAAGCAGGGGAAAAATCAAAGAAGTAGGCACTACTTCAATGGGAAGAAATAACAGACAAGAAATTGAGACTACAAAAAATGAAAAAAAAAAAAAAATTCGTGGCCAAAGCAAAAGAGATTAAAAGGCATGGCATGTCATCCAGTGCAGGGACATGCAGCACATACACCAAGGCTTGCATAAATTGATCCTCCGCGAAGCCAGAAATACAAAAGAAGGACTTAGAACCATTTTGGAATAGAGATATCAGCAAAGGAAATGAAATTGAAGAAAAAAAAAAAAAAAAATTGGGAAATTTTGTGACTTCAAGGAAGTGGTCTGGGCAGAAATGAGGTGCAGTGGAAACGACCAAAAGAGGCCAAAAGTAACCTCACAGCCGTTGCAAAAGCAGGGGAAAAATCAAAGAAGTAGGCACTACTGGGATGGGAAGAAATGAGGGACATGGCATGGACACTTAAAAATAAAAAGAAAAACATTAAAAAATCTTTGCCAGAGCAAAAGCCATCAAAAGGCATGGCATGCCATCCAGTGCAGGGACTTGCACCAAAGCTTGCCCAATTGGTCCCCATTGAAATCGCAAGATTCCGTTTGCCTTCCCGAAAGGAAATGAAATTTCCTTTCGGGAAGGCAAACGGAATCTTGCGAGCCCTTCAAAGGAAGGCTTTCAAACACTTGAGAAAGGAGACATCTTCAAAAGAAATGCAGTTGAAAAAAAGGCCAAAAAAATGGAAAATCGGGAGATATAGTTACAACAAGAAAGTGGTCTGGGCAGAAATGAGGTGCAGTGCAAAGGACCAAAAGAGGCCAAAAGTAACCTCACAGCTGTTGCAAAAGCAGGGGAAAAATCAACGAAGTAGGCACTACTTGAATGGGAAGAAATAAGGGACAAGAAATTGAGACTACAAAAAAAGAAAAAAAAAAAAAAATTCGTGGCCAAAGCAAAAGAGATCAAAAGGCATGGCATGTCATCCAGTGCAGGGACATGCAGCACATACACCAAGGCTTGCATAAATTGATCCTCCGCGAAGCCAGAAATACAAAAGAAGGACTTAGAATCATTCTGAAAAAGAGATACCAGCAAAGGAAATAAAATTGAAGAAAAAAAAAAAAAGAAATTGGGAAATTTTGTGACTTCAAGGAAGTGGTCTGGGCAGAAATGAGGTGCAGTGCAAAGGACCAAAAGAGGCCAAAAGTAACCTCACAGCTGTTGCAAAAGCAGGGGAAAAACCAAGGAAGCAGGCACTACTTGAATGGGAAAAAATGAGGGACATGGCATGGACACTTAAAAATAAAAAGAAAAAAATTAAAAAATCTTTGCTAGAGCAAAAGCCATCAAAAGGCATGGCATGCCATCCAGTGCAGGGACTTGCACCAAAGCTTGCCCAATTGGTCCCCATTGAAATCGCAAGATTCCGTTTGCCTTCCCGAAAGGAAATGAAATTTCCTTTCGGGAAGGCAAACGGAATCTTGCGAGCCCTTCAAAGGAAGGCTTTCAAACACTAGAGAAAGGAGATATCTTCAAAAGAAATGCAGTTAAAAAAAAGGCCAAAAAAATGGAAAATCGGGAGATATAGTGACTACAAGAAAGTGGTCTGGGCAGAAATGAGGTGCAGTGCAAAGGACCAAAAGAGGCCAAAAGTAACCTCACAGCTGTTGCAAAAGCAGGGGAAAAATCAAAGAAGTAGGCACAACTTGGAGGGGAAGCAATAAGGGACAAGAAATTGAGACTACAAAAAAAGAAAAAAAAAAACAAATTCGTGGCCAAAGCAAAAGAGATCAAAAGGCATGGCATGTCATCCAGTGCAGGGACATGCAGCACATACACCAAGGCTTGCTTAATTTGATCTTCCTTGAAGCCAGAAATACAAAAGAAGGACTTAGAACCGCGCTGGAATAGAGACACCAGCAAAGGAAATGAAATTGAAGAAAAAAAAAAAGAAATTGGGAAATTTTGTGACTTCAAGAAAGTGGTCTGAGCAGAACTGAGGTGCAGTGCAAAGGACCAAAAGAGGCCAAAAGTAACCTCACAGCCGTTGCAAAAGCTGGGGAAAAATCAAAGAAGCAGCCACTACTTGGATGGGAAGAAATGAGGGACATGGCATGGACACTTAAAAATAAAAAGAAAAAAATTAAAAAATCTTTGCCAGAGCAAAAGCCATCAAAAGGCATGGCATGCCATCCAGTGCAGGGACTTGCACCAAAGCTTGCCCAATTGGTCCCCATTGAAATCGCAAGATTCCGTTTGCCTTCCCGAAAGGAAATGAAATTTCCTTTCGGGAAGGCAAACGGAAACTTGCGAGCCCTTCAAAGGAAGGCTTTCAAACACTTGAGAAAGGAGATATCATCAAAAGAAATGCAGTTGAAAAAAAGGCCAAAAAAATGGAAAATCGGGAGATATAGTTACAACAAGAAAGTGGTCTGGGCGGAAATGAGGTGCAGTGCAAAGGACCAAAAGAGGCCAAAAAGAACCTCACAGCCGTTGCAAAAGCAGGGGAAAAATCAAAGAAGTAGGCACTACTGGAATGGGAAGAAATAAGGGACAAGAAATTGAGACTACAAAAAAAGAAAAAAAAAAAAAATTCGTGGCCAAAGCAAAAGAGTTCAAAAGGCATGGCATGTCATCCAGTGCAGGGACATGCAGCACATACACCAAGGCTTGCCTAAATTGATCCTCCTTGAAGCCAGAAATACAAAAGAAGGACTTAGAACCACGCTGGAATAGTGACACCAGCAAAGGAAATGAAATAGAAGAAAAAAAAAAAGAAATTGGGAAATTTTGTGATTTCAAGAAAGTGGTCTGGGCAGAAATGAGGTGCAGTGCAAAGGACCAAAAGAGGCCAAAAGTAACCTCACAGCCGTTGCAAAAGCAGGGGAAAAATCAAAGAAGTAGGCACTACTTGGATGGGAAGAAATGAGGGACATGGCATTGATACTTCATTTAAAAAAATTAAAAAGCAAAATTCGTGGCCAAAGCAAAAGAGATCAAAAGGCATGGCATGTCATCCAGTGCAGGGACATGCAGCACATACACCAAGGCTTGCCTAAATTGATCCTCCTTGAAGTCAGAAATACAAAAGAAGGACTTAGAACCATTCTGGTATAGAGATACCAGCAAAGGAAATGAAATTGAAGAAAAAAAAAAAAGAAATTGGGAAATTTGGTGACTTCAAGAAAGTGGTCTGGGCAGAAATGAGGTGCAGTGCAAAGGACCAAAAGAGGCTAAAAGTAACCTCACAGCTGTTGCAAAAGCAGGGGAAAAATCAAAGAAGTAGGCACTACTTGAATGGGAAGAAATAAGGGGCAAGAAATTGAGACTACAAAAAAAGAAAAAAAAAAACAAATTCGTGGCCAAAGCAAAAGAGATCAAAAGGCATGGCATGTCATCCAGTGCAGGGACATGCAGCACATACACCAAGGCTTGCCTAAATTGATCCTCCTTGAAGCCAGAAATACAAAAGAAGGACTTAGAACCACGCTGGAATAGAGACACCAGCAAAGGAAATGAAATCGAAGAAAAAAAAAAAGAAATTGGGAAATTTGGTGACTTCAAGAAAGTGGTCTGGGCAGAAATGAGGTGCAGTGCAAAGGACCAAAAGAGGCCAAAAGTAACCTCACAGCTGTTGCAAAAGCAGGGGAAAAATCAAAGAAGTAGACACTACTTGGAGGGGAAGAAATGAGGGACATGGCATTGATACTTCATTTAAAAAAATTAAAAAGCAAAATTCGTGGCCAAAGCAAAAGAGATCAAAAGGCATGGCATGTCATCCAGTGCAGGGACATGCAGCACATACACCAAGGCTTGCCTAAATTGATCCTCCTTGAAGTCAGAAATACAAAAGAAGGACTTAGAACCATTCTGGTATAGAGATACCAGCAAAGGAAATGAAATTGAAGAAAAAAAAAAAAGTAATTGGGAAATTTGGTGACTTCAAGATAGTGGTCTGGGCAGAAATGAGGTGCAGTGCAAAGGATCAAAAAAGGCCAAAAGTAACCTCACAGCTGTTGCAAAAGCAGGGGAAAAATCAAAGAAGTAGGCACTACTTGAATGGGAAGAAATAAGGGACAAGAAATTGAGACTACAAAAAAAGAAAAAAAAAAAAATTTGTGGCCAAAGCAAAAGAGATCAAAAGGCATGGCATGTCATCCAGTGCAGGGACATGCAGCACATACACCAAGGCTTGCTTAAATTGATCTTCCTTGGAGCCAGAAATACAAAAGTAGGACTTAGAACCATTCTGGAATAGAGATACCAGCAGAGGAAATGAAATTGAAGAAAAAAAAAAAAAGAAATTGGGAAATTTGGTGACTTCAAGAAAGTGGTCTGGGCAGAAATGAGGTGCAGTGCAAAGGACCAAAAGAGGCCAAAAGTAACCTCACAGCCGTTGCAAAAGCAGGGGAAAAACCAAGGATGCAGGCACTACTTGGATGGGAAGAAATGAGGGACATGGCATGGACACTTAAAAATAAAAAGAAAAACATTAAAAAATCTTTGCCAGAGCAAAAGCCATCAAAAGGCATGGCATGCCATCCAGTGCAGGGACTTGCACCAAAGCTTGCCCAATTGGTCCCCATTGAAATCGCAAGATTCCGTTTGCCTTCCCGAAAGGAAATGAAATTTCCTTTCGGGAAGGCAAACGGAATCTTGCGAGCCCTACAAAGGAAGGCTTTCAAACACTTGAGAAAGGAGATATAATCAAAAGAAATGCAGTTGAAAAAAAGGCCAAAAAAATGGAAAATCGGGAGATATAGTTACTACAAGAAGGTGGTCTGGGTGGAAATGAGGTGCAGTGCAAAGGACCAAAAGAGGCCAAAAGTAACCTCACAGCTGTTGCAAAAGCAGGGGAAAAATCAAAGAAGTAGGCACTACTTGAATGGGAAGAAATAAGGAACAAGAAATTGAGACTACAAAAAAAGAAAAAAAAAAAAAAAATTCGTGGCCAAAGCAAAAGAGATCAAAAGGCATGGCATGTCATGCAGTGCAGGGACATGCAGCACATACACCAAGGCTTGCATAAATTGATCCTCCGCGAAGCCAGAAATACAAAAGAAGGACCTACAAACACTCTGGAATAGAGATACCAGCAAAGGAAATGAAATTGAAAATAAAAAACAAAACAAATTGGGAAATTTTGTGACTTCAAGGAAGTGGTCTGGGCAGAAATGAGGTGCAGTGCAAAGGACCAAAAGAGGCCAAAAGTAACCTCACAGCCGTTGCAAAAGCAGGGGAAAAACCAAGGATGCAGGCACTACTTGAATGAGAAGAAATGAGGGACATGGCATGGACACTTAAAAATAAAAAGAAAAACATTAAAAAATCTTTGCCAGAGCAAAAGCCATCAAAAGGCATGGCATGCCATCCAGTGCAGGGACTTGCACCAAAGCTTGCCCAATTGGTCCCCATTGAAATCGCAAGATTCCGTTTGCCTTCCCAAAAGGAAATTTTATTTCCTTTCGGGAAGGCAAACGGAATCTTGCGAGCCCTTCAAAGGAAGGCTTTCAAACACTAGAGAAAGGAGAAATCTTCAAAAGAAATGCAGTTGAAAAAAAGGCCAAACAAATGGAAAATCGGGAGATATAGTTACTACAAGAAGGTGGCCTGGGTGGAAATGAGGTGCAGTGCAAAGGACCAAAAGAGGCCAAAAGTAACCTCACAGCTGTTGCAAAAGCAGGGGAAAAATCAAAGAAGTAGGCACTACTTGAATGGGAAGAAATAAGGAACAAGAAATTGAGACTACAAAAAAAGAAAAAAAAAAAAAATTCGTGGCCAAAGCAAAAGAGATCAAAAGGCATGGCATGTCATCCAGTGCAGGGACATGCAGCACATACACCAAGGCTTGCCTAAATTGATCCTCCGCGAAGCCAGAAATACAAAAGAAGGACATACAAACACTCTGGAATAGAGATACCAGCAAAGGAAATGAAATTGAAAAAAAAAAACCAAAACAAATTGGGAAATTTTGTGACTTCAAGAAAGTGGTCTGGGCAGAACTGAGGTGCAGTGCAAAGGACCAAAAGAGGCCAAAAGTAACCTCACAGCTGTTGCAAAAGCAGGGTAAAAACCAAGGAAGCAGGCACTACTTGAATGGGAAGAAATGAAGGACATGGCATGGACACTTAAAAATAAAAAGAAAAAAATTTAAAAATCTTTGCCAGAGCAAAAGCCATCAAAAGGCATGGCATGCCATCCAGTGCAGGGACTTGCACCAAAGCTTGCCCAATTGGTCCCCATTGAAATCGCAAGATTCCGTTTGCCTTCCCGAAAGGAAATGAAATTTCCTTTCGGGAAGGCAAACGGAATCTTGCGAGCCCTTCAAAGGAAGGCTTTCAAACACTTGAGAAAGGAGATATCTTCAAAAGAAATGCAGTTGAAAAAAAGGCCAAACAAATGGAAAATCGGGAGATATAGTTACTACAAGAAGGTGGCCTGGGTGGAAATGAGGTGCAGTGCAAAGGACCAAAAGAGGCCAAAAGTAACCTCACAGCCGTTGCAAAAGCAGGGGAAAAATCAAAGAAGTAGGCACTACTTGAATGGGAAGAAATAAGGGACAAGAAATGGAGACTACAAAAAAAGAAAAAAAAAAAAAAAATTCGTGGCCAAAGCAAAAGAGATCAAAAGGCATGGCATGTCATCCAGTGCAGGGACATGCAGCACATACACCAAGGCTTGCCTAAATTGATCCTCCTTGAAGCCAGAAATACAAAAGAAGGACTTAGAACCATTTTGGAATAGAGATATCAGCAAAGGAAATGAAATTGAAGAAAAAAATAAAAATGAAATTGGAAAATTTTGTGATTTCAAGAAAGTGGTCTGGGCAGAAATGAGGTGCAGTGCAAAGGATCAAAAGAGGCCAAAAGTAACCTCACAGCCGTTGCAAAAGCAGGGGAAAAACCAAGTATGCAGGCACTACTTGAATGGGAAGAAATGAGGGACATGGCATGGACACTTAAAAATAAAAAGAAAAACATTAAAAAATCTTTGCCAGAGCAAAAGCCATCAAAAGGCATGGCATGCCATCCAGTGCAGGGACTTGCACCAAAGCTTGCCCAATTGGTCCCCATTGAAATCGCAAGATTCCGTTTGCCTTCCCGAAAAGAAAATGAAATTTCCTTTCGGGAAGGCAAACGGAATCTTGCGAGCCCTTCAAAGGAAGGCTTTCAAACACTTGAGAAAGGAGATATCTTCAAAAGAAATGCAGTTGAAAAAAAGGCCAAAAAAATGGAAAATCGGGAGATATAGTTACAACAAGAAAGTGGTCTGGGCAGAAATGAGGTGCAGTGCAAAGGACCAAAAGAGGCCAAAAGTAACCTCACAGCCGTTGCAAAAGCAGGGGAAAAATCAAAGAAGTAGGCACTACTTGAATGGGAAGAAATAAGGAACAAGAAATTGAGACTACAAAAAAAGAAAAAAAAAAAAAAAATTCGTGGCCAAAGCAAAAGAGATCAAAAGGCATGGCATGTCATGCAGTGCAGGGACATGCAGCACATACACCAAGGCTTGCATAAATTGATCCTCCGCGAAGCCAGAAATACAAAAGAAGGATCTACAAACACTCTGGAATAGAGATACCAGCAAAGGAAATGAAATTGAAAATAAAAAACAAAACAAATTGGGAAATTTTGTGACTTCAAGGAAGTGGTCTGGGCAGAAATGAGGTGCAGTGCAAAGGACCAAAAGAGGCCAAAAGTAACCTCACAGCCGTTGCAAAAGCAGGGGAAAAACCAAGGATGCAGGCACTACTTGAATGAGAAGAAATGAGGGACATGGCATGGACACTTAAAAATAAAAAGAAAAACATTAAAAAATCTTTGCCAGAGCAAAAGCCATCAAAAGGCATGGCATGCCATCCAGTGCAGGGACTTGCACCAAAGCTTGCCCAATTGGTCCCCATTGAAATCGCAAGATTCCGTTTGCCTTCCCAAAAGGAAATTTTATTTCCTTTCGGGAAGGCAAACGGAATCTTGCGAGCCCTTCAAAGGAAGGCTTTCAAACACTAGAGAAAGGAGATATCTTCAAAAGAAATGCAGTTGAAAAAAAGGCCAAACAAATGGAAAATCGGGAGATATAGTTACTACAAGAAGGTGGCCTGGGTGGAAATGAGGTGCAGTGCAAAGGACCAAAAGAGGCCAAAAGTAACCTCACAGCTGTTGCAAAAGCAGGGGAAAAATCAAAGAAGTAGGCACAACTTGGAGGGGAAGCAATAAGGGACAAGAAATTGAGACTACATAAAAAGAAAAAAAAAAAAAAATTCGTGGCCAAAGCAAAAGAGATCCAAAGGCATGGCATGTCATCCAGTGCAGGGACATGCAGCACATACACCAAGGCTTGCCTAAACTGATCCTCCTTGAAGCCAGAAATACAAAAGAAGGACATACAAACACTCTGGAATAGAGATACCAGCAAAGGAAATGAAATTGAAAAAAAAAAACCAAAACAAATTGGGAAATTTTGTGACTTCAAGAAAGTGGTCTGGGCAGAACTGAGGTGCAGTGCAAAGGACCAAAAGAGGCCAAAAGTAACCTCACAGCTGTTGCAAAAGCAGGGTAAAAACCAAGGAAGCAGGCACTACTTGAATGGGAAGAAATGAAGGACATGGCATGGACACTTAAAAATAAAAAGAAAAAAATTTAAAAATCTTTGCCAGAGCAAAAGCCATCAAAAGGCATGGCATGCCATCCAGTGCAGGGACTTGCACCAAAGCTTGCCCAATTGGTCCCCATTGAAATCGCAAGATTCCGTTTGCCTTCCCGAAAGGAAATGAAATTTCCTTTCGGGAAGGCAAACGGAATCTTGCGAGCCCTTCAAAGGAAGGCTTTCAAACACTTGAGAAAGGAGATATCATCAAAAGAAATGCAGTTGAAAAAAAGGCCAAACAAATGGAAAATCGGGAGATATAGTTACTACAAGAAGGTGGCCTGGGTGGAAATGAGGTGCAGTGCAAAGGACCAAAAGAGGCCAAAAGTAACCTCACAGCCGTTGCAAAAGCAGGGGAAAAATCAAAGAAGTAGGCACTACTTGAATGGGAAGAAATAAGGGACAAGAAATTGAGACTACAAAAAAAGAAAAAAAAAAAAAAAATTCGTGGCCAAAGCAAAAGAGATCAAAAGGCATGGCATGTCATGCAGTGCAGGGACATGCAGCACATACACCAAGGCTTGCCTAAATTGATCCTCCTTGAAGCCAGAAATACAAAAGAAGGACTTAGAACCATTTTGGAATAGAGATATCAGCAAAGGAAATGAAATTGAAGAAAAAAATAAAAATGAAATTGGGAAATTTTGTGATTTCAAGAAAGTGGTCTGGGCAGAAATGAGGTGCAGTGCAAAGGATCAAAAGAGGCCAAAAGTAACCTCACAGCCGTTGCAAAAGCAGGGGAAAAACCAAGGATGCAGGCACTACTTGAATGGGAAGAAATGAGGGACATGGCATGGACACTTAAAAATAAAAAGAAAAACATTAAAAAATCTTTGCCAGAGCAAAAGCCATCAAAAGGCATGGCATGCCATCCAGTGCAGGGACTTGCACCAAAGCTTGCCCAATTGGTCCCCATTGAAATCGCAAGATTCCGTTTGCCTTCCCGAAAAGAAAATGAAATTTCCTTTCGGGAAGGCAAACGGAATCTTGCGAGCCCTTCAAAGGAAGGCTTTCAAACACTTGAGAAAGGAGATATCTTCAAAAGAAATGCAGTTGAAAAAAAGGCCAAAAAAATGGAAAATCGGGAGATATAGTTACAACAAGAAAGTGGTCTGGGCAGAAATGAGGTGCAGTGCAAAGGACCAAAAGAGGCAAAAAGTAACCTCACAGCCGTTGCAAAAGCAGGGGAAAAATCAAAGAAGTAGGCACCACTTGAATGGGAAGAAATAAGGGACAGAAAATTGAGACTACAGAAAAAAAAAAAAAAAAAAAATTCGTGGCCAAAGCAAAAGAGATCAAAAGGCATGGCATGTCATCCAGTGCAGGGACATGCAGCACATACACCAAGGCTTGCATAAATTGATCCTCCGCGAAGCCAGAAATACAAAAGAAGGACCTACAAACAATCTGGAATAGAGATACCAGCAAAGGAAATGAAATTGAAAATAAAAAACAAAACAAATTGGGAAATTTTGTGACTTCAAGAAAGTGGTCAGGGCAGAAATGAGGTGCAGTGCAAAGGACCAAAAGAGGCCAAAAGTAACCTCACAGCCGTTGCAAAAGCAGGGGAAAAATCAAAGAAGTAGGCACTACTTGAATGGGAAGAAATAAGGGACAAGAAATTGAGACTACAAAAAAAGAAAAAAAAAAAAAATTCGTGGCCAAAGCAAAAGAGATCCAAAGGCATGGCATGTCATCCAGTGCAGGGACATGCAGCACATACACCAAGGCTTGCCTAAATTGATCCTCCTTGAAGTCAGAAATACAAAAGAAGGACTTAGAACCATTCTGGTATAGAGATACCAGCAAAGGAAATGAAATTGAAGAAAAAAAAAAAAAGAAATTGGGAAATTTTGTGACTTCAAGAAAGTGGTCTGGGCAGAAATGAGGTGCAGTGCAAAGGACCAAAAGAGGCCAAAAGTAACCTCACAGCCGTTGCAAAAGCAGGGGAAAAACCAAGGATGCAGGCACTACTTGAATGGGAAGAAATGAGGTACATGGCATTGATACTTCATTTAAAAAAATTAAAAAGCAAAATTCGTGGCCAAAGCAAAAGAGATCAAAAGGCATGGCATGTCATCCAGTGCAGGGACATGCAGCACATACACCAAGGCTTGCATAAATTGATCCTCCGCGAAGCCAGAAATACAAAAGAAGGACTTAGAACCATTCTGAAAAAGAGATACCAGCAAAAGAAATAAAATTGAAGAAAAAAAAAAAAAAAATTGGGAAATTTTGTGACTTCAAGGAAGTGGTCTGGGCAGAAATGAGGTGCAGTGGAAACGACCAAAAGAGGCCAAAAGTAACCTCACAGCTGTTGCAAAAGCAGGGGAAAAATCAACGAAGTAGGCACTACTTGAATGGGAAGAAATAAGGGACAAGAAAATGAGACTACAAAAAAAGAAAAAAAAAAAAAAATTCGTGGCCAAAGCAAAAGAGATCAAAAGGCATGGCATGTCATCCAGTGCAGGGACATGCAGCACATACACCAAGGCTTGCATAAATTGATCCTCCGCGAAGCCAGAAATACAAAAGAAGGACTTAGAACCATTCTGGACAAGAGATACCAGCAAAGGAAATGAAATTGAAGAAAAAAAAAAAAAGAAATTGGGAAATTTTGTGACTTCAAGGAAGTGGTCTGGGCAGAAATGAGGTGCAGTGCACAGGACCAAAAGAGGCCAAAAGTAACCTCACAGCCGTTGCAAAAGCAGGGGAAAAACCAAGGATGCAGGCACTACGTGAATGGGAAGAAATGAGGGATATGGCATTGATACTTCATTTAAAAAAATTAAAAAGCAAAATTTGTGGCCAAAGCAAAAGAGATCAAAAGGCATGGCATGTCATCCAGTGCAGGGACATGCAGCACATACACCAAGGCTTGCATAAATTGATCCTCCGCGAAGCCAGAAATACAAAAGAAGGACTTAGAACCATTCTGAAAAAGAGATACCAGCAAAGGAAATAAAATTGAAGAAAAAAAAAAAAAAAAATTGGGAAATTTTGGGACTTCAAGGAAGTGGTCTGGGCAGAAATGAGGTGCAGTGGAAACGACCAAAAGAGGCCAAAAGTAACCTCACAGCCGTTGCAAAAGCAGGGGAAAAATCAAAGAAGTAGGCACTACTTCAATGGGAAGAAATAACAGACAAGAAATTGAGACTACAAAAAATGAAAAAAAAAAAAAAATTCGTGGCCAAAGCAAAAGAGATTAAAAGGCATGGCATGTCATCCAGTGCAGGGACATGCAGCACATACACCAAGGCTTGCATAAATTGATCCTCCGCGAAGCCAGAAATACAAAAGAAGGACTTAGAACCATTTTGGAATAGAGATATCAGCAAAGGAAATGAAATTGAAGAAAAAAAAAAAAAAAAATTGGGAAATTTTGTGACTTCAAGGAAGTGGTCTGGGCAGAAATGAGGTGCAGTGGAAACGACCAAAAGAGGCCAAAAGTAACCTCACAGCCGTTGCAAAAGCAGGGGAAAAATCAAAGAAGTAGGCACTACTGGGATGGGAAGAAATGAGGGACATGGCATGGACACTTAAAAATAAAAAGAAAAACATTAAAAAATCTTTGCCAGAGCAAAAGCCATCAAAAGGCATGGCATGCCATCCAGTGCAGGGACTTGCACCAAAGCTTGCCCAATTGGTCCCCATTGAAATCGCAAGATTCCGTTTGCCTTCCCGAAAGGAAATGAAATTTCCTTTCGGGAAGGCAAACGGAATCTTGCGAGCCCTTCAAAGGAAGGCTTTCAAACACTTGAGAAAGGAGACATCTTCAAAAGAAATGCAGTTGAAAAAAAGGCCAAAAAAATGGAAAATCGGGAGATATAGTTACAACAAGAAAGTGGTCTGGGCAGAAATGAGGTGCAGTGCAAAGGACCAAAAGAGGCCAAAAGTAACCTCACAGCTGTTGCAAAAGCAGGGGAAAAATCAACGAAGTAGGCACTACTTGAATGGGAAGAAATAAGGGACAAGAAATTGAGACTACAAAAAAAGAAAAAAAAAAAAAAATTCGTGGCCAAAGCAAAAGAGATCAAAAGGCATGGCATGTCATCCAGTGCAGGGACATGCAGCACATACACCAAGGCTTGCATAAATTGATCCTCCGCGAAGCCAGAAATACAAAAGAAGGACTTAGAATCATTCTGAAAAAGAGATACCAGCAAAGGAAATAAAATTGAAGAAAAAAAAAAAAAGAAATTGGGAAATTTTGTGACTTCAAGGAAGTGGTCTGGGCAGAAATGAGGTGCAGTGCAAAGGACCAAAAGAGGCCAAAAGTAACCTCACAGCTGTTGCAAAAGCAGGGGAAAAACCAAGGAAGCAGGCACTACTTGAATGGGAAAAAATGAGGGACATGGCATGGACACTTAAAAATAAAAAGAAAAAAATTAAAAAATCTTTGCTAGAGCAAAAGCCATCAAAAGGCATGGCATGCCATCCAGTGCAGGGACTTGCACCAAAGCTTGCCCAATTGGTCCCCATTGAAATCGCAAGATTCCGTTTGCCTTCCCGAAAGGAAATGAAATTTCCTTTCGGGAAGGCAAACGGAATCTTGCGAGCCCTTCAAAGGAAGGCTTTCAAACACTAGAGAAAGGAGATATCTTCAAAAGAAATGCAGTTAAAAAAAAGGCCAAAAAAATGGAAAATCGGGAGATATAGTGACTACAAGAAAGTGGTCTGGGCAGAAATGAGGTGCAGTGCAAAGGACCAAAAGAGGCCAAAAGTAACCTCACAGCTGTTGCAAAAGCAGGGGAAAAATCAAAGAAGTAGGCACAACTTGGAGGGGAAGCAATAAGGGACAAGAAATTGAGACTACAAAAAAAGAAAAAAAAAAACAAATTCGTGGCCAAAGCAAAAGAGATCAAAAGGCATGGCATGTCATCCAGTGCAGGGACATGCAGCACATACACCAAGGCTTGCTTAATTTGATCTTCCTTGAAGCCAGAAATACAAAAGAAGGACTTAGAACCGCGCTGGAATAGAGACACCAGCAAAGGAAATGAAATTGAAGAAAAAAAAAAAGAAATTGGGAAATTTTGTGACTTCAAGAAAGTGGTCTGAGCAGAACTGAGGTGCAGTGCAAAGGACCAAAAGAGGCCAAAAGTAACCTCACAGCCGTTGCAAAAGCTGGGGAAAAATCAAAGAAGCAGCCACTACTTGGATGGGAAGAAATGAGGGACATGGCATGGACACTTAAAAATAAAAAGAAAAAAATTAAAAAATCTTTGCCAGAGCAAAAGCCATCAAAAGGCATGGCATGCCATCCAGTGCAGGGACTTGCACCAAAGCTTGCCCAATTGGTCCCCATTGAAATCGCAAGATTCCGTTTGCCTTCCCGAAAGGAAATGAAATTTCCTTTCGGGAAGGCAAACGGAATCTTGCGAGCCCTTCAAAGGAAGGCTTTCAAACACTTGAGAAAGGAGATATCATCAAAAGAAATGCAGTTGAAAAAAAGGCCAAAAAAATGGAAAATCGGGAGATATAGTTACAACAAGAAAGTGGTCTGGGCGGAAATGAGGTGCAGTGCAAAGGACCAAAAGAGGCCAAAAAGAACCTCACAGCCGTTGCAAAAGCAGGGGAAAAATCAAAGAAGTAGGCACTACTGGAATGGGAAGAAATAAGGGACAAGAAATTGAGACTACAAAAAAAGAAAAAAAAAAAAAATTCGTGGCCAAAGCAAAAGAGTTCAAAAGGCATGGCATGTCATCCAGTGCAGGGACATGCAGCACATACACCAAGCCTTGCCTAAATTGATCCTCCTTGAAGCCAGAAATACAAAAGAAGGACTTAGAACCACGCTGGAATAGTGACACCAGCAAAGGAAATGAAATAGAAGAAAAAAAAAAAGAAATTGGGAAATTTTGTGATTTCAAGAAAGTGGTCTGGGCAGAAATGAGGTGCAGTGCAAAGGACCAAAAGAGGCCAAAAGTAACCTCACAGCCGTTGCAAAAGCAGGGGAAAAATCAAAGAAGTAGGCACTACTTGGATGGGAAGAAATGAGGGACATGGCATTGATACTTCATTTAAAAAAATTAAAAAGCAAAATTCGTGGCCAAAGCAAAAGAGATCAAAAGGCATGGCATGTCATCCAGTGCAGGGACATGCAGCACATACACCAAGGCTTGCCTAAATTGATCCTCCTTGAAGTCAGAAATACAAAAGAAGGACTTAGAACCATTCTGGTATAGAGATACCAGCAAAGGAAATGAAATTGAAGAAAAAAAAAAAAGAAATTGGGAAATTTGGTGACTTCAAGAAAGTGGTCTGGGCAGAAATGAGGTGCAGTGCAAAGGACCAAAAGAGGCTAAAAGTAACCTCACAGCTGTTGCAAAAGCAGGGGAAAAATCAAAGAAGTAGGCACTACTTGAATGGGAAGAAATAAGGGGCAAGAAATTGAGACTACAAAAAAAGAAAAAAAAAAACAAATTCGTGGCCAAAGCAAAAGAGATCAAAAGGCATGGCATGTCATCCAGTGCAGGGACATGCAGCACATACACCAAGGCTTGCCTAAATTGATCCTCCTTGAAGCCAGAAATACAAAAGAAGGACTTAGAACCACGCTGGAATAGAGACACCAGCAAAGGAAATGAAATCGAAGAAAAAAAAAAAGAAATTGGGAAATTTGGTGACTTCAAGAAAGTGGTCTGGGCAGAAATGAGGTGCAGTGCAAAGGACCAAAAGAGGCCAAAAGTAACCTCACAGCTGTTGCAAAAGCAGGGGAAAAATCAAAGAAGTAGACACTACTTGGAGGGGAAGAAATGAGGGACATGGCATTGATACTTCATTTAAAAAAATTAAAAAGCAAAATTCGTGGCCAAAGCAAAAGAGATCAAAAGGCATGGCATGTCATCCAGTGCAGGGACATGCAGCACATACACCAAGGCTTGCCTAAATTGATCCTCCTTGAAGTCAGAAATACAAAAGAAGGACTTAGAACCATTCTGGTATAGAGATACCAGCAAAGGAAATGAAATTGAAGAAAAAAAAAAAAGTAATTGGGAAATTTGGTGACTTCAAGATAGTGGTCTGGGCAGAAATGAGGTGCAGTGCAAAGGATCAAAAAAGGCCAAAAGTAACCTCACAGCTGTTGCAAAAGCAGGGGAAAAATCAAAGAAGTAGGCACTACTTGAATGGGAAGAAATAAGGGACAAGAAATTGAGACTACAAAAAAAGAAAAAAAAAAAAATTTGTGGCCAAAGCAAAAGAGATCAAAAGGCATGGCATGTCATCCAGTGCAGGGACATGCAGCACATACACCAAGGCTTGCCTAAATTGATCCTCCTTGAAGCCAGAAATACAAAAGAAGGACTTAGAACCACGCTGGAATAGAGACACCAGCAAAGGAAATGAAATTGAAGAAAAAAAAAAAGAAATTGGGAAATTTTGTGACTTCAAGAAAGTGGTCTGAGCAGAACTGAGGTGCAGTGCAAAGGACCAAAAGAGGCCAAAAGTAACCTCACAGCCGTTGCAAAAGCTGGGGAAAAATCAAAGAAGCAGCCACTACTTGGATGGGAAGAAATGAGAGACATGGCATGGACACTTAAAAATAAAAAGAAAAAAATTAAAAAATCTTTGCCAGAGCAAAAGCCATCAAAAGGCATGGCATGCCATCCAGTGCAGGGACTTGCACCAAAGCTTGCCCAATTGGTCCCCATTGAAATCGCAAGATTCCGTTTGCCTTCCCGAAAGGAAATGAAATTTCCTTTCGGGAAGGCAAACGGAATCTTGCGAGCCCTTCAAAGGAAGGCTTTCAAACACTTGAGAAAGGAGATATCATCAAAAGCAATGCAGTTGAAAAAAAGGCCAAAAAAATGGAAAATCGGGAGATATAGTTACAACAAGAAAGTGGTCTGGGCGGAAATGAGGTGCAGTGCAAAGGACCAAAAGAGGCCAAAAGTAACCTCACAGCCGTTGCAAAAGCAGGGGAAAAATCAAAGAAGTAGGCACTACTTGAATGGGAAGAAATAAGGGACAAGAAATTGAGACTACAAAAAAAGAAAAAAAAAAAAAATTCGTGGCCAAAGCAAAAGAGTTCAAAAGGCATGGCATGTCATCCAGTGCAGGGACATGCAGCACATACACCAAGCCTTGCCTAAATTGATCCTCCTTGAAGCCAGAAATACAAAAGAAGGACTTAGAACCACGCTGGAATAGAGACACCAGCAAAGGAAATGAAATCGAAGAAAAAAAAAAAGAAATTGGGAAATTTTGTGACTTCAGGATAGTGGTCTGGGCAGAACTGAGGTGCAGTGCAAAGGGCCAAAAGAGGCCAAAAGTAACCTCACAGCCGTTGCAAAAGCAGGGGAAAAATCAAAGAAGTAGGCACTACTTGAATGGGAAGAAATAAGGGACATGGCATGGACACTTAAAAATAAAAAGAAAAAAATTAAAAAATCTTTGCTAGAGCAAAAGCCATCAAAAGGCATGGCATGCCATCCAGTGCAGGGACTTGCACCAAAGCTTGCCCAATTGGTCCCCATTGAAATCGCAAGATTCCGTTTGCCTTCCCGAAAGGAAATGAAATTTCCTTTCGGGAAGGCAAACGGAATCTTGCGAGCCCTTCAAAGGAAGGCTTTCAAACACTTGAGAAAGGAGATATCTTCAAAAGAAATGCAGTTGAAAAAAAGGCCAAACAAATGGAAAATCGGGAGATATAGTGACTACAAGAAAGTGGTCTGGGCGGAAATGAGGTGCAGTGCAAAGGACCAAAAGAGGCCAAAAGTAACCTCACAGCTGTTGCAAAAGCAGGGGAAAAATCAAAGAAGTAGGCACTACTTGGAGGGGAAGAAAAAAGGGACAAGAAATTGAGACTACATAAAAAGAAAAAAAAATACAAATTCATGGCCAAAGCAAAAGAGATCAAAAGGCATGGCATGTCATCCAGTGCAGGGACATGCAGCACATACACCAAGGCTTGCCTAAATTGATCCTCCTTGAAATCAGAAATACAAAAGAAGGACTTAGAACCACGCTGGAATAGAGACACCAGCAAAGGAAATGAAATTGAAGAAAAAAAAAAAGAAATTGGGAAATTTGGTGACTTCAAGAAAGTGGTCTGGGCAGAAATGAGGTGCAGTGCAAAGGACCAAAAGAGGCCAAAAGTAACCTCACAGCTGTTGCAAAAGCAGGGGAAAAATCAAAGAAGTAGGCACTACTTGGATGGGAAGAAATGAGGGACATGGCATTGATACTTCATTTAAAAAAATTAAAAAGCAAAATTCGTGGCCAAAGCAAAAGAGATCAAAAGGCATGGCATGTCATCCAGTGCAGGGACATGCAGCACATACACCAAGGCTTGCCTAAATTGATCCTCCTTGAAGTCAGAAATACAAACGAAGGACTTAGAACCATTCTGGTATAGAGATACCAGCAAAGGAAATGAAATTGAAGAAAAAAAAAAAAGAAATTGGGAAATTTGGTGACTTCAAGATAGTGGTCTGGGCAGAAATGAGGTGCAGTGCAAAGGACCAAAAGAGGCTAAAAGTAACCTCACAGCTGTTGCAAAAGCAGGGGAAAAATCAAAGAAGTAGGCACTACTTGAATGGGAAGAAATAAGGGGCAAGAAATTGAGACTACAAAAAAAGAAAAAAAAAAACAAATTCGTGGCCAAAGCAAAAGAGATCAAAAGGCATGGCATGTCATCCAGTGCAGGGACATGCAGCACATACACCAAGGCTTGCCTAAATTGATCCTCCTTGAAGCCAGAAATACAAAAGAAGGACTTAGAACCACGCTGGAATAGAGACACCAGCAAAGGAAATGAAATCGAAGAAAAAAAAAAAGAAATTGGGAAATTTGGTGACTTCAAGAAAGTGGTCTGGGCAGAAATGAGGTGCAGTGCAAAGGACCAAAAGAGGCCAAAAGTAACCTCACAGCTGTTGCAAAAGCAGGGGAAAAATCAAAGAAGTAGACACTACTTGGAGGGGAAGAAATGAGGGACATGGCATTGATACTTCATTTAAAAAAATTAAAAAGCAAAATTCGTGGCCAAAGCAAAAGAGATCAAAAGGCATGGCATGTCATCCAGTGCAGGGACATGCAGCACATACACCAAGGCTTGCCTAAATTGATCCTCCTTGAAGTCAGAAATACAAAAGAAGGACTTAGAACCATTCTGGTATAGAGATACCAGCAAAGGAAATGAAATTGAAGAAAAAAAAAAAGTAATTGGGAAATTTGGTGACTTCAAGGAAGTGGTCTGGGCAGAAATGAGGTGCAGTGCAAAGGATCAAAAAAGGCCAAAAGTAACCTCACAGCTGTTGCAAAAGCAGGGGAAAAATCAAAGAAGTAGGCACTACTTGAATGGGAAGAAATAAGGGACAAGAAATTGAGACTACAAAAAAAGAAAAAAAAAAAAAATTTGTGGCCAAAGCAAAAGAGATCAAAAGGCATGGCATGTCATCCAGTGCAGGGACATGCAGCACATACACCAAGGCTTGCTTAATTTGATCTTCCTTGAAGCCAGAAATACAAAAGAAGGACTTAGAACCACGCTGGAATAGAGACACCAGCAAAGGAAATGAAATTGAAGAAAAAAAAAAAGAAATTGGGAAATTTTGTGACTTCAAGAAAGTGGTCTGAGCAGAACTGAGGTGCAGTGCAAAGGACCAAAAGAGGCCAAAAGTAACCTCACAGCCGTTGCAAAAGCTGGGGAAAAATCAAAGAAGCAGCCACTACTTGGATGGGAAGAAATGAGAGACATGGCATGGACACTTAAAAATAAAAAGAAAAAAATTAAAAAATCTTTGCCAGAGCAAAAGCCATCAAAAGGCATGGCATGCCATCCAGTGCAGGGACTTGCACCAAAGCTTGCCCAATTGGTCCCCATTGAAATCGCAAGATTCCGTTTGCCTTCCCGAAAGGAAATGAAATTTCCTTTCGGGAAGGCAAACGGAATCTTGCGAGCCCTTCAAAGGAAGGCTTTCAAACACTTGAGAAAGGAGATATCATCAAAAGAAATGCAGTTGAAAAAAAGGCCAAACAAATGGAAAATCGGGAGATATAGTTACAACAAGAAAGTGGTCTGGGCGGAAATGAGGTGCAGTGAAAAGGACCAAAAGAGGCCAAAAGTAACCTCACAGCTGTTGCAAAAGCAGGGGAAAAATCAAAGAAGTAGGCACTACTTGAATGGGAAGAAATAAGGGACAAGAAATTGAGACTACAAAAATGAAAAAAAAAAAAAATTTGTGGCCAAAGCAAAAGAGATCAAAAGGCATGGCATGTCATCCAGTGCAGGGACATGCAGCACATACACCAAGGCTTGCTTAATTTGATCTTCCTTGAAGCCAGAAATACAAAAGAAGGACTTAGAACCACGCTGGAATAGAGACCCCAGCAAAGGAAATGAAATTGAAGAAAAAAAAAAAGAAATTGGGAAATTTTGTGACTTCAAGAAAGTGGTCTGAGCAGAACTGAGGTGCAGTGCAAAGGACCAAAAGAGGCCAAAAGTAACCTCACAGCCGTTGCAAAAGCAGGGGAAAAACCAAGGAAGCAGCCACTACTTGAATGGGAAGAAATGAGGGACATGGCATGGACACTTAAAAATAAAAAGAAAAAAATTAAAAAATCTTTGCTAGAGCAAAAGCCATCAAAAGGCATGGCATGCCATCCAGTGCAGGGACTTGCACCAAAGCTTGCCCAATTGGTCCCCATTGAAATCGCAAGATTCCGTTTGCCTTCCCGAAAGGAAATGAAATTTCCTTTCGGGAAGGCAAACGGAATCTTGCGAGCCCTTCAAAGGAAGGCTTTCAAACACTAGAGAAAGGAGATATCTTCAAAAGAAATGCAGTTAAAAAAAAGGCCAAAAAAATGGAAAATCGGGAGATATAGTGACTACAAGAAAGTGGTCTGGGCGGAAATGAGGTGCAGTGCAAAGGACCAAAAGAGGCCAAAAGTAACCTCACAGCTGTTGCAAAAGCAGGGGAAAAATCAAAGAAGTAGGCACAACTTGGAGGGGAAGCAATAAGGGACAAGAAATTGAGACTACATAAAAAGAAAAAAAAAAACAAATTCGTGGCCAAAGCAAAAGAGATCAAAAGGCATGGCATGTCATCCAGTGCAGGGACATGCAGCACATACACCAAGGCTTGCCTAAATTGATCCTCCTTGAAGTCAGAAATACAAAAGAAGGACTTAGAAACACGCTGGAATAGAGACACCAGGAAAGGAAATGAAATTGAAGAAAAAAAAAAAAAGAAATTGGGAAATTTTGTGACTTCAAGATAGTGGTCTGGGCAGAAATGAGGTGCAGTGCAAAGGACCAAAAGAGGCCAAAAGTAACCTCACAGCTGTTGCAAAAGCAGGGGAAAAACCAAGGAAGCAGGCACTACTTGAATGGGAAGAAATGAGGGACATGGCATTGATACTTCATTTAAAAAAATTAAAAAGCAAAATTCGTGGCCAAAGCAAAAGAGATCAAAAGGCATGGCATGTCATCCAGTGCAGGGACATGCAGCACATACACCAAGGCTTGCCTAAATTGATCCTCCGCGAAGCCAGAAATACAAAAGAAGGACCTACAAACACTCTGGAATAGAGATACCAGCAAAGGAAATGAAATTGAAGAAAAAAAAAAAAGAAATTGGGAAATTTGGTGACTTCAATAAAGTGGTCTGGGCAGAAATGAGGTGCAGTGCAAAGGACCAAAAGAGGCCAAAAGTAACCTCACAGCTGTTGCAAAAGCAGGGGAAAAACCAAAGAAGCAGCCACTACTTGAATGGGAAGAAATGAGGGACATAGCATGGACACTTAAAAATAAAAAGAAAAAAATTTAAAAATCTTTGCCAGAGCAAAAGCCATCAAAAGGCATGGCATGCCATCCAGTGCAGGGACTTGCACCAAAGCTTGCCCAATTGGTCCCCATTGAAATCGCAAGATTCCGTTTGCCTTCTCGAAAGGAAATGAAATTTCCTTTCGGGAAGGCAAACGGAATCTTGCAAGCCCTTCAAAGGAAGGCTTTCAAACACTAGAGAAAGGAGATATCTTCAAAAGAAATGCAGTTAAAAAAAAGGCCAAAAAAATGGAAAATCGGGAGATATAGTGACTACAAGAAAGTGGTCTGGGCGGAAATGAGGTGCAGTGCAAAGGACCAAAAGAGGCCAAAAGTAACCTCACAGCCGTTGCAAAAGCAGGGGAAAAATCAAAGAAGTAGGCACTACTTGAATGGGAAGAAATAAGGGACAAGAAATTGAGACTACAAAAAAAGAAAAAAAAAACAGCTTCGTGGCCAAAGCAAAAGAGATCAAAAGGCATGGCATGTCATCCAGTGCAGGGACATGCAGCACAAACACCAAGGCTTGCCTAAATTGATCTTCCTTGAAATCAGAAATACAAAAGAAGGACCTACAAACACTCTGGAATAGAGATACCAGCAAAGGAAATGAAATTGAAAAAAAAAGCCAAAACAAATTGGGAAATTTGGTGACTTCAAGAAAGTGGTCTGGGCAGAAATGAGGTGCAGTGCAAAGGACCAAAAGAGGCTAAAAGTAACCTCACAGCCGTTGCAAAAGCAGGGGAAAAATAAAAGAAGTAGGCACTACTTGGATGGGAAGAAATGAGGGACAAGAAATTGAGACTACAAAAAAAGAAAAAAAAAAAATTCGTGGCCAAAGCAAAAGAGATCAAAAGGCATGGCATGTCATCCAGTGCAGGGACATGCAGCACATACACCAAGGCTTGCCTAAATTGATCCTCCTTGAAATCAGAAATACAAAAGAAGGACTTAGAACCACTCTGGAATAGAGATACCAGCAAAGGAAATGAAATTGAAGAAAAAAAAAAAAAGAAATTGGGAAATTTTGTGACTTCAAGAAAGTGGTCTGGGCAGAAATGGGGTGCAGTGTAAAGGACCAAAAGAGGCCAAAAGTAACCTCACAGCTGTTGCAAAAGCAGGGGAAAAATCAAAGAAGTAGGCACAACTTGGACGGGAAGAAATGAGGGACATGGCATTGATACTTCATTTAAAAAAATTAAAAAGCAAAATTCGTGGCCAAAGCAAAAGCCATCAAAAGGCATGGCATGTCATGCAGTGCAGGGACATGCAGCACATACACCAAGGCTTGCCTAAATTGATCTTCCTTGAAGCCAGAAATACAAAAGAAGGACTTAGAACCACGCTGGAATAGAGACACCAGCAAAGGAAATGAAATTGAAGAAAAAAAAAAAGAAATTTGGAAATTTTGTTACTTCAAGATAGTGGTCTGGGCAGAACTGAGGTGCAGTGCAAAGGACCAAAAGAGGCCAAAAGTAACCTCACAGCCGTTGCAAAAGCAGGGGAAAAATCAAAGAAGTAGGCACTACTTGAATGGGAAGAAATGATGGATATGGCATGGACACTTAAAAATAAAAAGAAAAAAATTAAAAAATCTTTGCTAGAGCAAAAGCCATCAAAAGGCATGGCATGCCATCCAGTGCAGGGACTTGCACCAAAGCTTGCCCAATTGGTCCCCATTGAAATCGCAAGATTCCGTTTGCCTTCCCGAAAGGAAATGAAATTTCCTTTCGGGAAGGCAAACGGAATCTTGCGAGCCCTTCAAAGGAAGGCTTTCAAACACTAGAGAAAGGAGATATCTTCAAAAGAAATACAGTTAAAAAAAAGGCCAAAAAAATGGAAAATCGGGAGATATAGTGACTACAAGAAAGTGGTCTGGGCGGAAATGAGGTGCTGTGCAAAGGACCAAAAGAGGCCAAAAGTAACCTCAGAGCTGTTGCAAAAGCAGGGGAAAAATCAAAGAAGTAGGCACAACTTGGAGGGGAAGCAATAAGGGACAAGAAATTGAGACTACATAAAAAGAAAAAAAAAAACAAATTCGTGGCCAAAGCAAAAGAGATCAAAAGGCATGGCATGTCATCCAGTGCAGGGACATGCAGCACATACACCAAGGCTTGCCTAAATTGATCCTCCTTGAAATCAGAAATACAAAAGAAGGACTTAGAACCACGCTGGAATAGAGATACCAGCAAAGGAAATGAAATTGTAGAAAAAAAAAAAAAGAAATTGGGAAATTTGGTGACTTCAAGAAAGTGGTCTGGGCAGAAATGAGGTGCAGTGCAAAGGACCAAAAGAGGCCAAAAGTAACCTCACAGCCGTTGCAAAAGCAGGGGAAAAATCAAAGAAGTAGGCACTACTTGGATGGGAAGAAATGAGTGACATGGCATTGATACTTCATTTAAAAAAATTAAAAAGCAAAATTCGTGGCCAAAGCAAAAGAGATCAAAAGGCATGGCATGTCATCCAGTGCAGGGACATGCAGCACATACACCAAGGCATGCCTAAATTGATCCTCCTTGAAGCCAGAAATACAAAAGAAGGACTTAGAACCATTCTGGTATAGAGATACCAGCAAAGGAAATAAAATTGAAGAAAAAAAAAAAAGAAATAAGGAAATTTGGTGACTTCAAGATAGTGGTCTGGGCAGAAATGAGGTGCAGTGCAAAGGACCAAAAGAGGCCAAAAGTAACCTCACAGCTGTTGCAAAAGCAGGGGAAAAATCAAAGAAGTAGGCATTACTTGAATGGGAAGAAATAAGGGACAAGAAATTGAGACTACAAAAAAAGAAAAAAAAAAAAAAATTCGTGGCCAAAGCAAAAGAGATCAAAAGGCATGGCATGTCATCCAGTGCAGGGACATGCAGCACATACACCAAGGCTTGCCTAAATTGATCCTCCTTGAAGCCAGAAATACAAAAGAAGGACTTAGAACCACGCTGGAATAGAGACACCAGCAAAGGAAATGAAATCGAAGAAAAAAAAAAAGAAATTGGGAAATTTTGTGACTTCAAGATAGTGGTCTGGGCAGAACTGAGGTGCAGTGCAAAGGGCCAAAAGAGGCCAAAAGTAACCTCACAGCCGTTGCAAAAGCAGGGGAAAAATCAAAGAAGTAGGCACTACTTGAATGGGAAGAAATAAGGGACATGGCATGGACACTTAAAAATAAAAAGAAAAAAATTAAAAAAATCTTTGCCAGAGCAAAAGCCATCAAAAGGCATGGCATGCCATCCAGTGCAGGGACTTGCACCAAAGCTTGCCCAATTGGTCCCCATTGTAATCGCAAGATTCCGTTTGCCTTCCCGAAAGGAAATGAAATTTCCTTTCGGGAAGGCAAACGGAATCTTGCGAGCCCTTCAAAGGAAGGCTTTCAAACACTAGAGAAAGGAGATATCTTCAAGAGAAATGCAGTTAAAAAAAAGGCCAAAAAAATGGAAAATCGGGAGATATAGTGACTACAAGAAAGTGGTCTGGGCGGAAATGAGGTGCAGTGCAAAGGACCAAAAGAGGCCAAAAGTAACCTCACAGCTGTTGCAAAAGCAGGGGAAAAATCAAAGAAGTAGGCACTACTTGGAGGGGAAGAAATAAGGGACAAGAAATTGAGACTACATAAAAAGAAAAAAAAAAACAAATTTGTGGCCAAAGCAAAAGAGATCAAAAGGCATGGCATGTCATCCAGTGCAGGGACATGCAGCACATACACCAAGGCTTGCCTAAATTGATCCTCCTTGAAATCAGAAATACAAAAGAAGGACTTAGAACCACGCTGGAATAGAGATACCAGCAAAGGAAATGAAATTGAAGAAAAAAAAAAAAAGAAATTGGGAAATTTGGTGACTTCAAGAAAGTGGTCGGGGCAGAAATGAGGTGCAGTGCAAAGGACCAAAAGAGGCTAAAAGTAACCTCACAGCTGTTGCAAAAGCAGGGGAAAAATCAAAGAAGTAGGCACTACTTGGATGGGAAGAAATGAGGGACATGGCATTGATACTTCATTTAAAAAAATTAAAAAGCAAAATTCGTGGCCAAAGCAAAAGAGATCAAAAGGCATGGCATGTCATGCAGTGCAGGGACATGCAGCACATACACCAAGGCTTGCCTAAATTGATCCTCCTTGAAATCAGAAATACAAAAGAAGGACTTAGAACCACGCTGGAATAGAGACACCAGCAAAGGAAATGAAATTGAAGAAAAAAAAAAGAAATTGGGAAATTTAGTGACTTCAAGAAAGTGGTCTAGGCAGAAATGAGGTGCAGTGCAAAGGACCAAAAGAGGCTAAAAGTAACCTCACAGCCGTTGCAAAAGCAGGGGAAAAATAAAAGAAGTAGGCACTACTTGGAGGGGAAGAAATGAGGGACAAGAAATTGAGACTACAAAAAAAGAAAAAAAAAAAATTCGTGGCCAAAGCAAAAGAGATCAAAAGGCTTGGCATGTCATGCAGTGCAGGGACATGCAGCACATACACCAAGGCTTGCCTAAATTGATCCTCCTTGAAATCAGAAATACAAAAGAAGGACTTAGAACCACGCTGGAATAGAGACACCAGCAAAGGAAATGAAATTGAAGAAAAAAAAAAAGAAATTGGGAAATTTGGTGACTTCAAGAAAGTGGTCTGGGCAGAAATGAGGTGCAGTGCAAAGGACCAAAAGAGGCCAAAAGTAACCTCACAGCTGTTGCAAAAGCAGGGGAAAAATCAAAGAAGTAGGCACTACTTGGAGGGGAAGAAATGAGGGACATGGCATAGATACTTCATTTAAAAAAATTAAAAAGCAAAATTCGTGGCCAAAGCAAAAGAGATCAAAAGGCATGGCATGTCATGCAGTGCAGGGACATGCAGCACATACACCAAGGCTTGCCTAAATTGATCCTCCTTGAAGCCAGAAATACAAAAGAAGGACTTAGAACCACGCTGGAATAGAGACACCAGCAAAGGAAATGAAATCGAAGAAAAAAAAAAAGAAATTGGGAAATTTTGTGACTTCAAGATAGTGGTCTGGGCAGAAATGAGGTGCAGTGCAAAGGGCCAAAAGAGGCCAAAAGTAACCTCACAGCCGTTGCAAAAGCAGGGGAAAAATCAAAGAAGTAGGCACTACTTGAATGGGAAGAAATAAGGGACATGGCATGGACACTTAAAAATAAAAAGAAAAACATTAAATAATCTTTGCCAGAGCAAAAGCCATCAAAAGGCATGGCATGCCACCCAGTGCAGGGACTTGCACCAAAGCTTGCCCAATTGGTCCCCATTGAAATCGCAAGATTCCGTTTGCCTTCCCGAAAGGAAATGAAATTTCCTTTCGGGAAGGCAAACGGAATCTTGCGAGCCCTTCAAAGGAAGGCTTTCAAACACTAGAGAAAGGAGATATCTTCAAAAGAAATGCAGTTAAAAAAAAGGCCAAAAAATTGGAAAATCGGGAGATATAGTGACTACAAGAAAGTGGTCTGGGCGGAAATGAGGTGCAGTGCAAAGGACCAAAAGAGGCCAAAAGTAACCTCACAGCTGTTGCAAAAGCAGGGGAAAAATCAAAGAAGTAGGCACAACTTGGAGGGGAAGCAATAAGGGACAAGAAATTGAGAATACATAAAAAGAAAAAAAAAACAAATTCGTGGCCAAAGCAAAAGAGATCAAAAGGCATGGCATGTCATCCAGTGCAGGGACATGCAGCACATACACCAAGGCTTGCCTAAATTGATCCTCCTTGAAATCAGAAATACAAAAGAAGGACTTAGAACCACGCTGGAATAGAGACAAAAGCAAAGGAAATGAAATTGAAGAAAAAAAAAAAGAAATTGGGAAATTTGGTGATTTCAAGAAAGTGGTCTGTGCAGAAATGAGGTGCAGTGCAAAGGACCAAAAGAGGCTAAAAGTAACCTCACAGCCGTTGCAAAAGCAGGGGAAAAATCAAAGAAGTAGGCACTACTTGGAGGGGAAGAAATGAGGGACAAGAAATTGAGACTACAAAAAAAGAAAAAAAAAAATTCGTGGCCAAAGCAAAAGAGATCAAAAGGCATGGCATGTCATCCAGTGCAGGGACATGCAGCACATACACCAAGGCTTGCCTAAATTGATCCTCCTTGAAGTCAGAAATACAAAAGAAGGACTTAGAACCACGCTGGAATAGAGATACCAGCAAAGGAAATGAAATTGAAGAAAAAAAAAAAAAGAAATTGGGAAATTTTGTGACTTCAAGAAAGTGGTCTGGGCAGAAATGGGGTGCAGTGCAAAGGACCAAAAGAAGCCAAAAGTAACCTCACAGCTGTTGCAAAAGCAGGGGAAAAATCAAAGAAGTAGGCACTACTTGGAGGGGAAGGAATGAGGGACATGGCATTGATACTTCATTTAAAAAAATTAAAAAGCAAAATTCGTGGCCAAAGCAAAAGAGATCAAAAGGCATGGCATGTCATCCAGTGCAGGGACATGCAGCACATACACCAAGGCTTGCCTAAATTGATCCTCCGCGAAGCCAGAAATACAAAAGAAGGACCTACAAACACTCTGGAATAGAGATACCAGCAAAGGAAATTAAATTGAAAAAAAAAAAAAAAAAAGAAATTGGGAAATTTGGTGACTTCAATAAAGTGGTCTGGGCAGAAATGAGGTGCAGTGCAAAGGACCAAAAGAGGCCAAAAGTAACCTCACAGCCGTTGCAAAAGCAGGAGAAAAACCAAGGAAGCAGCCACTACTTGAATGGGAAGAAATGAGGGACATGGCATGGACACTTAAAAATAAAAAGAAAAAAATTAAAAAATCTTTGCTAGAGCAAAAGCCATCAAAAGGCATGGCATGCCATCCAGTGCAGGGACTTGCACCAAAGCTTGCCCAATTGGTCCCCATTGAAATCGCAAGATTCCGTTTGCCTTCCCGAAAGGAAATGAAATTTCCTTTCGGGAAGGCAAACGGAATCTTGCGAGCCCTTCAAAGGAAGGCTTTCAAACACTTGAGAAAGGAGATATCTTCAAAAGAAATGCAGTTAAAAAAAAGGCCAAAAAAATGGAAAATCGGGAGATATAGTGACTACAAGAAAGTGGTCTGGGCGGAAATGAGGTGCAGTGCAAAGGACCAAAAGAGGCCAAAAGTAACCTCACAGCTGTTGCAAAAGCAGGGGAAAAATCAAAGAAGTAGGCACAACTTGGAGGGGAAGCAATAAGGGACAAGAAATTGAGACTACATAGAAAGAAAAAAAAAAACAAATTCGTGGCCAAAGCAAAAGAGATCAAAAGGCATGGCATGTCATCCAGTGCAGGGACATGCAGCACATACACCAAGGCTTGCCTAAATTGATCCTCCTTGAAGTCAGAAATACAAAAGAAGGACTTAGAACCATTCTGGTATAGAGATACCAGCAAAGGAAATGAAATTGAAGAAAAAAAAAAAAGAAATTGGGAAATTTTGTGACTTCAAGATAGTGGTCTGGGCAGAAATGAGGTGCAGTGCAAAGGACCAAAAGAGGCCAAAAGTAACCTCACAGCCGTTGCAAAAGCAGTGGAAAAATCAAAGAACTAGGCACTACTTGGAGGGGAAGAAATGAGGGACATGGCATGGACACTTAAAAATAAAAAGAAAAAAAATTAAAAAATCTTTGCCAGAGCAAAAGCCATCAAAAGGCATGGCATGCCATCCAGTGCAGGGACTTGCACCAAAGCTTGCCCAATTGGTCCCCATTGAAATCGCAAGATTCCGTTTGCCTTCCCGAAAGGAAATGAAATTTCTTTTCGGGAAGGCAAACGGAATCTTGCGAGCCCTTCAAAGGAAGGCTTTCAAACACTAGAGAAAGGAGATATCTTCAAAAGAAATGCAGTTTAAAAAAAGGCCAAAAAAATGGAAAATCGGGAGATATAGTGACTACAAGAAAGTGGTCTGGGCGGAAATGAGGTGCAGTGCAAAGGACCAAAAGAGGCCAAAAGTAACCTCACAGCTGTTGCAAAAGCAGGGGAAAAATCAAAGAAGTAGGCACTACTTGGAGGGGAAGAAATGAGGGACAAGAAATTGAGACTACAAAAAAAGAAAAAAAAAAAAAAATTCGTGGCCAAAGCAAAAGAGATCAAAAGGCATGGCATGTCATCCAGTGCAGGGACATGCAGCACATACACCAAGGCTTGCCTAAATTGATCCTCCTTGAAATCAGAAATACAAAAGAAGGACTTAGAACCACGCTGGAATAGAGACACCAGCAAAGGAAATGAAATTGAAGAAAACAAAAAAGAATTTGGGAAATTTGGTGACTTCAAGAAAGTGGTCTGGGCAGAAATGAGGTGCAGTGCAAAGGACCAAAAGAGGCCAAAAGTAACCTCACAGCTGTTGCAAAAGCAGGGGAAAAATCAAAGAAGTAGGCACTACTTGGATGGGAAGAAATGAGGGACATGGCATAGATACTTCATTTAAAAAAATTAAAAAGCAAAATTCGTGGCCAAAGCAAAAGAGATCAAAAGGCATGGCATGTCATGCAGTGCAGGGACATGCAGCACATACACCAAGGCTTGCCTAAATTGATCCTCCTTGAAATCAGAAATACAAAAGAAGGACCTACAAACACTCTGGAATAGAGATACCAGCAAAGGAAATGAAATTGAAAAAAAAAAACCAAAACAAATTGGGAAATTTTGTGACTTCAAGAAAGTGGTCTGGGCAGAAATGAGGTGCAGTGCAAAGGGCCAAAAGAGGCCAAAAGTAACCTCACAGCCGTTGCAAAAGCAGGGGAAAAATCAAAGAAGTAGGCACTACTTGAATGGGAAAAAATGAGGGACATGGCATGGACGCTTAAAATAAAAAGAAAAACATTAAATAATCTTTGCCAGAGCAAAAGCCATCAAAAGGCATGGCATGCCACCCAGTGCAGGGACTTGCACCAAAGCTTGCCCAATTGGTCCCCATTGAAATCGCAAGATTCCGTTTGCCTTCCCGAAAGGAAATGAAATTTCCTTTCGGGAAGGCAAACGGAATCTTGCGAGCCCTTCAAAGGAAGGCTTTCAAACACTAGAGAAAGGAGATATCTTCAAAAGAAATGCAGTTAAAAAAAAGGCCAAAAAATTGGAAAATCGGGAGATATAGTGACTACAAGAAAGTGGTCTGGGCGGAAATGAGGTGCAGTGCAAAGGACCAAAAGAGGCTAAAAGTAACCTCACAGCTGTTGCAAAAGCAGGGGAAAAATCAAAGAAGTAGGCACTACTTGGAGGGGAAGAAATGAGGGACAAGAAATTGAGACTACAAAAAAAGAAAAAAAAAAAATTCGTGGCCAAAGCAAAAGAGATCAAAAGGCATGGCATGTCATCCAGTGCAGGGACATGCAGCACATACACCAAGGCTTGCCTAAATTGATCCTCCTTGAAGTCAGAAATACAAAAGAAGGACTTAGAACCACTCTGGAATAGAGATACCAGCAAAGGAAATGAAATTGAAGAAAAAAAAAAAAAGAAATTGGGAAATTTGGTGACTTCAAGAAAGTGGTCTGGGCAGAAATGGGGTGCAGTGCAAAGGACCAAAAGAAGCCAAAAGTAACCTCACAGCTGTTGCAAAAGCAGGGGAAAAATCAAAGAAGTAGGCACTACTTGGAGGGGAAGGAATGAGGGACATGGCATTGATACTTCATTTAAAAAAATTAAAAAGCAAAATTCGTGGCCAAAGCAAAAGAGATCAAAAGGCATGGCATGTCATCCAGTGCAGGGACATGCAGCACATACACCAAGGCTTGCCTAAATTGATCCTCCGCGAAGCCAGAAATACAAAAGAAGGACCTACAAACACTCTGGAATAGAGATACCAGCAAAGGAAATGAAATTGAAAAAAAAAAAAAAAAAGAAATTGGGAAATTTTCTGACTTCAATAAAGTGGTCTGGGCAGAAATGAGGTGCAGTGCAAAGGACCAAAAGAGGCCAAAAGTAACCTCACAGCCGTTGCAAAAGCAGGGGAAAAACCAAGGATGCAGGCACTACTTGAATGGGAAGAAATGAGGGACATGGCATGGACACTTAAAAATAAAAAGAAAAAAAATAAAAAATCTTTGCTAGAGCAAAAGCCATCAAAAGGCATGGCATGCCATCCAGTGCAGGGACTTGCACCAAAGCTTGCCCAATTGGTCCCCATTGAAATCGCAAGATTCCGTTTGCCTTCCCGAAAGGAAATGAAATTTCCTTTCGGGAAGGCAAACGGAATCTTGCGAGCCCTTCAAAGGAAGGCTTTCAAACACTAGAGAAAGGAGATATCTTCAAAAGAAATGCAGTTAAAAAAAAAACCAAAAAATTGGAAAATCGGGAGATATAGTGACTACAAGAAAGTGGTCTGGGCGGAAATGAGGTGCAGTGCAAAGCACCAAAAGAGGCCAAAAGTAACCTCACAGCTGTTGCAAAAGCAGGGGAAAAATCAAAGAAGTAGGCACAACTTGGAGGGGAAGCAATAAGGGACAAGAAATTGAGACTACATAAAAAGAAAAAAAAAACAAATTCGTGGCCAAAGCAACAGAGATCAAAAGGCATGGCATGTCATCCAGTGCAGGGACATGCAGCACATACACCAAGGCTTGCCTAAATTGATCCTCCTTGAAATCAGAAATACAAAAGAAGGACTTAGAACCACGCTGGAATAGAGACAAAAGCAAAGGAAATGAAATTGAAGAAAAAAAAAAAGAAATTGGGAAATTTGGTGACTTCAAGACAGTGGTCTGGGCAGAAATGAGGTGCAGTGCAAAGGACAAAAAGAGGCTAAAAGTAACCTCACAGCCGTTGCAAAAGCAGGGGAAAAATCAAAGAAGTAGGCACTACTTGGAGGGGAAGAAATGAGGGACAAGAAATTGAGACTACAAAAAAAGAAAAAAAAAAAAATTCGTGGCCAAAGCAAAAGAGATCAAAAGGCATGGCATGTCATCCAGTGCAGGGACATGCAGCACATACACCAAGGCTTGCCTAAATTGATCCTCCTTGAAGTCAGAAATACAAAAGAAGGACTTAGAACCACGCTGGAATAGAGACACCAGCAAAGGAAATGAAATTGAAGAAAAAAAAAAAGAAATTGGGAAATTTTGTGACTTCAAGGAAGTGGTCTGGGCAGAAATGAGGTGCAGTGCAAAGGACCAAAAGAGGCCAAAAGTAACCTCACAGCCGTTGCAAAAGCAGGGGAAATATCAAAGAAGTAGGCACTACTTGAATGGGAAGAAATAAGGGACATGGCATGGACACTTAAAAATAAAAAGAAAAACATTAAATAATCTTTGCCAGATCAAAAGCCATCAAAAGGCATGGCATGCCACCCACTGCAGGGACTTGCACCAAAGCTTGCCCAATTGGTCCCCATTGAAATCGCAAGATTCCGTTTGCCTTCCCGAAAGGAAATTTCATTTCCTTTCGGGAAGGCAAACGGAATCTTGCGAGCCCTTCAAAGGAAGGCTTTCAAACACTAGAGAAAGGAGATATCTTCAAAAGAAATGCAGTTAAAAAAAAGGCCAAAAAAATGGAAAATCGGGAGATATAGTGACTACAAGAAAGTGGTCTGGGCGGAAATGAGGTGCAGTGCAAAGGACCAAAAGAGGCCAAAAGTAACCTCACAGCTGTTGCAAAAGCAGGGGAAAAATCAAAGAAGTAGGCACTACTTGGATGGGAAGAAATGAGGGACATGGCATTGATACTTCATTTAAAAAAATTAAAAAGCAAAATTCGTGGCCAAAGCAAAAGCCATCAAAAGGCATGGCATGTCATGCAGTGCAGGGACATGCAGCACATACACCAAGGCTTGCCTAAATTGATCTTCCTTGAAGCCAGAAATACAAAAGAAGGACTTAGAACAATTCTGGTATAGAGATACCAGCAAAGGAAATGAAATTGAAGGAAAAAAAAAAAGAAATTTGGAAATTTTGTGACTTCAAGATAGTGGTCTGGGCAGAACTGAGGTGCAGTGCAAAGGACCAAAAGAGGCCAAAAGTAACCTCACAGCCGTTGCAAAAGCAGGGGAAAAATCAAAGAAGTAGGCACTACTTGAATGGGAAGAAATGAGGGACATAGCATGGACACTTAAAAATAAAAAGAAAAAAATTTAAAAATCTTTGCCAGAGCAAAAGCCATCAAAAGGCATGGCATGCCATCCAGTGCAGGGACTTGCACCAAAGCTTGCCCAATTGGTCCCCATTGAAATCTCAAGATTCCGTTTGCCTTCCCAAAAGGAAATGAAATTTTCTTTCGGGAAGGCAAACGGAATCTTGCGAGCCCTTCAAAGGAAGGCTTTCAAACACTAGAGAAAGGAGATATCTTCAAAAGAAATGCAGTTAAAAAAAAGGCCAAAAAAATGGAAAATCGGGAGATATAGTGACTACAAGAATGTGGTCTGGGCGGAAATGAGGTGCAGTGCAAAGGACCAAAAGAGGCTAAAAGTAACCTCACAGCTGTTGCAAAAGCAGGGGAAAATTCAAAGAAGTAGGCACTACTTGAATGGGAAGAAATAAGGGACAAGAAATTGAGACTACAAAAAAAGAAAAAAAAAAAAAAATTCGTGGTCAAAGCAAAAGAGATCAAAAGGCATGGCATGTCATCCAGTGCAGGGACATGCAGCACATACACCAAGGCTTGCTTAATTTGATCTTCCTTGAAGCCAGAAATACAAAAGAAGGACATAGAACCACGCTGGAATAGAGACACCAGCAAAAAAAATGAAATTGAAGAAAAAAAAAAAAGAAATTGGGAAATTTTGTGACTTCAATATAGTGGTCTAAGCAGAACTGAGGTGCAGTGCCAACGACCAAAAGAGGCCAAAAGTAACCTCACAGCCGTTGCAAAAGCAGGGGAAAAATCAAAGAACTAGGCACTACTTGGAGGGGAAGAAATGAGGGACATGGCATGGACACTTAAAAATAAAAAGAAAAAAATTAAAAAATCTTTGCCAGAGCAAAAGCCATCAAAAGGCATGGCATGCCATCCAGTGCAGGGACTTGCACCAAAGCTTGCCCAATTGGTCCCCATTGAAATCGCAAGATTCCGTTTGCCTTCCCGAAAGGAAATGAAATTTCCTTTCGGGAAGGCAAACGGAATCTTGCGAGCCCTTCAAAGGAAGGCTTTCAAACACTAGAGAAAGGAGATATCTTCAAAAGAAATGCAGTTAAAAAAAAGGCCAAAAAATTGGAAAATCGGGAGATATAGTGACTACAAGAAAGTGGTCTGGGCGGAAATGAGGTGCAGTGCAAAGGACCAAAAGAGGCCAAAAGTAACCTCACAGCTGTTGCAAAAGCAGGGGAAAAATCAAAGAAGTAGGCACAACTTGGAGGGGAAGCAATAAGGGACAAGAAATTGAGACTACATAAAAAGAAAAAAAAAAACATATTCGTGGCCAAAGCAAAAGAGATCAAAAGGCATGGCATGTCATCCAGTGCAGGGACATGCAGCACATACACCAAGGCTTGCCTAAATTGATCCTCCTTGAAATCAGAAATACAAAAGAAGGACTTAGAACCACTCTGGAATAGAGATACCAGCAAAGGAAATGAAATTGAAGAAAAAAAAAAAGAAATTGGGAAATTTTGTGACTTCAAGAAAGTGGTCTGGGCAGAAATGAGGTGCAGTGCAAAGGACCAAAAGAGGCTAAAAGTAACCTCACAGCCGTTGCAAAAGCAGGGGAAAAATAAAAGAAGTAGGCACTACTTGGAGGGGAAGAAATGAGGGACAAGAAATTGAGACTACAAAAAAAGAAAAAAAAAAAATTCGTGGCCAAAGCAAAAGAGATCAAAAGGCATGGCATGTCATCCAGTGCAGGGACATGCAGCACATACACCAAGGCTTGCCTAAATTGATCCTCCTTGAAGTCAGAAATACAAAAGAAGGACTTAGAACCACTCTGGAATAGAGATACCAGCAAAGGAAATGAAATTGAAGAAAAAAATAAAAAGAAATTGGGAAATTTTGTGACTTCAAGAAAGTGGTCTGGGCAGAAATGAGGTGCAGTGCAAAGGACCAAAAGAGGCCAAAAGTAACCTCAGAGCCGTTGCAAAAGCAGGGGAAATATCAAAGAAGTAGGCACTACTTGAATGGGAAGAAATAAGGGACATGGCATGGACACTTAAAAATAAAAAGAAAAACATTAAATAATCTTTGCCAGATCAAAAGCCATCAAAAGGCATGGCATGCCACCCACTGCAGGGACTTGCACCAAAGCTTGCCCAATTGGTCCCCATTGAAATCGCAAGATTCCGTTTGCCTTCCCGAAAGGAAATTTCATTTCCTTTCGGGAAGGCAAACGGAATCTTGCGAGCCCTTCAAAGGAAGGCTTTCAAACACTAGAGAAAGGAGATATCTTCAAAAGAAATGCAGTTAAAAAAAAGGCCAAAAAAATGGAAAATCGGGAGATATAGTGACTACAAGAAAGTGGTCTGGGCGGAAATGAGGTGCAGTGCAAAGGACCAAAAGAGGCCAAAAGTAACCTCACAGCTGTTGCAAAAGCAGGGGAAAAATCAAAGAAGTAGGCACTACTTGGATGGGAAGAAATGAGGGACATGGCATTGATACTTCATTTAAAAAAATTAAAAAGCAAAATTCGTGGCCAAAGCAAAAGCCATCAAAAGGCATGGCATGTCATGCAGTGCAGGGACATGCAGCACATACACCAAGGCTTGCCTAAATTGATCTTCCTTGAAGCCAGAAATACAAAAGAAGGACTTAGAACAATTCTGGTATAGAGATACCAGCAAAGGAAATGAAATTGAAGGAAAAAAAAAAAGAAATTTGGAAATTTTGTGACTTCAAGATAGTGGTCTGGGCAGAACTGAGGTGCAGTGCAAAGGACCAAAAGAGGCCAAAAGTAACCTCACAGCCGTTGCAAAAGCAGGGGAAAAATCAAAGAAGTAGGCACTACTTGAATGGGAAGAAATGAGGGACATAGCATGGACACTTAAAAATAAAAAGAAAAAAATTTAAAAATCTTTGCCAGAGCAAAAGCCATCAAAAGGCATGGCATGCCATCCAGTGCAGGGACTTGCACCAAAGCTTGCCCAATTGGTCCCCATTGAAATCTCAAGATTCCGTTTGCCTTCCCAAAAGGAAATGAAATTTTCTTTCGGGAAGGCAAACGGAATCTTGCGAGCCCTTCAAAGGAAGGCTTTCAAACACTAGAGAAAGGAGATATCTTCAAAAGAAATGCAGTTAAAAAAAAGGCCAAAAAAATGGAAAATCGGGAGATATAGTGACTACAAGAATGTGGTCTGGGCGGAAATGAGGTGCAGTGCAAAGGACCAAAAGAGGCTAAAAGTAACCTCACAGCTGTTGCAAAAGCAGGGGAAAATTCAAAGAAGTAGGCACTACTTGAATGGGAAGAAATAAGGGACAAGAAATTGAGACTACAAAAAAAGAAAAAAAAAAAAAAATTCGTGGTCAAAGCAAAAGAGATCAAAAGGCATGGCATGTCATCCAGTGCAGGGACATGCAGCACATACACCAAGGCTTGCTTAATTTGATCTTCCTTGAAGCCAGAAATACAAAAGAAGGACATAGAACCACGCTGGAATAGAGACACCAGCAAAAAAAATGAAATTGAAGAAAAAAAAAAAAGAAATTGGGAAATTTTGTGACTTCAATATAGTGGTCTAAGCAGAACTGAGGTGCAGTGCCAACGACCAAAAGAGGCCAAAAGTAACCTCACAGCCGTTGCAAAAGCAGGGGAAAAATCAAAGAACTAGGCACTACTTGGAGGGGAAGAAATGAGGGACATGGCATGGACACTTAAAAATAAAAAGAAAAAAATTAAAAAATCTTTGCCAGAGCAAAAGCCATCAAAAGGCATGGCATGCCATCCAGTGCAGGGACTTGCACCAAAGCTTGCCCAATTGGTCCCCATTGAAATCGCAAGATTCCGTTTGCCTTCCCGAAAGGAAATGAAATTTCCTTTCGGGAAGGCAAACGGAATCTTGCGAGCCCTTCAAAGGAAGGCTTTCAAACACTAGAGAAAGGAGATATCTTCAAAAGAAATGCAGTTAAAAAAAAGGCCAAAAAATTGGAAAATCGGGAGATATAGTGACTACAAGAAAGTGGTCTGGGCGGAAATGAGGTGCAGTGCAAAGGACCAAAAGAGGCCAAAAGTAACCTCACAGCTGTTGCAAAAGCAGGGGAAAAATCAAAGAAGTAGGCACAACTTGGAGGGGAAGCAATAAGGGACAAGAAATTGAGACTACATAAAAAGAAAAAAAAAAACATATTCGTGGCCAAAGCAAAAGAGATCAAAAGGCATGGCATGTCATCCAGTGCAGGGACATGCAGCACATACACCAAGGCTTGCCTAAATTGATCCTCCTTGAAATCAGAAATACAAAAGAAGGACTTAGAACCACTCTGGAATAGAGATACCAGCAAAGGAAATGAAATTGAAGAAAAAAAAAAAGAAATTGGGAAATTTTGTGACTTCAAGAAAGTGGTCTGGGCAGAAATGAGGTGCAGTGCAAAGGACCAAAAGAGGCTAAAAGTAACCTCACAGCCGTTGCAAAAGCAGGGGAAAAATAAAAGAAGTAGGCACTACTTGGAGGGGAAGAAATGAGGGACAAGAAATTGAGACTACAAAAAAAGAAAAAAAAAAAATTCGTGGCCAAAGCAAAAGAGATCAAAAGGCATGGCATGTCATCCAGTGCAGGGACATGCAGCACATACACCAAGGCTTGCCTAAATTGATCCTCCTTGAAGTCAGAAATACAAAAGAAGGACTTAGAACCACTCTGGAATAGAGATACCAGCAAAGGAAATGAAATTGAAGAAAAAAATAAAAAGAAATTGGGAAATTTTGTGACTTCAAGAAAGTGGTCTGGGCAGAAATGAGGTGCAGTGCAAAGGACCAAAAGAGGCCAAAAGTAACCTCAGAGCCGTTGCAAAAGCAGGGGAAATATCAAAGAAGTAGGCACTACTTGAATGGGAAGAAATAAGGGACATGGCATGGACACTTAAAAATAAAAAGAAAAACATTAAATAATCTTTGCCAGATCAAAAGCCATCAAAAGGCATGGCATGCCACCCACTGCAGGGACTTGCACCAAAGCTTGCCCAATTGGTCCCCATTGAAATCGCAAGATTCCGTTTGCCTTCCCGAAAGGAAATTTCATTTCCTTTCGGGAAGGCAAACGGAATCTTGCGAGCCCTTCAAAGGAAGGCTTTCAAACACTAGAGAAAGGAGATATCTTCAAAAGAAATGCAGTTAAAAAAAAGGCCAAAAAAATGGAAAATCGGGAGATATAGTGACTACAAGAAAGTGGTCTGGGCGGAAATGAGGTGCAGTGCAAAGGACCAAAAGAGGCCAAAAGTAACCTCACAGCTGTTGCAAAAGCAGGGGAAAAATCAAAGAAGTAGGCACTACTTGGATGGGAAGAAATGAGGGACATGGCATTGATACTTCATTTAAAAAAATTAAAAAGCAAAATTCGTGGCCAAAGCAAAAGCCATCAAAAGGCATGGCATGTCATGCAGTGCAGGGACATGCAGCACATACACCAAGGCTTGCCTAAATTGATCTTCCTTGAAGCCAGAAATACAAAAGAAGGACTTAGAACAATTCTGGTATAGAGATACCAGCAAAGGAAATGAAATTGAAGGAAAAAAAAAAAGAAATTTGGAAATTTTGTGACTTCAAGATAGTGGTCTGGGCAGAACTGAGGTGCAGTGCAAAGGACCAAAAGAGGCCAAAAGTAACCTCACAGCCGTTGCAAAAGCAGGGGAAAAATCAAAGAAGTAGGCACTACTTGAATGGGAAGAAATGAGGGACATAGCATGGACACTTAAAAATAAAAAGAAAAAAATTTAAAAATCTTTGCCAGAGCAAAAGCCATCAAAAGGCATGGCATGCCATCCAGTGCAGGGACTTGCACCAAAGCTTGCCCAATTGGTCCCCATTGAAATCTCAAGATTCCGTTTGCCTTCCCAAAAGGAAATGAAATTTTCTTTCGGGAAGGCAAACGGAATCTTGCGAGCCCTTCAAAGGAAGGCTTTCAAACACTAGAGAAAGGAGATATCTTCAAAAGAAATGCAGTTAAAAAAAAGGCCAAAAAAATGGAAAATCGGGAGATATAGTGACTACAAGAATGTGGTCTGGGCGGAAATGAGGTGCAGTGCAAAGGACCAAAAGAGGCTAAAAGTAACCTCACAGCTGTTGCAAAAGCAGGGGAAAATTCAAAGAAGTAGGCACTACTTGAATGGGAAGAAATAAGGGACAAGAAATTGAGACTACAAAAAAAGAAAAAAAAAAAAAAATTCGTGGTCAAAGCAAAAGAGATCAAAAGGCATGGCATGTCATCCAGTGCAGGGACATGCAGCACATACACCAAGGCTTGCTTAATTTGATCTTCCTTGAAGCCAGAAATACAAAAGAAGGACATAGAACCACGCTGGAATAGAGACACCAGCAAAAAAAATGAAATTGAAGAAAAAAAAAAAAGAAATTGGGAAATTTTGTGACTTCAATATAGTGGTCTAAGCAGAACTGAGGTGCAGTGCCAACGACCAAAAGAGGCCAAAAGTAACCTCACAGCCGTTGCAAAAGCAGGGGAAAAATCAAAGAACTAGGCACTACTTGGAGGGGAAGAAATGAGGGACATGGCATGGACACTTAAAAATAAAAAGAAAAAAATTAAAAAATCTTTGCCAGAGCAAAAGCCATCAAAAGGCATGGCATGCCATCCAGTGCAGGGACTTGCACCAAAGCTTGCCCAATTGGTCCCCATTGAAATCGCAAGATTCCGTTTGCCTTCCCGAAAGGAAATGAAATTTCCTTTCGGGAAGGCAAACGGAATCTTGCGAGCCCTTCAAAGGAAGGCTTTCAAACACTAGAGAAAGGAGATATCTTCAAAAGAAATGCAGTTAAAAAAAAGGCCAAAAAATTGGAAAATCGGGAGATATAGTGACTACAAGAAAGTGGTCTGGGCGGAAATGAGGTGCAGTGCAAAGGACCAAAAGAGGCCAAAAGTAACCTCACAGCTGTTGCAAAAGCAGGGGAAAAATCAAAGAAGTAGGCACAACTTGGAGGGGAAGCAATAAGGGACAAGAAATTGAGACTACATAAAAAGAAAAAAAAAAACATATTCGTGGCCAAAGCAAAAGAGATCAAAAGGCATGGCATGTCATCCAGTGCAGGGACATGCAGCACATACACCAAGGCTTGCCTAAATTGATCCTCCTTGAAATCAGAAATACAAAAGAAGGACTTAGAACCACTCTGGAATAGAGATACCAGCAAAGGAAATGAAATTGAAGAAAAAAAAAAAGAAATTGGGAAATTTTGTGACTTCAAGAAAGTGGTCTGGGCAGAAATGAGGTGCAGTGCAAAGGACCAAAAGAGGCTAAAAGTAACCTCACAGCCGTTGCAAAAGCAGGGGAAAAATAAAAGAAGTAGGCACTACTTGGAGGGGAAGAAATGAGGGACAAGAAATTGAGACTACAAAAAAAGAAAAAAAAAAAATTCGTGGCCAAAGCAAAAGAGATCAAAAGGCATGGCATGTCATCCAGTGCAGGGACATGCAGCACATACACCAAGGCTTGCCTAAATTGATCCTCCTTGAAGTCAGAAATACAAAAGAAGGACTTAGAACCACTCTGGAATAGAGATACCAGCAAAGGAAATGAAATTGAAGAAAAAAATAAAAAGAAATTGGGAAATTTTGTGACTTCAAGAAAGTGGTCTGGGCAGAAATGAGGTGCAGTGCAAAGGACCAAAAGAGGCCAAAAGTAACCTCAGAGCCGTTGCAAAAGCAGGGGAAAAATCAAAGAAGTAGGCACTACTTGGATGGGAAGAAATGAGGGACATGGCATTGATACTTCATTTAAAAAAATTAAAAAGCAAAATTCGTGGCCAAAGCAAAAGAGATCAAAAGGCATGGCATGTCATCCAGTGCGGGGACATGCAGCACATACACCAAGGCTTGCTTAAATTGATCCTCCGCGAAGCCAGAAATACAAAAGAAGGACTTAGAACCATTCTGGTATAGAGATACCAGCAAAGGAAATGAAATTGAAGAAAAAAAAAAAAGAAATTGGGAAATTTTGTGACTTCAAGATAGTGGTCTGGGCAGAAATGAGGTGCAGTGCAAAGGACCAAAAGAGGCCAAAAGTAACCTCACAGCCGTTGCAAAAGCAGGGGAAAAACCAAGGAAGCAGGCACTACTTGAATGGGAACAAATGAGGGACATAGCATGGACGCTTAAAAATAAAAAGAAAAAAATTTAAAAATCTTTGCCAGAGCAAAAGCCATCAAAAGGCATGGCATGCCATCCAGTGCAGGGACTTGCACCAAAGCTTGCCCAATTGGTCCCCATTGAAATCTCAAGATTCCGTTTGCCTTCCCGAAAGGAAATGAAATTTTCTTTCGGGAAGGCAAACGGAATCTTGCGAGCCCTTCAAAGGAAGGCTTTCAAACACTAGAGAAAGGAGATATCTTCAAAAGAAATGCAGTTAAAAAAAAGGCCAAAAAAATGGAAAATCGGGAGATATAGTGACTACAAGAAAGTGGTCTGGGCGGAAATGAGGTGCAGTGCAAAGGACCAAAAGAGGCTAAAAGTAACCTCACAGCTGTTGCAAAAGCAGGGGAAAAATCAAAGAAGTAGGCACAACTTGGAGGGGAAGCAATAAGGGACAAGAAATTGAGACTACATAAAAAGAAAAAAAAAAACAAATTCGTGGCCAAAGCAAAAGAGATCAAAAGGCATGGCATGTCATCCAGTGCAGGGACATGCAGCACATACACCAAGGCTTGCCTAAATTGATCCTCCTTGAAATCAGAAATACAAAAGAAGGACTTAGAACCACGCTGGAATAGAGACACCAGCAAAGGAAATGAAATTGAAGAAAAAAAAAAGAAATTGGGAAATTTGGTGACTTCAAGAAAGTGGTCTGGGCAGAAATGAGGTGCAGTGCAAAGGACCAAAAGAGGCCAAAAGTAACCTCACAGCCGTTGCAAAAGCAGGGGAAAAATAAAAGAAGTAGGCACTACTTGGAGGGGAAGAAATGAGGGACATGGCATAGATACTTCATTTAAAAAAATTAAAAAGCAAAATTCGTGGCCAAAGTAAAAGAGATCAAAAGGCATGGCATGTCATGCAGTGCAGGGACATGCAGCACATACACCAAGGCTTGCCTAAATTGATCCTCCTTGAAATCAGAAATACAGAAGAAGGACCTACAAACACTCTGGAATAGAGATACCAGCAAAGGAAATGAAATTGAAAAAAATAAACCAAAACAAATTGGGAAATTTTGTGACTTCAAGAAAGTGGTCTGGGCAGAAATGAGGTGCAGTGCAAAGGGCCAAAAGAGGCCAAAAGTAACCTCACAGCCGTTGCAAAAGCAGGGGAAAAATCAAAGAAGTAGGCACTACTTGAATGGGAAGAAATAAGGGACATGGCATGGACACTTAAAAATAAAAAGAAAAACATTAAATAATCTTTGCCAGAGCAAAAGCCATCAAAAGGCATGGCATGCCACCCAGTGCAGGGACTTGCACCAAAGCTTGCCCAATTGGTCCCCATTGAAATCGCAAGATTCCGTTTGCCTTCCCGAAAGGAAATGAAATTTCCTTTCGGGAAGGCAAACGGAATCTTGCGAGCCCTTCAAAGGAAGGCTTTCAAACACTAGAGAAAGGAGATATCTTCAAAAGAAATGCAGTTAAAAAAAAGGCCAAAAAAATGGAAAATCGGGAGATATAGTGACTACAAGAAAGTGGTCTGGGCGGAAATGAGGTGCAGTGCAAAGGACCAAAAGAGGCCAAAAGTAACCTCACAGCTGTTGCAAAAGCAGGGGAAAAATCAAAGAAGTAGGCACAACTTGGAGGGGAAGCAATAAGGGACAAGAAATTGAGACTACATAAAAAGAAAAAAAAAAACAAATTTGTGGCCAAAGCAAAAGAGATCAAAAGGCATGGCATGTCATCCAGTGCAGGGACATGCAGCACATACACCAAGGCTTGCCTAAATTGATCCTCCTTGAAATCAGAAATACAAAAGAAGGACTTAGAACCACGCTGGAATAGAGACACCAGCAAAGGAAATGAAATTGAAGAAAAAAAAAAAGAAATTGGGAAATTTGGTGATTTCAAGAAAGTGGTCTGTGCAGAAATGAGGTGCAGTGCAAAGGACCAAAAGAGGCTAAAAGTAACCTCACAGCCGTTGCAAAAGCAGGGGAAAAATCAAAGAAGTAGGCACTACTTGGATGGGAAGAAATGAGGGACAAGAAATTGAGACTACAAAAAAAGAAAAAAAAAAAATTCGTGGCCAAAGCAAAAGAGATCAAAAGGCATGGCATGTCATCCAGTGCAGGGACATGCAGCACATACACCAAGGCTTGCCTAAATTGATCCTCCTTGAAATCAGAAATACAAAAGAAGGACTTAGAACCACACTGGAATAGAGACAAAAGCAAAGGAAATGAAATTGAAGAAAAAAAAAAAGAAATTGGGAAATTTGGTGACCTCAAGAAAGTGGTCTGGGCAGAAATGAGGTGCAGTGCAAAGGACCAAAAGAAGCTAAAAGTAACCTCACAGCCGTTGCAAAAGCAGGGGAAAAATAAAAGAAGTAGGCACTACTTGGAGGGGAAGAAATGAGGGACATGGCATAGATACTTCATTTAAAAAAATTAAAAAGCAAAATTCGTGGCCAAAGTAAAAGAGATCAAAAGGCATGGCATGTCATGCAGTGCAGGGACATGCAGCACATACACCAAGGCTTGCCTAAATTGATCCTCCTTGAAATCAGAAATACAGAAGAAGGACCTACAAACACTCTGGAATAGAGATACCAGCAAAGGAAATGAAATTGAAAAAAAAAAAACCAAAACAAATTGGGAAATTTTGTGACTTCAAGAAAGTGGTCTGGGCAGAAATGAGGTGCAGTGCAAAGGGCCAAAAGAGGCCAAAAGTAACCTCACAGCCGTTGCAAAAGCAGGGGAAAAATCAAAAAAGTAGGCACTACTTGAATGGGAAGAAATAAGGGACATGGCATGGACACTTAAAAATAAAAAGAAAAACATTAAATAATCTTTGCCAGAGCAAAAGCCATCAAAAGGCATGGCATGCCACCCAGTGCAGGGACTTGCACCAAAGCTTGCCCAATTGGTCCCCATTGAAATCGCAAGATTCCGTTTGCCTTCCCGAAAGGAAATGAAATTTCCTTTCGGGAAGGCAAACGGAATCTTGCGAGCCCTTCAAAGGAAGGCTTTCAAACACTAGAGAAAGGAGATATCTTCAAAAGAAATGCAGTTAAAAAAAAGGCCAAAAAAATGGAAAATCGGGAGATATAGTGACTACAAGAAAGTGGTCTGGGCGGAAATGAGGTGCAGTGCAAAGGACCAAAAGAGGCCAAAAGTAACCTCACAGCTGTTGCAAAAGCAGGGGAAAAATCAAAGAAGTAGGCACAACTTGGAGGGGAAGCAATAAGGGACAAGAAATTGAGACTACATAAAAAGAAAAAAAAAAACAAATTCGTGGCCAAAGCAAAAGAGATCAAAAGGCATGGCATGTCATCCAGTGCAGGGACATGCAGCACATACACCAAGGCTTGCCTAAATTGATCCTCCTTGAAATCAGAAATACAAAAGAAGGACTTAGAACCACGCTGGAATAGAGACACCAGCAAAGGAAATGAAATTGAAGAAAAAAAAAAAGAAATTGGGAAATTTGGTGATTTCAAGAAAGTGGTCTGTGCAGAAATGAGGTGCAGTGCAAAGGACCAAAAGAGGCCAAAAGTAACCTCACAGCCGTTGCAAAAGCAGGGGAAAAATCAAAGAAGTAGGCACTACTTGGATGGGAAGAAATGAGGGACAAGAAATTGAGACTACAAAAAAAGAAAAAAAAAAAATTCGTGGCCAAAGCAAAAGAGATCAAAAGGCATGGCATGTCATCCAGTGCAGGGACATGCAGCACATACACCAAGGCTTGCCTAAATTGATCCTCCTTGAAATCAGAAATACAAAAGAAGGACTTAGAACCACACTGGAATAGAGACAAAAGCAAAGGAAATGAAATTGAAGAAAAAAAAAAAGAAATTGGGAAATTTGGTGACTTCAAGAAAGTGGTCTGGGCAGAAATGAGGTGCAGTGCAAAGGACCAAAAGAAGCCAAAAGTAACCTCACAGCCGTTGCAAAAGCAGGGGAAAAATAAAAGAAGTAGGCACTACTTGGAGGGGAAGAAATGAGGGACAAGAAATTGAGACTACAAAAAAAGAAAAAAAAAAAATTCGTGGCCAAAGCAAAAGAGATCAAAAGGCATGGCATGTCATCCAGTGCAGGGACATGCAGCACATACACCAAGGCTTGCCTAAATTGATCCTCCGCGAAGCCAGAAATGCAAAAGAAGGACTTAGAACCACTCTGGAATAGAGATACCAGCAAAGGAAATGAAATTGAAGAAAAAAAAAAAAAGAAATTGGGAAATTTTGTGACTTCAAGAAAGTGGTCTGGGCAGAAATGGGGTGCAGTGCAAAGGACCAAAAGAGGCCAAAAGTAACCTCACAGCTGTTGCAAAAGCAGGGGAAAAATCAAAGAAGTAGGCACAACTTGGATGGGAAGAAATGAGGGACATGGCATTGATACTTCATTTAAAAAAATTAAAAAGCAAAATTCGTGGCCAAAGCAAAAGCCATCAAAAGGCATGGCATGTCATGCAGTGCAGGGACATGCAGCACATACACCAAGGCTTGCCTAAATTGATCTTCCTTGAAGCCAGAAATACAAAAGAAGGACTTAGAACCACGCTGGAATAGAGACACCAGCAAAGGAAATGAAATTGAAGAAAAAAAAAAAGAAATTTGGAAATTTTGTGACTTCAAGATAGTGGTCTGGGCAGAACTGAGGTGCAGTGCAAAGGGCCAAAAGAGGCCAAAAGTAACCTCACAGCCATTGCAAAAGCAGGGGAAAAATCAAAGAAGTAGGCACTACTTGAATGGGAAGAAATAAGGGACATGGCATGGACACTTAAAAATAAAAAGAAAAAATTAAAAAATCTTTGCTAGAGCAAAAGCCATCAAAAGGCATGGCATGCCATCCAGTGCAGGGACTTGCACCAAAGCTTGCCCAATTGGTCCCCATTGAAATCGCAAGATTCCGTTTGCCTTCCCGAAAGGAAATGAAATTTCCTTTCGGGAAGGCAAACAGAATCTTGCGAGCCCTTCAAAGGAAGGCTTTCAAACACTAGAGAAAGGAGATATCATCAAAAGAAATGCAGTTTAAAAAAAGGCCAAAAAAATGGAAAATCGGGAGATATAGTTACAACAAGAAAGTGGTCTGGGCGGAAATGAGGTGCAGTGCAAAGGACCAAAAGAGGCTAAAAGTAACCTCACAGCTGTTGCAAAAGCAGGGGAAAATTCAAAGAAGTAGGCACTACTTGAATGGGAAGCAATAAGGGACAAGAAATTGAGACTACATAAAAAGAAAAAAAAAAACATATTCGTGGCCAAAGCAAAAGAGATCAAAAGGCATGGCATGTCATCCAGTGCAGGGACATGCAGCACATACACCAAGGCTTGCCTAAATTGATCCTCCTTGAAATTAGAAATACAAAAGAAGGACTTAGAACCACGCTGGAATAGAGACACCAGCAAAGGAAATGAAATTGAAGAAAAAAAAAAAGAAATTGGGAAATTTGGTGATTTCAAGAAAGTGGTCTGTGCAGAAATGAGGTGCAGTGCAAAGGACCAAAAGAGGCTAAAAGTAACCTCACAGCCGTTGCAAAAGCAGGGGAAAAATCAAAGAAGTAGGCACTACTTGGATGGGAAGAAATGAGGGACAAGAAATTGAGACTACATAAAAAGAAAAAAAAAAAAATTCGTGGCCAAAGCAAAAGAGATCAAAAGGCATGGCATGTCATCCAGTGCAGGGACATGCAGCACATACACCAAGGCTTGCCTAAATTGATCCTCCTTGAAATCAGAAATACAAAAGAAGGACTTAGAACCACGCTGGAATAGAGACACCAGCAAAGGAAATGAAATTGAAGAAAAAAAAAAAGAAATTGGGAAATTTGGTGACTTCAAGAAAGTGGTCTGGGCAGAAATGAGGTGCAGTGCAAAGGACCAAAAGAGGCCAAAAGTAACCTCACAGCCGTTGCAAAAGCAGGGGAAAAATCAAAGAAGTAGGCACTACTTGGATGGGAAGAAATGAGGGAAATGGCATTGATACTTCATTTAAAAAAATTAAAAAGCAAAATTCGTGGCCAAAGCAAAAGAGATCAAAAGGCATGGCATGTCATCCAGTGCAGGGACATGCAGCACATACACCAAGGCTTGCCTAAATTGATCCTCCTTGAAATCAGAAATACAAAAGAAGGACTTAGAACCACGCTGGAATAGAGACACCAAGAAAGGAAATGAAATTGAAGAAAAAAAAAAAAGAAATTGGGAAATTTGGTGACTTCAAGAAAGTGGTCTGGGCAGAACTGAGGTGCAGTGCAAAGGACGAAAAGAGGCCAAAAGTAACTTCACAGCTGTTGCAAAAGCAGGGGAAAAATCAAAGAAGTAGGCACTACTTGGATGGGAAGAAATGAGGGACATGGCATTGATACTTCATTTAAAAAAATTAAAAAGCAAAATTCGTGGCCAAAGCAAAAGAGATCAAAAGGCATGGCATGTCATCCAGTGCAGGGACATGCAGCACATACACCAAGGCTTGCTTAAATTGATCTTCCTTGAAGCCAGAAATATAAAAGAAGGACTTAGAACCATTCTGGAATAGAGATATCAGCAAAGGAAATGAAATTGAAAAAATAAAACAAAACAAATTGGGAAATTTTGTGACTTCAAGGAAGTGGTCTGGGCAGAAATGAGGTGCAGTGCAAAGGACCAAAAAAGACCAAAAGTAACCTCACAGCTGTTGCAAAAGCAGGGGAAAAATCAAAGAAGTAGGCACTACTTGGATGGGAAGCAATAAGGGACAAGAAATTGAGACTACATAAAAAGAAAAAAAAAAAACAAATTCGTGGCCAAAGCAAAAGAGATCAAAAGGCATGGCATGTCATCCAGTACAGGGACATGCAGCACATACACCAAGGCTTGCCTAAATTGATCCTCCTTGAAATCAGAAATACAAAAGAAGGACTTAGAACCACGCTGGAATAGAGACACCAGCAAAGGAAATGAAATTGAAGAAAAAAAAAAAAGAAATTGGGAAATTTGGTGACTTCAAGAAAGTGGTCTGGGCAGAAATGAGGTGCAGTGCAAAGGACCAAAAGAGGCTAAAAGTAACCTCACAGCCGTTGCAAAAGCAGGGGAAAAATCAAAGAAGTAGGCACTACTTGGATGGGAAGAAATGAGGGAAATGGCATTGATACTTCATTTAAAAAAATTAAAAAGCAAAATTCGTGGCCAAAGCAAAAGAGATCAAAAGGCATGGCATGTCATCCAGTGCAGGGACATGCAGCACATACACCAAGGCTTGCCTAAATTGATCCTCCTTGAAATCAGAAATACAAAAGAAGGACTTAGAACCATTCTGGTATAGAGATACCAGCAAAGGAAATGAAATTGAAGAAAACAAAAAAAGAAATTGGGAAATTTTGTGACTTCAAGAAAGTGGTCTGGGCAGAAATGAGGTGCAGTGCAAAGGACCAAAAGAGGCCAAAAGTAACCTCACAGCTGTTGCAAAAGCAGGGGAAAAACCAAGGAAGCAGCCACTACTGAATGGGAAAAAATGAGGAACATGGCATGGACACTTAATATAAAAAGAAAAAAAGTAAAAAATCTTTGCTAGAGCAAAAGCCATCAAAAGGCATGGCATGCCATCCAGTGCAGGGACTTGCACCAAAGCTTGCCCAATTGGTCCCCATTGAAATCGCAAGATTCCGTTTGCCTTCCCGAAAGGAAATGAAATTTCCTTTCGGGAAGGCAAACGGAATCTTGCGAGCCCTTCAAAGGAAGGCTTTCAAACACTAGAGAAAGGAGATATCTTCAAAAGAAATGCAGTTAAAAAAAAGGCCAAAAAAATGGAAAATCGGGAGATATAGTGACTACAAGAAAGTGGTCTGGGCGGAAATGAGGTGCAGTGCAAAGGCCCATAAAGGCCAAAAGTAACCTCACAGCTGTTACAAAAGCAGGGGAAAAATCAAAGAAGTAGGCACTACTTGAATGGGAAGAAATGAGGGACAAGAAATTGAGACTACAAAAAAAGAAAAAAAAAAAAATTCGTGGCCAAAGCAAAAGAGATCAAAAATATGGCATGTCATCCAGTGCAGGGACATGCAGCACATACACCAAGGCTTGCCTAAATTGATCCTCCTTGAAGTCAGAAATACAAAAGAAGGATTTAGAACCATTCTGGAATAGAAATACCAGCAAAGGAAATGAAATTGAAAAAAAAAAAAAAAAGAAATTGGGAAATTTTGTGACTTCAAGAAAGTGGTCTGGGCAGAAATGAGGTGCAATGCAAAGGAACAAAAGAGGCCAAAAGTAACTTCACAGCTGTTGCAAAAGCAGGGGAAAAATCAAAGAAGTAGGCCCAACTTGGATGGGAAGAAATGAGGGACATGGCATTGATACTTCATTTAAAAAAATAAAAAAGCAAAATTCGTGGCCAAAGCAAAAGAGATCAAAAGGCATGGCATGTCATCCAGTGCAGGGACATGCAGCACATACACCAAGGCTTGCTTAAATTGATCTTCCTTGAAGCCAGAAATATAAAAGAAGGACTTAGAACCATTCTGGAATAGAGATATCAGCAAAGGAAATGAAATTGAAAAAAAAAAAACAAAACAAATTGGGAAATTTTGTGACTTCAAGGAAGTGGTCTGGGCAGAAATGAGGTGCAGTGCAAAGGACCAAAAGAGGCCAAAAGTAACCTCACAGCCATTGCAAAAGCAGGGGAAAAATCAAAGAAGTAGGCACTACTTGAATGGGAAGAAATGAGGGACATGGCATGGACACTTAAAAATAAAAAGAAAAAAATAATTAAAAAATCTTTGCCAGAGCAAAAGCCATCAAAAGGCATGGCATGCCATCCAGTGCAGGGACTTGCACCAAAGCTTGCCCTATTGGTCCCCATTGAAATCGCAAGATTCCGTTTGCCTTCCCGAAAGGAAATTTCATTTCCTTTCGGGAAGGCAAACGGAATCTTGCGAGCCCTTCAAAGGAAAGCTTTCAAACACTTGAGAAAGGAGATATCTTCAAAAGAAATGCAGTTGAAAAAAAGGCAAAAAAAAAGGAAAATCGGGAGATATAGTTACAACAAGAAAGTGGTCTGGGCGGAAATGAGGTGCAGTGCAAAGGACCAAAAGAGGCCAAAAGTAACCTCACAGCTGTTGCAAAAGCAGGGGAAAAATCAAAGAAGTAGGCACTACTTGGATGGGAAGAAATGAGGGACAAGAAATTGAGACTACAAAAAAAGAAAAAAAAAAAAAAAAATTTTGTAGCCAAAGCAAATGAGATCAAAAGGCATGGCATGTCATCCAGTGCAGGGACATGCAGCACATACACCAAGGCTTGCCTAAATTGATCTTCCTTTTAGCCAGAAATACAAAAAAAGGACCTACAAACACTCTGGAATAGAGATACCAGCAAAGGAAATGAAATTGAAGAAAAAAAAAAAAAAAACAAATTGGGAAATTTTGTGATTTCAAGAAAGTGGTCTGGGTAGAAATGAGGTGCAGTGCAAAGGACCAAAAGAGGCCAAAAGTAACCTCACAGCTGTTGCAAAAGCAGGGGAAAAATCAAAGAAGTAGGCACTACTTGAATGGGAAGAAATGAGGGACAAGAAATTGAAACTACAAAAAAAGAAAAAAAAAAAAAATTCGTGGCCAAAGCAAAAGAGATCAAAACCACGGCATGTCATCCAGTGAAGGGACATGCAGCACATACACCAAGGCTTGCTTAAATTGATCTTCCTTGAAGCCAGAAATATAAAAGAAGGACTTAGAACCATTCTGGAATAGAGATATCAGCAAAGGAAATGAAATTGAAAAAAAAAAACAAAACAAATTGGGAAATTTTGTGACTTCAAGGAAGTGGTCTGGGCAGAAATGAGGTGAAGTGCAAAGGACCAAAAAAGACCAAAAGTAACCTCACAGCTGTTGCAAAAGCAGGGGAAAAATCAAAGAAGTAGGCACTACTTGGATGGGAAGCAATAAGGGACAAGAAATTGAGACTACATAAAAAGAAAAAAAAAAACAAATTCGTGGCCAAAGTAAAAGAGATCAAAAGGCATGGCATGTCATCCAGTACAGGGACATGCAGCACATACACCAAGGCTTGCCTAAATTGATCCTCCTTGAAGTCAGAAATACAAAAGAAGGACTTAGAACCATTCTGGTATAGAGATACCAGCAAAGGAAATGAAATTGAAGAAAACAAAAAAAGAAATTGGGAAATTTTGTGACTTCAAGAAAGTGGTCTGGGCAGAAATGAGGTGCAGTGCAAAGGACCAAAAGAGGCCAAAAGTAACCTCACAGCTGTTGCAAAAGCAGGGGAAAAACCAAGGAAGCAGCCACTACTGAATGGGAAAAAATGAGGAACATGGCATGGACACTTAATATAAAAAGAAAAAAAGTAAAAAATCTTTGCTAGAGCAAAAGCCATCAAAAGGCATGGCATGCCATCCAGTGCAGGGACTTGCACCAAAGCTTGCCCAATTGGTCCCCATTGAAATCGCAAGATTCCGTTTGCCTTCCCGAAAGGAAATGAAATTTCCTTTCGGGAAGGCAAACGGAATCTTGCGAGCCCTTCAAAGGAAGGCTTTCAAACACTAGAGAAAGGAGATATCTTCAAAAGAAATGCAGTTAAAAAAAAGGCCAAAAAAATGGAAAATCGGGAGATATAGTGACTACAAGAAAGTGGTCTGGGCGGAAATGAGGTGCAGTGCAAAGGACCAAAAGAGGCCAAAAGTAACCTCACAGCTGTTGCAAAAGCAGGGGAAAAATCAAAGAAGTAGGCACAACTTGGAGGGGAAGCAATAAGGGACAAGAAATTGAGACTACATAAAAAGAAAAAAAAAAACAAATTCGTGGCCAAAGCAAAAGAGATCAAAAGGCATGGCATGTCATCCAGTGCAGGGACATGCAGCACATACACCAAGGCTTGCCTAAATTGATCCTCCTTGAAATCAGAAATACAAAAGAAGGACTTAGAACCACGCTGGAATAGAGACACCAGCAAAGGAAATGAAATTGAAGAAAAAAAAACAGAAATTGGGAAATTTGGTGACTTCAAGAAAGTGGTCTGGGCAGAAATGAGGTGCAGTGCAAAGGACCAAAAGAGGCCAAAAGTAACCTCACAGCCGTTGCAAAAGCAGGGGAAAAATCAAAGAAGTAGGCACTACTTCGATGGGAAGAAATGAGGGAAATGGCATTGATACTTCATTTAAAAAAATTAAAAAGCAAAATTCGTGGCCAAAGCAAAAGAGATCAAAAGGCATGGCATGTCATCCAGTGCAGGGACATGCAGCACATACACCAAGGCTTGCCTAAATTGATCCTCCTTGAAATCAGAAATACAAAAGAAGGACTTAGAACCACGCTGGAATAGAGACACCAAGAAAGGAAATGAAATTGAAGAAAAAAAAAAAAGAAATTGGGAAATTTGGTGACTTCAAGAAAGTGGCCTGGGCAGAACTGAGGTGCAGTGCAAAGGACCAAAAGAGGCCAAAAGTAACTTCACAGCTGTTGCAAAAGCAGGGGAAAAATCAAAGAAGTAGGCACTACTTGGATGGGAAGAAATGAGGGACATGGCATTGATACTTCATTTAAAAAAATTAAAAAGCAAAATTCGTGGCCAAAGCAAAAGAGATCAAAAGGCATGGCATGTCATCCAGTGCAGGGACATGCAGCACATACACCAAGGCTTGCTTAAATTGATCTTCCTTGAAGCCAGAAATATAAAAGAAGGACTTAGAACCATTCTGGAATAGAGATATCAGCAAAGGAAATGAAATTGAAAAAAAAAAACAAAACAAATTGGGAAATTTTGTGACTTCAAGGAAGTGGTCTGGGCAGAAATGAGGTGCAGTGCAAAGGACCAAAAAAGACCAAAAGTAACCTCACAGCTGTTGCAAAAGCAGGGGAAAAATCAAAGAAGTAGGCACTACTTGGATGGGAAGCAATAAGGGACAAGAAATTGAGACTACATAAAAAGAAAAAAAAAAACAAATTCGTGGCCAAAGCAAAAGAGATCAAAAGGCATGGCATGTCATCCAGTACAGGGACATGCAGCACATACACCAAGGCTTGCCTAAATTGATCCTCCTTGAAATCAGAAATACAAAAGAAGGACTTAGAACCACGCTGGAATAGAGACACCAGCAAAGGAAATGAAATTGAAGAAAAAAAAAAAAGAAATTGGGAAATTTGGTGACTTCAAGAAAGTGGTCTGGGCAGAAATGAGGTGCAGTGCAAAGGACCAAAAGAGGCCAAAAGTAACCTCACAGCCGTTGCAAAAGCAGGGGAAAAATCAAAGAAGTAGGCACTACTTGGATGGGAAGAAATGAGGGAAATGGCATTGATACTTCATTTAAAAAAATTAAAAAGCAAAATTCGTGGCCAAAGCAAAAGAGATCAAAAGGCATGGCATGTCATCCAGTGCAGGGACATGCAGCACATACACCAAGGCTTGCCTAAATTGATCCTCCTTGAAATCAGAAATACAAAAGAAGGACTTAGAACCACGCTGGAATAGAGACACCAAGAAAGGAAATGAAATTGAAGAAAAAAAAAAAAGAAATTGGGAAATTTGGTGACTTCAAGAAAGTGGTCTGGGCAGAACTGAGGTGCAGTGCAAAGGACCAAAAGAGGCCAAAAGTAACCTCACAGCTGTTGCAAAAGCAGGGGAAAAACCAAGGAAGCAGCCACTACTGAATGGGAAAAAATGAGGGACATGGCATGGACACTTAATATAAAAAGAAAAAAAGTAAAAAATCTTTGCTAGAGCAAAAGCCATCAAAAGGCATGGCATGCCATCCAGTGCAGGGACTTGCACCAAAGCTTGCCCAATTGGTCCCCATTGAAATCGCAAGATTCCGTTTGCCTTCCCGAAAGGAAATGAAATTTCCTTTCGGGAAGGCAAACGGAATCTTGCGAGCCCTTCAAAGGAAGGCTTTCAAACACTAGAGAAAGGAGATATCTTCAAAAGAAATGCAGTTAAAAAAAAGGCCAAAAAAATGGAAAATCGGGAGATATAGTGACTACAAGAAAGTGGTCTGGGCGGAAATGAGGTGCAGTGCAAAGGACCAAAAGAGGCCAAAAGTAACCTCACAGCTGTTGCAAAAGCAGGGGAAAAATCAAAGAAGTAGGCACAACTTGGAGGGGAAGCAATAAGGGACAAGAAATTGAGACTACATAAAAAGAAAAAAAAAAACAAATTCGTGGCCAAAGCAAAAGAGATCAAAAGGCATGGCATGTCATCCAGTGCAGGGACATGCAGCACATACACCAAGGCTTGCCTAAATTGATCCTCCTTGAAATCAGAAATACAAAAGAAGGACTTAGAACCACGCTGGAATAGAGACACCAAGAAAGGAAATGAAATTGAAGAAAAAAAAAAAAGAAATTGGGAAATTTGGTGACTTCAAGAAAGTGGTCTGGGCAGAACTGAGGTGCAGCGCAAAGGAACAAAAGAGGCCAAAAGTAACTTCACAGCTGTTGCAAAAGCAGGGGAAAAATCAAAGAAGTAGGCCCTACTTGGATGGGAAGAAATGAGGGACATGGCATTGATACTTCATTTAAAAAATTAAAAAGCAAAATTCGTGGCCAAAGCAAAAGAGATCAAAAGGCATGGCATGTCATCCAGTGCAGGGACATGCAGCACATACACCAAGGCTTGCTTAAATTGATCTTCCTTGAAGCCAGAAATATAAAAGAAGGACTTAGAACCATTCTGGAATAGAGATATCAGCAAAGGAAATGAAATTGAAAAAAAAAAACAAAACAAATTGGGAAATTTTGTGACTTCAAGGAAGTGGTCTGGGCAGAAATGAGGTGCAGTGCAAAGGACCAAAAGAGGCCAAAAGTAACCTCACAGCCGTTGCAAAAGCAGGGGAAAAATCAAAGAAGTAGGCACTACTTGAATGGGAAGAAATGAGGGACATGGCATGGACACTTAAAAATAAAAAGAAAAAAATAATTAAAAAATCTTTGCCAGAGCAAAAGCCATCAAAAGGCATGGCATGCCATCCAGTGCAGGGACTTGCACCAAAGCTTGCCCAATTGGTCCCCATTGAAATCGCAAGATTCCGTTTGCCTTCCCGAAAGGAAATGAAATTTCCTTTCGGGAAGGCAAACGGAATCTTGCGAGCCCTTCAAAGGAAGGCTTTCAAACACTTGAGAAAGGAGATATCTTCAAAAGAAATGCAGTTGAAAAAAAGGCCAAAAAAATGGAAAATCGGGAGATATAGTGACTACAAGAAAGTGGTCTGGGCGGAAATGAGGTGCAGTGCAAAGGCCCATAGAGGCCAAAAGTAACCTCACAGCTGTTGCAAAAGCAGGGGAAAAATCAAAGAAGTAGGCCCTACTTGGATGGGAAGAAATGAGGGACATGGCATTGATACTTCATTTAAAAAATTAAAAAGCAAAATTCGTGGCCAAAGCAAAAGAGATCAAAAGGCATGGCATGTCATCCAGTGCAGGGACATGCAGCACATACACCAAGGCTTGCTTAAATTGATCTTCCTTGAAGCCAGAAATATAAAAGAAGGACTTAGAACCATTCTGGAATAGAGATATCAGCAAAGGAAATGAAATTGAAAAAAAAAAACAAAACAAATTGGGAAATTTTATGACTTCAAGAAAGTGGTCTGGGCAGAAATGAGGTGCAGTACAAAGGACCAAAAGAGGCCAAAAGTAACCTCACAGCTGTTGCAAAAGCAGGGGAAAAATCAAAGAAGTAGGCACTACTTGAATGGGAAGAAATGAGGGACATGGCATGGACACTTAAAAATAAAAAGAAAAAAATAATTAAAAAATCTTTGCCAGAGCAAAAGCCATCAAAAGGCATGGCATGCCATCCAGTGCAGGGACTTGCACCAAAGCTTGCCCAATTGGTCCCCATTGAAATCGCAAGATTCCGTTTGCCTTCCCGAAAGGAAATGAAATTTCCTTTCGGGAAGGCAAACAGGATCTTGCGAGCCCTTCAAAGGAAGGCTTTCAAACACTTGAGAAAGGAGATATCTTCAAAAGAAATGCAGTTGAAAAAAAGGCCAAAAAAATGGAAAATCGGGAGATATAGTGACTACAAGAAAGTGGTCTGGGCGGAAATGAGGTGCAGTGCAAAGGACCAAAAGAGGCCAAAAGTAACCTCACAGCTGTTGCAAAAGCAGGGGAAAAATAAAAGAAGTAGGCACAACTTGGAGGGGAAGCAATAAGGGACAAGAAATTGAGACTACATAAAAAGAAAAAAAAAAACAAATTCGTGGCCAAAGCAAAAGAGATCAAAAGGCATGGCATGTCATCCAGTGCAGGGACATGTAGCACATACACCAAGGCTTGCCTAAATTGATCCTCCTTGAAATCAGAAATACAAAAGAAGGACTTAGAACCACGCTGGAATAGAGACACCAGCAAAGGAAATGAAATTGAAGAAAAAAAAAAAAAAATTGGGAAATTTTGTGACTTCAAGAAAGTGGTCTGGGCAGAACTGAGGTGCAGTGCAAAGGACCAAAAGAGGCCAAAAGTAACCTCACAGCCGTTGCAAAAGCAGGGGAAAAATCAAAGAAGTAGGCACTACTTGGATGGGAAGAAATGAGGGACATGGCATTGATACTTCATTTAAAAAAATTAAAAAGCAAAATTCGTGGCCAAAGCAAAAGAGATCAAAAGGCATGGCATGTCATCCAGTGCAGGGACATGCAGCACATACACCAAGGCTTGCCTAAATTGATCCTCCTTGAAGTCAGAAATACAAAAGAAGGACTTAGAACCATTCTGGTATAGAGATACCAGCAAAGGAAATGAAATTGAAGAAAAAAAAAAAAGAAATTGGGAAATTTTGTGACTTCAAGAAAGTGGTCTGGGCGGAAATGAGGTGCAGTGCAAAGGACCAAAAGAGGCCAAAAGTAACCTCACAGCTGTTGCAAAAGCAGGGGAAAAACCAAGGAAGCAGCCACTACTTGAATGTGAAAAAATGAGGGACATGGCATGGACGCTTAATTTAAAAAGAAAAAAAGTAAAAAAGCTTTGCTAGAGCAAAAGCCATCAAAAGGCATGGCATGCCATCCAGTGCAGGGACTTGCACCAAAGCTTGCCCAATTGGTCCCCATTGAAATCGCAAGATTCCGTTTGCCTTCCCGAAAGGAAATGAAATTTCCTTTCGGGAAGGCAAACGGAATCTTGCAAACCCTTCAAAGGAAGGCTTTCAAACACTAGAGAAAGGAGATATCTTCAAAAGAAATGCAGTTAAAAAAAAGGCCAAAAAAATGGAAAATCGGGAGATATAGTGACTACAAGAAAGTGGTCTGGGCGGAAATGAGGTGCAGTGCAAAGGACCAAAAGAGGCCAAAAGTAACCTCACAGCTGTTGCAAAAGCAGGGGAAAAATCAAAGAAGTAGGCCCAACTTGGAGGGGAAGCAATAAGGGACAAGAAATTGAGACTACATAAAAAGAAAAAAAAAAAACAAATTCGTGGCCAAAGCAAAAGAGATCAAAAGGCATGGCATGTCATCCAGTGCAGGGACATGCAGCACATACACCAAGGCTTGCTAAATTGATCCTCCTTGAAATCAGAAATACAAAAGAAGGACTTAGAACCACGCTGGAATAGAGACACCAAGAAAGGAAATGAAATTGAAGAAAAAAAAAAAAGAAATTGGGAAATTTGGTGACTTCAAGAAAGTGGTCTGGGCAGAACTGAGGTGCAGCGCAAAGGAACAAAAGAGGCCAAAAGTAACTTCACAGCTGTTGCAAAAGCAGGGGAAAAATCAAAGAAGTAGGCCCTACTTGGATGGGAAGAAATGAGGGACATGGCATTGATACTTCATTTAAAAAATTAAAAAGCAAAATTCGTGGCCAAAGCAAAAGAGATCAAAAGGCATGGCATGTCATCCAGTGCAGGGACATGCAGCACATACACAAAGGCTTGCTTAAATTGATCTTCCTTGAAGCCAGAAATATAAAAGAAGGACTTAGAACCATTCTGGAATAGAGATATCAGCAACGGAAATGAAATTGAAAAAAAAAAACAAAACAAATTGGGAAATTTTGTGACTTCAAGGAAGTGGTCTGGGCAGAAATGAGGTGCAGTGCAAAGGACCAAAAGAGGCCAAAAGTAACCTCACAGCCGTTGCAAAAGCAGGGGAAAAATCAAAGAAGTAGGCACTACTTGAATGGGAAGAAATGAGGGACATGGCATGGACACTTAAAAATAAAAAGAAAAAAATAATTAAAAAATCTTTGCCAGAGCAAAAGCCATCAAAAGGCATGGCATGCCATCCAGTGCAGGGACTTGCACCAAAGCTTGCCCAATTGGTCCCCATTGAAATCGCAAGATTCCGTTTGCCTTCCCGAAAGGAAATGAAATTTCCTTTCGGGAAGGCAAACGGAATCTTGCGAGCCCTTCAAAGGAAGGCTTTCAAACACTAGAGAAAGGAGATATCTTCAAAAGAAATGCAGTTGAAAAAAAGGCCAAAAAAATGGAAAATCGGGAGATATAGTGACTACAAGAAAGTGGTCTGGGCGGAAATGAGGTGCAGTGCAAAGGCCCATAGAGGCCAAAAGTAACCTCACACCTGTTGCAAAAGCAGGGGAAAAATCAAAGAAGTAGGCCCTACTTGGATGGGAAGAAATGAGGGACATGGCATTGATACTTCATTTAAAAAATTAAAAAGCAAAATTCGTGGCCAAAGCAAAAGAGATCAAAAGGCATGGCATGTCATCCAGTGCAGGGACATGCAGCACATACACCAAGGCTTGCTTAAATTGATCTTCCTTGAAGCCAGAAATATAAAAGAAGGACTTAGAACCATTCTGGAATAGAGATATCAGCAAAGGAAATGAAATTGAAAAAAAAAAACAAAACAAATTGGGAAATTTTATGACTTCAAGAAAGTGGTCTGGGCAGAAATGAGGTGCAGTGCAAAGGACCAAAAAAGACCAAAAGTAACCTCACAGCTGTTGCAAAAGCAGGGGAAAAATCAAAGAAGTAGGCACTACTTGGATGGGAAGCAATAAGGGACAAGAAATTGAGACTACATAAAAAGAAAAAAAAAAACAAATTCGTGGCCAAAGCAAAAGAGATCAAAAGGCATGGCATGTCATCCAGTACAGGGACATGCAGCACATACACCAAGGCTTGCCTAAATTGATCCTCCTTGAAATCAGAAATACAAAAGAAGGACTTAGAACCACGCTGGAATAGAGACACCAGCAAAGGAAATGAAATTGAAGAAAAAAAAAAAAGAAATTGGGAAATTTGGTGACTTCAAGAAAGTGGTCTGGGCAGAAATGAGGTGCAGTGCAAAGGACCAAAAGAGGCCAAAAGTAACCTCACAGCCGTTGCAAAAGCAGGGGAAAAATCAAAGAAGTAGGCACTACTTGGATGGGAAGAAATGAGGGAAATGGCATTGATACTTCATTTAAAAAAATTAAAAAGCAAAATTCGTGGCCAAAGCAAAAGAGATCAAAAGGCATGGCATGTCATCCAGTGCAGGGACATGCAGCACATACACCAAGGCTTGCCTAAATTGATCCTCCTTGAAATCAGAAATACAAAAGAAGGACTTAGAACCACGCTGGAATAGAGACACCAAGAAAGGAAATGAAATTGAAGAAAAAAAAAAAAGAAATTGGGAAATTTGGTGACTTCAAGAAAGTGGTCTGGGCAGAACTGAGGTGCAGTGCAAAGGACCAAAAGAGGCCAAAAGTAACCTCACAGCTGTTGCAAAAGCAGGGGAAAAACCAAGGAAGCAGCCACTACTGAATGGGAAAAAATGAGGGACATGGCATGGACACTTAATATAAAAAGAAAAAAAGTAAAAAATCTTTGCTAGAGCAAAAGCCATCAAAAGGCATGGCATGCCATCCAGTGCAGGGACTTGCACCAAAGCTTGCCCAATTGGTCCCCATTGAAATCGCAAGATTCCGTTTGCCTTCCCGAAAGGAAATGAAATTTCCTTTCGGGAAGGCAAACGGAATCTTGCGAGCCCTTCAAAGGAAGGCTTTCAAACACTAGAGAAAGGAGATATCTTCAAAAGAAATGCAGTTAAAAAAAAGGCCAAAAAAATGGAAAATCGGGAGATATAGTGACTACAAGAAAGTGGTCTGGGCGGAAATGAGGTGCAGTGCAAAGGACCAAAAGAGGCCAAAAGTAACCTCACAGCTGTTGCAAAAGCAGGGGAAAAATCAAAGAAGTAGGCACAACTTGGAGGGGAAGCAATAAGGGACAAGAAATTGAGACTACATAAAAAGAAAAAAAAAAACAAATTCGTGGCCAAAGCAAAAGAGATCAAAAGGCATGGCATGTCATCCAGTGCAGGGACATGCAGCACATACACCAAGGCTTGCCTAAATTGATCCTCCTTGAAATCAGAAATACAAAAGAAGGACTTAGAACCACGCTGGAATAGAGACACCAAGAAAGGAAATGAAATTGAAGAAAAAAAAAAAAGAAATTGGGAAATTTGGTGACTTCAAGAAAGTGGTCTGGGCAGAACTGAGGTGCAGCGCAAAGGAACAAAAGAGGCCAAAAGTAACTTCACAGCTGTTGCAAAAGCAGGGGAAAAATCAAAGAAGTAGGCCCTACTTGGATGGGAAGAAATGAGGGACATGGCATTGATACTTCATTTAAAAAATTAAAAAGCAAAATTCGTGGCCAAAGCAAAAGAGATCAAAAGGCATGGCATGTCATCCAGTGCAGGGACATGCAGCACATACACCAAGGCTTGCTTAAATTGATCTTCCTTGAAGCCAGAAATATAAAAGAAGGACTTAGAACCATTCTGGAATAGAGATATCAGCAAAGGAAATGAAATTGAAAAAAAAAAACAAAACAAATTGGGAAATTTTGTGACTTCAAGGAAGTGGTCTGGGCAGAAATGAGGTGCAGTGCAAAGGACCAAAAGAGGCCAAAAGTAACCTCACAGCCGTTGCAAAAGCAGGGGAAAAATCAAAGAAGTAGGCACTACTTGAATGGGAAGAAATGAGGGACATGGCATGGACACTTAAAAATAAAAAGAAAAAAATAATTAAAAAATCTTTGCCAGAGCAAAAGCCATCAAAAGGCATGGCATGCCATCCAGTGCAGGGACTTGCACCAAAGCTTGCCCAATTGGTCCCCATTGAAATCGCAAGATTCCGTTTGCCTTCCCGAAAGGAAATGAAATTTCCTTTCGGGAAGGCAAACGGAATCTTGCGAGCCCTTCAAAGGAAGGCTTTCAAACACTTGAGAAAGGAGATATCTTCAAAAGAAATGCAGTTGAAAAAAAGGCCAAAAAAATGGAAAATCGGGAGATATAGTGACTACAAGAAAGTGGTCTGGGCGGAAATGAGGTGCAGTGCAAAGGCCCATAGAGGCCAAAAGTAACCTCACAGCTGTTGCAAAAGCAGGGGAAAAATCAAAGAAGTAGGCCCTACTTGGATGGGAAGAAATGAGGGACATGGCATTGATACTTCATTTAAAAAATTAAAAAGCAAAATTCGTGGCCAAAGCAAAAGAGATCAAAAGGCATGGCATGTCATCCAGTGCAGGGACATGCAGCACATACACCAAGGCTTGCTTAAATTGATCTTCCTTGAAGCCAGAAATATAAAAGAAGGACTTAGAACCATTCTGGAATAGAGATATCAGCAAAGGAAATGAAATTGAAAAAAAAAAACAAAACAAATTGGGAAATTTTATGACTTCAAGAAAGTGGTCTGGGCAGAAATGAGGTGCAGTACAAAGGACCAAAAGAGGCCAAAAGTAACCTCACAGCTGTTGCAAAAGCAGGGGAAAAATCAAAGAAGTAGGCACTACTTGAATGGGAAGAAATGAGGGACATGGCATGGACACTTAAAAATAAAAAGAAAAAAATAATTAAAAAATCTTTGCCAGAGCAAAAGCCATCAAAAGGCATGGCATGCCATCCAGTGCAGGGACTTGCACCAAAGCTTGCCCAATTGGTCCCCATTGAAATCGCAAGATTCCGTTTGCCTTCCCGAAAGGAAATGAAATTTCCTTTCGGGAAGGCAAACAGGATCTTGCGAGCCCTTCAAAGGAAGGCTTTCAAACACTTGAGAAAGGAGATATCTTCAAAAGAAATGCAGTTGAAAAAAAGGCCAAAAAAATGGAAAATCGGGAGATATAGTGACTACAAGAAAGTGGTCTGGGCGGAAATGAGGTGCAGTGCAAAGGACCAAAAGAGGCCAAAAGTAACCTCACAGCTGTTGCAAAAGCAGGGGAAAAATAAAAGAAGTAGGCACAACTTGGAGGGGAAGCAATAAGGGACAAGAAATTGAGACTACATAAAAAGAAAAAAAAAAACAAATTCGTGGCCAAAGCAAAAGAGATCAAAAGGCATGGCATGTCATCCAGTGCAGGGACATGTAGCACATACACCAAGGCTTGCCTAAATTGATCCTCCTTGAAATCAGAAATACAAAAGAAGGACTTAGAACCACGCTGGAATAGAGACACCAGCAAAGGAAATGAAATTGAAGAAAAAAAAAAAAAAATTGGGAAATTTTGTGACTTCAAGAAAGTGGTCTGGGCAGAACTGAGGTGCAGTGCAAAGGACCAAAAGAGGCCAAAAGTAACCTCACAGCCGTTGCAAAAGCAGGGGAAAAATCAAAGAAGTAGGCACTACTTGGATGGGAAGAAATGAGGGACATGGCATTGATACTTCATTTAAAAAAATTAAAAAGCAAAATTCGTGGCCAAAGCAAAAGAGATCAAAAGGCATGGCATGTCATCCAGTGCAGGGACATGCAGCACATACACCAAGGCTTGCCTAAATTGATCCTCCTTGAAGTCAGAAATACAAAAGAAGGACTTAGAACCATTCTGGTATAGAGATACCAGCAAAGGAAATGAAATTGAAGAAAAAAAAAAAAGAAATTGGGAAATTTTGTGACTTCAAGAAAGTGGTCTGGGCGGAAATGAGGTGCAGTGCAAAGGACCAAAAGAGGCCAAAAGTAACCTCACAGCTGTTGCAAAAGCAGGGGAAAAACCAAGGAAGCAGCCACTACTTGAATGTGAAAAAATGAGGGACATGGCATGGACGCTTAATTTAAAAAGAAAAAAAGTAAAAAAGCTTTGCTAGAGCAAAAGCCATCAAAAGGCATGGCATGCCATCCAGTGCAGGGACTTGCACCAAAGCTTGCCCAATTGGTCCCCATTGAAATCGCAAGATTCCGTTTGCCTTCCCGAAAGGAAATGAAATTTCCTTTCGGGAAGGCAAACGGAATCTTGCAAACCCTTCAAAGGAAGGCTTTCAAACACTAGAGAAAGGAGATATCTTCAAAAGAAATGCAGTTAAAAAAAAGGCCAAAAAAATGGAAAATCGGGAGATATAGTGACTACAAGAAAGTGGTCTGGGCGGAAATGAGGTGCAGTGCAAAGGACCAAAAGAGGCCAAAAGTAACCTCACAGCTGTTGCAAAAGCAGGGGAAAAATCAAAGAAGTAGGCCCAACTTGGAGGGGAAGCAATAAGGGACAAGAAATTGAGACTACATAAAAAGAAAAAAAAAAAACAAATTCGTGGCCAAAGCAAAAGAGATCAAAAGGCATGGCATGTCATCCAGTGCAGGGACATGCAGCACATACACCAAGGCTTGCTAAATTGATCCTCCTTGAAATCAGAAATACAAAAGAAGGACTTAGAACCACGCTGGAATAGAGACACCAAGAAAGGAAATGAAATTGAAGAAAAAAAAAAAAGAAATTGGGAAATTTGGTGACTTCAAGAAAGTGGTCTGGGCAGAACTGAGGTGCAGCGCAAAGGAACAAAAGAGGCCAAAAGTAACTTCACAGCTGTTGCAAAAGCAGGGGAAAAATCAAAGAAGTAGGCCCTACTTGGATGGGAAGAAATGAGGGACATGGCATTGATACTTCATTTAAAAAATTAAAAAGCAAAATTCGTGGCCAAAGCAAAAGAGATCAAAAGGCATGGCATGTCATCCAGTGCAGGGACATGCAGCACATACACAAAGGCTTGCTTAAATTGATCTTCCTTGAAGCCAGAAATATAAAAGAAGGACTTAGAACCATTCTGGAATAGAGATATCAGCAACGGAAATGAAATTGAAAAAAAAAAACAAAACAAATTGGGAAATTTTGTGACTTCAAGGAAGTGGTCTGGGCAGAAATGAGGTGCAGTGCAAAGGACCAAAAGAGGCCAAAAGTAACCTCACAGCCGTTGCAAAAGCAGGGGAAAAATCAAAGAAGTAGGCACTACTTGAATGGGAAGAAATGAGGGACATGGCATGGACACTTAAAAATAAAAAGAAAAAAATAATTAAAAAATCTTTGCCAGAGCAAAAGCCATCAAAAGGCATGGCATGCCATCCAGTGCAGGGACTTGCACCAAAGCTTGCCCAATTGGTCCCCATTGAAATCGCAAGATTCCGTTTGCCTTCCCGAAAGGAAATGAAATTTCCTTTCGGGAAGGCAAACGGAATCTTGCGAGCCCTTCAAAGGAAGGCTTTCAAACACTTGAGAAAGGAGATATCTTCAAAAGAAATGCAGTTGAAAAAAAGGCCAAAAAAATGGAAAATCGGGAGATATAGTGACTACAAGAAAGTGGTCTGGGCGGAAATGAGGTGCAGTGCAAAGGCCCATAGAGGCCAAAAGTAACCTCACACCTGTTGCAAAAGCAGGGGAAAAATCAAAGAAGTAGGCCCTACTTGGATGGGAAGAAATGAGGGACATGGCATTGATACTTCATTTAAAAAATTAAAAAGCAAAATTCGTGGCCAAAGCAAAAGAGATCAAAAGGCATGGCATGTCATCCAGTGCAGGGACATGCAGCACATACACCAAGGCTTGCTTAAATTGATCTTCCTTGAAGCCAGAAATATAAAAGAAGGACTTAGAACCATTCTGGAATAGAGATATCAGCAAAGGAAATGAAATTGAAAAAAAAAAACAAAACAAATTGGGAAATTTTATGACTTCAAGAAAGTGGTCTGGGCAGAAATGAGGTGCAGTACAAAGGACCAAAAGAGGCCAAAAGTAACCTCACAGCTGTTGCAAAAGCAGGGGAAAAATCAAAGAAGTAGGCACTACTTGAATGGGAAGAAATGAGGGACATGGCATGGACACTTAAAAATAAAAAGAAAAAAATAATTAAAAAATCTTTGCCAGAGCAAAAGCCATCAAAAGGCATGGCATGCCATCCAGTGCAGGGACTTGCACCAAAGCTTGCCCAATTGGTCCCCATTGAAATCGCAAGATTCCGTTTGCCTTCCCGAAAGGAAATGAAATTTCCTTTCGGGAAGGCAAACAGGATCTTGCGAGCCCTTCAAAGGAAGGCTTTCAAACACTTGAGAAAGGAGATATCTTCAAAAGAAATGCAGTTGAAAAAAAGGCCAAAAAAATGGAAAATCGGGAGATATAGTGACTACAAGAAAGTGGTCTGGGCGGAAATGAGGTGCAGTGCAAAGGACCAAAAGAGGCCAAAAGTAACCTCACAGCTGTTGCAAAAGCAGGGGAAAAATAAAAGAAGTAGGCACAACTTGGAGGGGAAGCAATAAGGGACAAGAAATTGAGACTACATAAAAAGAAAAAAAAAAACAAATTCGTGGCCAAAGCAAAAGAGATCAAAAGGCATGGCATGTCATCCAGTGCAGGGACATGTAGCACATACACCAAGGCTTGCCTAAATTGATCCTCCTTGAAATCAGAAATACAAAAGAAGGACTTAGAACCACGCTGGAATAGAGACACCAGCAAAGGAAATGAAATTGAAGAAAAAAAAAAAAAAAATTGGGAAATTTTGTGACTTCAAGAAAGTGGTCTGGGCAGAACTGAGGTGCAGTGCAAAGGACCAAAAGAGGCCAAAAGTAACCTCACAGCCGTTGCAAAAGCAGGGGAAAAATCAAAGAAGTAGGCACTACTTGGATGGGAAGAAATGAGGGACATGGCATTGATACTTCATTTAAAAAAATTAAAAAGCAAAATTCGTGGCCAAAGCAAAAGAGATCAAAAGGCATGGCATGTCATCCAGTGCAGGGACATGCAGCACATACACCAAGGCTTGCCTAAATTGATCCTCCTTGAAGTCAGAAATACAAAAGAAGGACTTAGAACCATTCTGGTATAGAGATACCAGCAAAGGAAATGAAATTGAAGAAAAAAAAAAAAGAAATTGGGAAATTTTGTGACTTCAAGAAAGTGGTCTGGGCGGAAATGAGGTGCAGTGCAAAGGACCAAAAGAGGCCAAAAGTAACCTCACAGCTGTTGCAAAAGCAGGGGAAAAACCAAGGAAGCAGCCACTACTTGAATGTGAAAAAATGAGGGACATGGCATGGACGCTTAATTTAAAAAGAAAAAAAGTAAAAAATCTTTGCTAGAGCAAAAGCCATCAAAAGGCATGGCATGCCATCCAGTGCAGGGACTTGCACCAAAGCTTGCCCAATTGGTCCCCATTGAAATCGCAAGATTCCGTTTGCCTTCCCGAAAGGAAATGAAATTTCCTTTCGGGAAGGCAAACGGAATCTTGCAAACCCTTCAAAGGAAGGCTTTCAAACACTAGAGAAAGGAGATATCTTCAAAAGAAATGCAGTTAAAAAAAAGGCCAAAAAAATGGAAAATCGGGAGATATAGTGACTACAAGAAAGTGGTCTGGGCGGAAATGAGGTGCAGTGCAAAGGACCAAAAGAGGCCAAAAGTAACCTCACAGCTGTTGCAAAAGCAGGGGAAAAATCAAAGAAGTAGGCCCAACTTGGAGGGGAAGCAATAAGGGACAAGAAATTGAGACTACATAAAAAGAAAAAAAAAAAACAAATTCGTGGCCAAAGCAAAAGAGATCAAAAGGCATGGCATGTCATCCAGTGCAGGGACATGCAGCACATACACCAAGGCTTGCTAAATTGATCCTCCTTGAAATCAGAAATACAAAAGAAGGACTTAGAACCACGCTGGAATAGAGACACCAAGAAAGGAAATGAAATTGAAGAAAAAAAAAAAAGAAATTGGGAAATTTGGTGACTTCAAGAAAGTGGTCTGGGCAGAACTGAGGTGCAGCGCAAAGGAACAAAAGAGGCCAAAAGTAACTTCACAGCTGTTGCAAAAGCAGGGGAAAAATCAAAGAAGTAGGCCCTACTTGGATGGGAAGAAATGAGGGACATGGCATTGATACTTCATTTAAAAAATTAAAAAGCAAAATTCGTGGCCAAAGCAAAAGAGATCAAAAGGCATGGCATGTCATCCAGTGCAGGGACATGCAGCACATACACAAAGGCTTGCTTAAATTGATCTTCCTTGAAGCCAGAAATATAAAAGAAGGACTTAGAACCATTCTGGAATAGAGATATCAGCAACGGAAATGAAATTGAAAAAAAAAAACAAAACAAATTGGGAAATTTTGTGACTTCAAGGAAGTGGTCTGGGCAGAAATGAGGTGCAGTGCAAAGGACCAAAAGAGGCCAAAAGTAACCTCACAGCCGTTGCAAAAGCAGGGGAAAAATCAAAGAAGTAGGCACTACTTGAATGGGAAGAAATGAGGGACATGGCATGGACACTTAAAAATAAAAAGAAAAAAATAATTAAAAAATCTTTGCCAGAGCAAAAGCCATCAAAAGGCATGGCATGCCATCCAGTGCAGGGACTTGCACCAAAGCTTGCCCAATTGGTCCCCATTGAAATCGCAAGATTCCGTTTGCCTTCCCGAAAGGAAATGAAATTTCCTTTCGGGAAGGCAAACGGAATCTTGCGAGCCCTTCAAAGGAAGGCTTTCAAACACTAGAGAAAGGAGATATCTTCAAAAGAAATGCAGTTGAAAAAAAGGCCAAAAAAATGGAAAATCGGGAGATATAGTGACTACAAGAAAGTGGTCTGGGCGGAAATGAGGTGCAGTGCAAAGGCCCATAGAGGCCAAAAGTAACCTCACACCTGTTGCAAAAGCAGGGGAAAAATCAAAGAAGTAGGCCCTACTTGGATGGGAAGAAATGAGGGACATGGCATTGATACTTCATTTAAAAAATTAAAAAGCAAAATTCGTGGCCAAAGCAAAAGAGATCAAAAGGCATGGCATGTCATCCAGTGCAGGGACATGCAGCACATACACCAAGGCTTGCTTAAATTGATCTTCCTTGAAGCCAGAAATATAAAAGAAGGACTTAGAACCATTCTGGAATAGAGATATCAGCAAAGGAAATGAAATTGAAAAAAAAATACAAAACAAATTGGGAAATTTTGTGACTTCAAGAAAGTGGTCTGGGCAGAAATGAGGTGCAGTGCAAAGGACCAAAAGAGGCCAAAAGTAACCTCACAGCTGTTGCAAAAGCAGGGGAAAAATCAAAGAAGTAGGCACTACTTGAATGGGAAGTAATGAGGGACATGGCATGGACACTTAAAAATAAAAAGAAAAAAATAATTAAAAAATCTTTGCCAGAGCAAAAGCCATCAAAAGGCATGGCATGCCATCCAGTGCAGGGACTTGCACCAAAGCTTGCCCAATTGGTCCCCATTGAAATCGCAAGATTCCGTTTGCCTTCCCGAAAGGAAATGAAATTTCCTTTCGGGAAGGCAAACGGAATCTTGCGAGCCCTTCAAAGGAAGGCTTTCAAACACTAGAGAAAGGAGATATCTTCAAAAGAAATGCAGTTGAAAAAAAGGCCAAAAAAATGGAAAATCGGGAGATATAGTGACTACAAGAAAGTGGTCTGGGCGGAAATGAGGTGCAGTGCAAAGGCCCATAAAGGCCAAAAGTAACCTCACAGCTGTTACAAAAGCAGGGGAAAAATCAAAGAAGTAGGCACTACTTGAATGGGAAGAAATAAGGGACAAGAAATTGAGACTACAAAAAAAGAAAAAAAAAAAAATTCGTGGCCAAAGCAAAAGAGATCAAAAATATGGCATGTCATCCAGTGCAGGGACATGCAGCACATACACCAAGGCTTGCCTAAATTGATCCTCCTTGAAGTCAGAAATACAAAAGAAGGATTTAGAACCATTCTGGAATAGAAATACCAGCAAAGGAAATGAAATTGAAAAAAAAAAAAAAAGAAATTGGGAAATTTTGTGACTTCAAGAAAGTGGTCTGGGCAGAAATGAGGTGCAATGCAAAGGAACAAAAGAGGCCAAAAGTAACTTCACAGCTGTTGCAAAAGCAGGGGAAAAATCAAAGAAGTAGGCCCAACTTGGATGGGAAGAAATGAGGGACATGGCATTGATACTTCATTTAAAAAAATTAAAAAGCAAAATTCGTGGCCAAAGCAAAAGAGATCAAAAGGCATGGCATGTCATCCAGTGCAGGGACATGCAGCACATACACCAAGGCTTGCTTAAATTGATCTTCCTTGAAGCCAGAAATATAAAAGAAGGACTTAGAACCATTCTGGAATAGAGATATCAGCAAAGGAAATGAAATTGAAAAAAAAAAAACAAAACAAATTGGGAAATTTTGTGACTTCAAGGAAGTGGTCTGGGCAGAAATGAGGTGCAGTGCAAAGGACCAAAAGAGGCCAAAAGTAACCTCACAGCCATTGCAAAAGCAGGGGAAAAATCAAAGAAGTAGGCACTACTTGAATGGGAAGAAATGAGGGACATGGCATGGACACTTAAAAATAAAAAGAAAAAAATAATTAAAAAATCTTTGCCAGAGCAAAAGCCATCAAAAGGCATGGCATGCCATCCAGTGCAGGGACTTGCACCAAAGCTTGCCCAATTGGTCCCCATTGAAATCGCAAGATTCCGTTTGCCTTCCCGAAAGTAAATTTCATTTCCTTTCGGGAAGGCAAACGGAATCTTGCGAGCCCTTCAAAGGAAAGCTTTCAAACACTTGAGAAAGGAGATATCTTCAAAAGAAATGCAGTTGAAAAAAAGGCAAAAAAAAAGGAAAATCGGGAGATATAGTTACAACAAGAAAGTGGTCTGGGCGGAAATGAGGTGCAGTGCAAAGGACCAAAAGAGGCCAAAAGTAACCTCACAGCTGTTGCAAAAGCAGGGGAAAAATCAAAGAAGTAGGCACTACTTGAATGGGAAGAAATAAGGGACAAGAAATTGAGACTACAAAAAAAGAAAAAAAAAAAAAAATTTGTGGCCAAAGCAAATGAGATCAAAAGGCATGGCATGTCATCCAGTGCAGGGACATGCAGCACACACAACAAGGCTTGCCTAAATTGATCCTCCTTGAAGCCAGAAATACAAAAGAAGGACCTACAAACACTCTGGAATACAGATACCAGCAAAGGAAATGAAATTGAAGAAAAAAAAAAAAAAGAAATTGGGAAATTTTGTGATTTCAAGAAAGTGGTCTGGGCGGAAATGAGGTGCAGTGCAAAGGACCAAAAGAGGCCAAAAGTAACCTCACAGCTGTTGCAAAAGCAGGGGAAAAACCAAGGAAGCAGCCACTACTTGAATGTGAAAAAATGAGGGACATGGCATGGACGCTTAATTTAAAAAGAAAAAAAGTAAAAAATCTTTGCTAGAGCAAAAGCCATCAAAAGGCATGGCATGCCATCCAGTGCAGGGACTTGCACCAAAGCTTGCCCAATTGGTCCCCATTGAAATCGCAAGATTCCGTTTGCCTTCCCGAAAGGAAATGAAATTTCCTTTCGGGAAGGCAAACGGAATCTTGCAAACCCTTCAAAGGAAGGCTTTCAAACACTAGAGAAAGGAGATATCTTCAAAAGAAATGCAGTTAAAAAAAAGGCCAAAAAAATGGAAAATCGGGAGATATAGTGACTACAAGAAAGTGGTCTGGGCGGAAATGAGGTGCAGTGCAAAGGACCAAAAGAGGCCAAAAGTAACCTCACAGCTGTTGCAAAAGCAGGGGAAAAATCAAAGAAGTAGGCCCAACTTGGAGGGGAAGCAATAAGGGACAAGAAATTGAGACTACAAAAAAAGAAAAAAAAAAAAAATTCGTGGCCAAAGCAAAAGAGATCAAAACCATGGCATGTCATCCAGTGCAGGGACATGCAGCACATACACCAAGGCTTGCTTAAATTGATCTTCCTTGAAGCCAGAAATATAAAAGAAGGACTTAGAACCATTCTGGAATAGAGATATCAGCAAAGGAAATGAAATTGAAAAAAAAAAAACAAAACAAATTGGGAAATTTTGTGACTTCAAGAAAGTGGTCTGGGCAGAAATGAGGTGCAGTGCAAAGGACCAAAAGAGGCCAAAAGTAACCTCACAGCTGTTGCAAAAGCAGGGGAAAAATCAAAGAAGTAAGCACTACTTGAATGGGAAGAAATGAGGGACATGGCCTGGACACTTAAAAATAAAAAGAAAAAAATTTAAAAATCTTTGCCAGAGCAAAAGCCATCAAAAGGCATGGCATGCCATCCAGTGCAGGGACTTGCACCAAAGCTTGCCCAATTGGTCCCCATTGAAATCGCAAGATTCCGTTTGCCTTCCCGAAAGGAAATGAAATTTCCTTTCGGGAAGGCAAACGGAATCTTGCGAGCCCTTCAAAGGAAGGCTTTCAAACACTTGAGAAAGGAGATATCTTCAAAAGAAATGCAGTTGAAAAAAAGGCCAAAAAAATGGAAAATCGGGAGATATAGTGACTACAAGAAAGTGGTCTGGGCGGAAATGAGGTGCAGTGCAAAGGAACAAAAGAGGCCAAAAGTAACCTCACAGCTGTTGCAAAAGCAGGGGAAAAATCAAAGAAGTAGGCACTACTTGGATGGGAAGAAATGAGGGACATGGCATTGATACTTCATTTAAAAAAATTAAAAGCAAAATTCGTGGCCAAAGCAAAAGAGATCAAAAGGCATGGCATGTCATCCAGTGCAGGGACATGCAGCACATACACCAAGGCTTGTTTAAATTGATCTTCCTTGAAGCCAGAAATATAAAAGAAGGACTTAGAACCATTCTGGAATAGAGATATCAGCAAAGGAAATGAAATTGAAAAAAAAAAACCAAAACAAATTGGGAAATTTTGTGACTTCAAGAAAGTGGTCTGGGCAGAAATGAGGTGCAGTGCAAAGGACCAAAAGAGGCCAAAAGTAACCTCACAGCTGTTGCAAAAGCAGGGGAAAAATCAAAGAAGTAGGCACTACTTGAATGGGAAGAAATGAGGGACATGGCCTGGACACATAAAAATAAAAAGAAAAAAATTAAAAAATCTTTGCCAGAGCAAAAGCCATCAAAAGGCATGGCATGCCATCCAGTGCAGGGACTTGCACCAAGGCTTGCCCAATTGGTCCCCATTGAAATCGCAAGATTCCGTTTGCCTTCCCGAAAGGAAATTTCATTTCCTTTCGGGAAGGCAAACGGAATCTTGCGAGCCCTTCAAAGGAAGGCTTTCAAACACTTGAGAAAGGAGATATCTTCAAAAGAAATGCAGTTGAAAAAAAGGCAAAAAAAATGGAAAATCGGGAGATATAGTGACTACAAGATAGTGGTCTGGGCGGAAATGTGGTGCAGTGCAAAGGACCAAAAGAGGCCAAAAGTAACCTCACAGCTGTTGCAAAAGCAGGGGAAAAATCAAAGAAGTAGGCACTACTTGGATGGGAAGAAATGAGGGACATGGCATTGATACTTCATTTAAAAAAATTAAAAAGCAAAATTCGTGGCCAAAGCAAAAGAGATCAAAAGGCATGGCATGTCATCCAGTACAGGGAAATGCAGCACATACACCAAGGCTTGCCCAAATTGATCTTCCTTGAAGCCAGAAATATAAAAGAAGGACTTAGAACCATTCTGGAATAGAGATATCAGCAAAGGAAATGAAATTGAAAAAAAAAAAAACAAAACAAATTGGGAAATTTTGTGACTTCAAGAAAGTGGTCTGGGCAGAAATGAGGTGCAGTGCAAAAGACCAAAAGAGGCCAAAAGTAACCTCACAGCCGTTGCAAAAGCAGGGGAAAAATCAAAGAAGTAGACACTACTTGGAGGGGAAGAAATGAGGGACATGGCATGGACACTTAAAAATTAAAAGAAAAAAATTAAAAAATCTTTGCCAGAGCAAAAGCCATCAAAAGGCATGGCATGCCATCCCGTGCAGGGACTTGCACCAAAGCTTGCCCAATTGGTCCCCATTGAAATCGCAAGATTCCGTTTGCCTTCCCGAAAGGAAATGAAATTTCCTTTCGGGAAGGCAAACGGAATCTTGCGAGCCCTTCAAAGGAAGGCTTTCAAACACTTGAGAAAGGAGATATCTTCAAAAGAAATGCAGTTAAAAAAAAGGACAAAAAAATGGAAAATCGGGAGATATAGTGACTACAAGAAAGTGGTCTGGGCGGAAATGAGGTGCAGTGCAAAGGACCAAAAGAGGCCAAAAGTAACCTCACAGCCGTTGCAAAAGCAGGGGAAAAATCAAAGAAGTAGGCACTACTTGGATGGGAAGAAATGAGGGACATGGCATTGATACTTCATTTAAAAAAATTAAAAAGCAAAATTCGTGGCCAAAGCAAAAGAGATCAAAAGGCATGGCATGTCATCCAGTGCAGGGACATGCAGCACATACACCAAGGCTTGCTTAAATTGATCTTCCTTGACGCCAGAAATATAAAAGAAGGGCTTAGAACCATTCTGGAATAGAGATACCAGCAAAGGAAATGAAATTGAAAAAAAAAAACAAAACAAATTGGGAAATTTTGTGACTTCAAGAAAGTGGTCTGGGCAGAAATGAGGTGCAGTGCAAAGGACCAAAAGAGGCAAAAAGTAACCTCACAGCCGTTGCAAAAGCAGGGGAAAAATCAAAGAAGTAGGCACTACTTGGATGGGAGGAAATAAGGGACAAGAAATTGAGACTACAAAAAAAGAAAAAAAAAAAAAATTCGTAGCCAAAGCAAATGAGATCAAAAGGCATGGCATGTCATCCAGTGCAGGGACATGCAGCACATACACCAAGGCTTGCCTAAATTGATCTTCCTTTTAGCCAGAAATACAAAAAAAGGACCTACAAACACTCTGGAATAGAGATACCAGCAAAGGAAATGAAATTGAAGAAAAAAAAAAAAAAAGAAATTGGGAAATTTTGTGATTTCAAGAAAGTGGTCTGGGTAGAAATGAGGTGCAGTGCAAAGGACCAAAAGAGGCCAAAAGTAACCTCACAGCTGTTGCAAAAGCAGGGGAAAAATCAAAGAAGTAGGCACTACTTGGATGGGAGGAAATAAGGGACAAGAAATTGAGACTACAAAAAAAGAAAAAAAAAAAAATTTGTAGCCAAAGCAAATGAGATCAAAAGGCATGGCATGTCATCCAGTGCAGGGACATGCCGCACATACACCAAGGCTTCCCTAAATTGATCCTCCTTGAAGCCAGAAATACAAAGGAGGTCTTAGAACCACGCTGGAATAGAGATATCAGCAAAGGAAATGAAATTGAAAAAAAAAAAACATAACAAATTGGGAAATTTTGTGACTTCAAGGAAGTGGTCTGGGCAGAAATGAGGTGCAGTGCAAAGGACCAAAAGAGGCCAAAAGTAACCTCACAGCCGTTGCAAAAGCAGGGGAAAAACCAAGGAAGCAGCCACTACTTAGAGGGGAAGAAATAAGGGGCGTGGCCTGGACACTTAAAAATAAAAAGAAAAAAATTAAAAAATCTTTGCCAGAGCAAAAGCCATCAAAAGGCATGGCATGCCATCCAGTGCAGAGACTTGCACCAAAGCTTGCCCAATTGGTCCCCATTGAAATCGCAAGATTCCCTTTGCCTTCCCGAAAGGAAATTTCATTTCCTTTCGGGAAGGCAAACGGAATCTTGCGAGCCCTTCAAAGGAAGGCTTTCAAACACTTGAGAAAGGAGATATCTTCAAAAGAAATGCAGTTGAAAAAAAGGCAAAAAAAAAGGAAAATCGGGAGATATAGTTACAACAAGAAAGTGGTCTGGGCGGAAATGAGGTGCAGTGCAAAGGACCAAAAGAGGCCAAAAGTAACCTCACAGCTGTTGCAAAAGCAGGGGAAAAATCAAAGAAGTAGGCACTACTTGGATGGGAAGAAATAAGGGACAAGAAACTGAGACTACAAAAAAAGAAAAAAAAAAAAAAATTTGTGGCCAAAGCAAATGAGATCAAAAGGCATGGCATGTCATCCAGTGCAGGGACATGCAGCACATACACCAAAGCTTGCCTAAATTGATCCTCCTTGAAGCCAGAAATACAAAAAAAGGACCTACAAACACTCTGGAATAGAGATACCAGCAAAGGAAATGAAATTGAAGAAAAAAAAAACAAAAGAAATTGGGAAATTTTGTGATTTCAAGAAAGTGGTCTGAGTAGAAATGAGGTGCAGTGCAAAGGACCAAAAGAGGCCAAAAGTAACCTCACAGCCGTTGCAAAAGCAGGGGAAAAATCAAAGAAGTAGGCACTACTTGAATGGGAAGAAATGAGGGACATGGCCTGGACACTTAAAAATAAAAAGAAAAAAATTAAAAAATCTTTGCCAGAGCAAAAGCCATAAAAAGGCATGGCATGCCATCCAGTGCAGGGACTTGCAGCAAAGCTTGCCCAATTGGTCCCCATTGAAATCGCAAGATTCCCTTTGCCTTCCCGAAAGGAAATTTCATTTCCTTTCGGGAAGGCAAAGGGAATCTTGCGAGCCCTTCAAAGGAAGGCTTTCAAACACTTGAGAAAGGAGATATCTTCAAAAGAAATGCAGTTGAAAAAAAGGCAAAAAAAATGGAAAATCGGGAGATATAGTTACAACAATAATGTGGTCTGGGCGGAAATGAGGTGCAGTGCAAAGGACCAAAAGAGGCCAAAAGTAACCTCACAGCTGTTGCAAAAGCAGGGGAAAAATCAAAGAAGTAGGCACTACTTGGATGGGAAGAAATAAGGGAAAAGAAATTGAGACTACAAAAAAAGAAAAAAAAAAAAAAATTTGTGGCCAAAGCAAAAGAGATCAAAAGGCATGGCATGTCATCCAGTGCAGGGACATGCAGCACATACACCAAGGCTTGCATAAATTGATCCTCCGCGAAGCCAGAAATACAAAAGAAGGACCTACAAACACTCTGGAATAGAGATACCAGCAAAGGAAATGAAATTGAAGAAAAAAAAAAAAAAGAAATTGGGAAATTTTGTGATTTCAAGAAAGTGGTCTGGGTAGAAATGAGGTGCAGTGCAAAGGACCAAAAGAGGCCAAAAGTAACGTCACAGCTGTTGAAAAAGCAGGGGAAAAATCAAAGAAGTAGGCACTACTTGAATGGGAAGAAATGAGGGACAAGAAATTGAAACTACAAAAAAAGAAAAAAAAAAAAAAATTCGTGGCCAAAGCAAAAGAGATCAAAAGGCATGGCATGTCATCCAGTGCAGGGACATGCAGCACATACACCAAGGCTTGCTTAAATTGATCTTCCTTGAAGCCAGAAATATAAAAGAAGGACTTGGAACCATTCTGGAATAGAGATATCAGCAAAGTAAATGAAATTGAAAAAAAAAAACAAAACAAATTGGGAAATTTTGTGACTTCAAGAAAGTGGTCTGGGCAGAAATGAGGTGCAGTGCAAAGGACCAAAAGAGGCCAAAAGTAACCTCACAGCCGTTGCAAAAGCAGGGGAAAAATCAAAGAAGTAAGCACTACTTGAATGGGAAGAAATGAGGGACATGGCCTGGACACTTAAAAATAAAAAGAAAAAAATGAAAAAATCTTTGCCAGAGCAAAAGCCATCAAAAGGCATGGCATGCCATCCAGTGCAGCGACTTGCACCAAAGCTTGCCCAATTGGTCCCCATTGAAATCGCAAGATTCCGTTTGCCTTCCCGAAAGGAAATGAAATTTCCTTTCGGGAAGGCAAACGGAATCTTGCGAGCCCTTCAAAGGAAGGCTTTCAAACACTTGAGAAAGGAGATATCTTCAAAAGAAATGCAGTTGAAAAAAAGGCCAAAAAAATGGAAAATCGGGCGATGTAGTGACTACAAGATAGTGGTCTGGGCGGAAATGAAGTGCAGTGCAAAGGACCAAAAGAGGCCAAAAGTAACCTCACAGCCGTTGCAAAAGCAGGGGAAAAATCAAAGAAGTAGGCACTACTTGAATGGGAAGAAATGAGGGACATGGCCTGGACACTTAAAAATAAATAGAAAAAAATTAAAAAATCTTTGCCAGAGCAAAAGCCATCAAAAGGCATGGCATGCCATCCAGTGCAGGGACTTGCACCAAAGCTTGCCCAATTGGTCACCATTGAAATCGCAAGATTCCGTTTGCCTTCCCGAAAGGAAATGAAATTTCCTTTCGGGAAGGCAAACGGAATCTTGCGAGCCCTTCAAAGGAAGGCTTTCAAACACTTGAGAAAGGAGATATCTTCAAAAGAAATGCAGTTGAAAAAAAGGCAAAAAAAAAGGAAAATCGGGAGATATAGTTACAACAAGAAAGTGGTCTGGGCGGAAATGAGGTGCAGTGCAAAGGACCAAAAGAGGCCAAAAGTAACCTCACAGCTGTTGCAAAAGCAGGGGAAAAATCAAAGAAGTAGGCACTACTTGGATGGGAGGAAATAAGGGAGAAGAAATTGAGACTACAAAAAAAGAAAAAAAAAAAAAATTTGTAGCCAAAGCAAATGAGATCAAAAGGCATGGCATGTCATCCAGTGCAGGGACATGCAGCACATAAACCAAGGCTTGCCTAAATTGATCTTCCTTGAAGCCAGAAATACAAAAAAAGGACCTACAAACACTCTGGAATAGAGATACCAGCAAAGGAAATGAAATTGAAGAAAAAAAAAAAAAAAGAAATTGGGAAATTTTGTGATTTCAAGAAAGTGGTCTGGGTAGAAATGAGGTGCAGTGCAAAGGACCAAAAGAGGCCAAAAGTAACCTCACAGCTGTTGCAAAAGCAGGGGAAAAATCAAAGAAGTAGGCACTACTTGAATGGGAAGAAATGAGGGACAAGAAATTGAAACTACAAAAAAAGAAAAAAAAAAAAAAAATTCGTGGCCAAAGCAAAAGAGATCAAAAGGCATGGCATGTCATCCAGTGCAGGGACATGCAGCACATACACCAAGGCTTGCTTAAATTGATCTTCCTTGAAGCCAGAAATATAAAAGAAGGACTTAGAACCATTCTGGAATAGAGATATCAGCAAAGGAAATGAAATTGAAAAAAAAAAAACAAAACAAATTGGGAAATTTTGTGACTTCAAGAAAGTGGTCTGGGCAGAAATGAGGTGCAGTGCAAAGGACCAAAAGAGGCCAAAAGTAACCTCACAGCCATTGCAAAAGCAGGGGAAAAATCAAAGAAGTAAGCACTACTTGAATGGGAAGAATTGAGGGACATGGCATGGGCACTTAAAAATAAAAAGAAAAAAATTTAAAAATCTTTGCCAGAGCAAAAGCCATCAAAAGGCATGGCATGCCATCCAGTGCAGGGACTTGCACCAAAGCTTGCCCAATTGGTCCCCATTGAAATCGCAAGATTCCCTTTGCCTTCCCGAAAGGAAATGAAATTTCCTTTCGGGAAGGCAAACGGAATCTTGCGAGCCCTTCAAAGGAAGGCTTTCAAACACTTGAGAAAGGAGATATCTTCAAAAGAAATGCAGTTAAAAAAAAGGCCAAAAAAATGGAAAATCGGGAGATATAGTGACTACAAGATAGTGGTCTGGGCGGAAATGAGGTGCAGTGCAAAGGAACAAAAGAGGCCAAAAGTAACCTCACAGCTGTTGCAAAAGCAGGGGAAAAATCAAAGAAGTAGGCACTACTTGGATGGGAAGAAATGAGGGACATGGCATTGATACTTCATTTAAAAAAATTAAAAAGCAAAATTCGTGGCCAAAGCAAAAGAGATCAAAAGGCATGGCATGTCATCCAGTGCAGGGACATGCAGCACATACACCAAGGCTTCCCTAAATTGATCCTCCTTGAAGCCAGAAATACAAAAGAAGGTCTTAGAACCACGCTGGAATAGAGATATCAGCAAAGGAAATGAAATTGAAAAAAAAAAAAACAAAACAAATTGGGAAATTTTGTGACTTCCAGGAAGCGGTCTGGGCAGAAATGAGGTGCAGTGCAAAGGACCAAAAGAGGCCAAAAGTAACCTCACAGCCGTTGCAAAAGCAGGGGAAAAACCAAGGAAGCAGCCACTACTTAGAGGGGAAGAAATAAGGGGCGTGGCCTGGACACTTAAAAATAAAAAGAAAAAAATTAAAAAATCTTTGCCAGAGCAAAAGCCATCAAAAGGCATGGCATGCCATCCAGTGCAGAGACTTGCACCAAAGCTTGCCCAATTGGTCCCCATTGAAATCGCAAGATTCCCTTTGCCTTCCCGAAAGGAAATTTCATTTCCTTTCGGGAAGGCAAACGGAATCTTGCGAGCCCTTCAAAGGAAGGCTTTCAAACACTTGAGAAAGGAGATATCTTCAAAAGAAATGCAGTTGAAAAAAAGGCCAAAAAAATGGAAAATCGGGCGATGTAGTGACTACAAGATAGTGGTCTGGGCGGAAATGAAGTGCAGTGCAAAGGACCAAAAGAGGCCAAAAGTAACCTCACAGCCGTTGCAAAAGCAGGGGAAAAATCAAAGAAGTAGGCACTACTTGAATGGGAAGAAATGAGGGACATGGCCTGGACACTTAAAAATAAATAGAAAAAAATTAAAAAATCTTTGCCAGAGCAAAAGCCATCAAAAGGCATGGCATGCCATCCAGTGCAGGGACTTGCACCAAAGCTTGCCCAATTGGTCACCATTGAAATCGCAAGATTCCGTTTGCCTTCCCGAAAGGAAATGAAATTTCCTTTCGGGAAGGCAAACGGAATCTTGCGAGCCCTTCAAAGGAAGGCTTTCAAACACTTGAGAAAGGAGATATCTTCAAAAGAAATGCAGTTGAAAAAAAGGCAAAAAAAAAGGAAAATCGGGAGATATAGTTACAACAAGAAAGTGGTCTGGGCGGAAATGAGGTGCAGTGCAAAGGACCAAAAGAGGCCAAAAGTAACCTCACAGCTGTTGCAAAAGCAGGGGAAAAATCAAAGAAGTAGGCACTACTTGGATGGGAGGAAATAAGGGAGAAGAAATTGAGACTACAAAAAAAGAAAAAAAAAAAAAATTTGTAGCCAAAGCAAATGAGATCAAAAGGCATGGCATGTCATCCAGTGCAGGGACATGCAGCACATAAACCAAGGCTTGCCTAAATTGATCTTCCTTGAAGCCAGAAATACAAAAAAAGGACCTACAAACACTCTGGAATAGAGATACCAGCAAAGGAAATGAAATTGAAGAAAAAAAAAAAAAAAGAAATTGGGAAATTTTGTGATTTCAAGAAAGTGGTCTGGGTAGAAATGAGGTGCAGTGCAAAGGACCAAAAGAGGCCAAAAGTAACCTCACAGCTGTTGCAAAAGCAGGGGAAAAATCAAAGAAGTAGGCACTACTTGAATGGGAAGAAATGAGGGACAAGAAATTGAAACTACAAAAAAAGAAAAAAAAAAAAAAAATTCGTGGCCAAAGCAAAAGAGATCAAAAGGCATGGCATGTCATCCAGTGCAGGGACATGCAGCACATACACCAAGGCTTGCTTAAATTGATCTTCCTTGAAGCCAGAAATATAAAAGAAGGACTTAGAACCATTCTGGAATAGAGATATCAGCAAAGGAAATGAAATTGAAAAAAAAAAAACAAAACAAATTGGGAAATTTTGTGACTTCAAGAAAGTGGTCTGGGCAGAAATGAGGTGCAGTGCAAAGGACCAAAAGAGGCCAAAAGTAACCTCACAGCCATTGCAAAAGCAGGGGAAAAATCAAAGAAGTAAGCACTACTTGAATGGGAAGAATTGAGGGACATGGCATGGGCACTTAAAAATAAAAAGAAAAAAATTTAAAAATCTTTGCCAGAGCAAAAGCCATCAAAAGGCATGGCATGCCATCCAGTGCAGGGACTTGCACCAAAGCTTGCCCAATTGGTCCCCATTGAAATCGCAAGATTCCCTTTGCCTTCCCGAAAGGAAATGAAATTTCCTTTCGGGAAGGCAAACGGAATCTTGCGAGCCCTTCAAAGGAAGGCTTTCAAACACTTGAGAAAGGAGATATCTTCAAAAGAAATGCAGTTAAAAAAAAGGCCAAAAAAATGGAAAATCGGGAGATATAGTGACTACAAGATAGTGGTCTGGGCGGAAATGAGGTGCAGTGCAAAGGAACAAAAGAGGCCAAAAGTAACCTCACAGCTGTTGCAAAAGCAGGGGAAAAATCAAAGAAGTAGGCACTACTTGGATGGGAAGAAATGAGGGACATGGCATTGATACTTCATTTAAAAAAATTAAAAAGCAAAATTCGTGGCCAAAGCAAAAGAGATCAAAAGGCATGGCATGTCATCCAGTGCAGGGACATGCAGCACATACACCAAGGCTTCCCTAAATTGATCCTCCTTGAAGCCAGAAATACAAAAGAAGGTCTTAGAACCACGCTGGAATAGAGATATCAGCAAAGGAAATGAAATTGAAAAAAAAAAAAACAAAACAAATTGGGAAATTTTGTGACTTCCAGGAAGCGGTCTGGGCAGAAATGAGGTGCAGTGCAAAGGACCAAAAGAGGCCAAAAGTAACCTCACAGCCGTTGCAAAAGCAGGGGAAAAACCAAGGAAGCAGCCACTACTTAGAGGGGAAGAAATAAGGGGCGTGGCCTGGACACTTAAAAATAAAAAGAAAAAAATTAAAAAATCTTTGCCAGAGCAAAAGCCATCAAAAGGCATGGCATGCCATCCAGTGCAGAGACTTGCACCAAAGCTTGCCCAATTGGTCCCCATTGAAATCGCAAGATTCCCTTTGCCTTCCCGAAAGGAAATTTCATTTCCTTTCGGGAAGGCAAACGGAATCTTGCGAGCCCTTCAAAGGAAGGCTTTCAAACACTTGAGAAAGGAGATATCTTCAAAAGAAATGCAGTTGAAAAAAAGGCAAAAAAAAAGGAAAATCGGGAGATATAGTTACAACAAGAAAGTGGTCTGGGCGGAAATGAGGTGCAGTGCAAAGGACCAAAAGAGGCCAAAAGTAACCTCACAGCTGTTGCAAAAGCAGGGGAAAAATCAAAGAAGTAAGCACTACTTGAATGGGAAGAAATGAGGGACATGGCATGGACACTTAAAAAAAAAAAGGAAAAAAATTAAAAAATCTTTGCCAGAGCAAAAGCCATCAAAAGGCATGGCATGCCATCCAGTGCATGGACTTGCACCAAAGGTTGCCCAATTGGTCCCCATTGAAATCGCAAGATTCCGTTTGCCTTCCCGAAAGGAAATGAAATTTCCTTTCGGGAAGGCAAACGGAAACTTGCGAGCCCTTCAAAGGAAGGCTTTCAAACACTTGAGAAAGGAGATATCTTCAAAAGAAATGCAGTTGAAAAAAAGGCCAACAAAATGGAAAATCGGGAGATATAGTTACAACAAGAAAGTGGTCTGGGCGGAAATGAGGTGCAGTGCAAAGGACCAAAAGAGGCCAAAAGTAACCTCACAGCTGTTGCAAAAGCAGGGGAAAAATCAAAGAGGTAGGCACTACTTGAATGGGAAGAAATGAGGGACAAGAAATTGAAACTACAAAAAAAGAAAAAAAAAAAAAAACTCGTGGCATAAGCAAAAGAGATCAAAAGGCATGACATGTCATCCAGTGCAGGGACATGCAGCACATACACCAGGACTTGCCCAAATTGATCTTCCTTGAAGCCAGAAATACAAAAGAAGGTCTTAGAACCATTCTGGAATAGAGATATCAGCAAAGGAAATGAAATTGAAAAAAAAAAACAAAAGAAATTGGGAAATTTTGTGACTTCAAGAAAATGGTCTGGGCAGAAATGAGGTGCAGTGCAAAGGAACAAAAGCCGCAAAAAGTAACCTCACAGCTGTTGCAAAAGCAGTGGAAAAATCAAAGAAGTAGGCACTACTTGGATGGGAAGAAATGAGGGACATGGCATTGATACTTCATTTAAAAAAATTAAAAAGCAAAATTCGTGGCCAAAGCAAAAGAGATCAAAAGGCATGGCATGTCATCCAGTGCAGGGACATGCAGCACATACACCAAGGCTTGCCCAAATTGGTCTTCCTTGAAGCCAGAAATATAAAAGAAGGACTTAGAACCATTCTGGAATAGAGATATCAGCAAAGGAAATGAAATTGAAAAAAAAAACAAAACAAATTGGGAAATTTTGTGACTTCAAGAAAGTGGTCTGGGCAGAAATGAGGTGCAGTGCAAAGGACCAAAAGAGGCCAAAAGTAACCTCACAGCTGTTGCAAAAGCAGGGGAAAAATCAAAGAAGTAGGCACTGCTTGAATGGGAAGAAATGAGGGACCTGGCATGGACACTTAAAAATAAAAAGAAAAAAATTAAAAAATCTTTGCCAGAGCAAAAGCCATCAAAAGGCATGGCATGCCATCCAGTGCAGGGTCTTGCACCAAAGCTTGCCCAATTGGTCCCCATTGAAATCGCAAGATTCCGTTTGCCTTCCCGAAAGGAAATGAAATTTCCTTTCGGGAAGGCAAACGGAATCTTGCGAGCCCTTCAAAGGAAGGCTTTCAAACACTTGAGAAAGGAGATATCTTCAAAAGAAATGCAGTTGAAAAAAAGGCAAAAAAAAAGGAAAATCCCGAGATATAGTTACAACAAGAAAGTGGTCTGGGCGGAAATGAGGTGCAGTGCAAAGGACCAAAAGAAACCAAAAGTAACCTCACAGCCGTTGCAAAAGCAGGGGAAAAACCAAGGAAGCAGCCACTACTTGGAGGGAAAGAAATAAGGGGCGTGGCCTGGACATTTAAAATAAAAAAAAAAAATAAAAAGTCTTTGCCAGAGCAAAAGCCATCAAAAGGCATGGCATGCCATCCAGTGCAGGGACTTGCACCAAAGCTTGCCCAATTGGTCCCCATTGAAATCGCAAGATTCCGTTTGCCTTCCCGAAAGGAAATGAAATTTCCTTTCGGGAAGGCAAACGGAATCTTGCGAGCCCTTCAAAGGAAGGCTTTCAAACACTTGAGAAAGGAGATATCTTCAAAAGAAATGCAGTTGAAAAAAAGGCCAAAAAAATGGAAAATCGGGAGATATAGTGACTACAAGAAAGTGGTCTGGGCGGAAATGAGGTGCAGTGCAAAGGACCAAAAGAGGCCAAAAGTAACCTCACAGCTGTTGCAAAAGCAGGGGAAAAATCAAAGAAGTAAGCACTACTTGAATGGGAAGAAATGAGGGACATGGCATGGACACTTAAAAAAAAAAAGGAAAAAAATTAAAAAATCTTTGCCAGAGCAAAAGCCATCAAAAGGCATGGCATGTCATCCAGTGCATGGACTTGCACCAAAGCTTGCCCAATTGGTCCCCATTGAAATCGCAAGATTCCGTTTGCCTTCCCGAAAGGAAATGAAATTTCCTTTCGGGAAGGCAAACGGAATCTTGCGAGCCCTTCAAAGGAAGGCTTTTAAACACTTGAGAAAGGAGATATCTTCAAAAGAAATGCAGTTGAAAAAAAGGCCAACAAAATGGAAAATCGGGAGATATAGTTACAACAAGAAAGTGGTCTGGGCGGAAATGAGGTGCAGTGCAAAGGACCAAAAGAGGCTAAAAGTAACCTCACAGCTGTTGCAAAAGCAGGGGAAAAATCAAAGAGGTAGGCACTACTTGAATGGGAAGAAATGAGGGACAAGAAATTGAAACTACAAAAAAAGAAAAAAAAAAAAAATTCGTGGCATAAGCAAAAGAGATCAAAAGGCACACATGTCATCCAGTGCAGGGACATGCAGCACATACACCAAGACTTGCCCAAATTCATCTTCCTTGAAGCCAGAAATACAAAAGAAGGTCTTAGAACCATTCTGGAATAGAGATATCAGCAAAGGAAATGAAATTGAAAAAAAAAAACAGAAGAAATTGGGAAATTTTGTGACTTCAAGAAAATGGTCTGGGCAGAAATGAGGTGCAGTGCAAAGGAACAAAAGCCGCAAAAAGTAACCTCACAGCTGTTGCAAAAGCAGTGGAAAAATCAAAGAAGTAGGCACTACTTGGATGGGAAGAAATGAGGGACATGGCATTGATACTTCATTTAAAAAAATTAAAAAGCAAAATTCGTGGCCAAAGCAAAAGAGATCAAAAGGCATGGCATGTCATCCAGTGCAGGGACATGCAGCACATACACCAAGACTTGCCCAAATTGATCTTCCTTGAAGCCAGAAATACAAAAGAAGGTCTTAGAACCATTCTGGAATAGAGATATCAGCAAAGGAAATGAAATTGAAAAAAAAAAACAAAACAAATTGGGAAATTTTGTGACTTCAAGAAAGTGGTCTGGGCAGAAATGAGGTGCATTGCAAAGGACCAAAAGAGGCCAAAAGTAACCTCACAGCCGTTGCAAAAGCAGGGGAAAAACCAAGGAAGCAGCCACTTCTTGGAGGGGAAGACATAAGGGGCGTGGCCTGGACACTTAAAATAAAAAGAAAAAAATTAAAAAATCTTTGCCAGAGCAAAAGCCATCAAAAGGCATGGCATGCCATCCAGTTCAGGGACTTGCACCAAAGCTTGCCCAATTGGTCCCCATTGAAACCGCAAGATTCCGTTTGCCTTCCCGAAAGGAAATGAAATTTCCTTTCGGGAAGGCAAACGGAATCTTGCGAGCCCTTCAAAGGAAGGCTTTCAAACACTTGAGAAAGGAGATATCTTCAAAAGAAATGCAGTTGAAAAAAAGGCCAAAAAAATGGAAAATCGGGAGATATAGTTACAACAAGAATGTGGTCTGGGCGGAAATGAGGTGCAGTGCAAAGGACCAAAAGAGGCCAAAAGTAACCTCACAGCTGTTGCAAAAGCAGGGGAAAAATCAAAGAAGTAGGCACTACTTGAATGGGAAGAAATAAGGGACAAGAAATTGAGACTACAAAAAAAGAAAAAAAAAAAAATTTGTGGCCAAAGCAAAAGAGATCAAAAGGCATGGCATGTCATCCAGTGCAGGGACATGCAGCACATACACCAAGGCTTGCTTAAATTGATCCTCCGCGAAGCCAGAAATATAAAAGAAGGACTTAGCAACATTCTGGAATAGAGATATCAGCAAAGGAAATGAAATTGAAAAAAAAAAACAAAAGAAATTGGGAAATTTTGTGACTTCAAGAAAGTGGTCTGGGCAGAAATGAGGTGCAGTGCAAAGGACCAAAAGAGGCCAAAAGTAACCTCACAGCTGTTGCAAAAGCATGGGAAAAATCAAAGAAGTAGGCCCTACTCGGAGGGGAAGAAATGAGGGACATGGCATTGATACTTCATTTAAAAAAATTAAAAAGCAAAATTTGTGGCCAAAGCAAAAGAGATCAAAAGGCATGGCATGTCATCCAGTGCAGGGACATGCAGCACATACACCAAGGCTTGCTTAAATTGATCTTCCTTGAAGCCAGAAATATAAAAGAAGGACTTAGCACCATTCTGGAATAGAGATATCAGCAAAGGAAATGAAATTGAAAAAAAAAAAAACAAAGCAAATTGGGAAATTTTGTGACTTCAAGGAAGTGGTCTGGGCAGAAATGAGGTGCAGTGCAAAGGAACAAAAGAGGCCAAAAGTAACCTCACAGCCGTTGCAAAAGCAGGGGAAAAATCAAAGAAGTAAGCACTACTTGGATGGGAAGAAATGAGGGACATGGCATGGACACTTAAAAATAAAATGAAAAAAATTAAAAAATCTTTGCCAGAGCAAAAGCCATCAAAAGGCATGGCATGCCATCCAGTGCAGGGACTTGCACCAAAGCTTGCCCAATTGGTCCCCATTGAAATCGCAAGATTCCGTTTGCCTTCCCGAAAGGAAATGAAATTTCCTTTCGGGAAGGCAAACGGAATCTTGCGAGCCCTTCAAAGGAAGGCTTTCAAACACTTGAGAAAGGAGATATCTTCAAAAGAAATGCAGTTGAAAAAAAGGCAAAAAAAAAGGAAAATCGGGAGATATAGTTACAACAAGAAAGTGGTCTGGGCGGAAATGAGGTGCAGTGCAAAGGACCAAAAGAGGCCAAAAGTAACCTCACAGCTGTTGCAAAAGCAGGGGAAAAATCAAAGAAATAGGCACTACTTGGATGGGAGGAAATAAGGGAGAAGAAATTGAGACTACAAAAAAAGAAAAAAAAAAAAAATTTGTAGCCAAAGCAAATGAGATCAAAAGGCATGGCATGTCATCCAGTGCAGGGACATGCAGCACATAAACCAAGGCTTGCCTAAATTGATCTTCCTTTTAGCCAGAAATACAAAAAAAGGACCTACAAACACTCTGGAATAGAGATACCAGCAAAGGAAATGAAATTGAAGAAAAAAAAAAAAAAAGAAATTGGGAAATTTTGTGATTTCAAGAAAGTGGTCTGGGTAGAAATGAGGTGCAGTGCAAAGGACCAAAAGAGGCCAAAAGTAACCTCACAGCTGTTGCAAAAGCAGGGGAAAAATCAAAGAAGTAGGCACTACTTGAATGGGAAGAAATGAGGGACATGGCATTGAAACTACAAAAAAAGAAAAAAAAAAAAAAAATTCGTGGCCAAAGCAAAAGAGATCAAAAGGCATGGCATGTCATCCAGTGCAGGGACATGCAGCACATACACCAAGGCTTGCTTAAATTGATCTTCCTTGAAGCCAGAAATATAAAAGAAGGACTTAGAACCATTCTGGAATAGAGATATCAGCAAAGGAAATGAAATTGAAAAAAAAAAACAAAACAAATTGGGAAATTTTGTGACTTCAAGAAAGTGGTCTGGGCAGAAATGAGGTGCAGTGCAAAGGACCAAAAGAGGCCAAAAGTAACCTCACAGCCATTGCAAAAGCAGGGGAAAAATCAAAGAAGTAAGCACTACTTGAATGGGAAGAATTGAGGGACATGGCATGGGCACTTAAAAATAAAAAGAAAAAAATTTAAAAATCTTTGCCAGAGCAAAAGCCATCAAAAGGCATGGCATGCCATCCAGTGCAGGGACTTGCACCAAAGCTTGCCCAATTGGTCCCCATTGAAATCGCAAGATTCCCTTTGCCTTCCCGAAAGGAAATGAAATTTCCTTTCGGGAAGGCAAACGGAATCTTGCGAGCCCTTCAAAGGAAGGCTTTCAAACACTTGAGAAAGGAGATATCTTCAAAAGAAATGCAGTTGAAAAAAAGGCCAAAAAAATGGAAAATCGGGAGATATAGTGACTACAAGATAGTGGTCTGGGCGGAAATGAGGTGCAGTGCAAAGGAACAAAAGAGGCCAAAAGTAACCTCACAGCTGTTGCAAAAGCAGGGGAAAAATCAAAGAAGTAGGCACTACTTGGATGGGAAGAAATGAGGGACATGGCATTGATACTTCATTTAAAAAAATTAAAAAGCAAAATTCGTGGCCAAAGCAAAAGAGATCAAAAGGCATGGCATGTCATCCAGTGCAGGGACATGCAGCACATACACCAAGGCTTCCCTAAATTGATCCTCCTTGAAGCCAGAAATACAAAAGAAGGTCTTAGAACCACGCTGGAATAGAGATATCAGCAAAGGAAATGAAATTGAAAAAAAAAAAACAAAACAAATTGGGAAATTTTGTGACTTCCAGGAAGTGGTCTGGGCAGAAATGAGGTGCAGTGCAAAGGACCAAAAGAGGCCAAAAGTAACCTCACAGCCGTTGCAAAAGCAGGGGAAAAACCAAGGAAGCAGCCACTACTTAGAGGGGAAGAAATAAGGGGCGTGGCCTGGACACTTAAAAATAAAAAGAAAAAAATTAAAAAATCTTTGCCAGAGCAAAAGCCATCAAAAGGCATGGCATGCCATCCAGTGCAGAGACTTGCACCAAAGCTTGCCCAATTGGTCCCCATTGAAATCGCAAGATTCCCTTTGCCTTCCCGAAAGGAAATTTCATTTCCTTTCGGGAAGGCAAACGGAATCTTGCGAGCCCTTCAAAGGAAGGCTTTCAAACACTTGAGAAAGGAGATATCTTCAAAAGAAATGCAGTTGAAAAAAAGGCAAAAAAAAAGGAAAATCGGGAGATATAGTTACAACAAGAAAGTGGTCTGGGCGGAAATGAGGTGCAGTGCAAAGGACCAAAAGAGGCCAAAAGTAACCTCACAGCTGTTGCAAAAGCAGGGGAAACATCAAAGAAGTAAGCACTACTTGAATGGGAAGAAATGAGGGACATGGCATGGACACTTAAAAAAAAAAAGGAAAAAAATTAAAAAATCTTTGCCAGAGCAAAAGCCATCAAAAGGCATGGCATGCCATCCAGTGCATGGACTTGCACCAAAGGTTGCCCAATTGGTCCCCATTGAAATCGCAAGATTCCGTTTGCCTTCCCGAAAGGAAATGAAATTTCCTTTCGGGAAGGCAAACGGAAACTTGCGAGCCCTTCAAAGGAAGGCTTTCAAACACTTGAGAAAGGAGATATCTTCAAAAGAAATGCAGTTGAAAAAAAGGCCAACAAAATGGAAAATCGGGAGATATAGTTACAACAAGAAAGTGGTCTGGGCGGAAATGAGGTGCAGTGCAAAGGACCAAAAGAGGCCAAAAGTAACCTCACAGCTGTTGCAAAAGCAGGGGAAAAATCAAAGAGGTAGGCACTACTTGAATGGGAAGAAATGAGGGACAAGAAATTGAAACTACAAAAAAAGAAAAAAAAAAAAAAACTCGTGGCATAAGCAAAAGAGATCAAAAGGCATGACATGTCATCCAGTGCAGGGACATGCAGCACATACACCAGGACTTGCCCAAATTGATCTTCCTTGAAGCCAGAAATACAAAAGAAGGTCTTAGAACCATTCTGGAATAGAGATATCAGCAAAGGAAATGAAATTGAAAAAAAAAAACAAAAGAAATTGGGAAATTTTGTGACTTCAAGAAAATGGTCTGGGCAGAAATGAGGTGCAGTGCAAAGGAACAAAAGCCGCAAAAAGTAACCTCACAGCTGTTGCAAAAGCAGTGGAAAAATCAAAGAAGTAGGCACTACTTGGATGGGAAGAAATGAGGGACATGGCATTGATACTTCATTTAAAAAAATTAAAAAGCAAAATTCGTGGCCAAAGCAAAAGAGATCAAAAGGCATGGCATGTCATCCAGTGCAGGGACATGCAGCACATACACCAAGGCTTGCCCAAATTGGTCTTCCTTGAAGCCAGAAATATAAAAGAAGGACTTAGAACCATTCTGGAATAGAGATATCAGCAAAGGAAATGAAATTGAAAAAAAAAACAAAACAAATTGGGAAATTTTGTGACTTCAAGAAAGTGGTCTGGGCAGAAATGAGGTGCAGTGCAAAGGACCAAAAGAGGCCAAAAGTAACCTCACAGCTGTTGCAAAAGCAGGGGAAAAATCAAAGAAGTAGGCACTGCTTGAATGGGAAGAAATGAGGGACATGGCATGGACACTTAAAAATAAAAAGAAAAAAATTAAAAAATCTTTGCCAGAGCAAAAGCCATCAAAAGGCATGGCATGCCATCCAGTGCAGGGTCTTGCACCAAAGCTTGCCCAATTGGTCCCCATTGAAATCGCAAGATTCCGTTTGCCTTCCCGAAAGGAAATGAAATTTCCTTTCGGGAAGGCAAACGGAATCTTGCGAGCCCTTCAAAGGAAGGCTTTCAAACACTTGAGAAAGGAGATATCTTCAAAAGAAATGCAGTTGAAAAAAAGGCAAAAAAAAAGGAAAATCCCGAGATATAGTTACAACAAGAAAGTGGTCTGGGCGGAAATGAGGTGCAGTGCAAAGGACCAAAAGAGGCCAAAAGTAACCTCACAGCCGTTGCAAAAGCAGGGGAAAAACCAAGGAAGCAGCCACTACTTGGAGGGAAAGAAATAAGGGGCGTGGCCTGGACATTTAAAATAAAAAAAAAAAATTAAAAAGTCTTTGCCAGAGCAAAAGCCATCAAAAGGCATGGCATGTCATCCAGTGCAGGGACATGCAGCACATACACCAAGGCTTGCCCAAATTGATCTTCCTTGAAGCCAGAAATACAAAAGAAGGACTTAGAACCATTCGGGTATAGAGATACCAGCAAAGGAAATGAAATTGAAGAAAAAAAAAAAAGAAATTGGGAAATTTTGTGACTTCAAGGAAGTGGTCTGGGCAGAAATGAGGTGCAGTGCAAAGGAACAAAAGAGGCCAAAAGTAACCTCACAGCCGTTGCAAAAGCAGGGGAAAAACCAAGGAAGCAGCCACTATTTGGAGGGGAAGAAATAAGGGGCGTGGCCTGGACACTTAAAATAAAAAGAAAAAAATTAAAAAATCTTTGCCAGAGCAAAAGCCATCAAAAGGCATGGCATGCCATCCAGTGCAGGGACTTGCACCAAAGCTTGCCCAATTGGTCCCCATTGAAATCGCAAGATTCCGTTTGCCTTCCCGAAAGGAAATGAAATTTCCTTTCGGGAAGGCAAACGGAATCTTGCGAGCCCTTCAAAGGAAGGCTTTCAAACACTTGAGAAAGGAGATATCTTCAAAAGAAATGCAGTTGAAAAAAAGGCCAAAAAAATGGAAAATCGGGAGATATAGTGACTACAAGAAAGTGGTCTGGGCGGAAATGAGGTGCAGTGCAAAGGACCAAAAGAGGCCAAAAGTAACCTCACAGCTGTTGCAAAAGCAGGGGAAAAATCAAAGAAGTAAGCACTACTTGAATGGGAAGAAATGAGGGACATGGCATGGACACTTAAAAAAAAAAAGGAAAAAAATTAAAAAATCTTTGCCAGAGCAAAAGCCATCAAAAGGCATGGCATGTCATCCAGTGCATGGACTTGCACCAAAGCTTGCCCAATTGGTCCCCATTGAAATCGCAAGATTCCGTTTGCCTTCCCGAAAGGAAATGAAATTTCCTTTCGGGAAGGCAAACGGAATCTTGCGAGCCCTTCAAAGGAAGGCTTTTAAACACTTGAGAAAGGAGATATCTTCAAAAGAAATGCAGTTGAAAAAAAGGCCAACAAAATGGAAAATCGGGAGATATAGTTACAACAAGAAAGTGGTCTGGGCGGAAATGAGGTGCAGTGCAAAGGACCAAAAGAGGCTAAAAGTAACCTCACAGCTGTTGCAAAAGCAGGGGAAAAATCAAAGAGGTAGGCACTACTTGAATGGGAAGAAATGAGGGACAAGAAATTGAAACTACAAAAAAAGAAAAAAAAAAAAAAATTCGTGGCATAAGCAAAAGAGATCAAAAGGCACACATGTCATCCAGTGCAGGGACATGCAGCACATACACCAAGACTTGCCCAAATTCATCTTCCTTGAAGCCAGAAATACAAAAGAAGGTCTTAGAACCATTCTGGAATAGAGATATCAGCAAAGGAAATGAAATTGAAAAAAAAAAACAGAAGAAATTGGGAAATTTTGTGACTTCAAGAAAATGGTCTGGGCAGAAATGAGGTGCAGTGCAAAGGAACAAAAGCCGCAAAAAGTAACCTCACAGCTGTTGCAAAAGCAGTGGAAAAATCAAAGAAGTAGGCACTACTTGGATGGGAAGAAAAGAGGGACATGGCATTGATACTTCATTTAAAAAAATTAAAAAGCAAAATTCGTGGCCAAAGCAAAAGAGATCAAAAGGCATGGCATGTCATCCAGTGCAGGGACATGCAGCACATACACCAAGACTTGCCCAAATTGATCTTCCTTGAAGCCAGAAATACAAAAGAAGGTCTTAGAACCATTCTGGAATAGAGATATCAGCAAAGGAAATGAAATTGAAAAAAAAAAACAAAACAAATTGGGAAATTTTGTGACTTCAAGAAAGTGGTCTGGGCAGAAATGAGGTGCATTGCAAAGGACCAAAAGAGGCCAAAAGTAACCTCACAGCCGTTGCAAAAGCAGGGGAAAAACCAAGGAAGCAGCCACTTCTTGGAGGGGAAGACATAAGGGGCGTGGCCTGGACACTTAAAATAAAAAGAAAAAAATTAAAAAATCTTTGCCAGAGCAAAAGCCATCAAAAGGCATGGCATGCCATCCAGTTCAGGGACTTGCACCAAAGCTTGCCCAATTGGTCCCCATTGAAACCGCAAGATTCCGTTTGCCTTCCCGAAAGGAAATGAAATTTCCTTTCGGGAAGGCAAACGGAATCTTGCGAGCCCTTCAAAGGAAGGCTTTCAAACACTTGAGAAAGGAGATATCTTCAAAAGAAATGCAGTTGAAAAAAAGGCCAAAAAAATGGAAAATCGGGAGATATAGTTACAACAAGAATGTGGTCTGGGCGGAAATGAGGTGCAGTGCAAAGGACCAAAAGAGGCCAAAAGTAACCTCACAGCTGTTGCAAAAGCAGGGGAAAAATCAAAGAAGTAGGCACTACTTGAATGGGAAGAAATAAGGGACAAGAAATTGAGACTACAAAAAAAGAAAAAACAAAAAATTTGTGGCCAAAGCAAAAGAGATCAAAAGGCATGGCATGTCATCCAGTGCAGGGACATGCAGCACATACACCAAGGCTTGCTTAAATTGATCCTCCGCGAAGCCAGAAATATAAAAGAAGGACTTAGCAACATTCTGGAATAGAGATATCAGCAAAGGAAATGAAATTGAAAAAAAAAAAAACAAAGCAAATTGGGAAATTTTGTGACTTCAAGGAAGTGGTCTGGGCAGAAATGAGGTGCAGTGCAAAGGACCAAAAGAGGCCAAAAGTAACCTCACAGCTGTTGCAAAAGCATGGGAAAAATCAAAGAAGTAGGCCCTACTCGGAGGGGAAGAAATGAGGGACATGGCATTGATACTTCATTTAAAAAAATTAAAAAGCAAAATTTGTGGCCAAAGCAAAAGAGATCAAAAGGCATGGCATGTCATCCAGTGCAGGGACATGCAGCACATACACCAAGGCTTGCTTAAATTGATCTTCCTTGAAGCCAGAAATATAAAAGAAGGACTTAGCACCATTCTGGAATAGAGATATCAGCAAAGGAAATGAAATTGAAAAAAAAAAAAACAAAGCAAATTGGGAAATTTTGTGACTTCAAGGAAGTGGTCTGGGCAGAAATGAGGTGCAGTGCAAAGGAACAAAAGAGGCCAAAAGTAACCTCACAGCCGTTGCAAAAGCAGGGGAAAAATCAAAGAAGTAAGCACTACTTGAATGAGAAGAAATGAGGGACATGGCATGGACACTTAAAAATAAAATGAAAAAAATTAAAAAATCTTTGCCAGAGCAAAAGCCATCAAAAGGCATGGCATGCCATCCAGTGCAGGGACTTGCACCAAAGCTTGCCCAATTGGTCCCCATTGAAATCGCAAGATTCCGTTTGCCTTCCCGAAAGGAAATGAAATTTCCTTTCGGGAAGGCAAACGGAATCTTGCGAGCCCTTCAAAGGAAGGCTTTCAAACACTTGAGAAAGGAGATATCTTCAAAAGAAATGCAGTTGAAAAAAAGGCAAAAAAAAAGGAAAATCGGGAGATATAGTTACAACAAGAAAGTGGTCTGGGCGGAAATGAGGTGCAGTGCAAAGGACCAAAAGAGGCCAAAAGTAACCTCACAGCTGTTGCAAAAGCAGGGGAAAAATCAAAGAAGTAGGCACTACTTGGATGGGAGGAAATAAGGGAGAAGAAATTGAGACTACAAAAAAAGAAAAAAAAAAAAAATTTGTAGCCAAAGCAAATGAGATCAAAAGGCATGGCATGTCATCCAGTGCAGGGACATGCAGCACATAAACCAAGGCTTGCCTAAATTGATCTTCCTTTTAGCCAGAAATACAAAAAAAGGACCTACAAACACTCTGGAATAGAGATACCAGCAAAGGAAATGAAATTGAAGAAAAAAAAAAAAAAAGAAATTGGGAAATTTTGTGATTTCAAGAAAGTGGTCTGGGTAGAAATGAGGTGCAGTGCAAAGGACCAAAAGAGGCCAAAAGTAACCTCACAGCTGTTGCAAAAGCAGGGGAAAAATCAAAGAAGTAGGCACTACTTGAATGGGAAGAAATAAGGGACAAGAAATTGAAACTACAAAAAAAGAAAAAAAAAAAAAAAATTCGTGGCCCAAGGCAAAAGAGATCAAAAGGCATGGCATGTCATCCAGTGCAGGGACATGCAGCACATACACCAAGGCTTGCTTAAATTGATCTTCCTTGAAGCCAGAAATATAAAAGAAGGACTTAGAACCATTCTGGAATAGAGATATCAGCAAAGGAAATGAAATTGAAAAAAAAAAACAAAACAAATTGGGAAATTTTGTGACTTCAAGAAAGTGGTCTGGGCAGAAATGAGGTGCAGTGCAAAGGACCAAAAGAGGCCAAAAGTAACCTCACAGCCATTGCAAAAGCAGGGGAAAAATCAAAGAAGTAAGCACTACTTGAATGGGAAGAATTGAGGGACATGGCATGGGCACTTAAAAATAAAAAGAAAAAAATTTAAAAATCTTTGCCAGAGCAAAAGCCATCAAAAGGCATGGCATGCCATCCAGTGCAGGGACTTGCACCAAAGCTTGCCCAATTGGTCCCCATTGAAATCGCAAGATTCCCTTTGCCTTCCCGAAAGGAAATGAAATTTCCTTTCGGGAAGGCAAACGGAATCTTGCGAGCCCTTCAAAGGAAGGCTTTCAAACACTTGAGAAAGGAGATATCTTCAAAAGAAATGCAGTTGAAAAAAAGGCCAAAAAAATGGAAAATCGGGAGATATAGTGACTACAAGATAGTGGTCTGGGCGGAAATGAGGTGCAGTGCAAAGGAACAAAAGAGGCCAAAAGTAACCTCACAGCTGTTGCAAAAGCAGGGGAAAAATCAAAGAAGTAGGCACTACTTGGATGGGAAGAAATGAGGGACATGGCATTGATACTTCATTTAAAAAAATTAAAAAGCAAAATTCGTGGCCAAAGCAAAAGAGATCAAAAGGCATGGCATGTCATCCAGTGCAGGGACATGCAGCACATACACCAAGGCTTCCCTAAATTGATCCTCCTTGAAGCCAGAAATACAAAAGAAGGTCTTAGAACCACGCTGGAATAGAGATATCAGCAAAGGAAATGAAATTGAAAAAAAAAAAACAAAACAAATTGGGAAATTTTGTGACTTCCAGGAAGTGGTCTGGGCAGAAATGAGGTGCAGTGCAAAGGACCAAAAGAGGCCAAAAGTAACCTCACAGCCGTTGCAAAAGCAGGGGAAAAACCAAGGATTCAGGCACTACTTGAATGGGAAGAAATGAGGGACATGGCATGGACACTTAAAAAAAAAAAGGAAAAAAATTAAAAAATCTTTGCCAGAGCAAAAGCCATCAAAAGGCATGGCATGCCATCCAGTGCATGGACTTGCACCAAAGGTTGCCCAATTGGTCCCCATTGAAATCGCAAGATTCCGTTTGCCTTCCCGAAAGGAAATGAAATTTCCTTTCGGGAAGGCAAACGGAAACTTGCGAGCCCTTCAAAGGAAGGCTTTCAAACACTTGAGAAAGGAGATATCTTCAAAAGAAATGCAGTTGAAAAAAAGGCCAACAAAATGGAAAATCGGGAGATATAGTTACAACAAGAAAGTGGTCTGGGCGGAAATGAGGTGCAGTGCAAAGGACCAAAAGAGGCCAAAAGTAACCTCACAGCTGTTGCAAAAGCAGGGGAAAAATCAAAGAGGTAGGCACTACTTGAATGGGAAGAAATGAGGGACAAGAAATTGAAACTACAAAAAAAGAAAAAAAAAAAAAAACTCGTGGCATAAGCAAAAGAGATCAAAAGGCATGACATGTCATCCAGTGCAGGGACATGCAGCACATACACCAGGACTTGCCCAAATTGATCTTCCTTGAAGCCAGAAATACAAAAGAAGGTCTTAGAACCATTCTGGAATAGAGATATCAGCAAAGGAAATGAAATTGAAAAAAAAAAACAAAAGAAATTGGGAAATTTTGTGACTTCAAGAAAATGGTCTGGGCAGAAATGAGGTGCAGTGCAAAGGAACAAAAGCCGCAAAAAGTAACCTCACAGCTGTTGCAAAAGCAGTGGAAAAATCAAAGAAGTAGGCACTACTTGGATGGGAAGAAATGAGGGACATGGCATTGATACTTCATTTAAAAAAATTAAAAAGCAAAATTCGTGGCCAAAGCAAAAGAGATCAAAAGGCATGGCATGTCATCCAGTGCAGGGACATGCAGCACATACACCAAGGCTTGCCCAAATTGGTCTTCCTTGAAGCCAGAAATATAAAAGAAGGACTTAGAACCATTCTGGAATAGAGATATCAGCAAAGGAAATGAAATTGAAAAAAAAAACAAAACAAATTGGGAAATTTTGTGACTTCAAGAAAGTGGTCTGGGCAGAAATGAGGTGCAGTGCAAAGGACCAAAAGAGGCCAAAAGTAACCTCACAGCTGTTGCAAAAGCAGGGGAAAAATCAAAGAAGTAGGCACTGCTTGAATGGGAAGAAATGAGGGACATGGCATGGACACTTAAAAATAAAAAGAAAAAAATTAAAAAATCTTTGCCAGAGCAAAAGCCATCAAAAGGCATGGCATGCCATCCAGTGCAGGGTCTTGCACCAAAGCTTGCCCAATTGGTCCCCATTGAAATCGCAAGATTCCGTTTGCCTTCCCGAAAGGAAATGAAATTTCCTTTCGGGAAGGCAAACGGAATCTTGCGAGCCCTTCAAAGGAAGGCTTTCAAACACTTGAGAAAGGAGATATCTTCAAAAGAAATGCAGTTGAAAAAAAGGCAAAAAAAAAGGAAAATCGGGAGATATAGTTACAACAAGAAAGTGGTCTGGGCGGAAATGAGGTGCAGTGCAAAGGACCAAAAGAGGCCAAAAGTAACCTCACAGCCGTTGCAAAAGCAGGGGAAAAACCAAGGAAGCAGCCACTACTTGGAGGGAAAGAAATAAGGGGCGTGGCCTGGACATTTAAAATAAAAAAAAAAAATTAAAAAGTCTTTGCCAGAGCAAAAGCCATCAAAAGGCATGGCATGTCATCCAGTGCAGGGACATGCAGCACATACACCAAGGCTTGCCCAAATTGATCTTCCTTGAAGCCAGAAATACAAAAGAAGGACTTAGAACCATTCGGGTATAGAGATACCAGCAAAGGAAATGAAATTGAAGAAAAAAAAAAAAGAAATTGGGAAATTTTGTGACTTCAAGGAAGTGGTCTGGGCAGAAATGAGGTGCAGTGCAAAGGAACAAAAGAGGCCAAAAGTAACCTCACAGCCGTTGCAAAAGCAGGGGAAAAACCAAGGAAGCAGCCACTATTTGGAGGGGAAGAAATAAGGGGCGTGGCCTGGACACTTAAAATAAAAAGAAAAAAATTAAAAAATCTTTGCCAGAGCAAAAGCCATCAAAAGGCATGGCATGCCATCCAGTGCAGGGACTTGCACCAAAGCTTGCCCAATTGGTCCCCATTGAAATCGCAAGATTCCGTTTGCCTTCCCGAAAGGAAATGAAATTTCCTTTCGGGAAGGCAAACGGAATCTTGCGAGCCCTTCAAAGGAAGGCTTTCAAACACTTGAGAAAGGAGATATCTTCAAAAGAAATGCAGTTGAAAAAAAGGCCAAAAAAATGGAAAATCGGGAGATATAGTGACTACAAGAAAGTGGTCTGGGCGGAAATGAGGTGCAGTGCAAAGGACCAAAAGAGGCCAAAAGTAACCTCACAGCTGTTGCAAAAGCAGGGGAAAAATCAAAGAAGTAAGCACTACTTGAATGGGAAGAAATGAGGGACATGGCATGGACACTTAAAAAAAAAAAGGAAAAAAATTAAAAAATCTTTGCCAGAGCAAAAGCCATCAAAAGGCATGGCATGTCATCCAGTGCATGGACTTGCACCAAAGCTTGCCCAATTGGTCCCCATTGAAATCGCAAGATTCCGTTTGCCTTCCCGAAAGGAAATGAAATTTCCTTTCGGGAAGGCAAACGGAATCTTGCGAGCCCTTCAAAGGAAGGCTTTTAAACACTTGAGAAAGGAGATATCTTCAAAAGAAATGCAGTTGAAAAAAAGGCCAACAAAATGGAAAATCGGGAGATATAGTTACAACAAGAAAGTGGTCTGGGCGGAAATGAGGTGCAGTGCAAAGGACCAAAAGAGGCTAAAAGTAACCTCACAGCTGTTGCAAAAGCAGGGGAAAAATCAAAGAGGTAGGCACTACTTGAATGGGAAGAAATGAGGGACAAGAAATTGAAACTACAAAAAAAGAAAAAAAAAAAAAAATTCGTGGCATAAGCAAAAGAGATCAAAAGGCACACATGTCATCCAGTGCAGGGACATGCAGCACATACACCAAGACTTGCCCAAATTCATCTTCCTTGAAGCCAGAAATACAAAAGAAGGTCTTAGAACCATTCTGGAATAGAGATATCAGCAAAGGAAATGAAATTGAAAAAAAAAAACAGAAGAAATTGGGAAATTTTGTGACTTCAAGAAAATGGTCTGGGCAGAAATGAGGTGCAGTGCAAAGGAACAAAAGCCGCAAAAAGTAACCTCACAGCTGTTGCAAAAGCAGTGGAAAAATCAAAGAAGTAGGCACTACTCGGATGGGAAGAAATGAGGGACATGGCATTGATACTTCATTTAAAAAAATTAAAAAGCAAAATTCGTGGCCAAAGCAAAAGAGATCAAAAGGCATGGCATGTCATCCAGTGCAGGGACATGCAGCACATACACCAAGACTTGCCCAAATTGATCTTCCTTGAAGCCAGAAATACAAAAGAAGGTCTTAGAACCATTCTGGAATAGAGATATCAGCAAAGGAAATGAAATTGAAAAAAAAAAACAAAACAAATTGGGAAATTTTGTGACTTCAAGAAAGTGGTCTGGGCAGAAATGAGGTGCATTGCAAAGGACCAAAAGAGGCCAAAAGTAACCTCACAGCCGTTGCAAAAGCAGGGGAAAAACCAAGGAAGCAGCCACTTCTTGGAGGGGAAGACATAAGGGGCGTGGCCTGGACACTTAAAATAAAAAGAAAAAAATTAAAAAATCTTTGCCAGAGCAAAAGCCATCAAAAGGCATGGCATGCCATCCAGTTCAGGGACTTGCACCAAAGCTTGCCCAATTGGTCCCCATTGAAACCGCAAGATTCCGTTTGCCTTCCCGAAAGGAAATGAAATTTCCTTTCGGGAAGGCAAACGGAATCTTGCGAGCCCTTCAAAGGAAGGCTTTCAAACACTTGAGAAAGGAGATATCTTCAAAAGAAATGCAGTTGAAAAAAAGGCCAAAAAAATGGAAAATCGGGAGATATAGTTACAACAAGAATGTGGTCTGGGCGGAAATGAGGTGCAGTGCAAAGGACCAAAAGAGGCCAAAAGTAACCTCACAGCTGTTGCAAAAGCAGGGGAAAAATCAAAGAAGTAGGCACTACTTGAATGGGAAGAAATAAGGGACAAGAAATTGAGACTACAAAAAAAGAAAAAAAAAAAAATTTGTGGCCAAAGCAAAAGAGATCAAAAGGCATGGCATGTCATCCAGTGCAGGGACATGCAGCACATACACCAAGGCTTGCTTAAATTGATCCTCCGCGAAGCCAGAAATATAAAAGAAGGACTTAGAACCACTCTGGAATAGAGATACCAGCAAAGGAAATGAAATTGAAGAAGAAAAAAAAAAAGAAATTGGGAAATTTTGTGATTTCAAGAAAGTGGTCTGGGCAGAAATGAGGTGCAGTGCAAAGGATCAAAAGAGGCCAAAATTAACCTCACAGCTGTTGCAAAAGCAGGGGAAAAATCAAAGAAGTAGGCACTACTTGGATGGGAAGAAATGAAGGACATGGCATGGACACTTAAAAATAAAAAGAAAAAAATTAAAAAATCTTTGCCAGAGCAAAAGCCATCAAAAGGCATGGCATGCCATCCAGTTCCTTGACTTGCACCAAAGCTTGCCCAATTGGTCCCCATTGAAATCGCAAGATTCCGTTTGCCTACCCGAAAGGAAATGAAATTTCCTTTCGGGAAGGCAAACGGAATCTTGCGAGCCCTTCAAAGGAAGGCTTTCAAACACTTGAGAAAGGAGATTTCTTCAAAAGAAATGCAGTTGAAAAAAAGGCCAACAAAATGGAAAATCGGGAGATATAGTTACAACAAGAAAGTGGTCTGGGCGGAAATGAGGTGCAGTGCAAAGGACCAAAAGAGGCTAAAAGTAACCTCACAGCTGTTGCAAAAGCAGGGGAAAAATCAAAGAGGTAGGCACTACTTGAATGGGAAGAAATGAGGGACAAGAAATTGAAACTACAAAAAAAGAAAAAAAAAAAAAAATTCGTGGCATAAGCAAAAGAGATCAAAAGGCACACATGTCATCCAGTGCAGGGACATGCAGCACATACACCAAGACTTGCCCAAATTCATCTTCCTTGAAGCCAGAAATACAAAAGAAGGTCTTAGAACCATTCTGGAATAGAGATATCAGCAAAGGAAATGAAATTGAAAAAAAAAAACAGAAGAAATTGGGAAATTTTGTGAATTCAAGAAAATGGTCTGGGCAGAAATGAGGTGCAGTGCAAAGGAACAAAAGCCGCAAAAAGTAACCTCACAGCTGTTGCAAAAGCAGTGGAAAAATCAAAGAAGTAGGCACTACTTGGATGGGAAGAAAAGAGGGACATGGCATTGATACTTCATTTAAAAAAATTAAAAAGCAAAATTCGTGGCCAAAGCAAAAGAGATCAAAAGGCATGGCATGTCATCCAGTGCAGGGACATGCAGCACATACACCAAGACTTGCCCAAATTGATCTTCCTTGAAGCCAGAAATACAAAAGAAGGTCTTAGAACCAATCTGGAATAGAGATATCAGCAAAGGAAATGAAATTGAAAAAAAAAAACAAAACAAATTGGGAAATTTTGTGACTTCAAGAAAGTGGTCTGGGCAGAAATGAGGTGCATTGCAAAGGACCAAAAGAGGCCAAAAGTAACCTCACAGCCGTTGCAAAAGCAGGGGAAAAACCAAGGAAGCAGCCACTTCTTGGAGGGGAAGACATAAGGGGCGTGGCCTGGACACTTAAAATAAAAAGAAAAAAATTAAAAAATCTTTGCCAGAGCAAAAGCCATCAAAAGGCATGGCATGCCATCCAGTTCAGGGACTTGCACCAAAGCTTGCCCAATTGGTCCCCATTGAAACCGCAAGATTCCGTTTGCCTTCCCGAAAGGAAATGAAATTTCCTTTCGGGAAGGCAAACGGAATCTTGCGAGCCCTTCAAAGGAAGGCTTTCAAACACTTGAGAAAGGAGATATCTTCAAAAGAAATGCAGTTGAAAAAAAGGCCAAAAAAATGGAAAATCGGGAGATATAGTTACAACAAGAAAGTGGTCTGGGCGGAAATGAGGTGCAGTGCAAAGGACCAAAAGAGGCCAAAAGTAACCTCACAGCTGTTGCAAAAGCAGGGGAAAAATCAAAGAAGTAGGCACTACTTGAATGGGAAGAAATAAGGGACAAGAAATTGAGACTACAAAAAAAGAAAAAAAAAAAAATTTGTGGCCAAAGCAAAAGAGATCAAAAGGCATGGCATGTCATCCAGTGCAGGGACATGCAGCACATACACCAAGGCTTGCTTAAATTGATCCTCCGCGAAGCCAGAAATATAAAAGAAGGACTTAGCAACATTCTGGAATAGAGATATCAGCAAAGGAAATGAAATTGAAAAAAAAAAACAAAAGAAATTGGGAAATTTTGTGACTTCAAGAAAGTGGTCTGGGCAGAAATGAGGTGCAGTGCAAAGGACCAAAAGAGGCCAAAAGTAACCTCACAGCTGTTGCAAAAGCAGGGGAAAAATCAAAGAAGTAGGCCCTACTCGGAGAGGAAGAAATGAGGGACATGGCATTGATACTTCATTTAAAAAAATTAAAAAGCAAAATTTGTGGCCAAAGCAAAAGAGATCAAAAGGCATGTCATGTCATCCAGTGCAGGGACATGCAGCACATACACCAAGGCTTGCTTAAATTGATCTTCCTTGAAGCCAGAAATATAAAAGAAGGACTTAGCACCATTCTGGAATAGAGATATCAGCAAAGGAAATGAAATTGAAAAAACAAAAAACAAAACAAATTTGGAAATTTTGTGACTTCAAGGAAGTGGTCTGGGCAGAAATGAGGTGCAGTGCAAAGGAACAAAAGAGGCCAAAAGTAACCTCACAGCCGTTGCAAAAGCAGGGGAAAAACCAAGGAAGCAGCCACTACTTGGAGGGGAAGAAATAAGGGGCGTGGCCTGGACACTTAAAATAAAAAGAAAAAAATTAAAAAATCTTTGCCAGAGCAAAAGCCATCAAAAGGCATGGCATGCCATCCAGTTCAGGGACTTGCACCAAAGCTTGCCCAATTGGTCCCCATTGAAATCGCAAGATTCCGTTTGCCTTCCCGAAAGGAAATGAAATTTCCTTTCGGGAAGGCAAACGGAATCTTGCGAGCCCTTCAAAGGAAGGCTTTCAAACACTTGAGAAAGGAGATATCTTCAAAAGAAATGCAGTTAAAAAAAAGGCCAAAAAAATGGAAAATCGGGAGATATAGTGACTACAAGAAAGTGGTCTGGGCGGAAATGAGGTGCAGTGCAAAGGACCAAAAGAGGCCAAAAGTAACCTCACAGCCGTTGCAAAAGCAGGGGAAAAATCAAAGAAGTAGGCACTACTTGAATGGGAAGAAATGAGGGACATGGCATGGACACTTAAAAATAAAAAGAAAAAAATTAAAAAATCTTTGCCAGAGCAAAAGCCATCAAAAGGCATGGCATGCCATCCAGTTCCTTGACTTGCACCAAAGCTTGCCCAATTGGTCCCCATTGAAATCGCAAGATTCCCTTTGCCTTCCCAAAAGGAAATTTCATTTCCTTTCGGGAAGGCAAAGGGAATCTTGAGAGCCCTTCAAAGGAAGGCTTTCAAACACTTGAGAAAGGAGATATCTTCAAAAGAAATGCAGGTGAAAAAAAGGCCAAAAAAATGGAAAATCGGGAGATATAGTGACTACAAGATAGTGGTCTGGGCGGAAATGAGGTGCAGTGCAAAGGACCAAAAGAGGCCAAAAGTAACCTCACAGCTGTTGCAAAAGCAGGGGAAAAATCAAAGAAGTAGGCACTACTTGGATGGGAAGAAATGAGGGACATGGCATTGATACTTCATTTAAAAAAATTAAAAAGCAAAATTTGTGGCCAAAGCAAAAGAGATCAAAAGGCATGGCATGTCATCCAGTGCAGGGACATGCAGCACATACACCAAGGCTTGCCCAAATTGGTCTTCCTTGAAGCCAGAAATATAAAAGAATGACTTAGAACCATTCTGGAATAGAGATATCAGCAAAGGAAATGAAATTGAAGAAAAAAAAACAAAACAAATTGGGAAATTTTGTGACTTCAAGAAAGTGGTCTGGGCAGAAATGAGGTGCAGTGCAAAGGACCAAAAGAGGCCAAAAGTAACCTCACAGCCGTTGCAAAAGCAGGGGAAAAATCAAAGAAGTAGGCACTACTTGAATGGGAAGAAATGAGGGACATGGCATGGACACTTAAAAATAAAAAGAAAAAAATTAAAAAATCTTTGCCAGAGCAAAAGCCATCAAAAGGCATGGCATGCCATCCAGTGCAGGGACTTGCACCAAAGCTTGCCCAATTGGTCCCCATTGAAATCGCAAGATTCCGTTTGCCTTCCCTTTCGGGAAGGCAAACGGAATCTTGCGAGCACTTCAAAGGAAGGCTTTAAAACACATGAGAAAGGAGATATCTTCAAAAGAAATGCGGTTGAAAAAAAGGCAAAAAAAATGGAAAATCGGGAGATATATTTACAACAAGAAAGTGGTCTGGGCGGAAATGAGGTGCAGTGCAAAGGACCAAAAGAGGCCAAAAGTAACCTCACAGCTGTTGCAAAAGCAGGGGAAAAATCAAAGAAGTAGGCACTACTTGAATGGGAAGAAATAAGGGACAAGAAATTGAGACTACAAAAAAAGAAAAAAAAAAAAATTTGTGGCCAAAGCAAAAGAGATCAAAAGGCATGGCATGTCATCCAGTGCAGGGACATGCAGCAAATACACCAAGGCTTGCTTAAATTGATCTTCCTTGAAGCCAGAAATATAAAAGAAGGACTTAGCACCACTCTGGAATAGAGATATCAGCAAAGGAAATGAAATTGAAAAAAAAAAAAAAAAGAAATTGGGAAATTTTGTGACTTCAAGAAAGTGGTCTGGGCAGAAATGAGGTGCAGGGCAAAGGACCAAAAGAGGCCAAAAGTAACCTCACAGCTGTTGCAAAAGCAGGGGAAAAATCAAAGAAGTAGGCCCTACTTGGAGGGGAAGAAATGAGGGACATGGCATTGATACTTCATTCAACAAAATTAAAAAGCAAAATTTGTGGCCAAAGCAAAAGAGATCAAAAGGCATGTCATGTCATCCAGTGCAGGGACATGCAGCACATACACCAAGGCTTGCTTAAATTGATCTTCCTTGAAGACAGAAATATAAAAGAAGGACTTAGCACCATTCTGGAATAGAGATATCAGCAAAGGAAATGAAATTGAAAAAAAAAAAAACAAAAGAAATTGGGAAATTTTGTGACTTCAAGGAAGTGGTCTGGGCAGAAATGAGGTGCATTGCAAAGGACCAAAAGAGGCCAAAAGTAACCTCACAGCTGTTGCAAAAGCAGGGGAAAAATCAAAGAAGTAGGCACTACTTGGATGGGAAGAAATGAGGGACAAGAAATTGAGACTACAAAAAAAGAAAAAAAAAAAAAAAATTTGTGGCCAAAGCAAATGAGATCATAAGGCATGGCATCTCATCCAATGTAGGGACATGCAGCACATACACCAAGGCTTGCCTAAATTGATCCTCCTTGAAGCCAGAAATACAAAAGAAGGACTTAGAACCATTCTGGAATAGAGATGCCAGCAAAGGAAATGAAATTGAAGAAAAAAAAAAAAAAGAAATTGGGAAATTTTGTGACTTCAAGAAAGTGGTCTGGGCAGAAATGAGGTGCAGTGCAAAGGACCAAAAGAGGCCAAAAGTAACCTCACAGCTGTTGCAAAAGCAGGGGAAAAATCAAAGAAGTAGGCACTACTTGGATGGGAAGAAATAAGGGACAAGAAACTGAGACTACAAAAAAAGAAAAAAAAAAAAAATTTGTGGCCAAAGCAAATGAGATCAAAAGGCATGGCATGTCATCCAGTGCAGGGACATGCAGCACATACACCAAGGCTTGCCTAAATTGATCCTCCTTGAAGCCAGAAATACAAAAGAAGGACCTACAAACACTCTGGAATAGAGATACCAGCAAAGGAAATGAAATTGAAGAAAAAAAAAAAAAAGAAATTGGGAAATTTTGTGATTTCAAGAAAGTGGTCTGGGCAGAAATGAGGTGCAGTGCAAAGGAACAAAAGAGGCCAAAAGTAACGTCACAGCTGTTGCAAAAGCAGGGGAAAAATCAAAGAAGTAGGCACTACTTGAATGGGAAGAAATAAGGGACAAGAAATTGAGACTCCAAAAAAAAAAAAAAAAAAAAATTTGTGGCCAAAGCAAATGAGATCAAAAGGCATGGCATGTCATCCAGTGCAGGGACATGCAGCACATACACCAAGGCTTGCCTAAATTGATCCTCCTTGAAATCAGAAATACAAAAGAAGGACTTAGAACCATTCTGGAATAGAGATACCAGCAAAGGAAATGAAATTGAAGAAAAAAACAAAACAAACTGGGAAATTTTGTGACTTCAAGGAAGTGGTCTGGGCAGAACTGAGGTGCAGTGCAAAGGACCAAAAGAGGCAAAAAGTAACCTCACAGCCGTTGCAAAAGCAGGGGAAAAATCAAAGAAGTAAGCACTACTTGGATGGGAAGAAATGAGGGACATGGCATTGATAATTCATTTAAAAAAATTAAAAAGCAAAATTAGTGGCGAAAGCAAAAGAGTTCAAGAGGCATGGCATGTCATCCAGTGCAGGGACATGCAGCACATACACCAAGGCTTGCCTAAATTGATCCTCCTTGAAGCCAGAAATACAAAAGAAGGTCCTACAAACACTCTGGAATAGAGATACCAGCAAGGAAATGAAATTGAAGAAAAAAAAAAAAAAAGAAATTGGGAAATTTTGTGATTTCAAGAAAGTGGTCTGGGCAGAAATGAGGTGCAGTGCAAAGGACCAAAAGAGGCCAAAAGTAACCTCACAGCTGTTGCAAAAGCAGGGGAAAAATCAAAGAAGTAGGCACAACTTGAATGGGAAGAAATAAGGGACAAGAAATTGAGACTCCAAAAAAAAAAAAAAAAAAAAAAAAATTTGTGGCCAAAGCAAATGAGATCAAAAGGCATGGCATGTCATCCAGTGCAGGGACATGCAGCACATACACCAAGGCTTGCCTAAATTGATCCTCCTTGAAGTCAGAAATACAAAAGAAGGACTTAGAACCATTCTGGAATAGAGATACCAGCAAAGGAAATGAAATTGAAGAAAAAAACAAAAGAAATTGGGAAATTTTGTGACTTCAAGGAAGTGGTCTGGGCAGAACTGAAGTGCAGTGCAATAGACCAAAAGAGGCCAAAAGTAATCTCACAGCTGTTGCAAAAGCAGGGGAAAAATCAAAGAAGTAAGCACTACTTGGATGGGAAGAAATGAGGGACATGGCATTGATACTTCATTTAAAATAATTAAAAAGCAAAATTCGTGGCCAAAGCAAAAGAGATCAAAAGGCATGGCATGTCATCCAGTGCAGGGACATGCAGCACATACACCAAGGCTTGCCTAAATTGATCTTCCTTGAAGTCAGAAATACAAAAGAAGAACTTAGAATTATTCTGGAATAGAGATATCAGCAAAGGAAATGAAATTGAAAAAAAAAAACAAAACAAATTAGGAAATTTTGTGACTTCAAGAAAGTGGTCTGGGCAGAAATGAGGTGCAGTGCAAAGGACCAAAAGAGGCCAAAAGTAACCTCACAGCCGTTGCAAAAGCAGGGGAAAAATCAAAGAAGTAAGCACTACTTGAATGAGAAGAAATGAGGGACATGGCATGGACACTTAAAAATAAAATGAAAAAAATTAAAAAATCTTTGCCAGAGCAAAAGCCATCAAAAGGCATGGCATGCCATCCAGTGCAGGGACTTGCACCAAAGCTTGCCCAATTGGTCCCCATTGAAATCGCAAGATTCCGTTTGCCTTCCCGAAAGGAAATGAAATTTCCTTTCGGGAAGGCAAACGGAATCTTGCGATCCCTTCAAAGGAAGGCTTTCAAACACTTGAGAAAGGAGATATCTTCAAAAGAAATGCAGTTGAAAAAAAGGCAAAAATAATGGAAAATCGGGAGATATAGTGACTACAAGATAGTGGTCTGGGCGGAAATGAGGTGCAGTGCAAAGGACCAAAAGAGGCCAAAAGTAACCTCACAGCTGTTGCAAAAGCAGGGGAAAAATCAAAGAAGTAGGCACTACTTGGATGGGAAAAAATAAGGGACAAGAAATTGAGACTACAAAAAAAAGAAAAAAAAAAAAAAATTTGTGGCCAAAGCAAATGAGATCAAAAGGCATGGCATGTCATCCAGTGCAGGGACATGCAGCACATACACCAAGGCTTGCCTAAATTGATCCTCCTTGAAGCCAGAAATACAAAAGAAGGACTTAGAACCACTCTGGAATATAGATACCAGCAAAGGAAATGAAATTGAAGGAAAAAAAAAAAAGAAATTGGGAAATTTTGTGATTTCAAGGAAGTGGTCTGGGCAGAACTGAGGTGCAGTGCAAAGGAACAAAAGAGGCCAAAAGTAATCTCACAGCTGTTGCAAAAGTAGGGGAAAAATCAAAGAAGTAGGCACTACTTGGATGGGAAGCAATAAGGGACATGGCATTGATACTTCATTTAAAAAAATTAAAAGCAAACTTCGTGGCCAAAGCAAATGAGATCAAAAGGCATGGCATGTCATCCAGTGCAGGGACATGCAGCACATACAGCAAGGCTTGCCCAAATTGGTCTTCCTTGAAGCCAGAAATATAAAAGAAGGACTTAGAACCATTCTGGAATAGAGATATCAGCAAAGGAAATGAAATTGAAAAAAAAAAACAAAAGAAATTGGGAAATTTTGTGACTTCAAGAAAGTGGTCTGGGCAGAAATGAGGTGCAGTGCAAAGGACCAAAAGAGGCCAAAAGTAACCTCACAGCTGTTGCAAAAGCAGGGGAAAAATCAAAGAAGTAGGCACTACTTGAATGGGAAGAAATGAGGGACATGGCATTGATACTTCATTTAAAAAAATTAAAAAGCAAAATTCGTGGCCAAAGCAAAAGAGATCAAAAGGCATGGCATGTCATCCAGTGCAGGGACATGCAGCACATACACCAAGGCTTGCCCAAATTGATCTTCCTTGAAGCCAGAAATACAAAAGAAAGTCTTAGAACCATTCTGGAATAGAGATATCAGCAAAGGAAATGAAATTGAAGAAAAAAAAACAAAAGAAATTGGGAAATTTTGTGACTTCAAGAAAGTGGTCTGGGCAGAAATGAGGTGCAGTGCAAAGGACCAAAAGAGGCCAAAAGTAACCTCACAGCTGTTGCAAAAGCAGGGGAAAAATCAAAGAAGTAAGCACTACTTGAATGGGAAGAAATGAGGGACATGGCATGGACACTTAAAAATAAAAAGAAAAAAATTAAAAAATCTTTGCCAGAGCAAAAGCCATCAAAAGGCATGGCATGCCATCCAGTGCAGGGACTTGCACCAAAGCTTGCCCAATTGGTCCCTATTGAAATCGCAAGATTCCGTTTGCCTTCCCGAACGGAAATGAAATTTCCTTTCGGGAAGGCAAACGGAATCTTGCGATCCCTTCAAAGGAAGGCTTTCAAACACTTGAGAAAGGAGATATCTTCAAAAGAAATGCAGTTGAAAAAAAGGCAAAAAAAATGGAAAATCGGGAGATATAGTTTCAACAAGAAAGTGGTCTGGGCGGAAATGAGGTGCAGTGCAAAGGACCAAAAGAGGCCAAAAGTAACCTCACAGCTGTTGCAAAAGCAGGGGAAAAATCAAAGAAGTAGGCACTACTTGGATGGGAAGAAATAAGGGACAAGAAATTGAGACTACAAAAAAAAGAAAAAAACAAAAAAATTCGTGGCCAAAGCAAATGAGATCAAAAGGCATGGCATGTCATCCAGTGCAGGGACATGCAGCAAATACACCAAGGCTTGCCTAAATTGATCCTCCTTGAAGCCAGAAATACAAAAGAAGGACCTACAAGCACTCTGGAATAGAGATACCAGCAAAGGAAATGAAATTGAAGGAAAAAAAAAAAAAGAAATTGGGAAATTTTGTGATTTCAAGAAAATCGTCTGGGTAGAAATGAGGTGCAGTGCAAAGGACCAAAAGAGGCCAAAAGTAACCTCACAGCTGTTGCAAAAGCAGGGGAAAAATCAAAGAAGTAGGCACTACTTGAATGGGAAGAAATAAGGGACAAGAAATTGAGAATACAAAAAAAGAAAAAAAAAAAAAAAATTTGTGGCCAAAGCAAATGAGATCAAAAGGCATGGCATGTCATCCAGTGCAGGGACATGCAGCACATACACCAAGGCTTGCCTAAATTGATCCTCCTTGAAGTCAGAAATACAAAAGAAGGACTTAGAACCATTCTGGAATAGAGATACCAGCAAAGGAAATGAAATTGAAGAAAAAAACAAAAGAAATTGGGAAATTTTGTGACTTCAAGGAAGTGGTCTGGGCAGAACTGAAGTGCAGTGCAATAGACCAAAAGAGGCCAAAAGTAATCTCACAGCTGTTGCAAAAGCAGGGGAAAAATCAAAGAAGTAAGCACTACTTGGATGGGAAGAAATGAGGGACATGGCATTGATACTTCATTTAAAATAATTAAAAAGCAAAATTCGTGGCCAAAGCAAAAGAGATCAAAAGGCATGGCATGTCATCCAGTGCAGGGACATGCAGCACATACACCAAGGCTTGCCTAAATTGATCTTCCTTGAAGTCAGAAATACAAAAGAAGAACTTAGAATTATTCTGGAATAGAGATATCAGCAAAGGAAATGAAATTGAAAAAAAAAAACAAAACAAATTAGGAAATTTTGTGACTTCAAGAAAGTGGTCTGGGCAGAAATGAGGTGCAGTGCAAATGACCAAAAGAGGCCAAAAGTAACCTCACAGCCGTTGCAAAAGCAGGGGAAAAATCAAAGAAGTAAGCACTACTTGAATGAGAAGAAATGAGGGACATGGCATGGACACTTAAAAATAAAATGAAAAAAATTAAAAAATCTTTGCCAGAGCAAAAGCCATCAAAAGGCATGGCATGCCATCCAGTGCAGGGACTTGCACCAAAGCTTGCCCAATTGGTCCCTATTGAAATCGCAAGATTCCGTTTGCCTTCCCGAAAGGAAATGAAATTTCCTTTCGGGAAGGCAAACGGAATCTTGCGATCCCTTCAAAGGAAGGCTTTCAAACACTTGAGAAAGGAGATATCTTCAAAAGAAATGCAGTTGAAAAAAAGGCAAAAATAATGGAAAATCGGGAGATATAGTGACTACAAGATAGTGGTCTGGGCGGAAATGAGGTGCAGTGCAAAGGACCAAAAGAGGCCAAAAGTAACCTCACAGCTGTTGCAAAAGCAGGGGAAAAATCAAAGAAGTAGGCACTACTTGAATGGGAAGAAATAAGGGACAAGAAATTGAGAATACAAAAAAAGAAAAAAAAAAAAAAAATTTGTGGCCAAAGCAAAAGAGATCAAAAGGCATGGCATGTCATCCAGTGCAGGGACATGCAGCACATACACCAAGGCTTGCCTAAATTGATCCTCCTTGAAATCAGAAATACAAAAGAAGGACCTACAAACACTCTGGAATAGAGATACCAGCAAAGGAAATGAAATTGAAGAAAAAAAAAAAAAAGAAATTGGGAAATTTTGTGACTTCAAGAAAGTGGTCTGGGCAGAAATGAGGTGCAGTGCAAAGGACCAAAAGAGGCCAAAAGTAACCTCACAGCTGTTGCAAAAGCAGGGGAAAAATCAAAGAAGTAGGCACTACTTGGATGGGAAGAAATGAGGGACATGGCATTGATACTTCATTTAAAAAAATTAAAAAGCAAAATTCGTGGCCAAAGCAAAAGAGATCAAAAGGCATGGCATGTCATCCAGTGCAGGGACATGCAGCACATACACCAAGGCTTGCCCAAATTGATCTTCCTTGAAGCCAGAAATACAAAAGAAAGTCTTAGAACCATTCTGGAATAGAGATATCAGCAAAGGAAATGAAATTGAAAAAAAAAAAAACAAAACAAATTGGGAAATTTTGTGACTTCAAGAAAGTGGTCTGGGCAGAAATGAGGTGCAGTGCAAAGGACCAAAAGAGGCCAAAAGTAACCTCACAGCTGTTGCAAAAGCAGGGTAAAAACCAAGGAAGCAGCCACTACTTGGAGGGGAAGAAATAAGAGGCGTGGCCTGGACACTTGAAATAAAAAGAAAAAAATTAAAAAATCTTTGCCAGAGCAAAAGCCATCAAAAGGCATGGCATGCCATCCAGTGCAGGGACTTGCACCAAAGCTTGCCCAATTGGTCCCCATTGAAATCGCAAGATTCCGTTTGCCTTCCCGAAAGGAAATGAAATTTCCTTTCGGGAAGGCAAACGGAATCTTGCGAGCAATTCAAAGGAAGGCTTTCAAACACTTGAGAAAGGAGATATCTTCAAAAGAAATGCAGTTGAAAAAAAGGCAAAAAAAATGGAAAATCGGAAGATATAGTTATAACAAGAAAGTGGTCTGGGCGGAAATGAGGTGCAGTGCAAAGGACCAAAAGAGGCCAAAAGTAACCTCACAGCTGTTGCAAAAGCAGGGGAAAAATCAAAGAAGTAGGCACTACTTGAATGGGAAGAAATAAGGGACAAGAAATTGAGACTACAAAAAAAGAAAAAAAAAAAAAAATTTGTGGCCAAAGCAAATGAGATCAAAATGCATGGCATGTCATCCAGTGCAGGGACATGCAGCACATACACCAAGGCTTGCCTAAATTGATCCTCCTTGAAGCCAGAAATACAAAAGAAGGACCTACAAACACTCTGGAATAGAGACACCAGCAAAGGAAATTAAATTGAAGAAAAAAAAAAAAAAGAAATTCGGAAATTTTGTGATTTCAAGAAAGTGGTATGGGCAGAAATGAGGTGCAGTGCAATAGACCAAAAGAGGCCAAAAGTAACCTCACAGCTGTTGCAAAAGCAGGGGAAAAATCAAAGAAGTAGGCACTACTTGAATGGGAAGAAATAAGGGACAAGAAATTGAGACTACAAAAAAAGAAAAAAAAAAAAATTTGTGGCCAAAGCAAAAGAGATCAAAAGGCATGGCATGTCATCCAGTGCAGGGACATGCAGCACATACACCAAGGCTTGCTTAAATTGATCCTCCGCGAAGCCAGAAATATAAAAGAAGGACTTAGAACCACTCTGGAATAGAGATACCAGCAAAGGAAATGAAATTGAAGAAGAAAAAAAAAAAGAAATTGGGAAATTTTGTGATTTCAAGAAAGTGGTCTGGGCAGAAATGAGGTGCAGTGCAAAGGATCAAAAGAGGCCAAAATTAACCTCACAGCTGTTGCAAAAGCAGGGGAAAAATCAAAGAAGTAGGCACTACTTGGATGGGAAGAAATGAGGGACATGGCATGGACACTTAAAAATAAAAAGAAAAAAATTAAAAAATCTTTGCCAGAGCAAAAGCCATCAAAAGGCATGGCATGCCATCCAGTTCCTTGACTTGCACCAAAGCTTGCCCAATTGGTCCCCATTGAAATCGCAAGATTCCGTTTGCCTACCCGAAAGGAAATGAAATTTCCTTTCGGGAAGGCAAACGGAATCTTGCGAGCCCTTCAAAGGAAGGCTTTCAAACACTTGAGAAAGGAGATTTCTTCAAAAGAAATGCAGTTGAAAAAAAGGCCAACAAAATGGAAAATCGGGAGATATAGTTACAACAAGAAAGTGGTCTGGGCGGAAATGAGGTGCAGTGCAAAGGACCAAAAGAGGCTAAAAGTAACCTCACAGCTGTTGCAAAAGCAGGGGAAAAATCAAAGAGGTAGGCACTACTTGAATGGGAAGAAATGAGGGACAAGAAATTGAAACTACAAAAAAAGAAAAAAAAAAAAAAATTCGTGGCATAAGCAAAAGAGATCAAAAGGCACACATGTCATCCAGTGCAGGGACATGCAGCACATACACCAAGACTTGCCCAAATTCATCTTCCTTGAAGCCAGAAATACAAAAGAAGGTCTTAGAACCATTCTGGAATAGAGATATCAGCAAAGGAAATGAAATTGAAAAAAAAAAACAGAAGAAATTGGGAAATTTTGTGAATTCAAGAAAATGGTCTGGGCAGAAATGAGGTGCAGTGCAAAGGAACAAAAGCCGCAAAAAGTAACCTCACAGCTGTTGCAAAAGCAGTGGAAAAATCAAAGAAGTAGGCACTACTTGGATGGGAAGAAAAGAGGGACATGGCATTGATACTTCATTTAAAAAAATTAAAAAGCAAAATTCGTGGCCAAAGCAAAAGAGATCAAAAGGCATGGCATGTCATCCAGTGCAGGGACATGCAGCACATACACCAAGACTTGCCCAAATTGATCTTCCTTGAAGCCAGAAATACAAAAGAAGGTCTTAGAACCAATCTGGAATAGAGATATCAGCAAAGGAAATGAAATTGAAAAAAAAAAACAAAACAAATTGGGAAATTTTGTGACTTCAAGAAAGTGGTCTGGGCAGAAATGAGGTGCATTGCAAAGGACCAAAAGAGGCCAAAAGTAACCTCACAGCCGTTGCAAAAGCAGGGGAAAAACCAAGGAAGCAGCCACTTCTTGGAGGGGAAGACATAAGGGGCGTGGCCTGGACACTTAAAATAAAAAGAAAAAAATTAAAAAATCTTTGCCAGAGCAAAAGCCATCAAAAGGCATGGCATGCCATCCAGTTCAGGGACTTGCACCAAAGCTTGCCCAATTGGTCCCCATTGAAACCGCAAGATTCCGTTTGCCTTCCCGAAAGGAAATGAAATTTCCTTTCGGGAAGGCAAACGGAATCTTGCGAGCCCTTCAAAGGAAGGCTTTCAAACACTTGAGAAAGGAGATATCTTCAAAAGAAATGCAGTTGAAAAAAAGGCCAAAAAAATGGAAAATCGGGAGATATAGTTACAACAAGAAAGTGGTCTGGGCGGAAATGAGGTGCAGTGCAAAGGACCAAAAGAGGCCAAAAGTAACCTCACAGCTGTTGCAAAAGCAGGGGAAAAATCAAAGAAGTAGGCACTACTTGAATGGGAAGAAATAAGGGACAAGAAATTGAGACTACAAAAAAAGAAAAAAAAAAAAATTTGTGGCCAAAGCAAAAGAGATCAAAAGGCATGGCATGTCATCCAGTGCAGGGACATGCAGCACATACACCAAGGCTTGCTTAAATTGATCCTCCTTGAAGCCATAAATATAAAAGAAGGACTTAGCAACATTCTGGAATAGAGATATCAGCAAAGGAAATGAAATTGAAAAAAAAAAACAAAAGAAATTGGGAAATTTTGTGACTTCAAGAAAGTGGTCTGGGCAGAAATGAGGTGCAGTGCAAAGGACCAAAAGAGGCCAAAAGTAACCTCACAGCTGTTGCAAAAGCAGGGGAAAAATCAAAGAAGTAGGCCCTACTCGGAGAGGAAGAAATGAGGGACATGGCATTGATACTTCATTTAAAAAAATTAAAAAGCAAAATTTGTGGCCAAAGCAAAAGAGATCAAAAGGCATGTCATGTCATCCAGTGCAGGGACATGCAGCACATACACCAAGGCTTGCTTAAATTGATCTTCCTTGAAGCCAGAAATATAAAAGAAGGACTTAGCACCATTCTGGAATAGAGATATCAGCAAAGGAAATGAAATTGAAAAAACAAAAAACAAAACAAATTTGGAAATTTTGTGACTTCAAGGAAGTGGTCTGGGCAGAAATGAGGTGCAGTGCAAAGGAACAAAAGAGGCCAAAAGTAACCTCACAGCCGTTGCAAAAGCAGGGGAAAAACCAAGGAAGCAGCCACTACTTGGAGGGGAAGAAATAAGGGGCGTGGCCTGGACACTTAAAATAAAAAGAAAAAAATTAAAAAATCTTTGCCAGAGCAAAAGCCATCAAAAGGCATGGCATGCCATCCAGTTCAGGGACTTGCACCAAAGCTTGCCCAATTGGTCCCCATTGAAATCGCAAGATTCCGTTTGCCTTCCCGAAAGGAAATGAAATTTCCTTTCGGGAAGGCAAACGGAATCTTGCGAGCCCTTCAAAGGAAGGCTTTCAAACACTTGAGAAAGGAGATATCTTCAAAAGAAATGCAGTTAAAAAAAAGGCCAAAAAAATGGAAAATCGGGAGATATAGTGACTACAAGAAAGTGGTCTGGGCGGAAATGAGGTGCAGTGCAAAGGACCAAAAGAGGCCAAAAGTAACCTCACAGCCGTTGCAAAAGCAGGGGAAAAATCAAAGAAGTAGGCACTACTTGAATGGGAAGAAATGAGGGACATGGCATGGACACTTAAAAATAAAAAGAAAAAAATTAAAAAATCTTTGCCAGAGCAAAAGCCATCAAAAGGCATGGCATGCCATCCAGTTCCTTGACTTGCACCAAAGCTTGCCCAATTGGTCCCCATTGAAATCGCAAGATTCCCTTTGCCTTCCCAAAAGGAAATTTCATTTCCTTTCGGGAAGGCAAAGGGAATCTTGAGAGCCCTTCAAAGGAAGGCTTTCAAACACTTGAGAAAGGAGATATCTTCAAAAGAAATGCAGGTGAAAAAAAGGCCAAAAAAATGGAAAATCGGGAGATATAGTGACTACAAGATAGTGGTCTGGGCGGAAATGAGGTGCAGTGCAAAGGACCAAAAGAGGCCAAAAGTAACCTCACAGCTGTTGCAAAAGCAGGGGAAAAATCAAAGAAGTAGGCACTACTTGGATGGGAAGAAATGAGGGACATGGCATTGATACTTCATTTAAAAAAATTAAAAAGCAAAATTTGTGGCCAAAGCAAAAGAGATCAAAAGGCATGGCATGTCATCCAGTGCAGGGACATGCAGCACATACACCAAGGCTTGCCCAAATTGGTCTTCCTTGAAGCCAGAAATATAAAAGAATGACTTAGAACCATTCTGGAATAGAGATATCAGCAAAGGAAATGAAATTGAAGAAAAAAAAACAAAACAAATTGGGAAATTTTGTGACTTCAAGAAAGTGGTCTGGGCAGAAATGAGGTGCAGTGCAAAGGACCAAAAGAGGCCAAAAGTAACCTCACAGCCGTTGCAAAAGCAGGGGAAAAATCAAAGAAGTAGGCACTACTTGAATGGGAAGAAATGAGGGACATGGCATGGACACTTAAAAATAAAAAGAAAAAAATTAAAAAATCTTTGCCAGAGCAAAAGCCATCAAAAGGCATGGCATGCCATCCAGTGCAGGGACTTGCACCAAAGCTTGCCCAATTGGTCCCCATTGAAATCGCAAGATTCCGTTTGCCTTCCCTTTCGGGAAGGCAAACGGAATCTTGCGAGCACTTCAAAGGAAGGCTTTAAAACACATGAGAAAGGAGATATCTTCAAAAGAAATGCGGTTGAAAAAAAGGCAAAAAAAATGGAAAATCGGGAGATATATTTACAACAAGAAAGTGGTCTGGGCGGAAATGAGGTGCAGTGCAAAGGACCAAAAGAGGCCAAAAGTAACCTCACAGCTGTTGCAAAAGCAGGGGAAAAATCAAAGAAGTAGGCACTACTTGAATGGGAAGAAATAAGGGACAAGAAATTGAGACTACAAAAAAAGAAAAAAAAAAAAATTTGTGGCCAAAGCAAAAGAGATCAAAAGGCATGGCATGTCATCCAGTGCAGGGACATGCAGCAAATACACCAAGGCTTGCTTAAATTGATCTTCCTTGAAGCCAGAAATATAAAAGAAGGACTTAGCACCACTCTGGAATAGAGATATCAGCAAAGGAAATGAAATTGAAAAAAAAAAAAAAAAGAAATTGGGAAATTTTGTGACTTCAAGAAAGTGGTCTGGGCAGAAATGAGGTGCAGGGCAAAGGACCAAAAGAGGCCAAAAGTAACCTCACAGCTGTTGCAAAAGCAGGGGAAAAATCAAAGAAGTAGGCCCTACTTGGAGGGGAAGAAATGAGGGACATGGCATTGATACTTCATTCAACAAAATTAAAAAGCAAAATTTGTGGCCAAAGCAAAAGAGATCAAAAGGCATGTCATGTCATCCAGTGCAGGGACATGCAGCACATACACCAAGGCTTGCTTAAATTGATCTTCCTTGAAGACAGAAATATAAAAGAAGGACTTAGCACCATTCTGGAATAGAGATATCAGCAAAGGAAATGAAATTGAAAAAAAAAAAAACAAAAGAAATTGGGAAATTTTGTGACTTCAAGGAAGTGGTCTGGGCAGAAATGAGGTGCATTGCAAAGGACCAAAAGAGGCCAAAAGTAACCTCACAGCTGTTGCAAAAGCAGGGGAAAAATCAAAGAAGTAGGCACTACTTGGATGGGAAGAAATGAGGGACAAGAAATTGAGACTACAAAAAAAGAAAAAAAAAAAAAAAATTTGTGGCCAAAGCAAATGAGATCATAAGGCATGGCATCTCATCCAATGTAGGGACATGCAGCACATACACCAAGGCTTGCCTAAATTGATCCTCCTTGAAGCCAGAAATACAAAAGAAGGACTTAGAACCATTCTGGAATAGAGATGCCAGCAAAGGAAATGAAATTGAAGAAAAAAAAAAAAAAGAAATTGGGAAATTTTGTGACTTCAAGAAAGTGGTCTGGGCAGAAATGAGGTGCAGTGCAAAGGACCAAAAGAGGCCAAAAGTAACCTCACAGCTGTTGCAAAAGCAGGGGAAAAATCAAAGAAGTAGGCACTACTTGGATGGGAAGAAATAAGGGACAAGAAACTGAGACTACAAAAAAAGAAAAAAAAAAAAAATTTGTGGCCAAAGCAAATGAGATCAAAAGGCATGGCATGTCATCCAGTGCAGGGACATGCAGCACATACACCAAGGCTTGCCTAAATTGATCCTCCTTGAAGCCAGAAATACAAAAGAAGGACCTACAAACACTCTGGAATAGAGATACCAGCAAAGGAAATGAAATTGAAGAAAAAAAAAAAAAAGAAATTGGGAAATTTTGTGATTTCAAGAAAGTGGTCTGGGCAGAAATGAGGTGCAGTGCAAAGGAACAAAAGAGGCCAAAAGTAACGTCACAGCTGTTGCAAAAGCAGGGGAAAAATCAAAGAAGTAGGCACTACTTGAATGGGAAGAAATAAGGGACAAGAAATTGAGACTCCAAAAAAAAAAAAAAAAAAAAATTTGTGGCCAAAGCAAATGAGATCAAAAGGCATGGCATGTCATCCAGTGCAGGGACATGCAGCACATACACCAAGGCTTGCCTAAATTGATCCTCCTTGAAATCAGAAATACAAAAGAAGGACTTAGAACCATTCTGGAATAGAGATACCAGCAAAGGAAATGAAATTGAAGAAAAAAACAAAACAAACTGGGAAATTTTGTGACTTCAAGGAAGTGGTCTGGGCAGAACTGAGGTGCAGTGCAAAGGACCAAAAGAGGCAAAAAGTAACCTCACAGCCGTTGCAAAAGCAGGGGAAAAATCAAAGAAGTAAGCACTACTTGGATGGGAAGAAATGAGGGACATGGCATTGATAATTCATTTAAAAAAATTAAAAAGCAAAATTCGTGGCGAAAGCAAAAGAGTTCAAGAGGCATGGCATGTCATCCAGTGCAGGGACATGCAGCACATACACCAAGGCTTGCCTAAATTGATCCTCCTTGAAGCCAGAAATACAAAAGAAGGTCCTACAAACACTCTGGAATAGAGATACCAGCAAGGAAATGAAATTGAAGAAAAAAAAAAAAAAAGAAATTGGGAAATTTTGTGATTTCAAGAAAGTGGTCTGGGCAGAAATGAGGTGCAGTGCAAAGGACCAAAAGAGGCCAAAAGTAACCTCACAGCTGTTGCAAAAGCAGGGGAAAAATCAAAGAAGTAGGCACAACTTGAATGGGAAGAAATAAGGGACAAGAAATTGAGACTCCAAAAAAAAAAAAAAAAAAAAAAAAATTTGTGGCCAAAGCAAATGAGATCAAAAGGCATGGCATGTCATCCAGTGCAGGGACATGCAGCACATACACCAAGGCTTGCCTAAATTGATCCTCCTTGAAATCAGAAATACAAAAGAAGGACTTAGAACCATTCTGGAATAGAGATACCAGCAAAGGAAATGAAATTGAAGAAAAAAACAAAACAAACTGGGAAATTTTGTGACTTCAAGGAAGTGGTCTGGGCAGAACTGAAGTGCAGTGCAATAGACCAAAAGAGGCAAAAAGTAACCTCACAGCCGTTGCAAAAGCAGGGGAAAAATCAAAGAAGTAAGCACTACTTGGATGGGAAGAAATGAGGGACATGGCATTGATAATTCATTTAAAAAAATTAAAAAGCAAAATTCGTGGCGAAAGCAAAAGAGTTCAAGAGGCATGGCATGTCATCCAGTGCAGGGACATGCAGCACATACACCAAGGCTTGCCTAAATTGATCCTCCTTGAAGCCAGAAATACAAAAGAAGGTCCTACAAACACTCTGGAATAGAGATACCAGCAAGGAAATGAAATTGAAGAAAAAAAAAAAAAAAGAAATTGGGAAATTTTGTGATTTCAAGAAAGTGGTCTGGGCAGAAATGAGGTGCAGTGCAAAGGACCAAAAGAGGCCAAAAGTAACCTCACAGCTGTTGCAAAAGCAGGGGAAAAATCAAAGAAGTAGGCACAACTTGAATGGGAAGAAATAAGGGACAAGAAATTGAGACTCCAAAAAAAAAAAAAAAAAAAAAAAAATTTGTGGCCAAAGCAAATGAGATCAAAAGGCATGGCATGTCATCCAGTGCAGGGACATGCAGCACATACACCAAGGCTTGCCTAAATTGATCCTCCTTGAAGTCAGAAATACAAAAGAAGGACTTAGAACCATTCTGGAATAGAGATACCAGCAAAGGAAATGAAATTGAAGAAAAAAACAAAAGAAATTGGGAAATTTTGTGACTTCAAGGAAGTGGTCTGGGCAGAACTGAAGTGCAGTGCAATAGACCAAAAGAGGCCAAAAGTAATCTCACAGCTGTTGCAAAAGCAGGGGAAAAATCAAAGAAGTAAGCACTACTTGGATGGGAAGAAATGAGGGACATGGCATTGATACTTCATTTAAAATAATTAAAAAGCAAAATTCGTGGCCAAAGCAAAAGAGATCAAAAGGCATGGCATGTCATCCAGTGCAGGGACATGCAGCACATACACCAAGGCTTGCCTAAATTGATCTTCCTTGAAGTCAGAAATACAAAAGAAGAACTTAGAATTATTCTGGAATAGAGATATCAGCAAAGGAAATGAAATTGAAAAAAAAAAACAAAACAAATTAGGAAATTTTGTGACTTCAAGAAAGTGGTCTGGGCAGAAATGAGGTGCAGTGCAAAGGACCAAAAGAGGCCAAAAGTAACCTCACAGCCGTTGCAAAAGCAGGGGAAAAATCAAAGAAGTAAGCACTACTTGAATGAGAAGAAATGAGGGACATGGCATGGACACTTAAAAATAAAATGAAAAAAATTAAAAAATCTTTGCCAGAGCAAAAGCCATCAAAAGGCATGGCATGCCATCCAGTGCAGGGACTTGCACCAAAGCTTGCCCAATTGGTCCCCATTGAAATCGCAAGATTCCGTTTGCCTTCCCGAAAGGAAATGAAATTTCCTTTCGGGAAGGCAAACGGAATCTTGCGATCCCTTCAAAGGAAGGCTTTCAAACACTTGAGAAAGGAGATATCTTCAAAAGAAATGCAGTTGAAAAAAAGGCAAAAATAATGGAAAATCGGGAGATATAGTGACTACAAGATAGTGGTCTGGGCGGAAATGAGGTGCAGTGCAAAGGACCAAAAGAGGCCAAAAGTAACCTCACAGCTGTTGCAAAAGCAGGGGAAAAATCAAAGAAGTAGGCACTACTTGGATGGGAAAAAATAAGGGACAAGAAATTGAGACTACAAAAAAAAGAAAAAAAAAAAAAAATTTGTGGCCAAAGCAAATGAGATCAAAAGGCATGGCATGTCATCCAGTGCAGGGACATGCAGCACATACACCAAGGCTTGCCTAAATTGATCCTCCTTGAAGCCAGAAATACAAAAGAAGGACTTAGAACCACTCTGGAATATAGATACCAGCAAAGGAAATGAAATTGAAGGAAAAAAAAAAAAGAAATTGGGAAATTTTGTGATTTCAAGGAAGTGGTCTGGGCAGAACTGAGGTGCAGTGCAAAGGAACAAAAGAGGCCAAAAGTAATCTCACAGCTGTTGCAAAAGTAGGGGAAAAATCAAAGAAGTAGGCACTACTTGGATGGGAAGCAATAAGGGACATGGCATTGATACTTCATTTAAAAAAATTAAAAGCAAACTTCGTGGCCAAAGCAAATGAGATCAAAAGGCATGGCATGTCATCCAGTGCAGGGACATGCAGCACATACAGCAAGGCTTGCCCAAATTGGTCTTCCTTGAAGCCAGAAATATAAAAGAAGGACTTAGAACCATTCTGGAATAGAGATATCAGCAAAGGAAATGAAATTGAAAAAAAAAAACAAAAGAAATTGGGAAATTTTGTGACTTCAAGAAAGTGGTCTGGGCAGAAATGAGGTGCAGTGCAAAGGACCAAAAGAGGCCAAAAGTAACCTCACAGCTGTTGCAAAAGCAGGGGAAAAATCAAAGAAGTAGGCACTACTTGAATGGGAAGAAATGAGGGACATGGCATTGATACTTCATTTAAAAAAATTAAAAAGCAAAATTCGTGGCCAAAGCAAAAGAGATCAAAAGGCATGGCATGTCATCCAGTGCAGGGACATGCAGCACATACACCAAGGCTTGCCCAAATTGATCTTCCTTGAAGCCAGAAATACAAAAGAAAGTCTTAGAACCATTCTGGAATAGAGATATCAGCAAAGGAAATGAAATTGAAGAAAAAAAAACAAAAGAAATTGGGAAATTTTGTGACTTCAAGAAAGTGGTCTGGGCAGAAATGAGGTGCAGTGCAAAGGACCAAAAGAGGCCAAAAGTAACCTCACAGCTGTTGCAAAAGCAGGGGAAAAATCAAAGAAGTAAGCACTACTTGAATGGGAAGAAATGAGGGACATGGCATGGACACTTAAAAATAAAAAGAAAAAAATTAAAAAATCTTTGCCAGAGCAAAAGCCATCAAAAGGCATGGCATGCCATCCAGTGCAGGGACTTGCACCAAAGCTTGCCCAATTGGTCCCTATTGAAATCGCAAGATTCCGTTTGCCTTCCCGAACGGAAATGAAATTTCCTTTCGGGAAGGCAAACGGAATCTTGCGATCCCTTCAAAGGAAGGCTTTCAAACACTTGAGAAAGGAGATATCTTCAAAAGAAATGCAGTTGAAAAAAAGGCAAAAAAAATGGAAAATCGGGAGATATAGTTTCAACAAGAAAGTGGTCTGGGCGGAAATGAGGTGCAGTGCAAAGGACCAAAAGAGGCCAAAAGTAACCTCACAGCTGTTGCAAAAGCAGGGGAAAAATCAAAGAAGTAGGCACTACTTGGATGGGAAGAAATAAGGGACAAGAAATTGAGACTACAAAAAAAAGAAAAAAACAAAAAAATTCGTGGCCAAAGCAAATGAGATCAAAAGGCATGGCATGTCATCCAGTGCAGGGACATGCAGCAAATACACCAAGGCTTGCCTAAATTGATCCTCCTTGAAGCCAGAAATACAAAAGAAGGACCTACAAGCACTCTGGAATAGAGATACCAGCAAAGGAAATGAAATTGAAGGAAAAAAAAAAAAAGAAATTGGGAAATTTTGTGATTTCAAGAAAATCGTCTGGGTAGAAATGAGGTGCAGTGCAAAGGACCAAAAGAGGCCAAAAGTAACCTCACAGCTGTTGCAAAAGCAGGGGAAAAATCAAAGAAGTAGGCACTACTTGAATGGGAAGAAATAAGGGACAAGAAATTGAGAATACAAAAAAAGAAAAAAAAAAAAAAAATTTGTGGCCAAAGCAAATGAGATCAAAAGGCATGGCATGTCATCCAGTGCAGGGACATGCAGCACATACACCAAGGCTTGCCTAAATTGATCCTCCTTGAAGTCAGAAATACAAAAGAAGGACTTAGAACCATTCTGGAATAGAGATACCAGCAAAGGAAATGAAATTGAAGAAAAAAACAAAAGAAATTGGGAAATTTTGTGACTTCAAGGAAGTGGTCTGGGCAGAACTGAAGTGCAGTGCAATAGACCAAAAGAGGCCAAAAGTAATCTCACAGCTGTTGCAAAAGCAGGGGAAAAATCAAAGAAGTAAGCACTACTTGGATGGGAAGAAATGAGGGACATGGCATTGATACTTCATTTAAAATAATTAAAAAGCAAAATTCGTGGCCAAAGCAAAAGAGATCAAAAGGCATGGCATGTCATCCAGTGCAGGGACATGCAGCACATACACCAAGGCTTGCCTAAATTGATCTTCCTTGAAGTCAGAAATACAAAAGAAGAACTTAGAATTATTCTGGAATAGAGATATCAGCAAAGGAAATGAAATTGAAAAAAAAAAACAAAACAAATTAGGAAATTTTGTGACTTCAAGAAAGTGGTCTGGGCAGAAATGAGGTGCAGTGCAAATGACCAAAAGAGGCCAAAAGTAACCTCACAGCCGTTGCAAAAGCAGGGGAAAAATCAAAGAAGTAAGCACTACTTGAATGAGAAGAAATGAGGGACATGGCATGGACACTTAAAAATAAAATGAAAAAAATTAAAAAATCTTTGCCAGAGCAAAAGCCATCAAAAGGCATGGCATGCCATCCAGTGCAGGGACTTGCACCAAAGCTTGCCCAATTGGTCCCTATTGAAATCGCAAGATTCCGTTTGCCTTCCCGAAAGGAAATGAAATTTCCTTTCGGGAAGGCAAACGGAATCTTGCGATCCCTTCAAAGGAAGGCTTTCAAACACTTGAGAAAGGAGATATCTTCAAAAGAAATGCAGTTGAAAAAAAGGCAAAAATAATGGAAAATCGGGAGATATAGTGACTACAAGATAGTGGTCTGGGCGGAAATGAGGTGCAGTGCAAAGGACCAAAAGAGGCCAAAAGTAACCTCACAGCTGTTGCAAAAGCAGGGGAAAAATCAAAGAAGTAGGCACTACTTGAATGGGAAGAAATAAGGGACAAGAAATTGAGAATACAAAAAAAGAAAAAAAAAAAAAAAATTTGTGGCCAAAGCAAAAGAGATCAAAAGGCATGGCATGTCATCCAGTGCAGGGACATGCAGCACATACACCAAGGCTTGCCTAAATTGATCCTCCTTGAAATCAGAAATACAAAAGAAGGACCTACAAACACTCTGGAATAGAGATACCAGCAAAGGAAATGAAATTGAAGAAAAAAAAAAAAAAGAAATTGGGAAATTTTGTGACTTCAAGAAAGTGGTCTGGGCAGAAATGAGGTGCAGTGCAAAGGACCAAAAGAGGCCAAAAGTAACCTCACAGCTGTTGCAAAAGCAGGGGAAAAATCAAAGAAGTAGGCACTACTTGGATGGGAAGAAATGAGGGACATGGCATTGATACTTCATTTAAAAAAATTAAAAAGCAAAATTCGTGGCCAAAGCAAAAGAGATCAAAAGGCATGGCATGTCATCCAGTGCAGGGACATGCAGCACATACACCAAGGCTTGCCCAAATTGATCTTCCTTGAAGCCAGAAATACAAAAGAAAGTCTTAGAACCATTCTGGAATAGAGATATCAGCAAAGGAAATGAAATTGAAAAAAAAAAAAACAAAACAAATTGGGAAATTTTGTGACTTCAAGAAAGTGGTCTGGGCAGAAATGAGGTGCAGTGCAAAGGACCAAAAGAGGCCAAAAGTAACCTCACAGCTGTTGCAAAAGCAGGGTAAAAACCAAGGAAGCAGCCACTACTTGGAGGGGAAGAAATAAGAGGCGTGGCCTGGACACTTGAAATAAAAAGAAAAAAATTAAAAAATCTTTGCCAGAGCAAAAGCCATCAAAAGGCATGGCATGCCATCCAGTGCAGGGACTTGCACCAAAGCTTGCCCAATTGGTCCCCATTGAAATCGCAAGATTCCGTTTGCCTTCCCGAAAGGAAATGAAATTTCCTTTCGGGAAGGCAAACGGAATCTTGCGAGCAATTCAAAGGAAGGCTTTCAAACACTTGAGAAAGGAGATATCTTCAAAAGAAATGCAGTTGAAAAAAAGGCAAAAAAAATGGAAAATCGGAAGATATAGTTATAACAAGAAAGTGGTCTGGGCGGAAATGAGGTGCAGTGCAAAGGACCAAAAGAGGCCAAAAGTAACCTCACAGCTGTTGCAAAAGCAGGGGAAAAATCAAAGAAGTAGGCACTACTTGAATGGGAAGAAATAAGGGACAAGAAATTGAGACTACAAAAAAAGAAAAAAAAAAAAAAATTTGTGGCCAAAGCAAATGAGATCAAAATGCATGGCATGTCATCCAGTGCAGGGACATGCAGCACATACACCAAGGCTTGCCTAAATTGATCCTCCTTGAAGCCAGAAATACAAAAGAAGGACCTACAAACACTCTGGAATAGAGACACCAGCAAAGGAAATTAAATTGAAGAAAAAAAAAAAAAAGAAATTCGGAAATTTTGTGATTTCAAGAAAGTGGTATGGGCAGAAATGAGGTGCAGTGCAATAGACCAAAAGAGGCCAAAAGTAACCTCACAGCTGTTGCAAAAGCAGGGGAAAAATCAAAGAAGTAGGCACTACTTGGATGGGAAGAAATAAGGGACAAGAAATTGAGACTACAAAAAAAGAAAAAAAAAAAAAATTCGTGGCCAAAGCAAAAGAGATCAAAAGACATGGCATGTCATCCAGTGCAAGGACATGCAGCACATACACCAAGGCTTGCCTAAATTGATCCTCCTTGAAGCCAGAAATATAAAAGAAGGACTTAGAACCACTCTGGAATATAGATACCAGCAAAGGAAATGAAATTGAAGGAAAAAAAAAAAAGAAATTGGGAAATTTTGTGATTTCAAGGAAGTGGTCTGGGCAGAACTGAGGTGCAGTGCAAAGGAACAAAAGAGGCCAAAAGTAATCTCACAGCTGTTGCAAAAGTAGGGGAAAAATCAAAGAAGTAGGCACTACTTGGATGGGAAGCAATAAGGGACATGGCATTGATACTTCATTTAAAAAAATTAAAAAGCAAAATTTCTGGCCAAAGCAAAAGAGATCAAAAGGCATGGCATGTCATCCAGTGCAGGGACATGCAGCACATACACCAAGGCTTGCCCAAATTGGTCTTCCTTGAAGCCAGAAATATAAAAGAAGGACTTAGAACCATTCTGGAATAGAGATATCAGCAAAGGAAATGAAATTGAAAAAAAAAAACAAAAGAAATTGGGAAATTTTGTGACTTCAAGAAAGTGGTCTGGGCAGAAATGAGGTGCAGTGCAAAGGACCAAAAGAGGCCAAAAGTAACCTCACAGCTGTTGCAAAAGCAGGGTAAAAGCCAAGGAAGCAGACACTACTTGGAGGGGAAGAAATAAGGGGCGTGGCCTGGACACTTAAAATAAAAAGAAAAAAATTAAAAAATCTTTGCCAGAGCAAAAGCCATCAAAAGGCATGGCATGCCATCCAGTGCAGGGACTTGCACCAAAGCTTGCCCAATTGGTCCCCATTGAAATCGCAAGATTCCGTTTGCCTTCCCGAAAGGAAATGAAATTTCCTTTCGGGAAGGCAAACGGAATCTTGCGAGCCCTTCAAAGGAAGGCTTTAAAACACTTGAGAAATGAGATATCTTCAAAAGAAATGCAGTTGAAAAAAAGGCCAAAAAAATGGAAAATCGGGAGATATAGTGACTACAAGAAAGTGGTCTGGGTGGAAATGAGGTGCAGTGCAAAGGAACAAAAGAGGCCAAAAGTAACCTCACAGCTGTTGCAAAAGCAGGGGAAAAATCAAAGAAGTAGGGACTACTTGGATGGGAAGAAATGAGGGACATGGCATGGACACTTAAAAATAAAAAGAAAAACATTAAAAAATCTTTGCCAGAGCAAAAGCCATCAAAAGGCATGGCATGCCATCCAGTGCAGGGACTTGCACCAAAGCTTGCCCAATTGGTCCCCATTGAAATCGCAAGATTCCGTTTGCCTTCCCGAAAGGAAATGAAATTTCCTTTCGGGAAGGCAAACGGAATCTTGCGAGTCCTTCAAAGGAAAGCTTTCAAACACTTGAGAAAGGAGATATCTTCAAAAGAAATGCAGTTGAAAAAAAGGCCAAAAAAATTGAAAATCGGGAGATATAGTGACTACAAGAAAGTGGTCTGGGCGGAAATGAGGTGCAGTGCAAAGGACCAAAAGAGGCCAAAGGTAACCTCACAGCTGTTGCAAAAGCAGGGGAAAAACCAAAGAAGTAGGCACAACTTGAATGGGAAGAAATAAGGGACAAGAAATTGAGACTACAAAAAAAGAAAAAAAAAAAAAAATTTGTGGCCAAAGCAAATGAGATCAAAAGGCATGGCATGTCATCCAGTGCAGGGACATGCAGCACATACACCAAAGCTTGCCTAAATTGATCCTCCTTGAAGTCAGAAATACAAAAGAAGGACTTAGAACCATTCTGGAATAGAGATACCAGCAAAGGAAATGAAATTGAAGAAAAAAACAAAAGAAATTGGGAAATTTTGTGATTTCAAGAAAGTGGTCTGGGCAGAAATGAGGTGCAGTGCAATAGACCAAAAGAGGCCAAAAGTAATCTCACAGCTGTTGCAAAAGCAGGGGAAAAATCAAAGAAGTAAGCACTACTTGGATGGGAAGAAATGAGGGACATGGCATTGATACTTCATTTAAAAAAATTAAAAAGCAAAATTCGTGGCCAAAGCAAAAGAGATCAAAAGGCATGGCATGTCATCCAGTGCAGGGACATGCAGCACATACACCAAGGCTTGCCTAAATTGATCCTCCTTGAAGCCAGAAATACAAAAGAAGGACCTACAAACACTCTGGAATAGAGATACCAGCAAAGGAAATTAAATTGAAGAAAAAAAAAAAAAAAGAAATTGGGAAATTTTGTGATTTCAAGAAAGTGGTCTGGGCGGAAATGAGGTGCAGTGCAAAGGACCAAAAGAGGCCAAAAGTAACCTCACAGCTGTTGCAAAAGCAGGGGAAAAATCAAAGAAGTAGGCACTACTTGAATGGGAAGAAATAAGGGACAAGAAATTGAGACTACAAAAAAAGAAAAAAAAAAAAAAATTTGTGGCCAAAGCAAATGAGATCAAAAGGCATGGCATGTCATCCAGTGCAGGGACATGCAGCACATACACCAAGGCTTGCCTAAATTGATCCTCCTTGAAGCCAGAAATACAAAAGAAGGACCTACAAACACTCTGGAATAGAGATACCAGCAAAGGAAATTAAATTGAAGAAAAAAAAAAAAAAAGAAATTGGGAAATTTTGTGATTTCAAGAAAGTGGTCTGGGCGGAAATGAGGTGCAGTGCAAAGGACCAAAAGAGGCCAAAAGTAACCTCACAGCTGTTGCAAAAGCAGGGGAAAAATCAAAGAAGTAGGCACAACTTGAATGGGAAGAAATGAGGGACAAGAAATTGAGACTACAAAAAAAGAAAAAAAAAAAAAATTTGTGGCCAAAGCAAAAGAGATCAAAAGGCATGGCATGTCATCCAGTGCAGGGACATGCAGCACATACACCAAGGCTTGCCTAAATTGATCCTCCGCGAAGCCAGAAATACAAAAGAAGGACCTACAAACACTCTGGAATAGAGATACCAGCAAAGGAAATGAAATTGAAGAAAAAAAAAAAAAAGAAATTGGGAAATTTTGTGACTTCAAGAAAGTGGTCTGGGCAGAAATGAGGTGCAGTGCAAAGGACCAAAAGAGGCCAAAAGTAACCTCACAGCTGTTGCAAAAGCAGGGGAAAAATCAAAGAAGTAGGCACTACTTGGATGGGAAGAAATGAGGGACATGGCATTGATACTTCATTTAAAAAAATTAAAAAGCAAAATTTGTGGCCAAAGCAAAAGAGATCAAAAGGCATGGCATGTCATCCAGTGCAGGGACATGCAGCACATACACCAAGGCTTGCCCAAATTGATCTTCCTTGAAGCCAGAAATACAAAAGAAAGTCTTAGAACCATTCTGGAATAGAGATATCAGCAAAGGAAATGAAATTGAAAAAAAAAAACAAAACAAATTGGGAAATTTTGTGACTTCAAGAAAGTGGTCTGGGCAGAAATGAGGTGCAGTGCAAAGGACCAAAAGAGGCCAAAAGTAACCTCACAGCTGTTGCAAAAGCAGGGTAAAAACCAAGGAAGCAGCCACTACTTGGAGGGGAAGAAATAAGGGGCGTGGCCTGGACACTTAAAATAAAAAGAAAAAAATTAAAAAATCTTTGCCAGAGCAAAAGCCATCAAAAGGCATGGCATGCCATCCAGTGCAGGGACTTGCACCAAAGCTTGCCCAATTGGTCCCCATTGAAATCGCAAGATTCCGTTTGCCTTCCCGAAAGGAAATGAAATTTCCTTTCGGGAAGGCAAACGGAATCTTGCGAGCCCTTCAAAGGAAGGCTTTCAAACACTTGAGAAAGGAGATATCTTCAAAAGAAATGCAGTTGAAAAAAAGGCCAAAAAAATGGAAAATCGGGAGATATAGTTACAAAAAGAAAGTGGTCTGGGCGGAAATGAGGTGCAGTGCAAAGTACCAAAAGAGGCCAAAAGTAACCTCACAGCCGTTGCAAAAGCAGGGGAAAAATCAAAGAAGTAGGCACTACTTGGAGGGGAAGAAATGAGGGACATGGCATGGACACTTAAAAATAAAAGGAAAAACATTAAAAAATCTTTGCCAGAGCAAAAGCCATCAAAAGGCATGGCATGCCATCCAGTGCAGGGACTTGCACCAAAGCTTGCCCAATTGGTCCCCATTGAAATCGCAAGATTCCGTTTGCCTTCCCGAAAGGAAATGAAATTTCCTTTCGGGAAGGCAAACGGAATCTTGCGAGTCCTTCAAAGGAAAGCTTTCAAACACTTGAGAAAGGAGATATCTTCAAAAGAAATGCAGTTGAAAAAAAGGCCAAAAAAATTGAAAATCGGGAGATATAGTGACTACAAGAAAGTGGTCTGGGCGGAAATGAGGTGCAGTGCAAAGGACCAAAAGAGGCCAAAGGTAACCTCACAGCTGTTGCAAAAGCAGGGGAAAAATCAAAGAAGTAGGCACAACTTGAATGGGAAGCAATAAGGGACAAGAAATTGAGACTACAAAAAAAGAAAAAAAAAAAAATATTTGTGGCCAAAGCAAATGAGATCAAAAGGCATGGCATGTCATCCAGTGCAGGGACATGCAGCACATACACCAAGGCTTGCCTAAATTGATCCTCATTGAAGCCAGAAACACAAAAGAAGGACCTACAAACACTCTGGAATAGAGATACCAACAAAGGAAATGAAATTGAAGAAAAAAAAAAAAAAAGAAATTGGAAAATTTTGTGATTTCAAGAAAGTGGTCTGGGCAGAAATGAGGTGCAGTGCAAAGGACCAAAAGAGGCCAAAAGTAACCTCACAGCCGTTGCAAAAGCAGGGGAAAAATCAAAGAAGTAGGCACTACTTGAATGGGAAGAAATAAGGGACAAGAAATTGAGACTACAAAAAAAAAAAAAAAAAAAAAAATTTGTGGCCAAAGCAAATGAGATCAAAAGGCATGGCATGTCATCCAGTGCAGGGACATGCAGCACATACACCAAGGCTTCCCTAAATTGATCCTCATTGAAGCCAGAAACACAAAAGAAGGACCTACAAACACTATGGAATAGAGATACCAACAAAGGAAATGAAATTGAAGAAAAAAACAAATGAAATTGGGAAATTTTGTGATTTCAAGAAAGTGGTCTGGGCAGAAATGAGGTGCAGTGCAATAGACCAAAAGAGGCCAAAAGTAATCTCACAGCTGTTGCAAAAGCAGGGGAAAAATCAAAGAAGTAGGCACTACTTGGATGGGAAGAAATGAGGGACATGGCATTGATGCTTCATTTAAAAAAATTAAAAAGCAAAATTCGTGGCCAAAGCAAAAGAGATCAAAAGGCATGGCATGTCATCCAGTGCAGGGACATGCAGCACATACACCAAGGCTTGCCTAAATTGATCCTCCGCGAAGCCAGAAATACAAAAGAAGGACCTACAAACACTCTGGAATAGAGATACCAGCAAAGGAAATGAAATTGAAGAAAAAAAAAAAAAAAGAAATTGGGAAATTTTGTGATTTCAAGAAAGTGGTCTGGGCAGAAATGAGGTGCAGTGCAAAGGACCAAAAGAGGCCAAAAGTAACCTCACAGCTGTTGCAAAAGCAGGGGAAAAATCAAAGAAGTAGGCACTACTTGAATGGGAAGAAATAAGGGACAAGAAATTGAGACGACAAAAAAAGAAAAAAAAAAAAAAATTTGTGGCCAAAGCAAATGAGATCAAAAGGCATGGCATGTCATCCAGTGCAGGGACATGCAGCACATACACCAAGGCTTGCCTAAATTGATCCTCCTTGAAGCCAGAAATACAAAAGAAGGACCTACAAACACTCTGGAATAGAGATACCAGCAAAGGAAATTAAATTGAAGAAAAAAAAAAAAAAAGAAATTGGGAAATTTTGTGATTTCAAGAAAGTGGTCTGGGCAGAAATGAGGTGCAGTGCAAAGGACCAAAAGAGGCCAAAAGTAACCTCACAGCTGTTGCAAAAGCAGGGGAAAAATCAAAAAAGTAGGCACAACTTGAATGGGAAGAAATGAGGGACAAGAAATTGAGACTACAAAAAAAGAAAAAAAAAAAAAATTTGTGGCCAAAGCAAATGAGATCAAAAGGCATGGCATGTCATCCAGTGCAGGGACATGCAGCACATACACCAAGGCTTGCCTAAATTGATCCTCCTTGAAATCAGAAATACAAAAGAAGGACCTACAAACACTCTGGAATAGAGATACCAGCAAAGGAAATGAAATTGAAGAAAAAAAAAAAAAAGAAATTGGGAAATTTTGTGACTTCAAGAAAGTGGTCTGGGCAGAAATGAGGTGCAGTGCAAAGGACCAAAAGAGGCCAAAAGTAACCTCACAGCTGTTGCAAAAGCAGGGGAAAAATCAAAGAAGTAGGCACTACTTGGATGGGAAGAAATGAGGGACATGGCATTGATACTTCATTTAAAAAAATTAAAAAGCAAAATTTGTGGCCAAAGCAAAAGAGATCAAAAGGCATGGCATGTCATCCAGTGCAGGGACATGCAGCACATACACCAAGGCTTGCCCAAATTGATCTTCCTTGAAGCCAGAAATACAAAAGAAAGTCTTAGAACCATTCTGGAATAGAGATATCAGCAAAGGAAATGAAATTGAAAAAAAAAAACAAAACAAATTGGGAAATTTTGTGACTTCAAGAAAGTGGTCTGGGCAGAAATGAGGTGCAGTGCAAAGGACCAAAAGAGGCCAAAAGTAACCTCACAGCTGTTGCAAAAGCAGGGTAAAAACCAAGGAAGCAGCCACTACTTGGAGGGGAAGAAATAAGGGGCATGGCCTGGACACTTAAAATAAAAAGAAAAAAATTAAAAAATCTTTGCCAGAGCAAAAGCCATCAAAAGGCATGGCATGCCATCCAGTGCAGGGACTTGCACCAAAGCTTGCCCAATTGGTCCCCATTGAAATCGCAAGATTCCGTTTGCCTTCCCGAAAGGAAATTTCATTTCCTTTCGGGAAGGCAAACGGAATCTTGCGAGCCCTTCAAAGGAAGGCTTTCAAACACTTGAGAAAGGAGATATCTTCAAAAGAAATGCAGTTGAAAAAAAGGCCAAAAAAATGGAAAATCGGGAGATATAGTGACTACAAGAAAGTGGTCTGGGCGGAAATGAGGTGCAGTGCAAAGGAACAAAAGAGGCCAAAAGTAACCTCACAGCCGTTGCAAAAGCAGGGGAAAAATCTAAGAAGTAGGCACTACTTGAATGGGAAGAAATAAGTGACATGGCATGGACACTTAAAAATAAAAAGAAAAAAATTAAAAAATCTTTGCCAGAGGAAAAGCCATCAAAAGGCATGGCATGCCATCCAGTGCAGGGACTTGCACCAAAGCTTGCCCAATTGGTCCCCATTGAAATCGCAAGATTCCGTTTGCCTTCCCGAAAGGAAATAAAATTTCCTTTCGGGAAGGCAAACGGAATCTTGCGAGCCCTTCAAAGGAAGGCTTTCAAACACTTGAGAAAGGAGATATCTTCAAAAGAAATGCAGTTGAAAAAAAGGCCAAAAAAATGGAAAATCGGGCGATATAGTGACTACAAGAAAGTGGTCTGGGCGGAAATGAGGTGCAGTGCAAAGGACCAAAAGAGGCCAAAAGTAACCTCACAGCTGTTGCAAAAGCAGGGTAAAAACCAAGGAAGCAGCCACTACTTGGAGGGGAAGAAATAAGGGGCGTGGCCTGGACACTTAAAATAAAAAGAAAAAAATTAAAAAATTTTTGCCAGAGCAAAAGCCATCAAAAGGCATGGCATGCCATCCAGTGCAGGGACTTGCACCAAAGCTTGCCCAATTGGTCCCCATTGAAATCGCAAGATTCCGTTTGCCTTCCCGAAAGGAAATGAAATTTCCTTTCGGGAAGGCAAACGGAATCTTGCGAGCCCTTCAAAGGAAGGCTTTCAAACACTTGAGAAAGGAGATATCTTCAAAAGAAATGCAGTTGAAAAAAAGGCCAAAAAAATGGAAAATCGGGAGATATAGTTACAAAAAGAAAGTGGTCTGGGCAGAAATGAGGTGCAGTGCAAAGTACCAAAAGAGGCCAAAAGTAACCTCACAGCTGTTGCAAAAGCAGGGGAAAAATCAAAGAAGTAGGCACTACTTGGAGGGGAAGAAATGAGGGACAAGAAATTGAGACTACAAAAAAAAAAAAAAAAAACAAAATACGTGGCCAAAGCAAAAGAGATCAAAAGGCATGGCATGTCATCCAGTGCAGGGACATGCAGCACATATACCAAGGCTTGCCTACATTGATCCTCCTTGAAGCCAGAAATACAAAAGAAGGACCTACAAACACTCTGGAATAGAGATACCAGCAAAGGAAATGAAATTGAAGAAAAAAAAAAAAAAGAAATTGGGAAGTTTTGTGATTTCAAGAAAGTGGTCTGGGTCGAAATGAGGTGCAGTGCAAAGGACCAAAAGAGGCCAAAAGTAACCTCACAGCTGTTGCAAAAGCAGGGGAAAAATCAAAGAAGTAGGCACTACTTGAATGGGAAGAAATAAGGGACAAGAAATTGAGAATACAAAAAAAGAAAAAAAAAAAAAAATTTGTGGCCAAAGCAAATGAGATCAAAAGGCATGGCATGCCATCCAGTGCAGGGACTTGCACCAAAGCTTGCCCAATTGGTCCCCATTCAAATCGCAAGATTCCGTTTGCCTTCCCGAAAGGAAATGAAATTTCCTTTCGGGAAGGCAAACGGAATCTTGCGAGTCCTTCAAAGGAAAGCATTCAAACACTTGAGAAAGGAGATATCTTCAAAAGAAATGCAGTTGAAAAAAAGGCAAAAAAAAAGGAAAATCGGGAGATATAGTGACTACAAGAAAGTGGTCTGGGCGGAAATGAGGTGCAGTTCAAAGGACCAAAAGAGGCCAAAAGTAACCTCACAGCTGTTGCAAAAGCAGGGGAAAAATCAAAGAAGTAGGCACTACTTGAATGGGAAGAAATAAGGGACAAGAAATTGAGACTACAAAAAAAGAAAAAAAAAAAAATTCGTGGCCAAATCAAAAGAGATCAAAAGACATGGCATGTCATCCAGTGCAGGGACATGCAGCACATACACCAAGGCTTGCCTAAATTGATCCTCCTTGAAGCCAGAAATACAAAAGAAGGACTTAGAACCATTCTGGAATAGGGATATCAGCAAATAAAAATGAAATTGAAGAAAAAAAAAAAAAAAAGAAATTGGGAAATTTTGTGATTTCAAGAAAGTGGTCTGGGCAGAAATGAGGTGCAGTGCAAAGGACCAAAAGAGGCCAAAAGTAACCTCACAGCTGTTGCAAAAGCAGGGGAAAAATCAAAGAAGTAGGCACTACTTGGATGGGAAGAAATGAGGGACATGGCATTGATACTTCATTTAAAAAAATTGAAAAGCAAAATTCGTGGCAAAAGCAAAAGAGATCAAAAGGCATGGCATGTCATCCAGTGCAGGGACATGCAGCACATACACCAAGGCTTGCCCAAATTGATCTTCCTTGAAGCCAGAAATACAAAAGAAAGTCTTAGAACCATTCTGGAATAGAGATATCAGCAAAGGAAATGAAATTGAAAAAAAAAAACAAAACAAATTGGGAAATTTTGTGACTTCAAGAAAGTGGTCTGGGCAGAAATGAGGTGCAGCGCAAAGGACCAAAAGAGGCCAAAAGTAACCTCACAGCCGTTGCAAAAGCAGGGGAAAAATCAAAGAAGTAAGCACTACTGGAATGGGAAGAAATGAGGGACATGGCATGGACACTTAAAAATAAAAAGAAAAAAATTAAAAAATCTTTGCCAGAGCAAAAGCCATCAAAAGGCATGGCATGCCATCCAGTGCAGGGACTTGCACCAAAGCTTGCCCAATTGGTCCCCATTGAAATCGCAAGATTCCGTTTGCCTTCCCGAAAGGAAATGAAATTTCCTTTCGGGAAGGCAAACGGAATCTTGCGAGCACTTCAAAGGAAGGCTTTCAAACACTTGAGAAAGGAGATACCTTCAAAAGAAATGCAGTTGAAAAAAAGGCCAAAAAAATGGAAAATCGGGAGATATAGTTACAACAAGAAAGTGGTCTGGGTTGAAATGAGGTGCAGTGCAAAGGACCAAAAGAGGCCAAAAGTAACCTCACAGCTGTTGCAAAAGCAGGGGAAAAATCAAAGAAGTAGGCACTACTTGAATGGGAAGAAATAAGGGACAAGAAATTGAGACTACAAAAAAAGAAAAAAAAAAAAAAATTTGTGGCCAAAGCAAATGAGATCAAAAGGCATGGCATGTCATCCAGTGCAGGGACATGCAGCACAAACACCAAGGCTTGCCTAAATTGATCCTCCTTGAAGCCAGAAATACAAAAGAAGGACCTACAAACACTCTGGAATAGAGATACCAGCAAAGGAAATGAAATTGAAGAAAAAAAAAAAAAAAGAAATTGGGAAATTTTGTGATTTCAAGAAAGTGGTCTGGGTAGAACTGAGGTGCAGTGCAAAGAACCAAAAGAGGCCAAAAGTAACCTCACAGCTGTTCCAAAAGCAGGGGAAAAATCAAAGAAGTAGGCACAACTTGAATGGGAAGAAATGAGGGACAAGAAATTGAGACTACAAAAAAAGAAAAAAAAAAAAAATTTGTGGCCAAAGCAAATGAGATCAAAAGGCATGGCATGTCATCCAGTGCAGGGACATGCAGCACATACACCAAGGCTTGCCTAAATTGATCCTCCTTGAAGCCAGAAATACAAAAGAAGGACCTACAAACACTCTGGAATAGAGATACCAGCAAAGGAAATGAAATTGAAGAAAAAAAAAAAAAAGAAATTGGGAAATTTTGTGACTTCAAGAAAGTGGTCTGGGCAGAAATGAGGTGCAGTGCAAAGGACCAAAAGAGGCCAAAAGTAACCTCACAGCTGTTGCAAAAGCAGGGGAAAAATCAAAGAAGTAGGCACTACTTGGATGGGAAGAAATGAGGGACATGGCATTGATACTTCATTTAAAAAAATTAAAAAGCAAAATTTGTGGCCAAAGCAAAAGAGATCAAAAGGCATGGCATGTCATCCAGTGCAGGGACATGCAGCACATACACCAAGGCTTGCCCAAATTGATCTTCCTTGAAGCCAGAAATACAAAAGAAAGTCTTAGAACCATTCTGGAATAGAGATATCAGCAAAGGAAATGAAATTGAAAAAAAAAAACAAAACAAATTGGGAAATTTTGTGACTTCAAGAAAGTGGTCTGGGCAGAAATGAGGTGCAGTGCAAAGGACCAAAAAAGGCCAAAAGTAACCTCACAGCTGTTGCAAAAGCAGGGTAAAAACCAAGGAAGCAGCCACTACTTGGAGGGGAAGAAATAAGGGGCGTGGCCTGGACACTTAAAATAAAAAGAAAAAAATTAAAAAATCGTTGCCAGAGCAAAAGCCATCAAAAGACATGGCATGCCATCCAGTGCAGGGACTTGCACCAAAGCTTGCCCAATTGGTCCCCATTGAAATCGCAAGATTCCGTTTGCCTTCCCGAAAGGAAATGAAATTTCCTTTCGGGAAGGCAAACGGAATCTTGCGAACCCTTCAAAGGAAGGCTTTCAAACACTTGAGAAAGGAGATATCTTCAAAAGAAATGCAGTTGAAAAAAAGGCCAAAAAAATGGAAAATCGGGAGATATAGTGACTACAAGAAAGTGGTCTGGGCGGAAATGAGGTGCAGTGCAAAGGACCAAAAGAGGCCAAAAGTAACCTCACAGCTGTTGCAAAAGCAGGGGAAAAATCAAAGAAGTAGGCACAACTTGAATGGGAAGAAATAAGGGACAAGAAATTGAGACTACAAAAAAAGAAAAAAAAAAAAAATTTGTGGCCAAAGCAAATGAGATCAAAAGGCATGGCATGTCATCCAGTGCAGGGACATGCAGCACATACACCAAGGCTTGCCTAAATTGATCCTCCTTGAAGCCAGAAATACAAAAGAAGGACCTACAAACACTCTGGAATAGAGATACCAGCAAAGGAAATGAAATTGAAGAAAAAAAAAAAAAAGAAATTGGGAAATTTTGTGACTTCAAGAAAGTGGTCTGGGCAGAAATGAGGTGCAGTGCAAAGGACCAAAAGAGGCCAAAAGTAACCTCACAGCTGTTGCAAAAGCAGGGGAAAAATCAAAGAAGTAGGCACTACTTGGATGGGAAGAAATAAGGGGCGTGGCCTGGACACTTAAAATAAAAAGAAAAAAATTAAAAAATCTTTGCCAGAGCAAAAGCCATCAAAAGACATGGCATGCCATCCAGTGCAGGGACTTGCACCAAAGCTTGCCCAATTGGTCCCCATTGAAATCGCAAGACTCCATTTGCCTTCCCGAAAGGAAATGAAATTTCCTTTTGGGAAGGCAAACCAAATCTTGCGAACCCTTCAAAGGAAGGCTTTCAAACACTTGAGAAAGGAGATATCTTCAAAAGAAATGCAGTTGAAAAAAAGGCCCAAAAAATAGAAAAACGGGAGATATAGTGACTACAAGAAAGTGGTCTGGGCGGAAATGAGGTGCAGTGCAAAGGACCAAAAGAGGCCAAAAGTAACCTCACAGCTGTTGCAAAAGCAGGGGAAAAATCAAAGAAGTAGGCACTACTTGAATGGGAAGAAATAAGGGACAAGAAATTGAGACTACAAAAAAAGAAAAAAAAAAAAAAAATTTGTGGCCAAAGCAAATGAGATCAAAAGGCATGGCATGTCATCCAGTGCAGGGACATGCAGCACATACACCAAGGCTTGCCTAAATTGATCCTCCTTGAAGCCAGAAATACAAAAGAAGGACCTACAAACACTCTGGAATAGAGATACCAGCAAAGAAAATGAAATTGAAGAAAAAAAAAAAAAAGAAATTGGGAAATTTTGTGACTTCAAGAAAGTGGTCTGGGCAGAAATGAGGTGCAGTGCAAAGGACCAAAAGAGGCCAAAAGTAACCTCACAGCTGTTGCAAAAGCAGGGGAAAAATCAAAGAAGTAGGCACTACTTGAATGGGAAGAAATAAGGGACAAGAAATTGAGACGACAAAAAAAGAAAAAAAAAAAAAAATTTGTGGCCAAAGCAAATGAGATCAAAAGGCATGGCATGTCATCCAGTGCAGGGACATGCAGCACATACACCAAGGCTTGCCTAAATTGATCCTCCTTGAAGCCAGAAATACAAAAGAAGGACCTACAAACACTCTGGAATAGAGATACCAGCAAAGGAAATGAAATTGAAGAAAAAAAAAAAAAAAGAAATTAGGAAATTTTGTGACTTCAAGAAAGTGGTCTGGGCAGAAATGAGGTACAGTGCAAAGGACCAAAAGAGGCCAAAAGTAACCTCACAGCCGTTGCAAAACCAGGGGAAAAATCAAAGAAGTAGGCACTACTTGGATGGGAAGAAATGAGGGACATGGCATGGACACTTAAAAATAAAAAGAAAAACATTAAAAAATCTTTGCCAGCGCAAAAGCCATCAAAAGGCATGGCATGCCATCCAGTGCAGGGACTTGCACCAAAGCTTGCCCAATTGGTCCCCATTGAAATCGCAAGATTCCGTTTGCCTTCCCGAAAGGAAATGAAATTTCCTTTCGGGAAGGCAAACGGAATCTTGCGAGCCCTTCAAAGGAAAGCTTTCAAACACTTGAGAAAGGAGATATCTTCAAAAGAAATGCAGTTGAAAAAAAGGCAAAAAAAAAAAGGAAAATCGGGAGATATAGTGACTACAAGAAAGTGGTCTGGGTAGAAATGAGGTGCAGTGCAAAGGACCAAAAGAGGCCAAAAGTAACCTCACAGCCGTTGCAAAAGCAGGGGAAAAATCAAAGAAGTAGGCACAACTTGAATGGGAAGAAATAAGGGACAAGAAATTGAGACTACAAAAAAAGAAAAAAAAAAAAAAAATTGTGGCCAAAGCAAATGAGATCAAAAGGCATGGCATGTCATCCAGTGCAGGGACATGCAGCACATACACCAAGGCTTGCCTAAATTGATCCTCCTTGAAGCCAGAAATACAAAAGAAGGACCTACAAACACTCTGGAATAGAGATACCAGCAAAGGAAATGAAATTGAAGAAAAAAAAAAAAAAGAAATTGGGAAATTTTGTGACTTCAAGAAAGTGGTCTGGGCAGAACTGAGGTGCAGTGCAAAGGACCAAAAGAGGCCAAAAGTAACCTCACAGCTGTTGCAAAAGCAGGGGAAAAATCAAAGAAGTAGGCACTACTTGGATGGGAAGAAATGAGGGACATGGCATTGATACTTCATTTAAAAAAATTAAAAAGCAAAATTCGTGGCCAAAGCAAAAGAGATCAAAAGGCATGGCATGTCATCCAGTGCAGGGACATGCAGCACATACACCAAGGCTTGCCCAAATTGATCTTCCTTGAAGCCAGAAATACAAAAGAAAGTCTTAGAACCATTCTGGAATAGAGATATCGGCAAAGGAAATGAAATTGAAAAAAAAAAACAAAACAAATTGGGAAATTTTGTGACTTCAAGAAAGTGGTCTGGGCAGAAATGAGGTGCAGTGCAAAGGACCAAAAGAGGCCAAAAGTAACCTCACAGCTGTTGCAAAAGCAGGGTAAAAACCAAGGAAGCAGCCACTACTTGGAGGGGAAGAAATAAGGGGCGTGGCCTGGACACTTAAAATAAAAAGAAAAAAATTAAAAAATCTTTGCCAGAGCAAAAGCCATCAAAAGACATGGCATGCCATCCAGTGCAGGGACTTGCACCAAAGCTTGCCCAATTGGTCCCCATTGAAATCGCAAGATTCCGTTTGCCTTCCCGAAAGGAAATGAAATTTCCTTTCGGGAAGGCAAACGGAATCTTGCGAACCCTTCAAAGGAAGGCTTTCAAACACGTGAGAAAGGAGATATCTTCAAAAGAAATGCAGTTGAAAAAAAGGCCCAAAAAATAGAAAAACGGGAGATATAGTGACTACCAGAAAGTGGTCTGGGCGGAAATGAGGTGCAGTGCAAAGGACCAAAAGAGGCCAAAAGTAACCTCACAGCTGTTGCAAAAGCAGGGGAAAAATCAAAGAAGTAGGCACTACTTGGATGGAAAAAAATAAGGGACAAGAAATTGAGACTACAAAAAAAAGAAAAAAAAAATAAAATTTGTGGCCAAAGCAAATGAGATCAAAAGGCATGGCATGTCATCCAGTGCAGGGACATGCAGCACATACACCAAGGCTTGCCTAAGTTGATCCTCCTTGAAGCCAGAAATACAAAAGAAGGACCTACAAGCACTCTGGAATAGAGATACCAGCAAAGGAAATGAAATTGAAGAAAAAAAAAAAAAAGAAATTGGGAAATTTTGTGATTTCAAGAAAGTGGTCTGGGTAGAAATGAGGTGCAGTGCAAAGGACCAAAAGAGGCCAAAAGTAACCTCACAGCTGTTGCAAAAGCAGGGGAAAAATCAAAGAAGTAGGCACTACTTGAATGGGAAGAAATAAGGGACAAGAAATTGAGACTACAAAAAAAGAAAAAAAAAAAAAAAATTTGTGGCCAAAGCAAATGAGATCAAAAGGCATGGCATGTCATCCAGTGCAGGGACATGCAGCACATACACCAAGGCTTGCCTAAATTGATCCTCCTTGAAGCCAGAAATACAAAAGAAGGACCTACAAACACTCTGGAATAGAGATACCAGCAAAGAAAATGAAATTGAAGAAAAAAAAAAAAAAGAAATTGGGAAATTTTGTGACTTCAAGAAAGTGGTCTGGGCAGAAATGAGGTGCAGTGCAAAGGACCAAAAGAGGCCAAAAGTAACCTCACAGCTGTTGCAAAAGCAGGGGAAAAATCAAAGAAGTAGGCACTACTTGAATGGGAAGAAATAAGGGACAAGAAATTGAGACGACAAAAAAAGAAAAAAAAAAAAAAATTTGTGGCCAAAGCAAATGAGATCAAAAGGCATAGCATGTCATCCAGTGCAGGGACATGCAGCACATACACCAAGGCTTGCCTAAATTGATCCTCCTTGAAGCCAGAAATACAAAAGAAGGACCTACAAACACTCTGGAATAGAGATACCAGCAAAGGAAATGAAATTGAAGAAAAAAAAAAAAAAGAAATTAGGAAATTTTGTGACTTCAAGAAAGTGGTCTGGGCAGAAATAAGGTACAGTGCAAAGGACCAAAAGAGGCCAAAAGTAACCTCACAGCCGTTGCAAAACCAGGGGAAAAATCAAAGAAGTAGGCTCTACTTGGATGGGAAGAAATGAGGGACATGGCATGGACACTTAAAAATAAAAAGAAAAACATTAAAAAATCTTTGCCAGAGCAAAAGCCATCAAAAGGCATGGCATGCCATCCAGTGCAGGGACTTGCACCAAAGCTTGCCCAATTGGTCCCCATTGAACTCGCAAGATTCCGTTTGCCTTCCCGAAAGGAAATGAAATTTCCTTTCGGGAAGGCAAACGGAATCTTGCGAGTCCTTCAAAGGAAAGCTTTCAAACACTTGAGAAAGGAGATATCTTCAAAAGAAATGCAGTTGAAAAAAAGGCAAAAAAAAAAGGAAAATCGGGAGATATAGTGACTACATGAAAGTGGTCTGGGCGGAAATGAGGTGCAGTGCAAAGGACCAAAAGAGGCCAAAAGTAACCTCACAGCTGTTGCAAAAGCAGGGGAAAAATCAAAGAAGTAGGCAAAACTTGAATGGGAAGAAATAAGGGACAAGAAATTGAGACTACAAAAAAAGAAAAAAAAAAAAAAATTTGTGGCCAAAGCAAATGAGATCAAAAGGCATGGCATGTCATCCAGTGCAGGGACATGCAGCACATACACCAAGGCTTGCCTAAATTGATCCTCCTTGAAGCCAGAAATACAAAAGAAGGACCTACAAACACTCTGGAATAGAGATACCAGCAAAGGAAATGAAATTGAAGAAAAAAAAAAAAAAGAAATTGGGAAATTTTGTGACTTCAAGAAAGTGGTCTGGGCAGAACTGAGGTGCAGTGCAAAGGACCAAAAGAGGCCAAAAGTAACCTCACAGCTGTTGCAAAAGCAGGGGAAAAATCAAAGAAGTAGGCACTACTTGGATGGGAAGAAATGAGGGACATGGCATTGATACTTCATTTAAAAAAATTAAAAAGCAAAATTCGTGGCCAAAGCAAAAGAGATCAAAAGGCATGGCATGTCATCCAGTGCAGGGACATGCAGCACATACACCAAGGCTTGCCCAAATTGATCTTCCTTGAAGCCAGAAATACAAAAGAAAGTCTTAGAACCATTCTGGAATAGAGATATCAGCAAAGGAAATGAAATTGAAAAAAAAAAACAAAACAAATTGGGAAATTTTGTGACTTCAAGAAAGTGGTCTGGGCAGAAATGAGGTGCAGTGCAAAGGACCAAAAGAGGCCAAAAGTAACCTCACAGCTGTTGCAAAAGCAGGGTAAAAACCAAGGAAGCAGCCACTACTTGGAGGGGAAGAAATAAGGGGCGTGGCCTGGACACTTAAAATAAAAAGAAAAAAATTAAAAAATCTTTGCCAGAGCAAAAGCCATCAAAAGACATGGCATGCCATCCAGTGCAGGGACTTGCACCAAAGCTTGCCCAATTGGTCCCCATTGAAATCGCAAGATTCCGTTTGCCTTCCCGAAAGGAAATGAAATTTCCTTTCGGGAAGGCAAACGGAATCTTGCGAACCCTTCAAAGGAAGGCTTTCAAACACTTGAGAAAGGAGATATCTTCAAAAGAAATGCAGTTGAAAAAAAGGCCCAAAAAATAGAAAATCGGGAGATATAGTGACTACAAGAAAGTGGTCTGGGCGGAAATGAGGTGCAGTGCAAAGGACCAAAAGAGGCCAAAAGTAACCTCACAGCTGTTGCAAAAGCAGGGGAAAAATCAAAGAAGTAGGCACAACTTGAATGGGAAGAAATAAGGGACAAGAAATTGAGACTACAAAAAAAGAAAAAAAAAAAAAAATTTGTGGCCAAAGCAAATGAGATCAAAAGGCATGGCATGTCATCCAGTGCAGGGACATGCAGCACATACACCAAGGCTTGCCTAAATTGATCCTCCTTGAAGTCAGAAATACAAAAGAAGGACTTAGAACCATTCTGGAATAGAGATACCAGCAAAGGAAATGAAATTGAAGAAAAAAACAAAAGAAATTGGGAAATTTTGTGACTTCAAGGAAGTGGTCTGGGCAGAACTGAGGTGCAGTGCAATAGACCAAAAGAGGCCAAAAGTAATCTCACAGCTGTTGCAAAAGCAGGGGAAAAATCAAAGAAGTAAGCACTACTTGGATGGGAAGAAATGAGGGACATGGCATTGATACTTCATTTAAAAAAATTAAAAAGCAAAATTCGTGGCCAAAGCAAAAGAGATCAAAAGGCATGGCATGTCATCCAGTGCAGGGACATGCAGCACATACACCAAGGCTTGCCTAAATTGATCTTCCTTGAAGTCAGAAATACAAAAGAAGAACTTAGAATTATTCTGGAATAGAGATATCAGCAAAGGAAATGAAATTGAAAAAAAAAAACAAAACAAATTGGGAAATTTTGTGACTTCAAGAAAGTGGTCTGGGCAGAAATGAGGTGCAGTGCAAAGGACCAAAAGAGGCCAAAAGTAACCTCACAGCTGTTCCAAAAGCAGGGGAAAAATCAAAGAAGTAGGCACAACTTGAATGGGAAGAAATGAGGGACATGGCATTGATACTTCATTTAAAAAAATTAAAAAGCAAACTTCGTGGCCAAAGCAAAAGAGATCAAAAGGCATGGCATGTCATCCAGTGCAGGGACATGCAGCACATACACCAAGGCTTGCCCAAATTGATCTTCCTTGAAGCCAGAAATACAAAAGAAAGTCTTAGAACCATTATGGAATAGAGATATCAGCAAAGGAAATGAAATTGAAAAAAAAAAACAAAACAAATTGGGAAATTTTGTGACTTCAAGAAAGTGGTCTGGGCAGAAATGAGGTGCAGTGCAAAGGACCAAAAGAGGCCAAAAGTAACCTCACAGCTGTTGCAAAAGCAGGGTAAAAACCAAGGAAGCAGCCACTACTTGGAGGGGAAGAAATAAGGGGCGTGGCCTGGACACTTAAAATAAAAAGAAAAAAATTAAAAAATCTTTGCCAGAGCAAAAGCCATCAAAAGACATGGCATGCCATCCAGTGCAGGGACTTGCACCAAAGCTTGCCCAATTGGTCCCCATTGAAATCGCAAGATTCCGTTTGCCTTCCCGAAAGGAAATGAAATTTCCTTTCAGGAAGGCAAACGGAATCTTGCGAGCCCTTCAAAGGAAGGCTTTCAAACACTTGAGAAAGGAGATATCTTCAAAAGAAATGCAGTTGAAAAAAAGGGCAAAAAAATGGAAAATCGGGAGATATAGTGACTACCAGAAAGTGGTCTGGGCGGAAATGAGGTGCAGTGCAAAGGACCAAAAGAGGCCAAAAGTAACCTCACAGCTGTTGCAAAAGCAGGGGAAAAATCAAAGAAGTAGGCACTACTTGGATGGAAAAAAATAAGGGACAAGAAATTGAGACTACAAAAAAAAGAAAAAAAAAATAAAATTTGTGGCCAAAGCAAATGAGATCAAAAGGCATGGCATGTCATCCAGTGCAGGGACATGCAGCACATACACCAAGGCTTGCCTAAGTTGATCCTCCTTGAAGCCAGAAATACAAAAGAAGGACCTACAAGCACTCTGGAATAGAGATACCAGCAAAGGAAATGAAATTGAAGAAAAAAAAAAAAAAGAAATTGGGAAATTTTGTGATTTCAAGAAAGTGGTCTGGGTAGAAATGAGGTGCAGTGCAAAGGACCAAAAGAGGCCAAAAGTAACCTCACAGCTGTTGCAAAAGCAGGGGAAAAATCAAAGAAGTAGGCACTACTTGAATGGGAAGAAATAAGGGACAAGAAATTGAGACTACAAAAAAAGAAAAAAAAAAAAAAAATTTGTGGCCAAAGCAAATGAGATCAAAAGGCATGGCATGTCATCCAGTGCAGGGACATGCAGCACATACACCAAGGCTTGCCTAAATTGATCCTCCTTGAAGCCAGAAATACAAAAGAAGGACCTACAAACACTCTGGAATAGAGATACCAGCAAAGAAAATGAAATTGAAGAAAAAAAAAAAAAAGAAATTGGGAAATTTTGTGACTTCAAGAAAGTGGTCTGGGCAGAAATGAGGTGCAGTGCAAAGGACCAAAAGAGGCCAAAAGTAACCTCACAGCTGTTGCAAAAGCAGGGGAAAAATCAAAGAAGTAGGCACTACTTGAATGGGAAGAAATAAGGGACAAGAAATTGAGACGACAAAAAAAGAAAAAAAAAAAAAAATTTGTGGCCAAAGCAAATGAGATCAAAAGGCATAGCATGTCATCCAGTGCAGGGACATGCAGCACATACACCAAGGCTTGCCTAAATTGATCCTCCTTGAAGCCAGAAATACAAAAGAAGGACCTACAAACACTCTGGAATAGAGATACCAGCAAAGGAAATGAAATTGAAGAAAAAAAAAAAAAAGAAATTAGGAAATTTTGTGACTTCAAGAAAGTGGTCTGGGCAGAAATAAGGTACAGTGCAAAGGACCAAAAGAGGCCAAAAGTAACCTCACAGCCGTTGCAAAACCAGGGGAAAAATCAAAGAAGTAGGCTCTACTTGGATGGGAAGAAATGAGGGACATGGCATGGACACTTAAAAATAAAAAGAAAAACATTAAAAAATCTTTGCCAGAGCAAAAGCCATCAAAAGGCATGGCATGCCATCCAGTGCAGGGACTTGCACCAAAGCTTGCCCAATTGGTCCCCATTGAACTCGCAAGATTCCGTTTGCCTTCCCGAAAGGAAATGAAATTTCCTTTCGGGAAGGCAAACGGAATCTTGCGAGTCCTTCAAAGGAAAGCTTTCAAACACTTGAGAAAGGAGATATCTTCAAAAGAAATGCAGTTGAAAAAAAGGCAAAAAAAAAAGGAAAATCGGGAGATATAGTGACTACATGAAAGTGGTCTGGGCGGAAATGAGGTGCAGTGCAAAGGACCAAAAGAGGCCAAAAGTAACCTCACAGCTGTTGCAAAAGCAGGGGAAAAATCAAAGAAGTAGGCAAAACTTGAATGGGAAGAAATAAGGGACAAGAAATTGAGACTACAAAAAAAGAAAAAAAAAAAAAAATTTGTGGCCAAAGCAAATGAGATCAAAAGGCATGGCATGTCATCCAGTGCAGGGACATGCAGCACATACACCAAGGCTTGCCTAAATTGATCCTCCTTGAAGCCAGAAATACAAAAGAAGGACCTACAAACACTCTGGAATAGAGATACCAGCAAAGGAAATGAAATTGAAGAAAAAAAAAAAAAAGAAATTGGGAAATTTTGTGACTTCAAGAAAGTGGTCTGGGCAGAACTGAGGTGCAGTGCAAAGGACCAAAAGAGGCCAAAAGTAACCTCACAGCTGTTGCAAAAGCAGGGGAAAAATCAAAGAAGTAGGCACTACTTGGATGGGAAGAAATGAGGGACATGGCATTGATACTTCATTTAAAAAAATTAAAAAGCAAAATTCGTGGCCAAAGCAAAAGAGATCAAAAGGCATGGCATGTCATCCAGTGCAGGGACATGCAGCACATACACCAAGGCTTGCCCAAATTGATCTTCCTTGAAGCCAGAAATACAAAAGAAAGTCTTAGAACCATTCTGGAATAGAGATATCAGCAAAGGAAATGAAATTGAAAAAAAAAAACAAAACAAATTGGGAAATTTTGTGACTTCAAGAAAGTGGTCTGGGCAGAAATGAGGTGCAGTGCAAAGGACCAAAAGAGGCCAAAAGTAACCTCACAGCTGTTGCAAAAGCAGGGTAAAAACCAAGGAAGCAGCCACTACTTGGAGGGGAAGAAATAAGGGGCGTGGCCTGGACACTTAAAATAAAAAGAAAAAAATTAAAAAATCTTTGCCAGAGCAAAAGCCATCAAAAGACATGGCATGCCATCCAGTGCAGGGACTTGCACCAAAGCTTGCCCAATTGGTCCCCATTGAAATCGCAAGATTCCGTTTGCCTTCCCGAAAGGAAATGAAATTTCCTTTCGGGAAGGCAAACGGAATCTTGCGAACCCTTCAAAGGAAGGCTTTCAAACACTTGAGAAAGGAGATATCTTCAAAAGAAATGCAGTTGAAAAAAAGGCCCAAAAAATAGAAAATCGGGAGATATAGTGACTACAAGAAAGTGGTCTGGGCGGAAATGAGGTGCAGTGCAAAGGACCAAAAGAGGCCAAAAGTAACCTCACAGCTGTTGCAAAAGCAGGGGAAAAATCAAAGAAGTAGGCACAACTTGAATGGGAAGAAATAAGGGACAAGAAATTGAGACTACAAAAAAAGAAAAAAAAAAAAAAATTTGTGGCCAAAGCAAATGAGATCAAAAGGCATGGCATGTCATCCAGTGCAGGGACATGCAGCACATACACCAAGGCTTGCCTAAATTGATCCTCCTTGAAGTCAGAAATACAAAAGAAGGACTTAGAACCATTCTGGAATAGAGATACCAGCAAAGGAAATGAAATTGAAGAAAAAAACAAAAGAAATTGGGAAATTTTGTGACTTCAAGGAAGTGGTCTGGGCAGAACTGAGGTGCAGTGCAATAGACCAAAAGAGGCCAAAAGTAATCTCACAGCTGTTGCAAAAGCAGGGGAAAAATCAAAGAAGTAAGCACTACTTGGATGGGAAGAAATGAGGGACATGGCATTGATACTTCATTTAAAAAAATTAAAAAGCAAAATTCGTGGCCAAAGCAAAAGAGATCAAAAGGCATGGCATGTCATCCAGTGCAGGGACATGCAGCACATACACCAAGGCTTGCCTAAATTGATCTTCCTTGAAGTCAGAAATACAAAAGAAGAACTTAGAATTATTCTGGAATAGAGATATCAGCAAAGGAAATGAAATTGAAAAAAAAAAACAAAACAAATTGGGAAATTTTGTGACTTCAAGAAAGTGGTCTGGGCAGAAATGAGGTGCAGTGCAAAGGACCAAAAGAGGCCAAAAGTAACCTCACAGCTGTTCCAAAAGCAGGGGAAAAATCAAAGAAGTAGGCACAACTTGAATGGGAAGAAATGAGGGACATGGCATTGATACTTCATTTAAAAAAATTAAAAAGCAAACTTCGTGGCCAAAGCAAAAGAGATCAAAAGGCATGGCATGTCATCCAGTGCAGGGACATGCAGCACATACACCAAGGCTTGCCCAAATTGATCTTCCTTGAAGCCAGAAATACAAAAGAAAGTCTTAGAACCATTATGGAATAGAGATATCAGCAAAGGAAATGAAATTGAAAAAAAAAAACAAAACAAATTGGGAAATTTTGTGACTTCAAGAAAGTGGTCTGGGCAGAAATGAGGTGCAGTGCAAAGGACCAAAAGAGGCCAAAAGTAACCTCACAGCTGTTGCAAAAGCAGGGTAAAAACCAAGGAAGCAGCCACTACTTGGAGGGGAAGAAATAAGGGGCGTGGCCTGGACACTTAAAATAAAAAGAAAAAAATTAAAAAATCTTTGCCAGAGCAAAAGCCATCAAAAGACATGGCATGCCATCCAGTGCAGGGACTTGCACCAAAGCTTGCCCAATTGGTCCCCATTGAAATCGCAAGATTCCGTTTGCCTTCCCGAAAGGAAATGAAATTTCCTTTCAGGAAGGCAAACGGAATCTTGCGAGCCCTTCAAAGGAAGGCTTTCAAACACTTGAGAAAGGAGATATCTTCAAAAGAAATGCAGTTGAAAAAAAGGGCAAAAAAATGGAAAATCGGGAGATATAGTGACTACCAGAAAGTGGTCTGGGCGGAAATGAGGTGCAGTGCAAAGGACCAAAAGAGGCCAAAAGTAACCTCACAGCTGTTGCAAAAGCAGGGGAAAAATCAAAGAAGTAGGCACTACTTGGATGGAAAAAAATAAGGGACAAGAAATTCAGACTACAAAAAAAAGAAAAAAAAAAAAAATTTGTGGCCAAAGCAAATGAGATCAAAAGGCATAGCATGTCATCCAGTGCAGGGACATGCAGCACATACACCAAGGCTTGCCTAAGTTGATCCTCCTTGAAGCCAGAAATACAAAAGAAGGACCTACAAACACTCTGGAATAGAGATACCAGCAAAGGAAATGAAATTGAAGAAAAAAAAAAAAAAGAAATTGGGAAATTTTGTGATTTCAAGAAAGTGGTCTGGGTAGAAATGAGGTGCAGTGCAAAGGACCAAAAGAGGCCAAAAGTAACCTCACAGCTGTTGCAAAAGCAGGGGAAAAATCAAAGAAGTAGGCACTACTTGAATGGGAAGAAATAAGGGACAAGAAATTGAGACGACAAAAAAAGAAAAAAAAAAAAAAATTTGTGGCCAAAGCAAATGAGATCAAAAGGCATAGCATGTCATCCAGTGCAGGGACATGCAGCACATACACCAAGGCTTGCCTAAATTGATCCTCCTTGAAGCCAGAAATACAAAAGAAGGACCTACAAACACTCTGGAATAGAGATACCAGCAAAGGAAATGAAATTGAAGAAAAAAAAAAAAAAAGAAATTAGGAAATTTTGTGACTTCAAGAAAGTGGTCTGGGCAGAAATGAGGTACAGTGCAAAGGACCAAAAGAGGCCAAAAGTAACCTCACAGCCGTTGCAAAACCAGGGGAAAAATCAAAGAAGTAGGCACTACTTGGATGGGAAGAAATGAGGGACATGGCATGGACACTTAAAAATAAAAAGAAAAACATTAAAAAATCTTTGCCAGAGCAAAAGCCATCAAAAGGCATGGCATGCCATCCAGTGCAGGGACTTGCACCAAAGCTTGCCCAATTGGTCCCCATTGAAATCGCAAGATTCCGTTTGCCTTCCCGAAAGGAAATGAAATTTCCTTTCGGGAAGGCAAACGGAATCTTGCGAGTCCTTCAAAGGAAAGCTTTCAAACACTTGAGAAAGGAGATATCTTCAAAAGAAATGCAGTTGAAAAAAAGGCAAAAAAAAAAGGAAAATCGGGAGATATAGTGACTACAAGAAAGTGGTCTGGGTAGAAATGAGGTGCAGTGCAAAGGACCAAAAGAGGCCAAAAGTAACCTCACAGCTGTTGCAAAAGCAGGGGAAAAATCAAAGAAGTAGGCACTACTTGAATGGGAAGAAATAAGGGACAAGAAATTGAGACTACAAAAAAAGAAAAAAAAAAAAAAATTTGTGGCCAAAGCAAATGAGATCAAAAGGCATGGCATGTCATCCAGTGCAGGGACATGCAGCACATACACCAAGGCTTGCCTAAATTGATCCTCCTTGAAGCCAGAAATACAAAAGAAGGACCTACAAACACTCTGGAATAGAGATACCAGCAAAGGAAATGAAATTGAAGAAAAAAAAAAAAAAGAAATTGGGAAATTTTGTGACTTCAAGAAAGTGGTCTGGGCAGAACTGAGGTGCAGTGCAAAGGACCAAAAGAGGCCAAAATTAACCTCACAGCTGTTGCAAAAGCAGGGGAAAAATCAAAGAAGTAGGCACTACTTGGATGGGAAGAAATGAGGGACATGGCATTGATACTTCATTTAACAAAATTAAAAAGCAAAATTCGTGGCCAAAGCAAAAGAGATCAAAAGGCATGGCATGTCATCCAGTGCAGGGACATGCAGCACATACACCAAGGCTTGCCTAAATTGATCTTCCTTGAAGTCAGAAATACAAAAGAAGGACTTAGAACCATTCTGGAATAGAGATATCAGCAAAGGAAATGAAATTGAAAAAAAAAAACAAAACAAATTGGGAAATTTTGTGACTTCAAGAAAGTGGTCTGGGCAGAAATAAGGTGCAGTGCAAAGGACCAAAAGAGGCCAAAAGTAACCTCACAGCCGTTGCAAAAGCAGGGGAAAAATCAAAGAAGTAGGCACTACTTGAATGGGAAGAAATGAGGGACATGGCATGGACACTTAAAAATAAAAAGAAAAAAATTAAAAAATCTTTGCCAGAGCAAAAGCCATCAAAAGGCATGGCATGCCATCCAGTGCAGGGACTTGCACCAAAGCTTGCCCAATTGGTCCCCATTGAAATCGCAAGATTCCGTTTGCCTTCCCGAAAGGAAATGAAATTTCCTTTCGGGAAGGGAAACGGAATCTTGCGAGCCCTTCAAAGGAAAGCTTTCAAACACTTGAGAAAGGAGATATCTTCAAAAGAAATGCAGTTGAAAAAAAGGCCAAAAAAATGGAAAATCGGGAGATATAGTGACTACAAGAAATTGGTCTGGGCGGAAATGAGGTGCAGTGCAAAGGACCAAAAGAGGCCAAAAATAACCTCACAGCTGTTGCAAAAGCAGGGGAAAAATCAAAGAAGTAGGCACTACTTGAATGGGAAGAAATAAGGGACAAGAAATTAAGACTACAAAAAAAGAAAAAAAAAAAAAAATTTGTGGCCAAAGCAAATGAGATCAAAAGGCATGGCATGTCATCCAGTGCAGGGACATGCAGCACATACACCAAGGCTTGCCTAAATTGATCCTCCTTGAAGCCAGAAATACAAAAGAAGGACTTAGAACCATTCTGGAATAGAGATATCAGCAAATAAAAATGAAATTGAAGAAAAAAAAAAAAAAAGAAATTGGGAAATTTTGTGATTTCAAGAAAGTGGTCTGGGCAGAAATGAGGTGCAGTGCAAAGGACCAAAAGAGGCCAAAAGTAACCTCACAGCTGTTGCAAAAGCAGGGGAAAAATCAAAGAAGTAGGCACTACTTGGATGGGAAGAAATGAGGGACATGGCATTGATACTTCATTTAAAAAAATTGAAAAGCAAAATTCGTGGCCAAAGCAAAAGAGATCAAAAGGCATGGCATGTCATCCAGTGCAGGGACATGCAGCACATACACCAAGGCTTGCCCAAATTGATCTTCCTTGAAGCCAGAAATACAAAAGAAAGTCTTAGAACCATTCTGGAATAGAGATACCAGCAAAGAAAATGAAATTGAAGAAGAAAAAAAAAAAGAAATTGGGAAATTTTGTGACTTCAAGAAAGTGGTCTGGGCAGAACTGAGGTGCAGTGCAAAGGACCAAAAGAGGCCAAAAGTAACCTCACAGCCGTTGCAAAAGCAGGGGAAAAATCAAAGAAGTAAGCACTACTTGAATGGGAAGAAATGAGGGACATGGCATGGACACTTAAAAATAAAAAGAAAAACATTAAAAAATCTTTGCCAGAGCAAAAGCTTTCAAAAGGCATTGCATGCCATCCAGTGCAGGGACTTTCACCAAAGCTTGCCCAATTGGTCCCCATTGAAATCGCAAGATTCCGTTTGCCTTCCCGAAAGGAAATGAAATTTCCTTTCGGGAAGGCAAACGGAATCTTGCGAGTCCTTCAAAGGAAAGCTTTCAAACACTTGAGAAAGGAGATATCTTCAAAAGAAATGCAGTTGAAAAAAAGGCAAAAAAAAAGGAAAATCGGGAGATATAGTGACTACAAGAAAGTGGTCTGGGCGGAAATGAGGTGCAGTGCAAAGGACCAAAAGAGGCCAAAAGTAACCTCACAGCCGTTGCAAAAGCAGGGGAAAAATCAAAGAAGTAGGCACTACTTGAATGGGAAGAAATAAGGGACAAGAAATTGAGACTACAAAAAAAGAAAAAAAAAAAAATTCGTGGCCAAAGCAAAAGAGATCAAAATGCATGGCATGTCATCCAGTGCAGGGACATGCAGCACATACACCAAGGCTTGCCTAAATTGATCCTCCTTGAAGTCAGAAATATAAAGGAAGGACTTAGAACCACTCTGGAATAGAGATACCAGCAAAGGAAATGAAATTGAAGGAAAAAAAAAAAAGAAATTGGGAAATTTTGTGACTTCAAGGAAGTGGTCTGGGCAGAACTGAGGTGCAGTGCAAAGGAACAAAAGACGCAAAAAGTAATCTCACAGCTGTTGCAAAAGCAGGGGAAAAATCAAAGAAGTAGGCACTACTTGGATGGGAAGAAATGAGGGACATGGCATTGATACTTCATTTAACAAAATTAAAAAGCAAAATTCGTGGCCAAAGCAAAAGAGATCAAAAGGCATGGCATGTCATCCAGTGCAGGGACATGCAGCACATACACCAAGGCTTGCCTAAATTGATCTTCCTTGAAGTCAGAAATACAAAAGAAGGACTTAGAACCATTCTGGAATAGAGATATCAGCAAAGGAAATGAAATTGAAAAAAAAAAACAAAACAAATTGGGAAATTTTGTGACTTCAAGAAAGTGGTCTGGGCAGAAATGAGGTGCAGTGCAAAGGACCAAAAGAGGCCAAAAGTAACCTCACAGCCGTTGCAAAAGCAGGGGAAAAATCAAAGAAGTAGGCACTACTTGAATGGGAAGAAATGAGGGACATGGCATGGACACTTAAAAATAAAAAGAAAAAAATTAAAAAATCTTTGCCAGAGCAAAAGCCATCAAAAGGCATGGCATGCCATCCAGTGCAGGGACTTGCACCAAAGCTTGCCCAATTGGTCCCCATTGAAATCGCAAGATTCCGTTTGCCTTCCCGAAAGGAAATGAAATTTCCTTTCGGGAAGGGAAACGGAATCTTGCGAGCCCTTCAAAGGAAAGCTTTCAAACACTTGAGAAAGGAGATATCTTCAAAAGAAATGCAGTTGAAAAAAGGCCAAAAAAATGGAAAATCGGGAGATATAGAGACTACAAGAAATTGGTCTGGGCGGAAATGAGGTGCAGTGCAAAGGACCAAAAGAGGCCAAAAATAACCTCACAGCTGTTGCAAAAGCAGGGGAAAAATCAAAGAAGTAAGCACTACTTGAATGGGAAGAAATAAGGGACATGGCATGGACACTTAAAAAAACAAAGAAAAAAATTAAAAAACCTTTGCCAGAGCAAAAGCCATCAAAAGGCATGGCATGCCATCCAGTGCAGGGACTTGCACCAAAGCTTGCCCAATTGGTCCCCATTGAAATCGCAAGATTCCGTTTGCCTTCCCGAAAGGAAATGAAATTTCCTTTCGGGAAGGCAAACGGAATCTTGCGAGCCCTTCAAAGGAAGGCTTTCAAACACTTGAGAAAGGAGATATCTTCAAAAGAAATGCAGTTGAAAAAAAGGCCAAAAAAATGGAAAATCGGGAGATATAGTGACTACAAGAAAGTGGTCTGGGCGGAAATGAGGTGCAGTGCAAAGGAACAAAAGAGGCCAAAAGTAACCTCACAGCTGTTGCAATAGCAGGGGAAAAATCAAAGAAGTAGGCACTACTTGGATGGGAAGAAATGAGGGACATGGCATGGACACTTAAAAATAAAAAGAAAAACATTAAAAAATCTTTGCCAGAGCAAAAGCCATCAAAAGGCATGGCATGCCATCCAGTGCAGGGACTTGCACCAAAGCTTGCCCAATTGGTCCCCATTGAAATCGCAAGATTCCGTTTGCCTTCACGAAAGGAAATTTCATTTCCTTTCGGGAAGGCAAAGGGAATCTTGCGAGCCCTTCAAAGGAAGGCTTTCAAACACTTGAGAAAGGAGATATCTTCAAAAGAAATGCAGTTGAAAAAAAGGCCAAAAAAATGGAAAATCGGGAGATATAGTGACTACAAGAAAGTGGTCTGGGCGGAAATGAGGTGCAGTGCAAAGGACCTAAAGAGGCCAAAAGTAACCTCACAGCCGTTGCAAAAGCAGGGGAAAAATCAAAGAAGTAGGCACTACTTGGATGGGAAGAAATAAGGGACAAGAAATTGAGACTACAAAAAAAAGAAAAAAAAAAATAAAATTTGTGGCCCAAGCAAATGAGATCAAAAGGCATGGCATGTCATCCAGTGCAGGGACATGCAGCACATACACCAAGGCTTGCCCAAATTGATCTTCCTTGAAGCCGGAAATATAAAAGAAGGACTTAGAATCATTCTGGAATAGAGATATCAGCAAAGGAAATGAAATTGAAAAAAAAAAACAAAACAAATTGGGAAATTTGGTGACTTCAAGAAAGTGGTCTGGGCAGAAATGAGGTGCAGCGCAAAGGACCAAAAGACGCAAGAAGTAATCTCACAGCTGTTGCAAAAGCAGGGGAAAAATCAAAGAAGTAGGCACTACTTGGATGGGAAGAAATGTGGGACATGGCATTGAAACTTCATTTAAAAAAATTAAAAAGCAAAATTTGTGGCCAAAGCACAAGATATCAAAAGGCATGGCATGTCATCCAGTGCAGGGACATGCAGCACATACACCAAGGCTTGCCCAAATTGATCTTCCTTGAAGCCAGAAATATAAAAGAAGGACTTAGAATCATTCTGGAATAGAGATATCAGCAAAGGAAATGAAATTGAAAAAAAAAAACAAAACAAATTGGGAAATTTTGTGACTTCAAGAAAGTGGTCTGGGCAGAAATGAGGTGCAGTGCAAAGGACCAAAAGAGGCCAAAAGTAACCTCACAGCCGTTGCAAAAGCAGGGGAAAAATCAAAGAAGTAAGCACTACTTGAATGGGAAGAAATGAGGGACATGGCAGGGACACTTAAAAATAAAAAGAAAAAAATTAAAAAATCTTTGCCAGAGCAAACGCCATCAAAAGGCATGGCATGCCATCCAGTGCAGGGACTTGCACCAAAGCTTGCCCAATTGGTCCCCATTGAAATCGCAAGATTCCGTTTGCCTTCCCGAAAGGAAATTTCATTTCCTTTCGGGAAGGCAAACGGAATCTTGCGAGCCCTTCAAAGGAAGGCTTTCAAACACTTGAGAAAGGAGATATCTTCAAAAGAAATGCAGTTGAAAAAAAGGCCAAAAAAATGGAAAATCGGGAGATATAGTGACTACAAGAAAGTGGTCTGGGCGGAAATGAGGTGCAGTGCAAAGGAACAAAAGAGGCCAAAAGTAACCTCAGAGCCGTTGCAAAAGCAGGGGAAAAATCTAAGAAGTAAGCACTACTTGAATGGGAAGAAATGAGGGACATGGCATGGACACTTAAAAATAAAAAGAAAAAAATTAAAAAATCTTTGCTAGAGCAAAAGCCATCAAAAGGCATGGCATGCCATCCAGTGCAGGGACTTGCACCAAAGCTTGCCCAATTGGTCCCCATTGAAATCGCAAGATTCCGTTTGCCTTCCCGAAAGGAAATGAAATTTCCTTTCGGGAAGGCAAACGGAATCTTGCGAGCCCTTCAAAGGAAGGCTTTAAAACACTTGAGAAAGGAGATATCTTCAAAAGAAATGCAGTTGAAAAAAAGGCCAAAAAAATGGAAAATCGGGAGATATAGTTACAACAAGAAAGTGGTCTGGGTTGAAATGAGGTGCAGTGCAAAGGACCAAAAGAGGCCAAAAGTAACCTCACAGCTGTTGCAAAAGCAGGGGAAAAATCAAAGAAGTAGGCACTACTTAGAGGGGAAGAAATGAGGGACAAAAAATTGAGACTACAAAAAAAGAAAATAAAAACAAAATACGTGGCCAAAGCAAAAGAGATCAAAAGGCATGGCATGTCATCCAGTGCAGGGACATGCAGCACATGCACCAAGGCTTGCCTAAATTGATCCTCCTTGAAGCCAGAAATACAAAAGAAGGACCTACAAACACTCTGGAATAGAGATACCAGCTAAGGAAATGAAAGTGAAGAAAAAAAAAAAAAAGAAATTGGGAAATTTTGTGATTTCAAGAAAGTGGTCTGGGTAGAAATGAGGTGCAGTGCAAAGGACCAAAAGAGGCCAAAAGTAACCGCACGGCTGTTGCAAAAGCAGGGGAAAAATCAAAGAAGTAGGCACTACTTGAATGGGAAGAAATAAGGGACAAGAAATTGAGACTACAAAAAAAGAAAAAAAAAAAAAAAATTTGTGGCCAAAGCAAATGAGATCAAAAGGCATGGCATGTCATCCAGTGCAGGGACACGCAGCACAAACACCAAGGCTTGCCTAAATTGATCCTCCTTGAAGCCAGAAATACAAAAGAAGGACCTACAAACACTCTGGAATAGAGATACCAGCAAAGGAAATGAAATTGAAGAAAAAAAAAAAAAAAGAAATTGGGAAATTTTGTGATTTCAAGAAAGTGGTCTGGGTAGAAATGAGGTGCAGTGCAAAGGACCAAAAGAGGCCAAAAGTAACCTCACAGCTGTTCCAAAAGCAGGGTAAAAATCAAAGAAGTAGGCACAACTTGAATGGGAAGAAATGAGGGACAAGAAATTGAGACTACAAAAAAAGAAAAAAAAAAAAATTTGTGGCCAAAGCAAATGAGATCAAAAGGCATGGCATGTCATCCAGTGCAGGGACATGCAGCACATACACCAAGGCTTGCCTAAATTGATCCTCCTTGAAGCCAGAAATACAAAAGAAGGACCTACAAACACTCTGGAATAGAGATACCAGCAAAGGAAATGAAATTGAAGAAAAAAAAAAAAAAGAAATTGGGAAATTTTGTGACTTCAAGAAAGTGGTCTGGGCAGAAATGAGGTGCAGTGCAAAGGACCAAAAGAGGCCAAAAGTAACCTCACAGCTGTTGCAAAAGCAGGGGAAAAATCAAAGAAGTAGGCACTACTTGGATGGGAAGAAATGAGGGACATGGCATTGATACTTCATTTAAAAAAATTAAAAAGCAAAATTTGTGGCCAAAGCAAAAGAGATCAAAAGGCATGGCATGTCATCCAGTGCAGGGACATGCAGCACATACACCAAGGCTTGCCCAAATTGATCTTCCTTGAAGCCAGAAATACAAAAGAAAGTCTTAGAACCATTCTGGAATAGAGATATCAGCAAAGGAAATGAAATTGAAAAAAAAAAACAAAACAAATTGGGAAATTTTGTGACTTCAAGAAAGTGGTCTGGGCAGAAATGAGGTGCAGTGCAAACGACCAAAAGAGGCCAAAAGTAACCTCACAGCTGTTGCAAAAGCAGGGTAAAAACCAAGGAAGCAGCCACTACTTGGAGGGGAAGAAATAAGGGGCGTGGCCTGGACACTTAAAATAAAAAGAAAAAAATTAAAAAATCTTTGCCAGAGCAAAAGCCATCAAAAGACATGGCATGCCATCCAGTGCAGGGACTTGCACCAAAGCTTGCCCAATTGGTCCCCATTGAAATCGCAAGATTCCGTTTGCCTTCCCGAAAGGAAATTTTATTTCCTTTCGGGAAGGCAAACGGAATCTTGCGAACCCTTCAAAGGAAGGCTTTCAAACACTTGAGAAAGGAGATATCTTCAAAAGAAATGCAGTTGAAAAAAAGGCCAAAAAAATAGAAAAACGGGAGATATAGTGACTACAAGAAAGTGGTCTGGGCGGAAATGAGGTGCAGTGCAAAGGACCAAAAGAGGCCAAAAGTAACCTCACAGCTGTTGCAAAAGCAGGGGAAAAATCAAAGAAGTAGGCACAACTTGAATGGGAAGAAATAAGGGACAAGAAATTGAGACTACAAAAAAAGAAAAAAAAAAAAAATTTGTGGCCAAAGCAAAAGAGATCAAAAGGCATGGCATGTCATCCAGTGCAGGGACATGCAGCACATACACCAAGGCTTGCCTAAATTGATCCTCCTTGAAGTCAGAAATACAAAAGAAGGACTTAGAACCATTCTGGAATAGAGATACCAGCAAAGGAAATGAAATTGAAGAAAAAAACAAAAGAAATTGGGAAATTTTGTGACTTCAAGGAAGTGGTCTGGGCAGAAATGAGGTGCAGTGCAAAGGACCAAAAGAGGCCAAAAGTAACCTCACAGCTGTTGCAAAAGCAGGGGAAAAATCAAAGAAGTAGGCACTACTTGGATGGGAAGAAATGAGGGACATGGCATTGATACTTCATTTAAAAAAATTAAAAAGCAAACTTCGTGTCCAAAGCAAAAGAGATCAAAAGGCATGGCATGTCATCCAGTGCAGGGACATGCAGCACATACACCAAGGCTTGCCCAAATTGATCTTCCTTGAAGCCAGAAATACAAAAGAAAGTCTTAGAACCATTCTGGAATAGAGATATCAGCAAAGGAAATGAAATTGAAAAAAAAAAACAAAAGAAATTGGGAAATTTTGTGACTTCAAGAAAGTGGTCTGGGCAGAACTGAGGTGCAGTGCAAAGGACCAAAAGAGGCCAAAAGTAACCTCACAGCCGTTGCAAAATCAGGGGAAAAACCAAGGAAGCAGCCACTACTTGGAGGGGAAGAAAAAAGGGGCGTGGCCTGGACACTTAAAAATAAAAAGAAAAAAATTAAAAAATCTTTGCCAGAGCAAAAGCCATCAAAAGGCATGGCATGCCATCCAGTGCAGGGACTTGCACCAAAGCTTGCCCAATTGGTCCCCATTGAAATCGCAAGATTCCGTTTGCCTTCCCGAAAGGAAATGAAATTTCCTTTCGGGAAGGCAAACGGAATCTTGCGAGTCCTTCAAAGGAAAGCTTTAAAACACTTGAGAAAGGAGATATCTTCAAAAGAAATGCAGTTGAAAAAAAGGCCAAAAAAATGGAAAATCGGGAGATATAGTGACTACAAGAAAGTGGTCTGGGCGGAAATGAGGTGCAGTGCAAAGGACCAAAAGAGGCCAAAAATAACCTCACAGCTGTTGCAAAAGCAGGGGAAAAATCAAAGAAGTAAGCACTACTTGAATGGGAAGAAATAAGGGACATGGCATGGACACTTAAAAAAACAAAGAAAAAAATTAAAAAACCTTTGCCAGAGCAAAAGCCATCAAAAGGCATGGCATGCCATCCAGTGCAGGGACTTGCACCAAAGCTTGCCCAATTGGTCCCCATTGAAATCGCAAGATTCCGTTTGCCTTCCCGAAAGGAAATGAAATTTCCTTTCGGGAAGGCAAACGGAATCTTGCGAGCCCTTCAAAGGAAGGCTTTCAAACACTTGAGAAAGGAGATATCTTCAAAAGAAATGCAGTTGAAAAAAAGGCCAAAAAAATGGAAAATCGGGAGATATAGTGACTACAAGAAAGTGGTCTGGGCGGAAATGAGGTGCAGTGCAAAGGAACAAAAGAGGCCAAAAGTAACCTCACAGCTGTTGCAATAGCAGGGGAAAAATCAAAGAAGTAGGCACTACTTGGATGGGAAGAAATGAGGGACATGGCATGGACACTTAAAAATAAAAAGAAAAACATTAAAAAATCTTTGCCAGAGCAAAAGCCATCAAAAGGCATGGCATGCCATCCAGTGCAGGGACTTGCACCAAAGCTTGCCCAATTGGTCCCCATTGAAATCGCAAGATTCCGTTTGCCTTCACGAAAGGAAATTTCATTTCCTTTCGGGAAGGCAAAGGGAATCTTGCGAGCCCTTCAAAGGAAGGCTTTCAAACACTTGAGAAAGGAGATATCTTCAAAAGAAATGCAGTTGAAAAAAAGGCCAAAAAAATGGAAAATCGGGAGATATAGTGACTACAAGAAAGTGGTCTGGGCGGAAATGAGGTGCAGTGCAAAGGACCTAAAGAGGCCAAAAGTAACCTCACAGCCGTTGCAAAAGCAGGGGAAAAATCAAAGAAGTAGGCACTACTTGGATGGGAAGAAATAAGGGACAAGAAATTGAGACTACAAAAAAAAGAAAAAAAAAAATAAAATTTGTGGCCCAAGCAAATGAGATCAAAAGGCATGGCATGTCATCCAGTGCAGGGACATGCAGCACATACACCAAGGCTTGCCCAAATTGATCTTCCTTGAAGCCGGAAATATAAAAGAAGGACTTAGAATCATTCTGGAATAGAGATATCAGCAAAGGAAATGAAATTGAAGGAAAAAAAAAACAAAACAAATTGGGAAATTTGGTGACTTCAAGAAAGTGGTCTGGGCAGAAATGAGGTGCAGCGCAAAGGACCAAAAGACGCAAGAAGTAATCTCACAGCTGTTGCAAAAGCAGGGGAAAAATCAAAGAAGTAGGCACTACTTGGATGGGAAGAAATGTGGGACATGGCATTGAAACTTCATTTAAAAAAATTAAAAAGCAAAATTTGTGGCCAAAGCACAAGATATCAAAAGGCATGGCATGTCATCCAGTGCAGGGACATGCAGCACATACACCAAGGCTTGCCCAAATTGATCTTCCTTGAAGCCAGAAATATAAAAGAAGGACTTAGAATCATTCTGGAATAGAGATATCAGCAAAGGAAATGAAATTGAAAAAAAAAAACAAAACAAATTGGGAAATTTTGTGACTTCAAGAAAGTGGTCTGGGCAGAAATGAGGTGCAGTGCAAAGGACCAAAAGAGGCCAAAAGTAACCTCACAGCCGTTGCAAAAGCAGGGGAAAAATCAAAGAAGTAAGCACTACTTGAATGGGAAGAAATGAGGGACATGGCAGGGACACTTAAAAATAAAAAGAAAAAAATTAAAAAATCTTTGCCAGAGCAAACGCCATCAAAAGGCATGGCATGCCATCCAGTGCAGGGACTTGCACCAAAGCTTGCCCAATTGGTCCCCATTGAAATCGCAAGATTCCGTTTGCCTTCCCGAAAGGAAATTTCATTTCCTTTCGGGAAGGCAAACGGAATCTTGCGAGCCCTTCAAAGGAAGGCTTTCAAACACTTGAGAAAGGAGATATCTTCAAAAGAAATGCAGTTGAAAAAAAGGCCAAAAAAATGGAAAATCGGGAGATATAGTGACTACAAGAAAGTGGTCTGGGCGGAAATGAGGTGCAGTGCAAAGGAACAAAAGAGGCCAAAAGTAACCTCAGAGCCGTTGCAAAAGCAGGGGAAAAATCTAAGAAGTAAGCACTACTTGAATGGGAAGAAATAAGTGACATGGCATGGACACTTAAAAATAAAAAGAAAAAAATTAAAAAATCTTTGCTAGAGCAAAAGCCATCAAAAGGCATGGCATGCCATCCAGTGCAGGGACTTGCACCAAAGCTTGCCCAATTGGTCCCCATTGAAATCGCAAGATTCCGTTTGCCTTCCCGAAAGGAAATGAAATTTCCTTTCGGGAAGGCAAACGGAATCTTGCGAGCCCTTCAAAGGAAGGCTTTAAAACACTTGAGAAAGGAGATATCTTCAAAAGAAATGCAGTTGAAAAAAAGGCCAAAAAAATGGAAAATCGGGAGATATAGTTACAACAAGAAAGTGGTCTGGGTTGAAATGAGGTGCAGTGCAAAGGACCAAAAGAGGCCAAAAGTAACCTCACAGCTGTTGCAAAAGCAGGGGAAAAATCAAAGAAGTAGGCACTACTTAGAGGGGAAGAAATGAGGGACAAAAAATTGAGACTACAAAAAAAGAAAATAAAAACAAAATACGTGGCCAAAGCAAAAGAGATCAAAAGGCATGGCATGTCATCCAGTGCAGGGACATGCAGCACATGCACCAAGGCTTGCCTAAATTGATCCTCCTTGAAGCCAGAAATACAAAAGAAGGACCTACAAACACTCTGGAATAGAGATACCAGCTAAGGAAATGAAAGTGAAGAAAAAAAAAAAAAAGAAATTGGGAAATTTTGTGATTTCAAGAAAGTGGTCTGGGTAGAAATGAGGTGCAGTGCAAAGGACCAAAAGAGGCCAAAAGTAACCGCACGGCTGTTGCAAAAGCAGGGGAAAAATCAAAGAAGTAGGCACTACTTGAATGGGAAGAAATAAGGGACAAGAAATTGAGACTACAAAAAAAGAAAAAAAAAAAAAAAATTTGTGGCCAAAGCAAATGAGATCAAAAGGCATGGCATGTCATCCAGTGCAGGGACACGCAGCACAAACACCAAGGCTTGCCTAAATTGATCCTCCTTGAAGCCAGAAATACAAAAGAAGGACCTACAAACACTCTGGAATAGAGATACCAGCAAAGGAAATGAAATTGAAGAAAAAAAAAAAAAAAGAAATTGGGAAATTTTGTGATTTCAAGAAAGTGGTCTGGGTAGAAATGAGGTGCAGTGCAAAGGACCAAAAGAGGCCAAAAGTAACCTCACAGCTGTTCCAAAAGCAGGGTAAAAATCAAAGAAGTAGGCACAACTTGAATGGGAAGAAATGAGGGACAAGAAATTGAGACTACAAAAAAAGAAAAAAAAAAAAATTTGTGGCCAAAGCAAATGAGATCAAAAGGCATGGCATGTCATCCAGTGCAGGGACATGCAGCACATACACCAAGGCTTGCCTAAATTGATCCTCCTTGAAGCCAGAAATACAAAAGAAGGACCTACAAACACTCTGGAATAGAGATACCAGCAAAGGAAATGAAATTGAAGAAAAAAAAAAAAAAGAAATTGGGAAATTTTGTGACTTCAAGAAAGTGGTCTGGGCAGAAATGAGGTGCAGTGCAAAGGACCAAAAGAGGCCAAAAGTAACCTCACAGCTGTTGCAAAAGCAGGGGAAAAATCAAAGAAGTAGGCACTACTTGGATGGGAAGAAATGAGGGACATGGCATTGATACTTCATTTAAAAAAATTAAAAAGCAAAATTTGTGGCCAAAGCAAAAGAGATCAAAAGGCATGGCATGTCATCCAGTGCAGGGACATGCAGCACATACACCAAGGCTTGCCCAAATTGATCTTCCTTGAAGCCAGAAATACAAAAGAAAGTCTTAGAACCATTCTGGAATAGAGATATCAGCAAAGGAAATGAAATTGAAAAAAAAAAACAAAACAAATTGGGAAATTTTGTGACTTCAAGAAAGTGGTCTGGGCAGAAATGAGGTGCAGTGCAAACGACCAAAAGAGGCCAAAAGTAACCTCACAGCTGTTGCAAAAGCAGGGTAAAAACCAAGGAAGCAGCCACTACTTGGAGGGGAAGAAATAAGGGGCGTGGCCTGGACACTTAAAATAAAAAGAAAAAAATTAAAAAATCTTTGCCAGAGCAAAAGCCATCAAAAGACATGGCATGCCATCCAGTGCAGGGACTTGCACCAAAGCTTGCCCAATTGGTCCCCATTGAAATCGCAAGATTCCATTTGCCTTCCCGAAAGGAAATGAAATTTCCTTTCGGGAAGGCAAACGGAATCTTGCGAACCCTTCAAAGGAAGGCTTTCAAACACTTGAGAAAGGAGATATCTTCAAAAGAAATGCAGTTGAAAAAAAGGCCAAAAAAATAGAAAAACGGGAGATATAGTGACTACAAGAAAGTGGTCTGGGCGGAAATGAGGTGCAGTGCAAAGGACCAAAAGAGGCCAAAAGTAACCTCACAGCTGTTGCAAAAGCAGGGGAAAAATCAAAGAAGTAGGCACAACTTGAATGGGAAGAAATAAGGGACAAGAAATTGAGACTACAAAAAAAGAAAAAAAAAAAAAAGTTGTGGCCAAAGCAAAAGAGATCAAAAGGCATGGCATGTCATCCAGTGCAGGGACATGCAGCACATACACCAAGGCTTGCCTAAATTGATCCTCCTTGAAGTCAGAAATACAAAAGAAGGACTTAGAACCATTCTGGAATAGAGATACCAGCAAAGGAAATGAAATTGAAGAAAAAAACAAAAGAAATTGGGAAATTTTGTGACTTCAAGGAAGTGGTCTGGGCAGAAATGAGGTGCAGTGCAAAGGACCAAAAGAGGCCAAAAGTAACCTCACAGCTGTTGCAAAAGCAGGGGAAAAATCAAAGAAGTAGGCACTACTTGGATGGGAAGAAATGAGGGACATGGCATTGATACTTCATTTAAAAAAATTAAAAAGCAAACTTCGTGTCCAAAGCAAAAGAGATCAAAAGGCATGGCATGTCATCCAGTGCAGGGACATGCAGCACATACACCAAGGCTTGCCCAAATTGATCTTCCTTGAAGCCAGAAATACAAAAGAAAGTCTTAGAACCATTCTGGAATAGAGATATCAGCAAAGGAAATGAAATTGAAAAAAAAAAACAAAAGAAATTGGGAAATTTTGTGACTTCAAGAAAGTGGTCTGGGCAGAACTGAGGTGCAGTGCAAAGGACCAAAAGAGGCCAAAAGTAACCTCACAGCCGTTGCAAAATCAGGGGAAAAACCAAGGAAGCAGCCACTACTTGGAGGGGAAGAAAAAAGGGGCGTGGCCTGGACACTTAAAAATAAAAAGAAAAAAATTAAAAAATCTTTGCCAGAGCAAAAGCCATCAAAAGGCATGGCATGCCATCCAGTGCAGGGACTTGCACCAAAGCTTGCCCAATTGGTCCCCATTGAAATCGCAAGATTCCGTTTGCCTTCCCGAAAGGAAATGAAATTTCCTTTCGGGAAGGCAAACGGAATCTTGCGAGTCCTTCAAAGGAAAGCTTTAAAACACTTGAGAAAGGAGATATCTTCAAAAGAAATGCAGTTGAAAAAAAGGCCAAAAAAATGGAAAATCGGGAGATATAGTGACTACAAGAAAGTGGTCTGGGCGGAAATGAGGTGCAGTGCAAAGGACCAAAAGAGGCCAAAAGTAACCTCACAGCTGTTGCAAAAGCAGGGGAAAAATCAAAGAAGTAGGCACTACTTGAATGGGAAGAAATAAGGGACAAGAAATTGAGACTACAAAAAAAGAAAAAAAAAAAAATCGTGGCCAAAGCAAATGAGATCAAAAGACATGGCATGTCATCCAGTGCAGGGACATGCAGCACATACACCAAGGCTTGCCTAAATTGATCCTCTTTGAAGCCAGAAATACAAAAGAAGGACCTACAAACACTCTGGAATAGAGATACCAGCAAAGGAAATGAAATTGAAGAAAAAAAAAAAAAAGAAATTGGGAAATTTTGTGACTTCAAGGAAGTGGTCTGGGCAGAAATGAGGTGCAGTGCAAAGGACCAAAAGAGGCAAAAACTTACCTCACAGCTGTTGCAAATGCAGGGGAAAAATCAAAGAAGTAGGCACTACTTGAATGGGAAGAAATAAGGGACAAGAAATTGAGACTACAAAAAAAGAAAAAAAAAAAAAAAATTGTGGCCAAAGCAAATGAGATCAAAAGGCATGGCATGTCATCCAGTGCAGGGACATGCAGCACATACACCAAGGCTTGCCTAAATTGATCCTCCTTGAAGCCAGAAATACAAAAGAAGGACCTACAAACACTCTGGATTAGAGATACCAGCAAAGGAAATGAAATTGAAGAAAAAAAATAAAAAGAAATTGGGAAATTTTGTGACTTCAAGAAAGTGGTCTGGGCAGAACTGAGGTGCAGTGCAAAGGACCAAAAGAGGCCAAAAGTAACCTCACAGCTGTTGCAAAAGCAGGGGAAAAATCAAAGAAGTAGGCACTACTTGGATGGGAAGAAATGAGGGACATGGCATTGATACTTCATTTAAAAAAATTAAAAAGCAAAATTTGTGGCCAAAGCAAAAGAGATCAAAAGGCATGGCATGTCATCCAGTGCAGGGACATGCAGCACATACACCAAGGCTTGCCCAAATTGATCTTCCTTGAAGCCAGAAATACAAAAGAAAGTCTTAGAACCATTCTGGAATAGAGATATCAGCAAAGGAAATGAAATTGAAAAAAAAAAACAAAACAAATTGGGAAATTTTGTGACTTCAAGAAAGTGGTCTGGGCAGAAATGAGGTGCAGTGCAAACGACCAAAAGAGGCCAAAAGTAACCTCACAGCTGTTGCAAAAGCAGGGTAAAAACCAAGGAAGCAGCCACTACTTGGAGGGGAAGAAATAAGGGGCGTGGCCTGGACACTTAAAATAAAAAGAAAAAAATTAAAAAATCTTTGCCAGAGCAAAAGCCATCAAAAGACATGGCATGCCATCCAGTGCAGGGACTTGCACCAAAGCTTGCCCAATTGGTCCCCATTGAAATCGCAAGATTCCGTTTGCCTTCCCGAAAGGAAATGAAATTTCCTTTCGGGAAGGCAAACGGAACCTTGCGAGCCCTTCAAAGGAAGGCTTCCAAACACTTGAGAAAGGAGATATCTTCAAAAGAAATGCAGTTGAAAAAAAGGCCAAAAAAATGGAAAATCGGGAGATATAGTGACTACAAGAAAGTGGTCTGGGCGGAAATGAGGTGCAGTGCAAAGGAACAAAAGAGGCCAAAAGTAACCTCACAGCCGTTGCAAAAGCAGGGGAAAAATCTAAGAAGTAAGCACTACTTGAATGGGAAGAAATAAGTGACATGGCATGGACACTTAAAAATAAAAAGAAAAAAATTAAAAAATCTTTGCCAGAGCAAAAGCCATCAAAAGGCATGGCATGCCATCCAGCGCAGGGACTTGCCCAAAGCTTGCCCAATTGGTCCCCATTGAAATCGCAAGATTCCGTTTGCCTTCCCGAAAGGAAATGAAATTTCCTTTCGGGAAGGCAAACGGAATCTTGCGAGCACTTCAAAGGAAGGCTTTCAAACACTTGAGAAAGGAGATATCTTCAAAAGAAATGCAGTTGAAAAAAAGGCCAAAAAAATGGAAAATCGGGAGATATAGTTACAACAAGAAAGTGGTCTGGGCGGAAATGAGGTGCAGTGCAAAGGCCCAAAAGAGGCCAAAAGTAACCTCACAGCTGTTGCAAAAGCAGGGGAAAAATCAAAGAAGTAGGCACTACTTGAATGGGAAGAAATAAGGGACAAGAATTTAAGACTCCAAAAAAAAAAAAAAAAAAAAATTTGTGGCCAAAGCAAATGAGATCAAAAGGCATGGCATGTCATCCAGTGCAGGGACATGCAGCACATACACCAAGGCTTGCCTAAATTGATCCTCCTTGAAGCCAGAAATACAAAAGAAGGACTTAGAACCACTCTGGAATAGAGATACCAGCAAAGGAAATGAAATTGAAGAAAAAAAAAAAAAAGAAATTGGGAAATTTTGTGACTTCAAGAAAGTGGTCTGGGCAGAAATGAGGTGCAGTGCAAAGGACCAAAAGAGGCCAAAAGTAACCTCACAGCTGTTGCAAAAGCAGGGGAAAAATCAAAGAAGTAGGCACTACTTGAATGGGAAGAAATAAGGGACAAGAAATTGAGACTACAAAAAAAGAAAAAAAAAAAAATTCGTGGCCAAAGCAAAAGAGATCAAAAGGCATGGCATGTCATCCAGTGCAGGGACATGCAGCACATACACCAAGGCTTGCCTAAATTGATCCTCCTTGAAGTCAGAAATATAGAAGAAGGACTTAGAACCACTCTTGAATAGAGATACCAGCAAAGGAAATGAAATTGAAAAAAAAAAACAAAACAAATTGGGAAATTTTGTGACTTCAAGAAAGTAGTCTGGGCAGAAATGAGCTGCAGTGCAAAGGACCAAAAGAGGCCAAAAGTAACCTCACAGCTGTTGCAAAAGCAGGGTAAAAACCAAGGAAGCAGCCATCACTTGGAGGGGAAGAAATAAGGGGCGTGGCCTGGACACTTAAAATAAAAAGAAAAAAATTAAAAAATCTTTGCCAGAGCAAAAGCCATCAAAAGACATGGCATGTCATCCAGTGCAGGGACTTGCACCAAAGCTTGCCCAATTGGTCCCCATTGAAATCGCAAGATTCCATTTGCCTTCCCGAAAGGAAATGAAATTTCCTTTCGGGAAGACAAACGGAATCTTGCGAACCCTTCAAAGGAAGGCTTTCAAACACTTGAGAAAGGAGATATCTTCAAAAGAAATGCAGTTGAAAAAAAGGCCAAAAAAATAGAAAAACGGGAGATATAGTGACTACAAGAAAGTGGTCTGGGCGGAAATGAGGTGCAGTGCAAAGGACCAAAAGAGGCCAAAAGTAACCTCACAGCTGTTGCAAAAGAAGGGGAAAAATCAAAGAAGTAGGCACAACTTGAATGGGAAGAAATAAGGGACAAGAAATTGAGACTACAAAAAAAGAAAAAAAAAAAAAAATTTGTGGCCAAAGCAAAAGAGATCAAAAGGCATGGCATGTCATCCAGTGCAGGGACATGCAGCACATACACCAAGGCTTGCCTAAATTGATCTTCCTTGAAGTCAGAAATACAAAAGAAGGACTTAGAATCATTCTGGAATAGAGATATCAGCAAAGGAAATGAAATTGAAAAAAAAAAACAAAACAAATTGGGAAATTTGGTGACTTCAAGAAAGTGGTCGGGGCAGAAATAAGGTGCAGTGCAAAGGACCAAAAGAGGCCAAAAGTAACCTCACAGCCGTTGCAAAAGCAGGGGAAAAATCAAAGAAGTAGGCACTACTTGAATGGGAAGAAATGAGGGACATGGCATGGACACTAAAAAATAAAAAGAAAAAAATTAAAAAATCTTTGCCAGAGCAAAAGCCATCAAAAGGCATGGCATGCCATCCAGCGCAGGGACTTGCACCAAAGCTTGCCCAATTGGTCCCCATTGAAATCGCAAGATTCCGTTTGCCTTCCCGAAAGGAAATGAAATTTCCTTTCGGGAAGGCAAACGGAATCTTGCGAGCACTTCAAAGGAAGGCTTTCAAACACTTGAGAAAGGAGATATCTTCAAAAGAAATGCAGTTGAAAAAAAGGCCAAAAAAATGGAAAATCGGGAGATATAGTGACAACAAGAAAGTGGTCTGGGCGGAAATGAGGTGCAGTGCAAAGGACCAAAAGAGGCCAAAAGTAACCTCACAGCTGTTGCAAAAGCAGGGGAAAAATCAAAGAAGTAGGCACTACTTGAATGGGAAGAAATAAGGGACAAGAATTTGAGACTCCAAAAAAAAAAAAAAAAAAAAATTTGTGGCCAAAGCAAATGAGATCAAAAGGCATGGCATGTCATCCAGTGCAGGGACATGCAGCACATACACCAAGGCTTGCCTAAATTGATCCTCCTTGAAGCCAGAAATACAAAAGAAGGACCTACAAGCACTCTGGAATAGAGATACCAGCAAAGGAAATGAAATTGAAGAAAAAAAAAAAAAAGAAATTGGGAAATTTTGTGATTTTAAGAAAGTGGTCTGGGTAGAAATGAGGTGCAGTGCAAAGGACCAAAAGAGGCCAAAAGTAACCTCACAGCTGTTGCAAAAGCAGGGGAAAAATCAAAGAAGTAGGCACTACTTGAATGGGAAGAAATAAGGGACAAGAAATTGAGACTACAAAAAAAGAAAAAAAAAAAAATTCGTGGCCAAAGCAAAAGAGATCAAAAGACATGGCATGTCATCCAGTGCAGGATCATGCAGCACATACACCAAGGCTTGCCTAAATTGATCTTCCTTGAAGTCAGAAATACAAAAGAAGGACTTAGAACCATTCTGGAATAGAGATATCAGCAAAGGAAATGAAATTGAAAAAAAAAAAACAAAACAAATTGGGAAATTTTGTGACTTCAAGAAAGTGGTCTGGGCAGAAATGAGGTGCAGTGCAAAGGACCAAAAGAGGCCAAAAGTAACCTCACAGCTGTTGCAAAAGCAGGGGAAAAATCAAAGAAGTAGGCACTACTTGGATGGGAAGAAATGAGGGACATGGCATTGATACTTCATTTAAAAAAATTAAAAAGCAAAATTCGTGGCCAAAGCAAAAGAGATCAAAAGGCATGGCATGTCATCCAGTGCAGGGACATGCAGCACATACACCAAGGCTTGCCTAAATTGATCTTCCTTGGAGTCAGAAATACAAAAGAAGGACTTAGAACCATTCTGGAATAGAGATATCAGCAAAGGAAATGAAATTGAAAAAAAAAAACAAAACAAATTAGGAAATTTTGTGACTTCAAGAAAGTGGTCTGGGCAGAAATAAGGTGCAGTGCAAAGGACCAAAAGAGGCCAAAAGTAACCTCACAGCCGTTGCAAAAGCAGGGGAAAAATCAAAGAAGTAGGCACTACTTGAATGGGAAGAAATGAGGGACATGGCATGGACACTTAAAAATAAAAAGAAAAAAATTAAAAAATCTTTGCCAGTGCAAAAGCCATCAAAAGGCATGGCATGCCATCCAGTGCAGGGACTTGCACCAAAGCTTGCCCAATTTGTCCCCATTGAACTCGCAAGATTCCGTTTGCCTTCCCGAAAGGAAATGAAATTTCCTTGCGGGAAGGCAAACGGAATCTTGCGAGCCCTTCAAAGGAAAGCTTTCAAACACTTGAGAAAGGAGATATCTTCAAAAGAAATGCAGTTGAAAAAAAGGCCAAAAAAATGGAAAATCGGGAGATATAGTGACTACAAGAAAGTGGTCTGGGCGGAAATGAGGTGCAGTGCAAAGGACCAAAAGAGGCCAAAAGTAACCTCACAGCTGTTGCAAAAGCAGGGGAAAAATCAAAGAAGTAGGCACTACTTGGATGGGAAGAAATGAGGGACATGGCATTGATACTTCATTTAAAAAAATTAAAAAGCAAAATTCGTGGCCAAAGCAAAAGAGATCAAAAGGCATGGCATGTCATCCAGTGCAGGGACATGCAGCACATACACCAAGGCTTGCCTAAATTGATCTTCCTTGGAGTCAGAAATACAAAAGAAGGACTTAGAACCATTCTGGAATAGAGATATCAGCAAAGGAAATGAAATTGAAAAAAAAAAACAAAACAAATTAGGAAATTTTGTGACTTCAAGAAAGTGGTCTGGGCAGAAATAAGGTGCAGTGCAAAGGACCAAAAGAGGCCAAAAGTAACCTCACAGCCGTTGCAAAAGCAGGGGAAAAATCAAAGAAGTAGGCACTACTTGAATGGGAAGAAATGAGGGACATGGCATGGACACTTAAAAATAAAAAGAAAAAAATTAAAAAATCTTTGCCAGTGCAAAAGCCATCAAAAGGCATGGCATGCCATCCAGTGCAGGGACTTGCACCAAAGCTTGCCCAATTTGTCCCCATTGAACTCGCAAGATTCCGTTTGCCTTCCCGAAAGGAAATGAAATTTCCTTGCGGGAAGGCAAACGGAATCTTGCGAGCCCTTCAAAGGAAAGCTTTCAAACACTTGAGAAAGGAGATATCTTCAAAAGAAATGCAGTTGAAAAAAAGGCCAAAAAAATGGAAAATCGGGAGATATAGTGACTACAAGAAAGTGGTCTGGGCGGAAATGAGGTGCAGTGCAAAGGACCAAAAGAGGCCAAAAGTAACCTCACAGCTGTTGCAAAAGCAGGGGAAAAATCAAAGAAGTAGGCACTACTTGAATGGGAAGAAATAAGGGACAAGAAATTGAGACTACAAAAAAAGAAAAAAAAAAAAAATTCGTGGCCAAAGCAAATGAGATCAAAAGGCATGGCATGTCATCCAGTGCAGGGACATGCAGCACATACACCAAGGCTTGCCTAAATTGATCCTCCTTGAAGCCAGAAATACAAAAGAAGGACTTAGAACCATTCTGGAATAGAGATACCAGCAAAGGAAATGAAATTGAAGAAAAAAAAAAAAAAAGAAATTGGGAAATATTGTGATTTCAAGAAAGTGGTCTGGGCAGAAATGAGGTGCAGTGCAAAGGACCAAAAGAGGCCAAAAGTAACCTCACAGCTGTTGCAAAAGCAGGGGAAAAATCAAAGAAGTAGGCACTACTTGAATGGGAAGAAATGAGGGACATGGCATGGACACTTAAAAATAAAAAGAAAAAAATTAAAAAATCTTTGCCAGAGCAAAAGCCGTCAAAAGGCATGGCATGCCATCCAGTGCAGTGACTTGCACCAAAGCTTGCCCAATTGGTCCCCATTGAAATCGCAAGATTCCGTTTGCCTTCTCGAAAGGAAATTTCATTTCCTTTCGGGAAGGCAAACGGAATCTTGCGAGCCCTTCAAAGGAAGGCTTTCAAACACTTGAGAAAGGAGATATCTTCAAAAGAAATGCAGTTGAAAAAAAGGCCAAAAAAATGGAAAATCGGGAGATATAGTGACTACAAGAAAGTGGTCTGGGCAGAAATGAGGTGCAGTGCAAAGGACCAAAAGAGGCCAAAAGTAACCTCACAGCTGTTGCAAAAGCAGGGGAAAAATCAAAGAAGTAGGCACTACTTGGAGGGAAAGAAATGAGGGACATGGCATGGACACTTAAAAATAAAAGGAAAACATTAAAAAATCTTTGCCAGAGCAAAAGCCATCAAAAGGCATGGCTTGCCATCCAGTGCAGGGACTTGCACCAAAGCTTGCCCAATTGGTCCCCATTGAAATCGCAAGATTCCGTTTGCCTTCCCGAAAGGAAATGAAATTTCCTTTCGGGAAGGCAAACGGAATCTTGCGAGTCCTTCAAAGGAAAGCTTTAAAACACTTGAGAAAGGAGATATCTTCAAAAGAAATGCAGTTGAAAAAAAGGCAAAAAAAAAGGAAAATCGGGAGATATAGTGACTACAAGAAAGTGGTCTGGGCGGAAATGAGGTGCAGTGCAAATAACCAAAATAGGCCAAAAGTAACCTCACAGCTGTTGCAAAAGCAGGGGAAAAATCAAAGAAGTAGGCACTACTTGAATGGGAAGAAATAAGGGACAAGAAATTGAGACTACAAAAAAAGAAAAAAAAAAAAATACGTGGCCAAAGCAAAAGAGATCAAAAGACATGGCATGTCATCCAGTGCAGGGACATGCAGCACATACACCAAGGCTTGCCTAAATTGATCCTCCTTGAAGCCAGAAATACAAAAGAAGGACCTACAAACACTCTGGAATAGAGATACCAGCAAAGGAAATGAAATTGAAGAAAAAAAAAAAAAAGAAATTGGGAAATTTTGTGACTTCAAGGAAGTGGTCTGGGCGGAAATGAGGTGCAGTGCAAAGGACCAAAAGAGGCCAAAAGTAACCTCACAGCTGTTGCAAAAGCAGGGGAAAAATCAAAGAAGTAGGCACTACTTGAATGGGAAGAAATAAGGGAAGAGAAATTGAGACTACAAAAAAAGAAAAAAAAAAAAAATTTGTGGCCAAAGCAAATGAGATCAAAAGGCATGGCATGTCATCCAGTGCAGGGACATGCAGCACATACACCAAGGCTTGCCTAAATTGATCCTCCTTGAAATCAGAAATACAAAAGAAGGACCTACAAACAATCTGGAATAGAGATACCAGCAAAGGAAATGAAATTGAAGAAAAAAAAAAAAAAGAAATTGGGAAATTTTGTGATTTCAAGAAAGTGGTCTGGGCAGAAATGAGGTGCAGTGCAAAGGACCAAAAGAGGCCAAAATAACCTCACAGCTGTTGCAAAAGCAGGGGAAAAATCAAAGAAGTAGGCACTACTTGGATGGGAAGAAATGAGGGACATGGCATTGATACTTCATTTAAAAAAATTAAAAAGCAAAATTTGTGGCCAAAGCAAAAGAGATCAAAAGGCATGGCATGTCATCCAGTGCAGGGACATGCAGCACATACACCAAGGCTTGCCTAAATTGATCTTCCTTGAAGCCAGAAATACAAAAGAAAGTCTTAGAACCATTCTGGAATAGAGATACCAGCAAAGGAAATGAAATTGAAAAAAAAAAACAAAACAAATTGGGAAATTTGGTGACTTCAAGAAAGTGTTCTGGGCAGAAATGAGGTGCAGTGCAAAGGACCAAAAGAGGCCAAAAGTAACCTCACAGCTGTTGCAAAAGCAGGGTAAAAACCAAGGAAGCAGCCACTACTTGGAGGGGAAGAAATAAGGGGCGTGGCCTGGACACTTAAAATAAAAAGAAAAAAATTAAAAAATCTTTGCCAGAGCAAAAGCCATCAAAAGGCATGGCATGCCATCCAGTGCAGGGACTTGCACCAAAGCTTGCCCAATTGGTCCCCATTGAAATCGCAAGATTCCGTTTGCCTTCCCGAAAGGAAATGAAATTTCCTTTCGGGAAGGCAAACGGAATCTTGCGAGCCCTTCAAAGGAAAGCTTTCAAACACTTGAGAAAGGAGATATCTTCAAAAGAAATGCAGTTGAAAAAAAGGCCAAAAAAATGGAAAATCGGGAGATATAGTGACTACAAGAAAGTGGTCTGGGCGGAAATGAGGTGCAGTGCAAAGGAACAAAAGAGGCCAAAAGTAACCTCAGAGCCGTTGCAAAAGCAGGGGAAAAATCTAAGAAGTAAGCACTACTTGAATGGGAAGAAATAAGTGACATGGCATGGACACTTAAAAATAAAAAGAAAAAAATTAAAAAATCTTTGCCAGAGCAAAAGCCATCAAAAGGCATGGCATGCCATCCAGTGCAGGGACTTGCACCAAAGCTTGCCCAATTGGTCCCCATTGAAATCGCAAGATTCCGTTTGCCTTCCCGAAAGGAAATGAAATTTCCTTTCGGGAAGGCAAACGGAATCTTGCGAGCCCTTCAAAGGAAAGCTTTCAAACACTTGAGAAAGGAGATATCTTCAAAAGAAATGCAGTTGAAAAAAAGGCCAAACAAATGGAAAATCGGGAGATATAGTTACAACAAGAAAGTGGTCTGGGCGGAAATGAGGTGCAGTGCAAAGGACCAAAAGAGGCCAAAAGTAACCTCACAGCTGTTGCAAAAGCAGGGGAAAAATCAAAGAAGTAGGCACTACTTGAATGGGAAGAAATAAGGGACAAGAATTTGAGACTCCAAAAAAAAAAAAAAAAAAAATTTGTGGCCAAAGCAAATGAGATCAAAAGGCATGGCATGTCATCCAGTGCAGGGACATGCAGCACATACACCAAGGCTTGCCTAAATTGATCCTCCTTGAAGCCAGAAATACAAAAGAAGGACCTACAAGCACTCTGGAATAGAGATACCAGCAAAGGAAATGAAATTGAAGAAAAAAAAAAAAAAGAAATTGGGAAATTTTGTGACTTCAAGAAAGTGGTCTGGGCAGAAATGAGGTGCAGTGCAAAGGACCAAAAGAGGCAAAAAGTAACCTCACAGCCGTTGCAAAAGCAGGGGAAAAATCAAAGAAGTAGGCACTACTTGAATGGGAAGAAATAAGGGACAAGAAATTGAGACTACAAAAAAAGAAAAAAAAAAAAAAATTTGTGGCCAAAGCAAATGAGATCAAAAGGCATGGCATGTCATCCAGTGCAGGGACATGCAGCACATACACCAAGGCTTGCCTAAATTGATCCTCCTTGAAGCCAGAAATACAAAAGAAGGACCTACAAACACTCTGGAATAGAGATACCAGCAAAGGAAATGAAATTGAAGAAAAAAAAAAAAAAGAAATTGGGAAATTTTGTGACTTCAAGAAAGTGGTCTGGGCAGAAATGAGGTGCAGTGCAAAGGACCAAAAGAGGCCAAAAGTAACCTCACAGCCGTTGCAAAAGCAGGGGAAAAATCAAAGAAGTAGGCACTACTTGGAGGGGAAGAAATGAGGGACATGGCATGGACACTTAAAAATAAAAAGAAAAACATTAAAAAATCTTTGCCAGAGCAAAAGCCATCAAAAGGCATGGCTTGCCATCCAGTGCAGGGACTTGCACCAAAGCTTGCCCAATTGGTCCCCATTGAAATCGCAAGATTCCGTTTGCCTTCCCGAAAGGAAATGAAATTTCCTTTCGGGAAGGCAAACGGAATCTTGCGAGTCCTTCAAAGGAAAGCTTTCAAACACTTGAGAAAGGAGATATCTTCAAAAGAAATGCAGTTGAAAAAAAGGCCAAAAAAATGGAAAATCGGGAGATATAGTGACTACAAGAAAGTGGTCTGGGCGGAAATGAGGTGCAGTGCAAAGGACCAAAAGAGGCCAAAAGTAACCTCACAGCTGTTGCAAAAGCAGGGGAAAAATCAAAGAAGTAGGCACTACTTGAATGGGAAGAAATAAGGGACAAGAAATTGAGACTACAAAAAAAGAAAAAAAAAAAAAATTTGTGGCCAAAGCAAAAGAGATCAAAAGGCATGGCATGTCATCCAGTGCAGGGACATGCAGCACATACACCAAGGCTTGCCTAAATTGATCCTCCTTGAAGTCAGAAATACAAAAGAAGGACTTAGAACCATTCTGGAATAGAGATATCAGCAAAGGAAATGAAATTGAAAAAAAAAAAACAAAACAAATTGGGAAATTTTGTGACTTCAAGAAAGTGGTCTGGGCAGAAATGAGGTGCAGTGCTAAGGACGAAAAGAGGCCAAAAGTAACCTCACAGCTGTTGCAAAAGCAGGGGAAAAATCAAAGAAGTAGGCACTACTTGGTAGGGAAGAAATGAGGGACATGGCATTGATACTTCATTTAAAAAAATTAAAAAGCAAAATTCGTGGCCAAAGCAAATGAGATCAAAAGGCATGGCATGTCATCCAGTGCTGGGACATGCAGCACATACACCAAGGCTTGCCTAAATTGATCTTCCTTGAAATCAGAAATACAAAAGAAGGACTTAGAACCATTCTGGAATAGAGATATCAGCAAAGGAAATGAAATTGAAAAAAAAAAACAAAACAAATTAGGAAATTTTGTGACTTCAAGAAAGTGGTCTGGGCAGAAATGAGGTGCAGTGCAAAGGACCAAAAGAGGCCAAAAGTAACCTCACAGCTGTTGCAAAAGCAGGGGAAAAATCAAAGAAGTAGGCACTACTTGAATGGGAAGAAATAAGGGACAAGAATTTGAGACTCCAAAAAAAAAAAAAAAAAAAATTCGTGGCCAAAGCAAAAGAGATCAAAAGGCATGGAGTGTCATCCAGTGCAGGGACATGCAGCACATACACCAAGGCTTGCCTAAGTTGATCTTCCTTGAAGTCAGAAATACAAAAGAAGGACTTAGAACCATTCTGGAATAGAGATATCAGCAAAGGAAATGAAATTGAAAAAAAAAAACAAAACAAATTAGGAAATTTTGTGACTTCAAGAAAGTGGTCTGGGCAGAAATAAGGTGCAGTGCAAAGGACCAAAAGAGGCCAAAAGTAACCTCACAGCCGTTGCAAAAGCAGGGGAAAAATCAAAGAAGTAGGCACTACTTGAATGGGAAAAAATGAGAGACATGGCCTGGACACTTAAAAATAAAAAGAAAAAAATTAAAAAATCTTTGCCAGAGCAAAAGCCATCAAAAGGCATGGCATGCCATCCAGCGCAGGGACTTGCACCAAAGCTTGCCCAATTGGTCCCCATTGAAATCGCAAGATTCCGTTTGCCTTCCCGAAAGGAAATGAAATTTCCTTTCGGGAAGGCAAACGGAATCTTGCGAGCACTTCAAAGGAAGGCTTTCAAACACTTGAGAAAGGAGATATCTTCAAAAGAAATGCAGTTAAAAAAAAGGCCAAAAAAATGGAAAATCGGAAGATATAGTTACAACAAGAAAGTGGTCTGGGCGGAAATGAGGTGCAGTGCAAAGGACCAAAAGAGGCCAAAAGTAACCTCACAGCTGTTGCAAAAGCAGGGGAAAAATCAAAGAAGTAGGCACTACTTGAATGGGAAGAAATAAGGGACAAGAATTTGAGACTCCAAAAAAAAAAAAAAAAAAAAATTGGGGCCAAAGCAAATGAGATCAAAAGGCATGGCATGTCATCCAGTGCAGGGACATGCAGCACATACACCAAGGCTTGCCTAAATTGATCCTCCTTGAAGTCAGAAATACAAAAGAAGGACTTAGAACCATTCTGGAATAGAGATATCAGCAAAGGAAATGAAATTGAAAAAAAAAAAACAAAACAAATTGGGAAATTTTGTGACTTCAAGAAAGTGGTCTGGGCAGAAATGAGGTGCAGTGCAAAGGACCAAAAGAGGCCAAAAGTAACCTCACAGCTGTTGCAAAAGCAGGGGAAAAATCAAAGAAGTAGGCACTACTTGGTAGGGAAGAAATGAGGGACATGGCATGGACACTTAAAAATAAAAAGAAAAAAATTAAAAAATCTTTGCCAGAGCAAAAGCCATCAAAAGGCATGGCATGCCATCCAGTGCAGGGACTTGCACCAAAGCTTGCCCAATTGGTCCCCATTGAACTCGCAAGATTCCGTTTGCCTTCCCGAAAGGAAATGAAATTTCCTTTCGGGAAGGCAAACGGAATCTTGCGAGCCCTTCAAAGGAAAGCTTTCAAACACTTGAGAAAGGAGATATCTTCAAAAGAAATGCAGTTGAAAAAAAGGACAAAAAAATGGAAAATCGGGAGATATAGTGACTACAAGAAAGTGGTCTGGGCGGAAATGAGGTGCAGTGCAAAGGACCAAAAGAGGCCAAAAATAACCTCACAGCTGTTGCAAAAGCAGGGGAAAAATCAAAGAAGTAGGCACTACTTGAATGGGAAGAAATAAGGGACAAGAAATTGAGACTACAAAAAAAGAAAAAAAAAAAAAAATTGTGGCCAAAGCAAATGAGATCAAAAGGCATGGCATGTCATCCAGTGCAGGGACATGCAGCACACACACCAAGGCTTGCCTAAATTGATCCTCCTTGAAGCCAGAAATACAAAAGAAGGACTTAGAACCATTCTGGAATAGAGATACCAGCAAAAGAAATGAAATTGAAGAAAAAAAAAAAAAAAGAAATTGGGAAATTTTGTGATTTCAAGAAAGTGGTCTGGGCAGAAATGAGGTGCAGTGCAAAGGACCAAAAGAGGCCAAAAGTAACCTCACAGCTGTTGCAAAAGCAGGGGAAAAATCAAAGAAGTAGGCACTACTTGGATGGGAAGAAATGAGGGACATGGCATTGATACTTCATTTAAAAAAATTAAAAAGCAAAATTCGTGGCCAAAGCAAATGAGATCAAAAGGCATGGCATGTCATCCAGTGCAGGGACATGCAGCACATACACCAAGGCTTGCCTAAATTGATCCTCCTTGAAGCCAGAAATACAAAAGAAGGACCTACAAACACTCTGGAATAGAGATACCAGCAAAGGAAATGAAATTGAAAAAAAAAAACAAAACAAATTAGGAAATTTTGTGACTTCAAGAAAGTGGTCTGGGCAGAAATGAGGTGCAGTGCAAAGGACCAAAAGAGGCCAAAAGTAACCTCACAGCTGTTGCAAAAGCAGGGGAAAAATCAAAGAAGTAGGCACTACTTGAATGGGAAGAAAAAAGGGACAAGAATTTGAGACTCCAAAAAAAAAAAAAAAAAAAATTCGTGGCCAAAGCAAAAGAGATCAAAAGGCATGGCGTGTCATCCAGTGCAGGGACATGCAGCACATACACCAAGGCTTGCCTAAGTTGATCTTCCTTGAAGTCAGAAATACAAAAGAAGGACTTAGAACCATTCTGGAATAGAGATATCAGCAAAGGAAATGAAATTGAAAAAAAAAAACAAAACAAATTAGGAAATTTTGTGACTTCAAGAAAGTGGTCTGGGCAGAAATGAGGTGCAGTGCAAAGGACCAAAAGAGGCCAAAAGTAACCTCACAGCCGTTGCAAAAGCAGGGGAAAAATCAAAGAAGTAGGCACTACTTGAATGGGAAAAAATGAGAGACATGGCATGGACACTTAAAAATAAAAAGAAAAACATTAAAAAATCTTTGCCAGAGCAAAAGCCATCAAAAGGCATGGCATGCCATCCAGCGCAGGGACTTGCACCAAAGCTTGCCCAATTGGTCCCCATTGAAATCGCAAGATTCCGTTTGCCTTCCCGAAAGGAAATGAAATTTCCTTTCGGGAAGGCAAACGGAATCTTGCGAGCACTTCAAAGGAAGGCTTTCAAACACTTGAGAAAGGAGATATCTTCAAAAGAAATGCAGTTAAAAAAAAGGCCAAAAAAATGGAAAATCGGAAGATATAGTTACAACAAGAAAGTGGTCTGGGCGGAAATGAGGTGCAGTGCAAAGGACCAAAAGAGGCCAAAAGTAACCTCACAGCTGTTGCAAAAGCAGGGGAAAAATCAAAGAAGTAGGCACTACTTGAATGGGAAGAAATAAGGGACAAGAATTTGAGACTCCAAAAAAAAAAAAAAAAAAAAAATTGGGGCCAAAGCAAATGAGATCAAAAGGCATGGCATGTCATCCAGTGCAGGGACATGCAGCACATACACCAAGGCTTGCCTAAATTGATCCTCCTTGAAGCCAGAAATACAAAAGAAGGACCTACAAGCACTCTGGAATAGAGATACCAGCAAAGGAAATGAAATTGAAGAAAAAAAAAAAAAAGAAATTGGGAAATTTTGTGACTTCAAGAAAGTGGTCTGGGCAGAAATGAGGTGCAGTGCAAAGGACCAAAAGAGGCAAAAAGTAACCTCACAGCCGTTGCAAAAGCAGGGGAAAAATCAAAGAAGTAGGCACTACTTGAATGGGAAGAAATAAGGGACAAGAAATTGAGACTCCAAAAAAAAAAAAAAAAAAAAAATTTGTGGCCAAAGCAAATGAGATCAAAAGGCATGGCATGTCATCCAGTGCAGGGACATGCAGCACATACACCAAGGCTTGCCTAAATTGATCCTCCTTGAAGCCAGAAATACAAAAGAAGGACCTACAAACACTCTGGAATAGAGATACCAGCAAAGGAAATGAAATTGAAGAAAAAAAAAAAAAAGAAATTAGGAAATTTTGTGACTTCAAGAAAGTGGTCTGGGCAGAAATGAGGTGCAGTGCAAAGGGCCAAAAGAGGCCAAAAGTAACCTCACAGCCGTTGCAAAAGCAGGGGAAAAATCAAAGAAGTAGGCACTACTTGGAGGGGAAGAAATGAGGGACATGGCATGGACACTTAAAAATAAAAAGAAAAACATTAAAAAATCTTTGCCAGAGCAAAAGCCATCAAAAGGCATGGCTTGCCATCCAGTGCAGGGACTTGCACCAAAGCTTGCCCAATTGGTCCCCATTGAAATCGCAAGATTCCGTTTGCCTTCCCGAAAGGAAATGAAATTTCCTTTCGGGAAGGCAAACGGAATCTTGCGAGTCCTTCAAAGGAAAGCTTTCAAACACTTGAGAAAGGAGATATCTTCAAAAGAAATGCAGTTGAAAAAAAGGCCAAAAAAATGGAAAATCGGGAGATATAGTGACTACAAGAAAGTGGTCTGGGCGGAAATGAGGTGCAGTGCAAAGGACCAAAAGAGGCCAAAAGTAACCTCACAGCTGTTGCAAAAGCAGGGGAAAAATCAAAGAAGTAGGCACTACTTGAATGGGAAGAAATAAGGGACAAGAAATTGAGACTACAAAAAAAGAAAAAAAAAAAAAAATTTGTGGCCAAAGCAAAAGAGATCAAAAGACATGGCATGTCATCCAGTGCAGGGACATGCAGCACATACACCAAGGCTTGCCTAAATTGATCCTCCTTGAAGTCAGAAATACAAAAGAAGGACTTAGAACCATTCTGGAATAGAGATATCAGCAAAGGAAATGAAATTGAAAAAAAAAAACAAAACAAATTGGGAAATTTTGTGACTTCAAGAAAGTGGTCTGGGCAGAAATGAGGTGCAGTGCAAAGGACCAAAAGAGGCCAAAAGTAACCTCACAGCTGTTGCAAAAGCAGGGGAAAAATCAAAGAAGTAGGCACTACTTGGTAGGGAAGAAATGAGGGACATGGCATGGACACTTAAAAATAAAAAGAAAAAAATTAAAAAATCTTTGCCAGAGCAAAAGCCATCAAAAGGCATGGCATGCCATCCAGTGCAGGGACTTGCACCAAAGCTTGCCCAATTGGTCCCCATTGAACTCGCAAGATTCCGTTTGCCTTCCCGAAAGGAAATGAAATTTCCTTTCGGGAAGGCAAACGGAATCTTGCGAGCCCTTCAAAGGAAAGCTTTCAAACACTTGAGAAAGGAGATATCTTCAAAAGAAATGCAGTTGAAAAAAAGGCCAAAAAAATGGAAAATCGGGAGATATAGTGACTACAAGAAAGTGGTCTGGGCGGAAATGAGGTGCAGTGCAAAGGAACAAAAGAGGCCAAAAATAACCTCACAGCTGTTGCAAAAGCAGGGGAAAAATCAAAGAAGTAGGCACTACTTGAATGGGAAAAAATAAGGGACAAGAAATTGAGACTACAAAAAAAGAAAAAAAAAAAAAAATTTGTGGCCAAAGCAAATGAGATCAAAAGGCATGGCATGTCATCCAGTGCAGGGACATGCAGCACATACACCAAGGCTTGCCTAAATTGATCCTCCTTGAAGCCAGAAATACAAAAGAAGGACTTAGAACCATTCTGGAATAGAGATACCAGCAAAAGAAATGAAATTGAAGAAAAAAAAAAAAAAAGAAATTGGGAAATTTTGTGATTTCAAGAAAGTGGTCTGGGCAGAAATGAGGTGCAGTGCAAAGGACCAAAAGAGGCCAAAAGTAACCTCACAGCTGTTGCAAAAGCAGGGGAAAAATCAAAGAAGTAGGCACTACTTGGATGGGAAGAAATGAGGGACATGGCATTGATACTTCATTTAAAAAAATTAAAAAGCAAAATTCGTGGCCAAAGCAAAAGAGATCAAAAGGCATGGCATGTCATCCAGTGCAGGGACATGCAGCACATACACCAAGGCTTGCCCAAATTGATCTTCCTTGAAGCCAGAAATATAAAAGAAGGACTTAGAATCATTCTGGAATAGAGATATCAGCAAAGGAAATGAAATTGAAAAAAAAAAACAAAACAAATTGGGAAATTTTGTGACTTCAAGAAAGTGGTCTGGGCAGAAATGAGGTGCAGCGCAAAGGACCAAAAGAGGCCAAAAGTAACCTCACAGCCGTTGCAAAAGCAGGGGAAAAATCAAAGAAGTAAGCACTACTTGAATGGGAAGAAATGAGGGACATGGCATGGACACTTAAAAATAAAAAGAAAAAAATTAAAAAATCTTTTCCAGAGCAAAAGCCATCAAAAGACATGGCATGCCATCCAGTGCAGGGACTTGCACCAAAGCTTGCCCAATTGGTCCCCATTGAAATCGCAAGATTCCGTTTGCCTTCCCGAAAGGAAATGAAATTTCCTTTCGGGAAGGCAAACGGAATCTTGCGAGCCCTTCAAAGGAAGGCTTTCAAACACTTGAGAAAGGAGATATCTTCAAAAGAAATGCAGTTGAAAAAAAGGCCAAAAAAATGGAAAATCGGGAGATATAGTGACTACAAGAAAGTGGTCTGGGCGGAAATGAGGTGCAGTGCAAAGGAACAAAAGAGGCCAAAAGTAACCTCACAGCCGTTGCAAAAGCAGGGGAAAAATCAAAGAAGTAAGCACTACTTGAATGGGAAGAAATGAGGGACATGGCATGGACACTTAAAAATAAAAAGAAAAAAATTAAAAAATCTTTTCCAGAGCAAAAGCCATCAAAAGGCATGGCATGCCATCCAGTGCAGGGACTTGCACCAAAGCTTGTCCAATTGGTCCCCATTGAAATCGCAAGATTCCGTTTGCCTTCCCGAAAGGAAATGAAATTTCCTTTCGGGAAGGCAAACGGAATCTTGCGAGCCCTTCAAAGGAAGGCTTTCAAACACTTGAGAAAGGAGATATCTTCAAAAGAAATGCAGTTGAAAAAAAGGCCAAAAAAATGGAAAATCGGGAGATATAGTGACTACAAGAAAGTGGTCTGGGCGGAAATGAGGTGCAGTGCAAAGGAACAAAAGAGGCCAAAAGTAACCTCACAGCCGTTGCAAAAGCAGGGGAAAAACCAAAGAAGTAAGCACTACTTGAATGGGAAGAAATGAGGGACATGGCATGGACACTTAAAAATAAAAAGAAAAACATTAAAAAATCTTTGCCAGAGCAAAAGCCATCAAAAGGCATGGCATGCCATCCAGTGCAGGGACTTGCACCAAAGCTTGCCCAATTGGTCCCCATTGAAATCGCAAGATTCCGTTTGCCTTCCCGAAAGGAAATGAAATTTCCTTTCGGGAAGGCAAACGGAATCTTGCGAGCCCTTCAAAGGAAGGCTTTCAAACACTTGAGAAAGGAGATATCTTCAAAAGAAATGCAGTTGAAAAAAAGGCCAAAAAAATGGAAAATCGGGAGATATAGTGACTACAAGAATGTGGTCTGGGCGGAATGAGGTTCAGTGCAAAGGACCAAAAGAGGCCAAAAGTAACCTCACAGCTGTTGCAAAAGCAGGGGAAAAACCAAGGAAGCAGCCACTACTTGGAGGGGAAGAAATAAGGGGCGTGGCCTGGACACTTAAAAAGAAAAAAATTAGAAAATCTTTGCCAGAGCAAAAGCCATCAAAAGGCATGGCATGCCATCCAGTGCAGGGACTTGCACCAAAGCTTGCCCAATTGGTCCCCATTGAAATCGCAAGATTCCGTTTGCCTTCCCGAAAGGAAATGAAATTTCCTTTCGGGAAGGCAAACGGAATCTTGCGAGTCCTTCAAAGGAAAGCTTTCAAACACTTGAGAAAGGAGATATCTTCAAAAGAAATGCAGTTGAAAAAAAGGCAAAAAAAAGGAAAATCGGGAGATATAGTGACTACAAGAAAGTGGTCTGGGCGGAAATGAGGTGCAGTGCAAAGGACCAACAGAGGCCAAAAGTAACCTCACAGCTGTTGCAAAAGCAGGGGAAAAATCAAAGAAGTAGGCACTACTTGGATGGGAAGAAATAAGGGACAAGAAATTGAGACTACAAAAAAAGAAAAAAAAAAAAAATACGTGGCCAAAGCAAAAGAGATCAAAAGGCATGGCATGTCATCCAGTGCAGGGACATGCAGCACATACACCAAGGCTTGCCTAAATTGATCCTCCTTGAAGCCAGAAATACAAAAGAAGGACCTACAAACACTCTGGAATAGAGATACCAGCAAAGGAGTTGAAATTGAAGAAAAAAAAAAAAAAAGAAATTGGGAAATTTTGTGATTTCAAGAAAGTGGTCTGGGCAGAAATGAGGTGCAGTGCAAAGGACCAAAAGAGGCCAAAAGTAACCTCACAGTTGTTGCAAAAGCAGGGGAAAAATCAAAGAAGTAGGCACTACTTGGATGGGAAGAAATGAGGGACATGGCATTGATACTTCATTTAAAAAAATTAAAAAGCAAAATTCGTGGCCAAAGCAAAAGAGATCAAAAGGCATGGCATGTCATCCAGTGCAGGGACATGCAGCACATACACCAAGGCTTACCCAAATTGATCTTCCTTGAAGCCAGAAATACAAAATAAAGTCTTAGAACCATTCTGGAATAGAGATATCAGCAAAGGAAATGAAATTGAAGAAAAAAAAACAAAAGAAATTGGGAAATTTTGTGACTTCAAGAAAGTGGTCTGGGCAGAAATGAGGTGCAGTGCAAAGGACCAAAACAGGCCAAAAGTAACCTCACAGCCGTTGCAAAAGCAGGGGAAAAATCAAAGAAGTAAGCACTACTTGAATGGGAAGAAATGAGGGACATGGCATGGACACTTAAAAATAAAAAGAAAAAAATTAAAAAATCTTTGCCAGAGCAAAAGCCATCAAAAGGCATGGCATGCCATCCAGTGCAGGGACTTGCACCAAAGCTTGCCCAATTGGTCCCCATTGAAATCGCAAGATTCCGTTTGCCTTCCCGAAAGGAAATGAAATTTCCTTTCGGGAAGGCAAACGGAATCTTGCGAGCCCTTCAAAAGAAGGCTTTCAAACACTTGAGAAAGGAGATATCTTCAAAAGAAATGCAGTTGAAAAAAAGGCCAAAAAAATGGAAAATCGGGAGATATAGTTACAACAAGAAAGTGGTTTGGGCGGAAATGAGGTGCAGTGCAAAGGACCAAAAGAGGCCAAAAGTAACCTCACAGCTGTTGCAAAAGCAGGGGAAAAATCAAAGAAGTAGGCACTACTTGGATGGGAAGAAATAAGGGACAAGAAATTGAGACTACAAAAAAAAGAAAAAAAAAAAAAAATTTGTGGCCAAAGCAAATGAGATCAAAAGGCATGGCATGTCATCCAGTGCAGGGACATGCAGCACATACACCAAGGCTTGCCTAAATTGATCCTCCTTGAAGCCAGAAATACAAAAGAAGGACCTACAAGCACTCTGGAATAGAGATACCAGCAAAGGAAATGAAATTGAAGAAAAAAAAAAAAAAGAAATTGGGAAATTTTGTGATTTCAAGAAAGTGGTCTGGGTAGAAATGAGGTGCAGTGCAAAAGACCAAAAGAGGCCAAAAGTAACCTCACAGCTGTTGCAAAAGCAGGGGAAAAATCAAAGAAGTAGGCACTACTTGAATAGGAAGAAATAAGGGACAAGAAATTGAGACTACAAAAAAAGAAAAAAAAAAAAATTTGTGGCCAAAGCAAATGAGATCAAAAGTCATGGCATGTCATCCAGTGCAGGGACATGCAGCACATACACCAAGGCTTCCCTAAATTGATCCTCCGCGAAGCCAGAAATACAAAAGAAGGACCTACAAACACTCTGGAATAGAGATACCAGCAAAGGAAATGAAATTGAAGAAAAAAAAAAAAAAGAAATTGGGAAACTTTGTGACTTCAAGAAAGTGGTCTGGGCAGAAATGAGGTGCAGTGCAAAGGACCAAAAGAGGCCAAAAGTAACCTCACAGCTGTTGCAAAAGCAGGGGAAAAATCAAAGAAGTAGGCACGACTTGGATGGGAAGAAATGAGGGACATGGCATGGACACTTAAAAATAAAAAGAAAAACATTAAAAAATCTTTGCCAGAGCAAAAGCCATCAAAAGGCATGGCATGCCATCCAGTGCAGGGACTTGCACCAAAGCTTGCCCAATTGGTCCCCATTGAAATCGCAAGATTCCGTTTGCCTTCCCGAAAGGAAATGAAATTTCCTTTCGGGAAGGCAAACGGAATCTTGCGAGTCCTTCAAAGGAAAGCTTTCAAACACTTGAGAAAGGAGATATCTTCAAAAGAAATGCAGTTGAAAAAAAGGCCAAAAAAAGGAAAATCGGGAGATATAGTGACTACAAGAAAGTGGTCTGGGCGGAAATGAGGTGCAGTGCAAAGGACCAACAGAGGCCAAAAGTAACCTCACAGCTGTTGCAAAAGCAGGGGAAAAATCAAAGAAGTAGGCACTACTTGGATGGGAAGAAATAAGGGACAAGAAATTGAGACTACAAAAAAAGAAAAAAAAAAAAAATTCGTGGCCAAAGCAAAAGAGATCAAAAGACATGGCATGTCATCCAGTGCAGGGACATGCAGCACATACACCAAGGATTGCCTAAATTGATCCTCCTTGAAGTCAGAAATATAAAAGAAGGACTTAGAACCACTCTGGAATAGAGATACCAGCAAAGGAAATGAAATTGAAGGAAAAAAAAAAAAGAAATTGGGAAATTTTGTGACTTCAAGGAAGTGGTCTGCGCAGAACTGAGGTGCAGTGCAAAGGAACAAAAGACGCAAAAAGTAACCTCACAGCTGTTGCAAAAGCAGGGGAAAAATCAAAGAAGTAGGCACTACTTGAATGGGATGAAATGAGGGACATGGCATTGATACTTCATTTAAAAAAATTAAAAAGCAAAATTCGTGGCCAAAGCAAAAGAGATCAAAAGGCATGGCATGTCATCCAGTGCAGGGACATGCAGCACATACACCAAGGCTTGCCCAAATTGATCTTCCTTGAAGCCAGAAATACAAAAGAAAGTCTTAGAACCATTCTGGAATAGAGATATCAGCAAAAGAAATGAAATTGAAGAAAAAAAAACAAAAGAAATTGGGAAATTTTGTGACTTCAAGAAAGTGGTCTGGGCAGAAATGAGGTGCAGTGCAAAGGACCAAAACAGGCCAAAAGTAACCTCACAGCCGTTGCAAAAGCAGGGGAAAAATCAAAGAAGTAAGCACTACTTGAATGGGAAAAATTGAGGGACATGGCATGGACACTTAAAAATAAAAAGAAAAAAATTAACAAATCTTTGCCAGAGCAAAAGCCATCAAAAGGCATGGCATGCCATCCAGTGCAGGGACTTGCACCAAAGCTTGCCCAATTGGTCCCCATTGAAATCGCAAGATTCCGTTTGCCTTCCCGAAAGGAAATGAAATTTCCTTTCGGGAAGGCAAACGGAATCGTGCGAGTCCTTCAAAGGAAAGCTTTCAAACACTTGAGAAAGGAGATATCTTCAAAAGAAATGCAGTTGAAAAAAAGGCAAAAAAAAAGGAAAATCGGGAGATATAGTGACTACAAGAAAGTGGTCTGGGCGGAAATGAGGTGCAGTGCAAAGGACCAACAGAGGCCAAAAGTAACCTCACAGCTGTTGCAAAAGCAGGGGAAAAATCAAAGAAGTAGGCACTACTTGAATGGGAAGAAATAAGGGACAAGAAATTGAGACTACAAAAAAAGAAAAAAAAAAAAAATTCGTGGCCAAAGCAAAAGAGATCAAAAGACATGGCATGTCATCCAGTGCAGGGACATGCAGCACATACACCAAGGCTTGCCTAAATTGATCCTCCTTGAAGCCAGAAATACAAAAGAAGGACCTACAAACACTCTGGAATAGAGATACCAGCAAAGGAAATGAAATTGAAGAAAAAAAAAAAAAGAAATTGGGAAATTTTGTGACTTCAAGGAAGTGGTCTGGGCAGAACTGAGGTGCAGTGCAAAGGGACAAAAGACGCAAAAAGTAACCTCACAGCTGTTGCAAAAGCAGGGGAAAAATCAAAGAAGTAGGCACTACTTGGATGGGATGAAATGAGGGACATGGCATTGATACTTCATTTAAAAAAATTAAAAAGCAAAATTCGTGGCCAAAGCAAAAGAGATCAAAAGGCATGGCATGCCATCCAGTGCAGGGACTTGCACCAAAGCTTGCCCAATTGGTCCCCATTGAAATCGCAAGATTCCGTTTGCCTTCCCGAAAGGAAATGAAATTTCCTTTCGGGAAGGCAAACGGAATCTTGCGAGCCCTTCAAAGGAAAGCTTTCAAACACTTGAGAAAGGAGATATCTTCAAAAGAAATGCAGTTGAAAAAAAGGCCAAACAAATGGAAAATCGGGAGATATAGTTACAACAAGAAAGTGGTCTGGGCGGAAATGAGGTGCAGTGCAAAGGACCAAAAGAGGCCAAAAGTAACCTCACAGCTGTTGCAAAAGCAGGGGAAAAATCAAAGAAGTAGGCACTACTTGAATGGGAAGAAATAAGGGACAAGAAATTGAGACTACAAAAAAAGAAAAAAAAAAAAAAATTTGTGGCCAAAGCAAATGAGATCAAAAGGCATGGCATGTCATCCAGTGCAGGGACATGCAGCACATACACCAAGGCTTGCCTAAATTGATCCTCCTTGAAGCCAGAAATACAAAAGAAGGACCTACAAACACTCTGGAATAGAGATACCAGCAAAGGAAATGAAATTGAAGAAAAAAAAAAAAAAGAAATTGGGAAATTTTGTGACTTCAAGAAAGTGGTCTGGGCAGAAATGAGGTGCAGTGCAAAGGACCAAAAGAGGCCAAAAGTAACCTCACAGCCGTTGCAAAAGCAGGGGAAAAATCAAAGAAGTAGGCACTACTTGGAGGGGAAGAAATGAGGGACATGGCATGGACACTTAAAAATAAAAAGAAAAACATTAAAAAATCTTTGCCAGAGCAAAAGCCATCAAAAGGCATGGCTTGCCATCCAGTGCAGGGACTTGCACCAAAGCTTGCCCAATTGGTCCCCATTGAAATCGCAAGATTCCGTTTGCCTTCCCGAAAGGAAATGAAATTTCCTTTCGGGAAGGCAAACGGAATCTTGCGAGTCCTTCAAAGGAAAGCTTTCAAACACTTGAGAAAGGAGATATCTTCAAAAGAAATGCAGTTGAAAAAAAGGCCAAAAAAATGGAAAATCGGGAGATATAGTGACTACAAGAAAGTGGTCTGGGCGGAAATGAGGTGCAGTGCAAAGGACCAAAAGAGGCCAAAAGTAACCTCACAGCTGTTGCAAAAGCAGGGGAAAAATCAAAGAAGTAGGCACTACTTGAATGGGAAGAAATAAGGGACAAGAAATTGAGACTACAAAAAAAGAAAAAAAAAAAAAATTTGTGGCCAAAGCAAAAGAGATCAAAAGGCATGGCATGTCATCCAGTGCAGGGACATGCAGCACATACACCAAGGCTTGCCTAAATTGATCCTCCTTGAAGTCAGAAATACAAAAGAAGGACTTAGAACCATTCTGGAATAGAGATATCAGCAAAGGAAATGAAATTGAAAAAAAAAAAACAAAACAAATTGGGAAATTTTGTGACTTCAAGAAAGTGGTCTGGGCAGAAATGAGGTGCAGTGCAAAGGACCAAAAGAGGCCAAAAGTAACCTCACAGCTGTTGCAAAAGCAGGGGAAAAATCAAAGAAGTAGGCACTACTTGGTAGGGAAGAAATGAGGGACATGGCATTGATACTTCATTTAAAAAAATTAAAAAGCAAAATTCGTGGCCAAAGCAAATGAGATCAAAAGGCATGGCATGTCATCCAGTGCAGGGACATGCAGCACATACACCAAGGCTTGCCTAAATTGATCCTCCTTGAAGCCAGAAATACAAAAGAAGGACTTAGAACCATTCTGGAATAGAGATACCAGCAAAAGAAATGAAATTGAAGAAAAAAAAAAAAAAAGAAATTGGGAAATTTTGTGATTTCAAGAAAGTGGTCTGGGCAGAAATGAGGTACAGTGCAAAGGACCAAAAGAGGCCAAAAGTAACCTCACAGCTGTTGCAAAAGCAGGGGAAAAATCAAAGAAGTAGGCACTACTTGGATGGGAAGAAATGAGGGACATGGCATTGATACTTCATTTAAAAAAATTAAAAAGCAAAATTCGTGGCCAAAGCAAAAGAGATCAAAAGGCATGGCATGTCATCCAGTGCAGGGACATGCAGCACATACACCAGGGCTTGCCCAAATTGATCTTCCTTGAAGCCAGAAATACAAAAGAAAGTCTTAGAACCATTCTGGAATAGAGATATCAGCAAAGGAAATGAAATTGAAGAAAAAAAAACAAAAGAAATTGGGAAATTTTGTGACTTCAAGAAAGTGGTCTGGGCAGAAATGAGGTGCAGTGCAAAGGACCAAAACAGGCCAAAAGTAACCTCACAGCCGTTGCAAAAGCAGGGGAAAAATCAAAGAAGTAAGCACTACTTGAATGGGAAAAAATGAGGGACATGGCATGGACACTTAAAAATAAAAAGAAAAAAATTAAAAAATCTTTGCCAGAGCAAAAGCCATCAAAAGGCATGGCATGCCATCCAGTGCAGGGACTTGCACCAAAGCTTGCCCAATTGGTCCCCATTGAAATCGCAAGATTCCGTTTGCCTTCCCGAAAGGAAATGAAATTTCCTTTCGGGAAGGCAAACGGAATCTTGCGAGCCCTTCAAGGGAAGGCTTTCAAACACTTGAGAAAGGAGATATCTTCAAAAGAAATGCAGTTGAAAAAAAGGCAAAAAAAAAGGAAAATCGGGAGATATAGTGACTACAAGAAAGTGGTCTGGGCGGAAATGAGGTGCAGTGCAAAGGACCAAAAGAGGCCAAAAGTAACCTCACAGCTGTTGCAAAAGCAGGGGAAAAATCAAAGAAGTAGGCACTACTTGGATGGGAAGAAATAAGGGACAAGAAATTGAGACTACAAAAAAAGAAAAAAAAAAAAAACAAAATACGTGGCCAAAGCAAAAGAGATCAAAAGGCATGGCATGTCATCCAGTGCAGGGACATGCAGCACATACACCAAGGCTTGCCTAAATTGATCCTCCTTGAAGCCAGAAATACAAAAGAAGGACCTACAAACACTCTGGAATAGAGATACCAGCAAAGGAAATGAAATTGAAGAAAAAAAAAAAAAAGAAATTGGGAAATTTTGTGATTTCAAGAAAGTGGTCTGGGTCGAAATGAGGTGCAGTGCAAAGGAACAAAAGAGGCCAAAAGTAACCTCACAGCTGTTGCAAAAGCAGGGGAAAAATCAAAGAAGTAGGCACTACTTGAATGGGAAGAAATAAGGGACAAGAAATTGAGACTACAAAAAAAGAAAAAAAAAAAAAAATTTGTGGCCAAAGCAAATGAGATCAAAAGGCATGGCATGTCATCCAGTGCAGGGACATGCAGCACATACACCAGGGCTTGCCCAAATTGATCTTCCTTGAAGCCAGAAATACAAAAGAAAGTCTTAGAACCATTCTGGAATAGAGATATCAGCAAAGGAAATGAAATTGAAGAAAAAAAAACAAAAGAAATTGGGAAATTTTGTGACTTCAAGAAAGTGGTCTGGGCAGAAATGAGGTGCAGTGCAAAGGACCAAAAGAGGCCAAAAGTAACCTCACAGCCGTTGCAAAAGCAGGGGATAAATCAAAGAAGTAGGCACTACTTGAATGGGAAGAAATAAGTGACATGGCATGGACACTTAAAAATAAAAAGAAAAAAATTAAAAAATCTTTGCCAGAGCAAAAGCCATCAAAAGGCATGGCATGCCATCCAGTGCAGGGACTTGCACCAAAGCTTGCCCAATTGGTCCCCATTGAACTCGCAAGATTCCGTTTGCCTTCCCGAAAGGAAATGAAATTTCCTTTCGGGAAGGCAAACGGAATCTTGCTAGCCCTTCAAAGGAAGGCTTTCAAACACTTGAGAAAGGAGATACCTTCAAAAGAAATGCAGTTGAAAAAAAGGCCAAAAAAATGGAAAATCGGGAGATATAGTGACTACAAGAAAGTGGTCTGGGCGGAAATGAGGTGCAGTGCAAAGGAACAAAAGAGGCCAAAAGTAACCTCACAGCCGTTGCAAAAGCAGGGGAAAAATCTAAGAAGTAAGCACTACTTGAATGGGAAGAAATAAGTGACATGGCATGGACACTTAAAAATAAAAAGAAAAAAATTAAAAAATCTTTGCCAGAGCAAAAGCCATCAAAAGCCATGGCATGCCATCCAGTGCAGGGACTTGCACCAAAGCTTGCCCAATTGGTCCCCATTGAAATCGCAAGATTCCGTTTGCCTTCCCGAAAGGAAATGAAATTTCCTTTCGGGAAGGCAAACGCAATCTTGCGAGCCCTTCAAAGGAAAGCTTTCAAACACTTGAGAATGGAGATATCTTCAAAAGAAATGCAGTTGAAAAAAAGGCCAAAAAAATGGAAAATCGGGAGATATAGTTACAACAAGAAAGTGGTCTGGGCGGAAATGAGGTGCAGTGCAAAGGACCAAAAGAGGCCAAAAGTAACCTCACAGCTGTTGCAAAAGCAGGGGAAAAATCAAAGAAGTAGGCACTGCTTGGATGGGAAGAAATGAGGGACAAGAAATTGAGACTACAAAAAAAAAAAAAAAAAAAAAAAAATACGTGGCCAAAGCAAAAGAGATCAAAAGGCATGGCATGTCATCCAGTGCAGGGACATGCAGCACATACACCAAGGCTTGCCTAAATTGATCCTCCTTGAAGCCAGAAATACAAAAGAAGGACCTACAAACACTCTGGAATAGAGATACCAGCAAAGGAAATGAAATTGAAGAAAAAAAAAAAAAAGAAATTGGGAAATTTTGTGATTTCAAGATAGTGGTCTGGGTCGAAATGAGGTGCAGTGCAAAGGAACAAAAGAGGCCAAAAGTAACCTCACAGCTGTTGCAAAAGCAGGGGAAAAATCAAAGAAGTAGGCACTACTTGAATGGGAAGAAATAAGGGACAAGAAATTGAGACTACAAAAAAAGAAAAAAAAAAAAAATTTGTGGCCAAAGCAAATGAGATCAAAAGGCATGGCATGTCATCCAGTGCAGGGACATGCAGCACATACACCAAGGCTTGCCTAAATTGATCCTCCTTGAAGCCAGAAATACAAAAGAAGGACCTACAAACACTCTGGAATAGAGATACCAGCAAAGGAAATGAAATTGAAGAAAAAAAAAAAAAAAGAAATTGGGAAATTTTGTGACTTCAAGAAAGTGGTCTGGGCAGAAATGAGGTGCAGTGCAAAGGACCAAAAGAGGCCAAAAGTAACCTCACAGCTGTTGCAAAAGCAGGGGAAAAATCAAAGAAGTAGGCACTACTTGGATGGGAAGAAATGAGGGACATGGCATTGATACTTCATTTAAAAAAATTAAAAAGCAAAATTCGTGGCCAAAACAAAAGAGATCAAAAGGCATGGCATGTCATCCAGTGCAGGGACATGCAGCACATACACCAGGGCTTGCCCAAATTGATCTTCCTTGAAGCCAGAAATACAAAAGAAAGTCTTAGAACCATTCTGGAATAGAGATATCAGCAAAGGAAATGAAATTGAAGAAAAAAAAACAAAAGAAATTGGGAAATTTTGTGACTTCAAGAAAGTGGTCTGGGCAGAAATGAGGTGCAGTGCAAAGGACCAAAACAGGCCAAAAGTAACCTCACAGCCGTTGCAAAAGCAGGGGAAAAATCAAAGAAGTAGGCACTACTTGGAGGGGAAGAAATGAGGGACATGGCATGGACACTTAAAAATAAAAAGAAAAACATTAAAAAATCTTTGCCAGAGCAAAAGCCATCAAAAGGCATGGCATGCCATCCAGTGCAGGGACTTGCACCAAAGCTTGCCCAATTGGTCCCCATTGAAATCGCAAGATTCCGTTTGCCTTCCCGAAAGGAAATGAAATTTCCTTTCGGGAAGGCAAACGGAATCTTGTGAGTCCTTCAAAGGAAAGCTTTCAAACACTTGAGAAAGGAGATATCTTCAAAAGAAATGCAGTTGAAAAAAAGGCAAAAAAAAAGGAAAATCGGGAGATATAGTGACTACAAGAAAGTGGTCTGGGCGGAAATGAGGTGCAGTGCAAAGGACCAAAAGAGGCCAAAAGTAACCTCACAGCTGTTGCAAAAGCAGGGGAAAAATCAAAGAAGTAGGCACTACTTGGAGGGGAAGAAATGAGGGCTATGGCATTGATACTTCATTTAAAAAAATTAAAAAGCAAAATTCGTGGCCAAAGCAAAAGAGATCAAAAGGCATGGCATGTCATCCAGTGCAGGGACATGCAGCACATACACCAAGGCTTGCCCAAATTGGTCTTCCTTGAAGCCAGAAATATAAAAGAAGGACTTAGAACCATTCTGGAATAGAGATATCAGCAAAGGAAATGAAATTGAAAAAAAAAAACAAAACAAATTGGGAAATTTTGTGACTTCAAGAAAGTGGTCTGGGCAGAAATAAGGTGCAGTGCAAAGGACCAAAAGAGGCCAAAAGTAACCTCACAGCCGTTGCAAAAGCAGGGGAAAAATCAAAGAAGTAAGCACTACTTGAATGGGAAGAAATAAGGGACATGGCATGGACACTTAAAAATAAAAAGAAAAAAATTAAAAAATCTTTGCCAGAGCAAAAGCCATCAAAAGGCATGGCATGCCATCCAGTGCAGGGACTTGCACCAAAGCTTGCCCAATTGGTCCCCATTGAAATCGCAAGATTCCGTTTGCCTTCCCGAAAGGAAATGAAATTTCCTTTCGGGAAGGCAAACGGTATCTTGCGAGCCCTTCAAAGGAAGGCTTTCAAACACTTGAGAAAGGAGATATCTTCAAAAGAAATGCAGTTGAAAAAAAGGCCAAAAAAATGGAAAATCGGGAGATATAGTGACTACAAGAAAGTGGTCTGGGCGGAAATGAGGTGCAGTGCAAAGGACCAAAAGAGGCCAAAAGTAACCTCACAGCTGCTGCAAAAGCAGGGGAAAAATCAAAGAAGTAGGCACAACTTGAATGGGAAGAAATGAGGGACATGGCATGGACACTTAAAAATAAAAAGAAAAACATTAAAAAATCTTTGCCAGAGCAAAAGCCATCAAAAGGCATGGCATGCCATCCAGTGCAGGGACTTGCACCAAAGCTTGCCCAATTGGTCCCCATTGAAATCGCAAGATTCCGTTTGCCTTCCCGAAAGGAAATTTCATTTCCTTTCGGGAAGGCAAACGGAATCTTGCGAGCCCTTCAAAGGAAGGCTTTCAAACACTTGAGAAAGGAGATATCTTCAAAAGAAATGCAGTTGAAAAAAAGGCCAAAAAAATGGAAAATCGGGAGATATAGTGACTACAAGAAAGTGGTCTGGGCGGAAATGAGGTGCAGTGCAAAGGACCAAAAGAGGCCAAAAGTAACCTCACAGCTGTTGCAAAAGCAGGGGAAAAATCAAAGAAGTAGGCACTACTTGGAGGGAAAGAAATGAGGGACATGGCATGGACACTTAAAAATAAAAGGAAAACATTAAAAAATCTTTGCCAGAGCAAAAGCCATCAAAAGACATGGCTTGCCATCCAGTGCAGGGACTTGCACCAAAGCTTGCCCAATTGGTTCCCATTGAAATCGCAAGATACCGTTTGCCTTCCCGAAAGGAAATGAAATTTCCTTTCGGGAAGGCAAACAGAATCTTGCGAGTCCTTCAAAGGAAAGCTTTCAAACACTTGAGAAAGGAGATATCTTCAAAAGAAATGCAGTTGAAAAAAAGGCCAAAAAAAAGGAAAATCGGGAGATATAGTGACTACAAGAAAGTGGTCTGGGCGGAAATGAGGTGCAGTGCAAAGGACCAAAAGAGGCCAAAAGTAACCTCACAGCTGTTGCAAAAGCAGGGGAAAAATCAAAGAAGTAGGCACTACTTGAATGGGAAGAAATAAGGGACAAGAAATTGAGACTACAAAAAAAGAAAAAAAAAAAAAATTCGTGGCCAAAGCAAAAGAGATCAAATAACATGGCATGTCATCCAGTGCAGGGACATGCAGCACATACACCAAGGCTTGCCTAAATTGATCCTCCTTGAAGTCAGAAATACAAAAGAAGGACTTAGAACCACTCTGGAATAGAGATACCAGCAAAGGAAATGAAATTGAAGGAAAAAAAAAAAAGAAATTGGGAAATTTTGTGACTTCAAGAAAGTGGTCTGGGCGGAAATGAGGTGCAGTGCAAAGGACCAAAAGAGGCCAAAAGTAACCTCACAGCTGTTGCAAAAGCAGGGGAAAAATCAAAGAAGTAGGCACTACTTGGATGGGAAGAAATGAGGGACATGGCATTGATACTTCATTTAAAAAAATTAAAAAGCAAAATTCGTGGCCAAAACAAAAGAGATCAAAAGGCATGGCATGTCATCCAGTGCAGGGACATGCAGCACATACACCAAGGCTTGCCCAAATTGGTCTTCCTTGAAGCCAGAAATATAAAAGAAGGGCTTAGAACCATTCTGGAATAGAGATATCAGCAAAGGAAATGAAATTGAAAAAAAAAAACAAAACAAATTGGGAAATTTTGTGACTTCAAGAAAGTGGTCTGGGCAGAAATGAGGTGCAGTGCAAAGGACCAAAAGAGGCCAAAAGTAACCTCACAGCTGTTGCAAAAGCAGGGGAAAAATCAAAGAAGTAGGCACTACTTGAATGGGAAGAAATAAGGGACAAGAAATTGAGACTCCAAAAAAAAAAAAAAAAAAAAATTTGTGGCCAAAGCAAAAGAGATCAAAAGGCATGGCATGTCATCCAGTGCAGGGACATGCAGCACATACACAAAGGCTTGCCTAAATTGATCCTCCTTGAAATCAGAAATACAAAAGAAGGACCTACAAACACTCTGGAATAGAGATACCAGCAAAGGAAATGAAATTGAAGAAAAAAAAAAAAAAAGAAATTGGGAAATTTTGTGACTTCAAGAAAGTGGTCTGGGCAGAAATGAGGTGCAGTGCAAAGGACCAAAAGAGGCCAAAAGTAACCTCACAGCTGTTGCAAAAGCAGGGGAAAAATCAAAGAAGTAGGCACTACTTGGATGGGAAGAAATGAGGGACATGGCATTGATACTTCATTTAAAAAAATTAAAAAGCAAAATTCGTGGCCAAAGCAAAAGAGATCAAAAGGCATGGCATGTCATCCAGTGCAGGGACATGCAGCACATACACCAAGGCTTCCCTAATTTGATCCTCCTTGAAGCCAGAAATACAAAAGAAGGACCTACAAACACTCTGGAATAGAGATACCAGCAAAGGAAATGAAATTGAAGAAAAAAAAAGAAAAAAAGAAATTGGGAAATTTTGTGACTTCAAGAAAGTGGTCTGGGCAGAACTGAGGTGCAGTGCAAAGGACCAAAAGAGGCCAAAAGTAACCTCACAGCCGTTGCAAAAGCAGGGGAAAAATCAAAGAAGTAGGCACTACTTGGAGGGAAAGAAATGAGGGACATGGCATGGACACTTAAAAATAAAAGGAAAACATTAAAAAATCTTTGCAAGAGCAAAAGCCATAAAAAGGCATGGCTTGCCATCCAGTGCAGGGACTTGCACCAAAGCTTGCCCAATTGGTCCCCATTGAAATCGCAAGATTCCGTTTGCCTTCCCGAAAGGAAATGAAATTTCCTTTCGGGAAGGCAAACGGAATCTTGCGAGTCCTTCAAAGGAAAGCTTTCAAACACTTGAGAAAGGAGATATCTTCAAAAGAAATGCAGTTGAAAAAAAGGCAAAAAAAAAAGGAAAATCGGGAGATATAGTGACTACAAGAAAGTGGTCTGGGCGGAAATGAGGTGCAGTGCAAAGGACCAAAAGAGGCCAAAAGTAACCTCACAGCTGTTGCAAAAGCAGGGGAAAAATCAAAGAAGTAGGCACTACTTGAATGGGAAGAAATAAGGGACAAGAAATTGAGACTACAAAAAAAGAAAAAAAAAAAAAATTTGTGGCCAAAGCAAACGAGATCAAAAGGCATGGCATGTCATCCAGTGCAGGGACATGCAGCACATACACCAAAGCTTCCCTAAATTGATCCTCCGCGAAGCCAGAAATACAAAAGAAGGACCTACAAACACTCTGGAATAGAGATACCAGCAAAGGAAATGAAATTGAAGAAAAAAAAAGAAAAAAAGAAATTGGGATATTTTGTGACTTCAAGAAAGTGGTCTGGGCAGAACTGAGGTGCAGTGCAAAGGACCAAAAGAGGCCAAAAGTAACCTCACAGCCGTTGCAAAAGCAGGGGAAAATTCAAAGAAGTAGGCACTACTTGGAGGGGAAGAAATGAGGGACATGGCATGGACACTTAAAAATAAAAAGAAAAACATTAAAAAATCTTTGCCAGAGCAAAAGCCATCAAAAGGCATGGCATGCCATCCAGTGCAGGGACTTGCACCAAAGCTTGCCCAATTGGTCCCCATTGAAATCGCAAGATTCCGTTTGCCTTCCCGAAAGGAAATGAAATTTCCTTTCGGGAAGGCAAACGGAATCTTGCGAGTCCTTCAAAGGAAAGCTTTCAAACACTGGAGAAAGGAGATATCATCAAAAGAAATGCAGTTGAAAAAAAGGCAAAAAAAAAGGAAAATCGGGAGATATAGTGACTACATGAAAGTGGTCTGGGCGGAAATGAGGTGCAGTGCAAAGGACCAAAAGAGGCCAAAAGTAACCTCACAGCTGTTGCAAAAGCAGGGGAAAAATCAAAGAAGTAGGCACTACTTGAATGGGAAGAAATAAGGGACAAGAAATTGAGACTACAAAAAAAGAAAAAAAAAAAAAAATTTGTGGCCAAAGCAAATGAGATCAAAAGGCATGGCATGTCATCCAGTGCAGGGACATGCAGCACATACACCAAGGCTTGCCTAAATTGATCCTCCTTGAAGCCAGAAATACAAAAGAAGGACCTACAAACACTCTGGAATAGAGATACCAGCAAAGGAAATGAAATTGAAGAAAAAAAAAAAAAAAGAAATTGGGAAATTTTGTGATTTCAAGAAAGTGGTCTGGGCAGAAATGAGGTGCAGTGCAAAGGACCAAAAGAGGCCAAAAGTAACCTCACAGCTGTTGCAAAAGCAGGGGAAAAATCAAAGAAGTAGGCACTACTTGGATGGGAAGAAATGAGGGACATGGCATTGATACTTCATTTAAAAAAATTAAAAAGCAAAATTCGTGGCCAAAGCAAAAGGGATCAAAAGGCATGGCATGTCATCCAGTGCAGGGACATGCAGCACATACACCAAGGCTTCCCTAATTTGATCCTCCTTGAAGCCAGAAATACAAAAGAAGGACCTACAAACACTCTGGAATAGAGATACCAGCAAAGGAAATGAAATTGAAGAAAAAAAAAGAAAAAAAGAAATTGGGAAATTTTGTGACTTCAAGAAAGTGGTCTGGGCAGAACTGAGGTGCAGTGCAAAGGACCAAAAGAGGCCAAAAGTAACCTCACAGCCGTTGCAAAAGCAGGGGAAAAATCAAAGAAGTAGGCACTACTTGGAGGGAAAGAAATGAGGGACATGGCATGGACACTTAAAAATAAAAGGAAAACATTAAAAAATCTTTGCCAGAGCAAAAGCCATCAAAAGGCATGGCTTGCCATCCAGTGCAGGGACTTGCACCAAAGCTTGCCCAATTGGTCCCCATTGAAATCGCAAGATTCCGTTTGCCTTCCCGAAAGGAAATGAAATTTCCTTTCGGGAAGGCAAACGGAATCTTGCGAGCCCTTCAAAGGAAAGCTTTAAAACACTTGAGAAAGGAGATATCTTCAAAAGAAATGCAGTTGAAAAAAAGGCAAAAAAAAAGGAAAATCGGGAGATATAGTGACTACAAGAAAGTGGTCTGGGCGGAAATGAGGTGCAGTGCAAAGGACCAAAAGAGGCCAAAAGTAACCTCACAGCTGTTGCAAAAGCAGGGGAAAAATCAAAGAAGTAGGCACTACTTGAATGGGAAGAAATAAGGGACAAGAAATTGAGACTAAAAAAAAAGAAAAAAAAAAAAAATTTGTGGCCAAAGCAAATGAGATCAAAAGGCATGGCATGTCATCCAGTGCAGGGACATGCAGCACATACACCAAGGCTTGCCTAAATTGATCCTCCTTGAAGCCAGAAATACAAAAGAAGGACCTACAAACACTCTGGAATAGAGATACCAGCAAAGGAAATGAAATTGAAGAAAAAAAAAAAAAAAAAGAAATTGGGAAATTTTGTGATTTCAAGAAAGTGGTCTGGGTTGAAATGAGGTGCAGTGCAAAGGACCAAAAGAGGCCAAAAGTAACCTCACAGCTGTTGCAAAAGCAGGGGAAAAATCAAAGAAGTAGGCACTACTTGGATGGGAAGAAATGAGGGACATGGCATTGATACTTCATTTAAAAAAATTAAAAAGCAAAATTCGTGGCCAAAGCAAAAGAGATCAAAAGGCATGGCATGTCATCCAGTGCAGGGACATGCAGCACATACACCAAGGCTTCCCTAAATTGATCCTCCTTGAAGCCAGAAATACAAAAGAAGGACCTACAAACACTCTGGAATAGAGATACCAGCAAAGGAAATGAAATTGAAGAAAAAAAAAAAAAAGAAATTGGGAAATTTGGTGACTTCAAGAAAGTGGTCTGGGCAGAACTGAGGTGCAGTGCAAAGGACCAAAAGAGGCCAAAAGTAACCTCACAGCCGTTGCAAAAGCAGGGGAAAAATCAAAGAAGTAGGCACTACTTGGAGGGAAAGAAATGAGGGACATGGCATGGACACTTAAAAATAAAAGGAAAACATTAAAAAATCTTTGCCAGAGCAAAAGCCATCAAAAGGCATGGCATGCCATCCAGTGCAGGGACTTGCACCAAAGCTTGCCCAATTGGTCCCCATTGAAATCGCAAGATTCCGTTTGACTTCCCGAATGGAAATGAAATTTCCTATCGGGAAGGCAAACGGAATCTTGCGAGTCCTTCAAAGGAAAGCTTTCAAACACTTGAGAAAGGAGATATCTTCAAAAGAAATGCAGTTGAAAAAAAGGCAAAAAAAATGGAAAATCGGGAGATATAGTGACTACAAGAAAGTGGTCTGGGCGGAAATGAGGTGCAGTGCAAAGGACCAAAAGAGGCCAAAAGTAACCTCACAGCTGTTGCAAAAGCAGGGGAAAAATCAAAGAAGTAGGCACTACTTGAATGGGAAGAAATAAGGGACAAGAAATTGAGACTACAAAAAAAGAAAAAAAAAAAAAATTCGTGGCCAAAGCAAAAGAGATCAAAAGGCATGGCATGTCATCCAGTGCAGGGACATGCAGCACATACACCAAGGCTTGCCTAAATTGATCCTCCGCGAAGCCAGAAATACAAAAGAAGGACCTACAAACACTCTGGAATAGAGATACCAGCAAAGGAAATGAAATTGAAGAAAAAAAAAAAAAAAAGAAATTGGGAAATTTTGTGATTTCAAGAAAGTGGTCTGGGTAGAAATGAGGTGCAGGGCAAAGGACCAAAAGAGGCCAAAAGTAACCTCACAGCTGTTGCAAAAGCAGGGGAAAAATCAAAGAAGTAGGCACTACTTGGATGGGAAGAAATGAGGGACATGGCATTGATACTTCATTTAAAAAAATTAAAAAGCAAAATTCGTGGCCAAAGCAAAAGAGATCAAAAGGCATGGCATGTCATCCAGTGCAGGGACATGCAGCACATACACCAAGGCTTCCCTAAATTGATCCTCCTTGAAGCCAGAAATACAAAAGAAGGACCTACAAACACTCTGGAATAGAGATACCAGCAAAGGAAATGAAATTGAAGAAAAAAAAAAAAAAGAAATTGGGAAATTTTGTGACTTCAAGAAAGTGGTCTGGGCAGAACTGAGGTGCAGTGCAAAGGACCAAAAGAGGCCAAAAGTAACCTCACAGCTGTTGCAAAAGCAGGGGAAAAATCAAAGAAGTAGGCACTACTTGAATGGGAAGAAATAAGGGACAAGAAATTGAGACTACAAAAAAAGAAAAAAAAAAAAAAATTCGTGGCCAAAGCAAAAGAGATCAAATAACATGGCATGTCATCCAGTGCAGGGACATGCAGCACATACACCAAGGCTTGCCTAAATTGATCCTCCTTGAAGTCAGAAATACAAAAGAAGGACTTAGAACCACTCTGGAATAGAGATACCAGCAAAGGAAATGAAATTGAAGGAAAAAAAAAAAAGAAATTGGGAAATTTTGTGACTTCAAGAAAGTGGTCTGGGCAGATATGAGGTGCAGTGCAAAGGACCAAAAGAGGCCAAAAGTAACCTCACAGCTGTTGCAAAAGCAGGGGAAAAATCAAAGAAGTAGGCACTACTTGGATGGGAAGAAATGAGGGACATGGCATTGATACTTCATTTAAAAAAATTAAAAAGCAAAATTCGTGGCCAAAGCAAAAGAGATCAAAAGGCATGGCATGTCATCCAGTGCAGGGAAATGCAGCACATACACCAAGGCTTGCCCAAATTGATCTTCCTTGAAGCCAGAAATACAAAAGAAAGTCTTAGAACCATTCTGGAATAGAGATATCAGCAAAGGAAATGAAATTGAAAAAAAAAAACAAAACAAATTTGGAAATTTTGTGACTTCAAGAAAGTGGTCTGGGCAGAAATGAGGTGCAGTGCAAAGGACCAAAAGAGGCCAAAAGTAACCTCACAGCTGTTGCAAAAGCAGGGGAAAAATCAAAGAAGTAGGCACTACTTGGATGGGAAGAAATGAGGGACATGGCATTGATACTTCATTTAAAAAAATTAAAAAGCAAAATTCGTGGCCAAAGCAAAAGAGATCAAAAGGCATGGCATGTCATCCAGTGCAGGGACATGCAGCACATACACCAAGGCTTCCCTAAATTGATCCTCCTTGAAGCCAGAAATACAAAAGAAGGACCTACAAACACTCTGGAATAGAGATACCAGCAAAGGAAATGAAATTGAAGAAAAAAAAAAAAAGAAATTGGGAAATTTTGTGACTTCAAGAAAGTGGTCTGGGCAGAACTGAGGTGCAGTGCAAAGGACCAAAAGAGGCCAAAAGTAACCTCACAGCCGTTGCAAAAGCAGGGGAAAAATCAAAGAAGTAGGCACTACTTGGAGGGGAAGAAATGGGGGACATGGCATGGACACTTAAAAATAAAAAGAAAAACATTAAAAAATCTTTGCCAGAGCAAAAGCCATCAAAAGGCATGGCATGCCATCCAGTGCAGGGACTTGCACCAAAGCTTGCCCAATTGGTCCCCATTGAAATCGCAAGATTCCGTTTGCCTTCCCGAAAGGAAATGAAATTTCCTTTCGGGAAGGCAAACGGAATCTTGCGAGTCCTTCAAAGGAAAGCTTTCAAACACTTGAGAAAGGAGATATCTTCAAAAGAAATGCAGTTGAAAAAAAGGCAAAAAAAAAGGAAAATCGGGAGATATAGTGACAACAAGAAGGTGGTCTGGGCGGAAATGAGGTGCAGTGCAAAGGACCAAAAGAGGCCAAAAGTAACCTCACAGCTGTTGCAAAAGCAGGGGAAAAATCAAAGAAGTAGGCACTACTTGAATGGGAAGAAATAAGGGACAAGAAATTGAGACTACAAAAAAAGAAAAAAAAAAAAAATTCGTGGCCAAAGCAAAAGAGATCAAATAACATGGCATGTCATCCAGTACAGGGACATGCAGCACATACACCAAGGCTTGCCTAAATTGATCCTCCTTGAAGTCAGAAATACAAAAGAAGGACTTAGAACCACTCTGGAATAGAGATACCAGCAAAGGAAATGAAATTGAAGGAAAAAAAAAAAAAAAGAAATTGGGAAATTTTGTGACTTCAAGAAAGTGGTCTGGGCAGAAATGAGGTGCAGTGCAAAGGACCAAAAGAGGCCAAAAGTAACCTCACAGCTGTTGCAAAAGCAGGGGAAAAATCAAAGAAGTAGGCACTACTTGGATGGGAAGAAATGAGGGACATGGCATTGATACTTCATTTAAAAAAATTAAAAAGCAAAATTCGTGGCCAAAGCAAAAGAGATCAAAAGGCATGGCATGTCATCCAGTGCAGGGACATGCAGCACATACACCAAGGCTTGCCCAAATTGATCCTCCTTGAAGCCAGAAATACAAAAGAAAGTCTTAGAACCATTCTGGAATAGAGATATCAGCAAAGGAAATGAAATTGAAAAAAAAAAACAAAACAAATTGGGAAATTTTGTGACTTCAAGAAAGTGGTCTGGGCAGAAATGAGGTGCAGTGCAAAGGACCAAAAGAGGCCAAAAGAAACCTCACAGCTGTTGCAAAAGCAGGGTAAAAACCAAGGAAGCAGCCACTACTTGGAGGGGAAGAAATAAGGGGCGTGGCCTGGACACTTAAAATAAAAAGAAAAACATTAAAAAATCTTTGCCAGAGCAAAAGCCATCAAAAGGCATGGCATGCCATCCAGTGCAGGGACTTGCACCAAAGCTTGCCCAATTGGTCCCCATTGAAATCGCAAGATTCCGTTTGCCTTCCCGAAAGGAAATGAAATTTCCTTTCGGGAAGGCAAACGGAATCTTGCGAGCCCTTCAAAGGAAGGCTTTCAAACACTTGAGAAAGGAGATATCTTCAAAAGAAATGCAGTTGAAAAAAAGGCCAAAAAAATGGAAAATCGGGAGATATAGTGACTACAAGAAAGTGGTCTGGGCGGAAATGAGGTGCAGTGCAAAGGAACAAAAGAGGCCAAAAGTAACCTCACAGCCGTTGCAAAAGCAGGGGAAAAATCAAAGAAGTAGGCACTACTTGAATGGGAAGAAATAAGTGACATGGCATGGACACTTAAAAATAAAAAGAAAAAAATTAAAAAATCTTTGCCAGAGCAAAAGCCATCAAAAGGCATGGCATGCCATCCAGTGCAGGGACTTGCACCAAAGCTTGCCCAATTGGTCCCCATTGAAATCGCAAGATTCCGTTTGCCTTCCCGAAAGGAAATGAAGTTTCCTTTCGGGAAGGCAAACGGAATCTTGCGAGCACTTCAAAGGAAGGCTTTCCAACACTTGAGAAAGGAGATATCTTCAAAAGAAATGCAGTTGAAAAAAAGGCCAAAAAAATGGAAAATCGGGAGATATAGTTACAACAAGAAAGTGGTCTGGGCGGAAATGAGGTGCAGTGCAAAGGACCAAAAGAGGCCAAAAGTAACCTCACAGCTGTTGCAAAAGCAGGGGAAAAATCAAAGAAGTAGGCACTACTTGGAGGGGAAGAAATGAGGGACAAGAAATTGAGACTACAAAAAAAAAAAAAAAAAACAAAATACGTGGCCAAAGCAAAAGAGATCAAAAGGCATGGCATGTCATCCAGTGCAGGGACATGCAGCACATACACCAAGGCTTGCCTAAATTGATCCTCCTTGAAGCCAGAAATACAAAAGAAGGACCTACAAACACTCTGGAATAGAGATACCAGCAAAGGAAATGAAATTGAAGAAAAAAAAAAAAAAGAAATTGGGAAATTTTGTGATTTCATAAAAGTGGTCTGGGAAGAAATGAGGTGCAGTGCAAAGGACCAAAAGAGGCCAAAAGTAACCTCACAGCTGTTGCAAAAGCAGGGGAAAAATCAAAGAAGTAGGCACTACTTGAATGGGAAGAAATAAGGGACAAGAAATTGAGACTACAAAAAAAGAAAAAAAAAAAAAATTTGTGGCCAAAGCAAAAGAGATCAAAAGGCATGGCATGTCATCCAGTGCAGGTCATGCAGCACATACACCAAGGCTTCCCTAAATTGATCCTCCTTGAAGCCAGAAATACAAAAGAAGGACCTACAAACACTCTGGAATAGAGATACCAGCAAAGGAAATGAAATTGAAGAAAAAAAAAAAAAAAAAGAAATTGGGAAATTTTGTGATTTCAAGAAAGTGGTCTGGGCAGAAATGAGGTGCAGTGCAAAGGACCAAAAGAGGCCAAAAGTAACCTCACAGCTGTTGCAAAAGCAGGGGAAAAATCAAAGAAGTAGGCACTACTTGGATGGGAAGAAATAAGGGACAAGAAATTGGGACTCCAAAAAAAAAAAAAAAAAAAAATTTGTGGCCAAAGCAAATGAGATCAAAAGGCATGGCATGTCATCCAGTGCAGGGACATGCAGCACATACACCAAGGCTTCCCTAAATTGATCCTCCTTGAAATCAGAAATACAAAAGAAGGACCTACAAACACTCTGGAATAGAGATGCCAGCAAAGGAAATGAAATTGAAGAAAAAAAAAAAAAAGAAATTGGGAAATTTTGTGACTTCAAGAAAGTGGTCTGGGCAGAAATGAGGTGCAGTGCAAAGGACCAAAAGAGGCCAAAAGTAACCTCACAGCTGTTGCAAAAGCAGGGGAAAAATCAAAGAAGTAGGCACTACTGGGATGGGAAGAAATGAGGGACATGGCATTGATACTTCATTTAAAAAAATTAAAAAGCAAAATTCGTGGCCAAAGCAAAAGAGATCAAAAGGTTTGGCATGTCATCCAGTGCAGGGACATGCAGCACATACACCAAGGCTTGCCCAAATTGATCCTCCTTGAAGCCAGAAATACAAAAGAAAGTCTTAGAACCATTCTGGAATAGAGATATCAGCAAAGGAAATGAAATTGAAAAAAAAAAACAAAACAAATTGGGAAATTTTGTGACTTCAAGAAAGTGGTCTGGGCAGAAATGAGGTGCAGTGCAAAGGACCAAAAGAGGCCAAAAGTAACCTCACAGCTGTTGCAAAAGCAGGGTAAAAACCAAGGAAGCAGCCACTACTTGGAGGGGAAGAAATAAGGGGCGTGGCCTGGACATTTAAATTAAAAGAAAAAAATTAAAAAATCTTTGCCAGAGCAAAAGCCATCAAAAGGCATGGCATGCCATCCAGTGCAGGGACTTGCACCAAAGCTTGCCCAATTGGTCCCCATTGAAATCGCAAGATTCCGTTTGCCTTCCCGAAAGGAAATGAAATTTCCTTTCGGGAAGGCAAACGGAATCTTGCGAGCCCTTCAAAGGAAGGCTTTCAAACACTTGAGAAAGGAGATATCTTCAAAAGAAATGCAGTTGAAAAAAAGGCCAAAAAAATGGAAAATCGGGAGATATAGTGACTACAAGAAAGTGGTCTGGGCGGAAATGAGGTGCAGTGCAAAGGAACAAAAGAGGCCAAAAGTAACCTCACAGCCGTTGCAAAAGCAGGGGAAAAATCAAAGAAGTAGGCACTACTTGAATGGGAAGAAATAAGTGACATGGCATGGACACTTAAAAATAAAAAGAAAAAAATTAAAAAATCTTTGCCAGAGCAAAAGCCATCAAAAGGCATGGCATGCCATCCAGTGCAGGGACTTGCACCAAAGCTTGCCCAATTGGTCCCCATTGAAATCGCAAGATTCCGTTTGCCTTCCCGAAAGGAAATGAAGTTTCCTTTCGGGAAGGCAAACGGAATCTTGCGAGCACTTCAAAGGAAGGCTTTCCAACACTTGAGAAAGGAGATATCTTCAAAAGAAATGCAGTTGAAAAAAAGGCCAAAAAAATGGAAAATCGGGAGATATAGTTACAACAAGAAAGTGGTCTGGGCGGAAATGAGGTGCAGTGCAAAGGACCAAAAGAGGCCAAAAGTAACCTCACAGCTGTTGCAAAAGCAGGGGAAAAATCAAAGAAGTAGGCACTACTTGGAGGGGAAGAAATGAGGGACAAGAAATTGAGACTACAAAAAAAAAAAAAAAAAACAAAATACGTGGCCAAAGCAAAAGAGATCAAAAGGCATGGCATGTCATCCAGTGCAGGGACATGCAGCACATACACCAAGGCTTGCCTAAATTGATCCTCCTTGAAGCCAGAAATACAAAAGAAGGACCTACAAACACTCTGGAATAGAGATACCAGCAAAGGAAATGAAATTGAAGAAAAAAAAAAAAAAGAAATTGGGAAATTTTGTGATTTCATAAAAGTGGTCTGGGAAGAAATGAGGTGCAGTGCAAAGGACCAAAAGAGGCCAAAAGTAACCTCACAGCTGTTGCAAAAGCAGGGGAAAAATCAAAGAAGTAGGCACTACTTGAATGGGAAGAAATAAGGGACAAGAAATTGAGACTACAAAAAAAGAAAAAAAAAAAAAATTTGTGGCCAAAGCAAAAGAGATCAAAAGGCATGGCATGTCATCCAGTGCAGGGACATGCAGCACATACACCAAGGCTTGCCTAAATTGATCCTCCTTGAAGCCAGAAATACAAAAGAAGGACCTACAAACACTCTGGAATAGAGATACCAGCAAAGGAAATGAAATTGAAGAAAAAAAAAAAAAAAAAGAAATTGGGAAATTTTGTGATTTCAAGAAAGTGGTCTGGGCAGAAATGAGGTGCAGTGCAAAGGACCAAAAGAGGCCAAAAGTAACCTCACAGCTGTTGCAAAAGCAGGGGAAAAATCAAAGAAGTAGGCACTACTGGGATGGGAAGAAATAAGGGACAAGAAATTGGGACTCCAAAAAAAAAAAAAAAAAAAAAATTTGTGGCCAAAGCAAATGAGATCAAAAGGCATGGCATGTCATCCAGTGCAGGGACATGCAGCACATACACCAAGGCTTCCCTAAATTGATCCTCCTTAAAATCAGAAATACAAAAGAAGGACCTACAAACACTCTGGAATAGAGATGCCAGCAAAGGAAATGAAATTGAAGAAAAAAAAAAAAAAGAAATTGGGAAATTTTGTGACTTCAAGAAAGTGGTCTGGGCAGAAATGAGGTGCAGTGCAAAGGACCAAAAGAGGCCAAAAGTAACCTCACAGCTGTTGCAAAAGCAGGGGAAAAATCAAAGAAGTAGGCACTACTGGGATGGGAAGAAATGAGGGACATGGCATTGATACTTCATTTAAAAAAATTAAAAAGCAAAATTCGTGGCCAAAGCAAAAGAGATCAAAAGGTTTGGCATGTCATCCAGTGCAGGGACATGCAGCACATACACCAAGGCTTGCCCAAATTGATCCTCCTTGAAGCCAGAAATACAAAAGAAAGTCTTAGAACCATTCTGGAATAGAGATATCAGCAAAGGAAATGAAATTGAAAAAAAAAAACAAAACAAATTGGGAAATTTTGTGACTTCAAGAAAGTGGTCTGGGCAGAAATGAGGTGCAGTGCAAAGGACCAAAAGAGGCCAAAAGTAACCTCACAGCTGTTGCAAAAGCAGGGTAAAAACCAAGGAAGCAGCCACTACTTGGAGGGGAAGAAATAAGGGGCGTGGCCTGGACACTTAAAATAAAAAGAAAAAAATTAAAAAATCTTTGCCAGAGCAAAAGCCATCAAAAGGCATGGCATGCCATCCAGTGCAGGGACTTGCACCAAAGCTTGCCCAATTGGTCCCCATTGAAATCGCAAGATTCCGTTTGCCTTCCCGAAAGGAAATGAAATTTCCTTTCGGGAAGGCAAACGGAATCTTGCGAGCACTTAAAAGGAAGGCTTTCAAACACTTGAGAAAGGAGATATCTTCAAAAGAAATGCAGTTGAAAAAAAGGCCAAAAAAATGGAAAATCGGGAGATATAGTGACTACAAGAAAGTGGTCTGGGCGGAAATGAGGTGCAGTGCAAAGGAACAAAAGAGGCCAAAAGTAACCTCACAGCCGTTGCAAAAGCAGGGGAAAAATCAAAGAAGTAGGCACTACTTGAATGGGAAGAAATAAGTGACATGGCATGGACACTTAAAAATAAAAGGAAAAAAATTAAAAAATCTTTGCCAGAGCAAAAGCCATCAAAAGGCATGGCATGCCATCCAGTGCAGGGACTTGCACCAAAGCTTGCCCAATTGGTCCCCATTGAAATCGCAAGATTCCGTTTGCCTTCCCGAAAGGAAATGAAATTTCCTTTCGGGAAGGCAAACGGAATCTTGCGAGCACTTCAAAGGAAGGCTTTCAAACACTTGAGAAAGGAGATATCTTCAAAAGAAATGCAGTTGAAAAAAAGGCCAAAAAAATGGAAAATCGGGAGATATAGTTACAACAAGAAAGTGGTCTGGGCGGAAATGAGGTGCAGTGCAAAGGACCAAAAGAGGCCAAAAGTAACCTCACAGCTGTTGCAAAAGCAGGGGAAAAATCAAAGAAGTAGGCACTACTTGGAGGGGAAGAAATGAGGGACAAGAAATTGAGACTACAAAAAAAAAAAAAAAAAACAAAATACGTGGCCAAAGCAAAAGAGATCAAAAGGCATGGCATGTCATCCAGTGCAGGGACATGCAGCACATACACCAAGGCTTGCCTAAATTGATCCTCCTTGAAGCCAGAAATACAAAAGAAGGACCTACAAACACTCTGGAATAGAGATACCAGCAAAGGAAATGAAATTGAAGAAAAAAAAAAAAAAGAAATTGGGAAATTTTGTGATTTCATAAAAGTGGTCTGGGCAGAAATGAGGTGCAGTGCAAAGGACCAAAAGAGGCCAAAAGTAACCTCACAGCTGTTGCAAAAGCAGGGGAAAAATCAAAGAAGTAGGCACTACTTGAATGGGAAGAAATAAGGGACAAGAAATTGAGACTACAAAAAAAGAAAAAAAAAAAAAATTTGTGGCCAAAGCAAAAGAGATCAAAAGGCATGGCATGTCATCCAGTGCAGGGACATGCAGCACATACACCAAGGCTTGCCTAAATTGATCCTCCTTGAAGCCAGAAATACAAAAGAAGGACCTACAAACACTCTGGAATAGAGATACCAGCAAAGGAAATGAAATTGAAGAAAAAAAAAAAAAAAAAGAAATTGGGAAATTTTGTGATTTCAAGAAAGTGGTCTGGGCAGAAATGAGGTGCAGTGCAAAGGACCAAAAGAGGCCAAAAGTAACCTCACAGCTGTTGCAAAAGCAGGGGAAAAATCAAAGAAGTAGGCACTACTTGGATGGGAAGAAATAAGGGACAAGAAATTGGGACTCCAAAAAAAAAAAAAAAAAAAAATTTGTGGCCAAAGCAAATGAGATCAAAAGGCATGGCATGTCATCCAGTGCAGGGACATGCAGCACATACACCAAGGCTTCCCTAAATTGATCCTCCTTGAAATCAGAAATACAAAAGAAGGACCTACAAACACTCTGGAATAGAGATACCAGCAAAGGAAATGAAATTGAAGAAAAAAAAAAAAAAGAAATTGGGAAATTTTGTGACTTCAAGAAAGTGGTCTGGGCAGAAATGAGGTGCAGTGCAAAGGACCAAAAGAGGCCAAAAGTAACCTCACAGCTGTTGCAAAAGCAGGGGAAAAATCAAAGAAGTAGGCACTACTGGGATGGGAAGAAATGAGGGACATGGCATTGATACTTCATTTAAAAAAATTAAAAAGCAAAATTCGTGGCCAAAGCAAAAGAGATCAAAAGGTTTGGCATGTCATCCAGTGCAGGGACATGCAGCACATACACCAAGGCTTGCCCAAATTGATCTTCCATGAAGCCAGAAATACAAAAGAAAGTCTTAGAACCATTCTGGAATAGAGATATCAGCAAAGGAAATGAAATTGAAAAAAAAAAACAAAACAAATTGGGAAATTTTGTGACTTCAAGAAAGTGGTCTGGGCAGAAATGAGGTGCAGTGCAAAGGACCAAAAGAGGCCAAAAGTAACCTCACAGCTGTTGCAAAAGCAGGGTAAAAACCAAGGAAGCAGCCACTACTTGGATGGGAAGAAATAAGGGGCGTGGCCTGGACACTTAAAATAAAAAGAAAAAAATTAAAAAATCTTTGCCAGAGCAAAAGCCATCAAAAGGCATGGCATGCCATCCAGTGCAGGGACTTGCACCAAAGCTTGCCCAATTGGTCCCCATTGAAATCGCAAGATTCCGTTTGCCTTCCCGAAAGGAAATGAAATTTCCTTTCGGGAAGGCAAACGGAATCTTGCGAGCCCTTAAAAGGAAGGCTTTCAAACACTTGAGAAAGGAGGTATCTTCAAAAGAAATGCAGTTGAAAAAAAGGCAAAAAAAATGGAAAATCGGGAGATATAGTGACTACAAGAAAGTGGTCTGGGCAGAAATGAGGTGCAGTGCAAAGGAACAAAAGAGGCCAAAAGTAACCTCACAGCCGTTGCAAAAGCAGGGGAAAAATCTAAGAAGTAAGCACTACTTGAATGGGAAGAAATAAGTGACATGGCATGGACACTTAAAAATAAAAGGAAAAAAATTAAAAAATCTTTGCCAGAGCAAAAGCCATCAAAAGGCATGGCATGCCATCCAGTGCAGGGACTTGCACCAAAGCTTGCCCAATTGGTCCCCATTGAAATCGCAAGATTCCGTTTGCCTTCCCAAAAGGAAATGAAATTTCCTTTCGGGAAGGCAAACGGAATCTTGCGAGCACTTCAAAGGAAGGCTTTCAAACACTTGAGAAAGGAGATATCTTCAAAAGAAATGCAGTTGAAAAAAAGGCCAAAAAAATGGAAAATCGGGAGATATAGTTACAAAAAGAAAGTGGTCTGGGCGGAAATGAGGTGCAGTGCAAAGGACCAAAAGAGGCCAAAAGTAACCTCACAGCTGTTGCAAAAGCAGGGGAAAAATCAAAGAAGTAGGCACTACTTGAATGGGAAGAAATAAGGGACAAGAAATTGAGACTACAAAAAAAGAAAAAAAAAAAACAAAATACGTGGCCAAAGCAAATGAGATCAAAAGGCATGGCATGTCATCCAGTGCAGGGACATGCAGCACATACACCAAGGCTTGCCTAAATTGATCCTCCTTGAAGCCAGAAATACAAAAGAAGGACCTACAAACACTCTGGAATAGAGATACCAGCAAAGGAAATGAAATTGAAGAAAAAAAAAAAAAGAAATTGGGAAATTTTGTGATTTCAAGAAAGTGGTCTGGGCGGAAATGAGGTGCAGTGCAAAGGACCAAAAGAGGCCAAAAGTAACCTCACAGCTGTTGCAAAAGCAGGGGAAAAATCAAAGAAGTAGGCACTACTTGAATGGGAAGAAATAAGGGACAAGAAATTGAGACTACAAAAAAAGAAAAAAAAAAAAAATTTGTGGCCAAAGCAAAAGAGATCAAAAGGCATGGCATGTCATCCAGTGCAGGGACATGCAGCACATACACCAAGGCTTGCCTAAATTGATCCTCCTTGAAGCCAGAAATACAAAAGAAGGACCTACAAACACTCTGGAATAGAGATACCAGCAAAGGAAATGAAATTGAAGAAAAAAAAAAAAAAAAAGAAATTGGGAAATTTTGTGATTTCAAGAAAGTGGTCTGGGCAGAAATGAGGTGCAGTGCAAAGGACCAAAAGAGGCCAAAAGTAACCTCACAGCTGTTGCAAAAGCAGGGGAAAAATCAAAGAAGTAGGCACTACTTGGATGGGAAGAAATAAGGGACAAGAAATTGGGACTCCAAAAAAAAAAAAAAAAAAAAATTTGTGGCCAAAGCAAATGAGATCAAAAGGCATGGCATGTCATCCAGTGCAGGGACATGCAGCACATACACCAAGGCTTCCCTAAATTGATCCTCCTTGAAATCAGAAATACAAAAGAAGGACCTACAAACACTCTGGAATAGAGATACCAGCAAAGGAAATGAAATTGAAGAAAAAAAAAAAAAAGAAATTGGGAAATTTTGTGACTTCAAGAAAGTGGTCTGGGCAGAAATGAGGTGCAGTGCAAAGGACCAAAAGAGGCCAAAAGTAACCTCACAGCTGTTGCAAAAGCAGGGGAAAAATCAAAGAAGTAGGCACTACTGGGATGGGAAGAAATGAGGGACATGGCATTGATACTTCATTTAAAAAAATTAAAAAGCAAAATTCGTGGCCAAAGCAAAAGAGATCAAAAGGTTTGGCATGTCATCCAGTGCAGGGACATGCAGCACATACACCAAGGCTTGCCCAAATTGATCTTCCATGAAGCCAGAAATACAAAAGAAAGTCTTAGAACCATTCTGGAATAGAGATATCAGCAAAGGAAATGAAATTGAAAAAAAAAAACAAAACAAATTGGGAAATTTTGTGACTTCAAGAAAGTGGTCTGGGCAGAAATGAGGTGCAGTGCAAAGGACCAAAAGAGGCCAAAAGTAACCTCACAGCTGTTGCAAAAGCAGGGTAAAAACCAAGGAAGCAGCCACTACTTGGATGGGAAGAAATAAGGGGCGTGGCCTGGACACTTAAAATAAAAAGAAAAAAATTAAAAAATCTTTGCCAGAGCAAAAGCCATCAAAAGGCATGGCATGCCATCCAGTGCAGGGACTTGCACCAAAGCTTGCCCAATTGGTCCCCATTGAAATCGCAAGATTCCGTTTGCCTTCCCGAAAGGAAATGAAATTTCCTTTCGGGAAGGCAAACGGAATCTTGCGAGCACTTAAAAGGAAGGCTTTCAAACACTTGAGAAAGGAGGTATCTTCAAAAGAAATGCAGTTGAAAAAAAGGCAAAAAAAATGGAAAATCGGGAGATATAGTGACTACAAGAAAGTGGTCTGGGCAGAAATGAGGTGCAGTGCAAAGGAACAAAAGAGGCCAAAAGTAACCTCACAGCCGTTGCAAAAGCAGGGGAAAAATCTAAGAAGTAAGCACTACTTGAATGGGAAGAAATAAGTGACATGGCATGGACACTTAAAAATAAAAGGAAAAAAATTAAAAAATCTTTGCCAGAGCAAAAGCCATCAAAAGGCATGGCATGCCATCCAGTGCAGGGACTTGCACCAAAGCTTGCCCAATTGGTCCCCATTGAAATCGCAAGATTCCGTTTGCCTTCCCAAAAGGAAATGAAATTTCCTTTCGGGAAGGCAAACGGAATCTTGCGAGCACTTCAAAGGAAGGCTTTCAAACACTTGAGAAAGGAGATATCTTCAAAAGAAATGCAGTTGAAAAAAAGGCCAAAAAAATGGAAAATCGGGAGATATAGTTACAAAAAGAAAGTGGTCTGGGCGGAAATGAGGTGCAGTGCAAAGGACCAAAAGAGGCCAAAAGTAACCTCACAGCTGTTGCAAAAGCAGGGGAAAAATCAAAGAAGTAGGCACTACTTGAATGGGAAGAAATAAGGGACAAGAAATTGAGACTACAAAAAAAGAAAAAAAAAAAACAAAATACGTGGCCAAAGCAAATGAGATCAAAAGGCATGGCATGTCATCCAGTGCAGGGACATGCAGCACATACACCAAGGCTTGCCTAAATTGATCCTCCTTGAAGCCAGAAATACAAAAGAAGGACCTACAAACACTCTGGAATAGAGATACCAGCAAAGGAAATGAAATTGAAGAAAAAAAAAAAAAGAAATTGGGAAATTTTGTGATTTCAAGAAAGTGGTCTGGGCGGAAATGAGGTGCAGTGCAAAGGACCAAAAGAGGCCAAAAGTAACCTCACAGCTGTTGCAAAAGCAGGGGAAAAATCAAAGAAGTAGGCACTACTTGGATGGGAAGAAATGAGGGACATGGCATTGATACTTCATTTAAAAAAATTAAAAAGCAAAATTCGTGGCCAAAGCAAAAGAGATCAAAAGGCATGGCATGTCATCCAGTGCAGGGACATGCAGCACATACACCAAGGCTTGCCCAAATTGATCTTCCTTGAAGCCAGAAATACAAAAGAAAGTCTTAGAACCATTCTGGAATAGAGATATCAGCAAAGGAAATGAAATTGAAGAAAAAAAAACAAAAGAAATTGGGAAATTTTGTGACTTCAAGAAAGTGGTCTGGGCAGAAATGAGGTGCAGTGCAAAGGACCAAAAGAGGCCAAAAGTAACATCACAGCCGTTGCAAAAGCAGGGGAAAAATCAAAGAAGTAAGCACTACTTGAATGGGAAGAAATGACGGACATGGCCTGGACACTTAAAAATAAAAAGAAAAAAATGAAAAAATCTTTGCCAGAGCAAAAGCCATCAAAAGGCATGGCATGCCATCCAGTGCAGGGACTTGCACCAAAGCTTGCCCAATTGGTCCCCATTGAAATCGCAAGATTCCGTTTGCCTTCCCGAAAGGAAATGAAATTTCCTTTCGGGAAGGCAAACGGAATCTTGCGAGCCCTTCAAAGGAAGGCTTCCAAACACTTGAGAAAGGAGATATCTTCAAAAGAAATGCAGTTGAAAAAAAGGCAAAAAAAATGGAAAATCGGGAGATATAGTTACAACAAGAAAGTGGTCTGGGCGGAAATGAGGTGCAGTGCAAAGGACCAAAAGAGGCCAAAAGTAACCTCACAGCTGTTGCAAAAGCAGGGGAAAAATCAAAGAAGTAGGCACTACTTGGATGGGAAGAAATAAGGGACAAGAAATTGAGACTACAAAAAAAAGAAAAAAAAAAAAAAATTTTTGGCCAAAGCAAATGAGATCAAAAGGCATGGCATGTCATCCAGTGCAGGGACATGCAGCACATACACCAAGGCTTGCCTAAATTGATCCTCCTTGAAGCCAGAAATACAAAAGAAGGACCTACAAACACTCTGGAATAGAGATACCAGCAAAGGAAATGAAATTGAAGGAAAAAAAAAAAAAAGAAATTGGGAAATTTTGTGATTTCAAGAAAGTGGTCTGGGTAGAAATGAGGTGCAGTGCAAAGGACCAAAAGAGGCCAAAAGTAACCTCACAGCTGTTGCAAAAGCAGGGGAAAAATCAAAGAAGTAGGCACTACTTGGAGGGGAAGAAATGAGGGACAAGAAATTGAGACTACAAAAAAAAAAAAAAAAAAAACAAAATACGTGGCCAAAGCAAAAGAGATCAAAAGGCATGGCATGTCATCCAGTGCAGGGACATGCAGCACATACACCAAGGCTTGCCTAAATTGATCCTCCTTGAAGCCAGAAATACAAAAGAAGGACCTACAAACACTCTGGAATAGAGATACCAGCAAAGGAAATGAAATTGAAGAAAAAAAAAAAAAAAGAAATTGGGAAATTTTGTGATTTCAAGAAAGTGGTCTGGGCAGAAATGAGGTGCAGTGCAAAGGACCAAAAGAGGCCAAAAGTAACCTCACAGCTGTTGCAAAAGCAGGGGAAAAATCAAAGAAGTAGGCACTACTGGGATGGGAAGAAATGAGGGACATGGCATTGATACTTCATTTAAAAAAATTAAAAAGCAAAATTCGTGGCCAAAGCAAAAGAGATCAAAAGGTTTGGCATGTCATCCAGTGCAGGGACATGCAGCACATACACCAAGGCTTGCCCAAATTGATCTTCCTTGAAGCCAGAAATACAAAAGAAAGTCTTAGAACCATTCTGGAATAGAGATATCAGCAAAGGAAATGAAATTGAAAAAAAAAAACAAAACAAATTGGGAAATTTTGTGACTTCAAGAAAGTGGTCTGGGCAGAAATGAGGTGCAGTGCAAAGGACAAAAAGAGGCCAAAAGTAACCTCACAGCTGTTGCAAAAGCAGGGTAAAAACCAAGGAAGCAGCCACTACTTGGAGGGGAAGAAATAAGGGGCGTGGCCAGGACACTTAAAATAAAAAGAAAAAAATTTAAAAATCTTTGCCAGAGCAAAAGCCATCAAAAGGCATGGCATGCCATCCAGTGCAGGGACTTGCACCAAAGCTTGCCCAATTGGTCCCCATTGAAATCGCAGGATTCCGTTTGCCTTCCCGAAAGGAAATGAAATTTCCTTTCGGGAAGGCAAACGGAATCTTGCGAGCACTTAAAAGGAAGGCTTTCAAACACTTGAGAAAGGAGATATCTTCAAAAGAAATGCAGTTGAAAAAAAGGCCAAAAAAATGGAAAATCGGGAGATATAGTGACTACAAGAAAGTGGTCTGGGCGGAAATGAGGTGCAGTGCAAAGGAACAAAAGAGGCCAAAAGTAACCTCACAGCCGTTGCAAAAGCAGGGGAAAAATCAAAGAAGTAGGCACTACTTGAATGGGAAGAAATAAGTGACATGGCATGGACACTTAAAAATAAAAGGAAAAAAATTAAAAAATCTTTGCCAGAGCAAAAGCCATCAAAAGGCATGGCATGCCATCCAGTGCAGGGACTTGCACCAAAGCTTGCCCAATTGGTCCCCATTGAAATCGCAAGATTCCGTTTGCCTTCCCGAAAGGAAATGAAATTTCCTTTCGGGAAGGCAAACGGAATCTTGCGAGCACTTCAAAGGAAGGCTTTCAAACACTTGAGAAAGGAGATATCTTCAAAAGAAATGCAGTTGAAAAAAAGGCCAAAAAAATGGAAAATCGGGAGATATAGTTACAACAAGAAAGTGGTCTGGGCGGAAATGAGGTGCAGTGCAAAGGACCAAAAGAGGCCAAAAGTAACCTCACAGCTGTTGCAAAAGCAGGGGAAAAATCAAAGAAGTAGGCACTACTTGGAGGGGAAGAAATGAGGGACAAGAAATTGAGACTACAAAAAAAAGAAAAAAAAAACAAAATACGTGGCCAAAGCAAAAGAGATCAAAAGGCATGGCATGTCATCCAGTGCAGGGACATGCAGCACATACACCAAGGCTTGTCTAAATTGATCCTCCTTGAAGCCAGAAATACAAAAGAAGGACCTACAAACACTCTGGAATAGAGATACCAGCAAAGGAAATGAAATTGAAGAAAAAAAAAAAAAAGAAATTGGGAAATTTTGTGATTTCATAAAAGTGGTCTGGGCAGAAATGAGGTGCAGTGCAAAGGACCAAAAGAGGCCAAAAGTAACCTCACAGCTGTTGCAAAAGCAGGGGAAAAATCAAAGAAGTAGGCACTACTTGAATGGGAAGAAATAAGGGACAAGAAATTGAGACTACAAAAAAAGAAAAAAAAAAAAAATTTGTGGCCAAAGCAAATGAGATCAAAAGGCATGGCATGTCATCCAGTGCAGGGACATGCAGCACATACACCAAGGCTTCCCTAAATTGATCCTCCTTGAAGCCAGAAATACAAAAGAAGGACCTACAAACACTCTGGAATAGAGATACCAGCAAAGGAAATGAAATTGAAGAAAAAAAAAAAAAAAAAGAAATTGGGAAATTTTGTGATTTCAAGAAAGTGGTCTGGGCAGAAATGAGGTGCAGTGCAAAGGACCAAAAGAGGCCAAAAGTAACCTCACAGCTGTTGCAAAAGCAGGGGAAAAATCAAAGAAGTAGGCACTACTTGGATGGGAAGAAATAAGGGACAAGAAATTGGGACTCCAAAAAAAAAAAAAAAAAAAAATTTGTGGCCAAAGCAAATGAGATCAAAAGGCATGGCATGTCATCCAGTGCAGGGACATGCAGCACATACACCAAGGCTTCCCTAAATTGATCCTCCTTGAAATCAGAAATACAAAAGAAGGACCTACAAACACTCTGGAATAGAGATACCAGCAAAGGAAATGAAATTGAAGAAAAAAAAAAAAAAGAAATTGGGAAATTTTGTGACTTCAAGAAAGTGGTCTGGGCAGAAATGAGGTGCAGTGCAAAGGACCAAAAGAGGCCAAAAGTAACCTCACAGCTGTTGCAAAAGCAGGGGAAAAATCAAAGAAGTAGGCACTACTGGGATGGGAAGAAATGAGGGACATGGCATTGATACTTCATTTAAAAAAATTAAAAAGCAAAATTCGTGGCCAAAGCAAAAGAGATCAAAAGGTTTGGCATGTCATCCAGTGCAGGGACATGCAGCACATACACCAAGGCTTGCCCAAATTGATCTTCCTTGAAGCCAGAAATACAAAAGAAAGTCTTAGAACCATTCTGGAATAGAGATATCAGCAAAGGAAATGAAATTGAAAAAAAAAAACAAAACAAATTGGGAAATTTTGTGACTTCAAGAAAGTGGTCTGGGCAGAAATGAGGTGCAGTGCAAAGGACCAAAAGAGGCCAAAAGTAACCTCACAGCTGTTGTAAAAGCAGGGTAAAAACCAAGGAAGCAGCCACTACTTGGAGGGGAAGAAATAAGGGGCGTGGCCTGGACACTTAGAATAAAAAGAAAAAAATTAAAAAATCTTTGCCAGAGCAAAAGCCATCAAAAGGCATGGCATGCCATCCAGTGCAGGGACTTGCACCAAAGCTTGCCCAATTGGTCCCCATTGAAATCGCAAGATTCCGTTTGCCTTCCCGAAAGGAAATGAAATTTCCTTTCGGGAAGGCAAACGGAATCTTGCGAGCCCTTCAAAGGAAGGCTTTCAAACACTTGAGAAAGGAGGTATCTTCAAAAGAAATGCAGTTGAAAAAAAGGCAAAAAAAATGGAAAATCGGGAGATATAGTGACTACAAGAAAGTGGTCTGGGCAGAAATGAGGTGCAGTGCAAAGGAACAAAAGAGGCCAAAAGTAACCTCACAGCCGTTGCAAAAGCAGGGGAAAAATCAAAGAAGTAGGCACTACTTGAATGGGAAGAAATAAGTGACATGGCATGGACACTTAAAAATAAAAGGAAAAAAATTAAAAAATCTTTGCCAGAGCAAAAGCCATCAAAAGGCATGGCATGCCATCCAGTGCAGGGACTTGCACCAAAGCTTGCCCAATTGGTCCCCATTGAAATCGCAAGATTCCGTTTGCCTTCCCAAAAGGAAATGAAATTTCCTTTCGGGAAGGCAAACGGAATCTTGCGAGCACTTCAAAGGAAGGCTTTCAAACACTTGAGAAAGGAGATATCTTCAAAAGAAATGCAGTTGAAAAAAAGGCCAAAAAAATGGAAAATCGGGAGATATAGTTACAAAAAGAAAGTGGTCTGGGCGGAAATGAGGTGCAGTGCAAAGGACCAAAAGAGGCCAAAAGTAACCTCACAGCTGTTGCAAAAGCAGGGGAAAAATCAAAGAAGTAGGCACTACTTGGATGGGAAGAAATAAGGGACAAGAAATTGAGACTACAAAAAAAAGAAAAAAAAAAAAAAATTTGTGGCCAAAGCAAATGAGATCAAAAGGCATGGCATGTCATCCAGTGCAGGGACATGCAGCACATACACCAAGGCTTGCCTAAATTGATCCTCCTTGAAGCCAGAAATATAAAAGAAGGACCTACAAGCACTCTGGAATAGAGATACCAGCAAAGGAAATGAAATTGAAGGAAAAAAAAAAAAAGAAATTGGGAAATTTTGTGATTTCAAGAAAGTGGTCTGGGTAGAAATGAGGTGCAGTGCAAAGGACCAAAAGAGGCCAAAAGTAACCTCACAGCTGTTGCAAAAGCAGGGGAAAAATCAAAGAAGTAGGCACTACTTGGAGGGGAAGAAATGAGGGACAAGAAATTGAGACTACAAAAAAAAAAAAAAAAACAAAATACGTGGCCAAAGCAAAAGAGATCAAAAGGCATGGCATGTCATCCAGTGCAGGGACATGCAGCACATACACCAAGGCTTGCCTAAATTGATCCTCCTTGAAGCCAGAAATACAAAAGAAGGACCTACAAACACTCTGGAATAGAGATACCAGCAAAGGAAATGAAATTGAAGAAAAAAAAAAAAAAAGAAATTGGGAAATTTTGTGATTTCAAGAAAGTGGTCTGGGCAGAAATGAGGTGCAGTGCAAAGGACCAAAAGAGGCCAAAAGTAACCTCACAGCTGTTGCAAAAGCAGGGGAAAAATCAAAGAAGTAGGCACTACTTGGATGGGAAGAAATGAGGGACATGGCATTGATACTTCATTTAAAAAAATTAAAAAGCAAAATTCGTGGCCAAAGCAAAAGCGATCAAAAGGTTTGGCATGTCATCCAGTGCAGGGACATGCAGCACATACACCAAGGCTTGCCCAAATTGATCTTCCTTGAAGCCAGAAATACAAAAGAAAGTCTTAGAACCATTCTGGAATAGAGATATCAGCAAAGGAAATGAAATTGAAAAAAAACAACAAAACAAATTGGGAAATTTTGTGACTTCAAGAAAGTGGTCTGGGCAGAAATGAGGTGCAGTGCAAAGGACCAAAAGAGGCCAAAAGTAACCTCACAGCCGTTGCAAAAGCAGGGGAAAAACCAAGGAAGCAGCCACTACTTGAATGGGAAGAAATGAGGGACATGGCCTGGACACTTAAAAATAAAAAGAAAAAAATGAAAAAATCTTTGCCAGAGCAAAAGCCATCAAAAGGCATGGCATGCCATCCAGTGCAGGGACTTGCACCAAAGCTTGCCCAATTGGTCCCCATTGAAATCGCAAGATTCCGTTTGCCTTCCCGAAAGAAATGAAATTTCCTTTCGGGAAGGCAAACGGAATCTTGCGAGCCCTTCAAAGGAAGGCTTTCAAACACTTGAGAAAGGAGATATCTTCAAAAGAAATGCAGTTGAAAAAAAGGCCAAAAAAATGGAAAATCGGGAGATATAGTGACTACAAGAAAGTGGTCTGGGCGGAAATGAGGTGCAGTGCAAAGGAACAAAAGAGGCCAAAAGTAACCTCACAGCCGTTGCAAAAGCAGGGGAAAAATCAAAGAAGTAGGCACTACTTGAATGGGAAGAAATAAGTGACATGGCATGGACACTTAAAAATAAAAGGAAAAAAATTAAAAAATCTTTGCCAGAGCAAAAGCCATCAAAAGGCATGGCATGCCATCCAGTGCAGGGACTTGCACCAAAGCTTGCCCAATTGGTCCCCATTGAAATCGCAAGATTCCGTTTGCCTACCCGAAAGGAAATGAAATTTCCTTTCGGGAAGGCAAACGGAATCTTGCGAGCACTTAAAAGGAAGGCTTTCAAACACTTGAGAAAGGAGATATCTTCAAAAGAAATGCAGTTGAAAAAAAGGCCAAAAAAATGGAAAATCGGGCGATATAGTGACTACAAGAAAGTGGTCTGGGCGGAAATGAGGTGCAGTGCAAAGGACCAAAAGAGGCCAAAAGTAACCTCACAGCTGTTGCAAAAGCAGGGGAAAAATCAAAGAAGTAGGCACTACTTGGAGGGGAAGAAATGAGGGACAAGAAATTGAGACTACAAAAAAAAAAACAAAAAAACAAAATTTGTGGCTAAAGCAAATGAGATCAAAAGGCATGGCATGTCATCCAGTGCAGGGACATGCAGCACATACACCAAGGCTTGCCTAAATTGATCCTCCTTGAAGCCAGAAATACAAAAGAAGGACCTACAAACACTCTGGAATAGAGATACCAGCAAAGGAAATGAAATTGAAGAAAAAAAAAAAAAAGAAATTGGGAAATTTTGTGACTTCAAGAAAGTGGTCTGGGCAGAACTGAGGTGCAGTGCAAAGGACCAAAAGAGGCCAAAAGTAACCTCACAGCTGTTGCAAAAGCAGGGGAAAAATCAAAGAAGTAGGCACTACTTGGAGGGAAAGAAATGAGGGACATGGCATGGACACTTAAAAATAAAAGGAAAACATTAAAAAATCTTTGCCAGAGCAAAAGCCATCAAAAGGCATGGCTTGCCATCCAGTGCAGGGACTTGCACCAAAGCTTGCCCAATTGGTCCCCATTGAAATCGCAAGATTCCGTTTGCCTTCCCGAAAGGAAATTTCATTTCCTTTCGGGAAGGCAAACGGAATCTTGCGAGTCCTTCAAAGGAAAGCTTTCAAACACTTGAGAAAGGAGATATCTTCAAAAGAAATGCAGTTGGAAAAAGGCAAAAAAAAAGGAAAATCGGGAGATATAGTGACTACAAGAAAGTGGTCTGGGCGGAAATGAGGTGCAGTGCAAAGGACCAAAAGAGGCCAAAAGTAACCTCACAGCTGTTGCAAAAGCAGGGGAAAAATCAAAGAAGTAGGCACTACTTGAATGGGAAGAAATAAGGGACAAGAAATTGAGACTACAAAAAAAGAAAAAAAAAAAAAATTTGTGGCCAAAGCAAAAGAGATCAAATAACATGGCATGTCATCCAGTGCAGGGACATGCAGCACATACACCAAGGCTTGCCTAAATTGATCCTCCTTGAAGTCAGAAATACAAAAGAAGGACTTAGAACCACTCTGGAATAGAGATACCAGCAAAGGAAATGAAATTGAAGGAAAAAAAAAAAAGAAATTGGGAAATTTTGTGACTTCAAGAAAGTGGTCTGGGCAGAAATGAGGTGCAGTGCAAAGGACCAAAAGAGGCCAAAAGTAACGTCACAGCTGTTGCAAAAGCAGGGGAAAAATCAAAGAAGTAGGCACTACTTGGATGGGAAGAAATGAGGGACATGGCATTGATACTTCATTTAAAAAAATTAAAAAGCAAAATTCGTGGCCAAAGCAAGAGAGATCAAAAGGCATGGCATGACATCCAGTGCAGGGACATGCAGCACATACACCAAGGCTTGCCCAAATTGATCTTCCTTGAAGCCAGAAATACAAAAGAAAGTCTTAGAACCATTCTGGAATAGAGATATCAGCAAAGGAAATGAAATTGAAAAAAAAAAACAAAACAAATTGGGAAATTTTGTGACTTCAAGAAAGTGGTCTGGGCAGAAATGAGGTGCAGTGCAAAGGACCAAAAGAGGCCAAAAGTAACCTCACAGCTGTTGCAAAAGCAGGGTAAAAACCAAGGAAGCAGCCACTACTTGGAGAGGAAGAAATAAGGGGCGTGGCCTGGACACTTAAAATAAAAAGAAAAAAATTAAAAAATCTTTGCCAGAGCAAAAGCCATCAAAAGGCATGGCATGCCATCCAGTGCAGGGACTTGCACCAAAGCTTGCCCAATTGGTCCCCATTGAAATCGCAAGATTCCGTTTGCCTTCCCGAAAGGAAATGAAATTTCCTTTCGGGAAGGCAAACGGAATCTTGCGAGCCCTTCAAAGGAAGGCTTTCAAACACTTGAGAAAGGAGATATCTTCAAAAGAAATGCAGTTGAAAAAAAGGCCAAAAAAATGGAAAATCGGGAGATATAGTTACAACAAGAAAGTGGTCTGGGCGGAAATGAGGTGCAGTGCAAAGGACCAAAAGAGGCCAAAAGTAACCTCACAGCTGTTGCAAAAGCAGGGGAAAAATCAAAGAAGTAGGCACTACTTGGATGGGAAGAAATAAGGGACAAGAAATTGGGACTACAAAAAAAAGAAAAAAAAAAAAAATTTGTGGCCAAAGCAAATGAGATCAAAAGGCATGGCATGTCATCCAGTGCAGGGACATGCAGCACATACACCAAGGCTTCCCTAAATTGATCCTCCATGAAGCCAGAAATATAAAAGAAGGACGTACAACCACTCTGGAATAGAGATACCAGCAAAGGAAATGAAATTGAAGAAAAAAAAAAAAAGAAATTGGGAAATTTTGTGATTTCAAGAAAGTGGTCTGGGTAGAAATGAGGTGCAGTGCAAAGGACCAAAAGAGGCCAAAAGTAACCTCACAGCTGTTGCAAAAGCAGGGGAAAAATCAAAGAAGTAGGCACTACTTGGAGGGAAAGAAATAAGGGACAAGAAATTGAGACTACAAAAAAAGAAAAAAAAAAAAAATTTGTGGCCAAAGCAAAAGATAACAAAAGGCATGGCATGTCATCCAGTGCAGGGACATGCAGCACATACACCAAGGCTTCCCTAAATTGATCCTCCTTGAAGCCAGAAATACAAAAGAAGGACCTACAAACACTCTGGAATAGAGATACCAGCAAAGGAAATGAAATTGAAGAAAAAAAAAAAAAAGAAATTGGGAAATTTTGTGATTTCAAGAAAGTGGTCTGGGCAGAAATGAGGTGCAGTGCAAAGGACCAAAAGAGGCCAAAAGTAACCTCACAGCTGTTGCAAAAGCAGGGGAAAAATCAAAGAAGTAGGCACTACTTGGATGGGAAGAAATGAGGGACATGGCATTGATACTTCATTTAAAAAAATTAAAAAGCAAAACTCGTGGCCAAAGCAAAAGAGATCAAAAGGCATGGCATGTCATCCAGTGCAGGGACATGCAGCACATACACCAAGGCTTGCCTAAATTGATCCTCCTTGAAGCCAGAAATACAAAAGAAGGACCTACAAACACTCTGGAATAGAGATACCAGCAAAGGAAATGAAATTGAAGAAAAAAAAAAAAAAGAAATTGGGAAATTTTGTGACTTCAAGGAAGTGGTCTGGGCAGAAATGAGGTGCAGTGCAAAGGACCAAAAGAGGCCAAAAGTAACCTCACAGCCGTTGCAAAAGCAGGGGAAAAATCAAAGAAGTAGGCACTACTTGGAGGGGAAGAAATGAGGGACATGGCATGGACACTTAAAAATAAAAATAAAAACATTAAAAAATCTTTGCCAGAGCAAAAGCCATCAAAAGGCATGGCATGCCATCCAGTGCAGGGACTTGCACCAAAGCTTGCCCAATTGGTCCCCATTGAAATCGCAAGATTCCGTTTGCCTTCCCGAAAGGAAATTTCATTTCCTTTCGGGAAGGCAAACGGAATCTTGCGAGCCCTTCAAAGGAAGGCTTTCAAACACTTGAGAAAGGAGATATCTTCAAAAGAAATGCAGTTGAAAAAAAGGCCAAAAAAATGGAAAATCGGGAGATATAGTTACAACAAGAAAGTGGTCTGGGCGGAAATGAGGTGCAGTGCAAAGGACCAAAAGAGGCCAAAAGTAACCTCACAGCTGTTGCAAAAACAGGGGAAAAATCAAAGAAGTAGGCACTACTTGAATGGGAAGAAATAAGGGACAAGAAATTGAGACCCCAAAAAAAAAAAAAAAAAAAATTTGTGGCCAAAGCAAATGAGATCAAAAGGCATGGCATGTCATCCAGTGCAGGGACATGCAGCACATACACAAAGGCTTGCCTAAATTTATCCTCCTTGAAATCAGAAATACAAAAGAAGGACCTACAAACACTCTGGAATAGAGATACCAGCAAAGGAAATGAAATTGAAGGAAAAAAAAAAAAAGAAATTGGGAAATTTTGTGACTTCAAGAAAGTGGTCTGGGCAGAAATGAGGTGCAGTGCAAAGGACCAAAAGAGGCCAAAAGTAACCTCACAGCTGTTGCAAATGCAGGGGAAAAATCAAAGAAGTAGGCACTACTTGGATGGGAAGAAATAAGGGACAAGAAATTGAGACTACAAAAAAAGAAAAAAAAAAAAAATTCGTGGCCAAAGCAAAAGAGATCAAAAGACATGGCATGTCATCCAGTGCAGGGACATGCAGCACATACACCAAGGCTTGCCTAAATTGATCCTCCTTGAAGTCAGAAATATAAAAGAAGGACTTAGAACCACTCTGGAATAGAGATACCAGCAAAGGAAATGAAATTGAAGGAAAAAAAAAAAAAGAAATTGGGAAATTTTGTGACTTCAAGGAAGTGGTCTGGGCAGAACTGAGGTGCAGTGCAAAGGAACAAAAGACCCAAAAAGTAATCTCACAGCTGTTGCAAAAGCAGGGGAAAAATCAAAGAAGTAGGCACTACTTGGATGGGAAGAAATGAGGGACATGGCATTGATACTTCATTTAAAAAAATTAAAAAGCAAACTTCGTGGCCAAAGCAAAAGAGATCAAAAGGCATGGCATGTCATCCAGTGCAGGGACATGCAGCACATACACCAAGGCTTGCCTAAATTGATCTTCCTTGAAGTCAGAAATACAAAAGAGGGACTTAGAACCATTCTGGAATAGAGATATCAGCAAAGGAAAAGAAATTGAAAAAAAAAAACAAAACAAATTGGGAAATTTTGTGACTTCAGGAAAGTGGTCTGGGCAGAACTGAGGTGCAGTGCAAAGGACCAAAAGAGGCCAAAAGTAACCTCACAGCCGTTGCAAAAGCAGGGGAAAAATCAAAGAAGTAGGCACTACTTGAATGGGAAGAAATGAGGGACATGGCATGGACACTTAAAAATAAAAAGAAAAAAATTAAAAAATCTTTGCCAGAGCAAAAGCCATCAAAATGCATGGCATGCCATCCAGTGCAGGGACTTGCACCAAAGCTTGCCCAATTGGTCCCCATTGAAATCGCAAGATTCCGTTTGCCTTCCCGAAAGGAAATTTCATTTCCTTTCGGGAAGGAAAACGGAATCTTGCGAGCCCTTCAAAGGAAGGCTTTCAAACACTTTAGAAAGGAGATATCTTTTAAAGAAATGCAGTTGAAAAAAAGGCAAAAAATATGGAAAATCGGGAGATATAGTTACAACAAGAAAGTGGTCTGGGCGGAAATGAGGTGCAGTGCAAAGGACCAAAAGAGGCCAAAAGTAACCTCACAGCTGTTGCAAAAGCAGGGGAAAAATCAAAGAAGTAGGCACTACTTGGATGGGAAGAAATAAGGGAAAAGAAATTGAGACTACAAAAAAAAGAAAAAAAAAAAAATTTGTGGCCAAAGCAAATGAGATCAAAAGGCCTGGCATGTCATCCAGTGCAGGGACATGCAGCACATACACCAAGGCTTCCCTAAATTGATCCTCCTTGAAGCCAGAAATACAAAAGAAGGACCTACAAACACTCTGGAATAGAGATACCAGCAAAGGAAATTAAATTGAAGAAAAAAAAAAAAAAGAAATTGGGAAATTTTGTGACTTCAAGAAAGTGGTCTGGGCAGAAATGAGGTGCAGTGCAAAGGACCAAAAGAGGCCAAAAGAAACCTCACAGCCGTTGCAAAAACAGGGGAAAAATCAAAGAAGTAGGCACTACTTGGAGGGGAAGAAATGAGGGACATGGCATGGACACTTAAAAATAAAAAGAAAAACATTAAAAAATCTTTGCCAGAGCAAAAGCCATCAAAAGGCATGGCATGCCATCCAGTGCAGGGACTTGCACCAAAGCTTGCCCAATTGGTCCCCATTGAAATCGCAAGATTCCGTTTGCCTTCCCGAAAGGAAATTTCATTTCCTTTCGGGAAGGCAAACGGAATCTTGCGAGCCCTTCAAAGGAAGGCTTTCAAACACTTGAGAAAGGAGATATCTTTAAAAGAAATGCAGTTGAAAAAAAGGCAAAAAAAATGGAAAATCGGGAGATATAGTTACAACAAGAAAGTGGTCTGGGCGGAAATTAGGTGCAGTGCAAAGGACCAAAAGAGGCCAAAAGTAACCTCACAGCTGTTGCAAAAGCAGGGGAAAAATCAAAGAAGTAGGCACTACTTGGATGGGAAGAAATAAGGGACAAGAAATTGAGACTACAAAAAAAAGAAAAAAAAAAAAAAATTTGTGGCCAAAGCAAATGAGATCAAAAGGCATGGCATGTCATCCAGTGCAGGGACATGCAGCACATACACCAAGGCTTGCCTAAATTAATCCTCCTTGAAGCCAGAAATATAAAAGTAGGACCTACAAGCACTCTGGAATAGAGATACCAGCAAAGGAAATGAAATTGAAGAAAAAAAAAAAAAAGAAATTGGGAAATTTTGTGATTTCAAGAAAGTGGTCTGGGTAGAAATGAGGTGCAGTGCAAAGGACCAAAAGAGGCCAAAAGTAACCTCACAGCCGTTGCAAAAGCAGGGGAAAAATCAAAGAAGTAGGCACTACTTGAATGGGAAGAAATAAGGGACGAGAAATTGAGACTACAAAAAAAGAAAAAAAAAAAAATTTGTGGCCAAAGCAAATGAGATCAAAAGGCATGGCATGTCATCCAGTGCAGGGACATGCAGCACATACACCAAGGCTTCCCTAAATTGATTCTCCTTGAAGCCAGAAATACAAAAGAAGGACCTACAAACACTCTGGAATAGAGATACCAGCAAAGGAAATTAAATTGAAGAAAAAAAACCAAAAGAAATTGGGAAATTTTGTGACTTCAAGAAAGTGGTCTGGGCAGAAATGAGGTGCAGTGCAAAGGACCAAAAGAGGCCAAAAGTAACCTCACAGCCGTTGCAAAAGCAGGGGAAAAATCAAAGAAGTAGGCACTACTTGGAGGGGAAGAAATGAGGGACATGGCATGGACACTTAAAAATAAAAAGAAAAACATTAAAAAATCTTTGCCAGAGCAAAAGCCATCAAAAGGCATGGCATGTCATCCAGTGCAGGGACTTGCACCAAAGCTTGCCCAATTGGTCCCCATTGAAATCGCAAGATTCCGTTTGCCTTCCCGAAAGGAAATGAAATTTCCTTTCGGGAAGGCAAACGGAATCTTGCGAGTACTTCAAAGGAAAGCTTTCAAACACTTGAGAAAGGAGATATCTTCAAAAGAAATGCAGTTGAAAAAAAGGCAAAAAAAAAGGAAAATCGGGAGATATAGTGACTACAAGAAAGTGGTCTGGGCGGAAATGAGGTGCAGTGCAAAGGACCAAAAGAGGCCAAAAGTAACCTCACAGCTGTTGCAAAAGCAGGGGAAAAATCAAAGAAGTAGGCACTACTTGAATGGGAAGAAATAAGGGACAAGAAATTGAGACTACAAAAAAAGAAAAAAAAAAAAAATTCGTGGCCAAAGCAAAAGAGATCAAAAGGCATGGCATGTCATCCAGTGCAGGGACATGCAGCACATACACCAAGGCTTCCCTAAATTGATTCTCCTTGAAGCCAGAAATACAAAAGAAGGACCTACAAACACTCTGGAATAGAGATACCAGCAAAGGAAATTAAATTGAAGAAAAAAAAAAAAAAGAAATTGGGAAATTTTGTGACTTCAAGAAAGTGGTCTGGGCAGAAATGAGGTGCAGTGCAAAGGACCAAAAGAGGCCAAAAGTAACCTCACAGCCGTTGCAAAAGAAGGGGAAAAATCAAAGAAGTAGGCACTACTTGGAGGGGAAGAAATGAGGGACATGGCATGGACACTTAAAAATAAAAAGAAAAACATTAAAAAATCTTTGCCAGAGCAAAAGCCATCAAAAGGCATGGCATGTCATCCAGTGCAGGGACTTGCACCAAAGCTTGCCCAATTGGTCCCCATTGAAATCGCAAGATTCCGTTTGCCTTCCCGAAAGGAAATGAAATTTCCTTTCGGGAAGGCAAACGGAATCTTGCGAGTACTTCAAAGGAAAGCTTTCAAACACTTGAGAAAGGAGATATCTTCAAAAGAAATGCAGTTGAAAAAAAGGCAAAAAAAAAGGAAAATCGGGAGATATAGTGACTACAAGAAAGTGGTCTGGGCGGAAATGAGGTGCAGTGCAAAGGACCAAAAGAGGCCAAAAGTAACCTCACAGCTGTTGCAAAAGCTGGGGAAAAATCAAAGAAGTAGGCACTACTTGAATGGGAAGAAATAAGGGACAAGAAATTGAGCCTAAAAAAAAAGAAAAAAAAAAAAAATTCGTGGCCAAAGCAAAAGAGATCAAAAGGCATGGCATGTCATCCAGTGCAGGGACATGCAGCACATACACCAAGGCTTCCCTAAATTGATCCTCCTTGAAGTCAGAAATATAAAAGAAGGACTTAGAACCACTCTGGAATAGAGATACCAGCAAAGGAAATGAAATTGAAGGAAAAAAAAAAAAGAAATTGGGAAATTTTGTGACTTCAAGATAGTGGTCTGGGCAGAACTGAGGTGCAGTGCAAAGGAACAAAAGACCCAAAAAGTAATCTCACAGCTGTTGCAAAAGCAGGGGAAAAATCAAAGAAGTAGGCACTACTAGAATGGGAAGAAATGAGGGACATGGCATGGACACTTAAAAATAAAAAGAAAAACATTAAAAAATCTTTGCCAGAGCAAAAGCCATCAAAAGGCATGGCATGCCATCCAGTGCAGGGACTTGCACCAAAGCTTGCCCAATTGGTCCCCATTGAAATCGCAAGATTCCGTTTGCCTTCCCGAAAGGAAATGAAATTTCCTTTCGGGAAGGCAAACGGAATCTTGCGAGTCCTTCAAAGGAAAGCTTTCAAACACTTGAGAAAGGAGATATCTTCAAAGGAAATGCAGTTGAAAAAAAGGCAAAAAAAAAGGAAAATCGGGAGATATAGTGACTACAAGAAAGTGGTCTGGGCGTAAATGAGGTGCAGTGCAAAGGACCAAAAGAGGCCAAAAGAAACCTCACAGCTGTTGCAAAAGCAGGGGAAAAATCAAAGAAGTAAGCACTACTTGAATGGGAAGAAATGAGGGACATGGCATGGACACTTAAAAATAAAAAGAAAAAAATTAAAAAATCTTTGCCAGAGCAAAAGCCATCAAAAGGCATGGCATGCCATCCAGTGCAGGGACTTGCACCAAAGCTTGCCCAATTGGTCCCCATTGAAATCGCAAGATTCCGTTTGCCTTCCCGAAAGGAAATGAAATTTCCTTTCGGGAAGGCAAACGGAATCTTGCGAGTCCTTCAAAGGAAAGCTTTCAAACACTTGAGAAAGGAGATATCTTCAAAGGAAATGCAGTTGAAAAAAAGGCCAAAAAAATGGAAAATCGGGAGATATAGTGACTACAAGATAGTGGTCTGGGCGGAAATGAGGTGCAGTGCAAAGGACCAAAAGAGGCCAAAAGTAACCTCACAGCTGGTTCAAAAGCAGGGGAAAAATCAAAGAAGTAGGCACTACTTGGATGGGAAGAAATGAGGGACATGGCATTGATACTTCATTTAAAAAATTAAAAAGCAAAATTGGTGGCCAAAGCAAAAGAGATCAAAAGGCATGGCATGTCATCCAGTGCAGGGACATGCAGCACATACACCAAGGCTTGCCCAAATTGGTCTTCCTTGAAGCCAGAAATATAAAAGAAGGACTTAGAACCATTCTGGAATAGAGATATCAGCAAAGGAAATGAAATTGAAAAAAAAAAACAAAACAAATTGGGAAATTTTGTGACTTCAAGAAAGTGGTCTGGGCAGAAATGAGGTGCAGTGCAAAGGACCAAAAGAGGCCAAAAGTAACCTCACAGCTGTTGCAAAAGCAGGGGAAAAATCAAAGAAGTAGGCACTACTTGGATGGGAAGAAATGAGGGACATGGCATTGATACTTCATTTAAAAAAATTAAAAAGCAAAATTCGTGGCCAAAGCAAAAGAGATCAAAAGGCATGGCATGTCATCCAGTGCAGGGACATGCAGCACATACACCAAGGCTTGCCCAAATTGATCTTCCTTGAAGTCAGAAATACAAAAGAAGGACTTAGAACCATTCTGGAATAGAGATATCAGCAAAGGAAATGAAATTGAAAAAAAAAAACAAAACAAATTGGGAAATTTTGTGACTTCAAGAAAGTGGTCTGGGCAGAAATGAGGTGCAGTGCAAAGGACCAAAAGAGGCCAAAAGTAACCTCACAGCCGTTGCAAAAGCAGGGGAAAAATCAAAGAAGTAGGCACTACTTGGAGGGGAAGAAATGAGGGACATGGCATGGACACTTAAAAATAAAAAGAAAAACATTAAAAAATCTTTGCCAGAGCAAAAGCCATCTAAAGGCATGGCATGTCATCCAGTGCAGGGACTTGCACCAAAGCTTGCCCAATTGGTCCCCATTGAAATCGCAAGATTCCGTTTGCCTTCCCGAAAGGAAATGAAATTTCCTTTCGGGAAGGCAAACGGAATCTTGCGAGTACTTCAAAGGAAAGCTTTCAAACACTTGAGAAAGGAGATATCTTCAAAAGAAATGCAGTTGAAAAAAAGGCAAAAAAAAAGGAAAATCGGGAGATATAGTGACTACAAGAAAGTGGTCTGGGCGGAAATGAGGTGCAGTGCAAAGGACCAAAAGAGGCCAAAAGTAACCTCACAGCTGTTGCAAAAGCAGGGGAAAAATCAAAGAAGTAGGCACTACTTGAATGGGAAGAAATAAGGGACAAGAAATTGAGACTACAAAAAAAGAAAAAAAAAAAAAATTCGTGGCCAAAGCAAAAGAGATCAAAAGGCATGGCATGTCATCCAGTGCAGGGACATGCAGCACATACACCAAGGCTTGCCTAAATTGATCCTCCTTGAAGCCAGAAATACAAAAGAAGGACCTACAAACACTCTGGAATAGAGATACCAGCAAAGGAAATGAAATTGAAGAAAAAAAAAAAAAAGAAATTGGGAAATTTTGTGACTTCAAGAAAGTGGTCTGGGCAGAAATGAGGTGCAGTGCAAAGGACCAAAAGAGGCCAAAAGTAACCTCACAGCTGTTGCAAAAGCAGGGGAAAAATCAAAGAAGTAGGCACTACTTGGAGGGGAAGAAATGAGGGACATGGCATGGACACTTAAAAATAAAAAGAAAAACATGAAAAAATCTTTGCCAGAGCAAAAGCCATCAAAAGGCATGGCATGCCATCCAGTGCAGGGACTTGCACCAAAGCTTGCCCAATTGGTCCCCATTGAAATCGCAAGATTCCGTTTGCCTTCCCGAAAGGAAATGAAATTTCCTTTCGGGAAGGCAAACGGAATCTTGCGAGTCCTTCAAAGGAAAGCTTTCAAACACTTGAGAAAGGAGATATCTTCAAAGGAAATGCAGTTGAAAAAAAGGCAAAAAAAAAGGAAAATCGGGAGATATAGTGACTACAAGAAAGTGGTCTGGGCGTAAATGAGGTGCAGTGCAAAGGACCAAAAGAGGCCAAAAGAAACCTCACAGCCGTTGCAAAAGCAGGGGAAAAATCAAAGAAGTAAGCACTACTTGAATGGGAAGAAATGAGGGACATGGCATGGACACTTAAAAATAAAAAGAAAAAAATTAAAAAATCTTTGCCAGAGCAAAAGCCGTCAAAAGGCATGGCATGCCATCCAGTGCAGGGACTTGCACCAAAGCTTGCCCAATTGGTCCCCATTGAAATCGCAAGATTCCGTTTGCCTTCCCGAAAGGAAATGAAATTTCCTTTCGGGAAGGCAAACGGAATCTTGCGAGTCCTTCAAAGGAAAGCTTTCAAACACTTGAGAAAGGAGATATCTTCAAAGGAAATGCAGTTGAAAAAAAGGCCAAAAAAATGGAAAATCGGGAGATATAGTGACTACAAGATAGTGGTCTGGGCGGAAATGAGGTGCAGTGCAAAGGACCAAAAGAGGCCAAAAGTAACCTCACAGCTGTTGCAAAAGCAGGGGAAAAATCAAACAAGTAGGCACTACTTGGATGGGAAGAAATGAGGGACATGGCATTGATACTTCATTTAAAAAAATTAAAAAGCAAAATTCGTGGCCAAAGCAAAAGAGATCAAAAGGCATGGCATGTCATCCAGTGCAGGGACATGCAGCACATACACCAAGGCTTGCCCAAATTGGTCTTCCTTGAAGCCAGAAATATAAAAGAAGGACTTAGAACCATTCTGGAATAGAGATATCAGCAAAGGAAATGAAATTGAAAAAAAAAAACAAAACAAATTGGGAAATTTTGTGACTTCAAGAAAGTGGTCTGGGCAGAAATGAGGTGCAGTGCAAAGGACCAAAAGAGGCCAAAAGTAACCTCACAGCCGTTGCAAAAGCAGGGGAAAAATCAAAGAAGTAAGCACTACTTGAATGGGAAGAAATAAGGGACATGGCATGGACACTTAAAAATAAAAAGAACAAAATTAAAAAATCTTTGCCAGAGCAAAAGCCATTAAAAGGCATGGCATGCCATCCAGTGCAGGGACTTGCACCAAAGCTTGCCCAATTGGTCCCCATTGAAATCGCAAGATTCCGTTTGCCTTCCCGAAAGGAAATGAAATTTCCTTTCGGGAAGGCAAACGGAATCTTGCGAGCCCTTCAAAGGAAAGCTTTCAAACACTTGAGAAAGGCGATATCTTCAAAAGAAATGCAGTTGAAAAAAAGGCCAAAAAAATGGAAAATCGGGAGATATAGTGACTACAAGAAAGTGGTCTGGGCGGAAATGAGGTGCAGTGCAAAGGACCAAAAGAGGCCAAAAGTAACCTCCCAGCTGTTGCAAAAGCAGGGGAAAAATCAAAGAAGTAGGCACTACTTGAATGGGAAGAAATAAGGGACAAGAAATTGAGACTACAAAAAAAGAAAAAAAAAAAAAATTTGTGGCCAAAGCAAATGAGATCAAAAGGCATGGCATGTCATCCAGTGCAGGGACATGCAGCACATACACCAAGGCTTGCCTAAATTGATCCTCCTTGAAGCCAGAAATACAAAAGAAGGACCTACAAACACTCTGGAATAGAGATACCAGCAAAGGAAATGAAATTGAAGAAAAAAAAAAAAAAGAAATTGGGAAATTTTGTGACTTCAAGATAGTGGTCTGGGCAGAAATGAGGTGTAGTGCAAAGGAACAAAAGACGCAAAACGTAACCTCACAGCTGTTGCAAAAGCAGGGGAAAAATCAAAGAAGTAGGCACTACTTGGATGGGAAGAAATGAGGGACATGGCATTGATACTTCATTTAAAAAAATTAAAAAGCAAAATTCGTGGCCAAAGCAAAAGAGATCAAAAGGCATGGCATGTCATCCAGTGCAGGGACATGCAGCACATACACCAAGGCTTGCCCAAATTGGTCTTCCTTGAAGCCAGAAATATAAAAGAAGGACTTAGAACCATTCTGGAATAGAGATATCAGCAAAGGAAATGAAATTGAAAAAAAAAAACAAAACAAATTGGGAAATTTTGTGACTTCAAGAAAGTGGTCTGGGCAGAAATGAGGTGCAGTGCAAAGGACCAAAAGAGGCCAAAAGTAACCTCACAGCTGTTGCAAAAGCAGGGGAAAAATCAAAGAAGTAGGCACTACTTGAATGGGAAGAAATGAGGGACATGGCATTGGACACTTAAAAATAAAAAGAAAAAAATTAAAAAATCTTTGCCAGAGCAAAAGCCATCAAAAGGCATGGCATGCCATCCAGTGCAGGGACTTGCACCAAAGCTTGCCCAATTGGTCCCCATTGAAATCGCAAGATTCCGTTTGCCTTCCCAAAAGGAAATGAAATTTCCTTTCGGGAAGGCAAACGGAATCTTGCGAGCCCTTCAAAGGAAGGCTTTCAAACACTTGAGAAAGGAGATATCTTCAAAAGAAATGCAGTTGAAAAAAAGGCAAAAAAAAAGGAAAATCGGGAGATATAGTGACTACAAGAAAGTGGTCTGGGCGGAAATGAGGTGCAGTGCAAAGGACCAAAAGAGGCCAAAAGTAACCTCACAGCTGTTGCAAAAGCAGGGGAAAAATCAAAGAAGTAGGCACTACTTGGATGGGAAGAAATGAGGGACATGGCATTGATACTTCATTTAAAAAAATTAAAAAGCAAAATTCGTGGCCAAAGCAAAAGAGATCAAAAGGCATGGCATGTCATCCAGTGCAGGGACATGCAGCACATACACCAAGGCTTGCCTAAATTGATCTTCCTTGAAGTCAGAAATACAAAAGAAGGACTTAGAACCATTCTGGAATAGAGATATCAGCAAAGGAAATGAAATTGAAAAAAAAAAACAAAACAAATTGGGAAATTTTGTGACTTCAAGATAGTGGTCTGGGCGGAAATGAGGTGCAGTGCAAAGGACCAAAAGAGGCCAAAAGTAACCTCACAGCCGTTGCAAAAGCAGGGGAAAAATCAAAGAAGTAGGCACTACTTGAATGGGAAGAAATAAGGGACAAGAAATTGAGACTACAAAAAAAGAAAAAAAAAAAAAATTTGTGGCCAAAGCAAATGAGATCAAAAGGCATGGCATGTCATCCAGTGCAGGGACATGCAGCACATACACCAAGGCTTGCCTAAATTGATCCTCCTTGAAGCCAGAAATACAAAAGAAGGACTTAGAACCATTGTGGAATAGAGATACCAGCAAAGGAAATGAAATTGAAGAAAAAAAAAAAAAAGAAATTGGGAAATTTTGTGACTTCAAGAAAGTGGTCTGGGCAGAAATGAGGTGCACTGCAAAGGAACAAAAGAGGCCAAAAGTAACCTCACTGCTGTTGCAAAAGCAGGGGAAAAATCAAAGAAGTAGGCACTACTTGGATGGGAAGAAATGAGGGACATGGCATTGAAACTTCATTTAAAAAAATTAAAAAGCAAAATTTGTGGCCAAAGCAAAAGATATCAAAAGGCATGGCATGTCATCCAGTGCAGGGACATGCAGCACATACACCAAGGCTTGCCCAAATTGATCTTCCTTGAAGCCAGAAATATAAAAGAAGGACTTAGAATCATTCTGGAATAGAGATATCAGCAAAGGAAATGAAATTGAAAAAAAAAAACAAAACAAATTGGGAAATTTTGTGACTTCAAGAAAGTGGTCTGGGCAGAAATGAGGTGCAGTGCAAAGGACCAAAAGAGGCCAAAAGAAACCTCTCAGCCGTTGCAAAAGCAGGGGAAAAATCAAAGAAGTAAGCACTACTTGAATGGGAAGAAATGAGGGCCATGGCATTGATACTTCATTTAAAAAAATTAAAAATCAAAATTCGTGGCCAAAGCAAAAGAGATCAAAAGGCATGGCATGTCATCCAGTGCAGGGACATGCAGCACATACACCAAGGCTTGCCCAAATTGGTCATCCTTGAAGCCAGAAATATAAAAGAAGGACTTAGAACCATTCTGGAATAGAGATATCAGCAAAGGAAATGAAATTGAAAAAAAAAAACAAAACAAATTGGGAAATTTTGTGACTTCAAGAAAGTGGTCTGGGCAGAAATGAGGTGCAGTGCAAAGGACCAAAAGAGGCCAAAAGTAATCTCACAGCCGTTGCAAAAGCAGGGGAAAAATCAAAGAAGTAGGCACTACTTGAATGGGAAGAAATAAGGGACAAGAAATTGAGACTACAAAAAAAGAAAAAAAAAAAAAATTTGTGGCCAAAGCAAATGAGATCAAAAGGCATGGCATGTCATCCAGTGCAGGGACATGCAGCACATACACCAAGGCTTGCCTAAATTGATCCTCCTTGAAGCCAGAAATACAAAAGAAGGACTTAGAACCATTCTGGAATAGAGATACCAGCAAAGGAAATGAAATTGAAAAAAAAAAACAAAACAAATTGGGAAATTTTGTGACTTCAAGAAAGTGGTCTGGGCAGAAATGAGGTGCACTGCAAAGGAACAAAAGAGGCCAAAAGTAACCTCACAGCTGTTGCAAAAGCAGGGGAAAAATCAAAGAAGTAGGCACTACTTGGATGGGAAGAAATGAGGGACATGGCATTGAAACTTCATTTAAAAAAATTAAAAAGCAAAATTTGTGGCCAAAGCAAAAGATATCAAAAGGCATGGCATGTCATCCAGTGCAGGGACATGCAGCACATACACCAAGGCTTGCCCAAATTGATCTTCCTTGAAGCCAGAAATATAAAAGAAGGACTTAGAATCATTCTGGAATAGAGATATCAGCAAAGGAAATGAAATTGAAAAAAAAAAACAAAACAAATTGGGAAATTTTGTGACTTCAAGAAAGTGGTCTGGGCAGAAATGAGGTGCAGTGCAAAGGACCAAAAGAGGCCAAAAGAAACCTCTCAGCCGTTGCAAAAGCAGGGGAAAAATCAAAGAAGTAAGCACTACTTGAATGGGAAGAAATGAGGGCCATGGCATTGATACTTCATTTAAAAAAATTAAAAATCAAAATTCGTGGCCAAAGCAAAAGAGATCAAAAGGCATGGCATGTCATCCAGTGCAGGGACATGCAGCACATACACCAAGGCTTGCCCAAATTGGTCATCCTTGAAGCCAGAAATATAAAAGAAGGACTTAGAACCATTCTGGAATAGAGATATCAGCAAAGGAAATGAAATTGAAAAAAAAAAACAAAACAAATTGGGAAATTTTGTGACTTCAAGAAAGTGGTCTGGGCAGAAATGAGGTGCAGTGCAAAGGACCAAAAGAGGCCAAAAGTAATCTCACAGCCGTTGCAAAAGCAGGGGAAAAATCAAAGAAGTAGGCACTACTTGAATGGGAAGAAATAAGGGACAAGAAATTGAGACTACAAAAAAAGAAAAAAAAAAAAAATTTGTGGCCAAAGCAAATGAGATCAAAAGGCATGGCATGTCATCCAGTGCAGGGACATGCAGCACATACACCAAGGCTTGCCTAAATTGATCCTCCTTGAAGCCAGAAATACAAAAGAAGGACTTAGAACCATTCTGGAATAGAGATACCAGCAAAGGAAATGAAATTGAAAAAAAAAAACAAAACAAATTGGGAAATTTTGTGACTTCAAGAAAGTGGTCTGGGCAGAAATGAGGTGCAGTGCAAAGGACCAAAAGAGGCCAAAAGTAACCTCACAGCTGTTGCAAAAGCAGGGGAAAAATCAAAGAAGTAGGCACTACTTGGATGGGAAGAAATGAGGGACATGGCATTGATACTTCATTTAAAAAAATTAAAAAGCAAAATTCGTGGCCAAAGCAAAAGAGATCAAAAGGCATGGCATGTCATCCAGTGCAGGGACATGCAGCACATACACCAAGGCTTGCCCAAATTGGTCTTCCTTGAAGCCAGAAATATAAAAGAAGGACTTAGAACCATTCTGGAATAGAGATATCAGCAAAGGAAATGAAATTGAAAAAAAAAAACAAAACAAATTGGGAAATTTTGTGACTTCAAGAAAGTGGTCTGGGCAGAAATGAGGTGCAGTGCAAAGGACCAAAAGAGGCCAAAAGTAACCTCACAGCCGTTGCAAAAGCAGGGGAAAAATCAAAGAAGTAAGCACTACTTGAATGGGAAGAAATAAGGGACATGGCATGGACACTTAAAAATAAAAAGAAAAAAATTAAAAAATCTTTGCCAGAGCAAAAGCCATTAAAAGGCATGGCATGCCATCCAGTGCAGGGACTTGCACCAAAGCTTGCCCAATTGGTCCCCATTGAAATTGCAAGATTCCGTTTGCCTTCCCGAAAGGAAATGAAATTTCCTTTCGGGAAGGCAAACGGAATCTTGCGAGCCCTTCAAAGGAAAGCTTTCAAACACTTGAGAAAGGCGATATCTTCAAAAGAAATGCAGTTGAAAAAAAGGCCAAAAAAATGGAAAATCGGGAGATATAGTGACTACAAGAAAGTGGTCTGGGCGGAAATGAGGTGCAGTGCAAAGGACCAAAAGAGGCCAAAAGTAACCTCACAGCTGTTGCAAAAGCAGGGGAAAAATCAAAGAAGTAGGCACTACTTGAATGGGAAGAAATAAGGGACAAGAAATTGAGACTACAAAAAAAGAAAAAAAAAAAAAATTTGTGGCCAAAGCAAATGAGATCAAAAGGCATGGCATGTCATCCAGTGCAGGGACATGCAGCACATACACCAAGGCTTGCCTAAATTGATCCTCCTTGAAGCCAGAAATACAAAAGAAGGACCTACAAACACTCTGGAATAGAGATACCAGCAAAGGAAATGAAATTGAAGAAAAAAAAAAAAAAGAAATTGGGAAATTTTGTGACTTCAAGATAGTGGTCTGGGCAGAAATGAGGTGCAGTGCAAAGGAACAAAAGACGCAAAACGTAACCTCACAGCTGTTGCAAAAGCAGGGGAAAAATCAAAGAAGTAGGCACTACTTGGATGGGAAGAAATGAGGGACATGGCATTGATACTTCATTTAAAAAAATTAAAAAGCAAAATTCGTGGCCAAAGCAAAAGAGATCAAAAGGCATGGCATGTCATCCAGTGCAGGGACATGCAGCACATACACCAAGGCTAGCCCAAATTGGTCTTCCTTGAAGCCAGAAATATAAAAGAAGAACTTAGAACCATTCTGGAATAGAGATATCAGCAAAGGAAATGAAATTGAAAAAAAAAAACAAAACAAATTGGGAAATTTTGTGACTTCAAGAAAGTGGTCTGGGCAGAAATGAGGTGCAGTGCAAAGGACCAAAAGAGGCCAAAAGTAACCTCACAGCTGTTGCAAAAGCAGGGGAAAAATCAAAGAAGTAGGCACTACTTGAATGGGAAGAAATGAGGGACATGGCATTGGACACTTAAAAATAAAAAGAAAAAAATTAAAAAATCTTTGCCAGAGCAAAAGCCATCAAAAGGCATGGCATGCCATCCAGTGCAGGGACTTGCACCAAAGCTTGCCCAATTGGTCCCCATTGAAATCGCAAGATTCCGTTTGCCTTCCCAAAAGGAAATGAAATTTCCTTTCGGGAAGGCAAACGGAATCTTGCGAGCCCTTCAAAGGAAGGCTTTCAAACACTTGAGAAAGGAGATATCTTCAAAAGAAATGCAGTTGAAAAAAAGGCAAAAAAAAAGGAAAATCGGGAGATATAGTGACTACAAGAAAGTGGTCTGGGCGGAAATGAGGTGCAGTGCAAAGGAACAAAAGAGGCCAAAAGTAACCTCACAGCTGTTGCAAAAGCAGGGGAAAAATCAAAGAAGTAGGCACTACTTGGATGGGAAGAAATGAGGGACATGGCATTGATACTTCATTTAAAAAAATTAAAAAGCAAAATTCGTGGCCAAAGCAAAAGAGATCAAAAGGCATGGCATGTCATCCAGTGCAGGGACATGCAGCACATACACCAAGGCTTGCCTAAATTGATCTTCCTTGAAGTCAGAAATACAAAAGAAGGACTTAGAACCATTCTGGAATAGAGATATCAGCAAAGGAAATGAAATTGAAAAAAAAAAACAAAACAAATTGGGAAATTTTGTGACTTCAAGAAAGTGGTCTGGGCAGAAATGAGGTGCAGTGCAAAGGACCAAAAGAGGCCAAAAGTAACCTCACAGCCGTTGCAAAAGCAGGGGAAAAATCAAAGAAGTAGGCACTACTTGAATGGGAAGAAATAAGGGACAAGAAATTGAGACTACAAAAAAAGAAAAAAAAAAAAAATTTGTGGCCAAAGCAAATGAGATCAAAAGGCATGGCATGTCATCCAGTGCAGGGACATGCAGCACATACACCAAGGCTTGCCTAAATTGATCCTCCTTGAAGCCAGAAATACAAAAGAAGGACTTAGAACCATTGTGGAATAGAGATACCAGCAAAGGAAATGAAATTGAAGAAAAAAAAAAAAAAGAAATTGGGAAATTTTGTGACTTCAAGAAAGTGGTCTGGGCAGAAATGAGGTGCACTGCAAAGGAACAAAAGAGGCCAAAAGTAACCTCACAGCTGTTGCAAAAGCAGGGGAAAAATCAAAGAAGTAGGCACTACTTGGATGGGAAGAAATGAGGGACATGGCATTGAAACTTCATTTAAAAAATTTAAAAAGCAAAATTTGTGGCCAAAGCAAAAGATATCAAAAGGCATGGCATGTCATCCAGTGCAGGGACATGCAGCACATACACCAAGGCTTGCCCAAATTGATCTTCCTTGAAGCCAGAAATATAAAAGAAGGACTTAGAATCATTCTGGAATAGAGATATCAGCAAAGGAAATGAAATTGAAAAAAAAAAACAAAACAAATTGGGAAATTTTGTGACTTCAAGAAAGTGGTCTGGGCAGAAATGAGGTGCAGTGCGAAGGACCAAAAGAGGCCAAAAGAAACCTCTCAGCCGTTGCAAAAGCAGGGGAAAAATCAAAGAAGTAAGCACTACTTGAATGGGAAGAAATGAGGGACATGGCATGGACACTTAAAAATAAAAAGAAAAAAATTAAAAAATCTTTGCCAGAGCAAAAGCCATCAAAAGGCATGGCATGCCATCCAGTGCAGGGACTTGCACCAAAGCTTGCCCAATTGGTCCCCATTGAAATCGCAAGATTCCGTTTGCCTTCCCGAAAGGAAATGAAATTTCCTTTCGGGAAGGCAAACGGAATCTTGCGAGCCCTTCAAAGGAAGGCTATCAAACACTTGAGAAAGGAGATATCTTCAAAAGAAATGCAGTTGAAAAAAAGGCCAAAAAAATGGAAAATCGGGAGATATAGTGACTACAAGATAGTGGTCTGGGCGGAAATGAGGTGCAGTGCAAAGGACCAAAAGAGGCCAAAAGTAACCTCACAGCTGGTTCAAAAGCAGGGGAAAAATCAAAGAAGTAGGCACTACTTGGATGGGAAGAAATGAGGGCCATGGCATTGATACTTCATTTAAAAAAATTAAAAATCAAAATTCGTGGCCAAAGCAAAAGAGATCAAAAGGCATGGCATGTCATCCAGTGCAGGGACATGCAGCACATACACCAAGGCTTGCCCAAATTGGTCTTCCTTGAAGCCAGAAATATAAAAGAAGGACTTAGAACCATTCTGGAATAGAGATATCAGCAAAGGAAATGAAATTGAAAAAAAAAAACAAAACAAATTGGGAAATTTTGTGACTTCAAGAAAGTGGTCTGGGTAGAAATGAGGTGCAGTGCAAAGGACCAAAAGAGGCCAAAAGTAATCTCACAGCCGTTGCAAAAGCAGGGGAAAAATCAAAGAAGTAGGCACTACTTGAATGGGAAGAAATAAGGGACAAGAAATTGAGACTACAAAAAAAGAAAAAAAAAAAAAATTTGTGGCCAAAGCAAATGAGATCAAAAGGCATGGCATGTCATCCAGTGCAGGGACATGCAGCACATACACCAAGGCTTGCCTAAATTGATCCTCCTTGAAGCCAGAAATACAAAAGAAGGACTTAGAACCATTCTGGAATAGAGATACCAGCAAAGGAAATGAAATTGAAGAAAAAAAAAAAAAAGAAATTGGGAAATTTTGTGACTTCAAGAAAGTGGTCTGGGCAGAACTGAGGTGCAGTGCAAAGGACCAAAAGAGGCCAAAAGTAACCTCACAGCCGTTGCAAAAGCAGGGGAAAAATCAAAGAAGTAGGCACTACTTGGATGGGAAGAAATGTGGGACATGGCATTGAAACTTCATTTAAAAAAATTAAAAAGCAAAATTTGTGGCCAAAGCAAAAGATATCAAAAGGCATGGCATGTCATCCAGTGCAGGGACATGCAGCACATACACCAAGGCTTGCCCAAATTGATCTTCCTTGAAGCCAGAAATATAAAAGAAGGACTTAGAATCATTCTGGAATAGAGATATCAGCAAAGGAAATGAAATTGAAAAAAAAAAACAAAACAAATTGGGAAATTTTGTGACTTCAAGAAAGTGGTCTGGGCAGAAATGAGGTGCAGTGCAAAGGACCAAAAGAGGCCAAAAGAAACCTCACAGCCGTTGCAAAAGCAGGGGAAAAATCAAAGAAGTAAGCACTACTTGAATGGGAAGAAATGAGGGACATGGCATGGACACTTAAAAATAAAAAGAAAAAAATTAAAAAATCTTTGCCAGAGCAAAAGCCATCAAAAGGCATGGCATGCCATCCAGTGCAGGGACTTGCACCAAAGCTTGCCCAATTGGTCCCCATTGAAATCGCAAGATTCCGTTTGCCTTCCCGAAAGGAAATGAAATTTCCTTTCGGGAAGGCAAACGGAATCTTGCGAGCCCTTCAAAGGAAGGCTATCAAACACTTGAGAAAGGAGATATCTTCAAAAGAAATGCAGTTGAAAAAAAGGCCAAAAAAATGGAAAATCGGGAGATATAGTGACTACAAGATAGTGGTCTGGGCGGAAATGAGGTGCAGTGCAAAGGACCAAAAGAGGCCAAAAGTAACCTCACAGCTGTTGCAAAAGCAGGGGAAAAACCAAAGAAGTAGGCACTACTTGAATGGGAAGAAATAAGGGACAAGAAATTGAGACTACAAAAAATGAAAAAAAAAAAAAATTTGTGGCCAAAGCAAATGAGATCAAAAGGCATGGCATGTCATCCAGTGCAGGGACATGCAGCACATACACCAAGGCTTGCCTAAATTGATCCTCCTTGAAGCCAGAAATACAAAAGAAGGACTTAGAACCATTGTGGAATAGAGATACCAGCAAAGGAAATGAAATTGAAGAAAAAAAAAAAAAAGAAATTGGGAAATTTTGTGACTTCAAGAAAGTGGTCTGGGCAGAAATGAGGTGCACTGCAAAGGAACAAAAGAGGCCAAAAGTAACCTCACAGCTGTTGCAAAAGCAGGGGAAAAATCAAAGAAGTAGGCACTACTTGGATGGGAAGAAATGAGGGACATGGCATTGAAACTTCATTTAAAAAAATTAAAAAGCAAAATTTGTGGCCAAAGCAAAAGAGATCAAAAGGCATGGCATGTCATCCAGTGCAGGGACATGCAGCACATACACCAAGGCTTGCCCAAATTGATCTTCCTTGAAGCCAGAAATATAAAAGAAGGACTTAGAATCATTCTGGAATAGAGATATCAGCAAAGGAAATGAAATTGAAAAAAAAAAACAAAACAAATTGGGAAATTTTGTGACTTCAAGAAAGTGGTCTGGGCAGAAATGAGGTGCAGTGCAAAGGACCAAAAGAGGCCAAAAGAAACCTCACAGCCGTTGCAAAAGCAGGGGAAAAATCAAAGAAGTAAGCACTACTTGAATGGGAAGAAATGAGGGACATGGCATGGACACTTAAAAATAAAAAGAAAAAAATTAAAAAATCTTTGCCAGAGCAAAAGCCATCAAAAGGCATGGCATGCCATCCAGTGCAGGGACTTGCACCAAAGCTTGCCCAATTGGTCCCCATTGAAATCGCAAGATTCCGTTTGCCTTCCCGAAAGGAAATGAAATTTCCTTTCGGGAAGGCAAACGGAATCTTGCGAGCCCTTCAAAGGAAGGCTATCAAACACTTGAGAAAGGAGATATCTTCAAAAGAAATGCAGTTGAAAAAAAGGCCAAAAAAAAGGAAAATCGGGAGATATAGTGACTACAAGATAGTGGTCTGGGCGGAAATGAGGTGCAGTGCAAAGGACCAAAAGAGGCCAAAAGTAACCTCACAGCTGTTGCAAAAGCAGGGGAAAAATCAAAGAAGTAGGCACTACTTGGATGGGAAGAAATGAGGGCCATGGCATTGATACTTCATTTAAAAAAATTAAAAAGCAAAATTCGTGGCCAAAGCAAAAGAGATCAAAAGGCATGGCATGTCATCCAGTGCAGGGACATGCAGCACATACACCAAGGCTTGCCCAAATTGGTCTTCCTTGAAGCCAGAAATATAAAAGAAGGACTTAGAACCACTCTGGAATAGAGATATCAGCAAAGGAAATGAAATTGAAAAAAAAAAACAAAACAAATTGGGAAATTTTGTGACTTCAAGAAAGTGGTCTGGGCAGAAATGAGGTGCAGTGCAAAGGACCAAAAGAGGCCAAAAGTAACCTCACAGCCGTTGCAAAAGCAGGGGAAAAATCAAAGAAGTAAGCACTACTTGAATGGGAAGAAATGAGGGACATGGCATGGACACTTAAAAATAAAAAGAAAAACATTAAAAAATCTTTGCCAGAGCAAAAGCCATCAAAAGGCATGGCATGCCATCCAGTGCAGGGACTTGCACCAAAGCTTGCCCAATTGGTCCCCATTGAAATTGCAAGATTCTGTTTGCCTTCCCGAAAGGAAATGAAATTTCCTTTCGGGAAGGCAAACGGAATCTTGCGAGCCCTTCAAAGGAAGGCTTTCAAACACTTGAGAAAGGCGATATCTTCAAAAGAAATGCAGTTGAAAAAAAGGCCAAAAAAATGGAAAATCGGGAGATATAGTGACTACAAGAAAGTGGTCTGGGCGGAAATGAGGTGCAGTGCAAAGGACCAAAAGAGGCCAAAAGTAACCTCACAGCTGTTGCAAAAGCAGGGGAAAAATCAAAGAAGTAGGCACTACTTGAATGGGAAGAAATAAGGGACAAGAAATTGAGACTACAAAAAAAGAAAAAAAAAAAAAAATTTGTGGCCAAAACAAATGAGATCAAAAGGCATGGCATGTCATCCAGTGCAGGGACATGCAGCACATACACCAAGGCTTGCCTAAATTGATCCTCCTTGAAGCCAGAAATACAAAAGAAGGAGATACAAACACTCTGGAATAGAGATACCAGCAAAGGAAATGAAATTGAAGAAAAAAAAAAAAAAGAAATTGGGAAATTTTGTGACTTCAAGATAGTGGTCTGGGCAGAAATGAGGTGCAGTGCAAAGGAACAAAAGACGCAAAACGTAACCTCACAGCTGTTGCAAAAGCAGGGGAAAAATCAAAGAAGTAGGCACTACTTGGATGGGAAGAAATGAGGGACATGGCATTGATACTTCATTTAAAAAAATTACAAAGCAAACTTCGTGGCCAAAGCAAAAGAGATCAAAAGGCATGGCATGTCATCCAGTGCAGGGACATGCAGCACATACACCAAGGCTTGCTTAAATTGATCTTCCTTGAAGCCAGAAATATAAAAGAAGGACTTAGAACCATTCTGTAATAGAGATATCAGCAAAGGAAATGAAATTGAAAAAAAAAAACAAAACAAATGAGGAAATTTGGTGACTTCAAGAAAGTGGTCTGGGCAGAAATGAGGTGCAGTGCAAAGGAACAAAACAGGCCAAAAGTAACCTCACAGCCGTTGCAAAAGCAGGGGAAAAATCAAAGATGTAAGCACTACTTGAATGGGAAGAAATGAGGGACATGGCATGGACACTTAAAAATAAAAAGAAAAAAATTAAAAAATCTTTGCCAGAGCAAAAGCCATCAAAAGGCATGGCATGCCATCCAGTGCAGGGACTTGCACCAAAGCTTGCCCAATTGGTCCCCATTGAAATCGCAAGATTCCGTTTGCCTTCCCAAAAGGAAATGAAATTTCCTTTCGGGAAGGCAAACGGAATCTTGCGAGCCCTTCAAAGGAAGGCTTTCAAACACTTGAGAAAGGAGATATCTTCAAAAGAAATGCAGTTGAAAAAAAGGCCAAAAAAATGGAAAATCGGGAGATATAGTGACTCCAAGAAAGTGGTCTGGGCGGAAATGAGGTGCAGTGCAAAGGACCAAAAGAGGCCAAAAGTAACCTCACAGCTGTTGCAAAAGCAGGGGAAAAATCAAAGAAGTAGGCACTACTTGGATGGGAAGAAATGAGGGCCATGGCATTGATACTTCATTTAAAAAAATTAAAAAGCAAAATTCGTGGCCAAAGCAAAAGAGATCAAAAGGCATGGCATGTCATCCAGTGCAGGGACATGCAGCACATACACCAAGGCTTGCCCAAATTGGTCTTCCTTGAAGCCAGAAATATAAAAGAAGGACTTAGAACCACTCTGGAATAGAGATATCAGCAAAGGAAATGAAATTGAAAAAAAAAAACAAAACAAATTGGGAAATTTTGTGACTTCAAGAAAGTGGTCTGGGCAGAAATGAGGTGCAGTGCAAAGGACCAAAAGAGGCCAAAAGTAACCTCACAGCCGTTGCAAAAGCAGGGGAAAAATCAAAGAAGTAAGCACTACTTGAATGGGAAGAAATAAGGGACATGGCATGGACACTTAAAAATAAAAAGAACAAAATTAAAAAATCTTTGCCAGAGCAAAAGCCATTAAAAGGCATGGCATGTCATCCAGTGCAGGGACTTGCACCAAAGCTTGCCCAATTGGTCCCCATTGAAATTGCAAGATTCCGTTTGCCTTCCCGAAAGGAAATGAAATTTCCTTTCGGGAAGGCAAACGGAATCTTGCGAGCCCTTCAAAGGAAAGCTTTCAAACACTTGAGAAAGGCGATATCTTCAAAAGAAATGCAGTTGAAAAAAAGGCCAAAAAAATGGAAAATCGGGAGATATAGTGACTACAAGAAACTGGTCTGGGTGGAAATGAGGTGCAGTGCAAAGGACCAAAAGAGGCCAAAAGTAACCTCACAGCTGTTGCAAAAGCAGGGGAAAAATCAAAGAAGTAGGCACTACTTGAATGGGAAGAAATAAGGGACAAGAAATTGAGACTACAAAAAAAGAAAAAAAAAAAAAATTTGTGGCCAAAGCAAATGAGATCAAAAGGCATGGCATGTCATCCAGTGCAGGGACATGCAGCACATACACCAAGGCTTGCCTAAATTGATCCTCCTTGAAGCCAGAAATACAAAAGAAGGACCTACAAACACTCTGGAATAGAGATACCAGCAAAGGAAATGAAATTGAAGAAAAAAAAAAAAAAGAAATTGGGAAATTTTGTGACTTCAAGATAGTGGTCTGGGCAGAAATGAGGTGCAGTGCAAAGGAACAAAGACGCAAAACGTAACCTCACAGCTGTTGCAAAAGCAGGGGAAAAATCAAAGAAGTAGGCACTACTTGGATGGGAAGAAATGAGGGACATGGCATTGATACTTCATTTAAAAAAATTAAAAAGCAAAATTCGTGGCCAAAGCAAAAGAGATCAAAAGGCATGGCATGTCATCCAGTGCAGGGACATGCAGCACATACACCAAGGCTTGCCCAAATTGGTCTTCCTTGAAGCCAGAAATATAAAAGAAGGACTTAGAACCATTCTGGAATAGAGATATCAGCAAAGGAAATGAAATTGAAAAAAAAAAACAAAACAAATTGGGAAATTTTGTGACTTCAAGAAAGTGGTCTGGGCAGAAATGAGGTGCAGTGCAAAGGACCAAAAGAGGCCAAAAGTAACCTCACAGCCGTTGCAAAAGCAGGGGAAAAATCAAAGAAGTAAGCACTACTTGAATGGGAAGAAATGAGGGACATGGCATTGGACACTTAAAAATAAAAAGAAAAAAATTAAAAAATCTTTGCCAGAGCAAAAGCCATCAAAAAGCATGGCATGCCATCCAGTGCAGGGACTTGCACCAAAGCTTGCCCAATTGGTCCCCATTGAAATCGCAAGATTCCGTTTGCCTTCCCGAAAGGAAATGAAATTTCCTTTCGGGAAGGCAAACGGAATCTTGCGAGCCCTTCAAAGGAAGGCTTTCAAACACTAGAGAAAGGAGATATCTTCAAAAGAAATGCAGTTGAAAAAAAGGCAAAAAAAAAGGAAAATCGGGAGATATAGTGACTACAAGAAAGTGGTCTGGGCGGAAATGAGGTGCAGTGCAAAGGACCAAAAGAGGCCAAAAGTAACCTCACAGCTGTTGCAAAAGCAGGGGAAAAATCAAAGAAGTAGGCACTACTTGGATGGGAAGAAATGAGGGACATGGCATTGATACTTCATTTAAAAAAATTAAAAAGCAAAATTCGTGGCCAAAGCAAAAGAGATCAAAAGGCATGGCATGTCATCCAGTGCAGGGACATGCAGCACATACACCAAGGCTTGCCTAAATTGATCTTCCTTGAAGTCAGAAATACAAAAGAAGGACTTAGAACCATTCTGGAATAGAGATATCAGCAAAGGAAATGAAATTGAAAAAAAAAAACAAAACAAATTGGGAAATTTTGTGACTTCAAGAAAGTGGTCTGGGCAGAAATGAGGTGCAGTGCAAAGGACCAAAAGAGGCCAAAAGTAACCTCACAGCCGTTGCAAAAGCAGGGGAAAAATCAAAGAAGTAGGCACTACTTGAATGGGAAGAAATAAGGGACAAGAAATTGAGACTACAAAAAAAGAAAAAAAAAAAAAATTTGTGGCCAAAGCAAATGAGATCAAAAGGCATGGCATGTCATCCAGTGCAGGGACATGCAGCACATACACCAAGGCTTGCCTAAATTGATCCTCCTTGAAGCCAGAAATACAAAAGAAGGACTTAGAACCATTGTGGAATAGAGATACCAGCAAAGGAAATGAAATTGAAGAAAAAAAAAAAAAAGAAATTGGGAAATTTTGTGACTTCAAGAAAGTGGTCTGGGCAGAAATGAGGTGCACTGCAAAGGAACAAAAGAGGCCAAAAGTAACCTCACTGCTGTTGCAAAAGCAGGGGAAAAATCAAAGAAGTAGGCACTACTTGGATGGGAAGAAATGAGGGACATGGCATTGAAACTTCATTTAAAAAAATTAAAAAGCAAAATTTGTGGCCAAAGCAAATAAGATCAAAAGGCATGGCATGTCATCCAGTGCAGGGACATGCAGCACATACACCAAGGCTTGCCCAAATTGATCTTCCTTGAAGCCAGAAATATAAAAGAAGGACTTAGAATCATTCTGGAATAGAGATATCAGCAAAGGAAATGAAATTGAAAAAAAAAAACAAAACAAATTGGGAAATTTTGTGACTTCAAGAAAGTGGTCTGGGCAGAAATGAGGTGCAGTGCAAAGGATCAAAAGAGGCCAAAAGAAACCTCTCAGCCGTTGCAAAAGCAGGGGAAAAATCAAAGAAGTAAGCACTACTTGAATGGGAAGAAATGAGGGACATGGCATGGACACTTAAAAATAAAAAGAAAAAAATTAAAAAATCTTTGCCAGAGCAAAAGCCATCAAAAGGCATGGCATGCCATCCAGTGCAGGGACTTGCACCAAAGCTTGCCCAATTGGTCCCCATTGAAATCGCAAGATTCCGTTTGCCTTCCCGAAAGGAAATGAAATTTCCTTTCGGGAAGGCAAACGGAATCTTGCGAGCCCTTCAAAGGAAGGCTATCAAACACTTGAGAAAGGAGATATCTTCAAAAGAAATGCAGTTGAAAAAAAGGCCAAAAAAATGGAAAATCGGGAGATATAGTGACTACAAGATAGTGGTCTGGGCGGAAATGAGGTGCAGTGCAAAGGACCAAAAGAGGCCAAAAGTAACCTCACAGCTGGTTCAAAAGCAGGGGAAAAATCAAAGAAGTAGGCACTACTTGGATGGGAAGAAATGAGGGCCATGGCATTGATACTTCATTTAAAAAAATTAAAAATCAAAATTCGTGGCCAAAGCAAAAGAGATCAAAAGGCATGGCATGTCATCCAGTGCAGGGACATGCAGCACATACACCAAGGCTTGCCCAAATTGGTCTTCCTTGAAGCCAGAAATATAAAAGAAGGACTTAGAACCATTCTGGAATAGAGATATCAGCAAAGGAAATGAAATTGAAAAAAAAAAACAAAACAAATTGGGAAATTTTGTGACTTCAAGAAAGTGGTCTGGGCAGAAATGAGGTGCAGTGCAAAGGACCAAAAGAGGCCAAAAGTAATCTCACAGCCGTTGCAAAAGCAGGGGAAAAATCAAAGAAGTAGGCACTACTTGAATGGGAAGAAATAAGGGACAAGAAATTGAGACTACAAAAAAAGAAAAAAAAAAAAAATTTGTGGCCAAAGCAAATGAGATCAAAAGGCATGGCATGTCATCCAGTGCAGGGACATGCAGCACATACACCAAGGCTTGCCTAAATTGATCCTCCTTGAAGCCAGAAATACAAAAGAAGGACTTAGAACCATTCTGGAATAGAGATACCAGCAAAGGAAATGAAATTGAAAAAAAAAAACAAAACAAATTGGGAAATTTTGTGACTTCAAGAAAGTGGTCTGGGCAGAAATGAGGTGCAGTGCAAAGGACCAAAAGAGGCCAAAAGTAACCTCACAGCTGTTGCAAAAGCAGGGGAAAAATCAAAGAAGTAGGCACTACTTGGATGGGAAGAAATGAGGGACATGGCATTGATACTTCATTTAAAAAAATTAAAAAGCAAAATTCGTGGCCAAAGCAAAAGAGATCAAAAGGCATGGCATGTCATCCAGTGCAGGGACATGCAGCACATACACCAAGGCTTGCCCAAATTGATCTTCCTTGAAGTCAGAAATACAAAAGAAGGACTTAGAACCATTCTGGAATAGAGATATCAGCAAAGGAAATGAAATTGAAAAAAAAAAACAAAACAAATTGGGAAATTTTGTGACTTCAAGAAAGTGGTCTGGGCAGAAATGAGGTGCAGTGCAAAGGACCAAAAGAGGCCAAAAGTAACCTCATAGCCGTTGCAAAAGCAGGGGAAAAATCAAAGAAGTAGGCACTACTTGGAGGGGAAGAAATGAGGGACATGGCATGGACACTTAAAAATAAAAAGAAAAACATTAAAAAATCTTTGCCAGAGCAAAAGCCATCTAAAGGCATGGCATGTCATCCAGTGCAGGGACTTGCACCAAAGCTTGCCCAATTGGTCCCCATTGAAATCGCAAGATTCCGTTTGCCTTCCCGAAAGGAAATGAAATTTCCTTTCGGGAAGGCAAACGGAATCTTGCGAGTACTTCAAAGGAAAGCTTTCAAACACTTGAGAAAGGAGATATCTTCAAAAGAAATGCAGTTGAAAAAAAGGCAAAAAAAAAGGAAAATCGGGAGATATAGTGACTACAAGAAAGTGGTCTGGGCGGAAATGAGGTGCAGTGCAAAGGACCAAAAGAGGCCAAAAGTAACCTCACAGCTGTTGCAAAAGCAGGGGAAAAATCAAAGAAGTAGGCACTACTTGAATGGGAAGAAATAAGGGACAAGAAATTGAGACTACAAAAAAAGAAAAAAAAAAAAAATTCGTGGCCAAAGCAAAAGAGATCAAAAGGCATGGCATGTCATCCAGTGCAGGGACATGCAGCACATACACCAAGGCTTCCCTAAATTGATCCTCCTTGAAGCCAGAAATACAAAAGAAGGACCTACAAACACTCTGGAATAGAGATACCAGCAAAGGAAATGAAATTGAAGAAAAAAAAAAAAAAGAAATTGGGAAATTTTGTGACTTCAAGAAAGTGGTCTGGGCAGAAATGAGGTGCAGTGCAAAGGACCAAAAGAGGCCAAAAGTAACCTCACAGCTGTTGCAAAAGCAGGGGAAAAATCAAAGAAGTAGGCACTACTTGGAGGGGAAGAAATGAGGGACATGGCATGGACACTTAAAAATAAAAAGAAAAACATGAAAAAATCTTTGCCAGAGCAAAAGCCATCAAAAGGCATGGCATGCCATCCAGTGCAGGGACTTGCACCAAAGCTTGCCCAATTGGTCCCCATTGAAATCGCAAGATTCCGTTTGCCTTCCCGAAAGGAAATGAAATTTCCTTTCGGGAAGGCAAACGGAATCTTGCGAGTCCTTCAAAGGAAAGCTTTCAAACACTTGAGAAAGGAGATATCTTCAAAGGAAATGCAGTTGAAAAAAAGGCAAAAAAAAAGGAAAATCGGGAGATATAGTGACTACAAGAAAGTGGTCTGGGCGTAAATGAGGTGCAGTGCAAAGGACCAAAAGAGGCCAAAAGAAACCTCACAGCCGTTGCAAAAGCAGGGGAAAAATCAAAGAAGTAAGCACTACTTGAATGGGAAGAAATGAGGGACATGGCATGGACACTTAAAAATAAAAAGAAAAAAATTAAAAAATCTTTGCCAGAGCAAAAGCCGTCAAAAGGCATGGCATGCCATCCAGTGCAGGGACTTGCACCAAAGCTTGCCCAATTGGTCCCCATTGAAATCGCAAGATTCCGTTTGCCTTCCCGAAAGGAAATGAAATTTCCTTTCGGGAAGGCAAACGGAATCTTGCGAGTCCTTCAAAGGAAAGCTTTCAAACACTTGAGAAAGGAGATATCTTCAAAGGAAATGCAGTTGAAAAAAAGGCCAAAAAAATGGAAAATCGGGAGATATAGTGACTACAAGATAGTGGTCTGGGCGGAAATGAGGTGCAGTGCAAAGGACCAAAAGAGGCCAAAAGTAACCTCACAGCTGTTGCAAAAGCAGGGGAAAAATCAAAGAAGTAGGCACTACTTGGATGGGAAGAAATGAGGGACATGGCATTGATACTTCATTTAAAAAAATTAAAAAGCAAAATTCGTGGCCAAAGCAAAAGAGATCAAAAGGCATGGCATGTCATCCAGTGCAGGGACATGCAGCACATACACCAAGGCTTGCCCAAATTGGTCTTCCTTGAAGCCAGAAATATAAAAGAAGGACTTAGAACCATTCTGGAATAGAGATATCAGCAAAGGAAATGAAATTGAAAAAAAAAAACAAAACAAATTGGGAAATTTTGTGACTTCAAGAAAGTGGTCTGGGCAGAAATGAGGTGCAGTGCAAAGGACCAAAAGAGGCCAAAAGTAACCTCACAGCCGTTGCAAAAGCAGGGGAAAAATCAAAGAAGTAAGCACTACTTGAATGGGAAGAAATAAGGGACATGGCATGGACACTTAAAAATAAAAAGAAAAAAATTAAAAAATCTTTGCCAGAGCAAAAGCCATTAAAAGGCATGGCATGCCATCCAGTGCAGGGACTTGCACCAAAGCTTGCCCAATTGGTCCCCATTGAAATCGCAAGATTCCGTTTGCCTTCCCGAAAGGAAATGAAATTTCCTTTCGGGAAGGCAAACGGAATCTTGCGAGCCCTTCAAAGGAAAGCTTTCAAACACTTGAGAAAGGCGATATCTTCAAAAGAAATGCAGTTGAAAAAAAGGCCAAAAAAATGGAAAATCGGGAGATATAGTGACTACAAGAAAGTGGTCTGGGCGGAAATGAGGTGCAGTGCAAAGGACCAAAAGAGGCCAAAAGTAACCTCCCAGCTGTTGCAAAAGCAGGGGAAAAATCAAAGAAGTAGGCACTACTTGAATGGGAAGAAATAAGGGACAAGAAATTGAGACTACAAAAAAAGAAAAAAAAAAAAAATTTGTGGCCAAAGCAAATGAGATCAAAAGGCATGGCATGTCATCCAGTGCAGGGACATGCAGCACATACACCAAGGCTTGCCTAAATTGATCCTCCTTGAAGCCAGAAATACAAAAGAAGGACCTACAAACACTCTGGAATAGAGATACCAGCAAAGGAAATGAAATTGAAGAAAAAAAAAAAAAAGAAATTGGGAAATTTTGTGACTTCAAGATAGTGGTCTGGGCAGAAATGAGGTGTAGTGCAAAGGAACAAAAGACGCAAAACGTAACCTCACAGCTGTTGCAAAAGCAGGGGAAAAATCAAAGAAGTAGGCACTACTTGGATGGGAAGAAATGAGGGACATGGCATTGATACTTCATTTAAAAAAATTAAAAAGCAAAATTCGTGGCCAAAGCAAAAGAGATCAAAAGGCATGGCATGTCATCCAGTGCAGGGACATGCAGCACATACACCAAGGCTTGCCCAAATTGGTCTTCCTTGAAGCCAGAAATATAAAAGAAGGACTTAGAACCATTCTGGAATAGAGATATCAGCAAAGGAAATGAAATTGAAAAAAAAAAACAAAACAAATTGGGAAATTTTGTGACTTCAAGAAAGTGGTCTGGGCAGAAATGAGGTGCAGTGCAAAGGACCAAAAGAGGCCAAAAGTAACCTCACAGCTGTTGCAAAAGCAGGGGAAAAATCAAAGAAGTAGGCACTACTTGAATGGGAAGAAATGAGGGACATGGCATTGGACACTTAAAAATAAAAAGAAAAAAATTAAAAAATCTTTGCCAGAGCAAAAGCCATCAAAAGGCATGGCATGCCATCCAGTGCAGGGACTTGCACCAAAGCTTGCCCAATTGGTCCCCATTGAAATCGCAAGATTCCGTTTGCCTTCCCAAAAGGAAATGAAATTTCCTTTCGGGAAGGCAAACGGAATCTTGCGAGCCCTTCAAAGGAAGGCTTTCAAACACTTGAGAAAGGAGATATCTTCAAAAGAAATGCAGTTGAAAAAAAGGCAAAAAAAAAGGAAAATCGGGAGATATAGTGACTACAAGAAAGTGGTCTGGGCGGAAATGAGGTGCAGTGCAAAGGACCAAAAGAGGCCAAAAGTAACCTCACAGCTGTTGCAAAAGCAGGGGAAAAATCAAAGAAGTAGGCACTACTTGGATGGGAAGAAATGAGGGACATGGCATTGATACTTCATTTAAAAAAATTAAAAAGCAAAATTCGTGGCCAAAGCAAAAGAGATCAAAAGGCATGGCATGTCATCCAGTGCAGGGACATGCAGCACATACACCAAGGCTTGCCTAAATTGATCTTCCTTGAAGTCAGAAATACAAAAGAAGGACTTAGAACCATTCTGGAATAGAGATATCAGCAAAGGAAATGAAATTGAAAAAAAAAAACAAAACAAATTGGGAAATTTTGTGACTTCAAGAAAGTGGTCTGGGCAGAAATGAGGTGCAGTGCAAAGGACCAAAAGAGGCCAAAAGTAACCTCACAGCCGTTGCAAAAGCAGGGGAAAAATCAAAGAAGTAGGCACTACTTGAATGGGAAGAAATAAGGGACAAGAAATTGAGACTACAAAAAAAGAAAAAAAAAAAAAATTTGTGGCCAAAGCAAATGAGATCAAAAGGCATGGCATGTCATCCAGTGCAGGGACATGCAGCACATACACCAAGGCTTGCCTAAATTGATCCTCCTTGAAGCCAGAAATACAAAAGAAGGACTTAGAACCATTGTGGAATAGAGATACCAGCAAAGGAAATGAAATTGAAGAAAAAAAAAAAAAAGAAATTGGGAAATTTTGTGACTTCAAGAAAGTGGTCTGGGCAGAAATGAGGTGCACTGCAAAGGAACAAAAGAGGCCAAAAGTAACCTCACAGCTGTTGCAAAAGCAGGGGAAAAATCAAAGAAGTAGGCACTACTTGGATGGGAAGAAATGAGGGACATGGCATTGAAACTTCATTTAAAAAATTTAAAAAGCAAAATTTGTGGCCAAAGCAAAAGATATCAAAAGGCATGGCATGTCATCCAGTGCAGGGACATGCAGCACATACACCAAGGCTTGCCCAAATTGATCTTCCTTGAAGCCAGAAATATAAAAGAAGGACTTAGAATCATTCTGGAATAGAGATATCAGCAAAGGAAATGAAATTGAAAAAAAAAAACAAAACAAATTGGGAAATTTTGTGACTTCAAGAAAGTGGTCTGGGCAGAAATGAGGTGCAGTGCAAAGGACCAAAAGAGGCCAAAAGAAACCTCTCAGCCGTTGCAAAAGCAGGGGAAAAATCAAAGAAGTAAGCACTACTTGAATGGGAAGAAATGAGGGACATGGCATGGACACTTAAAAATAAAAAGAAAAAAATTAAAAAATCTTTGCCAGAGCAAAAGCCATCAAAAGGCATGGCATGCCATCCAGTGCAGGGACTTGCACCAAAGCTTGCCCAATTGGTCCCCATTGAAATCGCAAGATTCCGTTTGCCTTCCCAAAAGGAAATGAAATTTCCTTTCGGGAAGGCAAACGGAATCTTGCGAGCCCTTCAAAGGAAGGCTATCAAACACTTGAGAAAGGAGATATCTTCAAAAGAAATGCAGTTGAAAAAAAGGCCAAAAAAAAGGAAAATCGGGAGATATAGTGACTACAAGATAGTGGTCTGGGCGGAAATGAGGTGCAGTGCAAAGGACCAAAAGAGGCCAAAAGTAACCTCACAGCTGGTTCAAAAGCAGGGGAAAAATCAAAGAAGTAGGCACTACTTGGATGGGAAGAAATGAGGGCCATGGCATTGATACTTCATTTAAAAAAATTAAAAATCAAAATTCGTGGCCAAAGCAAAAGAGATCAAAAGGCATGGCATGTCATCCAGTGCAGGGACATGCAGCACATACACCAAGGCTTGCCCAAATTGGTCTTCCTTGAAGCCAGAAATATAAAAGAAGGACTTAGAACCATTCTGGAATAGAGATATCAGCAAAGGAAATGAAATTGAAAAAAAAAAACAAAACAAATTGGGAAATTTTGTGACTTCAAGAAAGTGGTCTGGGTAGAAATGAGGTGCAGTGCAAAGGACCAAAAGAGGCCAAAAGTAATCTCACAGCCGTTGCAAAAGCAGGGGAAAAATCAAAGAAGTAGGCACTACTTGAATGGGAAGAAATAAGGGACAAGAAATTGAGACTACAAAAAAAGAAAAAAAAAAAAAATTTGTGGCCAAAGCAAATGAGATCAAAAGGCATGGCATGTCATCCAGTGCAGGGACATGCAGCACATACACCAAGGCTTGCCTAAATTGATCCTCCTTGAAGCCAGAAATACAAAAGAAGGACTTAGAACCATTCTGGAATAGAGATACCAGCAAAGGAAATGAAATTGAAGAAAAAAAAAAAAAAGAAATTGGGAAATTTTGTGACTTCAAGAAAGTGGTCTGGGCAGAACTGAGGTGCAGTGCAAAGGACCAAAAGAGGCCAAAAGTAACCTCACAGCCGTTGCAAAAGCAGGGGAAAAATCAAAGAAGTAGGCACTACTTGGATGGGAAGAAATGTGGGACATGGCATTGAAACTTCATTTAAAAAAATTAAAAAGCAAAATTTGTGGCCAAAGCAAAAGATATCAAAAGGCATGGCATGTCATCCAGTGCAGGGACATGCAGCACATACACCAAGGCTTGCCCAAATTGATCTTCCTTGAAGCCAGAAATATAAAAGAAGGACTTAGAATCATTCTGGAATAGAGATATCAGCAAAGGAAATGAAATTGAAAAAAAAAAACAAAACAAATTGGGAAATTTTGTGACTTCAAGAAAGTGGTCTGGGCAGAAATGAGGTGCAGTGCAAAGGACCAAAAGAGGCCAAAAGAAACCTCACAGCCGTTGCAAAAGCAGGGGAAAAATCAAAGAAGTAAGCACTACTTGAATGGGAAGAAATGAGGGACATGGCATGGACACTTAAAAATAAAAAGAAAAAAATTAAAAAATCTTTGCCAGAGCAAAAGCCATCAAAAGGCATGGCATGCCATCCAGTGCAGGGACTTGCACCAAAGCTTGCCCAATTGGTCCCCATTGAAATCGCAAGATTCCGTTTGCCTTCCCGAAAGGAAATGAAATTTCCTTTCGGGAAGGCAAACGGAATCTTGCGAGCCCTTCAAAGGAAGGCTATCAAACACTTGAGAAAGGAGATATCTTCAAAAGAAATGCAGTTGAAAAAAAGGCCAAAAAAATGGAAAATCGGGAGATATAGTGACTACAAGATAGTGGTCTGGGCGGAAATGAGGTGCAGTGCAAAGGACCAAAAGAGGCCAAAAGTAACCTCACAGCTGTTGCAAAAGCAGGGGAAAAACCAAAGAAGTAGGCACTACTTGAATGGGAAGAAATAAGGGACAAGAAATTGAGACTACAAAAAATGAAAAAAAAAAAAAATTTGTGGCCAAAGCAAATGAGATCAAAAGGCATGGCATGTCATCCAGTGCAGGGACATGCAGCACATACACCAAGGCTTGCCTAAATTGATCCTCCTTGAAGCCAGAAATACAAAAGAAGGACTTAGAACCATTGTGGAATAGAGATACCAGCAAAGGAAATGAAATTGAAGAAAAAAAAAAAAAAGAAATTGGGAAATTTTGTGACTTCAAGAAAGTGGTCTGGGCAGAAATGAGGTGCACTGCAAAGGAACAAAAGAGGCCAAAAGTAACCTCACAGCTGTTGCAAAAGCAGGGGAAAAATCAAAGAAGTAGGCACTACTTGGATGGGAAGAAATGAGGGACATGGCATTGAAACTTCATTTAAAAAAATTAAAAAGCAAAATTTGTGGCCAAAGCAAAAGAGATCAAAAGGCATGGCATGTCATCCAGTGCAGGGACATGCAGCACATACACCAAGGCTTGCCCAAATTGATCTTCCTTGAAGCCAGAAATATAAAAGAAGGACTTAGAATCATTCTGGAATAGAGATATCAGCAAAGGAAATGAAATTGAAAAAAAAAAACAAAACAAATTGGGAAATTTTGTGACTTCAAGAAAGTGGTCTGGGCAGAAATGAGGTGCAGTGCAAAGGACCAAAAGAGGCCAAAAGAAACCTCACAGCCGTTGCAAAAGCAGGGGAAAAATCAAAGAAGTAAGCACTACTTGAATGGGAAGAAATGAGGGACATGGCATGGACACTTAAAAATAAAAAGAAAAAAATTAAAAAATCTTTGCCAGAGCAAAAGCCATCAAAAGGCATGGCATGCCATCCAGTGCAGGGACTTGCACCAAAGCTTGCCCAATTGGTCCCCATTGAAATCGCAAGATTCCGTTTGCCTTCCCAAAAGGAAATGAAATTTCCTTTCGGGAAGGCAAACGGAATCTTGCGAGCCCTTCAAAGGAAGGCTATCAAACACTTGAGAAAGGAGATATCTTCAAAAGAAATGCAGTTGAAAAAAAGGCCAAAAAAAAGGAAAATCGGGAGATATAGTGACTACAAGATAGTGGTCTGGGCGGAAATGAGGTGCAGTGCAAAGGACCAAAAGAGGCCAAAAGTAACCTCACAGCTGTTGCAAAAGCAGGGGAAAAATCAAAGAAGTAGGCACTACTTGGATGGGAAGAAATGAGGGCCATGGCATTGATACTTCATTTAAAAAAATTAAAAAGCAAAATTCGTGGCCAAAGCAAAAGAGATCAAAAGGCATGGCATGTCATCCAGTGCAGGGACATGCAGCACATACACCAAGGCTTGCCCAAATTGGTCTTCCTTGAAGCCAGAAATATAAAAGAAGGACTTAGAACCACTCTGGAATAGAGATATCAGCAAAGGAAATGAAATTGAAAAAAAAAAACAAAACAAATTGGGAAATTTTGTGACTTCAAGAAAGTGGTCTGGGCAGAAATGAGGTGCAGTGCAAAGGACCAAAAGAGGCCAAAAGTAACCTCACAGCCGTTGCAAAAGCAGGGGAAAAATCAAAGAAGTAAGCACTACTTGAATGGGAAGAAATGAGGGACATGGCATGGACACTTAAAAATAAAAAGAAAAACATTAAAAAATCTTTGCCAGAGCAAAAGCCATCAAAAGGCATGGCATGCCATCCAGTGCAGGGACTTGCACCAAAGCTTGCCCAATTGGTCCCCATTGAAATTGCAAGATTCTGTTTGCCTTCCCGAAAGGAAATGAAATTTCCTTTCGGGAAGGCAAACGGAATCTTGCGAGCCCTTCAAAGGAAGGCTTTCAAACACTTGAGAAAGGCGATATCTTCAAAAGAAATGCAGTTGAAAAAAAGGCCAAAAAAATGGAAAATCGGGAGATATAGTGACTACAAGAAAGTGGTCTGGGCGGAAATGAGGTGCAGTGCAAAGGACCAAAAGAGGCCAAAAGTAACCTCACAGCTGTTGCAAAAGCAGGGGAAAAATCAAAGAAGTAGGCACTACTTGAATGGGAAGAAATAAGGGACAAGAAATTGAGACTACAAAAAAAGAAAAAAAAAAAAAAATTTGTGGCCAAAACAAATGAGATCAAAAGGCATGGCATGTCATCCAGTGCAGGGACATGCAGCACATACACCAAGGCTTGCCTAAATTGATCCTCCTTGAAGCCAGAAATACAAAAGAAGGAGATACAAACACTCTGGAATAGAGATACCAGCAAAGGAAATGAAATTGAAGAAAAAAAAAAAAAAGAAATTGGGAAATTTTGTGACTTCAAGATAGTGGTCTGGGCAGAAATGAGGTGCAGTGCAAAGGAACAAAAGACGCAAAACGTAACCTCACAGCTGTTGCAAAAGCAGGGGAAAAATCAAAGAAGTAGGCACTACTTGGATGGGAAGAAATGAGGGACATGGCATTGATACTTCATTTAAAAAAATTACAAAGCAAACTTCGTGGCCAAAGCAAAAGAGATCAAAAGGCATGGCATGTCATCCAGTGCAGGGACATGCAGCACATACACCAAGGCTTGCTTAAATTGATCTTCCTTGAAGCCAGAAATATAAAAGAAGGACTTAGAACCATTCTGTAATAGAGATATCAGCAAAGGAAATGAAATTGAAAAAAAAAAACAAAACAAATGAGGAAATTTGGTGACTTCAAGAAAGTGGTCTGGGCAGAAATGAGGTGCAGTGCAAAGGAACAAAACAGGCCAAAAGTAACCTCACAGCCGTTGCAAAAGCAGGGGAAAAATCAAAGATGTAAGCACTACTTGAATGGGAAGAAATGAGGGACATGGCATGGACACTTAAAAATAAAAAGAAAAAAATTTAAAAATCTTTGCCAGAGCAAAAGCCATCAAAAGGCATGGCATGCCATCCAGTGCAGGGACTTGCACCAAAGCTTGCCCAATTGGTCCCCATTGAAATCGCAAGATTCCGTTTGCCTTCCCAAAAGGAAATGAAATTTCCTTTCGGGAAGGCAAACGGAATCTTGCGAGCCCTTCAAAGGAAGGCTTTCAAACACTTGAGAAAGGAGATATCTTCAAAAGAAATGCAGTTGAAAAAAAGGCCAAAAAAATGGAAAATCGGGAGATATAGTGACTCCAAGAAAGTGGTCTGGGCGGAAATGAGGTGCAGTGCAAAGGACCAAAAGAGGCCAAAAGTAACCTCACAGCTGTTGCAAAAGCAGGGGAAAAATCAAAGAAGTAGGCACTACTTGGATGGGAAGAAATGAGGGCCATGGCATTGATACTTCATTTAAAAAAATTAAAAAGCAAAATTCGTGGCCAAAGCAAAAGAGATCAAAAGGCATGGCATGTCATCCAGTGCAGGGACATGCAGCACATACACCAAGGCTTGCCCAAATTGGTCTTCCTTGAAGCCAGAAATATAAAAGAAGGACTTAGAACCACTCTGGAATAGAGATATCAGCAAAGGAAATGAAATTGAAAAAAAAAAACAAAACAAATTGGGAAATTTTGTGACTTCAAGAAAGTGGTCTGGGCAGAAATGAGGTGCAGTGCAAAGGACCAAAAGAGGCCAAAAGTAACCTCACAGCCGTTGCAAAAGCAGGGGAAAAATCAAAGAAGTAAGCACTACTTGAATGGGAAGAAATGAGGGACATGGCATGGACACTTAAAAATAAAAAGAAAAACATTAAAAAATCTTTGCCAGAGCAAAAGCCATCAAAAGGCATGGCATGCCATCCAGTGCAGGGACTTGCACCAAAGCTTGCCCAATTGGTCCCCATTGAAATTGCAAGATTCTGTTTGCCTTCCCGAAAGGAAATGAAATTTCCTTTCGGGAAGGCAAACGGAATCTTGCGAGCCCTTCAAAGGAAGGCTTTCAAACACTTGAGAAAGGCGATATCTTCAAAAGAAATGCAGTTGAAAAAAAGGCCAAAAAAATGGAAAATCGGGAGATATAGTGACTACAAGAAAGTGGTCTGGGCGGAAATGAGGTGCAGTGCAAAGGACCAAAAGAGGCCAAAAGTAACCTCACAGCTGTTGCAAAAGCAGGGGAAAAATCAAAGAAGTAGGCACAACTTGAATGGGAAGAAATAAGGGACAAGAAATTGAGACTACAAGAAAAGAAAAAAAAAAAAAAAATTTGTGGCCAAAGCAAATGAGATCAAAAGGCATGGCATGTCATCCAGTGCAGGGACATGCAGCACATACACCAAGGCTTGCCTAAATTGATCCTCCTTGAAGCCAGAAATACAAAAGAAGGAGATACAAACACTCTGGAATAGAGATACCAGCAAAGGAAATGAAATTGAAGAAAAAAAAAAAAAAGAAATTGGGAAATTTTGTGACTTCAAGATAGTGGTCTGGGCAGAAATGAGGTGCAGTGCAAAGGAACAAAAGACGCAAAACGTAACCTCACAGCTGTTGCAAAAGCAGGGGAAAAATCAAAGAAGTAGGCACTACTTGGATGGGAAGAAATGAGGGACATGGCATTGATACTTCATTTAAAAAAATTACAAAGCAAACTTCGTGGCCAAAGCAAAAGAGATCAAAAGGCATGGCATGTCATCCAGTGCAGGGACATGCAGCACATACACCAAGGCTTGCTTAAATTGATCTTCCTTGAAGCCAGAAATATAAAAGAAGGACTTAGAACCATTCTGTAATAGAGATATCAGCAAAGGAAATGAAATTGAAAAAAAAAAACAAAACAAATGAGGAAATTTGGTGACTTCAAGAAAGTGGTCTGGGCAGAAATGAGGTGCAGTGCAAAGGAACAAAACAGGCCAAAAGTAACCTCACAGCCGTTGCAAAAGCAGGGGAAAAATCAAAGATGTAAGCACTACTTGAATGGGAAGAAATGAGGGACATGGCATGGACACTTAAAAATAAAAAGAAAAAAATTTAAAAATCTTTGCCAGAGCAAAAGCCATCAAATGGCATGGCATGCCATCCAGTGCAGGGACTTGCACCAAAGCTTGCCCAATTGGTCCCCATTGAAATCGCAAGATTCCGTTTGCCTTCCCAAAAGGAAATGAAATTTCCTTTCGGGAAGGCAAACGGAATCTTGCGAGCCCTTCAAAGGAAGGCTTTCAAACACTTGAGAAAGGAGATATCTTCAAAAGAAATGCAGTTGAAAAAAAGGCAAAAAAAAAGGAAAATCGGGAGATATAGTTACAACAAGAAAGTGGTCTGGGCGGAAATGAGGTGCAGTGCAAAGGACCAAAAGAGGCCAAAAGTAACCTCACAGCTGTTGCAAAAGCAGGGGAAAAATCAAAGAAGTAGGCACTACTTGGATGGGAAGAAATAAGGGACAAGAAATTGAGACTACAAAAAAAGAAAAAAAAAAAAAATTTGTGGCCAAAGCAAATGAGATCAAAAGGCATGGCATGTCATCCAGTGCAGGGACATGCAGCACATACACCAAGGCTTGCCTAAATTGATCCTCCTTGAAGCCAGAAATACAAAAAAAGGACCTACAAACACTCTGGAATAGAGATACCAGCAAAGGAAATGAAATTGAAAAAAAAAAAAAAAAAAAAGAAATTGGGAAATTTTGTGATTTCAAGAAAGTGGTCTGGGCAGAAATGAGGTGCAGTGCAAAGGAACAAAAGAGGCCAAAAGTAACCTCACAGCTGTTGCAAAAGCAGGGGAAAAATCAAAGAAGTAGGCACTACTTGGATGGGAAGAAATAAGGGACAAGAAATTGAGACTACAAAAAAAAAAAAAAAAAAAATTTGTGGCCAAAGCAAATGAGATCAAAAGGCATGGCATGTCATCCAGTGCAGGGACATGCAGCACACACACCAAGGCTTGCCTAAATTGATCCTCCTTGAAGCCAGAAATACAAAAGAAGGACCTACAAACACTCTGGAATAGAGATACCAGCAAAGGAAATGAAATTGAAGAAGAAAAAAAAAAGAAATTTGGAAATTTTGTGATTTCAAGAAAGTGGTCTGGGTAGAAATGAGGTGCAGTGCAAAGGACCAAAAGAGGCCAAAAGTAACCTCATAGCTGTTGCAAAAGCAGGGGAAAAATCAAAGAAGTAGGCACTACTTGAATGGGAAGAAATAAGGGACAAGAAATTGAGACTACAAAAAAAGAAAAAAAAAAAGAATTCGTGGCCAAAGCAAAAGAGATCAAAAGGCATGGCATGTCATCCAGTGCAGGGACATGCAGCACATACACCAAGGCTTGCCCAAATTGGTCTTCCTTGAAGCCAGAAATATAAAAGAAGGACTTAGAACCATTCTGGAATAGAGATATCAGCAAAAGAAAATGAAATTGAAAAAAAAAAAAAAAACAAATTGGGAAATTTTGTGTATTCAAGAAAGTGGTCTGGGCAGAAATGAGGTGCAGTGCAAAGGACCAAAAGAGGCCAAAAGTAACCTCACAGCCGTTGCAAAAGCAGGGGAAAAATCAAAGAAGTAAGCACTACTTGAATGGGAAGAAATGAGGGACATGGCATGGACACTTAAAAATAAAAAGAAAAACATTAAAAAATCTTTGCCAGAGCAAAAGCCATCAAAAGGCATGGCATGCCATCCAGTGCAGGGACTTGCACCAAAGCTTGCCCAATTGGTCCCCATTGAAATTGCAAGATTCTGTTTGCCTTCCCGAAAGGAAATGAAATTTCCTTTCGGGAAGGCAAACGGAATCTTGCGAGCCCTTCAAAGGAAGGCTTTCAAACACTTGAGAAAGGCGATATCTTCAAAAGAAATGCAGTTGAAAAAAAGGCCAAAAAAATGGAAAATCGGGAGATATAGTGACTACAAGAAAGTGGTCTGGGCGGAAATGAGGTGCAGTGCAAAGGACCAAAAGAGGCCAAAAGTAACCTCACAGCTGTTGCAAAAGCAGGGGAAAAATCAAAGAAGTAGGCACAACTTGAATGGGAAGAAATAAGGGACAAGAAATTGAGACTACAAAAAAAGAAAAAAAAAAAAAAAATTTGTGGCCAAAGCAAATGAGATCAAAAGGCATGGCATGTCATCCAGTGCAGGGACATGCAGCACATACACCAAGGCTTGCCTAAATTGATCCTCCTTGAAGCCAGAAATACAAAAGAAGGAGATACAAACACTCTGGAATAGAGATACCAGCAAAGGAAATGAAATTGAAGAAAAAAAAAAAAAAGAAATAGGGAAATTTTGTGACTTCAAGATAGTGGTCTGGGCAGAAATGAGGTGCAGTGCAAAGGAACAAAAGACGCAAAACGTAACCTCACAGCTGTTGCAAAAGCAGGGGAAAAATCAAAGAAGTAGGCACTACTTGGATGGGAAGAAATGAGGGACATGGCATTGATACTTCATTTAAAAAAATTACAAAGCAAACTTCGTGGCCAAAGCAAAAGAGATCAAAAGGCATGGCATGTCATCCAGTGCAGGGACATGCAGCACATACACCAAGGCTTGCTTAAATTGATCTTCCTTGAAGCCAGAAATATAAAAGAAGGACTTAGAACCATTCTGTAATAGAGATATCAGCAAAGGAAATGAAATTGAAAAAAAAAAACAAAACAAATGAGGAAATTTGGTGACTTCAAGAAAGTGGTCTGGGCAGAAATGAGGTGCAGTGCAAAGGACCAAAAGAGGCCAAAAGTAACCTCACAGCTGTTGCAAAAGCAGGGGAAAAATCAAAGAAGTAGGCACTACTTGGATGGGAGGAAATGTGGGACATGGCATTGAAACTTCATTTAAAAAAATTAAAAAGCAAAATTCGTGGCCAAGGCAAAAGAGATCAAAAGGCATGGCATGTCATCCAGTGCAGGGACATGCAGCACATACACCAAGGCTTGCCCAAATTGATCTTCCTTGAAGCCAGAAATATAAAAGAAGGACTTAGAATCATTCTGGAATAGAGATATCAGCAAAGGAAATGAAATTGAAAAAAAAAAACAAAACAAATTGGGAAATTTTGTGACTTCAAGAAAGTGGTCTGGGCAGAAATGAGGTGCAGTGCAAAGGACCAAAAGAGGCCAAAAGAAACCTCACAGCCGTTGCAAAAGCAGGGGAAAAATCAAAGAAGTAAGCACTACTTGAATGGGAAGAAATGAGGGACATGGCATGGACACTTAAAAATAAAAAGAAAAAAATTAAAAAATCTTTGCCAGAGCAAAAGCCATCAAAAGGCATGGCATGCCATCCAGTGCAGGGACTTGCACCAAAGCTCGCCCAATTGGTCCCCATTGAAATCGCAAGATTCCGTTTGCCTTCCCGAAAGGAAATGAAATTTCCTTTCGGGAAGGCAAACGGAATCTTGCGAGCCCTTCAAAGGAAGGCTATCAAACACTTGAGAAAGGAGATATCTTCAAAAGAAATGCAGTTGAAAAAAAGGCCAAAAAAATGGAAAATCGGGAGATATAGTGACTACAAGATAGTGGTCTGGGCGGAAATGAGGTGCAGTGCAAAGGACCAAAAGAGGCCAAAAGTAACCTCACAGCTGTTGCAAAAGCAGGGGAAAAATCAAAGAAGTAGGCACTACTTGGATGGGAAGAAATGAGGGCCATGGCATTGATACTTCATTTAAAAAATTTAAAAAGCAAAATTCGTGGCCAAAGCAAAAGAGATCAAAAGGCATGGCATGTCATCCAGTGCAGGGACATGCAGCACATACACCAAGGCTTGCCCAAATTGGTCTTCCTTGAAGCCAGAAATATAAAAGAAGGACTTAGAACCACTCTGGAATAGAGATATCAGCAAAGGAAATGAAATTGAAAAAAAAAAACAAAACAAATTGGGAAATTTTGTGACTTCAAGAAAGTGGTCTGGGCAGAAATGAGGTGCAGTGCAAAGGACCAAAAGAGGCCAAAAGTAACCTCACAGCCGTTGCAAAAGCAGGGGAAAAATCAAAGAAGTAAGCACTACTTGAATGGGAAGAAATGAGGGACATGGCATGGACACTTAAAAATAAAAAGAAAAACATTAAAAAATCTTTGCCAGAGCAAAAGCCATCAAAAGGCATGGCATGCCATCCAGTGCAGGGACTTGCACCAAAGCTTGCCCAATTGGTCCCCATTGAAATTGCAAGATTCTGTTTGCCTTCCCGAAAGGAAATGAAATTTCCTTTCGGGAAGGCAAACGGAATCTTGCGAGCCCTTCAAAGGAAGGCTTTCAAACACTTGAGAAAGGCGATATCTTCAAAAGAAATGCAGTTGAAAAAAAGGCCAAAAAAATGGAAAATCGGGAGATATAGTGACTACAAGAAAGTGGTCTGGGCGGAAATGAGGTGCAGTGCAAAGGACCAAAAGAGGCCAAAAGTAACCTCACAGCTGTTGCAAAAGCAGGGGAAAAATCAAAGAAGTAGGCACAACTTGAATGGGAAGAAATAAGGGACAAGAAATTGAGACTACAAGAAAAGAAAAAAAAAAAAAAAATTTGTGGCCAAAGCAAATGAGATCAAAAGGCATGGCATGTCATCCAGTGCAGGGACATGCAGCACATACACCAAGGCTTGCCTAAATTGATCCTCCTTGAAGCCAGAAATACAAAAGAAGGAGATACAAACACTCTGGAATAGAGATACCAGCAAAGGAAATGAAATTGAAGAAAAAAAAAAAAAAGAAATTGGGAAATTTTGTGACTTCAAGATAGTGGTCTGGGCAGAAATGAGGTGCAGTGCAAAGGAACAAAAGACGCAAAACGTAACCTCACAGCTGTTGCAAAAGCAGGGGAAAAATCAAAGAAGTAGGCACTACTTGGATGGGAAGAAATGAGGGACATGGCATTGATACTTCATTTAAAAAAATTACAAAGCAAACTTCGTGGCCAAAGCAAAAGAGATCAAAAGGCATGGCATGTCATCCAGTGCAGGGACATGCAGCACATACACCAAGGCTTGCTTAAATTGATCTTCCTTGAAGCCAGAAATATAAAAGAAGGACTTAGAACCATTCTGTAATAGAGATATCAGCAAAGGAAATGAAATTGAAAAAAAAAAACAAAACAAATGAGGAAATTTGGTGACTTCAAGAAAGTGGTCTGGGCAGAAATGAGGTGCAGTGCAAAGGAACAAAACAGGCCAAAAGTAACCTCACAGCCGTTGCAAAAGCAGGGGAAAAATCAAAGATGTAAGCACTACTTGAATGGGAAGAAATGAGGGACATGGCATGGACACTTAAAAATAAAAAGAAAAAAATTTAAAAATCTTTGCCAGAGCAAAAGCCATCAAATGGCATGGCATGCCATCCAGTGCAGGGACTTGCACCAAAGCTTGCCCAATTGGTCCCCATTGAAATCGCAAGATTCCGTTTGCCTTCCCGAAAGGAAATGAAATTTCCTTTCGGGAAGGCAAACGGAATCTTGCGAGCCCTTCAAAGGAAGGCTTTCAAACACTTGAGAAAGGAGATATCTTCAAAAGAAATGCAGTTGAAAAAAAGGCCAAAAAAATGGAAAATCGGGAGATATAGTGACTCCAAGAAAGTGGTCTGGGCGGAAATGAGGTGCAGTGCAAAGGACCAAAAGAGGCCAAAAGTAACCTCACAGCTGTTGCAAAAGCAGGGGAAAAATCAAAGAAGTAGGCACTACTTGAATGGGAAGAAATAAGGGACATGGCATGGACACTTAAAAATAAAAAGAAAAAAATTAAAAAATCTTTGCCAGAGCAAAAGCCATCAAAAGGCATGGCATGCCATCCAGTGCAGGGACTTGCACCAAAGCTTGCCCAATTGGTCCCCATTGAAATCGCAAGATTCCGTTTGCCTTCCCGAAAGGAAATGAAATTTCCTTTCGGGAAGGCAAACGGAATCTTGCGAGCCCTTCAAAGGAAGGCTTTCAAACACTTGAGAAAGGCGATATCTTCAAAAGAAATGCAGTTGAAAAAAAGGCCAAAAAAAAGGAAAATCGGGAGATATAGTGACTACAAGAAAGTGGTCTGGGCGGAAATGAGGTGCAGTGCAAAGGAACAAAAGAGGCCAAAAGTAACCTCACAGCTGTTGCAAAAGCAGGGGAAAAATCAAAGAAGTAGGCACTACTTGGATGGGAAGAAATGAGGGACATGGCATTGATACTTCATTTAAAAAAATTAAAAAGCAAAATTCGTGGCCAAAGCAAAAGAGATCAAAAGGCATGGCATGTCATCCAGTGCAGGGACATGCAGCACATACACCAAGGCTTGCCCAAATTGGTCTTCCTTGAAGCCAGAAATATAAAAGAAGGACTTAGAACCACTCTGGAATAGAGATATCAGCAAAGGAAATGAAATTGAAAAAAAAAAACAAAACAAATTGGGAAATTTTGTGACTTCAAGAAAGTGGTCTGGGCAGAAATGAGGTGCAGTGCAAAGGACCAAAAGAGGCCAAAAGTAACCTCACAGCCGTTGCAAAAGCAGGGGAAAAATCAAAGAAGTAAGCACTACTTGAATGGGAAGAAATGAGGGACATGGCATGGACACTTAAAAATAAAAAGAAAAACATTAAAAAATCTTTGCCAGAGCAAAAGCCATCAAAAGGCATGGCATGCCATCCAGTGCAGGGACTTGCACCAAAGCTTGCCCAATTGGTCCCCATTGAAATTGCAAGATTCTGTTTGCCTTCCCGAAAGGAAATGAAATTTCCTTTCGGGAAGGCAAACGGAATCTTGCGAGCCCTTCAAAGGAAGGCTTTCAAACACTTGAGAAAGGCGATATCTTCAAAAGAAATGCAGTTGAAAAAAAGGCCAAAAAAATGGAAAATCGGGAGATATAGTTACAACAAGAAAGTGGTCTGGGCGGAAATGAGGTGCAGTGCAAAGGACCAAAAGAGGCCAAAAGTAACCTCACAGCTGTTGCAAAAGCAGGGGAAAAATCAAAGAAGTAGGCACAACTTGAATGGGAAGAAATAAGGGACAAGAAATTGAGACTACAAGAAAAGAAAAAAAAAAAAAAAATTTCTGGCCAAAGCAAATGAGATCAAAAGGCATGGCATGTCATCCAGTGCAGGGACATGCAGCACATACACCAAGGCTTGCCTAAATTGATCCTCCTTGAAGCCAGAAATACAAAAGAAGGAGATACAAACACTCTGGAATAGAGATACCAGCAAAGGAAATGAAATTGAAGAAAAAAAAAAAAAAGAAATTGGGAAATTTTGTGACTTCAAGATAGTGGTCTGGGCAGAAATGAGGTGCAGTGCAAAGGAACAAAAGACGCAAAACGTAACCTCACAGCTGTTGCAAAAGCAGGGGAAAAATCAAAGAAGTAGGCACTACTTGGATGGGAAGAAATGAGGGACATGGCATTGATACTTCATTTAAAAAAATTACAAAGCAAACTTCGTGGCCAAAGCAAAAGAGATCAAAAGGCATGGCATGTCATCCAGTGCAGGGACATGCAGCACATACACCAAGGCTTGCTTAAATTGATCTTCCTTGAAGCCAGAAATATAAAAGAAGGACTTAGAACCATTCTGTAATAGAGATATCAGCAAAGGAAATGAAATTGAAAAAAAAAAACAAAACAAATGAGGAAATTTGGTGACTTCAAGAAAGTGGTCTGGGCAGAAATGAGGTGCAGTGCAAAGGAACAAAACAGGCCAAAAGTAACCTCACAGCCGTTGCAAAAGCAGGGGAAAAATCAAAGATGTAAGCACTACTTGAATGGGAAGAAATGAGGGACATGGCATGGACACTTAAAAATAAAAAGAAAAAAATTTAAAAATCTTTGCCAGAGCAAAAGCCATCAAATGGCATGGCATGCCATCCAGTGCAGGGACTTGCACCAAAGCTTGCCCAATTGGTCCCCATTGAAATCGCAAGATTCCGTTTGCCTTCCCGAAAGGAAATGAAATTTCCTTTCGGGAAGGCAAACGGAATCTTGCGAGCCCTTCAAAGGAAGGCTTTCAAACACTTGAGAAAGGAGATATCTTCAAAAGAAATGCAGTTGAAAAAAAGGCAAAAAAAAAGGAAAATCGGGAGATATAGTTACAACAAGAAAGTGGTCTGGGCGGAAATGAGGTGCAGTGCAAAGGACCAAAAGAGGCCAAAAGTAACCTCACAGCTGTTGCAAAAGCAGGGGAAAAATCAAAGAAGTAGGCACTACTTGGATGGGAAGAAATAAGGGACAAGAAATTGAGACTACAAAAAAAGAAAAAAAAAAAAAATTTGTGGCCAAAGCAAATGAGATCAAAAGGCATGGCATGTCATCCAGTGCAGGGACATGCAGCACATACACCAAGGCTTGCCTAAATTGATCCTCCTTGAAGCCAGAAATACAAAAAAAGGACCTACAAACACTCTGGAATAGAGATACCAGCAAAGGAAATGAAATTGAAAAAAAAAAAAAAAAAAAAGAAATTGGGAAATTTTGTGATTTCAAGAAAGTGGTCTGGGCAGAAATGAGGTGCAGTGCAAAGGAACAAAAGAGGCCAAAAGTAACCTCACAGCTGTTGCAAAAGCAGGGGAAAAATCAAAGAAGTAGGCACTACTTGGATGGGAAGAAATAAGGGACAAGAAATTGAGACTACAAAAAAAAAAAAAAAAAAATTTGTGGCCAAAGCAAATGAGATCAAAAGGCATGGCATGTCATCCAGGGCAGGGACATGCAGCACACACACCAAGGCTTGCCTAAATTGATCCTCCTTGAAGCCAGAAATACAAAAGAAGGACCTACAAACACTCTGGAATAGAGATACCAGGAAAGGAAATGAAATTGAAGAAAAAAAAAAAAAGAAATTTGGAAATTTTGTGATTTCAAGAAAGTGGTCTGGGTAGAAATGAGGTGCAGTGCAAAGGACCAAAAGAGGCCAAAAGTAACCTCACAGCTGTTGCAAAAGCAGGGGAAAAATCAAAGAAGTAGGCACTACTTGAATGGGAAGAAATAAGGGACAAGAAATTGAGACTACAAAAAAAGAAAAAAAAAAAAGAATTCGTGGCCAAAGCAAAAGAGATCAAAAGGCATGGCATGTCATCCAGTGCAGGGACATGCAGCACATACACCAAGGCTTGCCCAAATTGGTCTTCCTTGAAGCCAGAAATATAAAAGAAGGACTTAGAACCATTCTGGAATAGAGATATCAGCAAAAGAAAATGAAATTGAAAAAAAAAAACAAAACAAATTGGGAAATTTTGTGTATTCAAGAAAGTGGTCTGGGCAGAAATGAGGTGCAGTGCAAAGGACCAAAAGAGGCCAAAAGTAACCTCACAGCCGTTGCAAAAGCAGGGGAAAAATCAAAGAAGTAAGCACTACTTGAATGGGAAGAAATGAGGGACATGGCATGGACACTTAAAAATAAAAAGAAAAACATTAAAAAATCTTTGCCAGAGCAAAAGCCATCAAAAGGCATGGCATGCCATCCAGTGCAGGGACTTGCACCAAAGCTTGCCAATTGGTCCCCATTGAAATTGCAAGATTCTGTTTGCCTTCCCGAAAGGAAATGAAATTTCCTTTCGGGAAGGCAAACGGAATCTTGCGAGCCCTTCAAAGGAAGGCTTTCAAACACTTGAGAAAGGCGATATCTTCAAAAGAAATGCAGTTGAAAAAAAGGCCAAAAAAATGGAAAATCGGGAGATATAGTGACTACAAGAAAGTGGTCTGGGCGGAAATGAGGTGCAGTGCAAAGGACCAAAAGAGGCCAAAAGTAACCTCACAGCTGTTGCAAAAGCAGGGGAAAAATCAAAGAAGTAGGCACAACTTGAATGGGAAGAAATAAGGGACAAGAAATTGAGACTACAAAAAAAGAAAAAAAAAAAAAAAATTTGTGGCCAAAGCAAATGAGATCAAAAGGCATGGCATGTCATCCAGTGCAGGGACATGCAGCACATACACCAAGGCTTGCCTAAATTGATCCTCCTTGAAGCCAGAAATACAAAAGAAGGAGATACAAACACTCTGGAATAGAGATACCAGCAAAGGAAATGAAATTGAAGAAAAAAAAAAAAAAGAAATTGGGAAATTTTGTGACTTCAAGATAGTGGTCTGGGCAGAAATGAGGTGCAGTGCAAAGGAACAAAAGACGCAAAACGTAACCTCACAGCTGTTGCAAAAGCAGGGGAAAAATCAAAGAAGTAGGCACTACTTGGATGGGAAGAAATGAGGGACATGGCATTGATACTTCATTTAAAAAAATTACAAAGCAAACTTCGTGGCCAAAGCAAAAGAGATCAAAAGGCATGGCATGTCATCCAGTGCAGGGACATGCAGCACATACACCAAGGCTTGCTTAAATTGATCTTCCTTGAAGCCAGAAATATAAAAGAAGGACTTAGAACCATTCTGTAATAGAGATATCAGCAAAGGAAATGAAATTGAAAAAAAAAAACAAAACAAATGAGGAAATTTGGTGACTTCAAGAAAGTGGTCTGGGCAGAAATGAGGTGCAGTGCAAAGGAACAAAACAGGCCAAAAGTAACCTCACAGCTGTTGCAAAAGCAGGGGAAAAATCAAAGATGTAAGCACTACTTGAATGGGAAGAAATGAGGGACATGGCATGGACACTTAAAAATAAAAAGAAAAAAATTTAAAAATCTTTGCCAGAGCAAAAGCCATCAAATGGCATGGCATGCCATCCAGTGCAGGGACTTGCACCAAAGCTTGCCCAATTGGTCCCCATTAAAATCGCAAGATTCCGTTTGCCTTCCCGAAAGGAAATGAAATTTCCTTTCGGGAAGGCAAACGGAATCTTGCGAGCCCTTCAAAGGAAGGCTTTCAAACACTTGAGAAAGGAGATATCTTCAAAAGAAATGCAGTTGAAAAAAAGGCCAAAAAAATGGAAAATCGGGAGATATAGTGACTCCAAGAAAGTGGTCTGGGCGGAAATGAGGTGCAGTGCAAAGGACCAAAAGAGGCCAAAAGTAACCTCACAGCTGTTGCAAAAGCAGGGGAAAAATCAAAGAAGTAGGCACTACTTGAATGGGAAGAAATAAGGGACATGGCATGGACACTTAAAAATAAAAAGAAAAAAATTAAAAAATCTTTGCCAGAGCAAAAGCCATCAAAAGGCATGGCATGCCATCCAGTGCAGGGACTTGCACCAAAGCTTGCCCAATTGGTCCCCATTGAAATTGCAAGATTCCGTTTGCCTTCCCGAAAGGAAATGAAATTTCCTTTCGGGAAGGCAAACGGAATCTTGCGAGCCCTTCAAAGGAAGGCTTTCAAACACTTGAGAAAGGCGATATCTTCAAAAGAAATGCAGTTGAAAAAAAGGCCAAAAAAATGGAAAATCGGGAGATATAGTGACTACAAGAAAGTGGTCTGGGCGGAAATGAGGTGCAGTGCAAAGGACCAAAAGAGGCCAAAAGTAACCTCACAGCTGTTGCAAAAGCAGGGGAAAAATCAAAGAAGTAGGCACTACTTGAATGGGAAGAAATAAGGGACAAGAAATTGAGACTACAAAAAAAGAAAAAAAAAAAAAATTTGTGGCCAAAGCAAATGAGATCAAAAGGCATGGCATGTCATCCAGTGCAGGGACATGCAGCACATACACCAAGGCTTGCCTAAATTGATCCTCCTTGAAGCCAGAAATACAAAAGAAGGAGATACAAACACTCTGGAATAGAGATACCAGCAAAGGAAATGAAATTGAAGAAAAAAAAAAAAAAGACATTGGGAAATTTTGTGACTTCAAGATAGTGGTCTGGGCAGAAATGAGGTGCAGTGCAAAGGAACAAAAGACGCAAAACGTAACCTCACAGCTGTTGCAAAAGCAGGGGAAAAATCAAAGAAGTAGGCACTACTTGGATGGGAAGAAATGAGGGACATGGCATTGATACTTCATTTAAAAAAATTACAAAGCAAACTTCGTGGCCAAAGCAAAAGAGATCAAAAGGCATGGCATGTCATCCAGTGCAGGGACATGCAGCACATACACCAAGGCTTGCTTAAATTGATCTTCCTTGAAGCCAGAAATATAAAAGAAGGACTTAGAACCATTCTGTAATAGAGATATCAGCAAAGGAAATGAAATTGAAAAAAAAAAACAAAACAAATGAGGAAATTTGGTGACTTCAAGAAAGTGGTCTGTGCAGAAATGAGGTGCAGTGCAAAGGAACAAAACAGGCCAAAAGTAACCTCACAGCCGTTGCAAAAGCAGGGGAAAAATCAAAGAAGTAGGCACTACTTGGAGGGGAAGAAATGAGGGACATGGCATTGGACACTTAAAAATAAAAAGAAAAAAATTAAAAAATCTTTGCCAGAGCAAAAGCCATCAAAAGGCATGGCATGCCATCCAGTGCAGGGACTTGCACCAAAGCTTGCCCAATTGGTCCCCATTGAAATCGCAAGATTCCGTTTGCCTTCCCAAAAGGAAATGAAATTTCCTTTCGGGAAGGCAAACGGAATCTTGCGAGCCCTTCAAAGGAAGGCTTTCAAACACTTGAGAAAGGCGATATCTTCAAAAGAAATGCAGTTGAAAAAAAGGCCAAAAAAAAGGAAAATCGGGAGATATAGTGACTACAAGAAAGTGGTCTGGGCGGAAATGAGGTGCAGTGCAAAGGACCAAAAGAGGCCAAAAGTAACCTCACAGCTGTTGCAAAAGCAGGGGAAAAATCAAAGAAGTAGGCACTACTTGGATGGGAAGAAATGAGGGACATGGCATTGATACTTCATTTAAAAAAATTAAAAAGCAAAATTCGTGGCCAAAGCAAAAGAGATCAAAAGGCATGGCATGTCATCCAGTGCAGGGACATGCAGCACATACACCAAGGCTTGCCTAAATTGATCCTCCTTGAAGCCAGAAATACAAAAGAAGGAGATACAAACACTCTGGAATAGAGATACCAGCAAAGGAAATGAAATTGAAGAAAAAAAAAAAAAGAAATTGGGAAATTTTGTGACTTCAAGATAGTGGTCTGGGCAGAAATGAGGTGCAGTGCAAAGGAACAAAAGACGCAAAACGTAACCTCACAGCTGTTGCAAAAGCAGGGGAAAAATCAAAGAAGTAGGCACTACTTGGATGGGAAGAAATGAGGGACATGGCATTGATACTTCATTTAAAAAAATTACAAAGCAAACTTCGTGGCCAAAGCAAAAGAGATCAAAAGGCATGGCATGTCATCCAGTGCAGGGACATGCAGCACATACACCAAGGCTTGCTTAAATTGATCTTCCTTGAAGCCAGAAATATAAAAGAAGGACTTAGAACCATTCTGTAATAGAGATATCAGCAAAGGAAATGAAATTGAAAAAAAAAAACAAAACAAATGAGGAAATTTGGTGACTTCAAGAAAGTGGTCTGGGCAGAAATGAGGTGCAGTGCAAAGGAACAAAACAGGCCAAAAGTAACCTCACAGCCGTTGCAAAAGCAGGGGAAAAATCAAAGATGTAAGCACTACTTGAATGGGAAGAAATGAGGGACATGGCATGGACACTTAAAAATAAAAAGAAAAAAATTTAAAAATCTTTGCCAGAGCAAAAGCCATCAAATGGCATGGCATGCCATCCAGTGCAGGGACTTGCACCAAAGCTTGCCCAATTGGTCCCCATTGAAATCGCAAGATTCCGTTTGCCTTCCCGAAAGGAAATGAAATTTCCTTTCGGGAAGGCAAACGGAATCTTGCGAGCCCTTCAAAGGAAGGCTTTCAAACACTAGAGAAAGGAGATATCTTCAAAAGAAATGCAGTTGAAAAAAAGGCCAAAAAAATGGAAAATCGGGAGATATAGTGACTACAAGATAGTGGTCTGGGCGGAAATGAGGTGCAGTGCAAAGGACCAAAAGAGGCCAAAAGTAACCTCACAGCTGTTGCAAAAGCAGGGGAAAAATCAAAGAAGTAGGCACTACTTGAATGGGAAGAAATAAGGGACAAGAAATTGAGACTACAAAAAAAAAAAAAAAAAAATTTGTGGCCAAAGCAAATGAGATCAAAAGGCATGGCATGTCATCCAGTGCAGGGACATGCAGCACACACACCAAGGCTTGCCTAAATTGATCCTCCTTGAAGCCAGAAATACAAAAGAAGGACCTACAAACACTCTGGAATAGAGATACCAGCAAAGGAAATGAAATTGAAGAAAAAAAAAAAAAGAAATTTGGAAATTTTGTGATTTCAAGAAAGTGGTCTGGGTAGAAATGAGGTGCAGTGCAAAGGACCAAAAGAGGCCAAAAGTAACCTCACAGCTGTTGCAAAAGCAGGGGAAAAATCAAAGAAGTAGGCACTACTTGAATGGGAAGAAATAAGGGACAAGAAATTGAGACTACAAAAAAAGAAAAAAAAAAAGAATTCGTGGCCAAAGCAAAAGAGATCAAAAGGCATGGCATGTCATCCAGTGCAGGGACATGCAGCACATACACCAAGGCTTGCCCAAATTGGTCTTCCTTGAAGCCAGAAATATAAAAGAAGGACTTAGAACCATTCTGGAATAGAGATATCAGCAAAGGAAATGAAATTGAAAAAAAAAAACAAAACAAATTGGGAAATTTTGTGTATTCAAGAAAGTGGTCTGGGCAGAAATGAGGTGCAGTGCAAAGGACCAAAAGAGGCCAAAAGTAACCTCACAGCTGTTGCAAAAGCAGGGGAAAAATCAAAGAAGTAGGCACTACTTGAATGGGAAGAAATAAGGGACAAGAAATTGAGACTACAAAAAAAGAAAAAAAAAAAGAATTCGTGGCCAAAGCAAAAGAGATCAAAAGGCATGGCATGTCATCCAGTGCAGGGACATGCAGCACATACACCAAGGCTTGCCCAAATTGGTCTTCCTTGAAGCCAGAAATATAAAAGAAGGACTTAGAACCATTCTGGAATAGAGATATCAGCAAAGGAAATGAAATTGAAAAAAAAAAACAAAACAAATTGGGAAATTTTGTGTATTCAAGAAAGTGGTCTGGGCAGAAATGAGGTGCAGTGCAAAGGACCAAAAGAGGCCAAAAGTAACCTCACAGCTGTTGCAAAAGCAGGGGAAAAATCAAAGAAGTAGGCACTACTTGAATGGGATGAAATAAGGGACATGGCATGGACACTTAAAAATAAAAAGAAAAAAATTAAAAAATCTTTGCCAGAGCAAAAGCCATCAAAAGGCATGGCATGCCATCCAGTGCAGGGACTTGCACCAAAGCTTGCCCAATTGGTCCCCATTGAAATCGCAAGATTCCGTTTGCCTTCCCGAAAGGAAATGAAATTTCCTTTCGGGAAGGCAAACGGAATCTTGCGAGCCCTTCAAAGGAAGGCTTTCAAACACTTGAGAAAGGCGATATCTTCAAAAGAAATGCAGTTGAAAAAAAGGCCAAAAAAATGGAAAATCGGGAGATATAGTGACTCCAAGAAAGTGGTCTGGGCGGAAATGAGGTGCAGTGCAAAGGACCAAAAGAGGCCAAAAGTAACCTCACAGCTGTTGCAAAAGCAGGGGAAAAATCAAAGAAGTAGGCACAACTTGAATGGGAAGAAATAAGGGACAAGAAATTGAGACTACAAAAAAAGAAAAAAAAAAAAAAATTTGTGGCCAAAGCAAATGAGATCAAAAGGCATGGCATGTCATCCAGTGCAGGGACATGCAGCACATACACCAAGGCTTGCCTAAATTGATCCTCCTTGAAGCCAGAAATACAAAAGAAGGACCTACAAACACTCTGGAATAGAGATACCAGCAAAGGAAATGAAATTGAAGAAAAAAAAAAAAAAGAAATTGGGAAATTTTGTGACTTCAAGATAGTGGTCTGGGCAGAAATGAGGTGCAGTGCAAAGGAACAAAAGACGCAAAACGTAACCTCACAGCTGTTGCAAAAGCAGGGGAAAAATCAAAGAAGTAGGCACTACTTGAATGGGAAGAAATAAGGGACAAGAAATTGAGACTACAAAAAAAAAAAAAAAAAAAATTTGTGGCCAAAGCAAATGAGATCAAAAGGCATGGCATGTCATCCAGTGCAGGGACATGCAGCACACACACCAAGGCTTGCCTAAATTGATCCTCCTTGAAGCCAGAAATACAAAAGAAGGACCTACAAACACTCTGGAATAGAGATACCAGCAAAGGAAATGAAATTGAAGAAAAAAAAAAAAAGAAATTTGGAAATTTTGTGATTTCAAGAAAGTGGTCTGGGCAGAAATGAGGTGCAGTGCAAAGGACCAAAAGAGGCCAAAAGTAACCTCACAGCTGTTGCAAAAGCAGGGGAAAAATCAAAGAAGTAGGCACTACTTGAATGGGAAGAAATAAGGGACAAGAAATTGAGACTACAAAAAAAGAAAAAAAAAAAGAATTCGTGGCCAAAGCAAAAGAGATCAAAAGGCATGGCATGTCATCCAGTGCAGGGACATGCAGCACATACACCAAGGCTTGCCCAAATTGGTCTTCCTTGAAGCCAGAAATATAAAAGAAGGACTTAGAACCATTCTGGAATAGAGATATCAGCAAAGGAAATGAAATTGAAAAAAAAAAACAAAACAAATTGGGAAATTTTGTGTATTCAAGAAAGTGGTCTGGGCAGAAATGAGGTGCAGTGCAAAGGACCAAAAGAGGCCAAAAGTAACCTCACAGCTGTTGCAAAAGCAGGGGAAAAATCAAAGAAGTAGGCACTACTTGAATGGGAAGAAATAAGGGACATGGCATGGACACTTAAAAATAAAAAGAAAAAAATTAAAAAATCTTTGCCAGAGCAAAAGCCATCAAAAGGCATGGCATGCCATCCAGTGCAGGGACTTGCACCAAAGCTTGCCCAATTGGTCCCCATTGAAATCGCAAGATTCCGTTTGCCTTCCCGAAAGGAAATGAAATTTCCTTTCGGGAAGGCAAACGGAATCTTGCGAGCCCTTCAAAGGAAGGCTTTCAAACACTTGAGAAAGGCGATATCTTCAAAAGAAATGCAGTTGAAAAAAAGGCCAAAAAAATGGAAAATCGGGAGATATAGTGACTCCAAGAAAGTGGTCTGGGCGGAAATGAGGTGCAGTGCAAAGGACCAAAAGAGGCCAAAAGTAACCTCACAGCTGTTGCAAAAGCAGGGGAAAAATCAAAGAAGTAGGCACTACTTGAATGGGAAGAAATAAGGGACAAGAAATTGAGACTACAAAAAAAGAAAAAAAAAAAAAAATTTGTGGCCAAAGCAAATGAGATCAAAAGGCATGGCATGTCATCCAGTGCAGGGACATGCAGCACATACACCAAGGCTTGCCTAAATTGATCCTCCTTGAAGCCAGAAATACAAAAGAAGGACCTACAAACACTCTGGAATAGAGATACCAGCAAAGGAAATGAAATTGAAGAAAAAAAAAAAAAAGAAATTGGGAAATTTTGTGACTTCAAGATAGTGGTCTGGGCAGAAATGAGGTGCAGTGCAAAGGAACAAAAGACGCAAAACGTAACCTCACAGCTGTTGCAAAAGCTGGGGAAAAATCAAAGAAGTAGGCACTACTTGGATGGGAAGAAATGAGGGACATGGCATTGATACTTCATTTAAAAAAATTACAAAGCAAACTTCGTGGCCAAAGCAAAAGAGATCAAAAGGCATGGCATGTCATCCAGTGCAGGGACATGCAGCACATACACCAAGGCTTGCTTAAATTGATCTTCCTTGAAGCCAGAAATATAAAAGAAGGACTTAGAACCACTCTGGAATAGAGATACCAGCAAAGGAAATGAAATTGAAGAAAAAAAAAAAAAAGAAATTTGGAAATTTTGTGATTTCAAGAAAGTGGTCTGGGTAGAAATGAGGTGCAGTGCAAAGGACCAAAAGAGGCCAAAAGTAACCTCACAGCTGTTGCAAAAGCAGGGGAAAAATCAAAGAAGTAGGCACTACTTGAATGGGAAGAAATAATTGACAAGAAATTGAGACTACAAAAAAAGAAAAAAAAAAAGAATTCGTGGCCAAAGCAAAAGAGATCAAAAGGCATGGCATGTCATCCAGTGCAGGGACATGCAGCACATACACCAAGGCTTGCCCAAATTGGTCTTCCTTGAAGCCAGAAATATAAAAGAAGGACTTAGAACCATTCTGGAATAGAGATATCAGCAAAGGAAATGAAATTGAAAAAAAAAAACAAAACAAATTGGGAAATTTTGTGAATTCAAGAAAGTGGTCTGGGCAGAAATGAGGTGCAGTGCAAAGGAACAAAAGAGGCCAAAAGTAACCTCACAGCTGTTGCAAAAGCAGGGGAAAAATCAAAGAAGTAGGCACTACTTGAATGGGAAGAAATAAGGGACATGGCATGGACACTTAAAAATAAAAAGAAAAAAATTAAAAAATCTTTGCCAGAGCAAAAGCCATCAAAAGGCATGGCATGCCATCCAGTGCAGGGACTTGCACCAAAGCTTGCCCAATTGGTCCCCATTGAAATCGCAAGATTCCGTTTGCCTTCCCGAAAGGAAATGAAATTTCCTTTCGGGAAGGCAAACGGAATCTTGCGAGCCCTTCAAAGGAAAGCTTTCAAACACTTGAGAAAGGAGATATCTTCAAAAGAAATGCAGTTAAAAAAAAGGCCAAAAAAATGGAAAATCGGGAGATATAGTGACTCCAAGAAAGTGGTCTGGGCGGAAATGAGGTGCAGTGCAAAGGACCAAAAGAGGCCAAAAGTAACCTCACAGCTGGTTCAAAAGCAGGGGAAAAATCAAAGAAGTAGGCACAACTTGAATGGGAAGAAATAAGGGACAAGAAATTGAGACTACAAAAAAAGAAAAAAAAAAAAAAATTTGTGGCCAAAGCAAATGAGATCAAAAGGCATGGCATGTCATCCAGTGCAGGGACATGCAGCACATACACCAAGGCTTCCCTAAATTGATCCTCCTTGAAGCCAGAAATACGAAAGAAGGACCTACAAACACTCTGGAATAGAGATACCAGCAAAGGAAATGAAATTGAAGAAAAAAAAAAAAAAGAAATTGGGAAATTTTGTGACCTCAAGATAGTGGTCTGGGCAGAAATGAGGTGCAGTGCAAAGGAACAAAAGACGCAAAACGTAACCTCACAGCTGTTGCAAAAGCAGGGGAAAAATCAAAGAAGTAGGCACTACTTGGATGGGAAGAAATGAGGGACATGGCATTGATACTTCATTTAAAAAAATTACAAAGCAAACTTCGTGGCCAAAGCAAAAGAGATCAAAAGGCATGGCATGTCATCCAGTGCAGGGACATGCAGCACATACACCAAGGCTTGCTTAAATTGATCTTCCTTGAAGCCAGAAATATAAAAGAAGGACTTAGAACCATTCTGTAATAGAGATACCAGCAAAGGAAATGAAATTGAAGAAAAAAAAAAAAAAGAAATTGGGAAATTTTGTGACTTCAAGATAGTGGTCTGGGCAGAAATGAGGTGCAGTGCAAAGGAACAAAAGAGGCCAAAAGTAACCTCACAGCCGTTGCAAAAGCAGGGGAAAAATCAAAGATGTAAGCACTACTTGAATGGGAAGAAATGAGGGACATGGCATGGACACTTAAAAATAAAAAGAAAAAAATTAAAAAATCTTTGCCAGAGCAAAAGCCATCAAAAGGCATGGCATGCCATCCAGTGCAGGGACTTGCACCAAAGCTTGCCCAATTGGTCCCCATTGAAATCGCAAGATTCCGTTTGCCTTCCCGAAAGGAAATGAAATTTCCTTTCGGGAAGGCAAACGGAATCTTGCGAGCCCTTCAAAGGAAGGCTTTCAAACACTTGAGAAAGGAGATATCTTCAAAAGAAATGCAGTTGAAAAAAAGGCCAAAAAAATGGAAAATCAGGAGATATAGTTACAACAAGAAAGTGGTCTGGGCAGAAATGAGGTGCAGTGCAAAGGACCAAAAGAGGCCAAAAGTAACCTCACAGCCGTTGCAAAAGCAGGGGAAAAATCAAAGAAGTAGGCACTACTTGAATGGGAAGAAATAAGGGACAAGAAATTGAGACTACAAAAAAAGAAAAAAAAAAAAAATTTGTGGCCAAAGCAAATGAGATCAAAAGGCATGGCATGTCATCCAGTGCAGGGACATGCAGCACATACACCAAGGCTTGCCTAAATTGATCCTCCTTGAAGCCAGAAATACAAAAAAAGGACCTACAAACACTCTGGAATAGAGATACCAGCAAAGGAAATGAAATTGAAGAAAAAAAAAAAAAAGAAATTGGGAAATTTTGTGATTTCAAGAAAGTGGTCTGGGTAGAAATGAGGTGCAGTGCAAAGGACCAAAAGAGGCCAAAAGTAACCTCACAGCTGTTGCAAAAGCAGGGGAAAAATCAAAGAAGTAGGCACTACTTGAATGGGAAGAAATAAGGGACAAGAAATTGAGACTACAAAAAAAAAAAAAAAAAAGAATTTGTGGCCAAAGCAAAAGAGATCAAAAGATATGGCATGTCATCCAGTGCAGGGACATGCAGCACATACACCAAGGCTTGCCCAAATTGGTCTTCCTTGAAGCCAGAAATATAAAAGAAGGACTTAGAACCATTCTGGAATAGAGATATCAGCAAAGGAAATGAAATTGAAAAAAAAAAACAAAACAAATTGGGAAATTTTGTGACTTCAAGAAAGTGGTCTGGGCAGAAATGAGGTGCAGTGCAAAGGAACAAAAGAGGCCAAAAGTAACCTCACAGCTGTTGCAAAAGCAGGGGAAAAATCAAAGAAGTAGGCACTACTTGAATGGGAGGAAATAAGGGACATGGCATGGACACTTAAAAATAAAAAGAAAAAATTAAAAAATCTTTGCCAGAGCAAAAGCCATCAAAAGGCATGGCATGCCATCCAGTGCAGGGACTTGCACCAAAGCTTGCCCAATTGGTCCCCATTGAAATCGCAAGATTCCGTTTGCCTTCCCGAAAGGAAATGAAATTTCCTTTCGGGAAGGCAAACGGAATCTTGCGAGCCCTTCAAAGGAAGGCTTTCAAACACTTGAGAAAGGAGATATCTTCAAAAGAAATGCAGTTGAAAAAAAGGCAAAAAAAAAGGAAAATCGGGAGATATAGTTACAACAAGAAAGTGGTCTGGGCGGAAATGAGGTGCAGTGCAAAGGACCAAAAGAGGCCAAAAGTAACCTCACAGCTGTTGCAAAAGCAGGGGAAAAATCAAAGAAGTAGGCACTACTTGGATGGGAAGAAATAAGGGACAAGAAATTGAGACTACAAAAAAAGAAAAAAAAAAAAAATTTGTGGCCAAAGCAAATGAGATCAAAAGGCATGGCATGTCATCCAGTGCAGGGACATGCAGCACACACACCAAGGCTTGCCTAAATTGATCCTCCTTGAAGCCAGAAATATAAAAGAAGGACTTAGAACCACTCTGGAATAGAGATACCAGCAAAGGAAATGAAATTGAAGAAAAAAAAAAAAAAGAAATTGGGAAATTTTGTGATTTCAAGAAAGTGGTCTGGGCAGAAATGAGGTGCAGTGCAAAGGACCAAAAGAGGCCAAAAGTAACCTCACAGCTGTTGCAAAAGCAGGGGAAAAATCAAAGAAGTAGGCACTACTTGAATGGGAAGAAATAAGGGACAAGAAATTGAGACTACAAAAAAAAAAAAAAAAAAAAATTTGTGGCCAAAGCAAAAGAGATCAAAAGGCATGGCATGTCATCCAGTGCAGGGACATGCAGCACACACACCAAGGCTTGCCTAAATTGATCCTCCTTGAAGCCAGAAATACAAAAGAAGGACCTACAAACACTCTGGAATAGAGATACCAGCAAAGGAAATGAAATTGAAGAAAAAAAAAAAAAGAAATTTGGAAATTTTGTGATTTCAAGAAAGTGGTCTGGGTAGAAATGAGGTGCAGTGCAAAGGACCAAAAGAGGCCAAAAGTAACCTCACAGCTGTTGCAAAAGCAGGGGAAAAATCAAAGAAGTAGGCACTACTTGAATGGGAAGAAATAAGGGACAAGAAATTGAGACTACAAAAAAAGAAAAAAAAAAAGAATTCGTGGCCAAAGCAAAAGAGATCAAAAGGCATGGCATGTCATCCAGTGCAGGGACATGCAGCACATACACCAAGGCTTGCCCAAATTGGTCTTCCTTGAAGCCAGAAATATAAAAGAAGGACTTAGAACCATTCTGGAATAGAGATATCAGCAAAGGAAATGAAATTGAAAAAAAAAAACAAAACAAATTGGGAAATTTTGTGTATTCAAGAAAGTGGTCTGGGCAGAAATGAGGTGCAGTGCAAAGGACCAAAAGAGGCCAAAAGTAACCTCACAGCTGTTGCAAAAGCAGGGGAAAAATCAAAGAAGTAGGCACTACTTGAATGGGAAGAAATAAGGGACATGGCATGGACACTTAAAAATAAAAAGAAAAAAATTAAAAAATCTTTGCCAGAGCAAAAGCCATCAAAAGGCATGGCATGCCATCCAGTGCAGGGACTTGCACCAAAGCTTGCCCAATTGGTCCCCATTGAAATCGCAAGATTCCGTTTGCCTTCCCGAAAGGAAATGAAATTTCCTTTCGGGAAGGCAAACGGAATCTTGCGAGCCCTTCAAAGGAAGGCTTTCAAACACTTGAGAAAGGCGATATCTTCAAAAGAAATGCAGTTGAAAAAAAGGCCAAAAAAATGGAAAATCGGGAGATATAGTGACTCCAAGAAAGTGGTCTGGGCGGAAATGAGGTGCAGTGCAAAGGACCAAAAGAGGCCAAAAGTAACCTCACAGCTGTTGCAAAAGCAGGGGAAAAATCAAAGAAGTAGGCACTACTTGAATGGGAAGAAATAAGGGACAAGAAATTGAGACTACAAAAAAAGAAAAAAAAAAAAAAATTTGTGGCCAAAGCAAATGAGATCAAAAGGCATGGCATGTCATCCAGTGCAGGGACATGCAGCACATACACCAAGGCTTGCCTAAATTGATCCTCCTTGAAGCCAGAAATACAAAAGAAGGACTTAGAACCACTCTGGAATAGAGATACCAGCAAAGGAAATGAAATTGAAGAAAAAAAAAAAAAAAGAAATTTGGAAATTTTGTGATTTCAAGAAAGTGGTCTGGGTAGAAATGAGGTGCAGTGCAAAGGACCAAAAGAGGCCAAAAGTAACCTCACAGCTGTTGCAAAAGCAGGGGAAAAATCAAAGAAGTAGGCACTACTTGGATGGGAAGAAATGAGGGACATGGCATTGATACTTCATTTAAAAAAATTACAAAGCAAACTTCGTGGCCAAAGCAAAAGAGATCAAAAGGCATGGCATGTCATCCAGTGCAGGGACATGCAGCACATACACCAAGGCTTGCTTAAATTGATCTTCCTTGAAGCCAGAAATATAAAAGAAGGACTTAGAACCACTCTGGAATAGAGATACCAGCAAAGGAAATGAAATTGAAGAAAAAAAAAAAAAAGAAATTTGGAAATTTTGTGATTTCAAGAAAGTGGTCTGGGTAGAAATGAGGTGCAGTGCAAAGGACCAAAAGAGGCCAAAAGTAACCTCACAGCTGTTGCAAAAGCAGGGGAAAAATCAAAGAAGTAGGCACTACTTGAATGGGAAGAAATAATTGACAAGAAATTGAGACTACAAAAAAAGAAAAAAAAAAAGAATTCGTGGCCAAAGCAAAAGAGATCAAAAGGCATGGCATGTCATCCAGTGCAGGGACATGCAGCACATACACCAAGGCTTGCCCAAATTGGTCTTCCTTGAAGCCAGAAATATAAAAGAAGGACTTAGAACCATTCTGGAATAGAGATATCAGCAAAGGAAATGAAATTGAAAAAAAAAAACAAAACAAATTGGGAAATTTTGTGATTTCAAGAAAGTGGTCTGGGCAGAAATGAGGTGCAGTGCAAAGGACCAAAAGAGGCCAAAAGTAACCTCACAGCTGTTGCAAAAGCAGGGGAAAAATCAAAGAAGTAGGCACTACTTGAATGGGAAGAAATAAGGGACATGGCATGGACACTTAAAAATAAAAAGAAAAAAATTAAAAAATCTTTGCCAGAGCAAAAGCCATCAAAAGGCATGGCATGCCATCCAGTGCAGGGACTTGCACCAAAGCTTGCCCAATTGGTCCCCATTGAAATCGCAAGATTCCGTTTGCCTTCCCGAAAGGAAATGAAATTTCCTTTCGGGAAGGCAAACGGAATCTTGCGAGCCCTTCAAAGGAAAGCTTTCAAACACTTGAGAAAGGAGATATCTTCAAAAGAAATGCAGTTAAAAAAAAGGCCAAAAAAATGGAAAATCGGGAGATATAGTGACTCCAAGAAAGTGGTCTGGGCGGAAATGAGGTGCAGTGCAAAGGACCAAAAGAGGCCAAAAGTAACCTCACAGCTGTTGCAAAAGCAGGGGAAAAATCAAAGAAGTAGGCACAACTTGAATGGGAAGAAATAAGGGACAAGAAATTGAGACTACAAAAAAAGAAAAAAAAAAAAAAATTTGTGGCCAAAGCAAATGAGATCAAAAGGCATGGCATGTCATCCAGTGCAGGGACATGCAGCACATACACCAAGGCTTCCCTAAATTGATCCTCCTTGAAGCCAGAAATACGAAAGAAGGACCTACAAACACTCTGGAATAGAGATACCAGCAAAGGAAATGAAATTGAAGAAAAAAAAAAAAAAGAAATTGGGAAATTTTGTGACTTCAAGATAGTGGTCTGGGCAGAAATGAGGTGCAGTGCAAAGGAACAAAAGACGCAAAACGTAACCTCACAGCTGTTGCAAAAGCAGGGGAAAAATCAAAGAAGTAGGCACTACTTGGATGGGAAGAAATGAGGGACATGGCATTGATATTTCATTTAAAAAAATTACAAAGCAAACTTCGTGGCCAAAGCAAAAGAGATCAAAAGGCATGGCATGTCATCCAGTGCAGGGACATGCAGCACATACACCAAGGCTTGCTTAAATTGATCTTCCTTGAAGCCAGAAATATAAAAGAAGGACTTAGAACCATTCTGTAATAGAGATACCAGCAAAGGAAATGAAATTGAAGAAAAAAAAAAAAAAGAAATTGGGAAATTTTGTGACTTCAAGATAGTGGTCTGGGCAGAAATGAGGTGTAGTGCAAAGGAACAAAACAGGCCAAAAGTAACCTCACAGCCGTTGCAAAAGCAGGGGAAAAATCAAAGATGTAAGCACTACTTGAATGGGAAGAAATGAGGGACATGGCATGGACACTTAAAAATAAAAAGAAAAAAATTAAAAAATCTTTGCCAGAGCAAAAGCCATCAAATGGCATGGCATGCCATCCAGTGCAGGGACTTGCACCAAAGCTTGCCCAATTGGTCCCCATTGAAATCGCAAGATTCCGTTTGCCTTCCCGAAAGGAAATGAAATTTCCTTTCGGGAAGGCAAACGGAATCTTGCGAGCCCTTCAAAGGAAGGCTTTCAAACACTTGAGAAAGGAGATATCTTCAAAAGAAATGCAGTTGAAAAAAAGGCCAAAAAAATGGAAAATCGGGAGATATAGTGACTCCAAGAAAGTGGTCTGGGCGGAAATGAGGTGCAGTGCAAAGGACCAAAAGAGGCCAAAAGTAACCTCACAGCTGTTGCAAAAGCAGGGGAAAAATCAAAGAAGTAGGCACTACTTGAATGGGAAGAAATAAGGGACATGGCATGGACACTTAAAAATAAAAAGAAAAAAATTAAAAAATCTTTGCCAGAGCAAAAGCCATCAAAAGGCATGGCATGCCATCCAGTGCAGGGACTTGCACCAAAGCTTGCCCAATTGGTCCCCATTGAAATCGCAAGATTCCGTTTGCCTTCCCGAAAGGAAATGAAATTTCCTTTCGGGAAGGCAAACGGAATCTTGCGAGCCCTTCAAAGGAAGGCTTTCAAACACTTGAGAAAGGCGATATCTTCAAAAGAAATGCAGTTGAAAAAAAGGCCAAAAAAAAGGAAAATCGGGAGATATAGTGACTCCAAGAAAGTGGTCTGGGCGGAAATGAGGTGCAGTGCAAAGGACCAAAAGAGGCCAAAAGTAACCTCACAGCTGTTGCAAAAGCAGGGGAAAAATCAAAGAAGTAGGCACTACTTGAATGGGAAGAAATAAGGGACATGGCATGGACACTTAAAAATAAAAAGAAAAAAATTAAAAAATCTTTGCCAGAGCAAAAGCCATCAAAAGGCATGGCATGCCATCCAGTGCAGGGACTTGCACCAAAGCTTGCCCAATTGGTCCCCATTGAAATCGCAAGATTCCGTTTGCCTTCCCGAAAGGAAATGAAATTTCCTTTCGGGAAGGCAAACGGAATCTTGCGAGCCCTTCAAAGGAAGGCTTTCAAACACTTGAGAAAGGCGATATCTTCAAAAGAAATGCAGTTGAAAAAAAGGCCAAAAAAAAGGAAAATCGGGAGATATAGTGACTACAAGAAAGTGGTCTGGGCGGAAATGAGGTGCAGTGCAAAGGAACAAAAGAGGCCAAAAGTAACCTCACAGCTGTTGCAAAAGCAGGGGAAAAATCAAAGAAGTAGGCACTACTTGGATGGGAAGAAATGAGGGACATGGCATTGATACTTCATTTAAAAAAATTAAAAAGCAAAATTCGTGGCCAAAGCAAAAGAGATCAAAAGGCATGGCATGTCATCCAGTGCAGGGACATGCAGCACATACACCAAGGCTTGCCCAAATTGGTCTTCCTTGAAGCCAGAAATATAAAAGAAGGACTTAGAACCACTCTGGAATAGAGATATCAGCAAAGGAAATGAAATTGAAAAAAAAAAACAAAACAAATTGGGAAATTTTGTGACTTCAAGAAAGTGGTCTGGGCAGAAATGAGGTGCAGTGCAAAGGACCAAAAGAGGCCAAAAGTAACCTCACAGCCGTTGCAAAAGCAGGGGAAAAATCAAAGAAGTAAGCACTACTTGAATGGGAAGAAATGAGGGACATGGCATGGACACTTAAAAATAAAAAGAAAAACATTAAAAAATCTTTGCCAGAGCAAAAGCCATCAAAAGGCATGGCATGCCATCCAGTGCAGGGACTTGCACCAAAGCTTGCCCAATTGGTCCCCATTGAAATTGCAAGATTCTGTTTGCCTTCCCGAAAGGAAATGAAATTTCCTTTCGGGAAGGCAAACGGAATCTTGCGAGCCCTTCAAAGGAAGGCTTTCAAACACTTGAGAAAGGCGATATCTTCAAAAGAAATGCAGTTGAAAAAAAGGCCAAAAAAATGGAAAATCGGGAGATATAGTGACTACAAGAAAGTGGTCTGGGCGGAAATGAGGTGCAGTGCAAAGGACCAAAAGAGGCCAAAAGTAACCTCACAGCTGTTGCAAAAGCAGGGGAAAAATCAAAGAAGTAGGCACAACTTGAATGGGAAGAAATAAGGGACAAGAAATTGAGACTACAAGAAAAGAAAAAAAAAAAAAATTTGTGGCCAAAGCAAATGAGATCAAAAGGCATGGCATGTCATCCAGTGCAGGGACATGCAGCACATACACCAAGGCTTGCCTAAATTGATCCTCCTTGAAGCCAGAAATACAAAAGAAGGAGATACAAACACTCTGGAATAGAGATACCAGCAAAGGAAATGAAATTGAAGAAAAAAAAAAAAAAGAAATTGGGAAATTTTGTGACTTCAAGATAGTGGTCTGGGCAGAAATGAGGTGCAGTGCAAAGGAACAAAAGACGCAAAACGTAACCTCACAGCTGTTGCAAAAGCAGGGGAAAAATCAAAGAAGTAGGCACTACTTGGATGGGAAGAAATGAGGGACATGGCATTGATACTTCATTTAAAAAAATTACAAAGCAAACTTCGTGGCCAAAGCAAAAGAGATCAAAAGGCATGGCATGTCATCCAGTGCAGGGACATGCAGCACATACACCAAGGCTTGCTTAAATTGATCTTCCTTGAAGCCAGAAATATAAAAGAAGGACTTAGAACCATTCTGTAATAGAGATATCAGCAAAGGAAATGAAATTGAAAAAAAAAAACAAAACAAATGAGGAAATTTGGTGACTTCAAGAAAGTGGTCTGGGCAGAAATGAGGTGCAGTGCAAAGGAACAAAACAGGCCAAAAGTAACCTCACAGCCGTTGCAAAAGCAGGGGAAAAATCAAAGATGTAAGCACTACTTGAATGGGAAGAAATGAGGGACATGGCATGGACACTTAAAAATAAAAAGAAAAAAATTTAAAAATCTTTGCCAGAGCAAAAGCCATCAAATGGCATGGCATGCCATCCAGTGCAGGGACTTGCACCAAAGCTTGCCCAATTGGTCCCCATTGAAATCGCAAGATTCCGTTTGCCTTCCCGAAAGGAAATGAAATTTCCTTTCGGGAAGGCAAACGGAATCTTGCGAGCCCTTCAAAGGAAGGCTTTCAAACACTTGAGAAAGGAGATATCTTCAAAAGAAATGCAGTTGAAAAAACGGCCAAAAAAATGGAAAATCGGGAGATATAGTGACTCCAAGAAAGTGGTCTGGGCGGAAATGAGGTGCAGTGCAAAGGACCAAAAGAGGCCAAAAGTAACCTCACAGCTGTTGCAAAAGCAGGGGAAAAATCAAAGAAGTAGGCACTACTTGAATGGGAAGAAATAAGGGACATGGCATGGACACTTAAAAATAAAAAGAAAAAAATTAAAAAATCTTTGCCAGAGCAAAAGCCATCAAAAGGCATGGCATGCCATCCAGTGCAGGGACTTGCACCAAAGCTTGCCCAATTGGTCCCCATTGAAATCGCAAGATTCCGTTTGCCTTCCCGAAAGGAAATGAAATTTCCTTGCGGGAAGGCAAACGGAATCTTGCGAGCCCTTCAAAGGAAGGCTTTCAAACACTTGAGAAAGGCGATATCTTCAAAAGAAATGCAGTTGAAAAAAAGGCCAAAAAAAAGGAAAATCGGGAGATATAGTGACTACAAGAAAGTGGTCTGGGCGGAAATGAGGTGCAGTGCAAAGGAACAAAAGAGGCCAAAAGTAACCTCACAGCTGTTGCAAAAGCAGGGGAAAAATCAAAGAAGTAGGCACTACTTGGATGGGAAGAAATGAGGGACATGGCATTGATACTTCATTTAAAAAAATTAAAAAGCAAAATTCGTGGCCAAAGCAAAAGAGATCAAAAGGCATGGCATGTCATCCAGTGCAGGGACATGCAGCACATACACCAAGGCTTGCCCAAATTGGTCTTCCTTGAAGCCAGAAATATAAAAGAAGGACTTAGAACCACTCTGGAATAGAGATATCAGCAAAGGAAATGAAATTGAAAAAAAAAAACAAAACAAATTGGGAAATTTTGTGACTTCAAGAAAGTGGTCTGGGCAGAAATGAGGTGCAGTGCAAAGGACCAAAAGAGGCCAAAAGTAACCTCACAGCCGTTGCAAAAGCAGGGGAAAAATCAAAGAAGTAAGCACTACTTGAATGGGAAGAAATGAGGGACATGGCATGGACACTTAAAAATAAAAAGAAAAACATTAAAAAATCTTTGCCAGAGCAAAAGCCATCAAAAGGCATGGCATGCCATCCAGTGCAGGGACTTGCACCAAAGCTTGCCCAATTGGTCCCCATTGAAATTGCAAGATTCTGTTTGCCTTCCCGAAAGGAAATGAAATTTCCTTTCGGGAAGGCAAACGGAATCTTGCGAGCCCTTCAAAGGAAGGCTTTCAAACACTTGAGAAAGGCGATATCTTCAAAAGAAATGCAGTTGAAAAAAAGGCCAAAAAAATGGAAAATCGGGAGATATAGTTACAACAAGAAAGTGGTCTGGGCGGAAATGAGGTGCAGTGCAAAGGACCAAAAGAGGCCAAAAGTAACCTCACAGCTGTTGCAAAAGCAGGGGAAAAATCAAAGAAGTAGGCACAACTTGAATGGGAAGAAATAAGGGACAAGAAATTGAGACTACAAGAAAAGAAAAAAAAAAAAAAAAATTTGTGGCCAAAGCAAAAGAGATCAAAAGGCATGGCATGTCATCCAGTGCAGGGACATGCAGCACATACACCAAGGCTTGCCTAAATTGATCCTCCTTGAAGCCAGAAATACAAAAGAAGGAGATACAAACACTCTGGAATAGAGATACCAGCAAAGGAAATGAAATTGAAGAAAAAAAAAAAAAAGAAATTGGGAAATTTTGTGACTTCAAGATAGTGGTCTGGGCAGAAATGAGGTGCAGTGCAAAGGAACAAAAGACGCAAAACGTAACCTCACAGCTGTTGCAAAAGCAGGGGAAAAATCAAAGAAGTAGGCACTACTTGGATGGGAAGAAATGAGGGACATGGCATTGATACTTCATTTAAAAAAATTACAAAGCAAACTTCGTGGCCAAAGCAAAAGAGATCAAAAGGCATGGCATGTCATCCAGTGCAGGGACATGCAGCACATACACCAAGGCTTGCTTAAATTGATCTTCCTTGAAGCCAGAAATATAAAAGAAGGACTTAGAACCATTCTGTAATAGAGATATCAGCAAAGGAAATGAAATTGAAAAAAAAAAACAAAACAAATGAGGAAATTTGGTGACTTCAAGAAAGTGGTCTGGGCAGAAATGAGGTGCAGTGCAAAGGAACAAAACAGGCCAAAAGTAACCTCACAGCCGTTGCAAAAGCAGGGGAAAAATCAAAGATGTAAGCACTACTTGAATGGGAAGAAATGAGGGACATGGCATGGACACTTAAAAATAAAAAGAAAAAAATTAAAAAATCTTTGCCAGAGCAAAAGCCATCAAATGGCATGGCATGCCATCCAGTGCAGGGACTTGCACCAAAGCTTGCCCAATTGGTCCCCATTGAAATCGCAAGATTCCGTTTGCCTTCCCGAAAGGAAATGAAATTTCCTTTCGGGAAGGCAAACGGAATCTTGCGAGCCCTTCAAAGGAAGGCTTTCAAACACTTGAGAAAGGAGATATCTTCAAAAGAAATGCAGTTGAAAAAAAGGCAAAAAAAAAGGAAAATCGGGAGATATAGTTACAACAAGAAAGTGGTCTGGGCGGAAATGAGGTGCAGTGCAAAGGACCAAAAGAGGCCAAAAGTAACCTCACAGCTGTTGCAAAAGCAGGGGAAAAATCAAAGAAGTAGGCACTACTTGGATGGGAAGAAATAAGGGACAAGAAATTGAGACTACAAAAAAAGAAAAAAAAAAAAAATTTGTGGCCAAAGCAAATGAGATCAAAAGGCATGGCATGTCATCCAGTGCAGGGACATGCAGCACATACACCAAGGCTTGCCTAAATTGATCCTCCTTGAAGCCAGAAATACAAAAAAAGGACCTACAAACACTCTGGAATAGAGATACCAGCAAAGGAAATGAAATTGAAAAAAAAAAAAAAAAAAAAGAAATTGGGAAATTTTGTGATTTCAAGAAAGTGGTCTGGGCAGAAATGAGGTGCAGTGCAAAGGAACAAAAGAGGCCAAAAGTAACCTCACAGCTGTTGCAAAAGCAGGGGAAAAATCAAAGAAGTAGGCACTACTTGGATGGGAAGAAATAAGGGACAAGAAATTGAGACTACAAAAAAAAAAAAAAAAAAATTTGTGGCCAAAGCAAATGAGATCAAAAGGCATGGCATGTCATCCAGTGCAGGGACATGCAGCACACACACCAAGGCTTGCCTAAATTGATCCTCCTTGAAGCCAGAAATACAAAAGAAGGACCTACAAACACTCTGGAATAGAGATACCAGGAAAGGAAATGAAATTGAAGAAAAAAAAAAAAAGAAATTTGGAAATTTTGTGATTTCAAGAAAGTGGTCTGGGTAGAAATGAGGTGCAGTGCAAAGGACCAAAAGAGGCCAAAAGTAACCTCACAGCTGTTGCAAAAGCAGGGGAAAAATCAAAGAAGTAGGCACTACTTGAATGGGAAGAAATAAGGGACAAGAAATTGAGACTACAAAAAAAGAAAAAAAAAAAAGAATTCGTGGCCAAAGCAAAAGAGATCAAAAGGCATGGCATGTCATCCAGTGCAGGGACATGCAGCACATACACCAAGGCTTGCCCAAATTGGTCTTCCTTGAAGCCAGAAATATAAAAGAAGGACTTAGAACCATTCTGGAATAGAGATATCAGCAAAAGAAAATGAAATTGAAAAAAAAAAACAAAACAAATTGGGAAATTTTGTGTATTCAAGAAAGTGGTCTGGGCAGAAATGAGGTGCAGTGCAAAGGACCAAAAGAGGCCAAAAGTAACCTCACAGCCGTTGCAAAAGCAGGGGAAAAATCAAAGAAGTAAGCACTACTTGAATGGGAAGAAATGAGGGACATGGCATGGACACTTAAAAATAAAAAGAAAAAAATTTAAAAATCTTTGCCAGAGCAAAAGCCATCAAATGGCATGGCATGCCATCCAGTGCAGGGACTTGCACCAAAGCTTGCCCAATTGGTCCCCATTAAAATCGCAAGATTCCGTTTGCCTTCCCGAAAGGAAATGAAATTTCCTTTCGGGAAGGCAAACGGAATCTTGCGAGCCCTTCAAAGGAAGGCTTTCAAACACTTGAGAAAGGAGATATCTTCAAAAGAAATGCAGTTGAAAAAAAGGCCAAAAAAATGGAAAATCGGGAGATATAGTGACTCCAAGAAAGTGGTCTGGGCGGAAATGAGGTGCAGTGCAAAGGACCAAAAGAGGCCAAAAGTAACCTCACAGCTGTTGCAAAAGCAGGGGAAAAATCAAAGAAGTAGGCACTACTTGAATGGGAAGAAATAAGGGACATGGCATGGACACTTAAAAATAAAAAGAAAAAAATTAAAAAATCTTTGCCAGAGCAAAAGCCATCAAAAGGCATGGCATGCCATCCAGTGCAGGGACTTGCACCAAAGCTTGCCCAATTGGTCCCCATTGAAATTGCAAGATTCCGTTTGCCTTCCCGAAAGGAAATGAAATTTCCTTTCGGGAAGGCAAACGGAATCTTGCGAGCCCTTCAAAGGAAGGCTTTCAAACACTTGAGAAAGGCGATATCTTCAAAAGAAATGCAGTTGAAAAAAAGGCCAAAAAAATGGAAAATCGGGAGATATAGTGACTACAAGAAAGTGGTCTGGGCGGAAATGAGGTGCAGTGCAAAGGACCAAAAGAGGCCAAAAGTAACCTCACAGCTGTTGCAAAAGCAGGGGAAAAATCAAAGAAGTAGGCACTACTTGAATGGGAAGAAATAAGGGACAAGAAATTGAGACTACAAAAAAAGAAAAAAAAAAAAAATTTGTGGCCAAAGCAAATGAGATCAAAAGACATGGCATGTCATCCAGTGCAGGGACATGCAGCACATACACCAAGGCTTGCCTAAATTGATCCTCCTTGAAGCCAGAAATACAAAAGAAGGAGATACAAACACTCTGGAATAGAGATACCAGCAAAGGAAATGAAATTGAAGAAAAAAAAAAAAAAGAAATTGGGAAATTTTGTGACTTCAAGATAGTGGTCTGGGCAGAAATGAGGTGCAGTGCAAAGGAACAAAAGACGCAAAACGTAACCTCACAGCTGTTGCAAAAGCAGGGGAAAAATCAAAGAAGTAGGCACTACTTGGATGGGAAGAAATGAGGGACATGGCATTGATACTTCATTTAAAAAAATTACAAAGCAAACTTCGTGGCCAAAGCAAAAGAGATCAAAAGGCATGGCATGTCATCCAGTGCAGGGACATGCAGCACATACACCAAGGCTTGCTTAAATTGATCTTCCTTGAAGCCAGAAATATAAAAGAAGGACTTAGAACCATTCTGTAATAGAGATATCAGCAAAGGAAATGAAATTGAAAAAAAAAAACAAAACAAATGAGGAAATTTGGTGACTTCAAGAAAGTGGTCTGTGCAGAAATGAGGTGCAGTGCAAAGGAACAAAACAGGCCAAAAGTAACCTCACAGCCGTTGCAAAAGCAGGGGAAAAATCAAAGAAGTAGGCACTACTTGGAGGGGAAGAAATGAGGGACATGGCATTGGACACTTAAAAATAAAAAGAAAAAAATTAAAAAATCTTTGCCAGAGCAAAAGCCATCAAAAGGCATGGCATGCCATCCAGTGCAGGGACTTGCACCAAAGCTTGCCCAATTGGTCCCCATTGAAATCGCAAGATTCCGTTTGCCTTCCCAAAAGGAAATGAAATTTCCTTTCGGGAAGGCAAACGGAATCTTGCGAGCCCTTCAAAGGAAGGCTTTCAAACACTTGAGAAAGGCGATATCTTCAAAAGAAATGCAGTTGAAAAAAAGGCCAAAAAAAAGGAAAATCGGGAGATATAGTGACTACAAGAAAGTGGTCTGGGCGGAAATGAGGTGCAGTGCAAAGGACCAAAAGAGGCCAAAAGTAACCTCACAGCTGTTGCAAAAGCAGGGGAAAAATCAAAGAAGTAGGCACTACTTGGATGGGAAGAAATGAGGGACATGGCATTGATACTTCATTTAAAAAAATTAAAAAGCAAAATTCGTGGCCAAAGCAAAAGAGATCAAAAGGCATGGCATGTCATCCAGTGCAGGGACATGCAGCACATACACCAAGGCTTGCCTAAATTGATCCTCCTTGAAGCCAGAAATACAAAAGAAGGAGATACAAACACTCTGGAATAGAGATACCAGCAAAGGAAATGAAATTGAAGAAAAAAAAAAAAAGAAATTGGGAAATTTTGTGACTTCAAGATAGTGGTCTGGGCAGAAATGAGGTGCAGTGCAAAGGAACAAAAGACGCAAAACGTAACCTCACAGCTGTTGCAAAAGCAGGGGAAAAATCAAAGAAGTAGGCACTACTTGGATGGGAAGAAATGAGGGACATGGCATTGATACTTCATTTAAAAAAATTACAAAGCAAACTTCGTGGCCAAAGCAAAAGAGATCAAAAGGCATGGCATGTCATCCAGTGCAGGGACATGCAGCACATACACCAAGGCTTGCTTAAATTGATCTTCCTTGAAGCCAGAAATATAAAAGAAGGACTTAGAACCATTCTGTAATAGAGATATCAGCAAAGGAAATGAAATTGAAAAAAAAAAACAAAACAAATGAGGAAATTTGGTGACTTCAAGAAAGTGGTCTGGGCAGAAATGAGGTGCAGTGCAAAGGAACAAAACAGGCCAAAAGTAACCTCACAGCCGTTGCAAAAGCAGGGGAAAAATCAAAGATGTAAGCACTACTTGAATGGGAAGAAATGAGGGACATGGCATGGACACTTAAAAATAAAAAGAAAAAAATTTAAAAATCTTTGCCAGAGCAAAAGCCATCAAATGGCATGGCATGCCATCCAGTGCAGGGACTTGCACCAAAGCTTGCCCAATTGGTCCCCATTGAAATCGCAAGATTCCGTTTGCCTTCCCGAAAGGAAATGAAATTTCCTTTCGGGAAGGCAAACGGAATCTTGCGAGCCCTTCAAAGGAAGGCTTTCAAACACTAGAGAAAGGAGATATCTTCAAAAGAAATGCAGTTGAAAAAAAGGCCAAAAAAATGGAAAATCGGGAGATATAGTGACTACAAGATAGTGGTCTGGGCGGAAATGAGGTGCAGTGCAAAGGACCAAAAGAGGCCAAAAGTAACCTCACAGCTGTTGCAAAAGCAGGGGAAAAATCAAAGAAGTAGGCACTACTTGGATGGGAAGAAATAAGGGACAAGAAATTGAGACTACAAAAAAAAAAAAAAAAAAAAATTTGTGGCCAAAGCAAATGAGATCAAAAGGCATGGCATGTCATCCAGTGCAGGGACATGCAGCACACACACCAAGGCTTGCCTAAATTGATCCTCCTTGAAGCCAGAAATACAAAAGAAGGACCTACAAACACTCTGGAATAGAGATACCAGCAAAGGAAATGAAATTGAAGAAAAAAAAAAAAAGAAATTTGGAAATTTTTTGATTTCAAGAAAGTGGTCTGGGTAGAAATGAGGTGCAGTGCAAAGGACCAAAAGAGGCCAAAAGTAACCTCACAGCTGTTGCAAAAGCAGGGGAAAAATCAAAGAAGTAGGCACTACTTGAATGGGAAGAAATAAGGGACAAGAAATTGAGACTACAAAAAAAGAAAAAAAAAAAGAATTCGTGGCCAAAGCAAAAGAGATCAAAAGGCATGGCATGTCATCCAGTGCAGGGACATGCAGCACATACACCAAGGCTTGCCCAAATTGGTCTTCCTTGAAGCCAGAAATATAAAAGAAGGACTTAGAACCATTCTGGAATAGAGATATCAGCAAAAGAAAATGAAATTGAAAAAAAAAAACAAAACAAATTGGGAAATTTTGTGTATTCAAGAAAGTGGTCTGGGCAGAAATGAGGTGCAGTGCAAAGGACCAAAAGAGGCCAAAAGTAACCTCACAGCTGTTGCAAAAGCAGGGGAAAAATCAAAGAAGTAGGCACTACTTGAATGGGAAGAAATAAGGGACATGGCATGGACACTTAAAAATAAAAAGAAAAACATTAAAAAATCTTTGCCAGAGCAAAAGCCATCAAAAGGCATGGCATGCCATCCAGTGCAGGGACTTGCACCAAAGCTTGCCCAATTGGTCCCCATTGAAATCGCAAGATTCCGTTTGCCTTCCCGAAAGGAAATGAAATTTCCTTTCGGGAAGGCAAACGGAATCTTGCGAGCCCTTCAAAGGAAGGCTTTCAAACACTTGAGAAAGGCGATATCTTCAAAAGAAATGCAGTTGAAAAAAAGGCCAAAAAAATGGAAAATCGGGAGATATAGTGACTCCAAGAAAGTGGTCTGGGCGGAAATGAGGTGCAGTGCAAAGGACCAAAAGAGGCCAAAAGTAACCTCACAGCTGTTGCAAAAGCAGGGGAAAAATCAAAGAAGTAGGCACAACTTGAATGGGAAGAAATAAGGGACAAGAAATTGAGACTACAAAAAAAGAAAAAAAAATAAAATTTGTGGCCAAAGCAAATGAGATCAAAAGGCATGGCATGTCATCCAGTGCAGGGACATGCAGCACATACACCAAGGCTTCCCTAAATTGATCCTCCTTGAAGCCAGAAATACAAAAGAAGGACCTACAAACACTCTGGAATAGAGATACCAGCAAAGGAAATGAAATTGAAGAAAAAAAAAAAAAAGAAATTGTGAAATTTTGTGGCTTCAAGATAGTGGTCTGGGCAGAAATGAGGTGCAGTGCAAAGGAACAAAAGACGCAAAACGTAACCTCACAGCTGTTGCAAAAGCAGGGGAAAAATCAAAGAAGTAGGCACTACTTGGATGGGAAGAAATGAGGGACATGGCATTGATACTTCATTTAAAAAAATTACAAAGCAAACTTCGTGGCCAAAGCAAAAGAGATCAAAAGGCATGGCATGTCATCCAGTGCAGGGACATGCAGCACATACACCAAGGCTTGCTTAAATTGATCTTCCTTGAAGCCAGAAATATAAAAGAAGGACTTAGAACCACTCTGGAATAGAGATACCAGCAAAGGAAATGAAATTGAAGAAAAAAAAAAAAAAGAAATTTGGAAATTTTGTGATTTCAAGAAAGTGGTCTGGGTAGAAATGAGGTGCAGTGCAAAGGACCAAAAGAGGCCAAAAGTAACCTCACAGCTGTTGCAAAAGCAGGGGAAAAATCAAAGAAGTAGGCACTACTTGAATGGGAAGAAATAAGGGACAAGAAATTGAGACTACAAAAAAAAAAAAAAAAAAATTTGTGGCCAAAGCAAATGAGATCAAAAGGCATGGCATGTCATCCAGTGCAGGGACATGCAGCACACACACCAAGGCTTGCCTAAATTGATCCTCCTTGAAGCCAGAAATACAAAAGAAGGACCTACAAACACTCTGGAATAGAGATACCAGCAAAGGAAATGAAATTGAAGAAAAAAAAAAAAAGAAATTTGGAAATTTTGTGATTTCAAGAAAGTGGTCTGGGTAGAAATGAGGTGCAGTGCAAAGGACCAAAAGAGGCCAAAAGTAACCTCACAGCTGTTGCAAAAGCAGGGGAAAAATCAAAGAAGTAGGCACTACTTGAATGGGAAGAAATAAGGGACAAGAAATTGAGACTACAAAAAAAGAAAAAAAAAAAGAATTCGTGGCCAAAGCAAAAGAGATCAAAAGGCATGGCATGTCATCCAGTGCAGGGACATGCAGCACATACACCAAGGCTTGCCCAAATTGGTCTTCCTTGAAGCCAGAAATATAAAAGAAGGACTTAGAACCATTCTGGAATAGAGATATCAGCAAAGGAAATGAAATTGAAAAAAAAAAAACAAAACAAATTGGGAAATTTTGTGTATTCAAGAAAGTGGTCTGGGCAGAAATGAGGTGCAGTGCAAAGGACCAAAAGAGGCCAAAAGTAACCTCACAGCTGTTGCAAAAGCAGGGGAAAAATCAAAGAAGTAGGCACTACTTGAATGGGAAGAAATAAGGGACAAGAAATTGAGACTACAAAAAAAGAAAAAAAAAAAGAATTCGTGGCCAAAGCAAAAGAGATCAAAAGGCATGGCATGTCATCCAGTGCAGGGACATGCAGCACATACACCAAGGCTTGCCCAAATTGGTCTTCCTTGAAGCCAGAAATATAAAAGAAGGACTTAGAACCATTCTGGAATAGAGATATCAGCAAAGGAAATGAAATTGAAAAAAAAAAACAAAACAAATTGGGAAATTTTGTGACTTCAAGAAAGTGGTCTGGGCAGAAATGAGGTGCAGTGCAAAGGACCAAAAGAGGCCAAAAGTAACCTCACAGCTGTTGCAAAAGCAGGGGAAAAATCAAAGAAGTAGGCACTACTTGAATGGGAAGAAATAAGGGACATGGCATGGACACTTAAAAATAAAAAGAAAAAAATTAAAAAATCTTTGCCAGAGCAAAAGCCATCAAAAGGCATGGCATGCCATCCAGTGCAGGGACTTGCACCAAAGCTTGCCCAATTGGTCCCCATTGAAATCGCAAGATTCCGTTTGCCTTCCCGAAAGGAAATGAAATTTCCTTTCGGGAAGGCAAACGGAATCTTGCGAGCCCTTCAAAGGAAGGCTTTCAAACACTTGAGAAAGGCGATATCTTCAAAAGAAATGCAGTTGAAAAAAAGGCCAAAAAAATGGAAAATCGGGAGATATAGTGACTCCAAGAAAGTGGTCTGGGCGGAAATGAGGTGCAGTGCAAAGGACCAAAAGAGGCCAAAAGTAACCTCACAGCTGTTGCAAAAGCAGGGGAAAAATCAAAGAAGTAGGCACAACTTGAATGGGAAGAAATAAGGGACAAGAAATTGAGACTACAAAAAAAGAAAAAAAAAAAAAAATTTGTGGCCAAAGCAAATGAGATCAAAAGGCATGGCATGTCATCCAGTGCAGGGACATTCAGCACATACACCAAGGCTTCCCTAAATTGATCCTCCTTGAAGCCAGAAATACAAAAGAAGGACCTACAAACACTCTGGAATAGAGATACCAGCAAAGGAAATGAAATTGAAGAAAAAAAAAAAAAAGAAATTGGGAAATTTTGTGACTTCAAGATAGTGGTCTGGGCAGAAATGAGGTGCAGTGCAAAGGAACAAAAGACGCAAAACGTAACCTCACAGCTGTTGCAAAAGCAGGGGAAAAATCAAAGAAGTAGGCACTACTTGAATGGGAAGAAATAAGGGACAAGAAATTGAGACTACAAAAAAAAAAAAAAAAAAAATTTGTGGCCAAAGCAAATGAGATCAAAAGGCATGGCATGTCATCCAGTGCAGGGACATGCAGCACACACACCAAGGCTTGCCTAAATTGATCCTCCTTGAAGCCAGAAATACAAAAGAAGGACCTACAAACACTCTGGAATAGAGATACCAGCAAAGGAAATGAAATTGAAGAAAAAAAAAAAAAGAAATTTGGAAATTTTGTGATTTCAAGAAAGTGGTCTGGGTAGAAATGAGGTGCAGTGCAAAGGACCAAAAGAGGCCAAAAGTAACCTCACAGCTGTTGCAAAAGCAGGGGAAAAATCAAAGAAGTAGGCACTACTTGAATGGGAAGAAATAAGGGACAAGAAATTGAGACTACAAAAAAAGAAAAAAAAAAAGAATTCGTGGCCAAAGCAAAAGAGATCAAAAGGCATGGCATGTCATCCAGTGCAGGGACATGCAGCACATACACCAAGGCTTGCCCAAATTGGTCTTCCTTGAAGCCAGAAATATAAAAGAAGGACTTAGAACCATTCTGGAATAGAGATATCAGCAAAGGAAATGAAATTGAAAAAAAAAAACAAAACAAATTGGGAAATTTTGTGTATTCAAGAAAGTGGTCTGGGCAGAAATGAGGTGCAGTGCAAAGGACCAAAAGAGGCCAAAAGTAACCTCACAGCTGTTGCAAAAGCAGGGGAAAAATCAAAGAAGTAGGCACTACTTGAATGGGAAGAAATAAGGGACATGGCATGGACACTTAAAAATAAAAAGAAAAAAATTAAAAAATCTTTGCCAGAGCAAAAGCCATCAAAAGGCATGGCATGCCATCCAGTGCAGGGACTTGCACCAAAGCTTGCCCAATTGGTCCCCATTGAAATCGCAAGATTCCGTTTGCCTTCCCGAAAGGAAATGAAATTTCCTTTCGGGAAGGCAAACGGAATCTTGCGAGCCCTTCAAAGGAAGGCTTTCAAACACTTGAGAAAGGCGATATCTTCAAAAGAAATGCAGTTGAAAAAAAGGCCAAAAAAATGGAAAATCGGGAGATATAGTGACTCCAAGAAAGTGGTCTGGGCGGAAATGAGGTGCAGTGCAAAGGACCAAAAGAGGCCAAAAGTAACCTCACAGCTGTTGCAAAAGCAGGGGAAAAATCAAAGAAGTAGGCACTACTTGAATGGGAAGAAATAAGGGACAAGAAATTGAGACTACAAAAAAAGAAAAAAAAAAAAAAATTTGTGGCCAAAGCAAATGAGATCAAAAGGCATGGCATGTCATCCAGTGCAGGGACATGCAGCACATACACCAAGGCTTGCCTAAATTGATCCTCCTTGAAGCCAGAAATACAAAAGAAGGACCTACAAACACTCTGGAATAGAGATACCAGCAAAGGAAATGAAATTGAAGAAAAAAAAAAAAAAGAAATTGGGAAATTTTGTGACTTCAAGATAGTGGTCTGGGCAGAAATGAGGTGCAGTGCAAAGGAACAAAAGACGCAAAACGTAACCTCACAGCTGTTGCAAAAGCTGGGGAAAAATCAAAGAAGTAGGCACTACTTGGATGGGAAGAAATGAGGGACATGGCATTGATACTTCATTTAAAAAAATTACAAAGCAAACTTCGTGGCCAAAGCAAAAGAGATCAAAAGGCATGGCATGTCATCCAGTGCAGGGACATGCAGCACATACACCAAGGCTTGCTTAAATTGATCTTCCTTGAAGCCAGAAATATAAAAGAAGGACTTAGAACCACTCTGGAATAGAGATACCAGCAAAGGAAATGAAATTGAAGAAAAAAAAAAAAAAGAAATTTGGAAATTTTGTGATTTCAAGAAAGTGGTCTGGGTAGAAATGAGGTGCAGTGCAAAGGACCAAAAGAGGCCAAAAGTAACCTCACAGCTGTTGCAAAAGCAGGGGAAAAATCAAAGAAGTAGGCACTACTTGAATGGGAAGAAATAATTGACAAGAAATTGAGACTACAAAAAAAGAAAAAAAAAAAGAATTCGTGGCCAAAGCAAAAGAGATCAAAAGGCATGGCATGTCATCCAGTGCAGGGACATGCAGCACATACACCAAGGCTTGCCCAAATTGGTCTTCCTTGAAGCCAGAAATATAAAAGAAGGACTTAGAACCATTCTGGAATAGAGATATCAGCAAAGGAAATGAAATTGAAAAAAAAAAACAAAACAAATTGGGAAATTTTGTGAATTCAAGAAAGTGGTCTGGGCAGAAATGAGGTGCAGTGCAAAGGAACAAAAGAGGCCAAAAGTAACCTCACAGCTGTTGCAAAAGCAGGGGAAAAATCAAAGAAGTAGGCACTACTTGAATGGGAAGAAATAAGGGACATGGCATGGACACTTAAAAATAAAAAGAAAAAAATTAAAAAATCTTTGCCAGAGCAAAAGCCATCAAAAGGCATGGCATGCCATCCAGTGCAGGGACTTGCACCAAAGCTTGCCCAATTGGTCCCCATTGAAATCGCAAGATTCCGTTTGCCTTCCCGAAAGGAAATGAAATTTCCTTTCGGGAAGGCAAACGGAATCTTGCGAGCCCTTCAAAGGAAAGCTTTCAAACACTTGAGAAAGGAGATATCTTCAAAAGAAATGCAGTTGAAAAAAAGGCCAAAAAAATGGAAAATCGGGAGATATAGTGACTCCAAGAAAGTGGTCTGGGCGGAAATGAGGTGCAGTGCAAAGGACCAAAAGAGGCCAAAAGTAACCTCACAGCTGGTTCAAAAGCAGGGGAAAAATCAAAGAAGTAGGCACAACTTGAATGGGAAGAAATAAGGGACAAGAAATTGAGACTACAAAAAAAGAAAAAAAAAAAAAAATTTGTGGCCAAAGCAAATGAGATCAAAAGGCATGGCATGTCATCCAGTGCAGGGACATGCAGCACATACACCAAGGCTTCCCTAAATTGATCCTCCTTGAAGCCAGAAATACGAAAGAAGGACCTACAAACACTCTGGAATAGAGATACCAGCAAAGGAAATGAAATTGAAGAAAAAAAAAAAAAAGAAATTGGGAAATTTTGTGACCTCAAGATAGTGGTCTGGGCAGAAATGAGGTGCAGTGCAAAGGAACAAAAGACGCAAAACGTAACCTCACAGCTGTTGCAAAAGCAGGGGAAAAATCAAAGAAGTAGGCACTACTTGGATGGGAAGAAATGAGGGACATGGCATTGATACTTCATTTAAAAAAATTACAAAGCAAACTTCGTGGCCAAAGCAAAAGAGATCAAAAGGCATGGCATGTCATCCAGTGCAGGGACATGCAGCACATACACCAAGGCTTGCTTAAATTGATCTTCCTTGAAGCCAGAAATATAAAAGAAGGACTTAGAACCATTCTGTAATAGAGATACCAGCAAAGGAAATGAAATTGAAGAAAAAAAAAAAAAAGAAATTGGGAAATTTTGTGACTTCAAGATAGTGGTCTGGGCAGAAATGAGGTGCAGTGCAAAGGACCAAAAGAGGCCAAAAGTAACCTCACAGCCGTTGCAAAAGCAGGGGAAAAATCAAAGAAGTAGGCACTACTTGAATGGGAAGAAATAAGGGACAAGAAATTGAGACTACAAAAAAAGAAAAAAAAAAAAAATTTGTGGCCAAAGCAAATGAGATCAAAAGGCATGGCATGTCATCCAGTGCAGGGACATGCAGCACATACACCAAGGCTTGCCTAAATTGATCCTCCTTGAAGCCAGAAATACAAAAAAAGGACCTACAAACACTCTGGAATAGAGATACCAGCAAAGGAAATGAAATTGAAGAAAAAAAAAAAAAAGAAATTGGGAAATTTTGTGATTTCAAGAAAGTGGTCTGGGTAGAAATGAGGTGCAGTGCAAAGGACCAAAAGAGGCCAAAAGTAACCTCACAGCTGTTGCAAAAGCAGGGGAAAAATCAAAGAAGTAGGCACTACTTGAATGGGAAGAAATAAGGGACAAGAAATTGAGACTACAAAAAAAAAAAAAAAAAAGAATTTGTGGCCAAAGCAAAAGAGATCAAAAGATATGGCATGTCATCCAGTGCAGGGACATGCAGCACATACACCAAGGCTTGCCCAAATTGGTCTTCCTTGAAGCCAGAAATATAAAAGAAGGACTTAGAACCATTCTGGAATAGAGATATCAGCAAAGGAAATGAAATTGAAAAAAAAAAACAAAACAAATTGGGAAATTTTGTGACTTCAAGAAAGTGGTCTGGGCAGAAATGAGGTGCAGTGCAAAGGAACAAAAGAGGCCAAAAGTAACCTCACAGCTGTTGCAAAAGCAGGGGAAAAATCAAAGAAGTAGGCACTACTTGAATGGGAGGAAATAAGGGACATGGCATGGACACTTAAAAATAAAAAGAAAAAATTAAAAAATCTTTGCCAGAGCAAAAGCCATCAAAAGGCATGGCATGCCATCCAGTGCAGGGACTTGCACCAAAGCTTGCCCAATTGGTCCCCATTGAAATCGCAAGATTCCGTTTGCCTTCCCGAAAGGAAATGAAATTTCCTTTCGGGAAGGCAAACGGAATCTTGCGAGCCCTTCAAAGGAAGGCTTTCAAACACTTGAGAAAGGAGATATCTTCAAAAGAAATGCAGTTGAAAAAAAGGCAAAAAAAAAGGAAAATCGGGAGATATAGTTACAACAAGAAAGTGGTCTGGGCGGAAATGAGGTGCAGTGCAAAGGACCAAAAGAGGCCAAAAGTAACCTCACAGCTGTTGCAAAAGCAGGGGAAAAATCAAAGAAGTAGGCACTACTTGGATGGGAAGAAATAAGGGACAAGAAATTGAGACTACAAAAAAAGAAAAAAAAAAAAAATTTGTGGCCAAAGCAAATGAGATCAAAAGGCATGGCATGTCATCCAGTGCAGGGACATGCAGCACACACACCAAGGCTTGCCTAAATTGATCCTCCTTGAAGCCAGAAATATAAAAGAAGGACTTAGAACCACTCTGGAATAGAGATACCAGCAAAGGAAATGAAATTGAAGAAAAAAAAAAAAAAGAAATTGGGAAATTTTGTGATTTCAAGAAAGTGGTCTGGGCAGAAATGAGGTGCAGTGCAAAGGACCAAAAGAGGCCAAAAGTAACCTCACAGCTGTTGCAAAAGCAGGGGAAAAATCAAAGAAGTAGGCACTACTTGAATGGGAAGAAATAAGGGACAAGAAATTGAGACTACAAAAAAAAAAAAAAAAAAAATTTGTGGCCAAAGCAAAAGAGATCAAAAGGCATGGCATGTCATCCAGTGCAGGGACATGCAGCACACACACCAAGGCTTGCCTAAATTGATCCTCCTTGAAGCCAGAAATACAAAAGAAGGACCTACAAACACTCTGGAATAGAGATACCAGCAAAGGAAATGAAATTGAAGAAAAAAAAAAAAAGAAATTTGGAAATTTTGTGATTTCAAGAAAGTGGTCTGGGTAGAAATGAGGTGCAGTGCAAAGGACCAAAAGAGGCCAAAAGTAACCTCACAGCTGTTGCAAAAGCAGGGGAAAAATCAAAGAAGTAGGCACTACTTGAATGGGAAGAAATAAGGGACAAGAAATTGAGACTACAAAAAAAGAAAAAAAAAAAGAATTTGTGGCCAAAGCAAAAGAGATCAAAAGGCATGGCATGTCATCCAGTGCAGGGACATGCAGCACATACACCAAGGCTTGCCCAAATTGGTCTTCCTTGAAGCCAGAAATATAAAAGAAGGACTTAGAACCATTCTGGAATAGAGATATCAGCAAAGGAAATGAAATTGAAAAAAAAAAACAAAACAAATTGGGAAATTTTGTGTATTCAAGAAAGTGGTCTGGGCAGAAATGAGGTGCAGTGCAAAGGACCAAAAGAGGCCAAAAGTAACCTCACAGCTGTTGCAAAAGCAGGGGAAAAATCAAAGAAGTAGGCACTACTTGAATGGGAAGAAATAAGGGACATGGCATGGACACTTAAAAATAAAAAGAAAAAAATTAAAAAATCTTTGCCAGAGCAAAAGCCATCAAAAGGCATGGCATGCCATCCATTGCAGGGACTTGCACCAAAGCTTGCCCAATTGGTCCCCATTGAAATCGCAAGATTCCGTTTGCCTTCCCGAAAGGAAATGAAATTTCCTTTCGGGAAGGCAAACGGAATCTTGCGAGCCCTTCAAAGGAAGGCTTTCAAACACTTGAGAAAGGCGATATCTTCAAAAGAAATGCAGTTGAAAAAAAGGCCAAAAAAATGGAAAATCGGGAGATATAGTGACTCCAAGAAAGTGGTCTGGGCGGAAATGAGGTGCAGTGCAAAGGACCAAAAGAGGCCAAAAGTAACCTCACAGCTGTTGCAAAAGCAGGGGAAAAATCAAAGAAGTAGGCACTACTTGAATGGGAAGAAATAAGGGACAAGAAATTGAGACTACAAAAAAAGAAAAAAAAAAAAAAATTTGTGGCCAAAGCAAATGAGATCAAAAGGCATGGCATGTCATCCAGTGCAGGGACATGCAGCACATACACCAAGGCTTGCCTAAATTGATCCTCCTTGAAGCCAGAAATACAAAAGAAGGACTTAGAACCACTCTGGAATAGAGATACCAGCAAAGGAAATGAAATTGAAGAAAAAAAAAAAAAAAGAAATTTGGAAATTTTGTGATTTCAAGAAAGTGGTCTGGGTAGAAATGAGGTGCAGTGCAAAGGACCAAAAGAGGCCAAAAGTAACCTCACAGCTGTTGCAAAAGCAGGGGAAAAATCAAAGAAGTAGGCACTACTTGGATGGGAAGAAATGAGGGACATGGCATTGATACTTCATTTAAAAAAATTACAAAGCAAAATTCGTGGCCAAAGCAAAAGAGATCAAAAGGCATGGCATGTCATCCAGTGCAGGGACATGCAGCACATACACCAAGGCTTGCTTAAATTGATCTTCCTTGAAGCCAGAAATATAAAAGAAGGACTTAGAACCACTCTGGAATAGAGATACCAGCAAAGGAAATGAAATTGAAGAAAAAAAAAAAAAAGAAATTGGGAAATTTTGTGACTTCAAGATAGTGGTCTGGGCAGAAATGAGGTGCAGTGCAAAGGAACAAAAGACGCAAAACGTAACCTCACAGCTGTTGCAAAAGCAGGGGAAAAATCAAAGAAGTAGGCACTACTTGGATGGGAAGAAATGAGGGACATGGCATTGATATTTCATTTAAAAAAATTACAAAGCAAACTTCGTGGCCAAAGCAAAAGAGATCAAAAGGCATGGCATGTCATCCAGTGCAGGGACATGCAGCACATACACCAAGGCTTGCTTAAATTGATCTTCCTTGAAGCCAGAAATATAAAAGAAGGACTTAGAACCATTCTGTAATAGAGATACCAGCAAAGGAAATGAAATTGAAGAAAAAAAAAAAAAAGAAATTGGGAAATTTTGTGACTTCAAGATAGTGGTCTGGGCAGAAATGAGGTGTAGTGCAAAGGAACAAAACAGGCCTAAAGTAACCTCACAGCCGTTGCAAAAGCAGGGGAAAAATCAAAGATGTAAGCACTACTTGAATGGGAAGAAATGAGGGACATGGCATGGACACTTAAAAATAAAAAGAAAAAAATTAAAAAATCTTTGCCAGAGCAAAAGCCATCAAAAGGCATGGCATGCCATCCAGTGCAGGGACTTGCACCAAAGCTTGCCCAATTGGTCCCCATTGAAATCGCAAGATTCCGTTTGCCTTCCCGAAAGGAAATGAAATTTCCTTTCGGGAAGGCAAACGGAATCTTGCGAGCCCTTCAAAGGAAGGCTTTCAAACACTTGAGAAAGGAGATATCTTCAAAAGAAATGCAGTTGAAAAAAAGGCCAAAAAAATGGAAAATCAGGAGATATAGTTACAACAAGAAAGTGGTCTGGGCGGAAATGAGGTGCAGTGCAAAGGACCAAAAGAGGCCAAAAGTAACCTCACAGCCGTTGCAAAAGCAGGGGAAAAATCAAAGAAGTAGGCACTACTTGAATGGGAAGAAATAAGGGACAAGAAATTGAGACTACAAAAAAAGAAAAAAAAAAAGAATTCGTGGCCAAAGCAAAAGAGATCAAAAGGCATGGCATGTCATCCAGTGCAGGGACATGCAGCACATACACCAAGGCTTGCCCAAATTGGTCTTCCTTGAAGCCAGAAATATAAAAGAAGGACTTAGAACCATTCTGGAATAGAGATATCAGCAAAGGAAATGAAATTGAAAAAAAAAAACAAAACAAATTGGGAAATTTTGTGTATTCAAGAAAGTGGTCTGGGCAGAAATGAGGTGCAGTGCAAAGGACCAAAAGAGGCCAAAAGTAACCTCACAGCTGTTGCAAAAGCAGGGGAAAAATCAAAGAAGTAGGCACTACTTGAATGGGAAGAAATAAGGGACATGGCATGGACACTTAAAAATAAAAAGAAAAAAATTAAAAAATCTTTGCCAGAGCAAAAGCCATCAAAAGGCATGGCATGCCATCCAGTGCAGGGACTTGCACCAAAGCTTGCCCAATTGGTCCCCATTGAAATCGCAAGATTCCGTTTGCCTTCCCGAAAGGAAATGAAATTTCCTTTCGGGAAGGCAAACGGAATCTTGCGAGCCCTTCAAAGGAAGGCTTTCAAACACTTGAGAAAGGCGATATCTTCAAAAGAAATGCAGTTGAAAAAAAGGCCAAAAAAATGGAAAATCGGGAGATATAGTGACTCCAAGAAAGTGGTCTGGGCGGAAATGAGGTGCAGTGCAAAGGACCAAAAGAGGCCAAAAGTAACCTCACAGCTGTTGCAAAAGCAGGGGAAAAATCAAAGAAGTAGGCACAACTTGAATGGGAAGAAATAAGGGACAAGAAATTGAGACTACAAAAAAAGAAAAAAAAAAAAAAATTTGTGGCCAAAGCAAATGAGATCAAAAGGCATGGCATGTCATCCAGTGCAGGGACATGCAGCACATACACCAAGGCTTGCCTAAATTGATCCTCCTTGAAGCCAGAAATACAAAAGAAGGACTTAGAACCACTCTGGAATAGAGATACCAGCAAAGGAAATGAAATTGAAGAAAAAAAAAAAAAAGAAATTTGGAAATTTTGTGATTTCAAGAAAGTGGTCTGGGTAGAAATGAGGTGCAGTGCAAAGGACCAAAAGAGGCCAAAAGTAACCTCACAGCTGTTGCAAAAGCAGGGGAAAAATCAAAGAAGTAGGCACTACTTGGATGGGAAGAAATGAGGGACATGGCATTGATACTTCATTTAAAAAAATTACAAAGCAAACTTCGTGGCCAAAGCAAAAGAGATCAAAAGGCAAGGCATGTCATCCAGTGCAGGGACATGCAGCACATACACCAAGGCTTGCTTAAATTGATCTTCCTTGAAGCCAGAAATATAAAAGAAGGACTTAGAACCACTCTGGAATAGAGATACCAGCAAAGGAAATGAAATTGAAGAAAAAAAAAAAAAAGAAATTTGGAAATTTTGTGATTTCAAGAAAGTGGTCTGGGTAGAAATGAGGTGCAGTGCAAAGGACCAAAAGAGGCCAAAAGTAACCTCACAGCTGTTGCAAAAGCAGGGGAAAAATCAAAGAAGTAGGCACTACTTGAATGGGAAGAAATAAGGGACAAGAAATTGAGACTACAAAAAAAAAAAAAAAAAAGAATTTGTGGCCAAAGCAAAAGAGATCAAAAGATATGGCATGTCATCCAGTGCAGGGACATGCAGCACATACACCAAGGCTTGCCCAAATTGGTCTTCCTTGATGCCAGAAATATAAAAGAAGGACTTAGAACCATTCTGGAATAGAGATATCAGCAAAGGAAATGAAATTGAAAAAAAAAAACAAAACAAATTGGGAAATTTTGTGACTTCAAGAAAGTGGTCTGGGCAGAAATGAGGTGCAGTGCAAAGGAACAAAAGAGGCCAAAAGTAACCTCACAGCTGTTGCAAAAGCAGGGGAAAAATCAAAGAAGTAGGCACTACTTGAATGGGAGGAAATAAGGGACATGGCATGGACACTTAAAAATAAAAAGAAAAAATTAAAAAATCTTTGCCAGAGCAAAAGCCATCAAAAGGCATAGCATGCCATGCAGTGCAGGGACTTGCACCAAAGCTTGCCCAATTGGTCCCCATTGAAATCGCAAGATTCCGTTTGCCTTCCCGAAAGGAAATGAAATTTCCTTTCGGGAAGGCAAACGGAATCTTGCGAGCCCTTCAAAGGAAGGCTTTCAAACACTTGAGAAAGGAGATATCTTCAAAAGAAATGCAGTTGAAAAAAAGGCAAAAAAAAAGGAAAATCGGGAGATATAGTTACAACAAGAAAGTGGTCTGGGCGGAAATGAGGTGCAGTGCAAAGGACCAAAAGAGGCCAAAAGTAACCTCACAGCTGTTGCAAAAGCAGGGGAAAAATCAAAGAAGTAGGCACTACTTGGATGGGAAGAAATAAGGGACAAGAAATTGAGACTACAAAAAAAGAAAAAAAAAAAAAATTTGTGGCCAAAGCAAATGAGATCAAAAGGCATGGCATGTCATCCAGTGCAGGGACATGCAGCACACACACCAAGGCTTGCCTAAATTGATCCTCCTTGAAGCCAGAAATACAAAAAAAAAGGACCTACAAACACTCTGGAATAGAGATACCAGCAAAGGAAATGAAATTGAAAAAAAAAAAAAAAAAAAAGAAATTGGGAAATTTTGTGACTTCAAGATAGTGGTCTGGGTAGAAATGAGGTGCAGTGCAAAGGACCAAAAGAGGCCAAAAGTAACCTCACAGCTGTTGCAAAAGCAGGGGAAAAATCAAAGAAGTAGGCACTACTTGGATGGGAAGAAATGAGGGACATGGCTTTGATACTTCATTTAAAAAAATTAAAAAGCAAACTTCATGGCCAAAGCAAAAGAGATCAAAAGGCATGGCATGTCATCCAGTGCAGGGACATGCAGCACACACACCAAGGCTTGCCTAAATTGATCCTCCTTGACGCCAGAAATACAAAAGAAGGACCTACAAACACTCTGGAACAGAGATACCAGCAAAGGAAATGAAATTGAAGAAAAAAAAAAAAAAGAAATTGGGAAATTTTGTGACTTCAAGAAAGTGGTCTGGGTAGAAATGAGGTGCAGTGCAAAGGAGAAAAAGAGGCCAAAAGTAACCTCACAGCTGTTGCAAAAGCAGGGGAAAAATCAAAGAAGTAGGCACTACTTGGAGGGGAAGAAATGAGGGACATGGCATGGACACTTAAAAATAAAAAGAAAAACATTAAAAAATCTTTGCCAGAGCAAAAGCCATCAAAAGGCATGGCATGCCATCCAGTGCAGGGACTTGCACCAAAGCTTGCCCAATTGGTCCCCATTGAAATCGCAAGATTCCGTTTGCCTTCCCGAAAGGAAATTTCATTTCCTTTCGGGAAGGCAAACGGAATCTTGCGAGCCCTTCAAAGGAAGGCTTTCAAACACTTGAGAAAGGAGATATCTTCAAAAGAAATGCAGTTGAAAAAAAGGCAAAAAAAAAGGAAAATCGGGCGATATAGTGACTACAAGAAAGTGGTCTGGGCGGAAATGAGGTGCAGTGCAAAGGACCAAAAGAGGCCAAAAGTAACCTCACAGCTGTTGCAAAAGCAGGGGAAAAATCAAAGAAGTAGGCACTACTTGGAGGGGAAGAAATAAGGGACAAGAAATTGAGACTACAAAAAAAGAAAAAAAAAAAAATTCGTGGCCAAAGCAAAAGAGATCAAAAGGCATGGCATGTCATCCAGTGCAGGGACATGCAGCACATACACCAAGGCTTGCCTAAATTGATCCTCCTTGAAGTCAGAAATATAAAAGAAGGACTTAGAACCACTCTGGAATAGAGATACCAGCAAAGGAAATGAAATTGAAGGAAAAAAAAAAAAGAAATTGGGAAATTTTGTGACTTCAAGGAAGTGGTCTGGGCAGAACTGAGGTGCAGTGCAAAGGAACAAAAGACGCAAAAAGTAATCTCACAGCTGTTGCAAAAGCAGGGGAAAAATCAAAGAAGTAGGCACTACTTGGATGGGAAGAAATGAGGGACATGGCATTGATACTTCATTTAAAAAAATTAAAAAGCAAAATTCGTGGCCAAAGCAAGAGATCAAAAGGCATGGCATGTCATCCAGTGCAGGGACATGCAGCACATACACCAAGGCTTGCCTAAATTGATACTCCTTGAAGTCAGAAATACAAAAGAAGGACTTAGAACCATTCTGGAATAGAGATACCAGCAAAGGAAATGAAATTGAAGGAAAAAAAAAAAAAAGAAATTGGGAAATTTTGTGACTTCAAGAAAGTGGTCTGGGCAGAAATGAGGTGCAGTGCAAAGGACCAAAAGAGGCCAAAAGTAACCTCACAGCTGTTGAAAAAGCAGGGGAAAAATCAAAGAAGTAGGCACTACTTGGATGGGAAGAAATAAGGGACAAGAAATTGAAACTACAAAAAAAGAAAAAAAAAAAAAATTTGTGGCCAAAGCAAATGAGATCAAAAGGCATGGCATGTCATCCAGTGCAGGGACATGCAGCACATACACCAAGGCTTCCCTAAATTGATCCTCCTTGAAGCCAGAAATACAAAAAAAGGACCTACAAACACTCTGGAATAGAGATACCAGCAAAAGGAAATGAAATTGAAGAAAAAAAAAAAAAAAGAAATTGAGAAATTTTGTGATTTCAAGAAAGTGGTCTGGGTAGAAATGAGGTGCACTGCAAAGGAACAAAAAAGGCCAAAAGTAACCTCACAGCTGTTGCAAAAGCAGGGGAAAAATCAAAGAAGTAGGCACTACTTGGATGGGAAGAAATGAGGGCCATGGCATTGATACTTCATTTAAAAAAATTAAAAAGCAAAATTCGTGGCCAAAGCAAGAGAGATCAAAAGGCATGGCATGTCATCCAGTGCAGGGACATGCAGCACATACACCAAGGCTTGCCCAAATTGGTCTTCCTTGATGCCAGAAATATAAAAGAAGGACTTAGAACCATTCTGGAATAGAGATATCAGCAAAGGAAATGAAATTGAAAAAAAAAAACAAAACAAATTGGGAAATTTTGTGACTTCAAGAAAGTGGTCTGGGCAGAAATGAGGTGCAGTGCAAAGGACCAAAAGAGGCCAAAAGTAACCTCACAGCCGTTGCAAAAGCAGGGGAAAAATCAAAGAAGTAAGCACTACTTGAATGGGAAGAAATAAGGGACATGGCATGGACACTTAAAAATAAAAAGAAAAAAATTAAAAAATCTTTGCCAGAGCAAAAGCCATCAAAAGGCATGGCATGCCATCCAGTGCAGGGACTTGCACCAAAGCTTGCCCAATTGGTCCCCATTGAAATCGCAAGATTCCGTTTGCCTTCCCGAAAGGAAATGAAATTTCCTTTCGGGAAGGCAAACGGAATCTTGCGAGCCCTTCAAAGGAAGGCTTTCAAACACTTGAGAAAGGAGATATCTTCAAAAGAAATGCAGTTGAAAAAAAGGCCAAAAAAATGGAAAATCGGGAGATATAGTGACTACAAGAAAGTGGTCTGGGCAGAAATGAGGTGCAGTGCAATAGACCAAAAGAGGCCAAAAGTAACCTCACAGCTGTTGCAAAAGCAGGGGAAAAATCAAAGAAGTAGGCACTACTTGAATGGGAAGAAATAAGGGACAAGAAATTGAGACTACAAAAAAAGAAAAAAAAAAAAAAATTTGTGGCCAAAGCAAATGAGATCAAAAGGCATGGCATGTCATCCAGTGCAGGGACATGCAGCACATACACCAAGGCTTGCCTAAATTGATCCTCCTTGAAGCCAGAAATACAAAAGAAGGACCTACAAACACTCTGGAATAGAGATACCAGCAAAGGAAATGAAATTGAAGGAAAAAAAAAAAAAGAAATTGGGAAATTTTGTGACTTCAAGATAGTGGTCTGGGTAGAAATGAGGTGCAGTGCAAAGGAACAAAAGACGCAAAACGTAACCTCACAGCTGTTGCAAAAGCAGGGGAAAAATCAAAGAAGTAGGCACTACTTGGATGGGAAGAAATGAGGGACATGGCATTGATACTTCATTTAAAAAAATTAAAAAGCAAAATTCGTGGCCAAAGCAAAAGAGATCAAAAGGCATGGCATGTCATCCAGTGCAGGGACATGCAGCACATACACCAAGGCTTGCCCAAATTGATCTTCCTTGAAGCCAGAAATACAAAAGAAGGACCTACAAGCACTCTGGAATAGAGATATCAGCAAAGGAAATGAAATTGAAAAAAAAAAACAAAACAAATTGGGAAATTTTGTGACTTCAAGAAAGTGGTCTGGGCAGAAATGAGGTGCAGTGCAAAGGACCAAAAGAGGCCAAAAGTAACCTCACAGCTGTTGCAAAAGCAGGGGAAGAATCAAAGAAGTAGGCACTACTTGAATGGGAAGAAATGAGGGACATGGCCTGGACACTTAAAAATAAAAAGAAAAAAATTAAAAAATCTTTGCCAGAGCAAAAGCCATCAAAAGGCATGGCATGCCATCCAGTGCAGGGACTTGCACCAAAGCTTGCCCAATTGGTCCCCATTGAAATCGCAAGATTCCGTTTGCCTTCCCGAAAGGAAATGAAATTTCCTTTCGGGAAGGCAAACGGAATCTTGCGAGCCCTTCAAAGGAAGGCTTTCAAACACTTGAGAAAGGAGATATCTTCAAAAGAAATGCAGTTGAAAAAAAGGCCAAAAAAATGGAAAATCGGGAGATATAGTGACTACAAGAAAGTGGTCTGGGCGGAAATGAGGTGCAGTGCAAAGGACCAAAAGAGGCCAAAAATAACCTCACAGCTGTTGCAAAAGCAGGGGAAAAATCAAAGAAGTAGGCACTACTTGAATGGGAAGAAATAAGGGACAAGAAATTGAGACTACAAAAAAAGAAAAAAAAAAAAAATTTGTGGCCAAAGCAAAAGAGATCAAAAGGCATGGCATGTCATCCAGTGCAGGGACATGCAGCACATACACCAAGGCTTGCCTAAATTGATCCTCCTTGAAGCCAGAAATACAAAAGAAGGACTTAGAACCATTCTGGAATAGAGATACCAGCAAAGGAAATGAAATTGAAGAAAAAAAAAAAAAAGAAATTGGGAAATTTTGTGACTTCAAGAAAGTGGTCTGGGCAGAAATGAGGTGCACTGCAAAGGAACAAAAAAGGCCAAAAGTAACCTCACAGCTGTTGCAAAAGCAGGGGAAAAATCAAAGAAGTAGGCACTACTTGGATGGGAAGAAATGAGGGCCATGGCATTGATACTTCATTTAAAAAAATTAAAAAGCAAAATTCGTGGCCAAAGCAAGAGAGATCAAAAGGCATGGCATGTCATCCAGTGCAGGGACATGCAGCACATACACCAAGGCTTGCCCAAATTGGTCTTCCTTGATGCCAGAAATATAAAAGAAGGACTTAGAACCATTCTGGAATAGAGATATCAGCAAAGGAAATGAAATTGAAAAAAAAAAACAAAATGAAATTGGGAAATTTTGTGACTTCAAGAAAGTGGTCTGGGCAGAAATGAGGTGCAGTGCAAAGGACCAAAAGAGGCCAAAAGTAACCTCACAGCCGTTGCAAAAGCAGGGGAAAAATCAAAGAAGAAAGCACTACTTGAATGGGAAGAAATAAGGGACATGGCATGGACACTTAAAAATAAAAAGAAAAAAATTAAAAAATCTTTGCCAGAGCATAAGCCATCAAAAGGCATGGCATGCCATCCAGTGCAGGGACTTGCACCAAAGCTTGCCCAATTGGTCCCCATTGAAATCGCAAGATTCCGTTTGCCTTCCCGAAAGGAAATGAAATTTCCTTTCGGGAAGGCAAACGGAATCTTGCGAGCCCTTCAAAGGAAGGCTTTCAAACACTTGAGAAAGGAGATATCTTCAAAAGAAATGCAGTTGAAAAAAAGGCAAAAAAAAAGGAAAATCGGGAGATATAGTGACTACAAGATAGTGGTCTGGGCGGAAATGAGGTGCAGTGCAAAGGACCAAAAGAGGCCAAAAGTAACCTCACAGCTGTTGCAAAAGCAGGGGAAAAATCAAAGAAGTAGGCACTACTTGAATGGGAAGAAATAATGGACAAGAAATTGAGACTACAAAAAAAGAAAAAAAAAAAAAAAAATTTGTGGTCAAAGCAAATGAGATCAAAAGGCATGGCATGTCATCCAGTGCAGGGACATGCAGCACATACACCAAGGCTTGCCTCCATTGATCCTCCTTGAAGTCAGAAATACAAAAGAAGGACCTACAAACACTCTGGAATAGAGATACCAGCAAAGGAAATGAAATTGAAGAAAAAAAAAAAAAAGAAATTGGGAAATTTTGTGACTTCAAGATAGTGGTCTGGGCAGAAATGAGGTGCAGTGCAAAGGACCAAAAGAGGCCAAAAGTAACCTCACAGCTGTTGCAAAAGCAGGGGAAAAATCAAAGAAGTAGGCACTACTTGAATGGGAAGAAATAAGGGACAAGAAATTGAGACTATAAAAAAAGAAAAAAAAAAAAAAATTTGCGGCCAAAGCAAATGAGATCAAAAGGCATGGCATGTCATCCAGTGCAGGGACATGCAGCACATACACCAAGGCTTGCCTAAATTGATCCTCCTTGAAGCCAGAAATACAAAAGAAGGACCTACAAACACTCTGGAATAGAGATACCAGCAAAGGAAATGAAATTGAAGAAAAAAAAAAAAAAAGAAATTGGGAAATTTTGTGACTTCAAGGAAGTGGTCTGGGCAGAAATGAGGTGCTGTGCAAAGGAACAAAAGAGGCCAAAAGTAACCTCACAGCTGTTGCAAAAGCAGGGGAAAAATCAAAGAAGTAGGCACTACTTGGATGGGAAGAAATGAGGGACATGGCATGGACACTTAAAAATAAAAAGAAAAACATTAAAAAATCTTTGCCAGAGCAAAAGCCATCAAAAGGCATGGCATGCCATCCAGTGCAGGGACTTGCACCAAAGCTTGCCCAATTGGTCCCCATTGAAATCGCAAGATTCCGTTTGCCTTCCCGAAAGGAAATGAAATTTCCTTTCGGGAAGGCAAACCGAATCTTGCGAGCCCTTCAAAGGAAAGCTTTCAAACACTTGAGAAAGGAGATATCTTCAAAAGAAATGCAGTTAAAAAAAAGGCCAAAAAAATGGAAAATCGGGAGATATAGTTACTACAAGAAAGTTGTCTGGGCGGAAATGAGGTGCAGTGCAAAGGACCAAAAGAGGCCAAAAGTAACCTCACAGCTGTTGCAAAAGCAGGGGAAAAATCAAAGAACTAGGCACTACTTGGAGGGGAAGAAATGAGGGACAAGAAATTGAGACTACAAAAAAAGAAAAAAAAAAAAATTTTTGGCCAAAGCAAATGAGATCAAAAGGCATGGCATGTCATCCAGTGCAGGGACATGCAGCACATACACCAAGGCTTGCCTAAATTGATCCTCCTTGAAGCCAGAAATACAAAAAAAGGACCTACAAACACTCTGGAATAGAGATACCAACAAAGGAAATGAAATTGAAGAAAAAAAAAAAAAAAAAAATTGTGAAATTTTGTGATTTCAAGAAAGTGGTCTGGGTAGAAATGAGGTGCAGTGCAAAGGACCAAAAGAGGCCAAAAGTAACCTCACAGCTGTTGCAAAAGCAGGGGAAAAATCAAAGAAGTAGGCACTACTTGAATGGGAAGAAATAAGGGACAAGAAATTGAGACTACAAAAAAAAAAAAAAAAAAAAAAATTCGTGGCCAAAGCAAAAGAGATCAAAAGGCATGGCATGTCATCCAGTGCAGGGACATGCAGCACATACACCAAGGCTTGCCTAAATTGATCTTCCTTGAAGTCAGAAATACAAAAGAAGGACTTAGAACCATTCTGGAATAGAGATATCAGCAAAGGAAATGAAATTGAAAAAAAAAAACAAAACAAATTGGGAAATTTTGTGACTTCAAGAAAGTGGTCTGGGCAGAAATGAGGTGCAGTGCAAAGGACCAAAAGAGGCCAAAAGTAACCTCACAGCCGTTGCAAAAGCAGGGGAAAAATCAAAGAAGTAGGCACTACTTGAATGGGAAGAAATAAGGGACATGGCATGGACACTTAAAAATAAAAAGAAAAAAATTAAAAAATCTTTGCCAGAGCAAAAGCCATCAAAAGGCATGGCATGCCATCCAGTGCAGGGACTTGCACCAAAGCTTGCCCAATTGGTCCCCATTGAAATCGCAAGATTCCGTTTGCCTTCCCGAAAGGAAATGAAATTTCCTTTCGGGAAGGCAAACGGAATCTTGCGAGCCCTTCAAAGGAAAGCTTTCAAACACTTGAGAAAGGAGATATCTTCAAAAGAAATGCAGTTAAAAAAAAGGCCAAAAAAATGGAAAATCGGGAGATATAGTGACTACAAGAAAGTGGTCTGGGCGGAAATGAGGTGCAGTGCAAAGGACCAAAAGAGGCCAAAAATAACCTCACAGCTGTTGCAAAAGCAGGGGAAAAATCAAAGAAGTAGGCACTACTTGGATGGGAAGAAATAAGGGACAAGAAATTGAGACTACAAAAAAAGAAAAAAAAAAAAATTTGTGACTTCAAGGATGTGGTCTGGGCAGAAATGAGGTGCTGTGCAAAGGAACAAAAGAGGCCAAAAGTAACCTCACAGCTGTTGCAAAAGCAGGGGAAAAATCAAAGAAGTAGGCACTACTTGGAGGGGAAGAATTGAGGGACATGGCATGGACACTTAAAAATAAAAAGAAAAACATTAAAAAATCTTTGCCAGAGCAAAAGCCATCAAAAGGCATGGCATGCCATCCAGTGCAGGGACTTGCACCAAAGCTTGCCCAATTGGTCCCCATTGAAATCGCAAGATTCGGTTTGCCTTCCCGAAAGGAAATTTCATTTCCTTTCGGGAAGGCAAACCGAATCTTGCGAGCCCTTCAAAGGAAAGCTTTCAAACACTTGAGAAAGGAGATATCTTCAAAAGAAATGCAGTTAAAAAAAAGGCCAAAAAAATGGAAAATCGGGAGATATAGTTACTACAAGAAAGTTGTCTGGGCGGAAATGAGGTGCAGTGCAAAGGACCAAAAGAGGCCAAAAGTAACCTCACAGCTGTTGCAAAAGCTGGGGAAAAATCAAAGAAGTAGGCACTACTTGAATGGGAAGAAATAAGGGACAAGAAATTGAGACTACAAAAAAAGGAAAAAAAAAAAATATTGTGGCCAAAGCAAATGAGATCAAAAGGCATGGCATGTCATCCAGTGCAGGGACATGCAGCACATACACCAAGGCTTGCCTAAATTGATCCTCCTTGAAGCCAGAAATACAAAAGAAGGACTTAGAACCATTCTGGAATAGAGATACCAGCAAAGGAAATGAAATTGAAAAAAAAAAAACAAAAGAAATTGAGAAATTTTGTGACTTCAAGAAAGTGGTCTGGGCAGAAATGAGGTGCAGTGCAAAGGACCAAAAGAGGCCAAAAGTAACCTCACAGCCGTTGCAAAAGCAGGGGAAAAACCAAGGAAGCAGCCACCTCTTGGATGGGAAGAAATAAGGGGCGTGGCCTGGACACTTAAACTAAAAAGAAAAAAATTAAAAAATCTTTGCCAGAGCAAAAGCCATCAAAAGGCATGGCATGCCATCCAGTTCAGGGACTTGCACCAAAGCTTGCCCAATTGGTCCCCATTGAAATCGCAAGATTCCGTTTGCCTTCCCGAAAGAAAATGAAATTTCCTTTCGGGAAGGCAAACGGAATCTTGCGAGCCTTTCAAAGGAAGGCTTTCAAACACTTGAGAAAGGAGATATCTTCAAAAGAAATGCAGTTGAAAAAAAGGCCAAAAAAATGGAAAATCGGGAGATATAGTGACTACAAGAAAGTGGTCTGGGCGGAAATGAGGTGCAGTGCAAAGGACCAAAAGAGGCCAA